>NC_080082.1:46848373-48089008 GCF_949987535.1 Balaenoptera acutorostrata
AACATTTGGGAAGTTACTGAAGACCCTAGTGCCTTTGTTGAGGCGGGTCATTAGAAAAAGTAAGACAAATTTTAAAGAGTCACTTAATAATCTGTTTCAAAAGAACAGTAAGCCTATTATAGACTAACATATCTAGAATGTTTTCATGAAAAAATAACAATATGTTCAAAAAATTGGTGACAGGAGTGGCATCACTGTACATTTTTGCAGGCATCTTTTGTGATTGGCTTAATAAAAGACAGCTGAAACCCCATATCTGCTTCCACAGTCAGTCTGTTGCAATATGTTGTTTTTGTTCAAGTCTATGAAGAAAATCTGATCTCACACAGATATGTGGTTGGAAAAGGGAGGTGTATGTTAATAGCCTTTTCACATAATTGTGGATATTCTTCTTTGATACTACACCAAAACACAGTCACTGGGAGTTTCTTAAAGGTTACTTGCCATGGGAAATCTGAAAATACATGAACTTTTTATATTCTGTTACATTAAAATCCATTGGATTATCTTGCTATTTGAATGAATCTTTTACCCTTGCATGATTTGGTAACAGCAAGCTTTGGTCACTTGGATATTATCAATTCAATGAGCTAGGCAGATCTTCCAATGTTGACACGATTCATTGTACAATATTAAAAAAAAAAAATCACATTCATTAGTATCTCTTTAAGTATTGGAAAGCTGTCAAGCTCATGGTGGCTGATACAAGTATTTCAAAATTCTTGAAAGCTTGAATTTTATCATTGGCAACAAATACTGTCAGTTATTTTCCTGGAAGTGACAGGATTCATTTGTTCATCTTCCAGAAAATTCTGCCAAATAATCAAGTTTGAATAAGAGCTTGTTTATCAGTGGTTCTCTCAAGGAAAAATGGTGCTCCGTGAAAAAAAGCAGAAGGTCCAGCTCCCGAGCCCTGAGATGGCACAGCTGCTTCTCCTGGAGGGAGCCGACAGCTTCAACACAGGGCAGAACTGCTCTGCGTGCTTCGTTTCATCACACAGAATCTTTAAAAGGCCTGCGCTCAGCGAATGAGATGGGATGAAATTAATAACTTTCACTGCGTCATCCAATTCATTCTTTTATTTTCAAATTCAGAATCTTTTAAATATTACATGTAATCATACATAAATATGAATATTTATGTATGTATATATATATTTTTAATTGTGGCAAAAAACACATAACATAAAATTTACCGTCTTCACCATTTTTATTTATTTTTTTAACATCTTTATCGGAGTATCATTGCTTTACAGGGGTGTGTCAGTTTCTGCTGTATCACAAAGTGAATCAGCTATACGTATACATATATCCTCATATCCCCTCCCTCTTGCGTCTCCCTCGCAGCCTCCCTAACCCACCCCTCATCTTCACCGTTTTTAAATGTGCAGTTTCCGTTGTTGTGCAGTCATCGCCACCATCCACTTCCGGGAACTCTTTGCAACTTGCAAAACTGAAACTCTGGATCCATCAAACAATAACTCCCCATTCTCCCAGTCTCTTCAGCCCCCCTGGCAACCACCATTCTACTTTCTGTCTCTACTCACTTGACTATCCTGAGAATTTTATATAATTAGAATCATACAGTATTTGTCTTTTTAGTGACCTACTTACTTCATTTAACACAATGTCTTCAAGGTTCATCCGTGATGTAGCATGTGTCGGAATTTCTCTCCTTGTGAAGGCTGAGTAATATTCCGTTGCATCCCATGTGAGGGTGGCTCTTCCTCCTTCTGCACGCACATGGCGGTGAGGAGAACAAGGACGGCTAGTTCCTCGATTCATGCTAAGGCACCAACAGTTTCACTCACCATCAACACAAAATGAAAAGGCAAAATAATGTCTTAGTATTATTATGAAGATCATTTTGGCTTCTCAGAGCCCTGAGGGAGTTTCAGCAAGTTTATAAGTTGGGCTCTATGCTGAAATTTTCTTGCGTGTTTACTGGTTTTAATGTGCACATTGTAGACCTTAGGAATAACACAGTAAAGTAGAAAGTCTTTTTTTAAAAAGGAAAGAGAAAAGAAAATGCAATTATAGTCCTATAGCCCAGATACAACCACCATCAGCATGGATGCAATGTATTTCTACTATTTCTCCTAATGTTCTCTCATAAAGGCCATGTTCCTGAATTCTTCTGTCTTTTGGATGCTAGAAAGCAGGTCATGGGCTAAAGATACTTTGCTGGACAGATATTTTTATTCTCTTTACAAGCTTCATGAAAACAGGAGACAGTTAAATTCAGAACTAAATCAGCATTTCAAAATGTAAAGTTAATTAATTCTGTAGAAATAGAGAATATTTGTCTTCTCATTGTTTGCTCTCTGCCATCCTACAATGGGGAGTGTGAGAATCCCTGGCTTCTTACCTTGAAAAGACCTGTTTTTAAAACGTGGGTAATGCTTGTCTCGCACTGGGTGGCAGAAGATGCTGTGAGTCATCTCTACAGGGTGCCTAGCAAGGGGCTGGCATCGAGTGGGAGCTCAGCACGTGGTAGCTGTCATTTAATAAATACTAACGTAAATAACAACAATAATACAGTTATTATTATTCACTTTATCTCATCCATGTATCATTATCTTCAGGTGGTAAAAGAGGCTAATGTAATCATCCCCACTTATCAGATAAGGAGATGGAGGTTCATGAACCTGAGTGACCTCCCAAAGCTGCAAGGTGGACCTAGGAAGGACTCGGATGCAGGACCCAGAGTTGCCAGCTCTACCAGGAAGAAGACACCTGGGTCCCTATGCATCTCATTCTCTAGTGTTGGTGCATCCCTGCCACACTTGCTCTGCTGTCTACTTAATATTTCTCCTTTAAAATGGCTCACTTTTTTAAAAAATAGTTTTTTAAAGGAAATCTATATGACTACCATAAGAGTGAAATGAGCATCCTTTGCTACGGAGGGATGGTAGCAATGGAATTAAATATAAATAAGTATTTAAATAAAAGTATGGTCTCCTTTGCATGGCTTAAAATCACCTGTGACTGCCCAGGAGCATGTGCGCCCTCTTTGGGCTCCTGGTTCTGGGGGGATCATTGGGGATTTGAGGAGTTGTAAGTTGACGCTCAAAACATCTGCAGCCGTGGCAACAGCTGAGGGCTTTTACAAACCGGATACACAACTCGGGATGTGACTTCATTTGTGTCCCTGCGATCTAAATCCTCCTCAATCCAAGCCTTCAAGATACACACAAATATTTACAGATGTCAGTTTAGGGGTCTGTATCAGGGTAGATAAGGGACACAGATGGGGCTAATTGAGATGATCTCTAAGTAAAATGTCTTCCTCAGAACCCAGAGTGCGGATGGAGAGGTGGGAAGGAGGCTGCAGCTCAGAGCCAAGAGGAGGGCTCTTAGTAATCTGTGCAATGGAAGTCTCAGTGGTCTCCCCCAGGCCTTATGTGGAAGGGTGGTCCTCCCTGACTGAGCTCCAGAGCTGAGGGTCTGTGGATCCCCTGTCCTACAAGCTGCTGCTAGACAAAGACTACACTTTTTCATGGGTACCTGAGGACCAACCAGGCCCCCACCACAGCTGGCACATAATAGCTCTTCCATATACACTAGAGTAATTGAATTTAGAATTTGAGGCTGTGTTGCCTTAACCTGGAGAGGACCCCGAGGGCTCCCAGCCATACAACAAAGGAGCAGGGGCTCACCCCTTTGGGGGGCTCTGTGTAGGTGGGGCAGGAGGACCAGTTTTGACAGGAATAAGACAAGAGAGTGACGAAAGGAGTGCTCACCTCTGTTACGCACCACACCTGCTCCCAACAGCCTTACAAAGAAACACTGAATTCTCACGAAACAGTAAGCAGATGTTGTCCTCTTAATAAATCCCCAGTCTTTAAAACCCATCACTCTGGCCAAATGCCGTGGCTTTCCCTAATAAACAAGGAAGGCTGTGTGGCCAGCTGGATTAATTAATACCTTTTCCTGAGCACGTAGACAATAAGTCCCCCCAAGACAGACGACCCGTTCGCTTGCCTGCTCCTGTGATGTATGTGTGTCCTTCTCATGCAAGGGACGTGGGACGAGGATCCAGTCCCCAACCGGGCCCGCTGTCTGTTCCAGAATAAAACAAATATCAAAACAAAAATCCAGCCTGCCCTTCCTTGCCCCATTGCACAGCCAGACCCTTATAAGGAAATTGGCATCTGCTCCAACAGCCAAGGACTTCTCGCTGTCTTCTGCTAAAGAGTGAGGCTTCATTTTCTTTTTCTAAAACTATGACATCTCCCCCACCCCTGCCCAGGGAAATAACAACTGTGGCCTCTTTCTCTTACTTGTCTGGGGGAAAGCATCCCCTGAGCCAGGGTTTTGGCTAGAGAGTTGACATGTCTGTGCTCTGTGCACATGTCAGGGGCAGGCGGTGCCTCCAGATGGGGTGTTTGGAGAGACCTCCCTTAATGGAAAAACAGGAGAATCCTCAGGCTGAGAAAGAGAAACTCAGGGATTCCAGTGGTTGCCATGGACCCGACTCCCACCCCCAGAGGTGGACCACATGCACCGAAATGTTACAACAGCAGGCCTAGCCCCACTATCTCCCAATTCACACTAAAGTATGAATGGCCATCCCAAGCACAACAGAGAGAAGTGCAGGGAGGGCACACAGATGGAAATAGGCACCTCACTTTACTGTATTAGATCACATCCATGTTCCAATTTCACAGCCCGAGGCCACCAAAGGAAAAAAATAATCATTTGTATCATTCAGAAACATAATAGGAAATGAAACTTGAGAATACACGAAATTAGCTACAGAAACTATAAAAACATACATCCTGGAACTATTTGACCTGGGGCAGCGTAAACATTGTTTGCAAATAATTGTTTGCAGTCAAGTTAGAAAATAAAAATAGAAAACCGTATGAGCATCGTCTTGTGGGCAAGCCCTCCCTCTGACTTGGGTCAGCACAGGAAGTACTCACAGTGCAGAGGCGAGAGCCCAGGTTCAAATCCGGATTATATCACCCACCAGCTACTTGGTCGTGATCAACTGAGTTCAACTTTTCTGCCTTAGTTTCCTCATCTGTAAAGTGGGTATAGTCATATCGTATCCCCCATTAGGCTGTTGGGAGGATGCCTTGACCTAAGACTTCAGCAGAACACTGCCTGTCTCCTGCTAAGCATTCAATAACATCTAGCTCCTCGTAGGACTGCACCTCAGACTACTGTGAAATAAGCTCTTCATAAATGAGAACCAAAACTTTCAAGAGAAACATCTGCCTTCATGGGGTGGGGGTGTCCTCACTTCCCATTACCACGTCCCTGCCCAGCAACCCTCTCCTAAATACCTGCTTACCTGGGGGATGCTCTTCACCATGCCATCTCTGGGGAGGTTGGTGAAGGAATAGACGGGAACTGGGAGAATTAGGCTTATTTCATGCCCCCCTCCCTCCCATCCTGAGAACTCAGACAAGTCACTTGACACTCGGAGTATAGCTTCTTCAGCTGTTCTATCTGCTCCTTGGAAGGAAGTAACAGGTGTATATAAATGCGTGGTTTCTGACATTTAAACCTTCTAGCTCCAGGGTTTCTGAAACATGACATTTAAACCTCCTAACGCCAAGGTCACAGTCATGACACCTGAAGCAGGGCCAAGGGATGTGTATGCTTTAGAAATAAGGTATTCCCAGGTGATTCTGATAATCATCCTGTCTCAGGACACCTGGTTTAGGACCCCACAACCCTGAGGAATGACTGTGATGGTCCTGAAGACGACCACTGCTAGCACCCTCCATGCCTGGGCCAGCCTTCCCCAGCGGAGTCTCACCTGTCCACCACACAGCTACCTGGACCCACCGACTCCCAGTCCTCTCCAGAAAGACTCCCAGGAGCGAAGTTGTCAGCCCCGGTCTTAAGTTTTACAAGTGCCCAGGGGGAAAACAACCACATAAAGATAAAAGCATCGTGTTCAAGAAACACTGGAAGAGGGCCTCTTGCTAGCATTAAGCCTTCACTTGCTCTGGCTGCCAGGAAGCTCAAAAAAGTTAACTAGAGCAACTTAACCAAAATATTTTGTTTGCTTATTCCTTCTATATGTAAGCATTATTTTTCCTATTTTGAAAGCATTATTGAAACATTCTATTAAATATGTGGACTTGTCAGAAGCTAATTGGCACAGAGCTCCCCACAGAGGGTGAGAAAATTCCAGAGCTACTGAGAAGCAGAGTAGAAAAGCGTAGCCTTAAATTATGCCAGGGTTCACACTAGGAGTTTCTGCTCAAGAGACCATGTTTTAGTGAATACCTCCTAAGTCCCCTCCCCTACAAGCGGGAAGAATAACTGGAAGAAAGGAGCACAGTCAGGTGCATCAGGAGTCAGAACACCCGGGTGGACCCCTTGGTAGCTATGTGATCTTCCAGGACCTCAGTTATCTGATCTGTGAAATGGGATCTAATGGGAATAATGAGGCCAACTCTCCCTGTGCATCTGATGCTATAGGATTGCCACAGGGGCATATGAAATAAAGGATGCCAACAGCCTTTGAACACGATGGGGCACTCAGCTTCCGTGTAGCGTCGTCATAGCAGTTTCATCTTCTGCATATCTCTCCATGATACCTTAAGGTCCTGTTTAGAAAAGACTCATTAGGGGAGTCCTTAAGTGATGTAGCTTGCTTCCCCTCTCTAGCTTTCTGTTTCTTCACCCATGAAGAAAGAATAAAAATTCCTGACCCATATCCCCAAGTTAGCGCTGGTCCAAAAATGATGGCAGCTCTCACTTCCAGCAGTCACATCAAACCCTCGCTGCAACCATAGGAAGTAAGTGCTATTATTGTCATCCCCACTTTAGATACAAGGAGACTGAGGCACAGACAGCTTAAGAAATGACCAAAGGTCAAAGAGCAGTTCATTCCCGGGCAGTCTGGCTCCTGAGTTAGTCTCTGAACTGTACTTCCTCAGCAGTGAGCGAGGGGATGGGAAAGGCTAACGGGAGGGATGCAAAACTTCTCTTCCAGGTTACTGGTACCCTGAGAGCCCTGTGTTGCTCGATGGTGGTGGGGACCAACGGAGCCAGAACAAGGGAACAATGGCACACCTGCTGGTAACCATCAGAGCCTGTATCCCCTAGATGTCAAGGTCATTGCCACCTTTCCTGGTTTGGTCAGACTCAATGGAGGGACACTTCAGACACCCACCAGCAAAGCCCACACAACGTGGGTGAATCTCCCTGACACAAGGTTGAAGAAAAACAACAGACACAGAGAGATCACATGTCTCCTAAGTCCGTTAAAGAGCAAGGCTGACCCATGGGGTATGCGAGTCAGGAGGGGGGTGCCCTGGGAAGATGTTGGCCCGGGAGGTGTGCCCAGGTTTCCTCATGTCCTAGTTCTTAATCTGGGTGCTGGTTACGTAGGTGCGTTCCGTCTGTTGAGCTGGGCCCTTATAATCGGTGCACTTTTCATTATGAATATTACACTTGAAATTAAATATATTTTAAAAAGGTATTTAAATATCTTCTGCTTCTAGGCAGAAGAAGCAGTAAAGCTGGAATTCAGAGGTGCCCACCAGCATCGGCACCTTCATCCGTACCAGATCTAAATCCTTAAAAAAATAAATAATTAGGCTTCCCTGGTGGCGCAGTGGTTGAGAATCTGCCTGCTAACGCAGGGGACACGGGTTCGAGCCCTGGTCTGGGAAGATCCCACATGCCGCGGAGCAGCTGGGCCCGTGAGCCACAACTACTGAGCCTGCGTGTCTGGAGCCTGTGCTCCGCAACAAGAGAGGCCACGATAGTGAGAGGCCCGCGCACAGCGATGAAGAGTGGTCCCCGCTTGCCGCAACTAGAGGAAGCCCTCGCACAGAAACGAAGACCCAACACAGCCAAAAAAATAATAATAATAATAAATAAATAATAATTAAAGGTGCTAATAATTAAAATAAACAAATGAATTAAATTAAATTAAATAAATAAATAATTAGACATAGCAAATGCTTTCCTCCCTTAGCTTTTCCATCATGAAATCCATGTGCTTCCTTGAAAGATGCACAGGCAAGTTTCCAAACAAAGGAGGCACCAGTGGAGGTGGGCGGTGTGCATTTGATATGGCACAGAATAAATGAGCTACTTCAGTTGTAGATTAAATAATTGTGTGATCTTTTGGTTAATATCCCTCTGTGAGCTCAGTGAAGCTGGGACTGAGTCTGGCATGCACAATGCAGGTGCATAGTAGGTGTTCTAGAAATACCTAAAGCAAGGAACAGTGAATAAGTACATACTAGTCTTTATGGCACTTGTAGTTTCTACCCTCTCCCCTCCCTCTCCCTCCACTCTTCCTGGCTCTCTCTCTCTCTCTCTCTCTCTCTCTCACACACACACACACACGCACCCACACACACACTGACCAGGGGGGCCCCACCAGCAGCCTCGTGCCACATACGTTCTCCAAGAGCACTGAAGCATCTGTGCCTCTGTTCTCCAGCTGTCCTTGCAGTGGAACTGCTGGTGAGTTTCCCAGGATCGGGGGGAGCCAGCCCCCAGCAGACACTGTTCCAAGCCCTCGCACAAGGCCTCCCAGATCAGGTGGCCATGGCCTTCTGGGGGGCCCTGAAGCTGAGGAGACCTCCCGATGCCCTGTGGGAAGGAGCCTCAGTCGCTTGGATTTCCTGCTTCATAGATGCAATTTTTGCCTCTGGTCTGCATGTATCTGTAGCTCGAGATTTTACCAGCAGGTTGGCAATTTCTCCACATCTCCTCTGAAGACTATGGGGGGGTCACGCTTAAGAAAGTGAATGATGGTAGTCCTTCAACATTCACGTGAGGGGGACCTGGGTGTCCCCCCCATCTGTCTTTGCACTGGAACACCTGCCTCACCCTTGTCACCCCACAGCTGCTTTGGCACCTGTCCCCCCAGATGTGGCTTCTCCTCCTTTCCCTGTTACCGCCAGCCAGGGGAACACTCAGCGGGGACCAGCCCAGCTCCTGGAAAAGCTGGTCCAGCAGAAGCCCCTGCCCAGCCAGCAGACTCCCGGCCTCCTCTTCCCTTTGCAATTTGCCTGATGCTCCCGCATCTCCAAGACCCCTTCTCGGCACCACGTGACTCGGTGTTCCACTACGGGACGGCCAAGTTTATACGCTGTCAGGCACTTTACATCCCCCATAACTCTGCCTCTCAGGCCCTCCTGTGCATGTGTTTAATTTTTACAGTCAAGAAAACGAATGGGCAGAGTGACAGCCCAGACACCCTGGAAGGGTGGGCTCCCACTCTGCCTTGGCAGAACCTGGGCGTGAATTCCATCAGTGACCCAAGGCTGTATTTTCTGCGTAACACCCCAGTGGTTTTTAAATCTCCTTAAACTTTTGATGACTGAGATGAAGGAGAAGGAGGAGGCTGTGTAAATCTGGAGCCACTATTTGGGCAGAGCTGCTGGGACCACCGTGGGGTGGGTGTCGAGCCTACTTTATATTGTCACTTGGGGTTTGTTCCCAGCTCCCCTCCCATGCCCACACACCCCTCTATCTCCCAACCAGTGGGCTGAACGGTGGGAGCACCCATCTCCCCCATGCCCTTATCTTTCCAAGACACATCCTATGATGACGGCGATGACAAGGATGATGGCAAGGAGAAGAAAGGGTACTTAAAAAAAAAACATTACATGAGAATAAATGCATCTCTTTTAAATGTTGTTATTTTATTCATCCTAACTAACAATCTAACAAAAGCAACACCCTTGTTATGAAAATACAGCTCTAAGCCAAGTCCCCTAGATGCCACTCCCACCTGGATGGCAGCCCAGTGACCCTCCTGCAAGGCGACGCTGCAGACCCTACACCAAAGTAATTGTCTAAAACTGCAGATCTGCGCACATCTCTCCCCTGCTTTAAATGTCTCCCCATCACCCACAGTCTATGCTCTATCATGCGATCCCTGAATTCTAATAAAACAACAACAGCAACAATAGTAACGGCAGCCAATACTCAGTGACCGATTGCTTCGGGTGGCAAACCATGTTAGGTGTTTAACAGGAATTATCTCATTTTCTCCCCTATCAGCCCAGTGAGGACGTTACTTTTATTACACTGATTTCACAGAGACACATGGAAGAGGAGCCTACCTGAGGTCACACTGCTAGTCAGTCCTGTTCTCCAGGAAGCCATCCTTGAGGGCTGAGCAACCTACTGGATGTGCCACCAGCGTTCCAGGTACTTTCTTATCACAAGAGATAAGCTGTAGTTTAGGGTTTACTTGTCCATCTCCCTCATTGAATCACCTTCAAGACAGACACACCATCTGATTCACTGCTGTGCCCCCAGGACCCAAACATGACATATGGGAGGCGGCCAGTAAGAGCTTTGGGGTGGACCCATGTTACCATAAGCCAACAGGTAAGCCTCCATTAGCTCAGATGGGCTCTGGGATGTCTCTCCTGCTCCTGTGAGCTGCTAGACTGGACTTCATAACCAGGCAAGAGGGTCCCTCAGGATGGAGATAGTCTTTCCTCCTCCCCCTCCTCCCTCCTTCATGATGTCTTGTTCACACACCCAATCAGAATGTTTCTACCTCAAAACATCACTTGAGGACCAGTTGCATCCGTTAGATTCGTCTCAAATTCCTTTGGTTCAGGAATAAATTTTAAAAATGAGTCTGCAACAGCACAGCCCTGCCACTGTACCCACTGATAAGCGTTTTATTCCAATATGAGGAGGGGAGGGAGGAGGGGACTGTGACATCAGCGGGCTTCCCTGGAGGACCCAGGATTCTGCTGAAGAGAGCAGACAGACCAGAGCTGAAGTCGAACTGATAATAATCAATACCATCCGACCTAATTCAATTCATTTGCCTTGCATTGAATATGATTTTAATATACTAGGAGACATCAGCTTCCATTAGAGCCTAGGAAATCATCTTTGAAAAGAGGCAAAATGGTATCAAATGCGTAATTTGAAAAACATTGTTTTCAACATCTTTCCACTTCATTTAGCATTTTGAGGAATTGAGGTTATATCTTGTAGCTATCAAGCTGAATTAATCACCTTGAGACCTGATACACGATAACTGGAACTCTAATTTCAGGCTGTTTTTATCCTTGGAAGATGGCCTTTTAAGTTAGAATATGAGAGGTAACGTAAAATCCCTTCCACTACATGTAAACCATCACAATACTAATTTTCAATAGACTAGTCCTGGGCTAGTGAACATGGTAGCCACTCAACATATATGCTAATAAACACTTGGAACGTGGCTGATCTAAACCGAGATGTAAAATATATTTCAAAGACAGTTCAAAAAATGTAAAATCTCAATAATTTTTATGTCGACTAGATGTTGAAATGACAAAATTTTGTAAATATGAGAGTAAATAAAATGCATGATTAAAATTAATTTTACCTGCTTTTTTTGCTTGTTTATTGTATTTCCTAGAAAAATTTAAATTACATATTATAATGCAGCTCACGTTGTATGTCTGTTAAACAAGGCTGGTCTATACAATTAAATACCATGGAGCAATTGAATAATGTTTGCCAAGAGTCTTTAAATGACCTGGGGAAATATACAGAATATCGTTCAAATGAATAAAAGCAGTAAAAAATTGTATGTAGAGGATAATTAAAACCACATAACATAGGCATATATGTTTACATGTATGTAGACAGAAATTGACAGAAAGAAAAGTCAGCTGAAATATTCATCTCAGAGTGAATGGTGGCATTAGAGTGTGAGTATAGTAGTCTCCTTTATACACTTCTAAATGTTCCTCAAAGAACTTTTTATTATGTTCATTATCAACAAATAATAAGTGTTACTAAAAAGGAAATCATGCCCCATAATAATTAATATTATTATTTGTAGCTATGCATCCTGCCTGAAAATTGCTAAAGTAAATAATTTACAAGCACATTTAGCCTTTATTTACCCCTCAGTGGCATCTCATCATGAAATACACCATTTCCAAAGAAGAGTTCATTCTCAGGAGAGTCCATTTTTTAGTTGTATAACAAAATATTTTCTTCAAGTTAGTGTTCTACTCAGTAACAGGAGATGATCTGGTGAAAAATTTGGCAGTCACTATTGCAATGTTACAATGGAAAGAGAAAGTTCATTATCAAAGTTTGCTCATCCAGAACTTATTTCTAGTTCCTTGTTGCTGGAATAAAAGGGAAGAAAAAATATCCCCAGGAAAATAACTCATGAGTTCCCAACAGCTAGTCCTTCACGTAGACAACATTTGAAGGAACAAGTATTCTCTAAACTAGAAAAGCATAAATGACAGAATGACTCTGGCTTGATCTTTTGCCAATTTATTTGACCCTCTCAAGGAATCCTGTTGCAATGACATTCATCTGGAAACCCTGAACTCTTCCTGGGTCACAAAGGCCAACCCTAGTATCCATCCTCCCATCCACCCATCCACCCACCCATCCGTCCACCCACCCATTCATCTATCCACTCACCCATCCATATAACCACCCATTCATCCATCTACTCATCCATCCATTTTATCTACCCACTCACTCTTCCATCCGTTTACTCATCCATCCATCTACTCATCCATCTGTCTGTCCATTCATCCATCTGCCCATCATATTTTTATGGAGAGCTGCTTTTGGCTAAGAACCTTTCTAGATGCTGGGAATATGGCAATGAACAAAAGAGACAAAGTCTTGCTCTTGCGGAGCCTATATTCTAGGAGGAGAAGTCACACAGTAAACAAGTTAGAGCATCATCATGATAATGTCAGAAAGTGACCAATGCTTTGAGGAAAATAAAACAAGGCAATGGGAAAGAAAACAACTAGGATGGTGCTTTGTTTAATTAACTTCTTTGAAGAGGTGAAAGTTGAGCTGAAGGCTGGCTGCAAGAAGGTGATAACAATGGTTAAACCCGGGAAGAACATTTCAGGCACAGAGAGGGGCAAGTGCAAATGTGCTGAGGCAGGCCAATTTTGAGGAACAGGAAGTATGGCTGCAGAGGGGGATAGATGAGACCAGAACCCTAGGCAGGGCCACTTCACATAGGCCTTGTAGGAAATAAGGAATTTGGATTTTATTTTAATTTCAATGGAAAGGCATTAGAGGGTTTAAGTAAGGGCCCTGATATGACCTGACTTCCATGTTTAAACACCACTCTGGCTACTGTGTGGGCAAGAATGAAGCAGGGAAACCTTTCAAGAGGCTACTGTGGTCATCCAGGTGAAAAACGAGGACCCCCTGGATGACTTATCACTCAAGAATATTTTGGGGGGTTCCCTTCAGAGCACATGTAATCAACTGTGACCGGCCTAAAAACAACAGCATGGGTTTATTGCCCTCCTAACATGGTGGTGTGAGAAGGGCACCCTCGAATGTGAGATCATCTGCCTGAATCCTTAAAATATTTAAATGCCCCAAATCACATGCTAAACAGAAGGCCCCTTTGAGGTTCCCAGAGGCTCAATTCTACTGAATTTCCTTGCTTTTCATTTACCTCGACTGGTTCCAGCTGGATCTGGAAACCGATGTGTCAACAGTCCCTGCCCATGAAGGCTTCCCAGCGACCAGGAAACAGGTCGTCAATTGTAATCTCCACAGAAAACCTGATTCAGTCAGAGGCTTTCCAAACCCCACATGGCTGGGCCCTATCTGGGAGCAGGTTCCTGCTGGCAGCAACAAACATACATCACAGCACCCCAAGCTTGGACTGACTGTCACTGGAAAGATAATGGAGTTCCCTGATTCTCTGAGGTCCTGGCATACTCCTTGCACTACTAGGGCATCCTTAAGTAAGCCCGACCTTGGAGGAATCTGCCCATGCTAGCTACTTGGTGATTAACTACCTTTCTGAATTTATCAAATGCTGTTCCTTTTCTGGCTCCCACCCAGATCCATCTGGGTAGTAACATGGACCCAGTGATCCTGGCATCTGGAAGCATTTGTCTTAAAAAAGAGCCAATTCCCTCTTGATGTCAATTATCAGCTCAGTTTCCAGCCAACAGGCCAAATATTCTCTCCCATGGCCCAGATCCACAGGATGTCGCCTGAGGTATGTGCAGAGTGCCTCTCTGTGGGCCACTGTGCTGGGGGCATCCACAGACCAGCTCATGCCCCCGGCCCTGCAGGGGATGGGCCCATGCCAACACATCTAGGTCATTCGCAGGCATAGGTGCATGTATGTGCGCACGTGCACGCACGCACACACACATAAACACACACACACACACGCTGTCAGAAGTTAGCTTCTGGAATGCGGCCTCTGAAGGCCTAGGAAACGTGGCTGGGGCAGAGGAATGGACTGTTTACGGAGCAGGTGCTCAGCTCTGGGCTGTGTGAATCAGGGCCGTGAGTGGAGGCAACAGTATGATCCTCAGCTGGGCAGAGTTGCATGGAGAGTTGGGGAGGCAGTGAGGCATGGAAGATGGTGATGGATGGATGGAAGGTGCACCCACAGAATTCACCCTGGGCCCTGTCCCCTGATCTTGCACAAATACCTTCCCCTCTCTGGGCTTTGCTTTTCCCATTCTTATGATGGAAACGATGGCTCAGAGGAGTTTCAGAGCTTCCTAGCTACAGTGGAGTTCCATCACGCATAAAGGTCCAGGCTCAGCACACGGTCAGAATCATGCTGAGTTAAAACTGTCCCCGAAAACTACTTAAAGTACAGTGCACCTTCACATGTATATATGGAGAACACAGATTATGAGTACATATGTCAATTATGAATGCATTGCACGATGTAACTTATTTCTCTTTCACCATACATGTATATTTTAATTCATAAATTATACATACATTGAAGAAATATGACCAGCTGTATACTATTTCTACAAGTTGATCAGGCTCAAACCCATGACCCAGTTTTAGAGCGATCTAGCTGAAAATTTCCAGCAGAAAAGTATATTTTGTTGTCACTTCAGAAGCAGTGGACAGGCATGACAGTGCCCCCGCCCACAGGAGGAAAGCCACAGAATGCCAGCCCCAGAACCCCCCGCCTCAGCCAGGTTCTTTGGCCACCCAGTGGAGGGAGAAGCCGATCTGAGGATGCAGTCATCTTTGCTTTAATAAACCCCTCTGCCCACCTCCAAGTACTCTGCAGTGGTGTCTTGGCCTCACCCCTTTCTTAGTAATATAGCGTGGGAGGTTTGGGATCCTGTGGTACACGCCACACGTCCATCGAACCCTTGCTCCCTGACTCCCCAGCACCGACATAGGGTGGATGGGCTCTGAGGACCCCCTCCCCTAAAACTGCCTCCTCACAGTCAGAACCTCTAGACATTTTCTCATCCTAACCAGCCCCCTTCGGCTAAGCCTTGTCCTCTTCCCTTTACAGCTCAGCCTCTCGTTCCATCTAGGTCTCAGGACATTCACACCCAAAGGGCATTTCTAGAGGCCCATGGAAGAAGCAATTCTGGGTGAAAGCCCTGATCCAAATGGGGAGCAGCTCCCTAGAGAGGTGCAGCAGATTCAAACAAACTCCGGCCCTTTCTTCATCACAGACTCGTGAGACGTCCCACATGTGTGGGATCTCCCCTGGGGTGAACTTTCAGGACAATTGTCCCCCTGAAGGATACAGGGTGACGCTGTTGCCACAGGCAAACTTCTGGTCGACTTTGCCTCTGCTCCCTGGCCCAGGGGGTCAAGAGTGGTGGAGGGGGCCATGTCCCCGGCCCTCACGCCCACCACCACCCCACCCACTGAGAAGGCACTGGAGCTCTGGCCTCCCTCTGTTATGGGTCTGCCTCTCCCTGCCAAGGTTTTAAAAGCATCTGGGCACAGGTGCCAGCCTCCGGGGCCACTAAGCGGAAACTCAGGGGAGGAAAATGAGGACGCCAACCACATTGCCATTATGTTCTCCCAGAACATGCGGTGCTCCCAGACAAATGTGTTTCCAGCATTGTCACACCACAATATTCATGTGCCTCATTACTGGTTTTAATTTTGCCTGTTGCTTATTTACTGTCTACTTCCCCACTTTATTGCCCGGGTTGGAAGAGTTACTCATCTATGCTGAGAACAGAAGGTCCCCAAAGTGAGATCTCTCCAGAAGTTTCTGGCCCCACTCAGCCTCGGCAGGACAGGATCCGGCCCAAACGCACACTCGGCGCCAACGGTTCCTCCACGTGGCTCTTCCTTTAACATCCCCCCCATCCTGACTCACTGCTTTCCTGCCTCTGGAATGGGCTCCCTCTTCTTTCCATGGCCAAATCCTGCAGGGCCACCTCCTGGGCTGACAGGAGGACTGGTGATGGTGCACAGGGCCCGCGGATGCAGGATGAGGACGCCGGCATGCTCTCGGGAGCAGGGCTCAGTCTGGGCTCCACTGTGAGGGCGGGCCACCCCTGTTCCCCCTGCGGGTGGGTCCTCGGGTCCCAGAAACCGGGGGCAGCAATGTCCTCTCCCAACGGCTTGGGGAACCGGGTGTGGCGGTTCATCCCTGGAGACACCTCAGAAAAAGCAAAATCCACATCTCGCTTGAATGAAAGAGGATGAGCAACCTGACTTCATAAATACGCTTTTTTAAATGTTGTAATTAATGCTTTTTAGTTATGTTTGGAAAGCACATTATAAAGGAGCAAAACTCATCCACATTCCTCTGTTCATCAGAGTAAACTCTTAACCTTTTGGAGATTTTATTTTTTATCTTCTTTTACCTTTATCTCAAACAAACAAACCAAGAGAAAACAAAAACAGAGTTCAGAGCATAATCATGTCATAGAATCGCTTTTTTAAAATCTTTTTCCCAAAATTATAAAGTCACCCTGTGTTCTATGTAACCAGTGATGAAAAACAAAGACACAAAAAGACAATTAACAACCTGTCTCCTTCCTTCCACTCCATCCTCAGAAAATAACCAATGCTAACAGCATGTGCTATTCCTTCCATACTGCATTTTTGTCCATAAAACATAATGGACATTGGAGAGATAAAGAAGTATTAGAGAGAGAGAGGGAGAGAGAGAGGAAGGGAGGAAAGAAGAAAGGTAAGAAAGAAGACAGGTAGATGAGAGAGAGAGGAGGAGAAGGAGGAAGAGGAAGGAAGGAAGGAATGGAGGGAGGGAAGGAGGAACTGAGTTAAAAGATGAAAGGGGAAAAAAGGACATGAAAAATTAAAAAGAAAATGAAAGATTTAATAAAAATAGGGTTTTACTCTCCTACCTATATAATATTTTTTTGTTTTTCTATAACTTGTTTTCTTCTCAGTGAATCCCTTTGGGAAAACAGATCCATCTGTCTCTCATAACCACATCGTATTCCATAGTTCTGACACACACAATGTATATCGAATCATTCCTCTATTAATGGACATTCAGAAGATGTCTTCTCCCCCCTTCCTTGAAAAATAATGCTTTTATTTCCATACAATAGAGCTATAAAATGGAATTGCTGGGTCAAAGGATATGCATATTTTAATTTTAATAGCTACTCTAAGATTACTTTCCCAAAAGGCTGAATGAAGCAAGTCACATTCCCACTAGCAATATATGGGCTGCCTAGATCCTTGCAGCTTTGCCAGCACTTAATGTTATCACTTGTACATTCTTGTCAGCCTGGTGGGTAACACACAGTATTTCAATTTTACTTTAATTTTTACTTCCCAATTCCCTGAGGTTGAATAGGTTCTCATCAGCTTAGGGACCACTGGGATTTCCTTACCTGTGAATTGCCTATTGATAGCCTTTGACATGTTTTTAATTGGGTCTTGTCTTTAACTTGTCTTTTTTTTTTTTTTTTAATTTGTGGATACACTTTGCATATTATGTATATTAACCAAGTGTTGTAAATATTTTTCTCAATTGGTTTATCATTTCGTACAATTTCCCATATCTTTCAACCCACTTTGTAAACATTTGGAATGTCTGTGTAATATGCCAGAGTGTGAATGTGAAGGTATTGATTAACCATTCCCTATATATTGTTGGAATTCAGTTCTCTCTCTCTGTCTCTCTCTCTGATATTATGAATAATGTGGGAACCTCTGTCCATATTTTATGTTACTTTTATGAGGCAATTTAGTACATTTTAAAATTAAGAATTTCATTTTTAAAAGTAAATTTACTAAATCAAAAATATGAACATTCTAAAAACTGTTGATGAGTATTGTTAAACTGCCTTCTTAATAGATGTAACAATTTACTCTTCCCCCAAGTCCAGGTTCTGTCGTATGCCCTTGCTGGTGCTGGGAATCACACTTCTGAAAGATCTGTACATTTGATGGCTAAAGATGGTATCATATTTATTGTTTTTAATATTATCCCTAAAATTTACTCGTGAGATTGATACTTTCATATGCTCATTTGTCATTTGTCTTTACTCTCTTATGATTCAACTTTCTCTATGTGGCCTATGCATGTTTTTCTTTTGGGTATCTTAATTTTTTTAATTTATTTATATGTGGATTGGGAGTTTGGGGTTAGCAGATGCGAACTATTACATATAGAATGGATAAACAACAAGGTCCTACTCTATAGCACAGGGAACTACATTCAATATCCTGTGATAAATCATAATGGAAAATAATGAAAAAGAATGTATACATATGTAAAACTGAATCACTTTGCTGTACAGCAGAAATTAACACAACATTGCAAATCAACTATACTTCAATAAATTTTTTAAAATAAATACAAAATAAATTTATGTATATGAATTCTTTTTGTAGGTAGGGTAAAAACACTTGGTTTATTATATTTGCAGAAAATATTTTCCCAGTTATGAGCTCGCTCTGTGACTTCACTTATAAGTAAAATGTTTAAATTCCAATATAGCCACATCCACTGACCCACTATGATTTCTTCCATAGTGTTGTCATCTCTCAGCCAAGAGATTATTTCAATATATACTGATGTTTTCCTCTAGTTTGCTATAGTTTGATTTTTATTTAATATTTAACTTTTCAACCCTTTTACTTAACTGGTACATGATGCAAGAATAAAATCTGCTTACTTCCCCTGTGTGGGTTTCCATCTATCCCAGCATCATTTGGGGAATAGTCCTCAAATATTAAGATCGTCTAACAAAACTGATTTAGATCTCTCTAGTCTGCTTCTTAGATTTGTATATTTATTTTTGTTCCAGTATCAAATCAATTTAAAGATTCTTATGTTATAATACATTTTATTTGGCAGAACTAGTTCCCCTTCCTCCAATTATTCTTTGGTTTTAATTTTTTAACTGTTGCTTGCCTGTCTAATTTCTTCCAGGTATTTAATGTTACTTTAGAAACATTTTGTTTCTTATCCCCCTCCTGAAAAAAATCCTTTCCACATTGTGATTGGGATTACATTGAACCCTAATCTAATTTAAAGAGAATTTAGACATTCAATCTCCTTGTTCAGCTGTCTTCTTGAAATTTTCCCTGGATGTTTATATTCTTGATTTTTAAAGTGGTTTTTATTATTAGGTTAAAAAATGAACTTTTGTATGTTTATTATGAATATAATACAATCCATTTCAAGTTAATTTAAGGGTCGTGATTTTTTCCATATGGATAACCAATTGTTTCATCACCATTTGTTGAGAGACTATCCTTTTCCCATAAATCAGCTTTGTCCCTTTGTCAAGAATCAATTGACCATGCAGGGATGGGCCTATACCTGGATACATTATTCTGTTTCATTAATCTATATGGCTATTCCTATGCCAATTACACTGTTATGATTACTGATGCTTTATATTAAGCCTTGAAATCAGATGTTGTGAGACTTCCACACTTGTTCTTCATAAAACAGTTTTGGCTATTCTATTCCTTTTGCTTTTACAAGGTAAAGAACTACCTTAGAATCACCTTGTCTGTTTCTATTCATTAAAAAAGCATGCTAAGATTTTAACTGGGATTGTATTGAATCTATAGCTCAATTAGGGGAGAACTGACATCTTAACAATAATGAGTCCATGAAGATGGTATATCTCTCTTTTTTATTAGGTCTTCTTTAATTTTTCTCAGCAATGTTTTGTAGTTTTTCTCTTTATTGGTCTTGCACATATCTTTATAAATTTATCTTTATGTACATTTGGTATTATTAATACAACTATAGATGGTATTTTAAAATTTCTCCTCACCAATTATTCGTTGCTAATATAAAAGATACAGTTGATATTTTGTGTATTCATATTGTATCTTGGACCTTGTTAAACTCAGTTATTATCTCTAGTGGCTTCTTTGTAGATTCCTTAGACCTTTCTATCTAGGAAATTGTGTCATCTTCAAATAAAGACAGTTTTACTTCTTCATTACCCATATGTATATGAAGAGACACTATACCACCAAAATTTTATAGAAGCTGATTTGTAAAAGGCAGACTAAAAGATCCACTTATGTAAATTATGACCTGGTCTTGGGGACTTACTCAAAATAGCAATGTCCCCTCCACTTCTTTTTGCTCCTTAGAGAAAATTAAAGTCTGTGTCCACTGAGAATAGAAGCAATGGGTCAGATGAAGAAGCTGGGTCTAGGAATTTATCTGGTGAATTGGAACTGTATAGACTCATTCAGAATGTTCAGACTAAAATATATGTATATTTTAAAACTTCTTAATTTATCTGCATTTATGCTTCATCAGAGTCCTGTTCTGGTGTACCTGCTTTGAGACTGATGCAGGTAATTCATGTTCTATGCCTTTGCTCATAGTAGGTTTCAAAAAAAAAAAAAAACTTGCATGTGGAACCTCATTAGGACTCTTTCTATCACAGAAAACTTACCCCGACTGGCATAGAAAAACAAAGCTTGGCAAGTTATTGTATTTGCTCAGGTAACTGATAAATTCAGGGCTGCATCTTTAGGCCTGGCTGGATCTTTCTCTGACTCTTGGCTTTGTTCATGAGCACCCTCTTCCCACATCCTTGCAAGATGGCCTTCAGCAACTCTAAGCTTGTCTTCCAGGACCTCAGTAGGCCCGCAGAAAAGGAGATCAGCTTCTGCACTAGTTACAACAGAAGTCCTGGGTTTGAGTCTCAGTGGCCCAGCTGGCATCCTTGAACCCCCACCTGTGAGCCAGGGAGATGGGCTTAGCTTCACCCAAACTACAGGGATAATCAAGAGGTCATTAGCAAACACACTGTAGGATTCCATTTGTATGACATTCTAGGGGAAAAACAAAAGGGATAAGAGTAAGGAGAGGGGTTGACTAGAAGGAAATGGGGACATTTTATGCAGTGATATAAATATTCTTTATCTTGATTGCACTGGTGGTTACACAACTAAATACATTTGTCAAAAGCTGCAGAATTGTTCACCTAAAAAGATGAATTTTGCTGTATGTAAAGTACACTCAATAAACATGAATTTTCTTTGCAGCCACTTAAGCCGAAGGTACTCTTTCCCCCTGGGGAATCAGTGTACAAAGGCTGCAAACAGCAGCTTCCTCGGTAGCGCATGCAGCCTGTTGCCTGTACGGGTTGCCCTAAGGGACCTTGCACATAGCCCTTTCCAGTGGACATTCATGACTGGCATGCTGTCCCCAATCTAGGCTCCAGACAGGTATACGAGGTGCCTTTGGAAAGCCCCAGGGCACAGTGGTCAGGGTCCACATTGGCCAAGTCATAGTGTCCATCTACACCAAGTTGCAGAACAAGGAGCATATGACTGAGGCCCTAGGCAGGGCCGAGTTCAAGTTCCCTGGCTACCAGAAGATCTACATCTCCAAGAAGTGGGGATTTACTAAGTTTAATGTGGATTAATTTGAAAACATGGTGGCAGAAAAGCGGCTCATCCTGGATGACTGTGGGGTCAAATACATCCCTAGCCGTGGCCCTCTGTACACATGGCGGGCCCTGCACTCCTGAGAGCTTTGGTACCGTCCCCTCCTTACTCATGTCCACCAATAAATCCTACTTTCCCATCAAAAACAAAAACAAAAACGCTGAATTTTAAAGAAGAGTCTTAAAAGAAATATGTAAAGAAAACTTATAAGATTTTTTAAAGGAAAAGTGTAAACCTTGTGTTTCTGGATAAGATGACAGAACATTTTAAAGATGCTAATTCTTTCCAAATTAATGTACTGTACTAAACAAAATCCTAAATGTAATTTTATCCTAAATGTAAATGTAGTATCCTAAATGTAAATGTAGTATCCTAAATGTAAATGTAAACAAATGTATCCTAAATGTAAATGTAAACAAAATCTGAAATGTAATGTACAGTCTTAAACAAAATCCTAACAGATTTGCAGGAGGAGGGGGAGATATGAAACTTGACAAAATGATTTTAAAATTTATCTGGAAAAATAAATTACTGATAATGCCAGAGAAAGTTAAGAAAAAGACAATAATGAGCGGAAATTGCTTTTACTCCACATCTTTGACTAATAATTTTCAATCTGGATTGTGTATGTGTGTGTGTGGGTATGTGTGCGTGTGTATGTGTGCGTTTATTTTGTTGTGGGCAATAGGCATGTTTCAAAGAAAGGAGAAGGAAACTTTACAAGAACTTCTCAGAAGAGAGGATGTAATTCAAAAATAATGTTAAATTCTATTTACTTAATTTTCAAAAAGTAATATATTTTAAAAATATATACATACATTAAATGAAGAGATTTTTATGCATCTAAGACGGAAAAAGATGGGTCTTTGGAGCATTTTTCATTGTTTGATATACAAAAATGGTGTATCTTACACACTTTTCTGCATTTTATTTTTCTTACTCAATAATACCTCGTAGCAATTTCTCAAAGTCACTGAAGATAGCTCCAATTCTTTCTTGTCAATGGCTGCATGCTATGCCGTGGTGAAGCCATACCTCACTTTCTTTAGCCATTCTGGTTGCAAAATTTGCTCTGTTTTCAATTTATTACCAGTGCAAACAACACTGTAACACCCTTGTACACTTGTCTGTCCTTATGTATTAGTCCTTTCAGTTCTAAGGGGTCATTTTACAAGAGGATAATCACAGGGTTGAATAGCATGTATATTTTTAAATGTTGCCAGACTGCCTTCCCAAAAGATTGTAACACTTCACATCTTCACCAGCAACTATGAGGGTATCCTTTTTCCTCATGTCTACCAATGTTAGTTGATATTAGATCTTTTTTTCATATAAAATCCCATCATTAATCTAAGTCATTTCCTTGACTACTACTGAATGACTTTAAGTAGAAAAATAGTAAAACATTTCAATTAAAATCAAGAATTATACAGAAGTGGGACTTCCCTGGTGGGGTAGTGGTTAAGAGTCCGCCTGCCAGTGCAGGGGACACAGGTTCAATCCCTGGTCCGGGAAGATCCCACATGCTGCGGAGCAACTAAGCCTGTGTGCCACAACTACTGAGCCTGCGCTCTAAAGCCCGTGAGCCACAATTACTGAAGCCCGCGCGTCTAGAGCCCGTGCTCCGCAACAAGAGAAGCCACCACAATGAGAAGCTCGCGAACTGCAACAAAGAGCAGCCCTCACTCTCTACAACTAGAGAAAGCCCGTGTGCAGCAACAAAGACCCAACGCAGCCAAAAATAAATAAAATAAAATAAATAAATTTATTTAAAAAAGAATTATACAGAAGTCACCACTATAAATATTATTATTATACATTTCTCTTGCCCTAGCATGGTGCTGTATAATAGAAATTTCTGCAGTATTGGAAATATTCTCTATTCTGTGCTATCCAATATGATAGCCACTGTCATATGTGACTATTGAGCAATTGAAATGTGGCTAGTGTGGCTGAGGTACTGAATTTTAGCTTTGTTAATTTAAATTCTAATAGCCAGATGTGGCCATGGCTACCATACTGGATAGGGCACTTCTAGAAAATGCAAAACAAAACGTTAAAATAATGGCTACAAACATTGGAATATACACACAAATTTATCTTTTTGCCGATTGTATACCTAGACAACTCACAATATTTCAACAAGTGAGAAGAAAAAACCCACTAGAAGTGATGAGACAATTGTAAGTTAACTATATATAAGCTAAATATGTAAAAATCAATAGCTACTTTACTTAGCACTAAGCACTTAGAATAGAATTAGGTAAAAATTATTCCATTTACAATACAACAAAAAAGACAAAACACTAAAGAATATATTTAACAGGAAAGCCACAAGACACATATGACACAAATTTTAAATTGTAATAAAAAGAGTAAAATGAAGCCAAATGTCGAGAAAGTTGTACCAGGCCCTTGGATGGGAAGATAGATATAGATAGATAGATGATAGATAGATAGATAGATAGATAGATAGATAGATAGATAGATAGATGGATATATCAATACTTCTAAAATTAATTTATAAATTTAATGCAATTCCAAGTAGAATTCCAAAAGGCTAATATAATCCTTGAATTCTCATAGAAGAATATGCCTAAAACTTGCTCCCAAAATGTGGGGGGAAAAAGTGAGTGGATACTTACTTTATGACTTACCAGAATCTTCTCAAAAGCCATTACAATAAAAATCAACATAATATTCATATATGAATAAACAAATAGATTCATGGAAATTAATTAAAAATCCAGAATTTGATCCCCATCTATATGAAATTTATACTTGACAAAGATAGTGTTTTATTCAGTGTGGGAATATGGACCATTTAATCAATAATACTGGCAAAACTGGTTATCCATATGAAAAGATTTTAAAAGACTTTTATCCCATAACCATAGGCAAAAAATAAATTTCAACTAGATAAAAGGCTCAAATAAGAAAGAAATTTTACCAGAAAATCAGAAGATTGTTCACACAATCCAGGGGTTAATATCACCTTCCTAAATAATAAATAAGAGTGGAAACTCATTCCTATTTATTTCTTATATCTTATTTATTTTTTCCTAAAGTAAATAAATAAAATATTCTTATTTATGTTTTATTAAAAAAGTAAAGGGAGTTATATCTAACCCTATATAAATATAAGACATTTGTCTGGCAAAATACAAGTCAACATACAAATGATAGAGCTAGAAAATAATATTTATAATAGAGCTAGAAAATAATATTTATAATAAGGTTACTTTCCATACCATATAAAAATTCACGCAAACTAATTAGAAAAAGACAAACAAGCAAATTTGAAAAAAAATGAGGAGTCATGAAGAGAAAATTTGCAGAAGATATAATCCAGATAATAAACAACATTAGAGCAGGTGCATGAGTCAACTCCAGTAGAAGCCCTGTGTTCTGCTTTGTCTCCCCTTCACTTCCGGTGC
The DNA here is from genome assembly GCF_949987535.1 of Balaenoptera acutorostrata. Lineage (NCBI taxonomy): Eukaryota > Metazoa > Chordata > Mammalia > Artiodactyla > Balaenopteridae > Balaenoptera > Balaenoptera acutorostrata. The sequence continues at coordinate 46,873,426 of NC_080082.1, forward strand.
CAGGAAGCTGGGAATCTGTCCCTCTGCTTAAATCACCTGGCTACCAGGCTTGCTCCACTGCAATCAACACTTGTCAAGGTGTGGGACCACTCCGGACCTTCCACTTTACAGATCCTGCATGGGAAGCAAGGCCTGGAGGTCCTCTGCTCTCAGATCCCCCAACACCCCTGGAGGTTCTGCTCAGCCCAGAAGAAGAGGACGGATGCCCTGACCTTTCTACAGAGCTCTCTCGCTCAGCCTGGGGAGAGCGGTCCCCTCCTCCACTTTAGAGTACCCTTCTACACTTATTTTTAGGTCAAAACATTGACCCTTGGAAGCTCAAACACTAAAAAATAAATAAATAAATAACTGCTTGTGTGTGCCTTAGAATTCTTGGTCTGGGTGTACATGGTGGGTGGGTGAAGGACCTGCGATGGAGAATGGAAGAGACTGCTGGGACTGTTTATAAAAGAAATTAGTTAATGCTCGGCAACAGCATCCCACCACAGTGAGATTATGTGAGCTTCTAAAGTCTCAGGATGAGCAAGTGTAGGAATCTAGACCAGGACTTAGGACTCCTGACACGGAGCTAGGAGTCTGTGGGCTGGACACATCTTCGGCATCTTATGCCTGTCTCCCTTGTCCCCCTGGCAAACCCTCCAGGGAAAGCAGTGCTGACCCCCTCTGTGCTATCAAAGACTGAGGGAGGCTTCTCCTTGCCTGGGGGGATGTGCAATCTCGTGAGCTCAAGCGTGGGGGCTTGGGGCCTTGAGTGGAGGGTTGAGCCAGCCCCACTGCACAGGTTGTCACCATCAGACACCTCCCGTCTCCCGGTCCAGGGAAACTGACAGGCCTCACAATACTGCACCCTGGGCCCGGCGAGAGTGAGTGACAGCCCTGCTCTGACAGGCGATTAATCCTGCAGTCGGTGGTACTCACTCCTGTCTCTGCCACTCACCCTTTCTCCAGTACCACAGTTGACTGACAGTGCATGCCATCCTGACCTTACACATCGTTGGGTATAATTGCCAGGGGCTTATTAATTATCACCATTAATGCCTTGTGTGTGCATGGGGCTATGCTTTTTGCCCCAACTCACTCATCACAACAAAGGTTGCATCTGTGGGGTGGCTACCAAAAGGCTGGCATCTGGGGCTTGGCAGTGAGCTTTGGGGCCAGACTGTCAAAAGGCTGAGGTCACTTTCCATGCTGTGGTTCTCTGCAGTCATGGGGTCTGGCACTGTGACAGGTTTGGGAGGTCTGCTTTTGAGAGGCCCCATGCAGAGGCAGGTGCACTTGTCCCCAGGGGCCTCAGTGCAGCCCAGATTCTCCTTCCTACACACGATCAGCCCAGAGCCAGACACAAGGTAGTGGGGACTCTCCAACCACTTGCATCTGGAAAGTGGAGATTCAAAAAATTAAATCCGGGAGCTCCCTAGGGATTCTCTAGTCCAAACCTTAATTTTCCTACATGAGGGATTAAGACTCAGAGAAGGTTCTGCAGACTTGTGATTGCCAACGGGGAGGGGGGTGGGGGAGGAATGAAGTGGGAGTTTGTAGTTAGCAGATGTAAACTATTATATATAGAATGGATAAACAACAAGGTCCTACTGTATAGCACAAGGAACTATATTCAATGTCCTGTGATAAACCATAATGGAAAAGAATATAAGAAAGAATGTATATATATATATATATATATATATATATATATATATATATATATATATACCTGAATCACTTTGCTGTACAGCAGAAATTAACACAACATTGTAACTCAACTATACTTCAATAAAAAAAAAAAAGACTCAGGGAAGGTTCTGAACAAGCTCAAGATCACCAAGACAGTTAGTGATGCAGTCAAGTCTAATGGCTTGTTTTCTTCATGAGTACCTAACTAGGATTTGAGAATCTCTCAGAAGTACTCATTACATTTAAAATTCAAGGTAGGAATTGTTTTCTTTTGTTGTTGTTGTATTTCTTGTTTTTTACTTTATTTTCCAAAAATGGCCCATGGGTATTATTTAGTAGTAGTAGTTGTTTTTAAATGCATAGAGTTTCCAGATGCTATTTTGGCACTGTACTTTTTTTGAATTTCTATTTCACTTAATCCTCCTGATGATGACAAGTTTGAGTTATGTACTATTCTCATTTCATACCATTTTTCCTTTCATGAGGCCACTGAGGCACAGAAATGATAAATAACTTGCCCAAGGTCATTGCATGCTATTCCCAAGTTTGCATACATAGAATTAAATGCAGACAGTCTGGCTGCAGAGTCTGCACTTTTAATCACTACCCTATATTGTCAGAAAATTAACATTTATTAATTTAATTAATAAATAATTGTATGTATGAATTGTCAGCTGTATGGATGTTGGTCTAGGTGTTGGTAATACACTGGGAAACAAAATAGATAATATCTCTGCCTTCATGGAACTTGTATTCTGGCAAGGAAGACTGAAAATATATAAGTGGATAAAAATAAATAAGACAATTTCAAAGAGTGAAAAGTATCTTAAAAGAAAAAACAAGATAATGTGATACTAACTAAGAGGGAATTCTTTTAGATAGAATGATTAGGAAAGACTTTGTTGAAGAGAAGACAAGAAGGAGCCAACACATGAAAAGTCAGAGAAAGAACTTCCAAAAAGAGGAAGAGCAAATGCAAAGATCCCGATGTGATAATGAGCTCGGCAAGTGTGATCACCAAGAACAGATAGATGGAAAAAATCAATGGATGAGTCGATGGATAGATAAGGGATATGAGCAGAGCATGAACTTAGAATCTCAGAACATCATCTCCTCTTCCTCCTTCTCATCATCCAAACATTGTCACCATCCCATTAAATGAAAAACAGAGGCAATTATCTAAATATCCATAGCTAAAAGAAACCACTTTCAGTAAAGGATGGTGTAACCATAATCTTACTCAATAACTATCTGTGTTTGGTCGTGGATGTAGCTCACATAGTTACATCTCCAAGTCACTGGCTAAGTACCACCACATCTCATAACTTGCACCATCCATACCCTATAAGAAGATCTGTTTTCAGCAATTTATGTAAACAGGGTAAGCCACAGAATGGGAGGGAGAGAGACATGGTGAGTGACGGAATTTGTGAACCATGGGCCCAGGAAGATCCTGCACGTGAGTACAGAGTATAGTGCTCAAAATACGATGAGAAATGCTTTGAAAAAAAATGTGTGACCAAATGAGTAGATTTGCTAGTGCTCCTAATTAAGAGGTGTCAAAGGAGTAAAGGAAGCAAATGTTTTCCTTATGTTTCTATTAGAGGTATTCCTGTATTTGTCTAGATTTATCAAAGGTATATAACACCCTACAAGGCTCATGTCATATTACCTGCTCAGAAGCCAACCTGGCAATTTTCTATTTCAAGAAGCCAATAAAATTCTCCCCTGACCTCACACTTGGAAATTAAACAATACACTTCTAAATATTCCACGGGTCAAATATGAAATCTCAACAGAAATTTAAAACACATATAACTGAATGAAAATTAATATATAAAATATCAAAATATGTAGTATGCAGCTAAAATAGTGCTGAGAGAGAAATTTAGAGCACTAAATACATTAGAAAACAGGAAAAGTCTCAAATCAGTAATCTGAGTTCCTACCTCAAGAAAATAGAAAAGGAAAAGCAAAGTAAACACAAAGCAAGCAAAGAGGAGGAAATAAAGATCAGAGCAGAAATCAATGAACTGAAAACAGGAAAACAGTAGAAAAAAATCAATAAAACAAAAAGATGTTCTTTAGAAAAAATTTTTTAAATGATAAACCTCTATCAAGATTGACCAAGATAAAAAGAGAGAGGACACAAATCATCAATATCAGGAATGAAATGGGATATTACAACAGATCCCACAGCCATTAAAAGAATAAGAATGGAATACTATGAACAACTTTACACTCAGAAATTTATCAAATTAGAAGAAATGGACCAATTCTTTTAAAACGACAAACTACCAAAACCAAGTTGAAATAGATAAACCAATTAGTCCTCTAAACATTAAACAGATTGAATTTGTCATTACAATTTTTCTAAAAAAGAAATGCTCAGTTTCAATGGAAAATTCTACCAAATATTTAAAGGAGAATCAACAAAATTTTACACAATATTTTCCAGAAAATAGAAGAGGAAGAAGTACCTCCAAACTTATTTTATTTACCTTGATACTAGAACTACACAAATACAGTACAAAATAAGACAATTACAAACGATTATTTCTTATGATTTTAAGCACAAAAATCTTCAACAGAATATTAGCAAATGAACCAGCGTTATAAAAGAAAGAACAGACACACGATCAAGTTGGATTTAAGTTGGATTTATTTCAGATATGCAAGAGGTTCTACATTCAAAAATCTATCAATGTAATCTGCCATATCGACATCCTAAAGAAAAAAAATCACATGATCATATCAACTGATGCAAAAAAAGGCATTTGATAAAACTCAACAACCATTTATGTTACCAAAAAAAAGAAACCTCTTCCCTCTAAGACAGGGAAGAAAGGCAGGGATGTCCACCCTCACCATTCATTCAACTGGGTACTGGAAATTGTAGCCACTGCAATGAGGCAAGAAGTGGCATACAGATTGGTGAGGAAGAAATAAAACTGTTCCTGATGTGTGGCCCTGGGCAGAATCAGCTCAAATTATACAAAGGTTCATGCATGAGATGCCTTTAACCCAATCCACTTAGTGACATTTTTCTGATTTGAACTGATGCTAGAGCTCCTGGGTAAAGATAACAAGGCTGCGTTCAGTGTTTTGGGAATTTCACTCTGCCTTGGTAAGAGGGCTATCTAGGGCATACAAGGACATGGGTGAAGATTCTTGGTAAGGCAAGGAGTCTGCCTACAGAAGGTCAATGCTACCCCATGATCCTCAAGGACATGGGTCCTCCTTGCTCAGCAAATCTATTTGTAAACATGATTGTCAGAAAATGCATGTTTTTTAAGAGGGTGACTTAGACGTACCGGTTGTTGTGTTTCTTTTTTTTCCCAGTTGCAAATAGATGTTTTCAAAACAGAAGGCCTGGATCGTGTTCTTAACAGCAGGGTTATTTGTTATGAGCCATCTGCATCCTGGTAGACGGACACCCAGTCCTGCCAACAGGGGGATCTGCCTTATGGGAGAACTTGCACAAAACACTTGTAGGTTAAAGCAACAAATATCATTACAGACGCAAATAATTCCTATTAGGACATTCTTTTAAAATATTGATAGATCAATCTCTTTTCAAAAATAATTTTACCAATATAAAGCCTACATTCCTTTCTCCACCACCACTAAAAGGGATATGGCTAATCAGTTCATAGAACAGTTCCAAGCAGAAACTAATTTTTCGATCATCTGCCAATGGCTGCTATACACTGGAACTGATTATAGAGAGAACAGTGACTCTTTAAAGCATTCATATGTTGGCTCTGCCTGGAGCAGGGATCTCAATCCTCACTGCCTGTTGGAACCATCTGGAAACCCCATTCATAGAGGCACGGATTTCACCGTTCTGATATGAGACCAGGCATGAGGATTTTTAAAAGATACATGTTTTCTTATGTGCAGCCAGGACTGAGGGCTACTGGCCTAGAAATACGAGACAAGATGAGAATTATTAATTAGGCAAACTTTCTTGAGCACTTACGTGTGGCAGGCACGGTTTTCCCAATGGTGGAATCCTAAAATCTATGCTCTGTGGCTGATACTATTATCAGACAAAAGATGAAGCCATTTGAACAGCATCTATGCACACACTTCTTCAGGAAGGAGCTGAACTCTAGACGTCCTATTTTATTCAAGCAAGACCACAGTGCTCAACACAGCCGGAAAGGGCAGAGAGTAAATCTGTAGCGACGAGGGAGGATCAGAGACAGGGAGAGATATGACCACAAAGATGGTACATGAAAGAAATCTCCGGCAATTCCAGAATATTGACAAAAGTACATGCTGATAGCCAAAGAGCATGTAAGGATTTTCATACCACATTTCCAGTTATGAGTAGAGAAGCATAATTAGGTACTAAATTACAATGTTAATATTCATTTGAACAAATAAGTACTTGTAGTCATAGCATCAGGGCCCTGGGAGGGCAGCAGAGGAGTTGATTAAATGGACAGAGTTTCTTTGAATGAGTTTCATCCTGAGTTTGGTGAGGTTGGCTCTCAGCAAAGGCTTCAGAGGTCAAGACATGGACCGTGAGTGGTGTCATTTCTCCTTTTGTAGCTACAGTCAACAGATTCAAAATGAAACAAATAACATACAAGCAATTACAAATTACGACCCATAATACGTGCTAGAGAGGAAACGGGGGGGAAAAGCCCAGGAAAAGGCCACTGTGAGGAAGGAAGGCCATTCAGGATGCCAGATGCAGGGATGCACGGTGCAGGAGGAAGTCCTGAGCAAAGCCGCTCAATTTTTCTAGCAAGGAAAAGGGTCTTGCTTAGGTCTCCTATTATTGTGGCCTTATCTATTTATACCTCCATTTCACCCAAAAAGAGTCTGAGGTGGGACTTACCTGTCATGTGCAAGTAAATTAAAGTCATTCCCTAAAAGGGGCAAAAGCAAACCGAAGTAATGAGGAGGAGGGCTGGTGGGGGAAGGAGGTTAGGAGCAAAAGAAGGAGGGAGAAAGAGAAACACACACACACATGCACACACATACACGTACAGCTACCTATCTGAGTTCCTAACTGAAGTCCAAACCTTAAGTAGAGCACTTCTTTGACCCATTTCCCCAGGAACTGGTTGTCTTCCTACACAATTTCTTTGGGCTTCATACAAAAGGTAAGATTCTATATTAAGCAGTACTAATTAGCGGGGGCCATCTCCAGTATGTAACAAAAACAAATCTATCACCAGCTGTGGGGAAAAAAAACAGTCCTCAGCGCCCCCAAACCCCAAAACACATAAGCTTAGCATTTTAACTGGCTGGGGTAAGAGCCATTATTTTCATTAATGGAGCTCATTTTTATTTTATTGGGCTTTTTTACTATCAGATTAAAAGCATGTTTTTATTGTAGTTTTTTTCTAATGCAATCTTAGATGACGTGCTCAGAATGTATGGAATAGTTATTGTTTTAATTATTTTTTCATTTTGTGTTTTTATTTCGTTTGTTCCTTTTATTTACTACTCTTAAGCTGCCGTAATAACACGGGCCCAGGGTGCTGGGAGGCCTCCAGTGAGCACCCCCGCCGTGGCTGGTCTCTGCTAAAGGCCAAGGAACAGGAAAAGCGCCAGCACACTGTTGCTTTTGGAAACCAGGGGCCGCCCAGCCCTGCGGCACAGCCCTACTGATAAGGGCACACAGGGCAGAGGCAAGGGCATGGTCCCTTTCTGCTCCTGCCCTTGCTCCGAGCCACCCTGGCTCACTGGGTAAAGAAAAGGTGGGAAGATAAGCCAAGGGGCATGTTACTCACCCACAGCCATGGTCGCTCTCCTGATGCTGGTGAAAACTCAGATTTCAACATGCAGAGAAACACAGCTGGACCTGGACATGGGTTCCCTGCCCATGAAGGGAAGGGAAGACCACAGCGGCTGTCTGGTAAATCCAAAGATCTCAGCCACCCTGTGGGTTTGGGCAGGCAGGATTTCTACAGTCCTCATTTAGCACTAGAAATCGAGCATGTGAGTTTGCTGTCCAGGGACAAGCTGAAAACATATCAGATACATAAATGCCCATAATGGCCTGAGGAAAGCCTCATTTGGTGCCATGTGTGTGCTGATGCACTCTCTCTCTGGGGCTGCCCTCCTCTGTGATGCAAGAGAACGTCCACCTTCTGCAGTGAGGCCAGGCCAGTGCTTGCGTCTGCCAATGCCCCTCCCCCTCCCTGTGGCGTCCCACCCCCTTCCCCTTCCTGATTCCCCTGCCTGCCTGGCCCCCATCTTCAGGAGTGGTCCCTAAAGTATGCTGTAGGCTCCCAACCTGTTTGGCCTGTGAATTTCAATCTAGCAAAGATCTAAATAAAGATCATGTTAGTACCCTTTTCAAAGGACTTCCCATCACAATCAAAAGAGAATTCTTGCAAAACCCATGAAGCCACTGCCATCTGAACCTTCCTGTCCCCTAGGCTCATCCACCCATCTCTGTGCCACTCATCTCACTCCAGCCACAGCAGCCACCTCAAAGGAGCCCACCCACCCTCTGCCTGGAGGGTCCCCCCACACCTCTTCATGACTCCGTCTCCAGAGGGCATTCTCAGAGAGGCCTCCCTGCCTTCCCCCATCACTTCCTAGGCCCTCGTCTGTCTTCATTTTCATCATGTCACCTGTCACTTGTGACTTTACATCATTTATGCTTTTACTGGTTGTCCATCCACCTGGGAATGAGCGGAGGGAAGTGCTGTATCCCTGGGCCCCGCACAGCAGCCCTGGGCACTTGGAAGGTGGTCAAGAAATATTTGTTAGAAGACACCTAGGACTCTCATTTACCACTGTTTCCCCAGCACACGGAACAGTTCTCCATGTATAGTAGGTGGTCAGTACATGCTTAGTGTACAGGGACAAGCTGAAAAAACACTGGACATGTCAATGCCCAGAAACGCCTGAACAAGCACTTGCTTGTGGCCAACTGGGTTTCAATGGATGAATCTGGAATTTCTGGAGGTGGACCCAGGACTCAGCTTCCTCTTCCCAGCCCTCCCCGAACCAACAGAATACTTCTGAGACCTCTTGATTTTATTTCTAAACAAAGATAAGGTATCTAAGGCTTTAAAACCCCTCACTGTTTGCTTCTTTATGAATGTTGAATCACTGACTCAATTTATTGCATCCTTTGAGTCATCCATGTCTCATTTCATAAAACATATTCTTTCTAAGTTAGGATTTTACATCAGGATTGAAACAGAATATTGAACTCAGTTTAACAGAGTCTCAGTACTAATTTCTGGAAACAAATTCCACTTACAAAAGATCCTATTCCCTTAAGAGAAGTGAACACTGCATATAAAGAACCATTTTTTTTCCTAAAGATAATTTGGAAGGAGCTCTCCTACCTTGGAGAGAATGCCTTGATTTAAGTTACATAAACAAAAGAGGTCCATTTATCATGACCCTCTCTCAAGTGCCAGGGCTCTGTGGCATCCTGGGCATCGGGCATGAAGTCACCAGCTCTGTGGACTGGTAAACTGTCCTTCCACAATGCCCTTGTGAATTCCATAGCAAATAAAATCATATTTCACCCAGAATTTTGGAACAATGTGGGCCAGTCACGCAAGGGGTTCTTGACTTAAGTTAGGCACACTATTGTTAGTTACTTTTGCCAAATATACCTTACCTTTAAAAAGTGCTGCAGGAGATAACGAAGTTGTGGGCCATACATTTATAAAAAGAAAATATTCAGCACTCACACATAATTGTGTGTCATTTAGCTGGCAGGATATGGAGCGCACGTTGGGACCCTACTGTTCAATCGCTAGGTTAAGCTGTGTGCAAGCTTCTGCATTGGTTCGCCAGGAATAATAGACTACTGATAATTGTTATTACAAATTAAATGTGTATTATACAAATTATATACTTAAATATTATGTAAATATAATCATAAAAATAATAACGGCCAACACTTCTTGAGTGTTTTTTCTCTGCCAAATGCCATTCTAAGCCCGTTTTTACAGGTGTTGCCTTGTTGAATCCTCACACCCATGGTACCGGGCAGTACTGTGATCTCTCATTTTAGACGAAGAGATTGGGGTACAGAGAAGTTAGGTGACTTGGTCAAGATCACAGAGCTGGTAAGTGGCAGTGTCCCATCTGAGCTCTGGCCCCGGATGCCACGATGAAAAGGAAAGCAGGTGAGGGAGCTGGAAGTGATGGGGAAGGTGAGCAGGGTGGCCTTTCTGAGACTCCCCTACTGGAATAGAGTCATGAAGAGGTTTGGGGGAAGCTCCAGACAGAAGGCTGCCTGGGCTCCTTCAAGGGGTGGCTGATGTGGTTGCCCGGAGACGGACAGATGAGTCTAAGGCTGCCCGGAGACGGGCGGACGAGTCTAAGGCTGCCCGGAGACGGGCGGACGAGTCTAAGGCTGCCCGGAGACGGGTGGACGAGTCTAAGGCTGCCCGGAGATGGGCAGATGAGTTACGATTCTATTTTGAATGTAATGGGAAGCCCTTAGAGAAGGGTGCTAACACGATCTTTAGATCTTTGCTAGATTTAATTTCAGAGGTTGAGAACCTACAGCATACTTTGCGGACCGTATCTTATACAACTTTAATCTCCTTCCGGGTAATGCTGGTGCTTGTTGGGAATATGTGATGATACATTGAGGAAAGTTGTCTTCCCAAAATGCCCAGCATCCTAATCTTGCCAGGGTTTATGCTCTTGGACATAGGGGCTCCTCTGGAGTCTCACATTTCACTTCTCACTCACCTTACTCCATTTCTCACCGTCTACGCAGAAACTGTCCATTCTCCACTGAAAAAGCAAAGCTGGGCTGCAGCTCCGATACGTGGGGGCCGGAGCCGCAGGTTCCGTCTCAGGGGAGTCAGTCTCTGTCAGCCACGCGCTCAGACGTCTAGTTCCGAAGACTCGGCTGTGACCGACTCTCCAGGTAGCGCTGTAGACTAGAATCCTCATTTTCCACACACATGTCATCTTCGTCCTTAGGGTCTCCTCACTCTCTGCCCTTTGCTCTGTTCTAATTTGAAGGAATTCTACAAGACTCTCCTGGCTCAGACGTGCACACCCAGAACATGAGAGCACCTGAATATCAGAGCATGTGTGCATATGCCCAGGGCGTCAGAACACGTGTGCCCACGCAGGACATCGGAACAAAGTCAGCTAGTGCATTCTTCAGACTTCAGAGACGTGTGTTGTTGGAGAGCTTTCAAGGATTGTTGGCTTCACTTTTCTCCAGCCCAGTAATGAGAGGAAAGAGAAGAGTGAGCAAGGGGGAGGGGCTGAGTCCCTCTGAGATAACGAAGAGTGAGCTATCACTGCACACCATCAGGGATGGCTCATGGGAGGAGGCTTGTCACGGGATATGAGCCTACCAGGCTGTGGACACCTCAACTGTGAGGTCTCTATCAAGAGGACGTGGCAGAGTCAGCCTAGCTCAGACAGCATCTCTCTGTGAATGTCCAAATTGGCTTGAAGGCTAGTATTTGTTCCTCTAGACCGCTCCCTCATTATTTCTTTATTCTGGTTAGATCTGTCCATCCTGACCCAGCAGAAAAAACACAGGAGATGGAGACAGAGCATCCTGAGTATTTTCTGTTTTGAGTTGGTGTCTCAGGCCCTGCCAGGCTACACAGCACACATTCAGGGCTGAAGATGACACCTATAAAAGGGGCTTCTCTCCCAAACACTGCTGCTCTACACATGTGCACGCGTGCACACACACACACACAGTGCTGGAGAGCCTCCGGCACAACCTACTACCTCATGCACCCAGGAAGTCCTGGATTTAATGGCTGGGCTTATCTTGTGCAACATTCCCAAGGCTCCATTTTTCATTAAGCAATTTTTAAAGAGTTTTATGACCCCGTGAACAATAATTTTTTTTAGTGAAAGCAGACTAAATTGTAAGTGGCGGTAATTACACCAAACTAATTGTAGGCAAAATTAGTAACAGGTCAGATCTGTTTGCAAAAGAAAATATACGCTTGGATCACACCTTAAATGATCTCTAGGAAATTAATTCATCATGGAAAAAAATCTTCCTAAATTAAAAGTGGTGTCTCCAAGAACATTTGCAAGGAATAAGGTTTCCTCTTTGGTTTTGGTTTTTGTTAGATATCCAGTGTGTGTCTGTGTGTGTGTGTGTGTGTGCGTGTGTGTGTCTTCATGTGTCTGTATGTGTCTTTGTGTGTGTGTGTGCACATGTGCACTGATATTGGAGGGTGGGGTTGTAGGTTTTCACAGAGCCAACCCAGACAACTAAATGCCTCCTTAGTGGCGCACAGAGTGTGACCTAAACATCAGGAGACTTAGTACATCCTAGTGCCCTAAGAGGTCATGGTGGGACCTTATTCTGCTCAATCCTTCTCTCCTAGATGGGATCAGCTCACTTTAAAAACGTCTCCCAGAGAAAGCATGATTGGATATCATGTGGCATTTTCCTCTGAAGGGCCATCTTAGCATGGAGGACAAGCATTTGATAAAACCAGTACAGAGGCCATGCAGAGTTGACCGATGTTCCCACAGAGGTCAGACTCATGATGACCCAGATCCCACGTGCACTGAAGTTCACAAAAGCGGAATTACTTCTTTCATGGAATTTGAGTCCCAAGGTCACTAACCACAGCTAACATCCTACATAGTCAAATTACCCTTGAGGTCCATTGTGAAGAACCAAGTTGGAAAGTGGCATTTCATCTCTCAAGTAGTTTTCAGTTTGGGAGCACTGATTCCTGCCTCTGTAGGAGACGATAAGCTGCAGCACCTGGTTTATGTTTACGGGCCGTATTGCATAAATCACATCTCTTTAAACCCTAATATCCACTTAGCATGGAGCAAGGGCATGCCCAGAGGCATATTCACCTGAGACCTACATAAGACAAGATCAGACGCACACCCAAGCCTGAGCTCTGTTTGGTGGTGAGGTCACACAGTTCAAACTCTTCAGATGCCTTCCTTCTCATTTGCTGAGCACTTGAAATTGCATGACTTAAATATGAATAGCATGGATTCCCCTGTTAGCACCACCTGAGAGGAAGTGCCTCCAGCCCGAATTGGCATGGAGAGGTACCAGTGAATTTCATAAGAAAATAGGTCGAATGGCTGGGGAGGTGCTTTGAGAAAAGCATGGATTACTGCAGGCCCAGCCTGGGGAGGGTCCAGAGCAGCCGCCTCACTCTAATGTAGGAGTGCTTTACAAAATACACCAGGAAGTATTAGGATATGTGAATTTCCAGGAGGATGAAAATTAGGCACCTCTCATGTACACACGCGCAGGAGATGTTGGTGTCCCTCCGACTCACAGTCAGTGCTTGGTGGATTGAAATAACCATAGCTTCTGCACATGCATCCAGTGATGTGAGGTACCCACGTAGTGAGGAGGTCCAGCAGAAGCCACTCTAGGCCATGTCCTCCCTTTACCATTTGGGTCCTGAGTAAGGGTCATCCAGCCGGTCGCAAAACATGTTCAATGACAAGAAGTGCACAGATCCTCAGCCCATCGCATCTTGGGTGGCTCTGAGTCCTAGAAATTTCATCACCAGCCCTGGAGTCCAGAGGTCCTCAGGGGTAAGAAGCGTTTGTTGGTACTGGGTTTGGCTCTCCTCTAAAGGAGTATCAGCTGGGTACTCAGTAATCATTTATGCCCCTGCAATGAAAGGATGTCCTCACTCTCCCCAGCCCTCCTGGCTCCTGACAAGCCTGAGCATGTACACTCTATCAAGACAGTATGTGTCCCTCTTAACAGTCTCACACACCAAGGTCTGGGGCAGGGGGTCTTTCCATTGAGAGCCTAGGGGTAAATTTAAAATAACCATGTGGCAATGGGGGTCAGAGATGCCAGTGTGTGCCAGGACTTCAATAGGACTGAGAAGTGGGTAGTCTATCCCAGGACAGGGAGGTCCTTGTGGACGTTTTCCCATGACAGATCCTGAGTTACCTCCTTTGGCTTATAGGTTCACAAGGTCCTTCATGGCCTGGCCCTGCCTACTTTGTAGAGCTGCATTGCCTACCATGCTCTAGCCATCTGAGACCACCTATGTGCCTTTGACTTAAACGTGTATTTCTTTTGGAAGCCCCTCCCTGCTGCTTCTCCACCCACCTAAGTAATTCCCCCTAATCCTTCAAAACAAGTCAGGCATCACAGCCTAAGGGACTAGGGAGTTCTCACCTCTCATGGGGATGGGTGTTCCTGCTCTGACCCTAGAATGCAGAGCTTTCAGCCCAACGAGCACTTTTCATGCTGTATCATAATCATCAATTATCTACTCCATGGCTGCCCCACCTTCATCAGGCCTTGAGCCCCACCCCAGCAGGTGTGTCCATGAGCCCATGGTCTAGCCTCATGTCTGGCAGGGTGGGCAGCTGATAAATGTTTGTGAAATGAATGAATGGGTCATTCTACCTCCAAGTCACTCTTCAGTGGCCATGTCAAGCTCTCCTTGGTCAGTTTTCAAAAATAAGCAACATTTACAGGAAGGCACCACCTAGCATATGCTCACTTCTAGAAAATTCCACAAAAGGCATGGTTTTAACCAGCATTCTGGACCCAAAAGACAGTGTGATACCCAAGATTCGACATCAGTGAGGAAGAGGAGGAAGGGAAAATGAGGAAGGATAGGAGGATGAGGGTAGGAACAGCCAGATAGATTCACATAGAAACTGACCTTTGCACTTGTTTCATCCAACTACCTGAGCTTCCAGGCAGTGAAAGGCAGGGATGCATGCAGACCCCTGGCCCCAAGGGAGAAACACTCTAGCAAGTCCTCATGGTCTCTGGCTGAGAAAGGTTCCCAGGAAGAAAGCCCAGTCAGAAGTTCAAGTTTTGCAAGAAACAATGTGGCTGCAACTACTCAGATCCGTCCTGATGTCTTTCAGCAGTGGCTTCAGCCAAGTAGCTACAAGAAGGGCCTTCAGAGATACAAAATCTAAGAAAAATAGTCCTGGCATCTAATTACAACAGTGCAGTTCGCTGCTTTTATCTGTAATTGGACTGTATAGTCTTTCATTCTAATTTACTTTACATCTAAACTGTGATAATCAAGACAAGCAGAACAGAATGGTCTCTAACTGGCTATCCTACTGACACCCGTTAATGCCTAATTATAACAACTAAATTAAAGATGCAACTGTAAAGAGGTGGAATATCAGTTTGAAGCATTTAATTCTGTGCAAAGAAGTAGAGATTTTAAATCCTAAGTAAGAAAATCAATATTATGCCTCATTATATTGGTATTGCTGAACAGATTAATGAAATTAAGTATTTTGTTGTGTTGCTTTTCTTTTTCCCAATGTTATCTTGATGCAATGATGGTTTGTAATGAAGGAGTACTGCAGGGGAGGAAGTCTAAATGGAGAACCAATTTATATACCAAAATTGGGAGATAGCTAATCTCATTTATACAGCAAAGATTTTCTTTTGATATGGTTAGATTTTTAGATAGGCATCATGGGTCTGGACTTCTGCAGTCTTATGGAACAAAAATAAATTCAACCCAAGGTTAAGGGAAGGTGCTTTCTCTCCTCTTCTCAGGAGCAGATATGTAACAGGGGCCATCTTGACAATGCCAGCATTCACAGACACTGTGGTTTGGGACAAGCCTCCTTGAAGCTCCCTGTACCGGTGGCCGCCCAGTCTATCCCAGGCTGAAAATGGTCACCCATGAAAATGCAGAATGTGAGGAATGGAGGGAAGCTGGGCAGATGAATGGACAATCTACCAGATCCCCAAGTGTCATTCAGTTGGTTGGAAGCTGGAGGAGAAATGGTGAGATGAAGCCACGCTTCAGGTTTGACAACAAAGCTTGAAAGTAGAAGGACCAAGGTTTGCAAAGGGAAGGTGTGCAGTTCCTGGGCTGGGTGGGGCACTGCACACAGGTCCCTGGCTAGGCAACAGCAGCGTGTCCATCCAGCCTACCCCGTAGGCTTTTATTTATTTGCTTACTCTTTCTTCCTTTCTTTCTTCCTTCCTTTCTTCTTTCCTTCCCTCCTTCCTTCCTTCTTTCCCTTTCTTTCTTTGTTTCTTTTTCTTTCTTTCTCCCTTCCTTCCTTCTTTCTCTTTCTTTTTTTCTTTTTCTTTCCTCCCTCCTTTCTTTCCCTTCCTCCCTTTCTTTCTTTCTTTCTCTTTTTCTTTCTTTCTTTCCCTTTCTTTCTTTCCCTCTCTTTCTTTTCTTTCTTTCTTTCCTTCCTTCCTTCCTCCCTCCCCCCCTCCTTTCTTTCTTTCTTCCTTTCTTTCTTTCTTTCTTTCTTTTTCTTTCTTTCTTTCTCTCTCTATCTCTCTTTCTTTCCTTCTTTCTTTCTTTCTTTCTTTCTTTCTTTCTTTCTTTCTTTCTTACAATTGCCCATCCTAATTTCTAAGTTTTTAATGCAAAGTCAATATAGGACTCAAAAACCTAAAACTTGGCAAATGCTGACAGTGTGAGTCACCATGTGAGTCATCCGTCTTAGTGCCCATGCCACAGAGATGCATGAAGGCAGATCTTTGAATAATCCAAAGATCCTGAAAGAGAGAGACTAACCACTTTGAGGAATCTCTAGAAATCTTGTGGAATTGGATTTCCGGACCAGTGAGTTACTGTGAGTGAACAACTTGAGGGATATGGTTTCCAGACCTCTTTGGGGGCCAGGGACAGTATAACAATGAAGCAGGCCAAGGTCCTGTGCCCTGGAGTTTGCATTTACAGATGGCTGGGTCATGCAGGGCTGCTAGGCCCAGCAGGCAGAGGGAACCCGGAGCTGGGGCCCAACCTGGAAGGAAAACCCAGCTTCAGTGAATATACCCAGAACTTCTAGACTGGAAAATCAAAAAAGAAGACATGTTCATTTCCACTTACATCTAACTTGTAATTTTTCAAAAAGAAAATTTCATTTTGAATTTTGCATGTATCATCATCTTTTCAGATTCTGGAGGCCTTCACCCATCTCGTAAGCTCATGCATGACATGCAGGCAAGGATGATGGTGCCCTAATGGCAGTGATCATTACAGGCACAGAGAGGTCACCAGCCCCCTCGGAAAGGCACAGCATAGCTCCTGATCCTGCAGGACCAGACATGTCTCTAATTGTCCCAGTGCTACAGGCACTTGGAAAGCAAGCGCTGTAACCTCCAACCAGGCCCGCCTCTCAGCTGCACAAACAAAGCCAAATAAAAGCTGCTGGCAGCCGCTGGTCCCACTGCAACAGATGTGTTGCCTCTGCACCATCTTGTTTGTTCTTAAGGGTTTTTGTTTTTTTTTTTTTTTACTTCATACTGTCCCTTCTGTCTTGTTTACGAGGCTGCAGGAACACCTGTGGAAGAACGGGTCCCTGCAGAAATCCTTGACTTCCATTTAGATGGTTTGAGACTAAGCCAGCCAGCTCAGCAAGCCCATCTGCAAATGATTCTGGGTTCTTCTGCACACATTTACTCTTGATCTAGAGAAACTCGAAGAATCACCCACAGAATAATCCCTGGCCCATAGCATCACCACACCTTATGTGCCCGTGATCGTTACCATGTGCAGACCTTCATTCACACATGTGCTGAGGACCTGCTGTGTGCCACTTGGCCTTGAGGTCTGTGGGCTGACTCTTGGTTCAACCCAACTCCACATCGCACAGGCTGCTTCCGTTATCTGGCCTGTGTCCACGTAGCCATGGCTTTGAGAGCAGAGGCCCTGACAGCCAGTGAAGGCTGTAAGGCCTCCGAACACCCCCATATTGTTTCTTCTGGTTTCAGATGAAGTGGCTCATTATCTGGTGTGGAAAACCGACATGGAAGCCACCAGAGTGAATGCTATCCCTTACAACAGAGAGAAGAGGCATGCTTCTAAGCAGACCTCAGTCTAGGGGGTGTTCCCTGCTCGCAGCCTGACTCTGGGCACCTTAGAATCCCATAGCCCCATATATACCTTTAAAGACCATTTGCCTAGTACTTTATTTCATTAACAAAGATGATGGAAGAGCAGTGACACGACTTGCGACTTTGCATGAGAACTGCCTCTTCTTCTTAACCTTATGTTTTTAGGCCACGGCTTTTGCTGTGTAACAAGCCACAGCACCAAAACTTAGTGGCTTAAAAACAACCATGTTTCATGTAGCTCATGCTTCTATGGGTTGGCTGGGGGTTTCTTCCAGTTCAGGCTGGCTCAGCTAACCACTGCTTGGCTCACTCGTGCATCTGTGGTCAGCTGGTGAGTCGGCTGGTGGCTGGAAGTTCTAAGGTGTCCTTGGTCAGACTTCTGGCAGCTGGCAGGCTGTTGGCCAGGGTGACAAGGGTGACTGGGCCACAAGGCTCTCATCTTGCAGCAGCCCAGCCCTGGCTTCCTCACATGGTGATCACAGCAAGAGAGTGAAGCCAAATGTATGTTTCAAGTCTCTGCCTGTAGTGTGTTTTCCACTGTTGTGTTGGCTAAACCCAAGTCCCGTGGCCAAGACTAGAGTCACTATGAGAGGACACCACCTAAGAGCTTAGATGCCAGGACAGGAGGAATTTGTGGTCATTTTTGCATCCATCAGAGTTGTCTTGTTTTGTTTTGTTTTGTTTTCATTTTCTAGTCTCTTTAATTGAATGATTCAATCATTTATTTCTAACACTTATGTTTATAAATGATGTGCAAGTTCAGCTTTGATTCCCTCTTTAGTACACGATATTTAGAAAGACCTTTTTAAATTGCAATTAAAGTGAATTTTTTTTGTCTAACATTTTCTTTTTTTCTACTTTTACTATATTTTGCTCTAATAATTTGGCTTGAATTATTTCTAGTCTTTAGATTTTTTTAAAGCCATAGGTTGTGTTTAATTCTCAATATACCATGGATATTTGAAAAGTGTATATTTTTGTTTGACACAAATATACAGTTACAAGTATATGTAGATTAGATTTGGATATAGAATCAACCTTGTTGGTAGTGTTTTAAACTTTTCTCTACTGTTATCATCTGCCTGATCTGTTAATTCCTGAGAGGAGAATGTTATGTTATTTTCATGGGTTTTTACTTGATGTATGTCTGTGCTGTGTTGTACAAGGAATTAAGAACTAATTATATAAGAAATATGTAGTTTTTTATATTCCTGGTGAAGTGAATTTTTATCAGAATAAAACAACTCTTTTTATCCCGCTTAATGTTGGTTGCATAGAATTTCCTGTCCTATTGGCAAGGGCAAAGAGTTGATAGAGCCATTTAATACTGAGAGTGCTGGTTACTAGCTCATTTATCTGGTGAGTATAATTATGAATTAGTGTGCTTTCTTGGTGTAAAATTTGTCAATATATTTAAAATTATAAAAATGCTCACTCTATTTTAAAATTGAAATTTTACTGAGATTATTATAGATCTGCATTCAGTTGAAAGGAATGATACAGAGAGATCCCATGTACCTCTTCCTAGTTTTCACCAGTGGTAACATCTTGCAAAACTATAGTATAATATCACAACCAAGACCATGACATTGATACAGTCCACATAGCATTCAGATGTCCCCAATTTTACTTGTGCTCATTTGTGTATTATGTATATTCAGTTCTATACAATTTAATCACGTGTATAGGTTCGCATATCTACCACCACAGTCAAGATACAGGACCTTCCATCATCGCAAGAATTTCTCATACTGCCCTTTTACAATCATACTCTCCTGCCTCCCATTCTCCATCTCTTGTCCCTAACTCCTGCATTTATAACATTTTGTCATTTGAAGAACAATATATAAAATATGTAGTATGTAACATTTGGAGATTGGATTTTTTTTCACTCAGAAGATTCCCTGAAGATCCATCCAAATGACTGCATGTATCAATAGTTTTCTTATTTTCATTGCTGAATAATATTTCTTGTATATATGTACCACAATTAAACTATCCACCTGCTGAAGACATCTGAGCTCTTGTAGTTTGGGACTGTTATGAATAAAGCCACTACAAGCATTCACATGCAGGTGCTTGTGTGCACATAGTTTTAATTTCTCTGGGATAAATACCCAAGAGTACAATTTGGGGTTCCTAGGGCAATTTCATGTTTAGTTTTATAAGAAACTGCCAAACTGTTTTCAAGAATGGCTATACCATCTTACATTCCCATCAACAAAATAATAGTGATCCAGTTTCTCTACATCCTTGCTTGCATTTGGTAATGTCACCATTTTTTATTGTCACCATTCTGATCTGTATGCAGTGATATCTCATTATGGTTTTAATTTGCATTTCCCTGCTGGCTCTTGATGTTAAACATCATTTCATGTGCTTATCTGCCATCTGCGTATCATCTTCATCGAAAAGTCTGTGTCTTTTGCATATTTTCTAATTTGACTGTTTGTTTTGCTTAACTATTGAGTTTTGCATGTTCTTTATATACTCGAGGTACTACTCCTTTGTTGGCTATGTGGTTTGCAAATATTGCCACCCAGTTTGTTATTTTTCTTTCTTCTTCTTCACCTGGACTTTCACAGAGGAAAAGTTTTTAACTCTGATGAGGTCCAATTTTTCAAATTTTTCTATTACAAATTGTGCTTTTGGTGTCAAATCTAAGGACTCTTTGCCTAGCCCTAGATGCCAAAGTATTTTTATTTTCTATTTTTCCTAAAGGTTTTATAGTTTTATGTTTTAAGTCCATAATCAATTTTGAGGTAATTTTTGTATAAGGTGTGAAGTTTAGTTTGAGTTTCATTTTCTTGCCTATAGATGGCCCCTCATTCTAGCACCATTTGTTGAAAAGACTATCCTTCCTTCATTGAACTGCTTTTAATCATTTGTAAAAAGAATATGGAACACTTCATGACTTTGTGTATCATCCTTAAGCAGTGGCCATATTAATCTTCTCTGTATCATTCCAAAATTTTATTATATGCACTATCAGAGTGCATACTGCTCATGTGTTTTGACTCATCATTTTCACTTATGGAAATTCATTTCTGAAAATGAAGTTATATGCCCAAGGCTATTTAGTACAGCATTATTTATAACAGCAAATTAAAGGAGGGAACATGTCCAAAAATGGTAGACAGGTAAAGTGTGTTAGTCATCCATTGCTGTGTAACAAATTGCCCCAAAACTTAGCAACTTAAAACAACAGCTTATATCACAATGTCTCTCGTATCTGCCCATGGCTTATTTGGATCCTCTAAATGAGAAAGATTGCTCTCAGATGGCAGCTGGGGCTGAGGTCTTTCTCTGAAGTTTCAACTGGGAAAGGATCCATGCCCAAGGTCACTCATGTAGTTGTTGGCAGGATTCAGTTCCTTGCAGGCTTTTGGATAAAAGGTCTCAGTTCCTCTTTGGTTTTTGGTCAGAGCCTACCCTCAGTTTATTGCCTTGTGGGCTTCTCCATGTTGCAACTTGCTTCATTATAATGAACAAGCAGAACAAATGCAAGAAAGGGCTAGGAGTCTTTTGTCACCTAATCACAGAAGTGACTTCTCATTGATTTTGCTGTATTCTATTCATTAGAAGCAAAATTGCTAGATCCAGACCACACTCAAGGTGAAGGGATTACATAAGAATGGGAATACAAGTAGGCAAATATTTGGGGATCTACATCAGAAGCTACCTACCACAATAAGTAAATCACTACATGTTTTTACAATTCAATATTATGCATCCATTGAATTTACCCCAGTAATTACACGGGGTATGGTGTTGCTGTCATGGGTAATGAAAAGAGTCTCAGTGACTTGTGATTCAACATCAAGTATTCTAAAATATGTTGAACTGGAACACCAGGGGAAGATGAGAAAAATATTAGACAGAAAAAAATATTTGATAATGGCTGAGAATTTTTCAAATTAACTAATAAAAAATAAACCTCAGATCCAAAATCTCAATGATCTTCCAGTAGGATAAAATTAAAGAAAGTCACACCAATGAATATTATATTGTAATTGCTAGAAATCCATGATAAAAAGGGAAATCTTTAAAGATACCACAGAGAAAAAGATTCCAAGAAATAAAGATAAGAATGACAGTTTACCTCTTATCAGAAATATTGAAATTCAGAAGACAATGGAATAATATCTTTAAAAAGTAAGGAAAAAATTGTCAACCTAAAATTGTATATCCAGTGAAAATACTAATCAAAATTGAAAATAAAATAAAAACATTTCAAGATAAACAAAACTAAGAAAATCATCACCAGTTGACCTGTTACACAAGAAGTGAAGGAATTTCTTCAGGCTAAAGGGAACTTATACAAGATGGAAACCTAAGCCTACATGAATGAAGAGCCCTAGACATGGCAAATACATGGACTAAATATTAAATACATTTTCCTCATTTATTAATTTCCTAAACAACATTTGACTGTTGGAAGAAAGGAAATAACATTGTATTGTGGAGTTTCAATATATGTAGAAGTAAAATGTATGTCAACAACAGCAGGAAGAATGAGAGGGTAACTACTAAAACCAACAAAGAAGTTCAGACATAAATAAAGGATAAAGAATGAAATATTAAAGTTTTTTAATTAGTCTTAGAGTAGAAAAAAAGGAACAATAAGAAAATAGAGAACCAATATGATTGTAAACTTAAACCCAACAATATTACTAATAATATTAAATGCTATTAATATTAGACTAAAACATGAAGATCAAATTATATGCTGTCTACAAGAAACAGTTTAAATATAAAGACACAGATAAGATATATGTAAAAGGATGGTAAAATGATATATAAACAACAAGAATGAGAAAGGCGATGCAGCTATATCATAATCACACAAAGAAGATTTCAAGATAAAAATATTTCAAAAGATAAAGAGAAACATTTCCTACTGACAAAGGGTTAATTCATCAAGAAGACATACTGAGTGAATGTGCAGATAACAACAGATCTTCAAAATACATGAAGCAAAAATAGACAAACTAGTGGGAGAAACAGTCAAATTTAGAATTATAACTGTAGACGTTTATTCTCTCTCCAGTAGTCGATAGAAGAAGTAGACAAAAAAATAAGAAGAAGAAGAAAAAAGGATATTTGAATATTACCAACCAATTTAACCTAACAGAGCTGCATAAAACACTGCATTCAAAATCAAAATGCATATTTATTTCAAGTGAGTATAGAAAATTCACCAAAATAGACCATCTGTTGAGAGATTAAAGAAGAATCAATAAATATTATACCTTGAAATACAGAGTAATTTTAGGACTATAATAGAATTATTAGAATTAAATTAAAAGTTAACAAATATGAAATACATCTTTTAAAAAATCCACAGTGTTTGGAAATTAAACAAAATCTTCTAAATATGTCATGGATCAAAGAAAAAATCACAATGTAATTTATAAAATATTTTAAAAGGAATAATAATGAAAACACTATGTTTTAAAATTGATAGGATACAACTAAAGCACCACTTGAGGTAATGTTTTAGAATTAATTGCTTATATTAGAAAAATGAAATGGTTTAAAATCAATAGACCTAATTTCCAACTGAAAAGTCTAGAAAAAGAATAAATTAAATCAAAAGTAAACAGAAGTAAAGAACTAATGATATCAAAGGAAATCAGTAAAGTAGATCATTTCTTTGAAATGATAAATAAAACTGCTAAAGTCCTAGAAAGACTGATCAAGGGAAAAACAGAAACACAAATTACCAATATCATAAATAAGAGACATTATTATGGCACCTACAGACATTAAAAGGATAATACAAGAATACTATGCCAAAAATTCAAAAATTTGGATGAAATGGAAAAATATTTGAAACATGCAGCTATCCAAGCACATCCAAGAAATGTAAAAATATGATTAGTCCTATATCTGTTAAAGAAATTACTTTAACAGCATTAAAAACCATTAAAAATCTCCCACAAAGAAAGCTCCATAATCAGATGGCTTTACCGGTAAGCTCTCTCAAATATTTATAGAATAAATAATATCAAACTTTCACAAATTCTTTCAAAAAGTAGAGGAGAAAGGAACATTTCCCATATTATTTTATAAAGTCAACATAATCCTCACACCAAAATCAGAGGACATTATAATAAAAGAACAGAACAGACCAATATCCCTCATCAACATAAATGATAAAATCCTTTACAAAGTATTATAAAATTTAATCCAACAGTATATTACAAACATAATATATCTCAAAAAAGTAATATTGTTACCCCAAATGTAAGACTGGTTTAACATTTGAAAATCAATTGTAATTTACCACATTAAAAAATAAGCAGAAATATTGCTTAATAGATTCAGAGCAAAAACCTTTGATAAACTTCAATACCACTGCTTTTCAGCAAAATAGAAATAGTAGGAAAATTCCTCAATCTGTTAATGGGGTTCTGCTGAAAACTTACAGCTAAAAACACACTTAGTGGTGAACAACTCATACATTTCCAACTAAGATTAGGAATAAGGCAAGGATGTCTGCTTTCATTTTACTAGAAACCCCAGACAATTCAATAAGGCAAAGGAAAAAGGAAAAGGTATAACAAATGGGAAAGAGGTAATAAAGCTATGCATATTCACAGATAACATTGTAATACACAGAGAAAATCCTAAGAAAATTACCCCCCAAAATATTAATTGAAATAATAAGTGAATTTAGCAATATCACAATATATATACAAGGTGAATATACAAAATACAATTGCATTTTTACTTATTAGCAATAAAAAAATTACCTTATACAATTTTAAAATAGCACTAAAAAGACATAATACTTAAGAGATAAATTTATCAAAAGTTGTACAAGAAATTTGCCCTAAAACCTACATATAACTACTGAGAGAAAATTTTTTTAATCTAAATAAGCAACGAACTAATCTACTTTTTAGATTGAAATTCTCAATACCGCCAAGATGTCAATTCTTCCCATTTTGATCTTTTCATTCAATTCCATGCCAAAAAAAATTCAAGAATCCAAATGGTAAAGCTATTCTAAAAATTATATAAAAATAGGTCTAGTAGAGCAAAAGCAACTTTGAGAAAGAAAAACAAAAGTTATTAACGCTTGTTACAAAGAAATAGTAACACTGTGGTTTTTGTATAAGGAAAAACAAAAAGATCAATAAAACAGAATAATGAGTCTAGAAATAGATCCACATCTAAGAGTCAACAGATGTTTGACAAAGGCACCAAAGCAATTCAACAGGAAAATAACAGTCTTTTCAACAAAATGTTCTGAAACATCTCAATATCTGTATTAAAAAAAAAAATGATCTTTAAGTCCTACCTCACACCACTGACAATAATTAAATTAGTGTAAACTGTAGTCTAAACCTAAAGTTAAAACTATAAAGCTCCCATTAGAAAAGATAAGAGAATATCTTCATGACCTCAGAGCAGGTAAAGATTTCTTAGTGAGAACCCAGAAGCATTAAATATAAAAGAAACATAAATAAATTTAACTCCATCAAAAGTAAAAACTCCTCATCAATAGATCTTGATAAATAAATGAATACACAAGGCAAAGACAAGGAGAAATATGGCAAATGACTTGCATTTAGAATATACAAAGAAATCCTACAATGCAATAATAAGAAAACACCCCATTACTACTGGGCAAAAGACTTGAACATACACTTCACAAAGATATATGAATGGCCAGTATGCACATACCAAAGGGCTCAACATTATCATCAGGGACATGCATACTAAAACATTAATGAGATACCACTTCAAACTTTAAAATGCTAGATTAAAAAAGAATGCCCACACCAACTGTTTTTGAGGACATGAAGCACCTGGAACTCTTACACACTGATGATGGTAGAGTAAAGCAGTAAAGCTACTTAGGAAACTACTCTGGCAATTTCTTATGAAATTACATACATACCTACACCATGACCCAAAATTCCACTCCTTGGTATTTATCTAAGAGAAATTTAAATGTATATTCACAAAAAGACTTGCACAAGAATGTTAATAGAAGAAAGGAAGAAAGAGAGGAAAGGAGAAAGGGAGGGAGGAAGGAAGGAAGGAAGGGAGGGAGGGAGGAATGGAGGGAGGAAGGAAGGACAGAATGGAGGGAGGAAGGAAGGAAGGAAGGGAGGAATGGCGGGAGGAAGGAAGGACAGAATGGAGGGAGGAAGGAAGGAAGGACAGAAGGGAGGGAGGAAGGGAGAGAGGGAGGGAGGGAGGGAAGAAGGGAGGAAATAAGAGAGGTAGGAAGTGAGGGATGGCGAGAGGGAGGGAGGAAGGGAGGGAAGGAGGGAGGAAAGAAGGAAAGGAGGGAGGGAGAGAAGGAAGAAGGGACGGAGGAACGGAGGAAGGGAGGAAGGGAGGGAGGGAGGGAAGAAGGAAGGGAGGGAGGGAGGGAGTGAAGAAGGAAAGGAGGGAGGAGGAAGAGAGGAAAGAAAGGAGCGAGGGAGGAAGTGAGGGAGGGAGGGAAAGAGGAAGGGAGGGAGGGAAGAAGGGAGGAAAGAAGGGAGAGAGGGACAGAGGAAGGGAGGAAGGGAGGGAAGGAGGAAGGGAAGAAGGAAGGGAGGGAGGGAGGAAGAGAGGAAGGGAGGGAGGGAGGAATAGAGGAAAGGAAGGAGGGAGGAAGAGAGGAAAGGAAGGAGGGAGGAAGTGAGGGAGGGTGGGAAGGAAGGAGGGAGGGAGAAAGGGAGGGAGGAAGGGAGGAAAGAAGGGAGGGAGCGACGGAGGAAGGGAGGGAGGGAGGGAGGAAGTGAGGGAGGGAGGGAGGAAGTGCAGAAAGAGACAGGGAGGGAGGAAAAAATGAAGAAAGACCCAAATGTCCTCCATCAATAGAATAGACCAATAAATAGTGGTGTTTTCATACAGTGATGTACTCCTCAGCAATGAAAGAATAAAATATTAATACATGCAACAATGGAAGAATTTCAAAAACTTTTTTTTGAGCAAAAGAATGCACACTGCATGATTCCACTTATATGAAACTGATAAAACTAATTGATGGTGATAGAAGTCAGAACTGTGGTTGCCTCTGAAGAGAGGCAGCCAAAATTTACTGGGTAGGGTCATGAAGCAACTCTGGAGTGTGTTAAATGCTCTATATTGTCATATGGATATGCACATTCTTTTCAAAACTGATCAAACTTCACATTAAGATCTATGCATTTCACTGTACGTTAATGGTACTTCAATAAAAGTTTTAAAATCTTAACTGATAATCCTGTCTCTTTTTGGCAAACTCTTGCTCATTAGTTGCAGTCCTCAAAATGAATCCCCCGCCAAGACCCCACAATCTCATTTTGCATCTGCTAACCTGCCAAAAGAATGAAATGGCAAACTCCAATCTAATATAGCTCCATGTGCATTTTTTTCTCCATCCATATTCCCCTGCACCTGCAACACTGCACGTATAAAAAGAATAGATAAGAAAACCAGATGGACTCTCATCCAAATTTATTACTGAAGATGGTTCCCAGGTGAATGGCAGTACCACATTTCTTTCATAGGCAGGCAGATGCAACAGTTTAAATACCTCTTTCTGAATAGTTTAAAGACTTCTCTGGCTTGAAGGTTTATTAAGTTTTCATTAAATTTTGATTTTGTCCTGTTTGTAAGTGCTAGCTGGTTCATACACTTGAAATAGCAAGTGCTAAAACTGTTCAATATATTTGGTCATCAAAAGTCCCTCCCGTCTTTCCCCCAAGCCTAGTCAAAATCGTCTGTGGAGTCTCAAACTCCACGGCCTCTGGGCAGAGAAATCTCTAAGCAGAGAGTTATAAATGTCTCAAGAAACTCACTACCTGGGGCCTTCCCTGGTGGCGCAGTGGTTAAGAATCTGCTTGCCAATGCAGGGAACATGGGTTCGAGCCCTCGTCTGGGAAGATCCCACATGTCGCAGAGCAACTAACCCCGTGTGCCACAACTACCGAACCCACATGCCACAACTACTGAAACCTGCTTGCTTAGAGCCCGTGCTCCACAACAAGAGAAGCCACCACAATGAGAAGACTGTGCACCGCAATGAAGAGTAGCCCCTGCTTGCAGCAACTAGAGAAAGCCCTCGGCAGCAAAGAAGACCCAACGCAGGCAAAAATAAATACATTTATTTTTTTTAAAAAAGAAACTCACTACATTCAGGTCTGAGGTTTCAGTTTCCTACACCCCATCCATCTTCCTGACTGTGACAACAGATGAAAAATTCTTGAAATGAAAGGGAGCTGGAAAGTCATATTTGGGCTTGGGTCAGTAACATCAAGTTTCTCTTTGAAACAAGTTCTCCAATCATGCTAATCAATAATTTTAAAAGGCTGCAGAAGTCAATTTCTAAATTGTTAAGCAAGTAAAGTAAAATGCAACCAATGATGTTCTGCTTGTTTTGGAATTTCAGTGAAAATGTCATCCTTATTCTAAAAGACAAACAGGTAGGTAGCACACATCAATCTATCTTCTTAGACCCAGAAGTTGCACTATCCTCAAACTCTAGAATGAGTTGAATGCAAACTATTAATTTCATGGTAAAGCCAATATAAAGAGATGGTGATAAGAAAAAATGATTATGTTCTCTCAGGTAAGTCCTTTGTGTGTTTACAGCTATTATTTGTCTCCTGGTGATCTGTTAGCCTTCATCAATCCTTGCTACTTTGAAATGAATTAAGGTCCAACACCTAGGAGTTTGCTGAAGGAGAGAATTCCAGAGACTGACAAACATACTCCTAACTGCCTCCTTCTCAAACTCATCCTAAACCCAGCTGTTTATCTGATTGGGTTGAGGAGACTAGGTCCCTTTAGACATGTGACGTCATGGTGTCACAGGATCCAGGAGATCTAGTTACCTATCCCAACTCAATCACTGTGTAAACATGAATAAGTCCTTCACTCTCTTTCTCCCTCATTTTCCTTGTCGGACAATATTTGGTTGGTGAGTCTAGAATTATAGAGTCACTTTGTGTAAAGAGTCATAAAAATATAAACCAACCAAGAGGATCCATCTCAGTGTTCCCCCACCTAACTCTCAAACTTACCTGCAACTGTTTCTATTTTCTTTCCTTCCTCCCTGTTAGAGTGAGCAGCTTTCCTCATACCTAAGACCAACTGCTTCAGCTGTGCTTGGGATCCCAGCCCCTGTCTTCTAGAAAATGGTTGCACATTTGAATCACCTGGTGAGCTTTTATTTTTAAAAAATATGCCCCAGCCTCACTCCAGAAGGGAGATTTGTGGGATAAAGATAGTGGCTGAGGCATCAGCATTTTTTCAAAGTCCTCCAGGCAATTTAAATGCATAACCAGAGTTGAGAAATTATGATCTAGAAAAGATTGCATGATTCATTATTGCCTCTGTGGGTGCTGGTTCCTTCCTATTAAGTATTTAGACAAAAGTCTCCCACTATGAAAATCCCTCCCTCAACTCCCCCCATCCCCAGCTATCTCCCAACTCTCTCCTCATGATATATTACCATTTTTACTGGTTGAACTTGATTTGCTTTAAAAATAATTAAAGTTAAGAACCTTTGCATCTATGTTCATGAGCAATATTGGACTGTAACTTTCTTATACTGTCTTTGATTCTTAGTATCAGGGTTATTCTGGTCTAGGAGATGGAGAATAGTCTCTTTTCTTCCATTCTGCAGGAGTTTGTGAAGAACTGGTATTATTTCTTCCTTAAATGTTTGGCAGAACTCACAGGTGAAACTTCATGGCTGGGAGTTTTCTTGGTGGGAAAGTTAACTAAAAATTGATTTTTCTCTGGGCTTCCCTGGTGGCGCAGTGGTTGAGAATCTGCCTGCCAATGCAGGAGACACGGTTTCGAGCCCTGATCTGGGAAGATCCCACATGCCACGGAGCAAATGGGCCAGTGAGCCACAACTACTGAGCCTGCGCGTCTAGAGCCTGTGCTCTGCAACAAGAGAGGCCGCGATAGTGAGAGGCCCATGCACCGTGATGAAGAGTGGCCCCTGCTTGCCACAACTAGAGAAAGCCCTCGCACAGAAATGAAGATCCAACACAGCCATTAATAAATAAATAAAGCACACCTAGTATAGTGTAATTTTAAAAAAATTGATTTTCTCTAATAGATATAAGGCTATTCAGGTTATCTAATTCTTCTTGAGAAATCTTTAGTGGCTTATGTCTTTTATGAAATTTTTTTTATTTCATTTAAGTTGGCTAATTTAGTTTCATAAAGTTATGAAAGTTTATAATATTGCCCTACTGTCTTCTTGATATCTGTAGAAATTGTACTCTCAATCCCGATGTTGGCAATTATTGCCTTTGCTCTTTTTGTCCAGATCAGAATAGCTAGAGATTTGCTGATTTTATTAAATTTCTCAATGAACCTTGTTTTGGTTTCATTTTTTTGTATTTTTTTCTGTTTTCTAGCTCGTTGATTTCTACTCTGATCTATATTATTTCATTTCTTCATAGTTACATTTCCTCTTCATTTTCTAGTTTCTTAATTTGGAATCTGAGGTCATTGATTTGAGACCTTTCTTCTTTTATAACATAGATGTTTGGTGCTATGAATTTCCCTCTAAATGCTGCTTTGATCAGTATCTCATAAACATTAATATACTGTGTTTTCATTTCATTCAGTTCAAAATACTTTCAAATTTCCATTTTTATTTAACTTTTGACAAACAGAGTGTGTTTGTTATTTTCCAAATATTTGGGGGTTTTCACATATTTGTCTGTTATTGATTTTTAATTTACTTCCACTGTGGTTAAAGAACATATATTCTGTATGATCTGAATCCTTTCACATTTACTGAGTTCATTTTTGTGGTCCAGAATATGTTCTATCTTGGTAATGTCCCATGTACTGTTCTTGGATGCAATGTTCTATAAATGTCAATCTGGTAAAGTTGTTTGACAGTGTTGTTCAAATCTTCTATGTCTTTGATGATTTTCACTCAACTTATTTTATCAATTAATGAGAGAGGGATTTCCCTGGCAGTCCAGTGGTTAGGAATTCGCCTTCCAATGTGGGGGGTGCAGGTTCGATCCCTGGTCAGGGAGCTAAGATCCCACATGCCTTGCCAAAAATCAAAACATAAAACAGAAGCAATATTGTAACAAATTCAATAAAGACTTTAAAAATGGTCCACATTAAAAAAAAAATCTTAAAAAAAAAATTAATGAGAGAAGGGTGTTGAAATCTCTTATTATAATTGTATATTTGTCTGTTTTGCCTTGAAGTTCCCCTTGCCTACACTGTGGCCTGGAACCTCTTTCCAGGCAGTGAGCTGGGGCAAGCATAGGGCTCATTTTTTCTCTTAGGAATATTTGCCTTTTATTGCCTAATATTCAATGCCATTTTTTGATGTAGATTTTGTCCTTTTATTCTGACAAGAACATAAGTCCAGACCCTGTTACCCCATCTTGGCTGGAACCTGAATTCTAGGTAGTCATTTTTAACACCTACTTCTGTCTCACCTCCATAAAACTCCATGAATTCAACTCCAAATTATCTCTTGGATGTATTCATTTCTCCTCATTTTCATTGTCTTTAGTTCAAACCACCAACTTTTCCTCTTTATTTGCTATAGCCAGTGATGTCCAATGGGTTTTCCTCCATCCACTTTGTCTGAACCCCTTCCCAGTCTATTCATCCCAGAGCACCAAGGAAACCTTTATGAAAGCACAGCCACATCATACTACTTCTTCCACCCCTAAGATCTTGTAATGCTTCTGTTTATTCAAAGACACTATAAAAAAGTGAGGAGATAAGCCACAGACTGGGAGAAGATATTTGCAGCATATCTAGTCAACAAATTATTATATCTGGAATATATAATTATTTTAAAAACTAAAAAAGAAGAAATCAAAAATGTAAAGCAGCCATTCATAAAAGTGACCCATAAAAATATGAAAAGATGCTCTACCTCTTACTAATCAGGGAAATGCAATTTAAAACTATAATGATTCACCAGTTCCTTCCCCATAAATAGGAAAGTTTTGGGAAGTCTGACAATATCAAGTGTTGGCAGGATATAGAGCAATAGGAATCACAATATGCTGTGGGAGAGCATATGAATTAATATGACCACTCTGGAAAAAAATGATATTTGAAAACTTGCATACCCCATGACCCCCAAATTCTACTCCTAGGTTTTTAGCTGAGAAAAACTTTTATATACGTTTATAAGAAAAAGAATATACATATATATGCATATATTTCTGAATCACTTTGCTGTACCCCTGAAACTAACACATTGTAAATCAACTATATGTCAATAAGGAAATATAAATATAAGAATGTTCATAGAACTATTGCTTATAGTTGCAAAAAAAATGTTTGTAGTTTCATCAAAGGAGAATGACTATTCATGTAATGGAATACTATGAGGCAGCAAAAATGAATGAATTATGGGGAGGGTGGGGGAGGGAAGGATTAGGAGTTAGGCGTTAGCAGATGCAAACTATTATACATAGGATGGATAAACACAAGGTCCTACTGTAGAGAACAGGGAACTATATTCAACATCCTGTGATAAACCATAATGGAAAATAACATGAAAAAGAATGCATACATAGATATGTATATGTATAACTGAATCACTTAGCTGTATACCTGAAACTAACACAACATTGCAAATCAACTATACTTCAATAAAATTTTTAAAAAAAGAAAAGTAAAAAGAAAATGAATGAATTACAGAAACTGATACCATTATAGATGAATCTAGCAAACACTATGTAGAGCAGAAGCAAGATATAGAAATTTTCAGATAGTGTAATATCAATTTCATGAAGCCTAAAAGTAAGCATACTACCGTATTTACTTAGAGACACATACATATTATCATAGTTGGCAGTGTGAGATAAGAGCTTAAGTGAAGATAGGTTATTGGGAGCTGATCCTAGCAAACACCAGTAGGAGAGAAGAGAAGTGAGAAGGCAGGGGAGGCAGCCAATAACGGTGCACTATTAAGCCAGCTACCATCAAGGTAACTGGAGCTGAATCCTGCAGAGAAACTCAGTGCCCCAGGATATCTCACCAGAAGGATGAGGGACCTGGATGGAGTATTTATATACCAATTCCTGCCCATCTTTGTTTGAGGGCTGCTGGGAAGAGGCATTAATTCCCCAGTAATTCTGGACAACCACAATGGAGACAAAGTAGACTCTGATGGCCAGGGAAAGTCTAGGCAAAACGCAGGATGCTATTGCTGGAAACTGGGGGTCGATCCCAAGACCGCACTGAAATGGGAAGGGCAAGGAGATACGGGCAGAGTGCTGACACTGGCTGCTGTACATAGTGGACCAAGAGTATAAACCCAGTAGAGGAATGAGCATGCCACATCAAGTATAGAGGTTACTCTTGAGATTAGAAGGGGACTTAATGAGGAGAGACACAAATGCTCTGATGCCAGGTGGTGGGTACCTGCAGGAAACAGCAGGCACACTCAACGGGATAAATCAAGGAACTGTTTACAAAGGTGAGGACAGGGTGCTGGGAGACCACAGTGTTCTCAGGGTTTTTCTCACCAGCTGGGCTAAAGAGACAAGGGCAGGGGAGCAGTTCCAGGAACCTGAATTCAGGAAGAACCTGGCTGTAGGGCGGGAGCCAGAGGCATAAACATACCCTCACACATTGCTTCCTGCAATCTCTGAAACCCAACAGGAAGCCAGAAGGAGTCCCAGAGGAGTCAGCCCTCTGGGGCACAGGTCAGGTGGAGAAGGGTGGAGAGTTGATCTGCAGGCAAAGAGATGTTAAGCACATCTCTTTGGTGTGGCTTGTATTATTGTTCATATTGTTGAATGCCTTACATACTGCTGAATACATTTTGAAAATACATCTTTCGTGTGTTAAGTTGCCTTGTTCATAAACACCAAAACCTAATATGGCCACCTGGTTTCATCCCAATCCAGGTTTACAATTTCAACCAATATCGTCTCCCTTGCTCTTTCTTTTGTCACCACTGGGCTCCTTTGTGGCCCTAGACATCTTCCATCCTCTCCTGCCTCAGGGTTTCCATGCGTGTGGCTCCTCTGGCATAAAATATTTTCTCACCTCATCTTTGCACAGCCCAAGCTTAAACCTCAGGCTCCAGTTTAAAGATCTCACTCCAAAGATGCCTTTCCTCTTCCCTGGGATCCCTAAAGCCCATCTGGTGGATACATCCTTGTGCGTCATTACACTTTCATAGCTTATTTACAAAATCACCAGCACCCACCATATACCTAACGGCCAAGACCTCCTTGGGTTCTGGAAGACACAGACAAAATAAGAAACTTGGTTTTATTCATCACACAGTACCTGCCACCCCAATGGAGACTGACACAATGTTCAAGCCTCACTCATGGAGAGAAAATGGCAAATATTTTGGAAACCCTAGTGTTAAAGTATCTTGTCCTGGTTTCTCACCTCATGATTGCAACATGTCCCAGGGCTTTCACTCCTTGGGCCTTCACATGCCTAACGTCACTGCCTCAAAAGGGCAGCATGGAGCTTGGAAGGTCTCAAGTCACTAAAGCAAAGCTTACCTCTCAGGGAACCTGAGTTGCCATCAGAAGGCAGAGCAGCATGGCTATGGGAGTCCAGAAGAAATTAGTCGGAGTACAGACAAAAAAGAGGAAATTGTAAACCCAGAATGTGAACGTCTAGGCTTTTGTGTTCTCCTGCCTAGTGGAGGTGATGTGTGAGAACACAGGAGACAAACATTTGCCGTCCACAATTGCAATTCTGTTTGAATATTATGTGTCATCATGGTTAATATTAAGTCTCTGAATATCAAGTCAGCCCCCTGAAATTTTAACCAATGAATATATTTTAGTAACATAGAGCCTGCCCTTTTCTTACAAGGGGGCCAGAATCTACCTCCACAACCCTAGAGCCAAGCACAGTGCCTGATTCACAATGACAATTGATAATTTACTGAAATATAGAGTCTGCACTCAGGTACCTGCCCACAGCCAGGAGTCTG
Source organism: Balaenoptera acutorostrata (assembly GCF_949987535.1). Classification (NCBI taxonomy): domain Eukaryota; kingdom Metazoa; phylum Chordata; class Mammalia; order Artiodactyla; family Balaenopteridae; genus Balaenoptera; species Balaenoptera acutorostrata. The sequence goes on from NC_080082.1 coordinate 46,907,796, forward strand.
TTGCATGGAGACAGCAGCCGGGCACAGAAATGAAATCAACCTCAGGTCAGTAGCAGCTCATTCTGTCAAACCAGAGTACTGAGGACACAATAACAGCTTACATGGAATGAAGCAGTAGGGAAGAGGGGCCAGGGGAGGGTGGGGGAGTGAGCTGGAGAGCCTGCAGGGAGCCAGAGCCTGGGCCCCCTACCCTTGCATCCTTAGAGCCAAATTAGCTTTGGGACTGGGGAGATGGAGAACCCAGGGCTGAGTGATGCCCTCTCAGAATCTCTGGACTCCGCAGGTCACTGGCACCTTCCTCTGCCAGAAACACAGCATGATGGGCATCAGGCCATTGAGCCCTGTGGGCCAGGGCTGCCACAGGAAGAGACCACTGAATTATAAAATGGTGACTTTCTTTAAAATCACAAATCAATACCCACTCCTTCTATGAAATTTAGACAGTGTAGAAATGAACAACAAAGAAAATGATAATTACCCACCTAACGAAAACTACTGCTAACGTTTTGCGTTTTCCTTCCACATTTCTTTTTCATAAAAATGTGGAGTGTGTGTAATTTGTGTGCAGATTGCATGGGCTGTGAGTTGTGTGTCCTATGTTGCTGTGTCGTACATTAGTGTTGCAGATGTTATGTGGTTGTGTGTTCTGTGTGCAGCAGAATTAGTGCCTGTGTGTTTGTGTATGGTGGGTGTATGAGTGGGCTGTGGACGTAATGTGTGTGTGCATGGGGTGTATGGTGTATGTATCGTGTGCTGTGTGCTGTGCATGTGTTGTATCTATTGTATGTACCACGTGTTTGTCATGTGTGTTGTGTGTTATTTTGTGTTTGTGCATACTGTGGGCGCGTGTGGGAGGTGGGTGTGTTTTGGGCAGGCCGTGCTATTGTGGGTGTGTGTATTGTTTGTGTGAGTGGCTCTGGGTGTGGCTGGAGCCTCTGTGGTCAGTTAGGCAGGCTGATGGGAACAGCGCCGTAGCCATTTCAGAATTATCCCCTCCTTACGGCAAATGAGATGGAGTTCCAGGTACCAAATTGGTATATATTTTCCTTTAACACTAAATTGAAACATTTAAAAGGAAGTTTATTTAAACAAAATATGTAAAGTGGATAATCCTTTAGGAGGAAATTTGGGAAACCCCATACTAGAGGATTTTGAATCATCTCATCCTCCATGATTCTGTGATAAAAATGCTGAGCGTTTCTTCTGGAAACTTAAAAGACCTATGACGAAATTTACTATCAATCTTAATAAAGAGTTAAGACAGAATTAGGAGGCCCTCTGACCAGTCAGTCTGAAACTGGATGGCCCTCTCACCCCCGGGCTGGCAGAACTCATGGGCACAGCTGACCCCAGTGTCGTCATGGCGGGAAAGGGGACAGCCCAGGCCCTGGCCCCAACACCGCTAAGCAGTGTCTCCTAGTGGCCTTCTTCCTAGGTAAAACCACGATTCCGAGGATGGAGCACCCGTCTCCACTGTGTTGTGGCCTCTTTGCTCTCTCTCCACCTTCTCAGGCAGAATAAAGACCAAGGTTCAGGGCCACAGGAAAGAACCCCCGAGGGCCTTAACCCCGATGTGAACCCCAGATGCCCTGTGACCGAGAATCCACCGACATTGGGCTACAACAAGCCGTGGAGATGTCCTCCTGGACCCTCCTTAGACTTCCTTGACTGTCGTCATCAAGACTCCACACCTATACGGAAATAGAATGTAAAGAAGAATGGCTTTATGAATATGTATAACTGATTCACTTTGCTGTACAGCAGAAAGTAACACAACATTGTAAGTCAGCTATACTCCAATTAAAAAAAAAAAAGACCCCACAGCAAACATTTTATATGGTGTCTGGCAGTTTACACATTGCTTTTATTCACATTCATGGATTCCCCCAAACAAAGCTACGCAGGGGATATGACCATTGTGCCAAGCCAGGGGCCGTGTGTGTGCGTGTATGTGTGTGTGTGTGTGTGCGTGCGTGTGTGTGTGTGTGTCTCAGGAGAGCTAAGGCAGTGGTGACTCTGGGTATCCAGAGAGTTGGGTCAGGTCCGATCACCTTTGAGTTTCTTATGCCTTGATAACGAGGTAAGGCCGTTCTTTAGTGTCACATGGTTATTAAGGAACAGAGTTGGCTTTAAACTCAGGGGCTCTGATCCCAACCCTCTTATACCGCCTGCTGGACCAAGACCTCCCTGAGTGGATGTGGCCTACAGGGGACTACACGCCCCCCCCAACTTCCCCTCTCCTACCCAACCCCGCTTCTACTGGGAAATACCTTCTCCCTCTGAAGAGTCCCATGCTGGCCACACCTTTCCAGGCAGAGAGCAATTTTCCCCTGAGACAGGCAGGGAACATAATGAATGAACAAGACCTTAAGGAAAGAAAGAGAGCAAACCATATTTTTCTTTCTTTTGAGATAAAAATAATATACCTGCACATCAGAATCTCCCATGACAGAGCTAATGTCCAGGAGCAAAATGAGAAAATAGCTACCTCCTCTTCCTAATGTGAACATAACAACGGGCCCGTCTGACAACCAAAGAGCCCCAGAAATCCCTCCCGCATGCAGCTATGCTGGGAGATCTCTGAGAGTTCTAGAGGAAATTCTTTCTTTTGCTTCATTCTAACCCTCTTCGTTATGTACGGCCAGAAAATATCTGTAAAAATTAACCTAAAGCTTAATGGTTTATGTAAGAATGCCTTAATAAAAATATGTTGGCAAGGTTATTGAACTGTACAATGAAACCCCTCCCACTCAATACTTTTCAGTCTAATTTCTGTCTAAAGCTTATTCAGCAAACCAAAATGCCAATGCTCTCCTTCAATTTCCACTTCTTTGAACCGGCTAATTTACGAATAAGAAAGGATTTATTTGTGTTATTAGCTCCGTGTAACCTCTTCTCGACAAAGTAGCTTTAAATACTGAAATCCTGAGATGCCCAGAGATCCACCAAATATCTGAAGAATGACTTTGATTTCTTTCTGCAAGCTGTGTTTGATTTACATCAATTAGGGCCTCCACATAAGGTATCATATAACAGGAAGGCTAATAACCCAGAAATAACCTCATTAAAAGAGACAGCACATCGGTCTAAACAGAATGAACTCTAAGCAGAAAAATTAGTGACCTGGAAAGTAGCAGGAAGAGGTAATGGCAGTACCAAGAAAAAATACATTCCCGTTAGCAAGTCAAAGGAGGAAGCACCAGCAATAAAGTAAAAATACAATAGAAGCAGAAGAAGAACATTTTTTTAATGTTTTTAATCTGTTCAAATCCTGGAACATACAATTTATATGGCCCTGGTCAAAAATAGTCTCTGAAATCATGCATGTATTCCTTGTAGCCTCAAACATGAGATTCTACGCCCAGCCTGTTCATATGCCAGATGGATTGACTGCATCTTCATGGCCAGGCGGGCTCTGGGGCTCTGAGTTTTCCCCCCATCATGAACAGTTTTGCAGGTTGGTGAGCTTCCTTTTGACCATTATCCACCCGATCCCAGTTCATGCAAGGTCTTTTTATCACACTGAACTCTGTTCCATGGCACAAACCATCAGGGAAAAAATTCCCCCTCTGCCTCTCCATATCGATTCCAAGTGCCCTCCCCTGGATTCCCACATTATGGGAGCAAAGTTTGCCAAGAAAATGACTGTTTCCATGAAGACTCACACATGTGGTTTGGCTAATTTAAAAAAAAGAAGAGAAGAAAGAAAGTGGTTGCATCAGACACAGACAATTTCTAATGGCAAGAAGACAAACAATGGGAGAAAGTATCTGCAAATGATATGACTGATCAATAAGGGATTAATATCCAACATATATAAACAGCTCATACAACTCAACATCAAACAAACAAACAAACAACCTGATTTAAAAATGGGCAAAAGAATTGAATAGACATTTTTCCAAAGAGGAAATGCAGATGGCCAACAGGCACATGAAAAGATGCTCAACATCACTAAGCATCAGGGAAATGCAAATCAAAACCACAATGAGGTATCACCTCACACCTGTCAGAATGACTATCATCAAAAAGTCTACAAATAACAAATGTTGGTGAGGATGTGGAGAAAAGGGAACCCTCGTACTCTGTTGGTGGGAATGTAAATTGGGGCAGCCACTGTGGGAAACAGTATGGAGGATTTCTCAACAAACTAAAAATAGAACCCAGCATTTCCACTTCTGGGTATATATATGAAAATAAACAAAAACACTGATTCAAAAAGATACGTACACCCCAATGTTCATAGCAGCATCATTTATAATTGCAAGATATGGAAATAACCTAAGTGTCCATCAAGATGAATGGATAAAGAAGATGTGGTATGTATACAATGTAATACTACTCAGCCATAAAAAAAGAATGAAATCTTGCCATTTGGAGCAACACTGATGGACTTGGAGGGCATTATGCCAAGTGAAATAAGTCAGAGAAAGACAAATACTATATATATCACTTATGTGTGGAATCTAAAAAATACAAAAAACTAGTGAATATAGCAAAATAGAAGCAGACTCACAGATATAGAGAACAAACTAGTGGTTACCAGAGGGGAGAGAGAAATAAGAGGCAATATAGGGGTAGGAGAGTAAGAGATACAAACTATTAGGTATGAAATAAGCTACAAGGATACGTTGTACAACACAGGGAATACAGCCAATATTTTATAATAACTATAAATGGATTATAACCTTTAAAAATGTGAATCACTATATTGTATACCTTTAACTTAAATAATATTGTACAGCAACTATACTTCAATTTTGTAAAAAGATGAAAGAAGCCATAAAAAAAGAAGACATGGAAGAAGGAACATATCCATGCTGGACTCAAGCTCCTGGTATCTGGACCGTCTGGCTCTCCATAGGAGATCTCACAAGGCTACATTCATGTGGTGCCTAATTCCTGAGCAAACAGAGTGATGCCTACACAAAAAAATCATAACTAAGCTTTAAATTGATACATGTTTTTGTATAGCAGATTAAGACTGGGATTGCAATTGAGTCAGTGGGAACATCCTGGTTATCTCTTACTCAAATTTTCCATTGGCCATTCCTGGGCAGGTAAAGCCACCAGATAGAAATCACTTCTCCAGGGACCCTTGGCTTTGGAGCAGTGCTTCAGCAGCAGGAGACACAGGACCCTCAGTCTTTTCTCAGCCCAAGAAGAGAAAGACGAAGGCCGCCATGAAGAGCAGGAATCAGAGGCCTGGGAGACCCAGGGTAGAGGGCTAAGGCCTCAGCCCCAAATGACCCACGCTGGGGCCACCAGGCTTCAGGGCCTCGGGACCAAGCAAGGGCTCTCCCTGGTCATTTAGTTTGTGTTATTCCTCTCCTACGCCACCCTGCTCCAGCACTTGGGTTCATCAGAGTTCAGAGTCCTGGGCTCCCGAGCAGAAGACCTAATCTTGGGTTGAGGTTGAAGGATCAAAGAGGAAAAGATGGAAGCAGCTGACTTTCTAAAGAAGTCTGACAGGAAGTCTGGTACTTCTTGCACCCAACCTTTCTGCTCCAATCTGGCCCCCACGAAATCACACACGCAGATGTGCATGTGACTACGTGACATGTGGCCTGGGCCACTAGGTCAACACACTGCTCCTGGCTTCAAGCCCACAATCCCCTTCCTTTCCCAAACGAACCCTCTGATGCAGCCGGTCCTCCTCTCCCCACTCAAGCCAAACTCATTCCTCCCTTCTCGCCTTCATCCTCATGCCCCTTCCTGGCCCCACCAACGCCACCCAGAACCCTCCTTCCTCCCCTCATGTCCTTGTGGACACAGCCTCAAGGGCCAGCTCCCTGCCCTTCCTGATGATTCTCTGTCATTTGCAGCATCACCTCCTGGCCTAACTCCAGAATCCCATGGTCCCTCCCTCCCATCCTTTTTTTCTTTTTTCTTTTTTTTTTTTTTTTGGTTTTGTTCCTTAACTATTCTCAGACGGTGACTAAAGAGAGAGAATGCTGCTTCTCCAGGACACACACCATGGACTTGGGTTCTTGCATGGGGCAGACAGGGAATTCCGTGCAGGGGACTGGATGAGGACGTTGTGAATGGAGGGACTAAAGTGGGCAGCTGTTGCTGTGTTGGACCAGTGCTGCCAAATGTTCTCTTTTACTAAAAAAAATATTAAAGCCAGAAATGAGTATTTTTGTGTGAAATCTCCTAGAATTGGCAACCAATCCGATAGCAATTTTAAGCATGAGTTGGCCAACTAGAGTCTACTGGTGGCGAAACCAGCCCTTGGGCTATAGGCTGCATGCTCCCTCCCAGGAGATAGAGGGCAGCTCCCTGCAGGCAGCAAGTGCCCACCTCTCCCCCCAGGTGCAAGAGCTGTGGCCTAGGGGTGGGAAGATGTCACAGTCTGGGAAGAATCCAGGGCCATCTTGCTCCTTATCTCCCAGGAAGACACAATCCTTCCTCCTCATGTGCCCGCCCACTGCGGGTGGGGACATCTTGGCTTTCCTCACAGCATCATTAAGGCATAGAAAACAACGCTAAAGTGTTTCATTCGACTTCGTGAGGATTGCCAGAAGAGCTAAGAGCTTCTTAAGCAGATTCCTTCCAAGCCATTTGGGCCCCTTCTATAAATAAAGCTTTAGACAATTTCGGAAAAGCATATTTATTTATCTGATAGATCATAACAGTTCCTTCGGTGCCTTTAGCCCTGTGGTGTGATCTTCGAGCACTTAGCTCCCTTTCACTTAGTTAGGCCACTTTCTGGGAAGCAAAAAAGGTGTTAACCCCTTGGACGAGCAGACGCCCGACATGATGGGGTCCTCCTCGCGGTGGGTCTCACTCCGATCCGAGCCATTAACATGAAGGCGGCAGCAGATGCCAAAGGAAATTATTAATAAGCAGAGGCTGGATGACTCCAAGCCAGCAAAAACACTTCTAAAGTGGCGAACAGCTAAAGGAAAGGGGCAGAATAAGGGAGGAGGAAATGACTGTGTCCTTCTCAAAACAGCAGGTAGGGGAAAAAAGGAAACGGAAAGACAAACAAGTCGGAGACAAGTGATTACAAAGGAAACAGTTCTTTCCCTCTTGGGTTTCACCTGCCTCAATTTCTGGTCCAAGAATTGCAGCTTTTGTTGGCTCAAATTGTGCAGAGGAATGCTTTCTCAGCCTTTAACATTATTGATACTTGGGAGCTGGAAAATCTTGGTTGTCAGGGGCTGTCCTATGGGTTGTAGGATGCTTTCTAGCCTCACTGGTCTCCACCCACTAGATGCCAGGAGTGCCTTCCTCTCCAGGTGTAGAACCAAATGTCTGCAGACATGGACAAACGTCCCCCAAGGGAACAGAATAGCTCCTGGTTGAGAACCACTGGACTGGACATAGAGATGAACTTGAGAATCAATGCACAAGAAATAGCAGAGATCCAGAACCTTGGAGAGAGCCAACCTGGGTTCAAATCTCAGCTCTGCCAGCTCTATGGTGACCTTGGTCAAATTACTTCCCATCTGGGTCTCAATTTTCTCATCTGTAAAGTAAGATGATACTTACCATGCCAACCACATAAGATTATGCCAGAGTTAAAATGTCATTCGTATCATGTTCTTAGCATAAAGTGCCACACAATAAGAAATCACATATCACCTATTATTATTGTAATATTTATTATCAGGAAAATGGTCTCTGTCACAACTTAACACACATTTTCCAATCCCTTTAACCAGTTGTCTTCCATCACAAGAAGCCTTTGCTGTGTGATTGATTAGTATTAACAACACCTCCCCCAATAAATAAAAAGTTATATTGCATGAAATCCTGCCACAGACCCTTAAACTACTTGTATTAGTTAGGGTTGGTTGTAAGTGACTGGAATCCACTCTTAAACAGGAGAGGGTGTCCTAGAATGCTGTGGGGCAGCCTCAGCTTCCATAATCAAAAAGGAAGGCTGTGAAACCAGGCTCAGCAAATGGCAGAACCAAAGCAAATCTGGGGGCTTAGTAGCGGGGGTCAATCCATGCTCCTGTCCAAGCACGGCCTCTAGAAACAATCTGTACCAATCTTTTTGTTTCTGTTCCTTCATCACCTTGTTCAAGATTCAAAGTCCCAGAAGAGAATATGACTGGCTAGGCTGGGACCACATGCTCACCCCTGGCCGGGGCGGGATGGCACTTTGGTTGACAGGCCTACAAAGGCTGTCCACAGTGGGGGAACAGGAAGTGTCTTTTTCTAAAAGGAAATCGGAGTATCATTACTCCCAAGAATGTCACAAGGATATTGGGGGCTGAATGGGCAGAATCAACAAATGCTCACCATACACTGTACCCCAGAATGCACCCATCTACCCTTTGCTGGGGCCATAGCTGTGTGTTCCTTCAGCACAGAAAGTAGAAATACCCCCACCAATTCAGGATTCACTTCGTACTCCATCACAACCTCCCAAATAAGGCCCCATCCTTTAGAGGGCTCTGACATCCCAACCAAAGAAGAAGGCCACCACTGGAGAAGGTGGTAGATGAGAAGGCTGGGGCACTTTGTCCTCTGGCCAGGAACACCACCAGGCATCATTCGTCCTCCAGGCTCTGAGGCCTGTGCCCCGGGACCCATCTCCAGTCGGCACTTCCTCACCTCACTCCAGAGGGACAATATCTGGCCTCTACACTCAGTCTTCCCCACCCCCACTCCATTCCCACTCGTGTCTGATTCTTGCCTCTGAACATGAAGATGAGCTTGATACAAGCACACCTGGATATAAGTCCCTGGAGCTAATTAATCGAGAGTCTCCTTTATTAAATAAGCCTACAGAGAAGCACAGGAATGAACATGGCCTCCGTGGGTTTGAAGCTGAATGTTGAGCCGAGTGAGAGAGAGGGCTGGTGGGTTTGGAGCTATTGATTTGTCAAGATGAGAAACCCAACCTGCGAGCCATCCTTTCTGCTGAGGTTACCATTTTAGGTCGGAAGATGCTCTTGGCACTAAAGCATGGCATGAAAGCTTCCCTTAGATGGCAGGATAAGGGAAATGTTAGACACGCAGTGAGAGCAACTTGGCACCCGAGATTTATTAATATTTTAAATGTGGAAGGCATGTGTTCCAGGGCTGACTCATTGCTTACTGAGGAAGAATCCAGGTAAACAAATTCCTAACATCATTAAAAACAAAAGCCTCACCTTTGCAACTTGTTCCTTCATCAGATAACGATGATGAGCTAATTACTCAGATATAAGCATTATCTTTCAGACAAAAGGATGAAAGGGCTTAACTATGTATCTGTGGTTTCTCCATCATAACATCCTTGGAGACAAAACTTAAATCATAATTTTATTAATGACACACAGAGGATGGGATCAATTTTTCCATAGACTCAGAACTTGGCAATGAAAAGATCAGACAGAAAAGTTGAAGAAAAGAAATAAAGTAAACCTGGGACACTCTGTTCTCCACATAGAGCTTTTTCTTCTCAGCTGAATCTGAAAGAGAAATAAAAATAAAATAAACAAAAAACCAGAGGTCATTTTATGGGCAGATTCCAGCTCTAGGGGTCCCTGTGATTTGTTCAAAGGAAACCGACCCCTTCCCCATGCCCCTTGCAGAGATGGCTTGTCCTGCTGGTACCCATCACATCAGTCAATCCAGGTGATAAGAACAAAAGTCACTTAAGACGGCTGCTTCAAACCCCACCAATTACTTGAGCCTCGTGATGAATGAAAAGAAAAAAAATATCCATCAAAACTTCAAAAGGAGTGAAAACTCAGGCACAAAATCAGTCAGTTAAAACTGTTTTTTTTTTTTTTTTTCTATCTGACTAGCAGAACCATTTAAGAGCCTTGAGGCAACTTCCCTGGTGGCGCAGTGGTTGAGAATCCGCCTGCCAATGCAGGGGACACGGGTTCGAGCCCTGGTCCGGGAAGATCCCACATGCCGCAGAGCAACAAAGCCCATGTGCTACAACTACTGAAGTCTGCGCGCCTAGAGCCTGTGCTCTGCAACAAGAGAAGCCACCGCAGTGAGAAGCCAGCACACCGCAACGAAGACACAACACAGCCAAAAATAAATAAATAAATTTATTTTTAAAAAAAGATCCTTGAGGGCCTTCAAAAACCATCTACTACCAGACTATCAGCTGAAAAAAGGTGCCTTATTAAGGATAAAATGTTAAAGAGAACATCCGACACTGTATTTCATAATTAGACTTTCAATTTCATACATACGTTCCAACTGCATTTTATAGTTTGGTCTGGAACATAGGCCTGGGGTCACTGAGCCCCCGGGGTGTTTCTCTCCCCAGATCTCTCTCTGAGGACAGTCCTACCTGCTGTAAAGCCTGGATCTGGAAGGCTTCTTCTGGGAAGACTTCTCTCTCCATCCCCTTCCGCCCTTGTTTTCCCCTTTCTTGTCTGTTGCTCTCCCCTGGGACGCCCCGCACTGGGAACAGCATCTATTATGTTTCCCTTCATTGTCCACACTGAGTGGACCCCGCTTCCCACACCAGGCTGCAAGCTCCTGTGCGCTGGGGCTCTGAAGTCTTCATCTCCCTCCAGCACCTGGCCCAGGATGGCTGCCTTCCGGGACGTGGCAGGCGAGTGAATTAAGCTGCTAAGTGGGAGCAGCCCCAGGCCAGGATGACAGGCACAAGAAAAGAGTTACCAACTACTTTCAGGTGTTATCACAGAGGACCAGCCAAGGGTGAGAGCCAGGAAACTCCAGCCTGGGCAGCTGGGTGGTGCGCTCCACAGGCAGGTCTGGGCCACCTTGCAGAGTCCTGTGGTGGGTTTTGCCTTGAACAGAGGGTTGATTCAGAACTAACTGGGAGGCTTGATTCTCCCTGATCGTTTCTTGACACCCAAGCTGGTAGATACCCTCTGTCTCAGCATGTGACATGGGAGCTGTAAATTCCCCTGGAGACCTATCCTACTAGGTCAGATGCTATCACTCCCCAGGGTCCTCTTCACTGGGACCTGGGTTTATAGAGGAGAGAGAAATCAGCCCCAATGCAGAGGGAGAGAATGGCAATCAGGGAAGGCTTCATGGAGGAGAGGGCAGAGCTTGTCTGTGCTACAATCCCACGGCACAGGTGCCCGTGTTCACAAAGTTTGCACACCTCTACGGAGCGTGTGCTCACCCCTCCCGTGGTGTACATGCACCTACTTTGTCACCTGTGTCTGACACTTAATGCATGCCCCATAAATATAAGATAGAAGTAGCAAGGAACAGCTTGAAAAGCAAATCTAGCCTGACTTTGCATACTCTCTGGAGAGCCAGTCCTTTTAGAGATTACATTTGACTGCCTTTTGTGAGGCATCTGCTCTCAAGTTCCCCAGAATCCTTGCCACACCCTGTAGTCTTATAGCAGATCCACTTCGTTCAATTTACATTACCTGAATGGCCCTGGTAGGCTTCTGCATTTGCTACCCTTGCCATATATGAAGAAAACCATAGGATACTGAAATGAAAGGTAGGATTCTGATAAGAAGAAATGAATCCAGAGGCAGTGCAGATGGTAGGAAAGCAAGGATGAAAGGATGAATATAAGGGTGTTCTCTGGGGTGTGTAGGAATGGTGAGGGGTCAGCTATAGCTGTCATAAAGGAAGGGATGTGCACAAGTGGGAAGGTAAGAGCCTGATTATAAATAGAGGCAAGATGGGACCTGCTCTCTGGGGCCAGGACAGCGGAAATCTGACCTTGGCCCCAAACTATCATTTTCAATCCATCTTGGAAATTTTTGTCATGTCTGCATACCATCTGTTCTTAAATTTACTAAAAAAAATTTGCCTAACTTAAAAAAAAAAATCCATCCTCACCCTGAGAAATGAGCTCTATCAAATTCATGATTTTCATGTGCTAGTTACAAATCTTCTAATGTATTTTTATTTTAATGAAAATATTACCCCAAAACATCTTTCTGTTACCACCTCAAAGTATTTAACCCACTGATCTAGGGATTCAGGTTCTACAATGGGAATCACTCCTTAGTCTTTCTTTTGTCAAAAAGCAAGACCATGACAAAGATTTTCACTCAAATGAAGCCACATTTGGGGGGAAACAAGTCAGCCTTGCTGAATCAGGGTGTCTTTGCTCAGCTCTCCAATTTTGAGACTCAGAATCCTTTTGGACTTTTCCTGTCTCAGTGCCAGTGAGTCATAGATTGTGTTTATTCTTCTAATCCATTCTCCAATCTCCCCTCAACTTCTTCCAGCCTCTCCCTACTGACTAGGGCACGATGAGTGGGGTGGGCCAATGCCACCTGAAGCTCAACTTGGCAACAACTGAACCCATTCTGAGTAGATGGTGGAGCCAGACTGCTGGGCTCACAAGCCAGCCCCACCACTTACACCTGTGTGATTGCAAGCACACGGCTTAGCTCCTTCACACCCTATTTTCATTATCTGCAAAATGGGCATGGTAATACTAACCACCAGGTAGGGCCGAGCAAATAAGTCCATGCATGTAAACACTTAGAACAGTACCTAGAACATAAAAACCCTCAATGTGTGAGCTATCATTATAGTTATTATTTATTATTGTATCCCACTTAATAGATCTTTCCCAAACACCCTATTCTTCAAAGGTCTCAAACTCAATCCCCACCCTCCTTGTCTTCTACCCAGCTCTGCTGTCTCTTCCTGGGAGGAAGCCGTTAAATCCACCCTCTCTTTTTTTGTTGTTTTTTTTTCATTTTTATTTTTTATCCACTTTATTGAGATATAATTGTCATGTAAAAATTTTTAAATTTTTATTGGAGTATAGTTGATTGACTATGTTTTGTTAGTTTCTGTTGTACAGCACAGTGAATCAGTTATACATATATCCACTCTTTTTTTAGACTCTTTTCCCATATAGGTCATTACAGAGTACTGAGTAGAGTTTCCCGTGCTACACAGTAGGTCCTCATTACTTATCTACTTTATATACAGTAGTGTGGAGAAGATGTGGTACATATATACAATGGGATATTACTCAGCCATAAAAAGAATGAAATTATGCCATTTGCAGCAACGTGAATGGACCTAGAGATTGTCATACTGAGTGAAGTTAAGTCAAACAGAGAAGGACAAATATAGTATGATATCGCTTTTCTGTGGAATCTAGAAAAATTTTACAAATGAATTTATTTACAAAACAGAAACAGAGTCACAGATGTAGAAAACAATCTTATGGTTACCAGGGGGGTTGGGGGGAGGGATAAATTGAGAGATTGGGATCGACATAAACACACCACCCTCTCTTTTCCACCGTACTCCCACTCTTGGACCAATCTCTATTCACTTCATTCCCAGGTCCCAGAATCAGCCTCCAGCAAATTGCATCTCTTACCCCATCCATCCAATTGACCTAGATCACCTTTCTGTACCTTTGCTCTGTAATAGCCAATATTTCCCTATTTTCTGGCCACTCAAGAGCAAGTTCTCTGAAAGACTTCCAAGTCCAGCCACACTTGACCTCACACAGTCCTGTCACCTGTATCTCGTATTGACCCGACCACACTATCTTCCTGGGACAGATCTTTCCACCACTCCCCAAATGGGTATACTAAGACCACCTATGCACATTCCCCATTGCTCTCACCACTCCTGGCCCTGAAGCCCTCTTCATAGTTATATGACCAAGTCCCCCTCTTCAAGCAGCACATCTGGCTCCCATTGCTCCCATTATGGCCCAGGAAGTTGGCAAGAGACCTAGATCCATTTATTCTCCGAGCCCTGCTGTCTGAGGTTGTGGAGAAACGAACCTAGCTAAACCAATCACAGTCTTTGGGAGTCCTCAGTGACTGGTCCAAGTGAATCAGGCGAACCAATCAGAATCTTTCTAGAGGTCACACTGATTGGTCCAAGTGAGTTAGCTGAACCAATCAGAGTCATTCCTGTGGAGTTTCTAACTGGAACTGGTGGGGAAAACTTTTTTCCGCTGGGAAGGCAAGCTCAGAACTACCTGGGAGGAGCTGCCAGCCTTGTGGGGAGGCTGACACTGAGGGAAACAGGTCAGAGAGATAAAGATAAGAGGAAGTCCTGAGAGCTTTGAATCTCTGGTGCCAGATACCCCTTCCCTCTCTGTGATCTAACATGAAAATACCTCCAAAATCCTGCCAATAAGTAACCACCCTGCTTTTTTCCTTTTAAAGCTTTCCAGAGTTGGTTTATATTTTTGGAAAGGAGAAAAAGCTTATAGGCTGTGCTGCATAGCCCAGTCTTGATTAAGTGTGTATATTTTTTGCTTTTACTTGTGCACATATATGAGTCATCTCTCTCCATAAGGGAAAAAATCATGTCTCCTGCTGCCCTCGCTTCTCTCTTGGCATTTAGCACAATCTTGGGCACCAAGTAGACACTCGCTAGATACTTAGGCCCGTAGAGCAGGGGTCCCCAATCCCCAAGCCATGGACTGGACCAGTACTAGCCCGCAGCCTGTTAGGAACCGGGCCGCACAGCAGGAGGTGAGCGGCGAGGGAGCGAGCGAAGCTTCATCTGCAGCTCCACTTCGCCCCCCATCGCTCGCATTACCGCCTGAACCATCCCACCACCCACCCTCCCCGTCTATGGAAAAATTGTCTTCCACGAAACCGGTCCTTGGTGACAAAAAGTTGGGCACCGCTGCCGTAGAGTATGTTACAATGGGCTTGTAGGTCCAGTTGCAAACAGGAAAATTCTAGATCATCTAGAGCTAGCCTAGTCACAAATGTGAAAGAATTGAGTCCCAGAGAATTATGGTTTTCTCAGTAAAGGTTGCTTAAAACAAAAGCCCATTTATCTGCCTGCAGAAGACATTTAATCAATTTACATGAGGGATTTCAAAATTAGTCAGACTGTAATGAACTATGAAATACTGATTAATGCATTTTTGCAATGTTTGATTAAAAACTTAACATGTATGCTAGCACATTTTTACTATTACAGCATTTAGATGTTAAAATTTTGTTTCTTACAATTACCAGAATAGAGATTCTGAAATGCACAACCAAAGTATGTTTCTGGTGAACAATATGTAAACAATCTTTCTACCAGGAAGTGTTTCTTGATGCTTGAAGAGGTGTTTCATTTTTGGAGAGTGGAGTGAAGTAGCCCATGGGGTACCTTCGGTATGGACCTGGTTAATAGCTATTAAATTATTTGCGAGTTCTCCAGAAACCACTAGGAAAGGAGGCAGCCCATCTCCCTCCCCAGCCCTCCCCTAACAATCAGGCATTCTCCAAGAGACAAAACAATCCTGATTTTAGGAAGGCAGAAGGGGGCAGAATTTTCTCATTCTTTTGGCTGGAATTTGAATTTAGCACTACTGGCCAAAATGTTTATTAGTTCCTCCCCCCACCCAGGGAATTAGCTGGCTATGAATTGGAAAGTTTCAAAAATCCTCTTGAACTTACAGAGGCCATGGTTTTAATCTTCTGAGGATGCATCCAAGGACTTTTGTGTCCATATATTTCATACTGAAGGCCAGTCTCTTTTATGTAACTAGAATGTCATTTCTCCTGGCAAGATCAACCAACCCAAAACATAGGGTGAAACTGGAGTCATGAAAGGGGAAAATGTTGACCTGCAAGAATCCAATCAATTAGAGTATGATCTTCCTAGTTTCAGTTACTTAACACAAATCCCACTTGCACACGTGCAGAAGACATCTAAACAGGTAAATTGACACACGCCAAAATAAAGTGTTAAAAATTAGCCACTCAAGAATTTGGAGATGGAGTCCCACAGTGGGTTTCTAAGAGTACTAACACACTGAGCGTGGCCCCAGCCATGAGATGATCTGACAAATGCTGGTTTTGAAAAGTACTTCAGAGGAAGTCCCATCGCCACCGAGGGTGCTAACTCCAAAACAGAAATACACAAATGCATTCACCTAGAGAAGAGGGAGAGGTCACATGTGTGAGCACGCATGTGAGTGAGTGTAGTGAAGAGAACATACTTCATGATTATCACGAGCACAAGCAATTATCTCACATTTAGATTTTAAGACTCCCATAGAATTTTAAAAATCATTATTTTGCAGGATCGCCATTATTCTGATTCATTAGCAAGGCATACTTATTAGGATCTTAAAATAACCAGGATGCTGGACATGTAAAAACATGTTTCTTGCTGTCATGACAACTAAATAACAACAATAATGCTCACATCCGAATGACTACAGGGAACACAGTTATTCTGCCTGAATATAGATAAGTTAATTATGGAATCATCAAAAGAACAACAGCTTTGTCAATGCAAAGATGATTCTAAAATAATCAATAATGACAATCTTGTTTGGTAATTGGCTATTTGTTTCCAATATAGGATCTACATTTGGTCTGCATGAAAATTCAGCAGGCTGTTTAGCCAGTAGAAGAAAGAAAAAAAAGGAAAATCTTTCAGTTTAGGGCTGGTGGTTGTCAGTAGCAACAAATAATGGAAAATTGCCATCTGGCTTCTTTTTTTAAATGAGATTTGAATAATCAATTTAATAATGGATAGAGCACTTGCTTACAGAAATAATCCATTGTCATCGCTGGGGGGGAAAAAAACTTTGGCACAGAAGATAAAGCTCTGCAGTAGGACTGTAAGGTAAAGCAAATAAACATCTACTTACATGCCACAATTTTTATTTTCACTGCTGACTTCACATAAACTAGAGGATAACTCTTCCTTCTATATGCTTAGCTTTTCACATTCAGTGTTTAATAATCAGGACAAAATCTACAGAGCAATTGGTTTGCCATAGGCATTCAGCTCTACTGGGTCATAGAGAAGGAGACCCACACAAATGGTTGATTCTTTTAGCACATTCTTCCCCCATCATCATGTGACATATAGTGGGAGAGACCTGATTTCAGTAGAACAGAGGAAATCAGAATGCATCTGGCTATGTTGTGTGCGTGTGCGTTTCCTCTACTGCACCAGAGGAAAAGACTATTTAGAAATAGAGAAAAAGAGAAGAGGGTGACACCAAGGTTCAGGGTGACATTCATTTACATGATAAAAATGAAAATATCAGGGAAAGAAATTCCTACCCCAAGCGAAGCAGAAATGATGACACTGGAATATGGGACTTGTGTCATGTCATTATATTTTTTTTAATGAAATATGCATGTACAGTATCCCATTGGCCTCAAACGATCCTTGAATCTTTTACTAGAAAATTCACCATGTAGTTTGATAGAGAAATAAGGGATGAATTTCAGGCCCTGTCACTTTTTGGAAAGCAGCATTCAGGCTCCAAACAGCAGCATCTGGGGTCTACTGACATATATGACTAGAAGGCGGGGGCTTCTCATCACCTTCCTTTAAAGGTGCTTGAAAACTTGAGGGTATGAAGTAGGATTGCCCTGTTGAGCCCCCACCGCTGGTTGTTCTTTCCATGGAACACCTAATCCACTGGGGAAAGTTCTCTTTCATCCTGCATTGATCTTTATCCTTGGACTTTGTCATTCTATAATTTCTCCTCTGAGGTTCAGATCGTTTGCCTCTTTTCTCACAAAAGTCTCATCACTGTTCACCTCTGCCCCTCCCCCAAACTAATATATTTCTTATTTACTCCCTTGGGACCTCCAAGTGACTCAGCCCTTCCCTGGGTCAGGGTCCCATTGACTCCTTTCATTCATCAGGGAAGATATAGCTGTTTACTCTCATCCTGGAGATCCCTCTGGGACCCACGTTTTCACCAAGCTTACTGGTGCTTCCTTGACCCAAGGCCCCTCTACCCCATTCCTGCCTTGGGCCACAAAGCATTTCGTAAGATCTCGGATCTCACTCACATCCTCTGCACATCTGTGCTGTACAACACCATCTTGACCCTCCTTCCATCCCCCCTGGGTCTTGTCCATCCCCCAGCCGGAGCCCCCCAGCAACCACACACATTTTCCCCATGCTTCCCAAGACTCACACCCTACTTCCTGGAAAGAGCAAAGACAGCAGGCACCTTCCCACAACTACCTGTCACCTGTACTCCATACAGGTGTCCCATCTCTACCTGAATTTCTGCTGTAAATTGGAAGACTTGGGAAAATTCCAAACACATTTTTATGTTCTTTTCACCACTAATAGAGTCAGTCCAAGCAGAAGCTCCCATCCTCAGGAAAGAGGTGTTTTCCACCTTACTGGTTGAAATCTCTTACCCTTGTACTCCATCCCCTCTCTCACTCCTTCTCCAGATCTCTAAATGTCCCCTCATCCCAGCAGCTTCAATCTCCTCCTTCCCTCTGGTTCCTTCTCCTGTCATACTCAGATTAATCCTGTCTTGAAAAGGAATAAAAATTCCCCCCTCGGCTCAGCAGCCTAGATGTCCAACGACCCACTGGATACTCAGGACAGGGGTCCAAGAGAGACACCTGCAGTTCACATGCCTCCCAGAACCTGAGAGCTCAGAGGACAGGTATATTAGTCTGCTAGGGCTGTCATAACAAAACACACAAACTGGGTGACTTAAACAACAGGTATTTATTTTCTCACAGTTCTGGAATCTGTAAGTTCAAGATCAAGGTGTTGGGAGGTTTGGTTTCTCCTGAGGCTTCTCTCCTCAGTTTGTAAGTGACAGTCTTCTCTCTTTGTCCTCACATGGTCTTTTCTCCACGTGCACACAGCCCTGGTGTCTCTTTGTTTGTTCAGATTTCCGCCTTTTATAAGGAAACCAGTCATATTGGATTAGGGCCCATGCTAATGACCTCATTTTAAATTAATGACCTCTTTAAAGACACTGAGAGTTGGGGTAAGGAAGGATAATTGTTCCAGAAGAAACAAAATAAAAAGCCAAACTAATACAGTTTACTCAATTCGTATGCACTATGTCTAAAAACCAAAAACATTGGTTTAGAGAAAAGCAATTAGAAGTTCAAACCAGGTTTATTATAATGATCACTATAATAACAACTATGATTTACTTGTTTATCAGAGATTCAATGAACACGTTACAGTTATCATTTCATGAAAGTACCATCTCTGCCTGGATTTCTGCTGTGACACAGAAGATAGGAACACCCCAAACACATTTTTATGTCCTCATCAGCACTAATGGACTCAGTTCAAGCCACAGCTTTTACTTAACTAAGTGACTTAGCATGACAATGGAAATACAAGCAGGTCTCTGTGCTTGAAGTGTGCTTGTGGTTCTTTCCAAATTTAGAGTACTATCTCTGTGCTACTTTCCCTGCCCCATGAGCATGTGACTCTGCCCTATCACTGACGTTCTTGGTGGGCACTCAGGGAACTATTAATCCTGGTAGCCACATTTGCAAGTCTGTTCAGGCTTGTAACATGTGAACTGGCTTGCTAGGTGTTTGACCTGGGATATCAGTTGCTAACAGGTCTAACATGAAGTAATCTTCCATAAGAAGATTACTCCCACAAGCATAAAATATTGGCCATTGCATATAAGGGTAATTTTTTTGCTCTATTCAGGCAAGAAAGCCCTTATTAAAGGAGTCTTTTCTATATTTAAAAAGGGATCCTCTCTGCCTCAGAGACTCCAGCTTATAGAAGCTGCTTGTACAATGGTAAACCCATCAACCCGGCAGTAATGAACAGATTGATAGCGTTTTGCTGGAGGTAAGGTCTGGACATTGCTCTTATTTGGTGATTTTACTTGAGGGCATGATCAACTTTCAAGCCTCGGCTCTATCGACCTCTTTGGAAAAATCTAAAACCTACTCTACATGAAGCAGGAAAGGCATTCCCTGAGGATGGGGTGGTGACCAGCACCTCTTCTCAAAAAGACAAATGCAGAATTGTGCAGGAAAGAAAGGCACAAACACGCTGTGATTCGGCAAGGAGAGGGTGATTGACTCAAGATGGGGTGATAAAGATCAATTGCCGTGGCTTGGAGTTATGACACCAACAAAGTTACAATGACATTAGCACAAAGAGAGAGACACAAATCCATTACAAAGATACAATCAAATATTCAAAAAAGCCTGGCATGCTCATTACTTGTTCATGCTAATACAAGTATATTAAGAAATCTAAACAGTGTTAGCGCTCAATCACTCACAAACCAAATGAGGTTTTGCATTTATCAGACCCCAGTCATCAGGGCCCAGTATAGCTGTACAAAGGTGGTAACGTGACATAACTGGAGATATTTATATCAGCCTACACGGACTGAGAGATACACCAGGATTTATTAAGCTGAGTAGTGCCGTCACATTCAGCAGAGCAATGAAAGAAATAACTGTGCAGAAGTCATTTCCCCAGACAATAAGATTTACCTTTGCAATCTCTTAAAGATGTTGTATCTGTTTCCAAAGGGTCGCTGGCAGCATTTCCGACCTTAATAAACTATTTACAGATTAACTTTTTCAACAAAGGATGGGGTGCCCAAAAGTAGGTTCCATCTTTGAGAGCTAGCGACAGTGACAGTCTCCCAGCCTTTCTTTCCCTGATGACTCTGAGCACAGCCAAGCATATTCCATCTTCTCAGGGAGCGCTGTCTTTTATTGAGTGACATGACCTCAATTTCCAATAAAGAGAAGTCCCGTTCAGGACACCCCCGTAGTGCTCAAGCACATGGATTTGGGGGAGGCTGAGAGGACATTTAATAAGATACATGAGTTTTACAGTGAGGAACACAGTATGAAACACAACAGAATATTCTTGAAAACGGATCTATCTTCAACATGAGAGTTTTATCACAAGTTTTGCTCTCTTCCTCCTTCTAGAAGATTTCTGCCACCCTGACTTCTAAGATAATCCTCTCTTTCTCCAGCTTTTCTGCCCGCTTCGGTGACTCCTGCTTCCCAGGTCCTTAATGTGAGTGTCGCCTACATTTCTACTCTTTACTTTGACTCTTGTCTCTTCACTCTCCTTGGCTGAACTCATCTGTGCCCACAGCTTCCAGGTACTTACACTCTGGAAATTCTCAAAATTACATCTCTAGCCCAAACCTTTCTCTGGAATCTGGGAGCCTCTGACCTGACCTTGCACCTCAGCTCAACACCAGGCAGCCTGAAGCCCAGAGTCTCACAGACAGTCACCTGTGAAGCATCTGCATCCCTTCCATCTGCCTCCCGGGAAATGCCCCACTGCAGGTCCTCAGCCGCTTTCTCATCCACTGCTGCAATCACATTCCGTCTCTCCCGCCCCCAGGATGGTCTTGCTGAAACGTATCTTGGATCCTGTCACTGTCTCTGCCCAAATGGCTGTGAGTGGCCTACAGAGTACACACAGGCCTCCGTGCTCTCGGGAGGCATGTGCCCTCGCTGAGGTTTAGGCATTTGCAGGAAGGCTATGTTATGACTGCATTACCATCCCCCACCAGTGGTCCATTCACCAGCATTCTTCTTGCATACCCGTGCGTCCAATGCCTGGACAGCCTTCTTTCCATTGTCTAGCTCAAAATCATGTCTTGGGGGAACAGCTCGAATCAGCCACCCCTCTCCCATGGGGCTCCTTGGGCCCATGCCATCCTCCTGATGCCTCCCAGTGAGATGTTTCTGTGACTCCGGCTGAGTCCCAGAACAAGCTGCTAAATGCCTTGCCCTGGCACCATGAGCCCCTCATCCCAGCAGCCCAGGCCCAGCCTGATTCCTGGCTCACAGCAGATGCTGCCCTACTCATTGCAAAATGTCTTCTTTTCCTCTGTTTCTCTTCAGTGTGCAATGGCCAGAATTGGGATCAAAAGTCTAACAGTTAGGTCATGCCTTGTGCCAGGTAGAAGAGAGAACTCTTTCCCAATAATCCATGCCATAATCAATGCAGGTCATCTGAAGGGCTCTATGGTACTGTGCTGATCCAAAGACACTCCAAAAGACACATGAAAAGGATATCCTGCTGCTGCCCCTGGCAGTTTGGGGTCTAACTGGACAGTGCTAAGAAGTGGTTTCAAGGGACATAAAAATCAGCAGGTGGGAATTCCCTGGTGATCCAGTGGTTAGGACTCCACCCTTCCACTGCAGGAGTTCTGGGTTCGATCCCTGGTTGGGGAACTAAGATCCTGCAAGCTGTACAGTCCAAAAAATAATAATAATATTAATTAATTAATTGTAGGCTGTAACTTTAAAAAGAAAAATCAGCAGGTTCCAGCACGGTCCAGTAGAAAACTACCTGCTGGAATAAAGTTTGAGGCGCTATGGGTCAGAATGCTGGTTCCACCCTACCAGGTGTGTGCCCTGGATCTCTGGCTTCAGTGTCCTCACCTGAACGTGTCTTCCAGGCGAGAACACTAGCATTGACCCCATAGACGTTGTTGGAAAGTAAGCCCCACATGGGTTGGAAGATTGTCTCCCCCATTCACTGGTGTATCCCCGATGCCTGGCACTTAGAGGGCACTCAGCACATATTTAGGATGGAAGGAATCAGAGAATGAGAAGATGATGAACACTATAATATAGAAACAAGGAAACTTTTAGGGAGAGATGACTCCTAAGATGAACCTTAAAGGAAGTTTGAAATGTAATGTGAGTTTTGTATTTTTGCATCCACGCTCAAAGAAACCAACACTTTTTCCATTTTCTAGTTCGTATGCTGCCTGCAGTATACAGTGACTCAATGTTTTCCCCTCTGTCTTTTCATCTGTGCAGGGGACGATCCTTCTGTATTCCCAAGGGGGCCGCTTGCACTTTTCTCTATTAAAGGTCATCAGCAGCAACTTCTCCTTCTCTAACACACTTACCAGGCTTCTTCTACACCCCACGCCCCTCTCTGAAGGAGTGCACTGCCCTGCCTGTGAGAATATGCTCCAGATGCCCTGTGTCCAGGGTGACGTCACCTAATTCAAACAAGTGGAGGAAAAGGGAAGAATGGGCTAGAGACTATTGTCTATTAGAATAGAAAGCTACCAACTAGAAACCAACAGAATGATGTCCACTTGAGCTCTTCCTGGGCCTATGATTTTCTACCAGCTCATTCACCAAATATTTAATGAATGTCAGTGAACAATACAGAAAGGCCCTCTGTTTGAGGAACTCATAATGTTTGTAAGCAGAGTATCAATCAAGCATTCCACTTAAATAAAAGAAATAAAACCAGACTGTAAAGCCTGGTTCAGATGTCATCTCCTTGGAGAACCTCTTCTTCGTATCTCATGGGAAGGGAAACTATAGACAAGCCCAAGCTGAATTTTGTCAACTTAAGAGTCAAAGGACAGGATCAATGTGGTTTCCTATGATCAATACTCCAGCACAGGCCTTACAATGCATTCCCCAACATACAGGAGAGGCTCTATTCTTTAAAGCTCTAGGATAATTTCCTCTTTGAGGCCTTACCACTTCTTTCTGGCATTATCAAACCTTTGCAAAATCAGCTGCTATTTCCCAGTATCTTTAATTTCATCAGATAACCCCAAATTGACTGTTTGAACAACTTCCCAACTATAGAAGTTAAAGTGGAACTTTTTTAAAACTAAGATTACTCTTTTGATTTACTTATATTTTTTTAAACCTATTACCTCTTTGGGAGAAAGGGGTAGAAAGCTTATTTAAAGAAATAATGGCTGAGAACTTCACAAACCTGTGGAAAGATTTAGACATCCAAGTTCATGAAACTAATAGCTTTCCCCAAAATCTCAAACCAAAAAGATCCTCTCTAAGACACATTATAATAAAACTGTCTAAAATCAAACAGAAAGAATTTTAAAAGCAGCAAGAGAAAAAAAGATTGATCTCATACAAGGGAACCTCCACAAGGCAACCAGTAGATTCGTCATCAGAGACCTTGGAAGCCAGGGATAATACATTCAAAGTGCTGAAAGATTGAAACTGCCAGCCAAGAAAATTTTACCCAGTAAAGCTGTCTTTCAGAAATGAAGGTGAGATAAAGACTTTCCCTGATCAACAAAAGCTGAGGGAATTCATCACCACTAAACAAGCCTTACAAGAAGTGCTGAAAGGAGTTCTTCAGGCTGAAATTAAAGGACACTAATTAGTAACATGAAAATATATAACACTGAGAAAGGAAAGCATATAGTCAGAATTCAGAATACTCTAATATTGTAATATGGTGGTGTGTTACCTACTTAACACTACTATAAATGTTAAAGGGCAAAAGTGTTGAAAATAGCCATAGCTACAAAAATGTGTTAATGAATACACAGTATGAAGAGATGAAAATTATGGGATGAAAGGATGATTCAACATATGCAAATCAATTAATGTGATATGCCGTATTAATAAAATGAAAGAAAAATATGATTATCTCAATAGATGCAAAAAAAAAAAGCATTTGACAAAAAACATCATTTCATGGTAGAAACATTCAACACATAAGATATAGAAGGAACATATCTCAACACAATAAAGGCCAGATATGACAAAGCCAAATCATACTCAATGGTGAAAGCTTGAAAACTTTTCCTCTAAGATCAGAGATAAGATAAGGGTATCTATTCTCACCACTCCTATTCAACACAGTACTGGGAGTCCTAGCCAGAGCAATGAGGCAAGAAAAATAAATTTGGCAGGAAAAAGGAAAATTGTCATTGTTTGCAGCTGATATGATCTTATATAGAAAGTCCTAAAGACTCCACCAAAAAACTTTTAGAACTAATGAACAAATTCAGTAAAGTTACAGAATACAAGATTAACATACTGAAATCAGTTGTGTTTCTATATGCTAACAAAACATCTGAAAAAGAAATAAAGAAAATAATCCTGTTCACAATAGCATCAAAAACAATAAAATACTTAGGAATAAATTTAATCAAGGTGGTAAAATTCTGTACACTGAAAACTACAAGATGTTGATGAAAAAAATTGAAGAAGACACAAACAATAGGAAAGACACCCCATGTTCATGGATCAGAAGAATTAATATTGTTAAAATATCTGTACTACCCAAAGTCATCTATAGATTCAATGCAATCCTTATCAAAATTCTGATGGTATTTTTTCACAAAAATAAACAGTCTTAAAATTTGTATGGAACCACAAAATACCCCAAATAGCCAAAGCAATTCTGAGAAAGAACAAAACTAGAGGCATCATATTTCCTGACTTCAAACTATACTACAAAGCTATAGTAATCAAGCAGTATGGTTGTGGCATAAAAATAGAACCATGGACCTATGAAACAGAATCAAGAGCCCAGAAATACCCACACATGTACAGTCAACTAATAGTTGACAAGGGAACCAAGAATACTCAGTGGAGAAAGGATAGTCTCTTTAATAAGTGGTGCTGGGAAAATTGGATAATCACATGCAGAAGAATGCAGTTGAACCCTGACCTTACACCATTCACAAAAAATCAATTTGAAATGAATTCAAGAGTTAAACATAAGAACTGGAACATAAAACTCCTAGAAGAAAACATAGAGGGAAGCCTCCTTGACATTGATCTTGGCAACATTTTACTGGATAGGACACCAAAAGCACAAGCAACAAAAGCAAAAATTAGTAAGTGAGATTACATTAAATTAAGAAGCTTCTGTACAGCAGAAGAAATTATCAACAAGAAGAAAAGGCAATCTATGGAATGGGATCAAATATTTGCAAATCATCTGATAAGGGGTTAATATCCAAAATATATAAAGATCTCATATAATTTAACAGCAAAAAAATCTCATTAAAAAATGGGCAGAGGAACTGAATAGACATGTTTCCATAGAAGACATTCAAATGGCCAACAGGTAGATGCAAATGTGCTCAACTTACTAATCATTAGAGATATGCAAATCAAAACCACAGTGAGATATCACCTCACACCTGTTAGAATGTCTATTATCAAAATGACAAGGAATAACCAGTGTTGGTGAAGATGTGGAGAAAGGGAATCCTAGTATATTGCTGGTAGGAATGTAAATATAAATTCTTTTCCATGTGGAAAACACTATGGAAGTTCCTCAAAAAAATTAAAAATAGAACTACCACATGATCCAGCATTCCCAGTCCTGGGTACATAACCAAAGGAAATTAAAACAGGATCTCGAGGAGATACCCACATCCCTATGTTCACTGCAGCATTATTCACAATAGCCAAGATATGAAAATGACCTAAATGTCTGTCAACAAATGAATGGAATATATATATATAAAATAAAATATTCTTCAGCCATGAGAAAGAAGGAAATTCTGCCATTTGCATCAGCATGGATGAATCTTGAGGGCATTATCTTCAGGGATATAAGTCAGAGAAAGACAAATACTGTATGATATCACTTACATGCGGAATCTAAAAAATCCAATCTCATAGAAACAGAGAGTAGAGTGGTGGTTACCTGGGGCTAAAGGGTGGGGGAAATGGGGAGATATTGGTCAAAGTGTACAAATATCTGATTATAAGATGAATAAGTTCTGGAAATCTAATGTACAGCATGGTGATTATAGCTAGTAATACTGTTTTATTTACTTTAAAGTTGCTAAGAGAATAAATCATGCATGTTCTCATCATGAAAAGAAAGGATATGGTAAAAGATATGTGACTTGATGGAGGTGTTAGCCAACACTATGGTGATAATAATTTTGCAATATATAACTGCACAAAATCAACACATTGTACACCTTAAACTTACATAAAGTTGTATGTCAATTATATCTCAATAAAGCTGGGACAATAAATTAGATAATTTAATCTAGTACCTATTTTTAGTATTTTTCCAAGATTTTACGTGCATGTATTAGATTGAATCATGCATAATGGGTGATTTTTTTTATCATTTTTGACCCACAAACAATTCAAGTTTATATGGTTCAACCCACTAGTTTAAAAGTATAATAGTTTTAAACACAATAAGTCTGTTGTAGAAATCAGCAGTCCCTGTACACATACCCTCTCCCTTTTCCCATCCGCAGAGACAACCACTTTTACTTCTCGCTGATTAATTTGGTATTTACCTCCATGTCTCTAAATGACAGGTCTGTATTACTGCTTCTTGACTTTTTTTCAGTTAGGTATTATCTATGAACTTTTCACTTCGGAAAATGAAAATTTAATTCTTTCTCCCCCTGCTCTACTGCACACATACCCTCTCTTCATTCCCTACCCCGCCCCCAAATAATATATCATAATGTTGATTAGTTCAATATTTGGTGTTATGTTATTATGACCATGTAAATGCCATTCGCCTCTGAGCTATGTATAAATCATCATTACATTTTCTTTCTTGAAAAACTTTTTGTTTCCTTGGAGGTCTTAGTTTTCTTTTTGTGTAGGTGTTTTTTTTTTTTTTTTATTTTCTTAGTTTTCCATACACTTTTCACTAAATGACCCTAAGTTTTTCCTCAATTGTTTAAATCACTTCTCAAGACATTCAAATGCATCACAAATTCTACTTCCTGAAGAAATCTCTCTCCCATGCCCAATGAACACCTATTTCCTTCGCCTCTTTCCTGGCTTGGATCTCTTGTTTCCTGTATCCATGCCTTTCTCTTTCTTGGTTCACTCCCCCATTTTGGTGGAGCACTTCTTCCTGTGGCTTTCTGATAAGCAGGAAGTAAGTTATTTGAGACCTTGTATGTCTGAAAATGTCTTTCTTCTGTCCTCATACTTGATTGATAGTTTGGCTGGGTAGAGGATTCCAAGATGGACATCATTTTCCTTCAAAATTTTGAAGGCATTGCTCCATGGCCTTCCAGGTTGCAGTGTTGTTGGTGAGAAGACTCTCTCTTTCTTCCCCTTCTTGTAGATTCTTTTTTCCATTCTCATCACTCATAAATTTCAGTGATAGGCTGTTGTGTGGGCCTATGTTCATGCAATGAACTGGTCTTTCAATCGGGGAACTGTTGCACTGCTGTCATGGAAATTTTCTTGAATCATCTTCTCAATGACCTCTTCACCTCCATTTTCTCCATTATCTATTTCTGGAACTCAGCTCTGCACGATTCCTAGAGCAGCCTTCTAATATATTTATTTTACCCTTTATCTCCTATTTTCTATCTCTTGGTCTTTTTGCCCTGTTTTCTGGATGATTCCCTCAAGTATATCTTCTAGCTGCATGGGGTGGGGAGGAATCAGAAGATCTGGTAGCTTTTAAAACAGACTCAGCCAATTCCCAAGCCCCTGGGGGTATCCAGCTTTCCCTACTGGCTTAAGAATTGAGGGTTTTTTTTTCCATTTTGTTACTTATTTTCTTGTTCTTTTTGTAGCTCTTCTCTGATTTTTCTTCTTTTGGTTTCTTCACTTGCAGTTTGATAATTTTCTTTACTGCTATGCTTGTGTTCCTTTCTCTCTAGTTTTTATGTATCTATTGTAGGTTTTTGATGTGAGGTTACCATGGGATTCATATATGTTGCCCTATAATTATATCTACCTGTTTTAAACTGGAAGTTATATAAGTTCAAACACATTTTAAAAGATCTACATTTCTTTTACTCCCCTCCCACCCATTTTGTGTGGTTTTTTAAAATTTATTTATTTAATTTATTTATTTTTGGCTGTGTTGGGTCTTTGTTGCTGCCTGTGGGCTTTCTCTAGTTGTGGTGAGTAGGGGCTACTCTTCATTGTGGTGCGTGGGCTTCTCATTGCGGTGGCTTCTCTTGTTGCGGAGCACAGGCTCTAGATGTACGGGCTTCAGTAGTTGTGGCACACGGGCTCAGTAGTTGTGGCTCAAGGGCTTAGTTGCTCCACGGCATGTGGGATCTTCCTGGACCAGGGACCGAACCCGTGTCCCCTGCACTGGCAGGCGGATTCTTAACCACTGCGCCACCAGGGAAGCCCCTCATTTTGTATTTTTGATGTCATGTTTTACATCTTCATGTTTATCCCTTTACTGTTTATTGTAATTATACTTGATATTACAATTTTTGTCTTTTAAATCTACATACTAGTTTACTTAAGTGGTTGGTCTACAGTCTTTATTATATATTTACCTTTACTAGTGGGATTTTTCCATTCCTATAAATCCTTCATGCTGTAGTCTTTTCTTTTCCACTTAGAGAAGATGCTTTAACATTTCTTTTATGGTCAGTTTAGTATTGATGAACACTTTTAGCTTTTGTGGAATTGGTATTCTTAACTCCTCCAAGCACTTCACAACTTTCACCCTTTTGTCTGCCACCTTCCAAAACTCTGTTGCTACAATGTCACCTCCTATTTCTCCTGTCCCTGTGCCTTTAAAAATACCCTTTCTGTCCTTTCAGTACAGTTGCAGGAGGGAGACCAAAACCCCATTTTATATCATTTATAAAAGGTTGTCTATAAAATAATATATTGCAAAGGTTTTTTTCCAGTCTAACACTGTCTTTTTTGCCTCTGTGTATGGTATTCCCCTAGATGGAGTGGTTGTGGGTTGTTTGTTTTACATGTAAGCAGATCTGTGGATCTTTCTGTCTACTGAGTTTAAAATCCTGTAAGAGAAGCCCCCAGGATCATGCTTTCTAGTCACCACTATTTTAGGGGTTTGGGTACCCTCTGACAAACACATTTTCTTGATAAAGAAAGTCAGAACTCTGAATGTCTACCCACCCCTTCCCTGAGAACCTTCATCCCACCAGGTGGCAAGTCCTTGGTAATTCTTGGGATTTACAGTTGATCTGTGTGATTCCCGCTCCCCAATCAGAAGTGCACTTACCCAGGCAGGGTGCCTGTCCAGTCCTCACCAAGAAAGCACCCATCTCCAAATCACTCCACGCTCCTACCTCTTGGGGCAAAATCCCCTGTGTACCCCTACCCCCAAGGGTACTTCATTAGCCAGGCTACTCAAGGCCATGTCTGCACTGGCCGCAACTCCTTGGAAGAGAAAAGCTGGCTCCAGACACACTCATACTGGGCTTGGCTTGATGCCATTTGTAAGCAGTGACTGATAAATCCAGAGCTTCAGATCAGATAAAACTTTGATAAATGGTTTCTCAGTGCGCTGGTAGCAATACCTACTCCTGTCTACCCTGAGCCACCTGCTGCGATCAGCTTCATTTTGTTTAATCAACAGCACAGACAACAGTGCTTGAAAGCCATCACGCTGGTGAGAGATGGCAGAGATAGGCTCCAGCTGAAGGGTACCACACAACAGAAAAGTACAAAAACTCACAGCCCTGATCAGAAACGCCAGAGCCTGGCCAGTGCAGCTCATCTTCCTCCATCTTGGGTACGTGAATAGGAACAAAGGTGGTATTGTACGGTGAACCAGAGGGCCCTGGGCCTGTGCACAAGCGCTGAGAATCTTCAGAGCCATCCCTTAGCTGGGCAAGCCTCACCTGGCTTAGATCCACCTTTACCAAGAGCAAGTGGCACAGAGGCCCCAGCTACTGCTTGGGAGGCAGAACTGCCCAGGCACCATCATTTGGTGAAAGCACAACTCTGCCTTCATCTTGCCTGCAGCACTGGGTCTACTCTTCACCCACGTAGCCTACCCCCTGCTCCCTGAATCAGAATCTCCCAAATAAAGAAGTTGTATTGACCAAGCAGAGAGATAAGCTGCTTTTGCACATTCACGAGGGAAAAGCATTTGAAAAGCCAAAAAGTTCCCTAAAAATGCAGGTGCACAATTCAGTCTTGCCCACGCCCCCAGCTATACAGGGGAGCTCTGGACGCCCACCACCCTGCTGATAACTTCAGACCCATCCCCGCCCCCGCAGGCCAGTAATCTCGTCCCATCAGCCCTCCTCACCATCCAAGGGAATGAAGGGAAGGACACAGTTTTCCCAGGAGGATGGCTGTGTGGGGAGGTGAGCCCACAGCTCCATCTGGTCAGGGCCCCTTGTGGGAGCACACTTGTACAGATCCAACACAACCCTGGCTCCAGCGTCCCAGGGCTTGGAAATTCTCTGAATCTGTTGCTTTCTCTATAAAATGGAGGGAGAGTGGCCCAGGCTTGAAAGACAGCAAAATCTGATTTCAAAGCCTAACTCTGCCACTGATGTGCTGTGCAGCTCTGGGCAAGTTAATATACTTCTCTGAGCTTGATTCCTTACCTGTAAAATGAAGATTTCCATCTCCAAGTGTATTCATTCACTTAGTCATTCAGGAAATACTTACTCAACTCTTACCGGGCTCCAGGGGATGTTCTAGGTGCTGACGATGGTAATGAACAAATGTTGGAACTACTTAGGGTGCAGTGCCTCACGGAAGCGCTAAGCAAATCATGGCTATTATTACTCTTACTGTTGCTAATGAGTTTTGTCCTGAGAAGCAACTGGAATTAAAATATGTTGGTATACTCCAATAAAGATGTTAAAAAAAATATGT
The DNA here is from genome assembly GCF_949987535.1 of Balaenoptera acutorostrata. Classification (NCBI taxonomy): domain Eukaryota; kingdom Metazoa; phylum Chordata; class Mammalia; order Artiodactyla; family Balaenopteridae; genus Balaenoptera; species Balaenoptera acutorostrata. The sequence goes on from NC_080082.1 coordinate 46,938,758, forward strand.
TGGTGTGTTTTATAAATATAAAGCTCTCTGCAGACGTCAGCTAATGTTATTTCTTCTACAGGTCAAACTCTAAGAGAAGGCTGATTGGTTACCCTTGACCTCTCTCAGTGTCTTAGGATAGCTGCCACCAGTTCCTGCCACGTCGCCTAACTGCACACAGCATCCACGCCCTGAAAGGGCAGAGGGCAATGACAACCTTTCTCTCCCTCCAAGTCCCAAGGTGCCTTTTTTGCCTTGCATTTCTCTGCTCACTGCAGCTTTAAGCATAAATACCAGAATTTAAAATTATATAATGTTAAAACAAAAAAAATGTTTAAAAATAATATATATATTTGTATGCGTATGTGTAGATAGGTGATAGACGATAGATAGATGACAGACAGATAGATAGAGATAGATAAATAAGGATCCATGATTGCCTACCTACAGTAACAGTTCTTTAAGGAGGGCCCTGGGAGGGTTAGGGTGTACTCTACAAAACTAAACTGAACCAATCCTGCCCCCAAAACAGGCCACAGAGAGAAGGAAAAAGAAGGAAGAGAAGGATCAGTTGGTACTGCTGGTTTTCACCCCAGCAGGCCATCCAGCTACACTAGTCAAACCCTGAGTGGGAAGGGCCACAGCAAAATCAAGGTTGGGCCAGGGTAATGGTGAATGACTCAGAGGTCAAGCTACTTAAATCGTTGGTTTTCTCTTTGGAGAGAAGCGCCTTGCTTATGGGTCTCTCTGCATGCATGAAAAATGGCTGGGACCTGGAAGGTAGGCATGGGGGAGAGAGAACAAGCCTGTGTTCAGCCTGACCTTCAGAAGGTCAGAGGTCAGTCTATGCCAGGACCCCAGGGCAACACCAAAGCTTACCACTGGTGGCTCTGCCACAGTGACCAGCAAAGCACTGGGGTGCATCCTCCAGACCCAGCATCGTGGTTGTCTGAGTCCCTTCAGTGCCCTTCCAGTGTCCGCCAAGCGAGCCAGCAGCAGACACATCTGGTGGACTCCCAGGGACTGCTGCCTTACTTGAAGATGGCAGAGGGAGCTCCACACTCACCCCACCCCCAATCACAAAGGTAAAATCAGGATGGAAACACAAAGACCCCTTTTCGTACTTAATTTCATTAATTAAAAAAAATGTGTAAATGGCAAAGATGTTGACACGATTAAGCCATTATGGTCTATTGTGCAATTATTTCTTTGCTAGTTCACCACGGCTCAATTGGAGGCATAATGGACTATTATGCCATGACATCTTTGCTGAGCTTTTTTGCTTGTTTTCTTCTTTTCCTTAATTTTCTTTCCTTCATCTTTCCTCCTTTAAAAAAAAAAAAAGAGGGAAAATTTTTCATTTGCAGATCATTGACTTTTTAATGTCAGATTATTTACTCAATAGTCAATAACGATGCCTTTGGATTCATTATGGGCTATCGCGTAAATAGCTAATTGCATTAATTACAGCCTTTTTACAAATGTTTAGTTTGCAGCTCATCACACCCATGGACTGCGTAATTGCTGCTAGCAAGGCTGATGGGCAGGCACGAGCCCTGGGTGTCTGCTTGCTGACGTCGAGACGTCTGTTGCCTTTGTTCCAACCTGACCAAGTTATAATCACTAACCGCATCTGTGTGTGTGTGCAAGTGTGCATGTGTGTGCGCATTTGTGTATGCATGTGTGTGGGTGCAGAGGGGAGCTGTAAGTGTGTGCATTTGTGGATTATCTCATTTCACATTTATAAAGATGAGGAGTGATTATTCTCACATAGCTGAAAAATTTTGCTTGGAAAAACATATTGCTAGTTTATAAAAGGCTTTTCCCATTTTTCCATGACTCAAAAATACCAACATGCTAAGACATAGTGTGTTCCATGAGGCATTTTCCTTTTGCAGATTGTAGATAGTTACCTTGAGAATGGACTCAGACTCTGGGTGTGTACAGAACAAATATCCCAGGAAGAGGGACGGCAACCCCAAGAGATTCATTCTGTCCTTGTAAACAGGACTTTGTGCTTGCAGACTGAAATTCCTGTGGGCACAGACTCTTTTTGGAAACCATCTTAATATCTCCCAGTGCCATATTTTGCATGTATGTATATTTGAGATAAACTGAGACACCAGATGGACCAAGGTCAAACCGCCCTGAGTCAGCTGGGGCTCACTGGTGGCTTCTTGGATCAAAGTGACAATTCCCTGCTCTTGTTTCTTCCTCTCTAAGCTCCCTTACCTACCTGTTCTCTGAGCCTCAGACCCACTGTGGGCCCTTCCTTCATTGTCCCATATGGCTCCCATTTTTTCCTTCTCTTCCTCTTCCTCAGGACCACTTCATATACTTCACAGCTTGGGCTAGACAATCCCTGATGGATGGCTTTGCATGTCAGGGGCCTAAGCAGCACATTCGGGTTAGAAAACAAAGTCTTGGTCACTCTTTAAAGACAATTCATGACACCTACTAGTGGTCAGGTTGAGCTGGTATCTCGAGTAAGGAGACACAAAAGTGGTACTCTGTCCCACACCAGCAAGACCATCCTCCACAACAAAAGCTAACCCCACAGGTGAGCTCCAGGCTCACCTGCAAATGAACCCTTGGCAAAATGTCCATCCAGTCATCACCTGCCTACTGTAGAACCTACAAAAGAACCACAACCAATCCTTGTAAATCACTGAATCCCAAGAGAGCATTCATCAATCAAACACTAGGTCATGCCCATTTTAATGTATACCTTCAAAGATCTCACTTAACCGGACATCACTGAAAGGATTTCAAAGTTAACAGACTTCCTGAACATATCAAAATAAAATTGTTACCTTTCCTGCATACTTTCTTAAAAAGCTGGTATTGGATACCATATTATATCACTTACACATGGAATCTAAACTATGACACAAATGAACTTATCTATGAAACAGAAACAGACATAGAGAACAGATTTGTGGTTGCCAAGGGAGAGAAAGGATGGGGGAGGGAAGGATTGGGAGTTTGGGATTAGCAGATGCAAACTATTATATATAGAATGGATAAACAACAAGGTCCTACTGTATAGCACAGGGAGCTATATTCACTATCCTGTGATAAACTATAATGGAAAAGAATATTTTAAAAAAGAAAATAGATAGATAGTTAGATAGATAGCTGAATCACTTAGCTGTACAGCAGAAATTAACACATTGTAAATCAACTACACTTCAATTTAAAAAAAAAGTTGGTATTGAGATCTAGATGAAAAGTCAGCTTCTGACTTAGGTACTAAAGGCCAATGGTGACTCCTTCCCGTTCCCCTCCTCCTTCTGTGTCTACATCAGTTTGTCTTAGACAATAAGATATACCTTCCCAACTGTGAACAAGAACTTGATTCACAGACACACAACCCTCATGCAGATTCTGCTGTGCACCAGAGCAGGAAAATATAGGCAGATATTAAAAAGTACTTTCAGAAAGTCAAAAATGCAAACGTTTGGGAGGTTGTCCTCCAAATAACTAGAAAATTTAATTGCCCAGAGACCCTAGCCCTCAAGCATTTTAGGAGGAAAACTTTTTCTGGGGCGTGGGAAAAATGCCTCAGCTGTTCTGTAATGGGAGGCATGTGGTTGCTGCGTGGCCAGTGCCAAAGTGGTCCCTTCCACTTGCTCAGTGATGACAAAGTGCTGAAGGTCATCAGGCCTTTGTAGTTCCAGTTCCTGGAACTTGGGCCAGCAGGCTGGTAGAATACCGCATAAATGCATCCTGCTATCCACATGCATATTCCCCCACCTCCAGAATGTTTCTCCCATCTGATAGCTTTTCAGATATCAGTGGTCAGTAATCATTCTAAAATACTCTCAAGGGCAAAAGGAAATAAATATATTCCAGCCTAGGAGACAAAAGAGAAAAGATACAAAGGACTAGTTTAGATGAGATTATGACATTTATCGTTCAACTGAGATGAGAATCTGAAACCATAACATAATAAAATTCATTACACATTATAGGTCCTTTTTTTTTAAATTTTTAACATAAGGGATAAATGTCACACCTCTCCTATCTGGCAACTTTAGGTGTTCACATCTATTCAGATGGTTCCATTAAATTTTGGAGATTTGGAGAAAAGAAAGAGACAGAGACAGTTTGTAAAATAGAAAATTCACTGCACTTCTGAGTTTTGTTTCAAGTGTAAGAAACCAGTGTCGAGACAGTCCAGGTTAAAAAAGAACTGGTGTTTCAGGAACATGCTCTGGGGGTCTCATGGGACCAAGTACAAAAATGGTCTGGATCTCAGAAACCCTGAGAGGCAGAGCATTCAGGACCCTCACCCTCCCATCACTACTCCTTCTACTCATTGCTTCCCTCTCCCTCTCTCTGCCAAATGGGTACCAAGGCTGCCAAACATTCCCACATTTCCACTGCTGGAGAGAAACAAACTTGTCTACCTGCATCCCCAATCCAGAAAATTGCAGTTGGCATGTACCCACGACTGAACCCATCGGCATTGCAACATTAGAATCAGTGCTGACCACCAGTACCATATGGATCCAGTGGAAGGGATAGGATGGAATACATTCTAAAAGAAGAGGGAGAAAGAATGGGATAAGTAGAGAAAACAGAGTATTCCCTACACACAGGCAGGACTTCCACTGGTAGTTATCGTGACCACCTTTCAATTATCCATCACCAGGTATAGTTCGTGGGAAAAAATAGGCACCACCTAAACCATGGTTTCAGACAATCGGCAAGCCTTTGCCAAGTTCTTGCAACATGGACCAGATGGAGAGAAAGGTAAAACGTGGCCCTGACCGTGTTTTGGAGTCTCCGGATAGAGAAAGAGATTCCCACCAAGCACTGCTAGAGACAGAATGGCTTTGTGGTGTCAGTTGGTGGTAACAGCTGAATAATGAGCCTGGTCAGAGAGTGGCAAGTTAGTAGCTAGTGTGAAAAGGATTTGTATATACAGCTCTCAAAGCAGGGGCCACGGGGCAGTCAGAGGGAAGAGGTGGGGGTAGTTTCTGCCTGCAGGTCACCTGGTGTTTATGGTGTAGACAGTGGGTCCACTTCCCAAGGCTGATGCCACATGTCCCCTGAAAGTCTGGGTGAAAACTAAAGGTTCTGTCCTTACCCGAATCTTCTGGCAAGTGTATAGGGTGCTATTTGCCCTGAGACCTAAGAGAAGTCCTTACATAACTTCCCGGGGAGATGATTCAGTCTGGACTTGGCATTTTGGGAGGCTCAGAGAAGCACATGTTCTTGTCCAAAGGCATAGCCTGGGGACTCCTGAGGTTTCAAACCATCATCAGATTTGCCCTGGGTGCAAACCACTGGCTCGGCATCGGGAAATTGAAATGGCTGTTTTGTGATTTTCATCCTTTGCCTTGCACACACCTGCCAGGTGTGCTTGGAGACACAAGGGGGCCTCACTTGAAGAAAACCCAAAATTAATCAGTTGGTGGCATGTGGGGGAGGGATTCGTATTATGAAAGACGATTCATACCATAAATAATTGACTTCAGAGTCCTCTTTAATATCCAGCAACCATTCAGCTTTTTAAGTAAGAACCAATCCCCAGAAGTTTGTTTCTTATACAAAGTTTCAGGAATATGCAAAATACAACATATAGTTGTATTTAGAACTCTAAGAAGATTGGAGCTGAAAGGGACCATAGAAATATCCTAGTCTGCTGATCGTCAAACTCAAGTGTGCAGAAGTATCACGTGCGACACATGTCCAAAAGACCCCGTGTGCCTTCCCAGACAACCCATTTCCACAGGCTGGGGCGGACCCCATGAGCATAGTGCTGGAAAGCCACCAATCACACTCTGAGAAACGCCATGCCCACTACTTAGGAATCAGAAGCTTCAGTGACACCCGGTGTCATACACAGGCTGAGCAGAGCCAGGACTAGAAACCAGGGCTCTGACCCCCAAAACCCTGCCTCTAGCTCAGTGACTATTTTTCTATAATGCCTAGATGATTCATGGCTTCAACAGCCAGGATATTTTATCTCTAATTCTGATAAGCTACAATTATTCCCCAGGGGGGTGGGGCAAATAGAAGATAAGGCAGAAGATAAGGATGCTTTATAAATTGGAAGAGAAGCCTCTAGTCTCATATTAATCCACACAAATTTATTCTAAAAACAATTGCATTTATTTGGTTTTTTGTTTGTTGGTGTTTTGGGGTTTTTTTTTTTTTTTTGGTTTTTGGTTTTGCTTTGAAACAGTGAGACTGAAAGCAAATGATACAGAAGAAAATCAAATGAAAGCCCAAGTCATCCTCCAAAGAAGAATACCAAGTAAACTTTTAATACAGATGATCCTGGGATAATTTAATAGCTAAGTGATCCATGACTTTTCTTTTTCTTCTTTTTCTGAAAATAAATTTATTTATTTATTTTATTTTTGGCTGCGTTGGTTCTTCATTGCTGTGCGCGGGCTTTCTCTAGTTGCGGCGAGTGGGGGCTACTCTTCATTGTGGTGCATGGGCTTCTCATTGCGGTGGCTTCTCTTGTTGCAGAGCATGGGCTCTAGGCGCGCAGGCTTCAGTAGTTGTGGCACGCAGGCTCAGTAGTTGTGGCACACAGGATTAGTTGCCCCGCGGAGTGTGGGATCTTCCTGGACTAGGGCTCGAACCCATGTCCCCTGCATTGGCTGGTGGATTCTTAACCACTGTGCCACCAGGGAAGTCCCTCCATGATTTTTCTTAACAAATATCCTCACTGAGAGAGAGAGAGAGAGAGAGAGAAGCAGCTAAGAAATATCTTTGGATTCAAAGCCATTTCTTTTTCTTTTACTTAATTTTGCAGGTATCTCAGCACGATCTGAATAAATTATGCTGACAATACCATAATATAAATGATAAATCATCAACACAGTTTTAGTGATATATTGCATGAAATGTAAATAATAACCAGGACTGCTAATTGGCTGGCTTCTTAGGAACAAAGCTGCAACCGCGTGACTGCCCCAGTCCGGGCTCAGTCATTAAGCATTTCTGCTGGTAAGCTGTTCCTGCTGGTCTGGACAGGAAAGCACAGCCTCCAAGACAAGCCTTTGTGTGGAAGTTCTTTTGGCCTGAGAGCAAGATCGTGGAGAATGGCAGGCCATGTTTCTTTGTCCCTCCAGAGTGCCAGTGGGCTGGGACCTCACCTTGCTTCTCCTGAGAAATTGTGTCCCCCAAAAGTAACAAGAGTTAACAAGGAAAACCTCTTCACGTCAGTCAAGTTGCCGACTCTCCAAAAAACTCTTCTGACTCATTTTGATTTCTTTTTTTTTCTTTTGCTTTGATAACGATTTGATTACAACTTCATTTGACCAGAAACATAAGCTGTTTCTAAGTACTTCTTATTTTGAAAATACCTTGTTAGCATTCATCATATGTTTATGCAGCTTAAAAATATATTTTGTTTCATTTTCCCAAACAAATCCTTCTGCTTTCTGACAGGGTTGAGATTCTTATCTGCAGTTTTCCTGCTGTGTCAAACAATGTCTTGGGAAAAATAACCTGGTGTACAGTGGGCACATTCATTTATTCAACTGAGAATGCCAGGCGTGATTCTGGGTCCTAGGGAGATGCAGAGTGAATGCCATGTGGAGTTCCCATGTTCAGGGTCTTCCATTCTAGTGGGGGCGGGCTGAGAATGAAGACGGATGAGCAAAGTGACTTGAGATCATGTGGTACAAAACAATGCAGGACAATGGGATAGAGAGTCCTGGTATGATGGGCGGGGAGAGGAAGCCTCCATGGGGCAGTGACATTTGCGTTGCACCTGTGGGACCAGAAGGAGCCAGCATGCAAAAACCTAGGGAAAGGGTGTTCCAGCCAGAGAGGACAACATATGGAAAGGCCCTGAGGCTGAAGCAGCCTATTGAGTGTGAGGGAGGCAAAAGAGAAAAAGAGAGAGAATCAGGGAGGCAGAGGGTGGAGAATTGGTTCCCCTGTGTAGGGATGATTCTACCCCATGGACCATTTGGTGATTCTACCTTCTCCCACACCTGAGGTCCTTGCACAAGCCTCCACTCCCAAGCTCCTACTTCACATGACACCTTCTATCAATAGGGCTGTGACTCTGAGCCACCACCAATGCAGCACCCAGATCCTGTCTTCTCCTAGCTCCTTGCACTTGGAATTGGAGTTTATTCCCTCCCCAAACCTGCCAGCTTCTTAATTAGGGCCACTCTGATTAGAGTTTGGCCAGCCCACTGCAAATGTGATCCAGGTGGGTCCTGGATACCACTTCCAGGGACTGGGCCTGGAAGGTTGTTTCAGTGTTGATCGTCTCGTTGGGATCCAGGAGCCCAGCTAAGATTGCCCCTCTCCAAATCAGGGGCTGATATGTTGCTCCTAACCACATACATGCTGTGGCCTGCTGCCCCTTTGTTCATCAGTTGGCTAATCCTCGCAACTCACCGCCTCTAGGGATATGAGAATGTAACAGGTGACGTCCCTGACCCCTGAAAGTGGGGTCATCAAAGTATTGCTTGGAGAGTTCTCTGAAGTGGCTTACAGTGCAGGGCAACCCTCCTGAAGGAAAGCTCTCAGGAGTAACTCCCTAAATATTGCTCCTTCAGATGGGTGAGCAGCCTTGGTTCCTTCCCAGGGTCAATTTGGACACTAGCCAGCATCCCATGGAGTCAACCAGCAGCCAGATAAGGGTGGATTTTACTGTCAAAAACTATCAACACAGGGACTGTGGCCAACCTAAGTGCTGCAGGATTTATCAACTTTCTTCTTGCTACTGTCATTTCTGGTCTCCCACCCCACCATAATCAAAACCATTTATAAAGCACTCCATCTGCACAGAGCTCCAATTTAGGCCTGGGACAGAGTGAGTTAAGCAGACAAAAGGTCCCCATCACAGAAGTGAGGGTCCATCAGGGATAGACAGTAATAAAGCAGATGAACTAGTTAAGGCAGGCATAAAGCCAAAAGGCAAAGTTACAAAGTATTTGCATTAAATGCAAGCAGAAGGGTCAGAAGACTCTAGTGGGGACCAGAAATGGAGAAAGAGGGTCCTATGTGAGTTGAGAACAATTCTTCCATTTGCATCCCAAAGACTTCCTTACCCAATGGAAAGGCACATCCATTGTATTAAAAGACAAAAGACCATTGTTTTATTTAATTTCAATGTTTAAAATGTAGACAAAGAGCCAAGAATATACAATAGAAAAAGAACACTCCCTTCAATAAATAGTGTTGGGGAAACTGGGCAGTCACATGCACAAGAATGAAACTGGACTACTATTTTACACCATACACAAAAAGTAACTCAAATGGATTAAAAACTTGAATGTAAAACCTGAAACCATAAAACTCCTAAAAGAAAACATAGGCAGTAAGCACCTTTACATCATTCTTGGTAATTTTTTTTTTTTTATCTGACACCAAAAGCAAAGACAACAAAAACAAAAATAAACAAGAGTGACTACACCAAACGCAAAAGCTTCTGTACAGCAAAGGAAACCATCAACAAAATAAAAAGACAACCTACTGATGGGAGAAAACACTTGAAAATTATATATCTGATAAGGGATTAATATCCAAAATATATAAAGAATTCATACAACTCAACAGAAAAAAAAAATACCAAACAATTCAATATAAAAAATGAAATCTTGCCATTTGCAACAACGTAGATGGATCTAGAAGATGTTATGCTAAGTGAAATAAGTCAGACAGGGAAAGACAAACACCATATGATCTCACTTATACATGGAATTTAAAAAGCAAAACACAAACAAACAAAATGAAAGGGGTCTCATAGATACAGAGAACAAATGGGTGGTTGCCAGAGGGGAGGGATAGAGGTCAGCAAAATAGGTGAAGGGGATTAAGAGGTACAAACCTTCAATTATAAAACAATTAAGCCGAAGGAATGTTGTACGTATACAGCGAAAGGAATATGGTCAATAATATTGTAATAACATTTTACAGGGACAGATGGTTACTAGACTTATCATGGTGATCATTTTATAATGTATGCAAATCATTATTTAGTAAACCTGAAACTAACATAATATAGCATGTCAACTATTTCAATTTTTTTAAAATGGTCAGAAGATCTGAATAGACATTTTCTGAAGAAGACATGCAAATGGTCAACAAGTACATGAAAAGATGTTCACCACCACTAATCATCAGGGAAAAGCAAATCAAAACCACAATGAGATATCACCTCACATCAGTTAGAATGGCTATCATAAAAAAGACAAGAATAACAAGTGTTGGCAAGGGAAAAGGGAAAACTTGTGTCCTGTTAGTAGGAATATAAATTGGTACAACCTTTATGGAAAACAATATGGAGGTTCCTCAAAAAACTAAAAATAGAAACACTGTATAATCTAGCAATTCCACTTCTGGGTATTTATCAAAAAAAGAAAAAAGAGAAAAGAAAACACTAACTCAAAAAGATATATGCATTCTTATGTTCATTGCCAAGATATGGAAACAACCTAAGTTTTTATTGATGGATGAACAGATAAAGAAAATGTTGTCTGTGTGTGTGTGTGTATAAATAAATATAATGGAATATTATTCAGCCATAAAAAGTAATAAAATCTTACCATTTGTGCCAAGATGGACGGACTTTGAGGGCATTATGCTAAGTGAAATAAGTCAGGCAAAGAAAGATAAGTAATGTATGAACTCACTTATATGTGGAATCTAAAAACACAAAAGAAAAGAAAAAGCAAGCTCATAGATACAGAGAACAGATTGGTGTTGCGAGAGGCAGGGGTGGGGGGGGCAAAATGAGAGCAATGGGTAAAGGAGGTGAAGAAGTATAAACTTTCAGTTATGAAATAAATAAGTCATGGGGATATAATGTACAGCATGGTGACTATAGTTAATAACACCATGTTGCATATTTGAAAGTTACTAAGAGAATAAATCTTAGAAGTCCTCATCATAAGAAAAAAATATTGCAACTCTTAAGGAGTTAACTAGATTTTTTGTGGTGATCATTTCCCAATATATGAACAAGTATAGAGTCATTATGTTGTAAACCCGAAACTAACATGGTATATGTCAATTATACCTCAATTTTTAAAATGTAGACCAGACTTCCATTTCATGAACAAGAGTCATAGACTCATATTCCTCTGCCTGTGCCCTCTAAAAACAACTAAATGTCTTGGAAATAATTCAACACACAATGATAAAAGAGCTCTAAAAACTGAAAAGAAGAGGGTGGAATGGCCAAGAATCTCAGAACTTGAGGATGGCATGATGAGTACCCCCCAGGTTTTCTTTCTATTTTCCATATAATTCTAGACTGGGTTTCAGAGAAACCTGCAACCTGGAACTGCCTACAGACATATGTGCACACACACACACACACACACACACACACACACACACACACGAAGCCAAGAGATTGGGAAGGGAGATGTCCAACAAAAACCTGGTGGGAAACCCCAACCATGCTTCACAACTTGTGCCCCAAATTCTGATCTGTAGGCGGCAGTAGTAGTAGCAAAGCCCAGCTGTTCCAACCCTTGCTTTATAACCAGGGTCCAATCTGTCTTCAACGTCAGCAGCAAAGCTCCAGAATTGGACAGTCCAATCTGAAAGCAACAGCAGCAGCAGCAAAGCGTTATATCTCCCCAGTCTCCAATCAGGGGAATGAGGAGACCCAGGTCCACTAACTTCTGCTTCTCCTCTCAGAATATCACCTAGCATCAGCAGGCATCCCAGGAAAGCACCTTCTGTCCCTACAAATTATACCTGCAGAGGTTGATTGGGAGACCCAGTCGCATCAAAAGAATGAAGCAGACCAGAGCAACTTTGCAAGGGCTCAGAAAACTAAACTGCCATTGGAACTGAAGCGCATAAAAATAGTCCAGACTGTACACTAGCCTAAACAGATGCAAAAATAGAAGATTTAAATAGGATCAAGTCCCCTAATATAATAGTCAAAATGTATAAGATACAATCTAAATCCACTCTTCATACCAAGAGGCAGGGAAACCATAATTTGAACAAAGAAAGATAAGCAACTGATGTCAATATGCCAGGATGAATGAGATGCTGAATTTATCTGAAAAGGATTTTAGAATGACAATCATAAAAATGCTTCAACAAAATCGATTACAAATTCTCATGAAGCAAGTGAAAAGATAGGAACTACAAGCAAAGAAATAGAAGTTATAAAAAAAGAATCAAATGGAAATTATAGAAATAAAATATATGATAACAAAAATATAGAATCCACTGATGGGCTCAGTGGTAAGTTGGAGATGACAAAGGATAGAAGCAATGAACCTGAAGACAGATTAATAGAGTTTATTCAATTAGAACACCAGAGAAACAATTAACAGAGCCTCAAGAATCTGTGGGACAGTAATAAAAGACCTAGCTTTCATATTGTAAGAGTTTCAGGAAGAAAAGAAAGAGATAGTGGAACTGAAAAACTATTAAAAGAAATAATAGCTGAATACTTCCCAAATTTGGTGAGAAACCTAAATCCATGGATTCATGAAGCTGAACAAATTCCAAATAAGGATAAATCCAAAGAAATCCACACCAAGACACATAATAAATCAAATTTCTGAAAACTAAAGACAACAAAAATAACCTTAAAAGGGGCAGAGGGAAATGATGCATTACCTGTAAAGAAACTCCAATTTGCATGACAGTGGATTTCTCATCTAAAACTGTAGAGGCCAGAAGGAAGTGACACAATATTTTTCAAGTGCTGGAAGAGAAAAACTGTCAACCTTGATTCCTATATCTGGCAAATCTACCCTTCATAATAAAGGAGAAATACAGACACATTTGGACAAACAAAAACTAAGAGAATTTGTTGTTAGCACACCTACCCTTTGAGAACGACTAAAAGAAGTTCTCCAAACAGACAAAAAGAAAAAGATAATAGAAGTCTGGGACCTTCAGAAAGTAAATAAAAACAATGGAATGGGTAAAAATAGAAGTAAACATAATAGATTATTCTTTACCTCATGAGTTTCTTTGTGGTTGAAACAAAAGTTGTAACACCATCTGACATGGCACTCAATGTATATACAGGAACTACTTTAAACAATTATATTTTAAAAGTGGGGCGAGTAAAGAGACCTAAAGGGAAATAAGGCTGTTACACTTCACTTGAAGTGGTAAAACATTATGTATATGGTAAGATATAGAATAACCAGTAAGGAAATTACACAAAATGATATACTCAATAACATTATAAATAAATAAAAATGAAACTCTAAAAATATTCAATTAACTCATGGGAAAGTAACAAAAAAGAAATAGAGTTAAAAACAAACAAAGGGGAAAATAGAACATAAATAATAAAATAGCATACTTAAATCTTATTATACCAATAATTACTTAAAGTAAATGTAAATTACTGAAATGTAAACAGTCTAAATACAACAGCTAAAAGATAGGTATTGGCAGAATAAACGAAGACCCAACTCTATGCTGTCTACAAGAAACTCACTTCAAACATAATGACTAGGTAAGTTAATGTAAAAGACTGGGGTGGAGGGGAAAGTATATCATGGAAACATTAATCCAAAACAGAAAGAGAAAGAAAGAAGGGAAGAAGGGAGGGGGAAGGAAGGGAGAGAGAGAGAGAGGAAGGAAGGAAGGAAAGAAGGAAGAAGGGAGGGAGGGAGGGAGGAAAGAAGGAAGGAGAGAAAATATTGCTACACTAATATCAGATAACACAGACCAGAACAAACAAAATTGTTTAGGATGAAGAAGGACATAGCATAATGATAAATGAATCAATTCACAGGAAGATCTAGCAATCCCAAATGTGTATGCACCAAAAAACAGAACATCAAAACAAAAACTGACAGAGCTGAAAGAAGAAATAGATAAACCCACAATTATATTTGGGAATTCAATACCCCACTATTGGCAATTGATAGAACTACTAAACAGTAAATCAGCAAGCATATAGAAGGACTGATCAACTGACATGATCTAACTGACAATTATAGAACATTCCCCTGCAACAACAGCAGAATACATGTGCCTTTCAAGTACCCTTTGTTTACCAAGGTAAACCATATCCTGAGTCATAAAACAAACCTCAACTAATTTAAAAGAATTGAAATCATGCAGACTATGTTCTCTGACCATAAAGGAATCAAACAGAAATCAATGACAGGAAGACAACAGAAAACTCAAAACACTTGGAAATTAAATGACACACTTCTATATAATCTATGAGTCAAAGTGGAAGTTTCACTGAAAATTAAAAATGCATAGAATATAATGAAAATAATTGTAGGCTATATCAGAATTTGTGGGAAGAAGCTAAAGTAGTGCTGAGAGGGAAATTTATGTTAGTTAATGCTTACATTAGAAAAGAAAAAAATACCTCAAATCAATAATCTAAGTTCCTACCTCAAGAAACCAGAAAAATGGTACAGCCACTATGGAGAACAGTATGGAGGTTCCTTAAAAAACTAAAAACAGAGCTACCATATCATCCTGCAATCCCACTCCTGGGCATATATCCAGAGAAAAACACAGTCCAAAAGGATACATGCAACCTAATATTCATTGCAGCACTGTTTACAGTAGCCAAGACATGGAAGCAACCTAAATATCCATCGATAGAGGAATGGATAAAGAAGACGTGGTACATATATAAAATGGAATATTACTCAGCCACTAAAAAGAATGAAATAATGCCATTTGCAGCAACATGGATGGACCTAGAAATTGTCATACTGAGTGGAGTAAGTCACACAGAGAAAGAGAAATATTGTATGATATTGTTTATATGCAGAGTCTAAAAGGAAATGATACAAATGAACTTACTTACAAAACAGAAACAGACTCACAGACTTAGAGAATGAACTATGGTTAGCAGGGGGGAAGGGTGGGAGGAAGGGATAGTTTGGAAGTTTGGGATTGACATCTACACACTGCTGTATTTAAAATAGATAACCAATAAGGACCTACTGTATAGCACAGGGAACTCTGTTCAATATTATGTAACAACCTAAATGGGACAAGAATTTGAAAAAGAATTTTTTAAAAATCAAAAAAAAGAAAGAAACCAGAGAAAGAAGAACAAAATAAACATAAAGCAAGCAGGAGGAAGGAAATATTTTTTTTTAAAAAGCAGAAATCAATAAAATAGATACAAGAAAATAAAGGAGAGGAATGAAACAAAAAGCTGTTTTTTAAAAAATCAATAAAATTAATAAACCTCTAGCCAGGCTAACCAAGAAAAAAAGAAACAAGATGCAAATTACCAATATCAGAAGTAAATAGGGCTCATCACTACTGATCCATGGACACTAAAAGAATAATTAAGAAATACTGTGAACCAATCTATGCCAATAAATTTGATAACTTAGATGAAATGGACAACTTCCTTCAAGACACAAATTACCAAAACTTACATGGAGAAATAGATACTATGGATAAGCCTATATCTGATAAAGAAATTGGATCAATAATGAACAACCTTCAGAAAAAGAAAGCACCAGGTCCAGATGGGTTCATTGGTGTATTCTACCAAACATCTACAGTAGAAACTATACCTATTTGTTTCCAGAAAATAGAAGTGGAAAGAATACTTCCTAATTCACTCTATTAGGTCAGCATCTGACAAAATACAACACCCAATCATAATAAAAACTTTCAGCTAACCAGGAATTTCCTCAATATGATAAAGAACATCTACCCAAAAAACAACAGCTAACATCACACTTTAAGGTAAGAAACTGGATGCTTTCCCCTTGATTGGGAAGTCCTATCTAGTGCAAAAAGAAATAAAAAGGAAATAAAATACATGATTGAACGGGAAGAAATAAAACTGCCTTTTTTCACAGATGACATGATTATCTCACTGGTTAGAGGGATTGATGAACGGATGGATTAATGAACATGACAGTCCCAATATCAGACCAATGATAACTAAGTTTTATGACCTGGAAGAACTAATCTCACTGTTGATGTGTTCTGAAGATTCACAAAAGAGTCAAAGGGACCAGCCGGTGTTTCATTTTTTCAATGAGATATTGGTATGATTTTTAGAAATTGCTGTACAAGCAAAAATCTCCCCATGCTCTGTAAGTGCTACTTACCTCTATTTACCTCTTATTCCTAGACCTTATCCTCACTTTCAGGGACATATTCTAAAGGTCTGATCACTTCAGTCCAAAGCTAAACAATTTAGATAAACAACCAGTTATCTGAATGATACCTGGTGCACTAGACCTCTTGAAAGAATTTCCAGTGTCAGTGGAAATGTGTTTGCTTTCTAGACAACATCACCTGGAATAAAGGGAAGAAATTTCAGAGCTGCTTGACTATGTAGAAAATAAAGTTTACAATAATTCACAGAGTATAGTTTGACCTCCAGGAGCTTACATTCAGGAACAGAGACATTGACAGATACAAACATCCAGATGATTGAACAAAACCACTGTACAGATAATAGTTAAGATTAAGCACGTCTCATGTATATAAGCCAACATTAAACCCAATGTTCAATAGATTACCTGTAGTAATTTAAAATCCCTTAAAATTTTATAATCTCTTAGGCAGCAAACATCAGTTTTCATTAAACATTTGTCTTATAGCCCACACAAAGGTGCATATGAGACATAATTAAGCAACTCCTGCCTCAATCACTGGGATTTGGAGTAATAATTCTTTTTCTTTTGAATAATTTCAGGAGAGATAATTTTGTATGCAAAAAAAGAAAGGGTGGGGAAAATAATGAAAATATGAGCCACTGTTACTATGCACACATTAAATGAAAATTCAGTTGGTTTCTTGAAATACAGGTGATCAAAACCAAAAGAAAACTTTGCACAGTAATGGTCTAGTCTAGAATCTTGATTGCTTATACCCTTTGTACTTCAAACCTCACTCCTGTGTGCCAAAACATCTTGACATTACATCAGCATCATCCTGAAATAATTGTAACTCTGAAGGAGCAAACAGGCAAAGAAAACAAAGGACAATTTTATATGTATATAAAATTATAATTATATATATAATTATATATAATTTTATATATATATATATATATATATATATATATATATAAAACCTGTGAATCACAAAGTAGAACTGTGTAGCTAAGTGGTACATTTCAGTTAGAACATCTATGTTATGGGAAGAATGGAGAGCTTCCTTACATCATTGTGGATTCAGGATAATACCTGTCAATGGACATATTTCAGAATGAGACAAAAGACCATTCCCCTTGGAAGAAGCTGTGGTTACCAAACTTTACGTGATCAACAACCTATTTTTATTTTTTTAATGAACCCCAAGCTTTGAAACACTTCGTCTATGACACAGAGCAACATAACAATTAATGCATTTCTTACTCTTTTTTTAATCAAAGGTTTGTGGTTGCCAGTCAGACACGCAGATCACCCCGAGATGACCACCATTAGCTGAACTGATACACTTCAAGACAAGGACTAGATACTTGATAGTTTCTTTATCCTTAAGATACCTCTTAAGAAAATTTACTATTTTCCATTAAAAATTCCAAAATAGTTGGAAAATCCCCATTGCTATTTTTAAAGATCACTATGGATGCAGGGATCCCAGGTCAGAAAATACCAGCTTAGAAGAATTAGTTCAGGCAAGGAAGTAAGAAGTGAAGCTATCTTTCAGAAGGGCTCATATGTTCCAGGGAATATTAGTGCATAATGATTGATTTGGGGATATAAACATGTACAGTTATTATTCATCATGAATAAAGATATTTATGGTAGCTGGTGGCAAAGGGGATGAAGTTGTCCCCAAATATTACTAATGTATCATTCAATCCCAGAAGACAATGAAGCAGTACTTAAAAAATTGCAAAAGAAAAAATGAAATAAAAATTGCCTTTTAGAAAATCATAAACAGGCTGTTTAGAAATAACAAATCAGTATATTTGAACAAATTTTGCTAAGAATTTTAGGAGATAATCGAGTACAATAATGGAAGAGAGAGGAAGCTGCCCAAATATCTGCCACCTCTTCTTTCTTGTAGTTTTAAATTACATAAAATTCAATCTCAGATGGATGGTGGATACAAATGCTACTTATAGAGATGAATGGAACGGATTTAGTCACCTTTCCTCACATTTAGGTCCAGCTCTTAAGAGCTTACAAAATGATATCACATCCATTGTTTCAACTGACAAGAAATTAAAGTCCAAAAGGTACTGTGGAGTTTCGAGGAGATGTCCCCTTTGGACTTTCATGTGGTAGCTAATGGCATATTAATTTTCTACTGAACTAGAAAATCCAGGTAAAATGCAATAAGAAATACCTGCTTAATCAGAGAGCTCCTGAAGTAGTCAAGATTGAAGGGCCTAATCCTGGAAAAAAATGGGGAGAGCCATGAAAATGAGCCCAAAACTCCACTTACTGATTTTCCCTTTGAAGAATTTACCACTTCTAGGCTACAAAGGGCAAGAGCCTGAGACGCCAGAGCTTAATTTCTTCTTATATCACAGGAGTGAGGAGACAAAAATTGGAATTCAGAACTGCCCCTGTAGCTACACGTAAATGGCCAAATTCCCTGAGAGTGACTGCCTGGCACTCTACATCAGTTTTCTCCTTGAGACACTTGATGATTCCAAAGCTTTGTGAAGCTAGGTTCCCTGAGGCCAAGCAGAAAGTGGGAGAAAAGCTGAGGGGAGCTTTCGATAATTTTACCACACTGGAAGTACAAAAATTAAAGTTCAAAACTGTGCAATGAGGCAGAGCACTGGTAAATATCACCCAAAGATTCTGTATTATTTCAGGAAGTATGTCTGTCATACAATAAAAACTTATCAAGTATGAAAAAGAAATAAGACCAAGAGGAGGAAAAAAGGATTTAAATAGAGACATTCTCATAGGTTTAGAGTTATCAGACATTAGTTTTAAAATAACTGTGATTAACATGTGCTAGGGAAATAGACAAGATGAGATTCTCCCACGAGAACTTTAAAAAATATTTTTATAAGAATTATACAATTCTTATTAAAATTTCTATAAAATTATTTTATAGAAATAAATTATTTATTTATTTTATAAAATTATTTAAAATATATTTTAAAGAAAAAATGTAAATTTTAGATCTAAAAAATTTACTAAATGATATTAAGGACTCAAAAGAATTATTTAGTAACAAATTGAACACTGCTAAAGAGATAAAAGTGAACTGGAAAGTAGAACAGTAGACAATAAGTAAAAAGAAGCACATAGAGAAAAATGTATAGAAAATACAGAATGAAATATAAGGGACATATAGAGAATACTGAAAACGTTTAATATACCTATATTTGAATACAATGAAGGGAGAAGCAAGGGTAAGGAGCAAGAGCAATATTTGAAGAGATAATGGCCAACAATAATTGGAGGAAATAATTTGCCAAGATAACAGCAACAACTCATTAGAAGATATCTAAGCAAGATTCAAGAAGCTCTACAAATTGTAGGCATGATAAATATTTTTTTTAAAAATTGCACCTCAGAACATCAGAGTTCAAGTGATAGTAACAAAGAAAAAGTTTTAAAAGCATCCAGAGAAGAAAAGAAATATTACCTTAAAAGGAGCGAGAGTAGAACTGACAGCTAAGTCTATAGAAAAATGATGGACACCAGGAGAAAATGGAAATGTCAGGAAATAATTTTCAATAATTATCAATAAATATCAATGATAGATATTATTACTGAAAATATCTTTAAAAACGAAGGTAGCTTCCATCTATAACCATGATGGAGAAACAAGAACTAAATTTACTCTCCTGCCTTAAAGGTTTTGTAAACTGGAAAAAATGTTTGAAACTATGGATTTCAGACAGCACAAGACAGTAACCCTGAAGTGAATAAAACAAATGAGGTCACCCCTACAACAGCTTGCGGTTACTTCCTGGAGAGTTCCCAGACTACATTGCAATAAGAAAGGAGAATCCAAACAACCCAGTAAGCCCCTTGAGTTAAGAAGACAAAATTTTGAGTTTCAGAAAGCCAAGGAAGCCAGAATTCACAGGGAAGAATTCAGGAGGAAAAATTTCTGCTCTTGAGATCTATAGAGGGGTCCCTTCAATTCGTCAGCTCAATATAGATCAGTACAATTGTGTGAGGAAATTACCCCAAACCAGGGTAAAACCACCAGAAAGCAGCAGGTGCAAAAATTGTCAAAGGTCATATATGGCTAAAAACAATTCACATCACAACAGCCAGATTAGAGAAGCTTCATAACACACAGGACATTTTGTTGAGTACTTAGAAGAGTAGTGCCTCAATATTGGGGCAATAGTAGCCTCAGTCAAAAGGCTGTTCCTTACCTGTCTTACAAAGTTTAAGTGCAAAGGTATTGAAACAGCTATTATAAATATATTCCATATGTTCAATAAAGTAAAATAATGAATGAGTATGATAAGGAGAGACATAGAAGGGCCCACATTGAACATCTAAATACGAAAAATACAACGGTGAGATGAAAAATATACAGGGTGTGATTAACAGCAGATTAGACTAAAGAGGAAAAATAAGTGCACTATCCAAAATGAAACACAAAAAAATAAAAAAGACTGAAAAAATAAAGATTGTTATGTAGGAAAAGTTTAAGTGGACTAATGTTGGAATCCTAGAAGGAGGGATGGCAGACTATATTGTGGCATATATAACATATGTAGGAGTCAAATATATTATGACAATAGCAAAAAGGCCAAGAGAGGGAGAAATGGAAGTGGTTGTAAGGTTCTTTACCATAAGAAAAATGGTATTATATCACTGAAGGAAGACTGTGATCAGTGACAGATATATACTATAAACCCTAAAGCAGTCGCTAAAATAAAACAACAAAGAGTAATAGCTAATATGCCAAGAAAGGAGATGAAATGGAATCATCATAATACATCTTCTATTACTCTAAATTCAAAAAGGAAAAGTAAGAAAGAACAGTTGGGACTAATAGCAAACAATTATCAAGATGGTAAATTTAACATGACTGTATTAATAATCACATTAATCATAAATGGTCTAAACACCCAGTTAGAAGGCAGAGATTGTCAGAGTGGATTTAAAAAATAAAACATTACCCAACTACATTCTGTCTTAAAGAATCTTGCCCTAAATTCAAAGATACAAATGAGTTAAAAGTTAAACCAAGGGAAATTGGAAACTATTTTGAACAGAACAAAAATGAAAAATGCAACATATTGAAATTTGTGGGATGCAACTAGAACAGTGTTTAGAGGGAAATTTATAGCATTAAATGTTTGTACAGAAAAGAAAAAATGTTTGAAATTAATAACCCAAGCCCCTAAGGAACTAGAAAAAAGAACAAATAAAACCCAAGGCAAGTAGAAGAAATAATTCAGTAAGTCCCCTATATACGAACCTTCAAGTTGCAAACTTTAAAAGATGTAGACATACGTTCCATCAACATCAGGTGTGAGTGAAAATGCAGCTTGCTTTCTGTCTCTTATTGCTGACGATCCTTCAGCTCTACCATCTCCCACCTCCTCTCCCTCCTCCAGTCAGTAACTCTTCTTGCCTGTTCACTTGATGCCAGCCCCTGTATGTCAGCTGTTGTACTGCACTACTGTACTTTTCAAGGTGCCATACTGTAAGATTAAAAATGTTTTCTTTATTTTTTGTGTTTGTTTTTTTTTAATGTATTATTTGTGTGAAAAGTATTATAAACCTGTTACAGTATGGTACTATATAGCCAATTGTGTTAGTTGGGTACCTAGGCTAACTTTGTTGGACTTACGAACAAATTGGACTTACGAACGCGCCCTTGGAACAGAACTTGTTTGTATGTAGGGGATTTGCTGTAATTGCAGAAATCAATGAAATTAAAAATAGGACACTAATAGAAAATTAATGGAACCAAACCTGATTCTTTGAAAATATCAATAAAACAATAATAAACCTCTCACCAAATGTACTAAGAAAAAGAAGACAGACAGAGACATAGAGAGACAGAGAGAGGAATATATCATCTATATCAGGAATAAGATGGGACATCACTACAGACCCTGTTGAAATTAAAACAGTAAACTGAGAATCACCCATGTCTTAATCCACAGGAAACTTGTCAATAATTTAGATTCCTAGGCCTTACCCCAATCATAGTGTTTCAGAATCTCATGGTTGCTATGGGAGGAGAACATACTAGGGGTTTGCCTTTTTGAAGACATTTCAGCTGACTGATATAAAGTGGAGCCCAAGGTTTATTGTCTTAGAGTAGTATCAGCTAGTCTCCAAGCTTTATGACTAGAAAAATAAAAGGAGGTTGTGCTCCACTAACTTATGTGAGGAGTCTCAATCTGTTTTCTCTGGAAATAACTTGCCAGGTGTTTTGTAAGGGGCAACTGATGTAACAATGCTTTTTCCTTATGTGGCACATATGTTGAGGGTTAAGTTCAAATAGGTGGCAGCTTCCCATGTGCATATCCCAAAGAAGTAAAAGACTAGCATATCCTCAAATACCACAATGATACATTCCCATAAAACTATCCATAGGACCTTATGTGGGTTCTGCCTGATTTCTAGGTTTCTAGCTGTAACATCCACCCTCTTCTCACCTACTTAAAAAACAATTGAACTCAAGAAGTTAGAACAATATTATGATAGGGATAAGTACCAATCTCTTTGATATCTTTCAAGTAAATCACTCACAAACCTATTTGACTCTCATCAGTGACCAATGATTCTAAAAACTCAGAAAACAATGATACACTAGTGATGATACCACCATCATTGTAAGCTCACAGCAGCCAGAGACTGGCCTAGTTATTATGCAAAGAAAGATATTCTCTGGTCATAACCAACTCCCCAGACCCCAGGGCTTCCCACCAGTTGAAGCAGTCCAGAGTACTGGCAGGCTACAGCCTATTACATACTGTTTAAGTAAAGATTTGCAAGGAAAATAAATTCACAGCAACATTCATTATTGATCATTCTCAAAACTGTCTGGAGAATTCCCCCAGAGGGCTTAAGAAGGAAATTAAACACTGTTTTCCTGAGTTGTTTCCTGCTGTTTTTCCACTTCATTGGTTTTGCTCCCATAATTATGTGTGTTCCTATAGCCACATAATGTTTTAATATTGTTGAATTATTTCATACAATGTCTGGATCATATGTCAACAATTTGGGTGTGAATAACTATGATAATGTTATAATAATCATCATCATGATAAGAAGGTATCCTTAGTGCCTCTTTTTCACCAATATCTCTTAACTCTTTAATTTCTTTTAATCTAACCTAGACCTGCTCCATCAAAATCTTCTAATAACCAACTCCAAATCTATGTCTCATTTCTAATCTCACTTCACTACCGTTGACCACGGCCTTTTCTTAAAGCTCTTTCCCCTTTTGTTTTCCCTACTGTTGCTCTCTTCTGGTTCTCTTCCTATTTCTCTGACCTCATAGGTCCTTGTCACCATTTTTAAGAGTTCTAAAAGTTTGGCATTTCTCAAAGTTCTAATCAGAGTTTTCTTATCTCATTCCAAACACTCTCCTGAGCCTCTCACCTCCTCTCATGGTTCAAAATGTCATCATCAATTTATATATCTAGAATTTAGACCTTTGACACAGGATTCAAGGTGTTATGTACCCATATCTCAGTTTATTTTTCCAGTTTTATTTCCCACTATCCTCTCACATACCCTGTGTTCCAAACCAACTAATCTACTCAGTTAAGCCAACATTCCAGATGCTTTTCTATATTCATAGCTTTGATTTTCTAGTTCTTCTGCCTAAAGTGCTTCGACTGATCATATCTGGCAGTATATTTAAAATGGCAAATGATCCATTATCAAGTTTGTTTTATTCAAGGAAAGTACGGATGGTTCAACATTAGGAAATATAATATTAATATAATTTAGAATATCAGGTATGACAAAGGAAACATATAATATTATTCATAGTTAAGGAAAAGACATTTGATAAAATTTAAGTCACTCCTTTTTTTAATGCATAGAATACTAAAAATAAAATACCAACTCCTTTATATGACTCAAAAAAAAAAAAAACCTTTCTCAAACCAATCATCACCCATTATACCTAGTATTAAAACATTTGAATCATTCCTTTTTTTTTTTGGCTGCTTTGGGTCTTCGTTTCTGCACATGGGCTTTCTCTAGTTGTGGTGAGCGGGGGTTACTCTTCATTGCGGTGTGCGGGCTTCTCATTGTGGTGGCTTCTCTTGTTGCGGAGCACGGGCTCTAGACGCCCAGGCTTCAGTAGTTGTGGCGCACGGGCTTAGTTGCTCCGTGGCATGTGTGATCTCCCGAGACCAGGGCTCAAACCCGTGTCCCCTGCATTGGCAGGTGGATTCCACTGCACCACCAGGGAAGCCCCAAATCATTCCTTTAGGGGGAAAATCTTTAGAAGGATGCCTGTTATCACCACCATTATTCAACATTTTTCTGAAAGTTCTATCCAAAGCAATAAGAAAAACTATAAAAAATATAAATTTAGGAAAGGAGAAGGAAAAAGAGTCATTATTTACACACTTTATGAATGTTTACCTAAAAAAGAAAACTATATATTTGAGCTAATAATAAACTTTAGAGAGGTGGCCAAATAATAAACATTAAGAAATTAATCACTTTCCTGAAGTAAAGCAATGATCAGTTAGAAAATATAATACACCTGAAACATTATAAATCAACTATACTTCAATTTAAAAAAAAGAAATTTTAACTAATTTCTTTTTTTAAAGAAAATTAATTTCTTTAATTTTAAAGAAATTTTTTAAAATTTTAAGAAATTTTAAGTATATTATTTATACTTAAAATGACAGTGTTAGGGTCAAAAGAAAATTCCAACACAAACATTTTATATATATATATATATATATATATATATATCTCCCATATCCTCAGGTTATGAAGGTATTCATAACATGATTATTTCTCTAATTATTTATTTAAATTATTATAATGATTTTTTAAATTTAAAATTGCAATAAATAGTCAAGGAGATTTACAAATAGTTTTACAATAAGGTAGTCCATTCTGACGAAAATAATCATTAAACCGTTAAACTTAACTGCTTTAAGTTGGATGTCAGACTTAAAGCTAATGAATTATATACTTTACAAGAGTGAATTTGTGATATACTAATTATATCTCAATAAAAATGTTAAAGTTAAAGAAAAATGTAATGCCTCTAAAGAGCTTACAACTCATTCTCACATGGGATTATGCTTACCCGTATATGGGCCTTGAATGTGTCTGGGCAGAAACGGACATAGACACACATATTTATAAATATATGAACCAAAACAACGCAACTTCCAAACTTATTACTGAAAATAATGAGATCTTCAACTTCCATACAAATCCTCATGGTACCTGACGGAATTCCAGATCACTTTACAACTTCTCATACATTTTCATCACACATGTCCACGTGCCATGCTCATTCAAATGGGAAAGTACACACAGAACTACTAATTTTTTATGCTGGTAATGCATTATTCATGCCTCTCTTGTTCCATTTTGCAGACAAGGACACAAGGCTCTGAGAAGTTAAGGTATGTTTCTAAGTTCACAAAAATAGGAGGGTCCAGATCTGGGGCTTTGAACCCAGGTCTCTATATTGCATGCCAAGATGCCCAGGGCCCAGCGTTGGAGATCCTGCCCTTCTTACCACAGTAAGGACAGCCTGGAAAATCTCTCTCATGCCCCCTGGCTCCAGGATCTTGTCCCCTCACCTCCCAGGAGCAACAGTTACTATGGTGGAGGGAAGGACTGTGCTACACACGTTGTGCACCTTCCAGTTGTGTTTACCAAAGATGCTCTGAGGACGAGAAGTAATTGGGAAGCATCCCCACCCCTCCAAAGGCCCACTGAACCAGAACCTTGAAAGTAAGAAGGGGAACCTGCATTCTGAAGACCCTCACAGGCACCGCCGATGAGGCAAGTTTGAGAAACACTGCATCACTTTCTTCAAGCCTGACAGTCACTGTATTAGTGTCATCTCCATAGAATCCATGGTTTTAAAATTTCATGGAAATCTGTATGACAGAGAAATTTAGCAAAGCAATTTTGAGCATGAATTCAATTTCCAGTGATTATCTGTAGGGAGTGTGAGGACCTGAGACATGACCTTATTAATAAACAAAGGTAAGCAAATGTCAACAGGGCAACGTTTGGGGGTATGTCTAATTAACAAAGATTTAAAACAACAACCAGCGTTAGTCAGGGCTTAGGAAATGGCTACTCTGAGGGAGAAAAAAATTTCATACAAACTCTCTTCTGTGACGCCATCACTCCTTATCTGGGAATTTATCCTCAGGAATAATTACACGTGTGCAGAAATGAATTTTCAAGCCCTCTAATCCCACAGTGTTTACAGTAGCTGAAAGCTACAAGCAATCCAGGTGTCCAACAGCAAAGGATGGAGTGACTAAACTAGTGGTTGAATTAATAAAAGAAAACACTATGTAACTATTTTTTTTAATGTGAATCTGTGTTCATGGACTTGAGAAAATATACCTAATGTAAAATTAAGTGAGAACAAAGGTTGCAAACAACATATGTATGAGCTCATTTTTGTTTTAAATAATAATTACATATATAATATATTACACATTATATACATATATATATATATATATATAATTTTATTCATGGAAATGAAGATTTCAATGGATGAATACCAAATTCCTAATAGTGGTAATAGTGGTTATCTTTGGGTTTATTTTCTTTTCTCCTTCTCTCATTCTTTCTTTCTTCTTTTCTTTGCTTTGCTTTTCTTGTTTGCTTGTGTGTATGTTCTAAGGTTACCAGGATTATTTTTATATTTATAACCTAAATATATGTATATCATGTGAGTGTCCCAGAAGCTTCCACAGGTCTCAGGAAAGGACACGCTGACCAGCAGGCAGGCAGGGGTGGAAAGTGAAGAGGCAGAGCATCGCTGTGAGCGTTGGCCTGGGATGCTCCTGGTCCCCTCCCCAGCTTCCTGCTCAGCGAGAGGCGAGGCTGGCTCAGGCCCCGACGGTGACGCCGATGACGGCGACTGGGAGGTGTGCGAAGCCGGGCTCAAGCTCTGCCAGCTCTTGCTAATCCTCTGCAGTATGGTTCGCTGCTAATTTGTCATGGCACATATTTGCCTTATGTCTAATTAGCATCAAATTGCAAACTGCTATTTGCTAACAATTTGTTGCATCAATCTGCTTGAAAATCTATAGTTTAGAATTGGATTGCAACTTACCCTGTCTATCAAAATTCTAGTTCACACATACACAAAATAACTTCCCCTTCCCGCCAAAAATGTCGCAATGTTTGCAGTGGCACAAAAGGAGAACGATGTAATTTTTTTTTCTTTTTTTTTTTTTTTCAAAGGAAGAAGAATAACCATGGTGTGTCTCATTTTGAATGTCCTGGTTTTGGTTTCCCACGGCCTGGGAAGATGGCTGGGATGGTGCTCATGCTGAGAGACCGTGCTGGTTCAGGCCTTTCTTCCAGACTCTTCAAGAAATTCAAGACACATAAGAGGATCAGAAGCCCAGTATTTGAATGCCAGAAATAGGACCCTCACGTCAAGTTGCGCAAAGAAGAAACAGAGTTCTCTCAAACCCATACCTCCCATCAGTCCTGCTAAGGGCTGCAGCCTCGCCCCAGCATTTTGCAGCGTCAGCCCATTGAATGCTAGCAGCCACCCAAGGTAGTCAGGGTTAATATTTTCCTTATTTACAAATAGTGAAACTGAGACTGAGCAGATAAACGTCATATGTGGAGCAGATCTGTGACATCTCATGACCTAGTTGACACTTTCAATAGCAAAAATAGGTAGTAGGAATAATAATGATGCTAAAAACTATAATATGAAATATGACTTTAAAAAATAATGAAATAAAAAGGAAATGGCATCTAATAATTGAATTTCACTTGATAATTTGGCCTTGGGGAGATAAAACATCTATTTGGATGTTGGACATTTTGGTTTTGCAGCATTCCCCAGGTACAGGCTGAGGACCCAGGCCTCAGACTCTCAGTAGCTCCTAGTGGTCTCAAAAGCAACCTCTGGTGGTCCAACCAGAATGGAGAAGGGTGACCTCACTGGCAGGTGGGACAATTTCCATGGAGTCCAAGTAGAGTCAAAAGTGACATTGGGGTAGGGGATCCCCTCTTCCCTGTTTTCTGGATGGAGGAAAGCAGAACTCCCACCACAGGGAAGCAGCAGCTCCCCCATGGAGTATAGACACGGTAATTGGGACCTACTCAGCCCAGGAAGCGATTCATTAAGAAAGTTCCATGGTTTGAACCCCTTAACCTCACACGTGGCTCAGGGGCACTAGGATCTTATGGTATGTCTATCCAGCTCCCTTTAGCATCCCTGAAGAACTGCCTTGCCTTGAAAAAAACTACACACTAAACAGTGTGGAGGTTTCTCAAAAAATTAAAAATAGAACCACCATGCCATCCAGCAACCCCTCTTCTGGGTATATATGCAAAGGAGATGAAAACAGGATCTCAAAGAGATATCTGGATGCCCATGTGCATTTCAGCATTATTCACAGTAGCCAAGCCATGAAAACAACCTAAGTGTCCATCAACAGATGAATGAATAAAGAAAATGTGAAATGTATATTCCATTGTGTGTGTACACACACCACACACACACACACACACACACACACACACACAATGGAATATTACTGAGCCATGAGAAAGAAGAAAACCCTGTCCTTTGCAACAACTTGGATGAATCCTGAGGGCATTATGCTAAGTGAAATAAGCCAGACAGAGAAAGACAAATCCTGTATGATCTCACTTATATATAGAATCCAAAAAAGCTGAACTCAGAGGAACAGAGAGGAGAGTGGTGGTTACCAGGGTCTGGGGTGGGGGGGGGGGGATGGTGGGAGAAATGGGGAGATGCTGGCCAAAGGGTACAAACTTCCAGTTACAAGATTAACTGGATTAAGTTCTGCAGATCTAATGCACAGCATGGTGATTATTATAACTAATAATACTGTATTATATACTTGAAAGTTATTAAGAAAGTAGATCTTAAATGTTCTTATTCCAAAAAAGAAATGATAATTATGTGATGTGATGAAGGTGTTAGCTCATGCTATGGTGGTATCATCTTGCAATGTATAAATGTAGCAAATTAACACATTGTACACCTTAAACTTACACAATATAATAGGTCAACTATATCTCAATAAAGCAGGGGGAAAAAAGCCTCTATACTGACATCTTTTTTTTTTTTTTTTTTTAATTTTTGGCTGTGTTGGGTCCTCGTTTCTGTGCGAGGGCTTCCTCCAGTTGCGGCGAGCGGGGGCCACTCTTCATCGCGGTGCGCGGGCCTCTCACTATCGCGGCCTCTCTTGTTGCGGAGCACAGGCTCCAGACGCGCAGGCTCAGTGGCTGTGGCACACGGGCTTAGTTGCTCCGCGGCACGTGGGATCCTCCCAGACCAGGGCTCGAACCCGTGTCCCCTGCATTGGCAGGCAGACTCTCAACCACTGGGCCACCAGGGAAGCCCCTATACTGACATCTTAAATAATAATAGTGAGTTACTATTGTAAATAATAATAGTTGTTACAATAAACAGTCAAAACCTCTACTTTTGTAGCTTCTCCTTGGAATTTCCTGGGGGTGGAGATAAAAGATTATCTAAGAGGATCTTCAAAGAAGGAGCTAGAGAAATCACAAAGATCCCTGGACAATTGACAAAACAGTTCTCTCTCCACACCCACGGTCCCCACAAACGCGATCAAGAGTAATTGGTTAGATGTGCAGGACTGACTCACCTTCAACAGATCCTCAGGGATCACGCTCCGGGTGCCATGACCTGTGATAGGTGCTGAGATGGGAGGGGAGCAAGGGGACCCAAACCATGGCAGAACAAAAGGATGCAGAGGCACAAGGAACATGGCTACACCAGGCAATGCGGCAAGCTCCTGGTGAGGACA
The DNA here is from genome assembly GCF_949987535.1 of Balaenoptera acutorostrata. Lineage (NCBI taxonomy): Eukaryota > Metazoa > Chordata > Mammalia > Artiodactyla > Balaenopteridae > Balaenoptera > Balaenoptera acutorostrata. The sequence goes on from NC_080082.1 coordinate 46,968,579, forward strand.
AAGCGGTGAAGGTACATCAGTCTATGTCAGAGAAGGCTTCCTGGAGGAAAAGATGCCTGAGTGGAAACATGAAGAACAGGGGGCAGGGATGAAAGGACACATCCAGGCAGACAAATGAACAGGTACAAAAGATCCCGAGATGAGTGTGTAGCTGGAGCTTCCCAGGGCCACGGGCGAGCCCAGAGTTCCTAGGCCTCCTTCTGCCATTTGAAGAGGCCCCTTCCAAAAAGCAGAATCTTAGGATGCCTGTAGGAAAAGTCCTTTTCCATTCTTCTTTGAGAATAACTTTGCAGCCACCTCTCCGTTGAGTTCATTGAAGGAGCTGGGCAAAGGGAAGGAAGATTGTGAGCTGATTCACTCAGACACAGGAAGCAGGAGCTTTCTTCACATGTGCTCTTGGAATGAGTCTTTCACTTAATAAGACATTAGGTAAGTGTTTGCCCCATGCCAGGAACCAAATAGAAAGGATACTACCAGTTACTGTATGGATGTACATTTGTCTGTATTTGGACTGCAAGGAGACCAGACACTGCATAGACCTGCAAATAACACAAGTGCATTGGGAAGAAAACCAAAAGGAGCCCAGGAAAAACAAAAAATCCCCAAATCATCACCACTGGGAGGGAGAAGGACGTCCAGGCTAAAGAACTATCTTGGGGATTGTATTGAAGTCCACTCAGGTAAGCCTTCTACATCTCCCACGTCATACAAACACACGAGGATAGCTAACGTTGTCAGGATTTCAGGATCTAGAAAACCAGGCAGGGAACTTGGGTCATTGAGGTAGTTGAGGAGGGCAGTCAGACCATGAGGTATTCAGAGGCCAGATACAGTGGTCTTGCCCAGGACGCAGGGGCCATGTTCTCTCCATCTGTGGTGTAAATGTCTGGACCAGAAATCCTTCCTGGTTGGCATAGCAGAGGACCAGGACATGGCCCCACTGGCAAGCCTAAATGATCTCTTAGGATCTGGTTGAAGTCAGATGTCCAAAAAGAGCATGCCTCAGGAGCCAGAGGTACAGGTCTTTCAACCCCCCACTGGCTCGTGGAAGCTACTGGAGTTCCCCCATCATCCACTTGCTGGGTGGAGTGGATCCACTTCCTGCACCCAAGCATTCTGCTTCCAGGTGGAAGGTGGGAGCAGCAGTAGGTGTGCTCGTGCCACAGACTGTGCTTAGAAGTCTTGTGGCACTCACAGAGGGGACAAGCTCAATGGTGGACGCGACGTTACCTCCCAACCCCTCCCCACGTCGGCCTGTACGGGAACCAGCCCGGGATCCCTGTCCCCGCCACATGCCCCAGCGAGGGGCCACCTCTGCATCTCCCTCCTGCCTCTGCAGCACACTGACCTTTAACTTTTTCCGTAGCTCAGAAACATGGCTGGGAGTTCCACACAACTGCTGTCAAAATGTCGGGCCGCCAACTATAAACTTTATTTTGATGTCTTGCTTTTCGGGAATAATTACTCGGTACCTAAAATGTTAGCCTGTTTACTGCTTGTGCAAAAAGATGACAATAAAATCAATGTTGCACAATTCCCCAAAGTCCATCAAAGTCTTTTGCAATGTTAATGGATCGGTGGGTCTAAGAGGTGTAATCTCATGCTACCCTGAGTGGACACCCAGCTCCAGCGAGGGAACATTCTTTCTCTTATCAACCTGCTAACCCCCGTCTGCCAAACTCATTCATTCTCAAAAGTTGGCTCCATCCCTGGGATGAGCAAATGGGTGGAATGGGGGGAGGAGGGTGAGAGCAGATTGACAAGTACATGAAATTGCAAACCCTCGTAGCCGGCTGGCACTTAGAGGGACTGACGGGTCCAACCCCATTATCTTGAGACATGGACACATGTCCAGAGAAGGGGAGTGGCCCACCCAGGGCCCCACAGCTAAGAAGTTATGAAGTCAGACCCAGAACCACATCTTCTGGTTCCTGGTCTAAAATTCTATCCACCACTCTGCTCTTGGAGCGGAATGATTTTTTTTTTTTCCCCCTTGCAGCATTCCCTCTTAGAACACAGACACGTCTAGAGCAAAGTGACACCTTCAGCCAGGAGGGCAGGTTGTTCTGTACTCCTAGTCGTGTGACTGATACAAGAGCCAGCAAGGCTTGGATGCTCAGAGAGGTCTGGGGAAGGATCCATAAAAATTTCTGTTCTGGGCAGTTGGCATATGCTGGCAAATTAAAGGTTCTGGGAAGTCTCACCATAAGCTTTGTGCTAACTTTGTTTGCCCAGCGTTTCTAGAATGTCTATGAGCCAGGCATTTGGGTGGGAGAAGAGGTAAGGATTATCGGAAGGAGAATTCACTGCGGCCAACACTGCCTTCAACCTATTCACCAGCATCACACGGGGATGTTGATGGCAGCGGAGAAGCAGGAATAGGGGTGGGAAAGGCTTGATGGAACAGAGGCGGGTGAGGGCAAGGGCAGGAGGAGAGTGGTGCAAACAGACTGCACTGTGGTGTTGCAGCCACCGTGTGGGCCCAGGGCAGCCGGAGCTGTCTCACCCTGGCATGTGTGGGGGGAAGAGGGGGCTGGATGGAAACCAGGAGAGGACACAGAGAAAGCCGAAAGAGATGCCAAAATAGCTGTGGCAGAGCAGCCCCTGTCTGTCCAGTGTAAGATCGCTTCTGACTGATGGGGCATCAAGGGACAGCAGAAAGCAGAGAATGAGACACAAAAGGCCATTTGGAAAGGACATGCCCCACCCTTGCACTGGTGCTGCGGCCAGTCTGGGCCATCCCCTCAGGGCCAGCTCTGGGACGTCTCTGTGCATGTAGAGGCCTGAACTGCCCCTGGCGTGACCACAGTGGTCACTAGGGCTGTGTGGGGTGGTCATTTTGCAGCAGGCTCTGGGCCAACGAAATGCGCCCTCTCTAGGTACTAAATTCCTACTCAGAGGCCAATCCCTTGGGAAGAGGGACATGCCTGGGGTCTTGCTGAGGTGACATTATGCTCATGGTTTGTCTTGCACCCCAGCAATTTGTTGCTTCTTAGAGCTGCATCAAAGGAATGAGCTGATGACTTCCGGAAAGAGCCTCTCTACTGGGCCATGGACCTGATGTTCCCCAGACTGCATCACCCCCTGAGGCCCACCCACCATTTTTCCACTCACTTACTTTGGTTGGTGGGGTTTTCCTGCAGCCCTTCCCATAAACTCAGCAGGATACTCCCCGGGGACATGTAATTCTACATCTAAGAAATAACCCTGCCTTTTGTTTTGCATCCCCAAAACAAATGCCTATGGATGCAAAGTTCCCCCAGTGATAAGGCTTTAACAGTTTTTGGAGGGAAAACTTCACATGTCACACTGAAGTCTGTCACAATGCCTGCCCCCTTAATTCCCTTCTCTTTTACTCAGAAAAACTCAGTTGAATCCAGGAGGCATGATTCTCCGTTAGAGAAATCATTTTCCTCTCCTCTGTGGGTTAGATTTGTTTAGATGCTCACTGATCCTACTCCTGACGAACCACCCCCTGCTGCCTTCTCCCAGCTCACAGTGGGGTCATGAAACTCACTGGGATCGAGAAAATCATTAGGGTCCCATCATCCCTTGGCCATGTGGGGACCTGCTGCTGCTCTGGACCCACATGCCACCATTTCCCACTTGAATTTCTTCAGAGCTCCCGGGTAAGCAGGAGTCGATCCAGATGACTGGTCGCAGACCCCTCTGTGAACATGACCCCCACCACCTGCCCAGTCGGCCACACGTGAACTCACCTCTCCCACCTGTCCTTCCCATGTATCACTGGATGAAAGAGGCTCATTGGGAAAAGCAAAGATAGAACCCACAGGACCAACAGGGAGAGGTGGGAAACTCGAGTTAGACGGTGAGAACTGACCTAAGCAAGAGCTTAGGAACGAGAGAGGAGATGGAAAAGTAGAAAAGAGAAGGAGGGAAATATATATTCAAGGGGGAGAGAGAGAGAGAAGGAGGGAGGGAGGAAGGGAGAGAGCACCTTTCCATGGCTCCTGCAGTGGGTCCCAGATCTAAGCATCCATCACTAGGTGCGGGATGGAGGATCTCTGCCCCCTTACCTATGACCAGCGGCGATGTTTTTCCAGCGATTCCACAGGAGTCAAAAACCCAACAAAGCGCATCGCGGGCGCTGTAAAGGGAGCATGCTGCTCGTGTCTGTGACCACTGTATGCAAAGCTTGGCATTAGTCACAGCCAGGCCGGCTGTGACAGGCCTGAAGTGAGGGAGATTAATGCGAGGCTGGGGCACTTTATTATTGTCATTCTGTTCTTTCAGACTCTGCCTCTGACTTTCAATTTTGCTCTAGAATTAATTGTCTGCTCCCTGCAGTATGACTGATGGAGAAGGATACGCGTAGCCCAGGCACCTGGCTCTGGCCTTGACAGTCTGAGGCCCAGAGCAGGATGTATTGTGTGCGGTCAGAGCAGGGGACAGACAGGCATCTCTCGAAGAATCGGCCCACGCCACACCTGCCTTCAATCAGATGTGACTGAAGATCATCTTTGGCTAAGTATCGTCTTTGCCGATAGAGTCCCTCACATCATACCCATGTTCCTGTTAAGGACCCTCCCTGGACCCCAGAGCTCTGTCGGTTGGTGGAGTCCTTCTCAGCCCTCAGCTCTGAGATTTTCCTCCTTTCTATGGTTGTGGCAGTAGATTAGGAGTGCAGCCTCCTTGGTCCCAGCCCTCCCAGATAGAAGTGTTTTTGTGAGCATGTTATACACAGCATCTCTGACAGTAGGAAATGCAAGGTTGGTCCCATTCTCCGGCTAGAGTTGCATATTCACCTGTCTCCTCCTCATAACCCACCTCTGCCTCATCTTCCCCAATCTCAAAAATATCATCATTTATTTTTAAAAATTTAAACTAGAAAGCCTCCCTTAATAATCAACTCCTGAAAGAAGTCTGCAACAAAATAGCAGTGTTCTCTGCTTTAGAAAGAGTTGAGAGCCCAAGAAATGGTTGTTGAATGGATAAATGAATATATGAATGCCCACAAGGATAAAAGAATGGATGAACAAATAAGTGGGATTGTTTTTATAAACAAATCCTTCCTAGTCATCTTTCAGGCTAAGTTCGGAGGATTTTCATTGTTCTAGACCTCAGCCAGCCTCATTCCCACTGCAGACATATTTGTGAAAATTTGGGTAAAATTCTTTTTTTCTTTGCTTTGTAAATGGAACCCCACTTTAGATGTTTAAGAATTTTGAGGGCGGAGGAAAGAAAGTCTTTGTGGAATGCTTTTACAACATTAACTTCCATGCTGTGGCCTGGGTGTTTGTTATTCAGATTGCTTTTCAACATGAGGTGTAGATGTTACAGTTTCAATGCAGGAGATGCACAGTTTTCCAGGCCCTCCCAAAACAAAGTTCCATTAAAGGAACATCTCACATTTCCAAAGCCCCTCTTCTGCTAAACTGGATAAGACTGACACCTGGAAAAACCAACCAATAATGGAAAGGGCAAGGGTTGATGAGCTGAAAACCACTTTCCAGTCTGGTTTCCTGCGGAACTTTCAGGAGTTCCTTCTAAATACGCTGCCTGACTGTAACCTGCAGTAAGTTATTACAGCTTTAACTCATCTGGTACATTCATACGATTACAGTATTATGTTAAAGGGTACAGAAATATATAACCTGTTCAACTGTCTCTACAGTTGATACCAGAAGGAAAATTACCATCCCTCAGTAAAGAAGATCCAACCTCATTACATTAATGATTTACCACAATGGGAAAATGTGAAAAGTAACTAGTTGCTTTTATGAAAAGAGGCAGCTTTTCCCACTGGTGATTCCTGCACGCTCTCACAGAAGAATTTCGAAGTGGCTGCAGACAGCCACTCTCTCCCACCCCCTTCCAAAGCTCCCTCGGAAACCGTCAGGAAAAGGTGTGCAGGCAAACGTTGGAATATCCTTCAAACTTGACATTAAGTATTCAAATGTTACTTAAGCAAAGTGTGAGCAATTAAATTAATCAATCTTCCCAGCCATGTACAGAACAGATGTTCAATAAATCCTCTTTGCTTACAGTGAGGGGGGAGAGTCCACTTTTCACTGTCCTTCAGAGATGACACTGCTCAGGCATCCTCTTCAGCCTCCTGGGCCACGTCCGGTGCTTCTGCTGCGCTTTCTTTTATTATAAATAACAGCAGGCACCTGGACTACCTGTGCTGCCTGGGAGCCTCAAGTTTAATGATCCTTCCGACGCCGGCCTCCGATCATTCCTGATCCCGGGGACTGGGGCTGATGGGAATGGCGACGGAGTGACGGCTGGCAGTGACGGATGACTCTTGGCCGACTGGTGCAGCTGACAAGCACTGAGGATGGGCCAGTGTTGCAGAAAGGGCAGGAGAAAACTATTCGCTTGACTTTCAGAGTTTCTCCAGAGAAACAAGCCAACGAGCCAAAACCACTCAGACTCCCAATAAGGGTGCAAACTCCAGCTTCGCTGCAGGAGGGCTGGCGTGGTCTCAGTCCTGCACAGAAGAGCTGTATCAATTAGAAGCTGTGTGTTAGGTGAGGGGAGAACGCCTGACACCAAGGAGCAAGAGCCTTGTTCTCTTTGCAGGAATAGTTCCTGGGGAGTAACTTCACCCCTGGGGTGTAGGGGTCCATTGAGGAAGTCAGTTCTCCCCCTACCGGCAGATGATCATGCAGCCGCCCGGTCACATCACCTAGAACTTGAAGTAGCCTTCTTGCCTCCACTCTGTCGCAGAGGAAGCCGACTTGCAATTTAACAAATAATTAAATCCACAAAAGTGCCAGTTTCCCAAAGATAGCAAGACTTGACCTGTCCCCTGCGGCTTCTCCAACTACATCTGTTGCCCTAAAGGGGAGGGTGGGGAATCCCAAAGCATGGACAGACACACGGCTCCGCGTCCCGCAGTGCCACCCCCCCCAGACCAGGACACTTCCCAGGCTGAAGCTTCTGGCCCCCACCCATCGCAACCCACAAGGCCACTGACATTCAGAAGTGGCGGTTACAATCCCTGCCCTACAGATATATAACTTCAACCTTTTGAAGGCTGACTTTCCATATATGGACTTTATCCACATTTTAATGAGGCTTTAAAATCTCCAGGATTAAGCTGGTATTTTATGTAGAACTGCCTGCTTTTTATGATATCCTGACATGTTGTACAACATTTGGCAACTATATTGATCCTTATAAATTCAGCATCTATATATATTCATGAAAAGTACCTTTTCTCCCCATTCGGGCCCCAAGATGATCCAGACACACATTTCCCTGAGTGGAGACAATAAAACTGCAATTGTCATGGTTTGGAGCATACACAATGTCTCAGTGTTTTCAAATTAAACCCCTTTTACCACCTGCCTGAAAACTCCTCGGCGAGGAAATAACAGTGTCCTTCCAGGTATCTGATGGCATAAGTGCCCCTGTTTCTCCTTCAGGTGAGCCTATTATAAATCCTGAGGGGCCCAGCGAGGACTTCTACCCGCCTGGGACATTATACATCTTCATGCCCTCATGTTTGCCCAGCCACAGAGACCAACCTCCCCATGTTTCTTGTGCCATTTCATGCTTTTAATCTGAAACAAATGATTGCACGGGGGAGAAAAAGCATTATCACCTTGGCGAAGCATCAAGAGTATTAAAAAAAAAAAAGAGGGAGAAGAAGAAGAAGAAAGGGACTATGGGCAAATTCATCTTCGGCTGCTACAATCAATCTCTCACCTAAAGAAATACACAATAACTAGGCGGGAAAGAGCCAAGATTTATGACTTAGAAACATCTACACTGACCAGCATATACCTAGTCTTCTTGGCTCCCTCCCTACCTGAATGGCTCTCTCTAACAGTTACAATGATAAACTGTCTCTCCCTACTGTTTTACAAGTACATTAGCTTTATTTAATGAGATCTCAGAGTAATTTAACAGATGTATATAGGACATAAGACTAGGAAAACTCTTGCTACTTGGATACTTTTGCCAAGGTATTCTAGGACAGCTAATCTGAGGTGTAGCTTTAGATTCTTTGCAAAAGTATTATTCAAATTTTCCAAAGCCTTTTTTAAATGATTTTAATAGAAATATTATATTATAATCAACGAGGAGAGAGCCACTTTCACATCTGCTTGCATTCAGCCCATCAAAAGCCAGGATAAATGGGCTTTCTGAAGTCATGGGGACTCACTTTCATATTGAATTGTCGGGAAGAATGTCACTATCAGAAATTAATAAATTTGTAAAAAGTCTCCCATTCACCCACCTCCCAGAAGGAGGAAGAAGATACCTGGGTACAAGGGCAGAGAAAGAAGGAGGGAGAGGAAGACTTTTTGAGACAGAGGTAAGGCTCCTATTTCTCTGCCAAAGTCACACTCTCCCGGCGGGGGGCGGGGGGTGTCCTTGCCACCCTCAGAGGCTGGCGTATTTGCCAGGACCTCCGCTGCCTGGCCAGCTTCTTTTTCCTTCCCTTACACTCCTTACCACTCAGTTCTCTGGTAGCCGTAATGAAGAAATGACAATGGTACTAACTTTTCAAACATTGCTTTAATAAACTGCCAATCCATAAGTGAGAAGAGGAAGTCATGGAAAATTACCTGGTCATGCTTAAAATAAAATTCAAGGTGGAGGGGGCCTTTTTTCCTCCTCCTTTCTCCAGATGCTCAAGGATGGGGCTCTGACACACCATGTTTCAATTTTCTAACCAAACCCTCCTGAGACAAAATCCGTACTTGCCTGGCACCACATACTCATCCGTGATACAATTTACTCAGTTTCAAAGTGGAATATTATCCTAGGTTTGGTAAATGATTGCAACAAAATCCATTGGAAAAAAAAACAAAACAGGACAACCAAAAAAGCAACTCAAAATTTCACCCAGTGGTGAAAGCAGTTCTAACTGCTTGTGACTTTTTCTGAAAAACAAACAAAAAAATGGTCTTACTCAAGGACTGGCTGCCTTTTGTTGAAACGTTTATTTCTTTTTCAAATCCTTTTAAATTATTTGTAACAGGCTCCAATTGATATTTACAGTTCTGCAAAAGTCTTCTGCGTGCCTCCCCTTGGAGGCTGGAACAGTCCCTCATGGATGGAATCCCTCATAAAGCGCTTTTATATGGGGTCACCTCTGAAAGCACAGCACGTGACAGCAGGTAGCTGTGGATTAAAGCCTGTGCAGCTTGTGTGTCAGCTCAAGGTAAACATATTTCATGGCCTTCCACAAAAATATAGAATATGTTACATGGTGCTAATGGCTCCTTATGCATAATTTAGGAAACCCAATGCAGTCTCTTTAAAATTATAACATGAACAGTAAGCATAAAAACTCAGTCAAATGAAAGGTTATGGAATTAGTGGTGACCATATGAAATTGCAACAAGAAATCACAAGGCACCAGCTCACTTTGTTGGGGAGGGGCTAGGAAAGAAGGGGAAGAGGGAGAGATGAGGGGGACAAGCGAAGGGGCAGGGCACACCCATCGGGGCAAGAACAAATCTGTTGCATGAAATTTCATTTCTTGAGAGCTATACATCAAGTTGTATTTGTTTAATGAGGTTGGCACTGGAAAGATGTATAGAACATGTCAGACACCCGGTCCCGATGCGTAGTGGGGGGAAGATAAGATCTCCGACTCTGACCACTCACTTAGTCTTCCAGCCGGCTTCTCTATCTGGTGGTTCTTTAGGGAATAATAAATGAGAGGGCAGAAAGGAACAAGGAGCCAAATAATGAAAAACACACACACAAAAGAAAAATCATAACACTGGAGAGCAAAAGAGAGCCAGCTTTACCGACCTCACAACTACATAATCAAGAGGAAGTTATCACTGAAGAAACTTTTTCTAAGCTGTCCAATCTTAAATAACAAGGAGTCCTGTGAAATTTACAGCACTTTTAAGATATGCAAATTGAATGCAAGGTATAGACATAAGGGTAATTAATTGTAAATCTAAGAATAATGTTTCTTTGTCAGGCTGTCTCCATGTTGTGGAATACATTCTAATGTGCCCTAACTTGGAATATTTTTTAAAGGCTGGTCTAATTAGAAGATGTTCAGAATTTCAAAATACTAGTTATTCTTATCATTTAATTTAGCCGTTCTAGCATTTAATAACAGAATTTACTGATTGCATGAAAATATTTTAATCTTTCAAGGTTAAAGCACTTGTTTCTAAGCCCAGATAGTCAGGTTCCGGGTGAAGAGAGAAAGTTACCGGGAGACTCACCTTGAGCAGGTCCTGACCATGTGTCAGGTGTGGAGGGATCCGAGGGGTCTACCACAGTTTCTGTGTTCCCTCTCTTCATCATTTGGCATGTGCTTCTGGCTCTTGTGATGATTTCCTTATGATGTTGGGAACAATGTAACTGATTTGCATGCTTCATGTTTAGCTCTCTCCTTCTACCTGCTGATGAAAACCTCTCACATCTTGTTAATGAAAGTGGTGGGCAGAGTTTGTGTATAATGGAACCTCAGAAACTCCTAACTGCAAAGACAGGGAGAGAAGCTTTCAGATCAAGGGAATCTGACACTGGGCTCTCGCCCAGAAAGCTCTTCATCAAGATGCACTTGGAGAGAAGTGGGAAGGAAAGGTGGGTGAGGGGCTTTAGCGAAGCAAAGGAGGAGTGAGGGTTGGAGGGAAAGCAGCTCGGTCCTCTGTCCACCCACAAGCATCCAGCTCAGACAAGTGACCACTGAAGGGATAAGACATTGGTTGCCTCTTCCTTTGAGGATGAAAACAAATTAAGTCTCTGGAATCCTATATCTCCCGTTCCTCAGAAAAGTTTTGACTAAGAGTGGGCATGCAACTGCGGAAGGTCTGGGTGGGGGGAATGCAGGTGCAAGACTGGCCCAAGGAGAGTGCTGGAGAAATAAGCCCCTCTCTGGGGCTAGAGACATAAATGCATGGACCCAGGACAGCATTCTTTTTCTGAGCACTCGGCACTTGGCTGGGTGCATCTCTTGCTGCTATGGCAATGCCATGACAACCTCTTGAGTGTTCCAGGACACACAACACCAGCTCTGGGCTGAGGACTCCTCAGCTGAAACCCCCAGCCCAGACCTTCTCGGTGTGTACAGCTTGAAGCTTCAGTGACATCTACTCTTGATGACCAATGGGCATTTCTAACCCACTGGGTTCCAAATGGAGCTCTTCCGTCTGCAGCGCTCTTCTCCCACCCTCCAGAACTCTCAGGCTTTGGGTCACAACTCAGATGCTACTTTCTCTGATCACTCTATTTTATGCAGTGTGCCTCCCTCCTTTCTCTGTATCATATTCCTTTACTTACTTAAGAGAAACATACACAACTTATGTTCATTTCAATTAGTTGTTTACTTTATGTCCTCTGTGTGAACCACTAAGAGAAGCTGGGAGGTGGGGGCACAGGGGCGCTCTCTGCCATGCCCACTGTTCAGCCTGCGGCCTCTGGCCTTTCATTTGCCAAGGGTGGATTCTCAGTGGATAACTGGTCAACAAGATGACTTGGGTACCAGCTCAGAAAGCGGTGTGGTCTGTGCCTCTTCCTGGGGGCCGCACAACAGTCCTGTAGCCAATCCCACGTTGCCATGTGCAGAAAGAACATCCCAGCATATTGTGCTCACCTCTGGGCACCTTGCAGAGAAATGAGCTGGACCAGAGAAGAACTGTGACAAGAGCGACGACTCTGGAAAGTGAGTCTTCCAGGCTTGGTTTAAGGGACGAAGAATGTTGAGCTTGGAAGGAAAAGATGACCGAATGGAATTATGACAATTATTTGAAAGATAGGATGGAGGGAGAGGGATTTAAAGTGTTCTGTAGAGATGCAGAGAGCACACTTAGGGCATGGAAGTGGGGAGGCAGGGCAGATGGTAGAAAGAGTGGGACCCCAGAGCAAAATAGCCGTGGCCTCAATCCCAGCCCCACCACTTGCTACTTTGTGGGATCCTGGGCAAATACTCCATTTTGCCATGACTCAGCTCAATCCCTGTTGAAAGGATTTAGTGAAATGTTTGTAATGCACCTAGCTGCTGAATGTTAAAGAGAGAGGTTTATGAAAACTAGCACTCCCAAGCCTTATATTTGTGGGACACGGTGAGGTTCCACTGAGATTAATGGCAGAATATCTTGACTGTTAACTTTTCACCAGCTCACACTGTAACTCTAGTCTCTGGTAAAGTTGAACCATTCCCTGCCCAGCTTTCTTGAAATCTGTGATTCACTAGGAGGCTATCTTCCCTGCCCTGAAGAATCATCAGCCTGCCGCTGCTGACCTTGGTCAATTTTAGTCCATTCAGCCCTGGGCCCCTATTCCAATAAATGGATGTCAGCCCAGACATTCATGCTAGTTACTAAAGTTCTCAATATTTATGCTGTGGGAACAGCTCACAAAGTTTCCCTCCCCAAACACACCATTAAGAAAACAGAAAGGCAAGCCAAAGCCTCAGGGAAAGTATGCATGGTAGGTATATGTGACAAAGGACTTGGTTCCAGAATATGTAAAGTATGCCTACAAATCAATAATAAAAGAACAAACAACCCAAGGTACACAGTGGGCAAAAAAAAACTTGAATGGATACTTCACACACACACACACACACACACATACACACACACACACACAAACATACACACACACAAAACAGGAGGAGATGATAGGCACATGAAAAGATGCTCTACAGTGAAATACAAATTAAAACCACAATGAGATATCATCTCATACCTAGCATCGTGCCAAAAATTGAAAATTGACAACCCCAAATGCAGACAAGGATGTGGAGCAACTAGAGGTCTCACATATTGCTGAGGGGAATGCAAAATAGAACACTTTGGAAAACAGCTATAAAGCTAATCTAACACTTACAATTTGACCCAGGAAATTCCACTCCTAGCTATTTATTTTTAAAAATTGTTTACAAAAAAGACTTGCCCAAATGTTCATGGAGGCATTATTCCCGTCACGTTGTTCCCCCATGTTGTTGATATATGCAACAACATGGGAGAATCTCAAAAATATTTGTATGAATTTTTTTATAGGAGGTCCCATCGCCAACAAAGGAAGCTATGGTGACAGAAATCGTGTCACTTGTTGCCTTGGACTGACTTACGGTGGAGGTTGACTTACAGCAGGGTTGGTGAGAACTTCCCGTGGGACAGAAATGGTCGAAATCTGGAAAGGGGGTTGGCTACATGAATATGTACACTGCTCAAAACTCGTTAGATTGTCCACTTGAAATCTGTGCATTTTATTGTATGTAAATTTATTTTAATAAAGTTGATTTTTAAAAGAAAAAACAATAATGACATCATCATTTCCCTCATCACTTTAGATTATGCTCAGTTGGAAAGGGCTGGGCCCAAGGTGTTGAGGGCTCAATGACATATCTCTTTAAGACCAAGCATGTGGTCCTTTCTCACTGGGTGCACCCAGGCCATCAAACAGTCAGGTTTACGTCCGTCTGTTACTCAAGCCCCAAGAAAACCAGTGAATGCAGATAGAGAGGAGAGAGGGGAGGACTCTGCGCTGACCACAAGGTGTGGCCCCTCCCTCAGTGCTGATGCCTGAGGGGAGGGGGAGGACATGGCACCTGTGACCCTGCCACTTCATTCAGGGAGCCTGGATATCTCAGCGCATCCCTGAAACGTGCCTTCAGAATGAAGCAGCTCGTTCATTCCCTACCACAGAGGGTGCTTTAGCAGAGCTGCCAGGAGAAAGAAGCACGGCACCCCCTCTGTTTGGGGCCCTGACATGTTCCTACAGGGCAGCAGCAGGGCCCACAGAGGCTAAGAGCACTGGCTCAGAGGTCAAACAGGTCTGGCTGCAAGTCCTGGCTCCTCTCCCTTATTGGCTGTGTGACCTTGAGCAAGTTCCTTAACCTCTCTGTGCCTCAGTTATCTCAGCTCCATCATGAGCACAGTCAAAGGGCCTGCCTCTCAAGGTTGTTGTTAGAAGTAAATGAGACAGTAGAGGTAAAGGCCTTAGAACTAACTTGGTAAGTTTCTGGTACAACACATAAAAGTTAGCTATTATTATTCTATGAAAACGAGGATAAAGAAGTCAGAGACTCAGACAGAGATGGAGGGAAAGGAGGAGTAAGAGATAGGGAGAAATTGAATCAGAGAAAAAGATCAAGGTGAGAGTGAAATGAAGGTGTGAGAGAAAGAGGTGGAAACAGAAGAATGAACCCAAATTACACTTTTCTGCCTACAGCTTGCCCAAGCGTTCCCCACAATCTGCTGAGCATAATTTGGACTTGGTTATTTAAAGGGCTCTGGGATAATACACTGGGAAGACAGGTCCGCACTGTAACTCACACAATTTATCACACAGGGAAGAGCCACTAATCTTTTCAGGAAACAAGGTATTCACAGTTATTTAAGGCTAATATTTATGCATCACCACACATTGTGAGCACAGCCCAATCTCCGTCCACACGGCCAAGATCTGGGAAGGTCTTTAGCGGCAACGTTCCATAGTTTAAGCCCCTTACAGAAGTCTCACCCTGTAGTCTGAACCGGTTCTGTTATTAACTGCATCCACACACCAGATCTATTCATGCACACCGCTAATTAAAAGAGCTGACTTTCCTGAGGTGGGTGAATGCTGAGCCGCGTTGAGCGGATACAGTCTTAAGTGAATTTCTTACAGGCCAAAGCCATAGTGTTTCTCTGCTAAGCGTAATCAATTATTCAAACTCAGAACCTTCAGAACATGCGTAAATATAGTCCTGGCACAGTCCAGCTGGTCCACTACAAAAATCTACACTTTACAAGGTGCTGAGGACAGAAGCGTGGGTACAGCAGTGTGGGCGACCCCCCAACAATAACTTGAAAATCCCTGGCCCTACCCATCCCATTAAGGACCCGATCTCACCCACAATTGGCCAGAAGGTCAGGTATAAACTGTCAGTACATTTTTCTGTGTGGTCACTTTCCAGCCACTGCCCAGGCTGCCTCCATGTCCCCTTAGAAGGCCCTTTCCTTGTCTCTCTCCCTCTTCGCTTTTCTTCCCCTCTCCACTGAGGGACTCAGCTGTGTTTCCTCTCTGGAAACCAGGACCTCTAAACCTGCAGAACCCAGAGCTGCACAGACGGGAAGCACAAGTTCCCTAAGGGGGCTCATGGGAGTGATGGTAGCTGGACACCCATGTTACCACCTTGGTTCCTAGGTACATGGATTTTTTATCTGTGGAGTACATATAATCGTATATGAGGACAAAACATCCAATAAACATCTTTAAGTCAAAATGTATTTCTCATCCTGGAGGATGGTCGGAGCCCCATCCTCATAAGTTATCACCTCTGAACTGGGGCCTTAGCTGTGCCTTTTATAAGCTATTCCAACACTCTATTAGGCTAGCAATTTCTGGATGGGGCAGTACATGGCATGACCAGGGGATCCCATCAGCATGAACCTAACCCCACACTTCCTTTGCTGTATAGTGTGTCTTCTGGTAGTGACCAGCATTGCCCGAAGCTCTGCCTTTCGGGAAGCTGTTCCCTCATCACCGTCTTTCAAGGTCATCCATCCCTGAGAGGGACCGTGGTGTGGCTGCCATCAGTTTTCAGCCTGCACCCCCTTGCAGAGCCAACCTGCCCATGAGCCAATCTCAGGTTCTTTGTCCTCCATCAGCTGGTCACAGGGGATCCCTATACAGCCAGAGGAGCGAAATGAGGGAGAGGTACGGATACAACAGTGCAGGGTGCCGTGTGGGTCTGGACTACCTTCTCATGCTAATTACTTGTGTCCTCTGGTCCTGTTTGCACTTGATCCCAGTGTACCATTTCCACTTTGTGATGGTTTCTTTCTGGGTGTGACTAGCTTTATGAGCTCGTGAGTCTAACAGATGAGCTCACCAGGGGCAGCTCTGGCCACATGGCTGTCTGGTGCCCCGTGGTCAGGTGCTTCCTCTTTAAGTGTGCGCATAGCACAATCAGGAGTAGTTTTTCAAATGGAATATAATTCTCCTGGGCAGATGGCATGGCCTTGACCCAGAACGCTAGGGGGCACTTGTGATTCTTTCACTGGAGCTTTTCATAAACTCCACATGGCATGGTTTCGAGCACTCTAATACCACTGGGTCTACTAGGTTTTATAGCCCAAAGGGCAGGGCTGCTTGCAGTGGAACCAGGACCTGCAGTAGAGTCCTTCCTTGTTCTAGGTTCCATTTAAATCTGACAGCCTTCCGTGCCACCTGGTATCTGGGTCAGAGCAGTATTCCCAGGTGCAGGCTTTTCTGACTACTGAACCCCAAAAGCCTACCAGACATTGTGCTTCGTTTTTCATCATGGGAGATGCAAGATGTGATCATTTCTCCCTTACTTTGAATAGACTGTTGTGACATTACCCTGACCTTGGAACCCCTGAAATTTTTACTGATGTGGCCGTCTCCCAAATCTTCATAGGGTTTATCTCCCAACCTCTGGAACACATATGTCTTAGCAAGGCCGCAAACATGCTAGATACATCTTGCTCATTTGGTCCAGTTAGCTTGTTCTCTATATGATAAATCAATGCGATATTGTGCTGTGATATTCTGCCCCACATGGAGCACATTACTTTGGACCATATTATAACACAGGGCAGGAAAGTTAACATCTCCCTGGGGTAAAACTATAAATTATACTGTTGTCTGTTCCATGTGAATGCAAACTATTTCTGATCATTTCCAATAGGGATTAGAAAAAAGAACAAATTTGCCAAATCAATGCTGCCCACCATGAACTTGAGGCCATGGTAGCGTGCATCATAGCAAAATGACTGCACCTGGCATGGCCGCTGTGGTCAGGGTCACTACATGGTTGACTTTGTGGTTGTCACTGTCATTTTTCAAGATCCATCTGGTTTTAACAGGGACTATGCTGGTGAACTGGATGGGGTTAGGATGCAAACTACCACCCTTGTAACATTCTTTAGATTTTTAAGAGTGGAACTAATTTTAACTATATTCTTCTCCCCAGAATAATACTGTTTTCCCCACTATAATAGCTCGTAGTCTGTAGTCCTAGGGCCCACCATGGGAGTTGTGTCAGATACCAAGTCCGTCTATTCTGATTATACATTCATGTATCAGGCGAATAACCCCTAGGTGTGTGGCCTTTGACCACGACTCCATTTATTACCTAGTCCCATTTTACCCCCATGCATCTAGAAGGGCCATGATAACACTCCAAACAGGAGGTAATCTCAGACCCTGAGCCCAATATTCCTTGAAATGTTTGGCTATTTCCCTTTTCCCAGGACTTAGTTACCCAAATATATGACTACAGTTCTCTTTGGGAAAGGACTGGGGACTCATAACCATGTACATTTACCATAGTGCTGCAGGGTCTTTCCTCCTGGGTGTATTGTCTTCTCTCTTTTTTTTTTTATTTATTTTATTGAAGTATAGTTGATTTACAATGTTGTGTTAGTTTCTAGTAGACAGCAATGTATTGTCTTCTCTTCAGTCCAAGGGTACCAGGTTCAAAACATCGTTCAGGTCCAAAAACTGGGCATGGTATTCTGTCATTCTTTTGGGGTAATTTCTTTCAGCCTCTTGATCAATCATTCTTGATTTCTTTTAAAATCAAGAAAAACTGAGTAGCACTGCTGAGTAGTACCCATGCTGGCTGCTCCGAGGGACCGCTTTGGACTATTAACCATCTCCATATCTCTCTGTGGGGCAGGTCAACCTGGCTGTCCCACCATCATGGGTACTCATCAACCTAATCACGCCTACCTGACTTCTGGTGGTTAAACAGGGCCACCTGGCCTCTATTGTTTTGAGGGGTCCTACATCCCCATTGCCATTATGAACCTAGGTCTCTAACAGCTCTCCTAAAGTCAGCCCTGGCCAACAGAGACATGCCACCACCAAACTCTTTAGTGATGCTGGTGCCCTTCCCACCAGCACCTTCCTGGTGGCTTTGAAAACCTGAGTGCCTTCTGGGTCTTCCCCTGGAACATAATTCCCTGGAGGGTTTATCAGTTTGGCATGGTCCACACATTTAACATTGCTACTTCTCTGAATGTTTTAATCCTTTCTATCACAACTTTCCATGAAAATTCTGGCCTCTCAACCTCATTTACTCCTGGGGTCTTTGTCAAGGAGAGGCATTTTGGCATGCCTGAGTGATCCAATATAGAAAGAACTCTCCCTTATGAAACCTACTAATCTGGCCCCCTGAATCCCCCTCAGAATCCAAGCCATGTCACACTCCTGCAACCCCTGTGGTACCTGCTGCCTAGGCTATGGGTATATAGTCCTTTTCCTTCCTTTATCAAGCCAAGCACATCCCAGCTGGGTTACTTATGCCAGCGTTCCCAGGAGTGAGTAGCAAGGACCAGAGCAGAACCCAGCTCACCTGCATCTCCTGCTCTCTCTACTACATCATTGCTGCCCCAGTGCCTGTGCCCTGACTCACTGATTCTAAGCATTTGGCATGCCTCTGCTGGTTCAGAAGGCATCTGTGGTAATAATATTCACATTTAAAGCACTGGTTAATTCTTCAACATTCTCTCTTCCACATAAGTATAAAAGGTGCTCCTAGGTACCTCGGAGGACATAGCTGAACCCATTCAAGGAGTTCTCAGACCATAGTTCAGAATATTGTTTTTCAAGTGTTATACTTCTTCCACCTGCATTTCCAATCAAGTCATCCTTACTTTGAGGGAGATGCTCCAAAGTATCACTCAAGTACTTAGGCAGGAGGAAAGAAGCATTGTGTTGAGTAATGAAATGTGGTAGGAAATGTGTTCATGTATAAACTGAACAAAAGTCATAGAAATAAGAATGTGCCAATAGTTCCTTCACTCCACAAACCTTTACTGAGCACCTACTCTATGCAGGCACCGTGCTAGGCTCTGTAGGGAGCCTATCACCGTGTGATAGGGTGGGGAAAGCATGGTTGCTAGGTCATATTCCTGAGTCTGAATCCTGGCAACAGTTAGCTTGATGGCATTTCACAATGTCTGAGCCTCGATGAATTCCTCTGTACAATGGAGATGAACAACCTGAAGGGGCTGTTGTGAGAAGCCATGAGAACACAGCTAACCAGAAACTTTCCAAGTTGTAAAACGCTTTCTGTAGGCTAATGCTGGCCACTGAAAGAAAGCCCAGGCTGTGGTTCCAAATAAATATCTAGAGGGGAAAGTAAGACATTGAATAATTAAGGAAAATACAGGTAAAAAAATGAGCGAGGACCAAAAAAAGGACAAATAGAATTCTACCTTTGCCAGGAACAAAGGGGGAAGGCTTTATGGCCAAGGAGCCATGAGGGATGATCAGTATTTCTATATTCTAGGAATAGGATATGGGGGGGAGGGGCAGGGGCTAAGTTGGGGCTGGTTCATGGACACCATAAAGTTTTGATGTTAGATTGTAGAACAGTCTTTCCCAAACTTCTGTCATTTATATGCCCTCACATTATCTTTGACAAATCCATGTACTCCCTATAATATTACCAACTCAACAGTTTCCCTCAAATTTTTACATCTTACTCACTTTTACTTATAACCTTATCTTTTCGAATTATAGTTTTCTCCAGATATATGCCCAGGAGTGGGATTGCAGGATTATATGTCAGCTCTATTCTTAGTTTTTTGAGGAACCTCCATACTGTTTTCCACAGTGGCCACACCAATTTACATTCCTACCAACAGTGTAGGAGGGTTCCCTTTTCTCCACACCCTCTCCAGCATTTGTTATTTGTTGACTTTTTAATGATGGCCATTCTGACTGGTGTGAGGTGGTACCTCATTGTAGTTTTGATTTGAATTTCTCTAATAATTAGTGATGTTGAGCAGCTTTTCATGTGCCTGTTGACCGTCCATATGTCTTCTTTGAAGAAATATCTATTTAGGTCTTCTCCCCATTTTTCAATTGGGTTGTCTGGTTTTTTGTTATTGAGTTGTATGAACTGTTTATATATTTTGGAAATTAAGCCCTTGTCAGTCGCATCATTTGCAAATATTTTCTCCCAGTCGGTAGGTTGGCTTTTCTTTTTGTTTATGGTTTCCTTTACTGTGCAAAAGCTTCTAAGTTTGATTAGGTCCCATTTGTTTATTTTTGCTTTTATTTCTATTGCCTTGGGAGACTGACCTAAGAAAACACTGGTACGATTTACGTCAGAGAATGTTTTGCCTAACTCATAGCCTTATCATAAGCAATAATGTGTGCCAATGCACAAGTTGACTCTGTTAGGTAATTATGTTTCTAATACATGTGAAGATTTTTTTATGACTATAAAACTGTTCATTTGTGTCCCACCTAAAAATCTGCTGTGTATGACCATGGTAAATGGGCCCACTGGGAAAGGGGACTCGTTGTGAAGGGTTTTGTGGAGAAGGATGGTATAGTTAGAATGGCCTCTACAATACAGCTAGGAAGCTATTTCAATTGTTTAGGTGTCCCCCTAACCTGGGGACAGAGGAGTGGGAATGGCAGGGAGAAGGTGGACTCAAGGATCAATATGGTTGGAGGATGGATATCAGAGTCAGGTGCCCTGTAGGCTATGTGTGACCAGGGAGGAGAAGGAGCCCAAGAGTAGACCAGAGTGTTAAAACCCAGATGCTGAAAACCCTAGAAACTCAGAAAACTCCCTCCATTTTCATGGACTAACTGAAAAGCTGAATTTAACATAAATTAACTCAACTTGAAATTAATGTAAATTCTGGGCCACTTCTTTGGGGAAACAGGAATTAATGAATAGGGTAATTTACATATAAAGGTTCAAAAATATCTGAGGGAAATTGGCTTTTGAGACACCATGTGTTTTCACTCACTCATTTAAGGGCATTGCCCCATCAGGAAACCATTTGTGAAATGCATACAGATATCGCAGATAAATGGTCTTTGAACGGGACAAATAAGCGACAAAAAAGGAGGTCCAACCAGCCAAGAATATATTAGTAAATACTAAGACTTACCAAGAAAAATAATGGCAAACAAAACAACGTGTTACTGTTGTTGATACTGACTAGGGTTCTTGGCCTTCCCCAACCAATAGAAATTGATAAGAGGCCAGACAAGAAATTCAGGCAGGGCTTTATCGGGGCCCCTGCTGCAGCAAGGGAGAGTGAAAACAAGTAACAGTATCCCTTGCTCACTCACCCCCTGAGGGCGGTGAGCTGGTTCCTTATATGGGATGAGGGTAGGGGTGTATCCAGCGGTCGGGCCAGAGGGGAGGCTTAGGCGGTTTGCCCCCTCCCTTTTGGTGGCGGTGAGGGCATGCACAGTACCCTGTTTTGCTCCCGGCTCTTCAGAAATGGCAGTTGGGTTTTATTGGTCTTTTTGTATCTTGTTGTCCATAATTTGCCCCAACTGCACCGTGCACGCAGTTATTTTCAGTTCCTTATAGTTTCTTTGTATTTTGTTGCTCAGGGAGACGTTTGTCCAGGTGCAAGCACTGCAGCAAAGGGTCCCAGGTCCCAGGTCCCAGCCTGTCTCATTGTCAACTACCAAATGAGAAAGTTTTATTTCATCATTTATTTATTTCATCATTAGGGCCTTCATCAGATATTCCCAGCCCTCTCTCCCTCTAGGACACATGAAGATCTGCATTTCTTGGCTCCATGTGGGTGGGGCCGTGTAACTGGTTTGGGCCAATAAGCTATAAGCAGAGGAGACATTGGTTGCTTGTGAGCCAGCTCACTGAGTGGGAGATGCCCAGAGCTCTCTCTCCATCTGTATCAGTGACCAAGCCACATCCCAGATGGTGACTGCTCAGTCGTCCCAGAGTGAGGACACCTGGAGCACAGCCCAGCTGACACAGGGTGGACGTGAGCACGAACAAGAAGTAAACTTGGGTGTCACAAATCATTAAGGACTGGGGTTGTTGATAAGCCTACCAACAGATTCAATGATCATACTCAGTGCTGGCAAGGGAGAGATACAACAGAAACAGAATGTAAATTCCTCTAAACTCATTTAAAAAATAGTTACCCCCTTTGACTCAATCATTCTATTTATGGGAGTATATCCAAGAATAAAAGGAAAAACATAATATGGGGAAAAGCTTTATAGTCGAAGTACAGACTAATGGCCAAAAGCATTGCTTTTGTCACACTGACATCCGTTTCAATTCTGGCATTACCCCTTGCCAGCTGTGTAACCTTGGGTGATTTATTTAACTGTCTAAACCTTTGTTTCTTGATCTGTATGATGGGGGAGTTAATATTTCCTCACCTCACAGGGCTACCCAAGAATAAATTATATACTGTATGTAAAAACTTTAAGAAGAAACCAAGTATACAGTAAGTAACACACATCTGCAGAACCACACAAACACACACACACAAATGTTACTTGGTTCATTACACTAGGGAAAAATTGGATACAACCAAATGAGCAACAAAAAAGGAACAATGAAAGATAGTAAGCCCACAAAATGGATATGATACAATCATGAGAAAATGTTTATGTGATAACATTAATTCTAAAAGAATTGATTACACAAATATAATCACAATTATGTATAAATAACGAACAGAAAAATATCATGAAAGGAAATATATCAAGATCATAATGAGTGTGTTTGGGAAGTGAAATTCGTGGTTTTTTTCCCCTTTTTTGTTTTCCAAATTTCCTTAATCAAGGCACATGCTTGGACCTGAAAAGCAGACTTCTCTAGTCTTGAATCCCAGCCCCCAACTCATTAGCTGTGTGACACTGGACTAGTTATGTAACCTCTCTGGACAGGGTTCCTTACATGAAAAATAGAAACATATGCTTATCTCATGGTGCTGTTCCAAGTAAGAAATTAAAAGGTCCTTTAAAGTTATAAGTATAATGCCTGGAACATAATAAACAGCCAATAAATATTATCTATTTTTATTGAAATTATCATTGGATATTCCTTTTATAATGTTGGAAGGAAAGATATTTTTAAATCTAAGATAAAGCCTTTCATAGCAGAAGATTGCCTGTGACCTATATAGTATCCCTTCACTTGGGAAGTTCATGGTCCAGGGCAGACGTAAGGCAATGGACAAGCAGGTCAGAGGCACAGCATAAAGTACAAAGAGATCACCCCCCAGGTTAGGAAAAAAGAGATGGCCCAAATGCTGTCCCAAGAAAGGCACTTGGCTTGGAACTGCCATCTCCCCAAGGTCAGGGCCAGCATGTCAGGAGCATGCAGAGCCCTCTCCCTGACAGCTGCCCCTGCAGCAGCTGGCTTACCCCCATGATGGATGGGAATTACAGCCATTTTCAAGAGACTAACAGAAGGCAGGCCTTGTCCTGAGCTATAACAACAGTAGTAAAGTTCTAAGGAGACCAAAGGGTGCCCACAACCACACACTTCCCCCAGCCATGGCTGCAGTAATTATGACAGTGACAGCTGGGCAGCCCAGGGACATGACTAGAATAGGCCAAAGCATGGGCATATGGTGCTGCTGGTGGGCAAGGCCAGCTCCCGCCTCCCTCCCCGGCTGCCCAAGTTCAGCCCGCATCCTCAGGCCTGACTGTCAAGAGGCCTTGAAAGAGACCACCAGGGCACCGAGGGTGCAGGCACGAGGTGGGGCAGGAGGGGTTGGACCCACCATGGCTTCACGGTGCCCGGGGCCAGACACACAATTGCCAGCTCAGTCTGAAATGGCAGTGACATGTTCCAGAACTCACTCCTGCCAAGTGTGTTCTGACTCCCGGGCCCTCCACACTGGGCCATGTTACCAGAACATGCTCTAGTCATCCCTCCAGGGAGCTGATCACTAGGATCCTCCTGTCTGAGAAATGACCCAGAATCATCTGCTCTCATACCGAATTAATCAATCATCTCTCCTCTCCGACGACCATCCCTTGAATGCACATCTATTTGAGGCCATCCTTAGCACGCACTTTCACAAGTCTGTCTCCCGTCTAAGCTTCTTGCAAAGAGGGGCTGAATCTTCCTCATTTTAAGTTCAATCATTTATGCAATTGTTTGTTCAATAAATTGAGTACCTACAATAGGCTGTGGACCATACTAGGTACCAGCCAAGACAGACACACCATCCCGGGACTGAGTGGCCTAAGACAAAGACACAACTAGAGAAATAATAAGCAAAACCTTGGGTTTAGATCATGGGTAAAGTGCTATGACATGTGGTAGGGAGACCATCAAGTCTTAAGAAAACACGGAAGGCTTCCTGAAGGATGTGTGAGCAGGTGTTAAAGAAGTTAAAAATTAATTGTCTGTGGGGAGAAGGAGATGGTAGAGGAAGAATCAGAGAGCCTGAAAGAATAATGAGGGGCTTTGTAGGACTTTTATCATAGAGGCAAAGGAAAGTCACTTGAAGACCTTAAGCCAGAGAATGAAGCCCAGCAGAACTGGAGTCAGGAAGCAGGGGCTGGGTGTGCCCAGGCTCAGAACAAGGCCTGAAGCACAGTGGCTGCTCTGTTTGTTGACCTAAACTAAGGTAGGTAGAAGCAAATAGGCAGTTGTGCTGGTGGCACCTTCCAGGGTTTTCCTTACCCTGTTACCTGAGACGCACATGTTCAGTCCCACAGGCAACTATCTTGGGCGTCAACTCTCTGGACAGCTTTCAAAGAGAATCCATTTCCTACAAACATCTCCTTGTACCTTCCTTGCCCTCTGCAGTACCAACACTCCTTGCAGAGAGGGATTTGTCAGGCTCCATGCCTCCCGTCCAGGAGCAGATCACTGGGATGGCAGGGATGGTAGGTCTGCCAGCCATGGAGGGTAGCACAAATGCTGTGAGGACTCCTGCAGATTTGGGGAGCTGGACCAGATTCTCCCCAGAGAGTTTTCTAACTCTAGTCTATGGGTCTATATTTAATTCCTGATCTATTGGTCACTCAAGCCCTGTGTTTACACGGCTAAATACCTCTCTTCGTATTGACACAATGCCAATAAGGAGGGATGCATTGGGCTTCTCCACCTTGAAGCACCTCACGTATCCCAGACTGATTAAGCTTCCTGACCGTCTTTAGCCCCTGGCAGCTGCATGGTTCCAGCCATTCTGCCCAGTGAGCCTCACCTCTGTTAATTAAGGGCTGCCATAGTGGGGAGATTACATAGCAAATCCTAAAAATTTGCCCCAAATCTCAGCTCCCAAACTCCCAAGAGTCTTCTTCTGAAAATTGAAAGATAACTTTTTACCAGCAGGGTTCCTATCTTTCTGCTTACAAAATTACTACCTGCTTATTATAGAAAATGTTGAAACACACACACACACAAGAAAATAAAAATCACCCATGACCCCTCCATTCAGACATAAACACTGATAACTTCTAAATGCATATGCAGGTTTCTTCTGAGTATGTATATATATGCTTTAACTGCAATATCCATTTCACCTAACATACTGGGACTATGTTCATGCTAGTAAATTATTTCCTACAATGTGACTGTTAACCACCACATAATTTTCTACTGTGTAGATGTCCGGTACTTTAACCAATCATCTATTGTACCCAATTTTATGATAACTGTTATAATCAATACTGTAATGGACATCCTGGAAATAAGTCCTTGAAATGGGTTTCATTACATTTCATTAGAATAAACATATGGATGAGAATAACTTGTCAAAAGAAATTTTCTTTTCAACACTTTGGTTATATATTGTGAAATCACACTTTAGAAATGCCTTATTTTATTATTTCACCAACAGAATAATCCCTATACCACTATTTGATATGCCAATTGTCAGTACTATCATTTGAAAGAAACATCATCTACAAATAGATGGAGAGATATACCATGTTCTTGGATTGGAAGAATCAACATTGTGAAAATGACTATACTACCCAAAGCAATCTACAAATTCAATGCAATCCCTATCAAACTATCACTGGTATTTTTCACAGAACTAGAACAAAAAATTTCACAATTTGTATGGAAACACAAAAGACCCCGAATAGACAAAGCCATCTTGAGAAAGAAAAACGGAGCGGGAGGAATCAGCTCCCTGACTTCAGACTATACTACAAAGAGACAGTAATCAAGACAGTATGGTACTGGCACAAAAACAGAAATATAGATCAATGGAACAGGATAGAAAGCCCAGAGATAAACCCAGGCACATATGGTCACCTTATCTTTGATAAAGGAGGCAAGAATATACAGTGGAGAAAAGACAGCCTCTTCAATAAGTGGTGCTGGGAAAACTGGACAGCTACATGTAAAAGAATGAAATTAGAACACTCCCTACACCATACACAAAAATAAACTCAGAATGGATTAAATACCTAAATGTAAGGCCAGACACTATCAAACTCTTAGAGGAAAACATAGGCAGAACACTCTATGACATAAATCACAGCAAGATCCTTTTTGACCCACCTCTTAGAGAAATGGAAATAAAAACAAAAATAAACAAATGGGACCTAATGAAACTTCAAAGCTTTTGCACAGCAAAGGAAACCATAAACAAGACGAAAAGACAACCCTCAGAATGGGAGAAAATATTTGCAAATGAAGCAACTGACAAAGGATTAATCTCCAAAATTTATAAGCAGCTCATGCAGCTCAATATCAAAAAAACAAACAACCCAATCCAAAAATGGGCAGAAGACCTAAATAGACATTTCTCCAAAGAAGATATACAGATTGCCAACAAACACATGAGAGAATGCTCAACATCATTAATCATTAGAGAAATGCAAATCAAAACTACAATGAGATATCATCTCACACCAGTCAGAATGGTCATCATCAAAAAAATCCACAAACAATAAATGCTGGAGAGGGTGTGGAGAAAAGGGAACCCTCTTGCACCATTGGTGGGAATGTAAATTGATACAGCCACTATGGAGAACAGTATGGAGGTTCCTTAAAAAACTAAAAATAGAACTACCATATGACCCAGCAATCCCACTACTGGGCATATACCCTGAGAAAAACATAATTCAAAAAGAGTCATGTACCAAAATGTTCACTGAAGCTCTATTTTTAATAGCCAGGACATGGAAGCAACCTAAGTGTCCATCAACAGATGAATGGATAAAGAAGATGTTGTACATATATACAATGGAATATTACTCAGCCATAAAAAGAAACAAAATTGAGTTATTTGTAGTGAGGTGGATGGACCTAGAGACTGTCATACAGAGTGAGGTAAGTCAGAAAGAGAAAAATAAATACCATATGCTAACACATATATATGGAATCAAAAAAATGGTCATGAAGAACCTAGGGGCAAGATGGGAATAAAGACACAGACCTACTAGAGAATGGACTTGAGGATACGGGGAGGGGGAAGGGTAAGCTGGGACAAAATGAGAGAGTGGCATGGACATATATACACTATCAAATGTAAAATAGATAGCTAGTGGGAAGCAACTGCATAGCACAGGGAGATCAGCTCGGTGCTTTGTGACCACCTAGATGGTTGGGATAGGGAGGGTGGGAGGGAGACGCAAGAGGGAGGAGATATGGGGATATATGTATATGTACAGATGATTCACTTTGTTATACAGCAGAAACTAACACACCATTGTAAAGCAATTATACTCCAATAAAGATGTTAAAAAAGAAAAAAAAAAGAAACATCATCGTCTCCATCATAATCATCTCCACTACCATCATCATTAATATCACCATCATCACCATCATCATGTTGCAACAAATTAATACTTATCTAGAACTTTCGATGTTCCTGGCACTGAGCTAAATGCACTGCATATATCATTTCTTTTAATGGTAACTCCTTAATCTAGTGAGGTTGAACTTACATTCATTGGCCTCTGTGATCTTTCATTTTAAAATTTCCTGCTAATTTTCTTTGCACATTTTCTCTTATATGTTTGTCATTTAATTATTGATTTGTAAGTACTCATATAATAATGATACTAAATGCTTTTGTTGCAAAAAAATTCCCCCAGATTGTGGTCTAATATTTAGTTTTGTTTATGATCATTTTGACATAAAGAATTTTGTCACTTTGTAATAGTCAAATCCATCAGTCTTTTATTTTATGGACTATACCTTTATATATACTCTTAGAAAGTACTTGCACACCACTGACACCAAATAAATATTCATGTATTTTCTTAAAATCTTTCTATTGTTTCAGATTTCATATTTAAATATTTTATCAATCTGAAATATTTTTAGTTCCTGTTGTGCGGCAAAGATCTTTTATTTTTTCATATGGTCAGCAAATTGACCCAATTTGACTTACTGAATTCTTCATCTTTTCCCCAGTGATTTGAAATGTCACATTTATCTTATATGAAATTCATATTTACATGGGCCTGCTTCTGTTTTTTGTACTGTTTCATTGATTTATCTGTCTATCCCTACAATTAAACCAGACTTTTGAACATACAGTAGCGCCCCCTTATCCACAGTTTTGTTTTCCACGGTTTCAGTTACCTGCAGTCAACTGTGGTCTGAAAATATTAAATAAAAAAATTCCAAAAATGAATAATTCGTTAAGTTTTCAATTGCATGTTGTTCCAAGTAGCATGATGAAATCTGTCTTTCTCCATCCTTCCCAAGAAGTGAATCATCCCTTTGTCCGGTATATCCCTCCCACCCAACGGTCACTTAGTAGCCAGCTCCATTATCAGGTCAACCATGTTGGTATCGCGGTGTTTGTGTTCAAGTAACCCTTATTTTACTTAATAATGGCGCAAGAGTGGTGGTGCTGGCAATTCAGGTACTCCAGAGAGAAGCCATAAAGTGTTTCCCTTAAGTGAAAAGGTGGACGTTCTCAACTTAATAAGGAAAGAAAAAAAAGTTTGCTGAGGTTCATAAGATCTAAGGTGAGAACAAATCTATCATGAAATTGTGAAGGAGGAAAAAGGAATTCATGCTAGTTTTGCTGTCACATCTCAAACTGCAAAAGTTATGGCCACAGTGCATGATAAGTGCTTAGTTAAGATGGAAAAAGCATTTAATTTTTTTGAATAAATTTACTTATTTATTTATTTATCTATCTATTTATTTTTGTCTGTGTTGGGTCTTTGTTGCTGTGTGCGGGCTTTCTCTAGTCGCAGCGAGCGGGGGCTACTCTTCGTTGCCGTGTGCGGGCTTCTCATTGTCGTGGCTTCTCTTGTTGCAGAGCACGGGCTCTAGGCACGTGGGCTTCAGTAGTTGTGGCATGTGGGCTCAGTAGTTGTGGCTCGCGGGCTCTAGAGCGCAGGCTCAGTAGTTGTGGCGCATGGGCTTAGTTGCTCTGCGGCATGTGGGATCTTCCCTGACCAGGGATCGAAACCGTGTCCCCTGCATTGGCAGATGGATTCTTAACCACTGCACCACCAGGGAAACCCAAGGCATTTAAATTGGTACAAGATATTTTGAGAGAGAAAGAGACCACATTCACACAACTCATTACAGTATATTGTTATAACTGTTCTATTTTATTTGTTATTGTTAAGAACCTCTTACTGTGCCTAATTTATAACTTAAACTTTATCATAGGTATGTAGGTATAGGAAAAAACATAGTATATTTACGATTTGGTACTATCAGTGATTTCAGGCACGCGCTGGGAGTCTTGGGACATATTCTCACGGGTAAGTGGGGGCCACCGTATACAAAGTTACAAGTACATCATTGCATGTTGCTTACCCAAGTCTTTCAAGTCCCTCTTCATCCTCCTATATTTTTCAAAATGTTCTTGGCATTCTGAAGTTCCAGATGAATTTCATAATAATTTTATAAAGCACTACCCCCTCCAAAGTTCCACAGGTATTTTGATTTGGATTCCATTAAACTTCTAGGTACTATAGAGATAATTGATAACTTTATATTTCTTTTTAATCTTAATTCAATAGCATGACACAATTTTCCATTTTCAGCCCTTATTCTTTTTTCATCACATTCCTACACATTTCTTGTGAACTTTACCTTAGACATTTATGTTTGGGTTGCTATTGTGAATGGTATTTTTTAATATCATTATATCACTGGTATGTAGAAAAACTATAACTTTTTATTTATGTGTTTACTTTGACCAAACTTTATTCTGGATTCACTAAACAGTGTAGTAATTTTTCAGTGTATTCCCTTGGCTTCTCCAGCTACATAATTCTATCACACATAAATGACAATAACTGTGTCATCTACTTTCAAACAGTCATCCCTCTTATTTTTTATTCTTGTATTATTCCATTGGCCATAATTTAAAGAACTGTGTTAAATATGGCAGGGATTGTGAGAATTCTTATTTAAATAGAA
Organism: Balaenoptera acutorostrata; assembly: GCF_949987535.1. Lineage (NCBI taxonomy): Eukaryota > Metazoa > Chordata > Mammalia > Artiodactyla > Balaenopteridae > Balaenoptera > Balaenoptera acutorostrata. The sequence goes on from NC_080082.1 coordinate 46,998,607, forward strand.
ATGCCTCTAGTTTTTCATTCTAAAATGTGATCCAGCTGTTGTTTTGGAAGTGAAAACATCTTTCTTGATAAAGAAGGTTTAATTTCTATTATACTCATAGATATTAGTTTTGGATTTCGTTTCTTGGGAATGGGTGTCGAATTTTATTATAAATTATTTCAATAGGAGATGTATGTAAATTTTCTCTTTTGCTATATTAATATATTTAAATACTTAATTAGCCTTGAATCTCTTAATGGAAAAAAAAACTTATTTAATCAGACAATACTATTAATTTACTCTCCTGAAAAATTTTTTCATCATATTTTATTTAATATTTTCATATTATACTCAAAAGTGAGTTACCCTTTTCTGAACTGTCTTTGCCCAGATATGGTATTAGAGTTATCATAGCTTCTTAAAATAAACTGGGTAGTGTTTTTAGGGGTTTCTATGCTCTAAAACTGTTTATATAAAAAATACACTTCTGATAATAGCATCTTGTGTTTGCTCTTTGTTGGAAGTAAAGTTTTGATAATTTTTAAACATTTCTATTTTATTCATTTGTGCAAGAGTCCTATAGTCTTGGATTTTTTTTGTAATAAAGCTTTTTTCTTAAAAAACAATCAATTAATATATACATTTGCTAACTTATTTATTATAAAAATCATATTTGTAAAAGATTTGATTACTCTCATCTTATATTCTCTATATTCTCTGTGCTGTACAATATACCCTTATAGCTTATTTTATACATAATAGTACCTCTTAATCCCCTACCCCTATATTGCCCCTCCTCCCTTTCCCTCTCCCCACTGGTAACCACTAGTTTGTTCTCTATATCTGTGAGTCTATTTCTTTTTTGTTATATTCAGTACTTTGTTGTATTTTTTTAGATTTCACATGTAAACGATATCATTGCAGTATTTGTCTTTCTCTGTCTGACTTATTTCACTTAGTATAATGCCCTCCAAGTCCATCCATGTTGTTGCAAATGGTAAAATTTCATTCTTTTTTATGGCTGAGTAGTATTCCATATATTCCACGTATATATGTGTGTGTGTATGTGTGTGTGTGTGTGTGTGTGTGTGTGTGTGTGTGTGTGTGTGTGTATAACGTTGGCCAAAAAGTTTATTTGGCCAAATATTTGGCCCAAATATTTCCCTGTAAAATTATCAATTTTATCCATGTTGTCATCTAGTTTTTAATATCAGAATTTTACACAGTAGTCTCTCCTAAGTCTTTCAAGTCTCTGTGTTTGAGATTCTTTTCCTTTCTCCTCGTTAATATTGTGCTTTTTTTTTTTTCTTATGCCATCCATAAGATGTTATGGCATATATATATATATATAACCATATGTTGTGATATATATATATATCACATCTTCTTTATCCATTCATCTCTTGATGGACACTTAGTTTGCTTCCTTATCTTGGGAATTGTAAATAATGCTGCTATGAACATTGGGATGATTGTATCTTTTCAAATAAAATGAACATACTACCAAAGGCAAACTACAGATTCAATGCAATCCCTATCAAAATACCAATGGCATTTTTCACAGAACTAAAACAAATAATTTAAAAATTTGTATGGAAATACAAAAGACCCCAAACAGCTAAAATAATCTGGAGAAAGAACAGAGCTGGAGGAATCACACCCCCAACTTCAGACTATACTACAAAGCTGCAGTAATCAAAACAGTATGATGCATGTACAGAAACAGACATATAGATCAATGGAACAGAATAGAGAACCCAGAAATTAACCCACATACTTATGGTCAATTAACCTATGACAAAGGAGGCAAGAATATACAATGGAGAAAAGACAGTCTCTTCAATAAGTGGTGCTGGGAAAACTGGACAGCTAAATGTAAAAGAATGAAATTGGAACATTCTCTAACACCATACACAAAAATAAACTCAAAATGGATTAAAGACCTAAATGTAGGACTGAAAACCATAGAAATCCTAGAGGAAAACACAGGCAGAACACTCTTTAACATAAATCATAGCAATATTTTTTTGAATCTGGAAATTAAAGCAAAAATAAAAGCATTTATTAGTCATTAAGTGCAGTACCTGAGAAATATGAAACTGCCAATTGTACTTAAAATGAAATATATGGATAAATAAAATGTGTTAATATATGTTAACATTTTTAGGTCTGCTGAATGACGCAGAATGTTACATGAGCTACAGCTAATGCACAAAGATTTTTATATACTCAGCTCATTTATAAACTTGGACCTTATATTCAATTTCATTGGTCTCACTTTGTATTTATGGAAATAGTACCACACCATTTTGATATCTGTTGCTTAATAATATAAAAGATATGTCAATATAATACATTTACTTCCCTCCCCATTGACCCCCATTTGTCTTTATTCAAAGTTTTGGTTTTATCCTTCCACTTTTATTTTTCCAACTAAACTTTAAATTAATTTGTCAATTTCAAAAAGGAAGTAAGGAGGGGAGAGATGGGGAAGGAAGGAATTATATCAGAGTCTTAACTGGCATTGTTTTAATGGTAAAAGTAATTTAGTGGAGCAGCCTTCCCTGCCCTCCTTACCTAATGTCAGCATCTCCATCTTTCATGTTCTTCCCCTGGTTTTCTTTGTGGTCTCTGTCAATACCTGACATTCCATTATGCACTGGTTGGGTTTTATATGCTATTGTCCATCTCCCCAGCTGAAATATATGCTCCATGAAGGCAGGGACTCTCTCCTGAGCCTCACTGTAATTTTAGTGCCAGCCATGAGGTGTGTACTCAACAAATATTTCTTAATCAGGTGCTTGATGCTCATAGTTTTTGAGTTAATTCTCTTCAGTTTTTCAAGAATATAAACATATCATCTGCAAATAGTGACGTATACACCTTTTCCTTTTTGACTTTTATCTCATGTCATTTTCCTATCTAATTATACTGCCTAACAATTTCATAATTATACTAAACAACAGCAACAATTGAGCACATACTTATCACGTTACTGATTTTAAAGAGCTTTTTTAGTATCTCACCTGGTGCTAGCTGTCATTTGAGATAGACATTTGTTAATCGTGTTAAGGAAGAATACTTCTCTACCTATTTTACTGAGAAAATTCAGGAGAAGCATTTTAATTTTTTTTTAATGTTAAGTAATGGTAGTGATAGAAGACACCCTTGCCTTGTTACTCATTTTGTTGTAAATGTTTTGATTGTTTTGCCATTAAGCACAATGTCAGCTATTGTTTTTAACATGTATATTTATTTTGCCTGTGTTAACAAGAATACTCTTTATTTCATGATGTTCCTTGAAGGTTGAAAAGAAAGGGGAGTGCCTGGGCTTACAACTATTTGAGGTGTTTCTTTACCAAAGTTTTAAATTTATACCACAATTACTTGCCTATTTAGCTTCTCTTTTTTATCAAGGTCAATCTTCATATTGGGTTGGCCAAAAAGTTCATTTGGGGTTTTCTTTCATCAGTAAGATGTTACAAAAAAACCTGAACGAACTTTTTGGCCAATCCAATATTTCCCTGTAAAATTATCAATTTCATCCATGTTGTCATCTAGTTTTTAATATCAGAATTTTACACAGTAGTCTCTCCTAAGTCTTTCAAGTCTCTGTGTTTGAGATTCTTTTCCTTTCTCCTCGTTAATATTGTGCTTTAATTTTTTTTTTTTTCTTATTTAGGCTTGCTAGAATTTTAGCTATTTTACTATATTTTAATCTAGCTCTTAGTCAGTTGTTTTTCTGGTTCCTAATTCATCAAATTTCAGCTTTTATTATTGTTAATGTTATTTTCTATTTTGCTTGGGTTTAATTTGTTGCTTTTTAATCAACTTTTTGAGTTGAATCCTTAGTTAGCTTATTTTCCTTTTTGTTTTCCTGATTCTTAAAAGGTAAACAATATGAATTTTTTTCTCAGTGCAGGACTAAAAGGAAGATATTTTGTAATTGCAGTTTTAATTTTATCTTCAGCCCAAGGGTTTTGTTTTGTTTTGTTTCTGAAGACAAGTATCATTGTTTTAAATTCTAAATGGTTAGGTACAGAGGGCATTTTTCTATTGCTATCTGATACTAGTTTTTAAATGGTCAAAGAATGTAACTTGTAGTATATCTACTTTTTAAAATCTACTGACATTTTGATGGCCAAATTTGTGTTCAATGAGAAGAGAATGCTTTCCCCTGCAGAGGTCAAGGCATTTGGTGTGGATTTCAAAGTTCAGACTGAACACCTCTTTGGTTTACTTGGTGGCTCAAGGACTGAGAAATGTGCATTCATTAGGCTCCGTCATCACAGTTGTGCTTTTGTTCATTTCTCCCTATTCCTTTGAACAATTTAGTACTTTGTAATTTTGTGCATAACCATCCATGACAGTTACTCATTGTTTTGAATTGTGACTTACATCACTCTGGGACTCTTTACACCTGTTTTCTAAACCTTTTATTTATTATGACTTTATTGTTTAGAAGAGTTTTAGGTTTACATCAAAATTGAGGGGAATATACAAAAATTTCCCATATGCCCCCTGCCTCCACACATGCATTATCAATATCTCCCACCAAAGTCGTACATTTGTTACAATTGAAAACCCTACACTGACACATGATAATCACCCAAACCCCATAACTTACATTGTGGTTTACTCTTTATGTTGTACATTCAATGGGTTTGGACAAATGTATAACAACATGTATCCATTATTATGGTATCACATAGAATATTTTCACTGCCCTAAAAATCATCTGTGCTCCTCCTATTCATCCCTCTCCTCCCCAACCCCTGGCAGTCACTGATCTTCTTAATCTCTCCATAGTTTACCTTTTCCAGAATGTCACATAGTTGGAATAGTGCAGTATATAGCCTTTTCAGATTGGCTTCTTTCACTTAGTAATATGCATTTAAGTTTCATCTATATCTTTTCATGGCTTGATAGCTCGTTTCTTTTTAGCAGTTTCTTAATATTCCATTGTCTGCATGTACAACAGTTTATCCATTCACCTACTGAAGGTCATGTTGGTTGTTTCCAAGGTTTAGCAATTATGAATAAAGCTGCTTTAAACACCTATGTTCAGGTTTTTGTGTAGACATAAGTCTTTAACTCCCTTGGGTAAATTCCAAGGAGTGCAATTGCTGGATTATATGGTAGTATAATAATATGTTTAGTTTTGTAAGAAACCATGAATTGTCTTCCAAAGTGGCTGTACTTTGCATTCCCAACAGCAATAAATGAGGGTTCCTGTTGTTCCATATTCTCGTTAGTATGTGATGTGGTCTGAGTTCCAAGGAGTGCAATTCCAAGGAGTAAATTTCAAGGTAAATTCCAAGGAGTAATTCCAAGGAGGCCATTGCTGGATTTTATGTTAGTATAATAATATGTTTAGTTTTGTAAGAAACCACAAATTGTCTTCCAAAGTGGCTGTACTTTGCATTCCCAACAGCAGTAAATGAGGATGCCTGTTGCTCCATAGTCTCCTTAGCATTTGGTGTGGTCGGAGTTCCATTTTGGCTCTTCTAATAGATGTGTCCCACTTACTTTTAAAATCTTTATGTAACAGTCTTTTGTATAGTGCTGTCTGTGGCAGGCATCTTACACACATTAAGCCATTAAATCCCCACAACTATCTATGAGGTAGATATTATACCCTTTATACAAATAAGGAACTGAGGCACAGAGATTGAATAACATGTCCTAAGCCACACAGAGTGTAAACCCAGAAGTGCTCTTCAACCCAGATTCCAGAGTCTCTTTTGTTAAATTATTTTTCATTGAGATATAATTCACCCAACATAAAATTTGCCACTTCAAAGTATACAATTCAGTGAGTTTTAGTATATTCACAGCATTGTACAACCATCACCACTATCTAATTCCAGAACATTTCCATTGCTTAAAAAAAACCTGTACCCATCAGCAGTAAGTCCTAACCCCCACTCCCAATGTTCCCCTTATCTGTCTCTATGTATTTGCCTGTCCTGGACATTTCATATAAATAGAATCATACACTATGTATCCAGCTTCTTTCACTTAGCATGCTTTATGGTTCATCCATGCTGTAGCATGTATCAGTACTTCATTCTTTTTTATGGCTGAATAATATTTCATTGTATGGATATATCATATTTTATTTTTCCATTATCAGTTGACGGGCATTTGGGTTGTTTCTATCGTAGGGCTATTATGAACAATACTTCTATGAACGTTTGTTTTTATGTGAACATATGTTTTCAAATTTCTTGAGTATATACTTTGGAGTAAAATTGCAGGGTCATATGGTAAGTCTATGTTTAACCTTTTGAGGAATTGCCAAACTGTTTTCCACAGCAGCTGCAATATTTTATATTCCCACTAGCAATATATGAGACAGAATATGTGTTCTTAAGGGCTGTGCTTTATTACCAATCAGCATTAAACATTAACTTAACACATTCAGATATCATCCTTATTCTCTTACCCATATTTTTTCATTTCATTACTGTTAGTTTTTTGATTGGTTACCTTTAGAAATTTAAATAATATACTAAAAGTTCTACTTCTGTTTTATCAATGTTTGATGTTGTGTCTTGAGTCCTCACTTTGTAAAGTCAAGGCGTCATGGCCTAACTCTTCTTTCTACATCTTCTTCCCGCCTCCACCCACACACATACCTCCACAATCTGCCTTCAGTTAGCTACTTTGTAACTTTACATTGTCAAGGAAGGTGATGTTTAGACTTTCATCCTGCAATCAGTCAAGCCTTCCATACTTTGTCCTTAGGCTGACCCTAAAACCTGAAAAATATTAATCAGTATTATTGCTATATAACTATTCTGTGCTGGTCATGGAATATGCTAAAATTCCATTTCCTTCTCGGAACATCAATGTCATGACTCCTGGGCCATTCAGAGAAGAGTATGCCTAGTATTAAAGTCAAATGGAGTCTCATTAATTTGCATCAATTGTTTAAATAATAGAGCAATTTATTTCACATCATATATAAGACATTCTTACAAAGTTCCATTGATCTGTATGTCTGTTTTGGTGCCAATACCACACTATTTTGATTACTGTAGTTTTGTAGTATTGTCTGAAGTCTGGAAGGGTTATGCCTCTGATATCACTTATACGTGGAATCTAAAAATGTAATACAAATGAATCTATATACAAAACAGAAACAGATCCACAGACATAGAAAACAAACTTATGGCTACCAAAGGGGAAAAATGGGGAGGGGAGGGAAATTAGGAGTATGGGATTAACAGATACAAACTACTATACATAAAATAGAAAAGCAACAAGGATTTAGCGTATAACATAGGGAAGTATATTCAATAACTTTTAATAACCTATGTTGGAAAATAATCTGAAATAATCTGAATATATATATATTTCTGAATCACTTTGTTGCATACCTGAAATTAACACAATGCTGTAAATCAACTATACTTCAATTTTTTAAAAAAAAAAATCCAAAAACAAAAATAACTTTTGTGCTTCAAAGGGCACAATTATGAAAATGAAAAATCAAGGCACAGATGGGAGAAAACATTTGCAAAACAGTATCTGAGAAAGGACTTGTATCCAAAATATATAAAGAAACTATACAATGCGATAAAAAATAAAAATGAGCAAAAGATTTGATAGCTATTTCACAAAAGAAGATGTACAGGTGGCAAATAAGCATGTGAAAAGATGCTCAGTATTATTCATCTTTAGGGAAATGCTAACTAAAACTACAGTGAGACACCATTATGCACCTATTAGAATGACTTTAAAAAGTACCAAGTGCTTCCAAGAATGTAAAGCAACTGGAATTCTTGTGCATTGCTGATGGAGATACAAAATGGTACAGCCACTTTGGAAAATAGGCTGGCAGTTTCTCTGAAAGTTAAACACATTCTTACTCTATGATGCAGCTATTCTGCTCCTAGATGTTTACTCAAGAGAAAGAAAACCATTAATTCACACAAAACCTAATACAAAAATGTTAAGAGAAGCTCTATTCTTAAAATTCAAAAGCTGGAAACAACCTGAATGGCCCCATCTAGTGAGCAGGTAAGCGCAGGGTGCTACATACAATGGAATACTATACAGCAATAAAAAGGAAGGCGCTGCTCACAATATTAGATAAACAATATCGATGAGTCTCAAAAACATTATGCTAAAGGAAAGAAGCCACAAAAGACTACATATTGTATGATTCTCTATCCATGAAATTCTAGCAAAGGAAAAGGAGTGGAGGAAAGGGGGGTGGCTGCAAAGGGACAGGAGAGAGCTTTTTGGAGTTATGGAAAAGTTCTGAATCATGATCGTGCATATATCAAACTTATCAATTACAAGATAAAATATGGAAACTTGGATTATATGTAAATTTACTTCAGTAAAGCTAATTTTCTAAAAGGGTGCTTAGCCGGTAAACTTTCTTAAGCCCTTCAACCAACCTCCACTTTCAAGTGATGGTTCAACTGAGTATGGAATTTCAGGTCAAATTGTTTTTTCTCCTGCAAACATTGAAGGCATTACCTTCTATAATCCAGTGTTGCTTATCTTATGAGGTGACGTTTTCCTCTTTCTTCAAAATTTTATGATAATGATATTAACAAACCCTTACTGAGAGTTTACAGTGTTCCAAGTCCTGTTCTATGTACAATATTCCGGGTGCCTTGAAATTTCTCAGTGATAAATCCAGTTACAATGTCTTTTTCATTACTGTTCTGAGTACTCAGAGAACTTTTTCAATATAAAGACCACTATCTTTTGGGGGAAGTTTCTTCTCTTGTTTCCTGTCCTTTTTTTTCTGTCTCAGCATCTTCTATTCTTCGCTATTAGTACTTCCAATAACAGGGATTGGACCTCTTGAGGATTGATCCTTTATTTCTTCTATCTCTTATTTTATACTTTCTTCTCTTTCCAGAATTTTTATTGCTTCTTTTATTTTACAATCATGTTTTTAATCTCTAAGATATTTCTTGTTTTCTGAGTGATCCTTTTCCCTAAGCTACTGTTCTTGTTCTTTGAATGTAACATCTTGAATGTTGCTGAATGTGTTTTTAGAGTATATTTTTTTGTCCTGCTTTTTATTTTGGTCTTCCTCTTTTATCTGCTACACACACACACACACACACAGGGATCCTTGGTTGTCTATTCACATATAAGGATATGATAGTTGGGTAAGTTTCCTCTGGCGTTGAATTAGCAAGACAAGTTCCTCCTTGCTTCACTGTGGAGTGATTTCTGACTGGGAGTTGAGAGGCAGGAAATGGCAGGGCAATTTGTGTGCCTGGCATTAGATTAGGTGAGGAGGGTGTTGGAGAGAAGACCATAATACTTACCAAAATGAGAAGAGTTTAGTTAGTCCCAGACATTATTATTCAAAGAAGACTTAGCATTTCCCAGATCATACATTCCTTTTACTTGTTTTTTGTTGATTGTTATAAAGCCATCCTTCAACCCTCCCCTAGAAATAAATTCCAGCAACCTGAACTCAGCTCAGCATGTAGAAGTGAGGGAGGGCTCATGTTATGAACCAGTTCCCTATGCTGTGCACTGACTTCCAGTTACACTCCTGTTTCTAGACCAACTTCCATCTGCTGTCCTCTGACTGACAGTCTATACTGAACCAGGGATCCCTAAGGCCACCTAGGCCCCACCTCCTCAGCAGCCCTCTTGTTTCATCTCCTGTTCTTCGCTGTTCTCCAATTATGTCATCCACAAGCCTACTCCTATCCACTCATGATCATTCAGAATGTGTTTGCCTCCTGGTTGAAGACCTGCTCCCTGCTGCCTACTCCCTTTTATTCTTCTTTCTATAATAGTTTTTGATTTGTTTGTTTGTACTTCTATCTGTTCATCACCACAGGATCTTAGAAACCACAAAGTGTAACCAGCTATGTACTTCCTCTTCACCCTTCATCTTTTGCTCATCACAACCACTCCTGCTAATGGAATCCACTGCCATAGCCCTGTATTAGGTCGCTAGGATGAAACTTTTTTTTTTTGACCATGCCACGTGGCATGCGGGATCTTAGTTCCTGACCAGGGATCGAACCCATTCCCCCTGCAGTGAAAGCACGGAGCCCTAACCACTGGATACCAGGGAATTCCCTGGGATGAAACATTCTTAAATGTTCTATGATCATTTTAAAGACACTAAAACCATTTGTGTATTTTTCACAAGTTCTACACATTTATCAAGTAAATCAAGATTAATTTTATAATAGCAAAGATGAATTATATAATAATTTTTTTCTATATCCTTATTTAATACACTTCTTGACTTGTCAAAGACTGGATGGTTTGTGTAAATCTTTCACTATAATTTTGGTTTTATTGACTATAATAACAACTTTAAAATTGCTTTATATATTTAGATGCTGTTATTTGGGGCACAAAAGTTCATGACTACTGTAGCATCACAATAAAGTGAACCTTTTATCAAGGTAAGATAACTATATTCTATTCAATTATTTTATCTTACATTTTACTTTTTCTGGTTCTAATACTGTCAATGCAGCTCTCTTTTGGTTTATATATTATTAACATATCCCTGTTAATACCTTTATTCTTATATGTTCTCTAAAAATTTACCTTTGTGTTTCTCCTAAGTGGAAAAAACTTTAATTTCAATTTATTTTTTGATCCATGAAGGAGTTCAATCCCATTCATCTGCTCAACAAATATTTATTGAGCAACTACCATGAATTAGATCTAATATTCAGAAGTGAAAAGAACAAGCACAATTCAAGCTATTATAAATTTTTTGCATCTTATTTTCTCTAACTATTTAGATATACAAACTGTTTGCTTCTTTGTTTATTCTACAAGTCATTACCTTTGAATTAAAAGAAGGGAAATAAGAAAGATAGAAATGCAGTATTCATTCAATATTTTTTTTAAAATACTCTTAGCAAACCAGGAATAGATATTTTTTAACCTGATGAAGAATACTGATTGAAAAACATGCCTACAAATGGTGATAGGTTGAAAGCTTCTCCTCTAAGATCAGGAACAAGACAAATGTATTCACTTTCACCACACCCATTCAACATAGTACTAGCCAGAGCAATTAGGTAAGAAAAAAATAAAGACATTCAAATCAGAAAGGAAAAGTAAAATTGTTTCTATTTGCAGATGATATGATCTTTTTTTAAATTTTTATTTATTTTTTATTTGTTTATTTTTGGCTGTGTTGGGTTTTTGTTGCTACATGCGGGCTTCCTCTAGTTGCAGTGAGTGAGGGCTACTCTTTGTTGCAGAGCACGGGCTTCTCATTGTGGTGGCTTCTCTTGTTATGAAGCATGGGCTCCAGGCACGCAGGCTTCAGTAGTTGTGGCTTGCAGGCTCTAGAGCACAGGCTCAGTAGTTGTGGCGCATGGGCTTACTTGCTCCACGACATGTGGGATCTTCCCAGACCAGGGCTTGAACCCATGTCTCCTGCATTGGCAAGCAGATTCTTAACCACTGCACCACCAGGGAAGCCCAATATGATCTTATATAAAGAAAATTCTAGACTCTACCAAAACAACTGTTAGAACTAACCAACAAATTCAGTAAAGTTGTAGGATATAAAATCAACATAAAAATGAGTTGCATTTCTATACACTATCTGAAAAAGAAACAAAGAAAAATACCTTTTACAATAGCATCAAAAATTTTAAATATTTAGGAACATATTTAACCAAGGAGGTGAAAGATCTGTACACCAAAAATTACAAGACATTGATGAAAGAAATGGAAGAAACAAATAAATGGAAAGATACCCTGTGTTCATCAATTGTAAGAGTTAATATTGTTAAAATATCTATACTACCCAAAGCCATCTATAGATTCAATGTAATTCCTATTAAAATTCAAATAGCATTTTTTTAATTCTAATATTTATATGGAACCACAGAAGACCCCAAATAGCCAAAGCAATCCTAATAGCCACAGCAATCCTAATAAAGAACAAAGCTAGAGGCATCACAATTCCAACTTTCAAACTTTATAACTTTATTACAGAGTTATAGTAACCAAAACAGTATGGTACTGGCAAAAAAAAAAAAGACACATAGGCCAATGCAACAGAATCAAGAGCCCAGAAATAAACTCGTGCTTCTACAGTCAACTAATATTTGACAAGGGAGCCAACATGATGTGATAGGGAAAGATAGTCTCTTCAATAAATAGTATTGGGATAACTGCATATGCATGTGCAAAAGAATGAAATTGGACCCCTATGTTACATCACTCACAAAAATTAACTTGAAATGGATTAAAGAGTTAAATATAAGACCTAAAACTGGAAAGCTAATAGAAAAAAACATCAGGGAAAATCTCCTTGAAATTGGTTTTGGCAACAATTTTCTTTGATACGACACCAAAAGCACAAGCAACAAAAACACAAATAAGCATCAAACTGCATCAAACTAAAAAGTTTCTTCACCACCACAGAAAAAAAAAAATCAACAAAAAGAAAAGGCAACGTACAGAATGGGAGAAAATATTTGCAAACCACCTATCTGATAAGTGCTTAATATAAAAAATATATAAGGAACTCATACAACTCCATGGCAAAAAAATCCCAAACAATGCAATTAAAAAATGGGCAGAGAACTTGAATATACCTTTTTCCAAAGAAGACATACAAATGGCCAACAGGTACTTGAAAATATGCTCAACATCACTAGTCATGAGGCAAATTTAAATCAAAACCACAAATATAGGGGCTTCCCTGGTGGCACAGTGGTTGAGAGTCTGCCTGCCAATGCAGGGGACACGGGTTCGAGCCCTGGTCTGGGAAGATCCCGCATGCCGTGAAGCAACTAGGCCCGTGAGCCACAATTACTGAGCCTGCACATCTGGAGCCTGTGCTCCACAACAAGAGAGGCCACAATAGTGAGAGGCCCACGCACCGTGATGAAGAGTGGCCCCCGCTTGCCACAACTGGAGAAAGCCCTCACACAGAAACGAAGACCCAACACAGCCAAAAATTTAAAAAATTTTTTTAAAAAACCCTGGTAATTCCCCCCCCCGCAAAAAAAAAAACACAAATATATACATATATACATATAAACATGCCTATAGTAAATATATATTTGATGATTAAAACTGAGAATTTTTCTCCTTGAGATCATAAATAAAACAAGGATGTTCAATTTCACCACTTCTACCCAACATTTTACTGTAAGTTCTAGCTAGTGCAATAAAGCAAGAAAAATAAATAGAAGACAACTAGATTATAAAGGAAAAAAATACCATTATTTTCTGATGACATGATTGTGTAAAAAGTATATCCAAAAGAACCTATAGACAATTAGAATTAATAGAGAACTTAGCAAAGGTGCTGGAGATCAGGAAATAGACAAAAACCAATTTTATTTCTGTATACCAGCAACAAACATAGAGAAAATAAAAATCTAAGAATCATTAACATTTACATTAGCATCAAAGGGCAACAAATATCTAGAAATACATCTAACAGAAAATGCACAAGATGTCTCTACTGAAAACTACACAATGTTATTGAGAGAAACTAAAGAAGTTCTAAATAAATGGAAGACTTGTTTTGTAAAATCACAAATCTTCCCAAATTGTTCTATAAATTTGCTATAATACCAATCAAAATCCAAGTATGATTCTGAGTGTGTGTAATTTTATAAGCTGATTCTTAAATTCTTATGAAAAGTCAAATAGCCAAGGCAATTGGAAAGAAAAGTAAAGCTGAAGGACCCACACTACCAGCTATGAAAACTCACTATAAAGCTATAATCAATAAGACTGTGTGATCTTGATGTAAGAAAAGTCCAAAAAAACCTTAGTGGAATAGAATAAAGAGTCTAGAAACCACACAATGTTTAGTCATTTAATTTATGAAAAGTTGACTCTGTAGAGCAGTCTTTTAAATAAATGATGTTAGGTGGATTGAATATCCATGAGAAAGAGTACTTCTTCACTGCTATCTCACACCACACACAAAAATCAATTCCCCAATGCACTGCAGCTCTAAATGTAAAATGTTAAACACTAGAACTTTAAGAGGAAAACATCTTGTAGATGTGTGAAGTATACAAAGATTCTTAAATAGGACACAAAAAAAGAGAGTAAAAAGGCCAACCACAGCATTGTAGAAGAAAAATACACACACACACACACACACACACACACAATCTCCAGAAAAAATTCTCTTATCAAGATACGTACATAGAACTCCTACAAATTAATAAGAAAAAGATTTTTTAAATAGAAAAATAGGTCCAAGACATGAACAGATACTTCACAAAAGAAAATCTCAAAATGGCCAATAAGCACATGAAAATGTGTCAAGTTAGTTATCAAGGAAATGTAAACTAAAATTACAGTTCAGTGCACTAACCATTCAGAACGGCTAAAATGGAAAAGATGGAAAATACCAATAGATATAGAACAACTGGAACTCTCATGCATTTCTCTTGGTGGTGTACAAACTATTTGGAAAACTGTCAGTATCTACTAAACCTGAGCATGTGTGTTTCTTTGACACAGATACCCACTCCTAAGTCCATACTCACCGAAAATGCATACATATTTTTTAACAAAAACCATGTGCAATAATATCCATGGTAGTGCCATTCATATTAGTCAAAACCTAGAAACTCCTTAAATGCCATCAACGGTAAAATTGATAAGTAAATTGTGATGCAGTCACATACTGAAATGCTACATAGTAAAGAAAATGGATGATCTACAACAACTCTTTCTGAATAAATCTCAGAAACATAATTTTAAGATGTAGAAGTCAGAAGAAAGAATGCATACTATATGACTCAATTTATGTAAGTAAAAGCCCAGTGATTACCCTTGGGGGTGTGACAGTAAATGGAACGGAGCAAGAGGTATCCTCTGGGGTCTAGCCATGGTCTTCATATTGATCTTGGTGGTTGTTACACCAAATTTTCAGTTTGTGAAAATTCACTAAGCTGAACGTACAATGACTTTCTGCATGTATGTTATATTTAAATGAAGTTAAACATAAAACAACCACAAAGGCAACTTAACCACCTTTATTTTTATAATTGTTGGTATCTTTTTGTTAAATGAGGAGATTAATATTGTTCCCTTGCACTCTTTCTAGTTTTATTAATACAATTAGAAATATTTAGGCCCAAACTATTGTAGTTTTTAGCAATTGTTAAACTTTATGTTTTGAGCATTAATTGCATTTTGCTTTATAGTTACCACTATAATTTACCACAATTGTATAGACTTAATTAGAAACAAATGAAATAGAGACTAAAAAGACAATAGAAAAGATCATTGAAACTACATGCTTGTTCTTTGAAAAGATAAACAAAAGTGACAAGCCTTTACACTCACCAAGAAAAAAAAGAGAGGAGTCAAATAAGTAAAGCCAGAAATGAAAGAGGAGATGCTACACCTGATACCACAGAACTACAAAGGATCATAAGAGACTACTATGAACAATTGTACACTAACAAATTGGACAACCCAGAAGAAATGGACAAATTCCTAGAAACATACACCAAACCAAGACTTAATCATAATGAAATAGAAAATTGGACCAGATTGATTGAATTGGTAATCAAAAACCTCCCAACAAACAAAAGTCTAGGACCAAATGGCTTCACTAGTGAATTCTTCTCAAATTCTTCCAAAAAATATAAGAGGGAACTCTTCCAAACTCATTTTATGAGGCTAGCATTAGCTTGATTAAAAAAGAAAAACAGGCAAGGACTCCACAAAAAAGAAAATTACAGGCCGATATCCCTGACGAATGTAGATGCAAAAAAATCCTCAACAAATTATTGGCAAGCCAAATTCAACAACACATTAAAAGGATCATGCACCACGATCAAGTGGAATTTATTTCCAGGGATGCAAGGATTGTTCAACATCCACAAATCAGTCAGTTTGAGTATTTTTTAAATGAAGGGCGCATGGGTGGTATACTTTCTAAGTACTTTTTTCATGTTTCAAAATTGACAAGCTTGCCTCAGGAATGAGAGGTTAAGAGAATGTAGAATTGTGTTTTCAATTCAAAATACCTTTCGTTTTTATAAAGGCAGTATATGTACAGTGTAGAAAATTATAAAATATAGATAAGTAAAAGAAAACAAAAATCATCATTTTTTCACTGTTAACAGCTTAGACTATGTCTTCGCAGATCTTTTTCTATACACATACATGGATATGTATGTTTATCAAAGTAAAATCATCCTGTGCACATTGTTTTATAACATGGTTTTATTCTGTAAATAAGTGTCCATCTTTTCATTAAATTATGTCATCTAGTGCCCAGACTGTACTCAAATTTCCCTGATTGTCCTTTACAGATGGATTGCCTCAACTAAATGCAATCCAGGTGGTTATTCCCTTAAATTACTTCTAATCTAGAAGAAGCCCCTTTTCTGAGGGTGGGTGGTTGAATGGATTGGGACAAATGCCATATCTTCTGGATTTGTCTGCTCACCTTCTTAGGTATCATTGAGGCACTGTCTTTCTCCAAATCTCTGTAAGCATATCTGTTGAGCTCCTGTCATTTGGTGTTACAGAAGAAAATTCAGATAGCAATTTGATTCTCCACCTGCCTTCCTACTGCTTTCTAACTTATTTTGTCTAACTTTGAAGTTTAAAAAATGTCATGAGGTGCTATCTCCATGGGACTCTATTCAGTTAATTATGACCAGTATTCAGTGAATGCTTTCATCTAAAAGGTAAAGTTTTTATTGAACTCAAAGACTGTTTCTTTCTTTCTTTCTTTCTTCCTTTCCTTCCTTTCTCCCTTTCTTTCTTTCTTTTTTCTTTCTTTTCTTTCTTTCTTTCTTTCTTTCTTTCTTTCTTTCTTCCTTCCTTCCTTCCTTTCTTTCTTTTTTTTCTTTCTTTCTTTCTTTCTTTCTTTCTTTCTTTCTTTCTTTCTTTCTTTATCTTGTATGTGTGTGTGTGTATCTCTATGCCATTTCCTGCTGGAATTGTTAGCATATGTAATTTGACTCTCCTGGACTTAACCCCTGAATTTGTCTCTTTATTGGTCCTCTCAATTATGTTCAGCTCTTTATTCCTTTCATAGGAAACTGTCTTCTCACTCTTGGATTTGGGAATAAAGATGAGAATGGGATTCTCAGTCTTAGCACACTACCAGAAGCACAGGTATTATCAACCCCACCCAGCATGCACTGAGCTCTTCCCCTCGGCCAGGTTCTGTTCTACATGCTCTACAAGGATCACCTCAATGGATCTTCACTCAAGCCTATTAGGTTGGGATCATGATTAACTCCATTTCACAGATGATGAAACTGAGATACCAAGTAGATTAGCAACTTGCCCAACCACATGGATAATTAGTAGTCAGACTGGAATCTAATTCCAATCTCCTTCTCCCGGGCTGTCTGTGCTGCTAGGAACCTGGATGGACACCAGGCTTCTAGCCTCTCAGTCCCATTGCATCCCCTCCCCTAGTGGGACCCTACTAAATCTCCTTCCAGGTAAGTTGCTCATTTGCATGCAGCCATCTGTGGACAGGTCTTCCCCTTGGTCTGGTGCTTTTTGCTCTATATTTCATAGAATTTTCTCAAAACGTTGTAATATGACTGGCTGCCTTTCCTAGTTTCCAATATGAGCACAGAATTTTTCCCATATTTACATTCCTTTGGCCATTTGAAAGGAAACCTCATGCTAAATGCACACTTGGAGGTTTTTTTGGTTTTTATCTTCCCTATCAAAATGTGAGCTCCAGTTATTTCATCTCCCTGACCAAAAGGCTTCTGGGACTACCCCACTCATAGTGTACAATATGAAACCCGTTAATTTAGAAACCAGTCCCTCTACAAACAAGCCCAGCCTGACTTTCCAATCACAGTACCTATCACTCTTTTGATCCTCTTCATTTTGGAAGAAATCGACCTATATCTGCATTCTCCCTGCCCTGGCCTCGCACCTTGGCACCATACTGCTTTCTCCATCCTTTCCCTCATCCCATCCCTGCTCCTTCCTCAGATGCTGCACAGGCATTTTGCCTCTTCACCTCCCCCTGTGACCTCCTCTCAGTCAGGGTCCCAGCAGCAAGCAGATGGTACGCTCTGTGAGGATTCTCCAGGGAGCGTTTACCTACAAAGGGGCCCGTTACAAGGTGAGAAGTGCCTGTAGGAGAACCTCAAGGGATGGTGTAGGAACCAGTGTCTGGACCTAAAGGAAGGAGAGAAGGAGAGGTCCCTGGGGCCTAGAAAGAGAATCCCGCATTGTCTTGAGAAGAGCAGAGACCTTCAGGCAACCACAGAGGGAGAACCCAGCAGATTAAATACTCTGACCTCAGACTCCCCTCCAGTCTCCTGCCAGGGCTCCCCTCTGTCAGAACCCAACCAGAATCCAAATGGCCTGGGACCCCTTGATATAATGCATACACATCCACCTCCTGGGGCTGAGACCAGAGTAGAGAGGATGAGTGAATGTGGATGGGCACACGGAGAGTCAGCTGCAGACTCTGTGATTTCCATCACTTAGAGTCTCTCCTTACCCACCAGCTCATGGGGGTGGGCGCCATCACTCTGCATCTCTGTACCCATGTCTAATGGCAGTTAACGTGCAGCCTGGGCTCAGTGAACTCGTGTGAGTGAGGGAGCAGTAGTGACACAACCCATCCAATGGGTTCGTTATCCTAGAAGTGGGAAAGGTTGGCCTGGGTCATCTTCATTCCCCTCTTAGTCACCAATAGCATTGATCAAGGGGTGCCGGTGGGCCACAAACAGATGTTTTTCAGCATGTGCTCTAGTGCTGGGGCTGGTGTCACCTGCACTGTATTCTGAGTGGGCTAGCCGGCCCAGACTCCAGTATCCTTACCTCGCACCAGCGGACACCAGCAACCAGCAGCTGACTTGCATTATTCTCTTGTTCATTTGTTGATGCCTGTGTTCATTTATTTGTTAAGCATTCATTAAGCACCTACAGTGTATAGCAAGGGTTTCAGACTTATGTGCCTATAGGGGCCAGGCAGAGAAAGTAAGCAAAAGCAGCAGCCCTGGTTTAAGGAAATAGAGAGCAGTGCCCCTTTAAAGAGGGTGGCCCCACCCTTTCTGCAGAAATGCACACCCAATATTGCTTTATCTTCCTCTCCCTTTCTTTTTATTTTCACAAAGAAGACAGATTTCCAGCTTGATCTGAAGTCATTTTTTTTATTTATTTTTTATTTTATATTGGTGGTATAGTTGATTTACAATGTTGCATTAGTTTCAGGTGTACAGCAAAGTGATTCAGTTATACATATACATATATCCATTCTTTTAATCTGAAGTCTTTTTAAATGCCATCTATCAAATTTGTTTGTTTTCTGATTGTTTCCCTGTAGGCACCAGTTTATACCCTCTGATGTTCAGGGAACCAGAGACCAGATACCATGATACATGGAAGGACCCTACTCCCTGCAAGTAACTCTAAGACAATGTGGGAAAAAAGTGTCTAAAGAGAGGTAGAGAGAACACATCATGGGAAAAATTCTTCACGCTGCTGGTGACAAATCTCCCCATGACCAACCCACCCATGCAGCCTTGTCTCAATTGTGTCCCGACTTGGAAACCCGACTTTGGAAACACAACATGTGAGGCTTTGTGATTTTGATTAGAATGACATCACTATGGGACAGCCACATTCTTTCCCAAGACCAAAAAGTCCCTCTCAACAAAGGGTGAAAGAAAACCATTGTTTACTTATGCTCCATTCTTCTTAATTTCTGATATTCTTTTAGACTACTGCCAAGTCCAAATGAAAAGTTGTTCTGATGTAATAACTATAGACTTTGATCTGAACTCACCAAAGCCATTGTGAAGAATTTCAGAGCAGAACCACTTGAGTAACAAGTCATCAAATGAATGTGAGCCTTGACTTTTTTTTTAAACTTTACCAGGAAGTTGGTCTTAAGAGTGAAAATGAGCTTTTCCCCAGAAGTAAACACTTGTCACAAACACTTAAAATGACATTTTCTCTAACGTTCCTTTTTCCTTATGAGGAGCATGGATTTCACACCTGGGAGCGGATGCATTACTGTCTCTGCCCTTTGATCATGGCCTTGGCTTCACACAGATAAACTTGGGACCAACTCCTTGATCTCACTACTCCGGGTCAGTAATTTCGGGAGGTCTTCCACGTTTCCCGGGGCAACACCTAAAATGCCTGCTGCCCTAAACCCCTTACTGGCCTGGGGTGGTTGTATAACTTGTCACACCCACTGGATCACTTGCAGATTGAAAGGGCCATTGTTTGACCAGGAAAACAAGCATTAGCCTTGACTGCCCTGGGCCAGTTGTGCTGTAAGGCCGTCCTACCTGAAGAAAAGTGGAAGGCTCAATATGATGGAGACCTCTTCACACAGGATCACTATGCAGGAAAAAGGGCAGGGAATGATTAGTCATGGGTGGGCCGGCAGTGTCCTCAGCTACCCGCACTCCAGAGAAAGCAGAATACTTGCAAAGTCATGGAGACTGGGCCTGGGATCCCAATACGTGTGGGAACCCTCTTCAGACTGCTGACATTCTTCTCTTCCTATAGTTTCCCTACAGGGTGACCTGAAACCCACTTGTACAGCAATATTTATGATCTCTGTCTCTCTGTGTCTGTCTCTGTCTCTCTGTCTCTCTGTCTCTCTCTCACATGTGCTTTTTGACACTAACATGATGAATTATAGACTGTATCTAGTCTTTCCAGAAGTTTCCGTGTCAACTAATGATCTGGGCAAGGAGATGGCTGGGGAATTCTTAACCAGCTAAGAAAATGACAGCTCAGCATATGGGCCACGCACCTGAGGCCCCTGGCTGGGAATTCCTGGCTACATTTGGCATATTTCCTTTTGATTCTCAGTGTCTACAATGTTCAGATATGGATAAAATAGTAATATTATTATTCACATCATCATAGATGCTAAGAATATTGGCTATCATGCATTAAGCACCATTCTGGACAAGCATCATACTAGGCATCTATACTTATAATACTGTCCAATCCTTATACTCCTATAAAGAAGACATATTTATCTCTATTCTACAGATGAGGACACTGAGGGTCAGAGGTTAACTGTCCTGCACACAGCCGGGCTCAGCGTTGGTGTTGACTTCCCCCAGAATCTGCCAAAAAGTGATAAATCCCAAGCCATATCTTTGCCTTAAAAAAATTAAGTTTGGGGCTTCCCTGGTGGCGCAGTGGTTGAGAATCTGCCTGCCGATGCAGGGGACACGGGTTCGAGCCCTGGTCTGGGAAGATCCCACATGCCGCGGAGCAACTAGGCCCGTGAGCCACAACTGCTGAGCCTGCGCGTCTGGAGCCTGTGCTCCGCAACAAGAGAACCCGCGATGGTGAGAGACCCGCGCACCGCGATGAAGAGTGGCCCCCGCTTGCCACAACTAGAGAAAGCCCTCGCACAAAAACAAAGACCCAACACAGCCAAAAATAAATAAATAAATAAATAAATAATTTTTTTTAAAAAATTACGTTTGTGTCTTAAGCAGTCTTGCAAATCACTATTACTAATTGTCAAAGTTTATGTAGGAGGCTAGTAAATAGGATTATGTCATTCCCTCCCCAAACACTGGGGAGCAAGGTGGCAAGAATGAGTATACCCTAAAGACAATAGCATTTTTATTCTGCCATCACATGAGTGGGCTCTTACAAATGTCCCGTTTATTCACCAAGACTTTGCTGGCTACTTTATAAGTGTAAAAATAAGAAATACAGCGCAGGAAACTATATTTTGAGCACATTTAAATTGGGATAATAATGAGAATTGTGTCCACTGCATGTTTCAGCATGTTTGCAAGATGCAAGTGCCCTGCTCAACCCCTCTGCGGACACTGTGTACCTGAGGGCTAGCCACGTGTTTGGGTCACAACTGCTGAGCCCCCAAAAGGAACGGTTCCCCAGGCACCGGCAGCTGGAAAGAACCAAGTGCCTGTGAGAAGAACCTGGATGAGAATTCTTAGCAAGACTTTCTCTATTTCCTTTCCCTTCCTCTCTCTGAACCAGGGATTCTACGGGGTGAGTGTTTATGGCCGATGCTTTCTACCCAACGTGCGCCCGCAGCTTAGAAATGGACGCAGTGGCTTGCAAGATCAGTGACGATAAACACAGGGCAGAATTGACAGATCCCTGGCGTGAGTCAACGTGGATGTTCCATCCCTCCATTCTGAGCACAAAGGGTGCTTAAAACTTTAATGAATTGAACTCTATGAGTAAGGGATGTTAATCATTTTAATTACCCAGCAGCTTGAAATCAGATATAACAGTCCAATAATGTATCTTTAAACGAATACAACCCTGCCCTATAAAAAATCCCTTCCAAACCCATTCTAATAATTTCTATTTATCTTTTCTGACGTTAACTGTTATCCAGCCCAGCCGGCCAACAGACAGCCTCCCCCTCACGTTTGGTTTAAATGCAATGCCGTCTAGTTTTTCAATATCACTAGCATCCCCCTGGTGGGCAGAGAGCAAGGCGGTGGCACTGGTCACACTTCACTGCTTTATCTCATATGACAGAGAGCGATGCTGTGCTTCAACCCAGGCCAGCCTGGCAGAGGGGAAGGTGGCCGCAGAGATCTCCCCCTGCTGCCGAGAAACACCAAAGGGCCCCTCCATGTGACTTGCTAACAGCATGAAGGGGCAGACAAATAGATTTTCCTCTATATTTATAACCAGCATCATTCTTCCTTCCAAGGCGTTCAGTGCAGGTAGCTGTTTTATATGAAATGAACAATCTTTATAGACGTACCAGAGCCATAACAAGCCTGATTTTCAGCGAAGCTGAGGTATATAACTCTTACCGAATTGTCAGGCTACTTGCTCAACAAATCAAGCCTAACTTATGATGTTTGCAGTGTAATTTTTATTCCTGTTTGACTAGCCAACTACCCGGTGGTAATAGGATGTTAGGAAAGGGCAGTGGCGATGTTTGTGCATGCTGTGATTGATAGGCCAGCTCAGTATTTTTCATTTATATCTCCGGATTCCAAATCAGTTAAGTTTAGGAAAAATGAAACAAAGTGGCAAGAAAAATGTTTGCAGATTGCAGACCGGCGCTCCCGCAGATCTGAGTTCAGCCCACATCTGCCGGGATTGTCTGGAAACATTAAGATATCTAAATGGAAATCAATACTATATGTGCCAGGCATTTACTACCAGGAACAAGCATCAAGAGACTTGAGCTAATCAGACTTCCAGCCTGTGCCTCCGCCATAGACTCAACCCCAGGGGTGTCCTAATTGCCCAGACTAATCATAGAAGAGTTAAATTTATAACCGAGAAAGACATCTTGTTTTTCTTACCAGTCATCATTTAGGAGCGGGAAGGTTCACCTGTGAGGTGGGTGCCAGATGTACGGTGGGAAGCCCCATGCACGGGAAGATGTCTCCTCACCTGTCAGAGGAGAGAGAAGACGGATTTACCATCAGCCGTAAAACCAGTCAGCCTCCGGGTGGGAGAGACGTGCACCAGCTCACACACGAGCTGCAAGTTTTCTCACTTACAGCCTCTCCACTTAACCCCATGTTCTGGAACATGAAAGGAGAGGGCCGTGCATCCACAAGGCCCCTGCACACTTTGATCCCCACCCCGGTTTTTTACTCTAAGGAAATAGCGCAGGAAAGCAAGTAGCGTAAGTGATGTTAAAAATATATGCATCTGTTTTTCCCCCGAGTTCCACTCTCAGCTTTCGTCCCTTGGAATCTCCAGAGGAGCTAATATCACTTGAAGACATGTATCTCCCTAATATACTGTACAAACAAGTCACCAATATTATTCACATTCCAACAAACTACGAAGTCACACAATAGCTATTGGACGAGCCCGAACTATACTGCTGAAAAACCATAATGTATCAGGGGACTGTATGCCTAATATTTGCATTCTAGATGCCAACTGTGAGCATATTTTCTACTATTTTCAACAAATTACACCAAAATATGCAAAATGTTTATAAGGCTCCATCTTCTATTTTTGGCTCCGGTATATTTGCAACTTAATAGTCCTTCAGAGATTTGTTTGTCTCCTCGGGAGAAATAGGAAAGTGGAAAATGCAAAAAAAGAGAACAAGAGACAGGGAGAAGAAAAAAAACTGAATATGCTTTGTTTGTGCAACAAGTCGAGTTCTGCAAGTTTTTCGTAAAAGAGCAGAGCCAGCTGTCCTGCAGGCCCTTCTTCAACGAGAAATTTAATAACATTATTTGGATTCCTTGTGCCCTGGATTTCAGATGTATTTTTAATGCGTGTGTCTTAAAACAAAACAACCGTTGTCAAATGCTGTACTCTCGTCTCACCAGTTTAAATGGTTTCCGAGACAGCACAATTCTGGGAGTATCATAAGGGCTGTGATCAATGAAAGCTTGTGCCTTGCATCCTGTGGCCTCCCAAGGACGCTGTGCCCATACCAGGGAAGGTTTGTCAGTGCTCTTCCCGGGAAAGGTGTCTCTGGTCTTCGCAATGTGAACCCTGAAAGCCTCTTGCCTTCTGTGCCATTGTCCCTGCTTCCATGCTCACACAGCTGGGCACAAGGACATAGGTTTCTTGTCTGCAGCCCGGTGAGAGGGCCATCCCTGACCGCCCTATGTCCGTGTAGCATTAGGGCTGATATGCTGGAGCAGAAGCCAGGGTGCAGGCATTGAAAAGAATTCTGGGTCAGGGAGGGCAACAGTTTCCAGCTGCTGGATTACAAAACCAAGTCTGAAAGTTTTCAATCCAGCTTCTCTGTTGGAAAAGCTGAGAAAGACAGAAAGGTAGGGAGGGAGGAAGGAAGGAGGGAAGGCAGGAAGGAAGGAAGGAAGGAAGGAAGGCAGGAAGGAAGGGAAAGAAAGAGAGAAAGAAAGAAAAGAAAGAAAGAAAAGAAAGAAAAAGAAAGAAAAGAAAGAAAGAAAGAGAAAGAAAAAGAAAGAAAGAAAGACAAAGAAAGCAGGGAGGGGGAGGCGGGAGGGAGGAAGGAAGGAAGGAAGGAAGGAAGGAAGGAAGGAAAGAAAGAAAGGAATATCTAATATTTCTAGGAATTGGGCCTCATGCCCTTGTTCTCTAACTGGACCAACCTTTCCTAAGAAGACTGAAGCTTCAGCCAAATTCATTACTTAGCCAAAAATAATAAAGTCAGAGGAAGAAATATTTAATTGAATAAATCCATATTCTTTGCCAGCCTTCACCTAAATAAACGGGAAGAAAGTAAAATGCCTCCCAAGTCTTTGTACTCACAGTGGGTCCTCAAAATGTGTTTGTAGGCTGGATAAGCCGATGATACATGGGTGGATGAACGGGGAAGACAGTTCAGTTGGACACAGACCCAGAAGAGGTAAAACAACATCCTTCAAATGGAGAGACCAAGGAGGAAGTGATTCTCAGAACATGCCAGGCTGCAGGCTGGCAGGCTCACCTCCCAAAATGCTGTGCTGCTTGGCACCAAGCCCTGGGTCAGAGGCAGACAGACCCTAATCTGCCTGGAGGACAAAGTCCAACAGCTCCCGACCCCTGAGCAGACTGACTCCACACGTACTCATCAGCCAGATGGAGGCTGTTAGAAGAAGAGGCTTGATGGGCCCAGGCCCGACTCAGGATGCAAAGACTTCTCCACCCCAATCCCCCCTCCACAGTCCTCCCCTGACCTGCTCGTGTGGCCGGCTTCCTCATGCACAAGGGCTGCTGTGCAATAGCCTGAGTGGTGGAGAAATTCCCTGGGTCTCAGCAGAGCGAAGCCTGCTAGAGGCCGAGGAGCAAGGCAGGGCCACGAGCACAGAGAAGTCGATGGGGTTGGGGAGCCCCAGCTAACCAAGCAATAATAGAACTCCTGCTTATGGACGGTTTACCACATGCCAGGCGCCAGTCTTATTGCTGTGCACACGGGAACTCAGTTTAATTCTCACCACTGCCCTGTGAGGGGGGGTTCCATGGTTATCCTGCAGGGGAATTAAGTAATTTGGCCAGAATCTCAGAGTTGAGAGCGGTCACCAGGGGGTCCATGCCATGACCCCCTAGTGCTCTGTTGCTGAAGGGGGTGTCTGGGTGCCCAAGGGTGAAGGCCGTCACAAGGAGATAAGGTGACAGAGGGTGACCCAAGATGCAAATTGGACTACCTTTATATTACTTAGAGAATGATAATAATAATAATGAAATGAATCCATGCCAAGCAAAAAGCTTGAAAATGGATGCTCAGCCAGAGCAGTGGTTCAGTAATGAGCTTCATGGAGAGGGAGGCTCAAATGGAAATGCAATTAGAATGGTTATAAGACAAACATTCGAGGGCTTTCAGCGGTGTGATTCGCTGGACTTTGGTCCCCAGTCGGACACTGGGGAAAGTCATTGTATTCAATTACCAAGGCTTCGGCTTCATTTCTCCAATATTCAAAAGCCTGTGATCTCACTGTCTTCTCACAGTTAGAAAACCAGAAGGACAGGCACCGCCGGAGCCTGCTGCCCGGCGGCCTGGCCCTCCTCGTGGACCAGCTGTGCCCCTCAAGTTCCATCGCCAGCCCCAGCGGAGTGGGACCTCCTCGGTCCCACTTCCCACTAGACACCAGACCCAGGGAGCATTTGTAAAGTGCCCCTTCCCTTGTCTGGTGATTCCGGAGGGAAGGGGCAAGAGAGCAGGGGACAGAGAGGGAGGACTGAGTCAGGAGGAGGGCATGCCTTGTTGAATCCTAATAAATCAGAGCGTCCCCAGGAGGTAGAAGCAACAGGGAACTGCATGCTAGCCGAGCTGCACACTGACCCAAGGTGGAGCTCACAGAGAAATGATGTCCTCTTCAGCAGACTCCTGGAGAGATGGTCTGCATTTCTTCTGACAAATTAGAAGTGCCCTGAATGCAACCATTCCTCAGAAAATAGGCCTGATGTAGCAACGCGTGAGCTGCCATTATCTTGCTGCATAAAAAGACCATTTAAACAGGGCAGCCTTTAGAACACTGGCGCATTGGAGGCAGCATTTCTGAAAAATTACCCCCTCAACCGCCACCTAAACCAGTCACTACCCAAGGGAGAAGCCTCATTTACGACCGAGAAGACTGAGCAGGCTTCCATCAGAGGAAAGGCGTTGTTCGTTCATCTTTGTTTTCTGGGAGAGTTTACTGCTTCCCTGGAGTCCCCAGTCTGGGGGAATGTTCATCCGGGACGCAAAAGATCTGCTTACCTGCCCTTACAGATCTATTGTTTGATATAAACTGCACACCCTGAGCTCTTCAGGACTTTGTTATCTACAAAGCCTGGCTCTAACCAAGCAAAACCTTTTGCCATGAGTTTTAGAAACTATTTTGAAATTTTAGAAAGTATTGCTTTTTTTGTCCTTTGGTTTTGCACTGGCAAGCTTTTCTGGAAACACGATGGTAGGATGCCTGAGCTTGAGGGAGGGCTGGGCAGGGGCCGGGGGTAAGGAAAGAAGGGATGGAAACAAACTTGATTAAAGTCTCAGAATTTTAACCCACAATTCTCCCTAATTCTGGATGGGATACCACTGACTCCATTCACAACTTGATTCAATGCTTCCTCCCCAGAGGGATTTCCTGATCATCTGATGAAGGACAGCCCCATCAGTCTCTACCCTTCCCTTTACTCTGCTGCATTTTTCATCTCAGCATCTGTTTCTCTGAGATATTTACAATATGAACTTACTTGTTATTATTTCTTGCTCCACCCCCAGCATTGGAATGGAAGCTCCATGAGAGAAAGGACTTCGGCTCATTCACTGCGGGTTCTCAGTACCTAGAACAATACCTGGCACATAGCAATGGTTCTATTAATACTTGTGAATCAATAAGCAAATGAATCGACCTTGGGAACAGGACACTGTCAACTCCCAGGCTCTCACAAGGCAAAGAGGTGATACTTGTCACCAAAGGACACCTCCTGCAATCATGTGTCTGGTGGAAAGAATCCAAATTCAAACTCAGAACTTACTTGCAAACAGCACTGTTTGTGACATGGCCCTGTGCAGCCGATCCAGTGTCCGGATGAGGCAGCTTTTTGCTGTGTTCATTCTATCAAATTCCAGAGTCGAGCCTGATTTGGAAAACAAACCAGTCTAAAGAGATGTTGAAGGGAATAGGGAACAAGAACCACAGAGCAGCAGTGCACTCACTTTGACGGAATGTTTAATCAGAGGCTGGATGCACTTCTATCAGGGATGCTTCTAAAGGAATTCCAAAACGAGTGGGAGGTCAGAGATTAGAATCTAAGATTCCTCGTGACTTTTCAATGTTACTGTCTATGGTAGACAGAATAATGGCTCCCAAAAACATCCACACCAGAAGCCCAGAACCTGTGAATATGCTACCTTACATGGCAAAAGGGACTTTGCAGATATGGTTTAAGGATATGAATCCTGGAGATAGGGAAGTCATCCTGGATTATCCAGGTGGTCCCAAACTAACCACCTGACTTCCTTGGGGGGGGGGGGGGAAAGAGGACATTTCCTGGCCTTGATCAGAGAGAAAGACAAAAGAAATGTCAGAGGGGTGAAACTCTGTTGTCTTTGAAGATGAAGGCCATGAGCCAAGGCATGAGGGCAGCCTCTAGAAGTGGGGAAAATGCAAGGAAATGAATTTTTTCCTAAAACCTCCAAAAGGAAGGCCTGGATTTCAGTCCAGTGAGAACTGTGTTGGACTTTTGACCAACAGAACTAAAAGATAATAAATTTGCATTGTTTAAGCCACGGAGTTTGGGGTAATTTGGTATAGCAACAATAGAAGACTAATACATGGTCTATGACTTCTTGCACAAATAAAAGAAAAATTGTTGATCAGAAAACCCTGAGTTCCAAGATTATTCCCTTTTTGACCTCCAGCATGAAATACATGAGTTCCAATGAGGTGGGTCCCTACCTTAAGCTGAGCAAAGAAGCAAGAGACCAGGGAGAACATGCCAAGTTTAGAAGGGACACTCTGACCCAAGAGAGTTCAGTAGTTAGTCCATTTAAATCCTGGAAAGTATTTTCTACTATTCTTAAATTAAAAATTTCAGAACCAGAAGGTGAACTCTTTTTCTCCTGCTTAGATTGGAGAGATTTGGGTGACTCCCCTGAGTTCACAGCTCATACAATCACATGTATCATTAGAACCAGAAGGTGGAAACATCATATCCAAGGTGGGGACTCGGCTGGAGAAAGAAGCTCATTAGTTCCTCTGCAGGAAGCAGTCCTAATATTTCTCATCTCAGAATAAAAGAAGAAGTCTTACTTCAGGCAGAAGACAATACTATAAAAATCAGCCAATTTCCAGGCCACATTTGTACGTGAAATGTATTCTCATCTCAACTCCCACCCAAGAGGCTTCAACCTGTCCATTTTGGAACCAGAGCAAATATTCGACTATGTTAAATTGAAAAAGGAATAACTTACCTTGTGACTCACTGTCACTGCGTACCACATCCTATTCTATTTAATACCATTCATAGGTCCCACACATTGGGAAACCCCAGGCTACTTCATCAAACTCTGCAGCCTCCTGAGACTGAGACCCAGATCAGATTCAGCCCCTCCTTGTCCACATCTCCAACCGCTCTCTGTGTTCATTCTCCCTGCTCTCCAGCAAACTAACCCGAGTGTGCACGTGTGGAGGCCACGTAAAACATGAAATCTTGGCCCAGATCCAGCACTGACTTAGGCCCACCTGATAGATCTCCAAGTGCCCAAAATGTATAATTGGAATGGACATCCTTGGTAGTTGGCAAATCCCTAAATTTCTTCCTGGGGCCTTTGGGTGAGAAATATCACACTTCAGAAGGCCAAATGGAAGTCTCTAAAACTGCTCCTGCACCAGCCAACAGAGTCAATATGTATATGATAAAAGGGTGGTGGCCTCTGTCATATCTCATCTAATTCACCAGAATGACTGCCACAAGAGTCAGATCCTGAAGGATGACAATGGCCAATCTTGGTAAGGTACATGGACTCTGGAGGGTAGGAGATAAACCCTAAGAAAATTCAGAGACCCACGAATCAATGAAGGTTTTAGGGGTCCAGTGGCCAAAGACACACCAGAACATCCCATCCAAATTAAAGGACAAATTATCACATCTCACATGTCTCACAAATAAAAAGAAAGCACTCTGTCCATTTACCCCCATCCCAGGGTTCTAGAGGCAGTTATTCTACATTTCAGAATATTGCTCCAATCGATTTGCTGAGCAGCAAGAAAGTCTTCCAACTCTGAGAGGGACCCAGATCAGGAAAGGGCTCTGTAACAAGTCCAGGATCCACGACCTGGCAGACAGAGTGTTATTATAGGTAGCTGAGGTGGGGAAAGACTACACAGAGTTTAAGCACACCACATGAAAACTACCACTACCCACAACAACAACTCATGGGACACTCCTGGGCCCTAGTAGAGACAGAGTGCTTACCCATGGAATATCAAATTACCATGCAGTCAGAGCTACCCATCATGAATTGGGTTTTGTTAGACCCAGAGTCATAAGATCAGGTAGATCCAGCAGCAATCCACTGTAAGATGGAAAAATCTCATCCAGGATCGGCATAAGAAGAGCCAGAGGGCCCAGGTAAGCTGCCTGGGTTGGTAGTCCAGAATCCGTGTCATCCACCACTGTTGCACCAGCACCTCTCCCTCAGCTAACAAATATGGTACCATAGGTACTCTTATGACCAGCTGATGGAGAAGAACAAAGGGTGAGCTCAGTTCTCAGCTCAGTATGTGAAAATAAGCTTCAAAAAGACAACTGCCGCACTACTACCCCATGCAGGGATGGTCTTGAAAGACAACATCTTTCAAGCGAAAATCTTCCCAATAGCCTGAACTTCAGGCAGTAAACCTGATTCACTTTGTATGAAAAAGAAGTGGTCTGACATAAGAATATATATAGAATCTTGGGCAGTGGCAAATGACTTGGCTGGTTGTTCAAGAGCCTGGGAGGTGAATAATTGGAAGACTAGAGACAGAGTGCTGGAAAAGAAGCATATAAATGGATCTACAGGAGGACACAATGTATGATGATCTTTGTGTCATATGACAACGTCCACCAGGAAACATGGAAGAAGCACCAAATTAGTAGAACGAATGACTCAGCCCCATAATGTCAGCTGGCTTCTGTCGTTGGCTGGGACAATGACCTCATGGATGCAGTTAGAGACATGGAAGCACAAAGATTATGCATGGGTCCAATATTATGGGATCCTATTCTCTAAGACTGATCCAGCTGCTACAACTGCCAAATGTCCAACTTGCCGGCAACAGAGACCAATGATGAGTCCCTAACATGACATCGTACCCCAAGAAGGCTAGCCATCCACTTGAGGTCAACTTGACTACACTGAAACCTTCCACCCTGGAAAAAGTAGTAATTCAGCTTGACTGGAATTGAGACATATTCTGGATATGAATTTGCCTTTCCTGCCTGAGTTTGACTTTAGCTAGCACTACTATCCAAGGGTTTACACCAAAACTGGATTTCACGTAACGTTGTATGGTACTGAGGGACCCACTTCGTAACACAGAAGGTGTGACAGTGGGAATCTAACCATGAGATCCCCTGGTTCTATCACTCCCCATACCACAAAGGAAGCTTCCAGCTTGAGCAATAGAATGATCCTTTGAAGATTCAGCCCAGGCACCAACTTGGAGATGATATCCTGTTTTTTCAGGATCCTTCTGCAGGATTCAGTACACACTCAAAAGCAATGAAAATTATATGATTCTGTGTCCCTGATGGGTAGAGGACATAGGGTCAGGAACCAGATGTGGAAGTAGGGGTGGCCCCACTTAGCATCCCTCCCAGTGATCCACTTGGGGAATTTGTGCTGGCTGTTCCTATGGATCCATAGGTTCTAATTCCCAGACCAGGATCTCTTCCATCAGGAGACTTGGCAAGAGTCCCATTACATTTTTAGCTACATCTGTCACCTATTCATTTGGTGTTCCTATGATGAGAGTCTAGCATAAAAAGAAAGGAGGAGATAGGGCTGTTGTTATATAATGGAGGGAGCCAGCTGATCTACTGAGGCATCTCTTGTCACTAATGCCCTAACTTAAAAACAGACGGATGAATGCAGCAGCCATGGCTGGAAAAGGTCATGGTGACCAGAGGGCCATTCCTTTTAGAGATGAGAGTCTGATCATTGCACCAGATGAGTCACTCAGACCAACAGAACTGCTAAGCAAGGTTAAGAGTAATGGCTAGTAGAGGACAGAGGTGATGAGTAACAGATGTGGTCGAAGACCAGCTTCAGTGATGGGGACTATAGTTTGTCCCACTAACTTTCCTCTTATAAGTCTCCCCTGGGAAAAAGACCAACCACGACCCTGCAAGAGCTGTTCACAAAACTTATTATATGAAACCAATAGATCTATGTTGTGCAAGGGCTGGACTGTCCTGGACTGTGTGCGCTACTCATCCCAGCTCCTGAGACCATGAGTATTAGCAAACTGTCCTCAGCTGGAGAGTGTAGCCTTATCCAAGGTCATACCCCCTCCTCAGGGGAAGCCCAATCCAATGGCTGGTTGAGGAGATGGAGGTAGGGGCATAAGGCCCCAACCGTTTGCTTCAGTTTGGGGTATTTCTGCAGAGCCGTTCCAGCTATAGAATGCCCCATAGATCTGCTGAGGCCTCTGATGCAACTTCATACGGGGTTTAACTTCTTCCCCTGCCCAAAGTTGAGCTCCCTATTTTTTTCAGGTGTTATACCTAAGAGCATCTCCCCAATGAACATCCTACACACAAATCCCTGAGTCTAAGAATCCGTTTCCTGGGAAACTTGGCTTATGATAAATGCTTCTTTAAAAGACATATCTGTTTGTATTACCACAGGTACACACACATGCCTAAAGTCTTCTTATTTCCTGTCCCTCTGAGGACAAAGACTAAATGCCTTACCCTGGCCCATAAGATCCTATTTGGTCTGGCACCTATCAATCCATTTCTGCAGATCCTCTGCGCACACCTCTCCATTTCACTCTCTCTGTTCCAGCTGCACTGATCTTCCTTGCGTTCCTTAGGTATGACACGTGTCTTCTCTTGCCCCAGAGCCTTTGCACGTGCTGATTCCTCTGCATAGAAAGGTCTTCTGTTCTATGCACCCTTCAACCTCCAGACCAAAGTCTTCTTCAGAGAAACCCTTGATCTTCCCCAGACTTGATCAGGTCATTCTGTTGTGTGTGATTGTAGCACTATGTACTCTTTCTTTATAACACTTAATAGTTTGAATGATCTATTTGAGTCATTATTTAATTAATGTTTATTTTGCTCACCGTGACAGCTCCAGCACCTATCCTATTGCCTAACTCATAGCTGACAGTAGATATCTGTTAAGTTAAGACGCTAATTCTTCCTTTAAACTAGATTCAAACCCCTCCATACATAAATACAGTCTTTTTCACTGTAGTGTGTCTTTTTGTGGGTATTTTCCTTGTCCAGTGACTTAAGAGGTAGTCACAGGGCCTAGTACGCAGTAAGCGCAGTACACAATACCTGCATTTTCATCTTAGGTTGTTAATATATGTTTTATTTTTTCCTGTTAGACTGTGAGCTCCTTGAAAGAAGGAGTTCCCTCTTGTCTGAACTTCAAGCGAGGAGCTTGGCGAATGTTTATTGAATTAAATCCTCAGGAAGTGTGAATATAAACATCTGGCTATTTTGAAATGTGGAGATGTTTTTATTTCTTCCAGACAGTTTGTATCACACAGACACACACACACTGCTAACACAGAGTGTTTGAGGTCAGAGACTGCTGATCAGTTCATTTTTACTCTTTCTATTCTATGTTCCCCTGGGGTTCATCACTCTGCCAAATGAAATGTTTCAGAAAGGTTTCAGGTCCTATGGACACTGCCGTGTGCCTTGTATCAGAGCCGACAGACCCAAATGCTTCCTGGGCTGAGCTGAATGAGTGGGGGAGAGTCTGCTATGAGTTAATGCCAGATGCCAACCTGCAGGATATGGGTTCAGTGTTGCTGGACATTCTGATTTTTCAAAAGAATCCAGACCTGGGTTTTATTGAACCCTCCCGATTTTATAGGTGTCATTAATTTAAAAAAAAAGAAAGCAAAAAAAGGCATTGTGATAAAACAAAATATGCCCACGCAAGAGCCAAGTTCAAGGGCTTTAGGAGGCTTTAGGTTGGAAGTCAGCTTACAAATCCTCTTCACACGCACTGGAAGACCAGGCAGGCCCCCAGGAATGCCTGTGCCTCAGTTTCCCCATCTGTCAAATGAGTCGATTAGGCCAGATGGTCCAATTCTCCTATCCCAGGTGTCCTTCTGAATCCTGCTGTTTACCTGACAATTCTTTCATCCCAAAACACATCATTTTCAATTACAATTGGAAGCCAGCAACCAGAAAGGTATTTTGGCAGAATTTCCATTTCTTTCGAGGGCTAATTACAAAAGACTGGGGGGGAAACAGGCACCACGTTCTCTTTCACATCTCGTTACATTTATTCCTCTTTATTACTAATTCTTTGTTCATATAATTTTCACGCTGGGGTCTGCGTTTTTGTCTAGTTGCCCCAAGCCAGGGAACCCGCCTGAACTCGGGAAGCCTTGATCACCTCCTCTGGTGCTGACGGGTCTTAGCCTGACACTCGTTACCTTCAGACCAGCTTCCCAAGCAAAGTGCTTCTCTAAAGAGCCTCCTGTCCGAGGTCGAGGCTGCAGCCTAAGGTATTCTGAATGGGAGCCTGGGGACGTGCTCCCGTAATCACAGAATTCCCTGATTCCACGCGGGACCCCAAAACACTGCGGGGGGGTGGGGGCTGTCCATTACAAGCCCCCCCCCCTCCGAAAGAAGAGCTAGGAGAAATATATGGCTGCCACCTGAGTGGTCCCACACCTACTCTGGGTTAGAAGCTGCTGTTTTCACATAGAAGCGTCCAGCCCCATCCACAGATCTTAACTGCCATCCCCCACACCCTCCACCACACAGGGACACGCCAGCCCTGGCCACCTCCGCTTGGTAGCCGGCAAAGCCAAGCCTCGGGTCACAGACATTTATCTCCAGTTACTTTACACGGATTCAGGAAACAGGTTCCAAAAGAAGCCAAAGAGGAAAACTACAGGCAACGTGCACACATTCACCATGAAATACCCACCCAAAGGACAAACTCGGTAATCCCGCCAATGATGTTCCAAACCCGTGACGGCTAGCAGCCGACAAATACCCGCAGACCTCAGTCCATTTTTATTGTATTCAGGCTGCAGTGCTGTATTTCCTGTCTCCTCTTAGCACCACGCATACAGTGTACTTGAAAACAAAAATCTATAGTATTGATCCCGCAATGTCACCACAATTATTCTTTTGAAACAGCCATTGAAAACAAATTACATCTGCACTGCCTTTTCATCCGCCCGCTGTGAGTGAGCAATGCTCACCGTGGCCTCCAGCACCCTGGCGTTAGCACTGTGTCACCGCCGACAGGACAGCCCGGGGGAAAAGCAGAAGGGGGAGGGGGTGGCCAGCAAGGAAGGGGGATCAAAGGGTCGTTTTAGGAGGGCACGGGGGTCTGCCTCGCCCGGCAGCATCTGCCTCCAGGAGGGGTTTGGACCCAGTGCGGCTGCGATCTAGGTGAACCTGAGAAATTCCAAGTCTACAGACGGGGTTGCTGTTGGGGTCCAGGGACTCTTCCCAGCACAGTAAACCAAGTGAAGTGTTGGACTGATGAAACTGACAAAGATTTAGCCACAGCTTCATTTTCGGATACTCAGTTTAAAATCTAATGACAAGTGTTATCTTCGCCTGATGGTGCATAAATCTATTGACCGATTGAAGCATCTTTAACAGAGCACTGGTGTTGTAAAGCCGGAGAGATGCCCACAGTCCCAGTTCTCTCTACAGCCCAAATTCCAACAGATACAAAGGTGACCTTCCCAAAGAAGGCTAGCTGTCCTCTTTCCCAGCAAGTTGTATCCCAGAAACTCCAGAAGGACCAGAGACCCCGGGGTCACTCACCATCCCACCACAGACCTGAGGCCTGGTACATATGTGGGGTCTTGAACCCCAGTAAGATCATGAGCCCCTCCGTAATGCACCAGTCAGCTGCCCTTGGGAACATCTGCTGTTGGGGGCCCGCCTGTTTGTTTCCGATTGTCATACTTGGAAAAATTCTCCCTGCACAGTAATTAAATTCCAGGCCACCGAGCGGTGGGCAAAAGGAAATTCTTTTGTTAAGGTTTGACCACACAAGTCACAGTGGTGGCTCTTGTAGGCGGGAAGTGATAACTTTGGAGCATTAAAAAAAACCAATAGCCTTGTTGACATGGACATGGGAACCTAACCCCTGAAGCCTCCTGGTATGACGCATTGATTTTCCTGTCTGTGTACAGTTCTAAAGCCATCCATTCTGCATGGTCAGGACTCAAAGGGCCGGAGAGAGGAAAAAAATCTGTTCTCTTTGCTGTACCTCCAGGCAGAGTTGAGAAATAAATTCTACGTTTTTGAGAGATGATTTGTTCAAGCCATGTTTAAGAGAATATGATTGCATGAAAAGGGGGAAATATATTTTGCTTCCCTGACCCCCAGAATCTGCAACCACTGACCCTCATGCAATATCTTGACACCATAGACATGGCCGAGAAGGGGGTGGGAAGCAAGGGCCGGGGTGGAGGACCTCGGGAATTGGGGAGCTTATTTATTATTCTCCAAATAATATCGCCGAGCTGGCCGAAAATTGCTCAAATAATCCTGTCAGTCCACCTGTCATTTGCCCGATCCCTCTGCCACTGTTATTTTGCCAGGGCTGCTATTCCTTCTTGTTGCAGGTCTCCTTCTGAAATTGCTATGCTCCTGCCTGCTTTCTCATCCTCTTTTCCGCAGGTGAAACAGGCCAGGCTGACTCTCTTCAGGGTCTGCCTGAGAGTCATCCCCAAGCGGACACCTCACCCTGTGCTGACCCACTGTCTCCGACGGCAATGGGGTTGCTGACAGCCAGGCAGTAAAGGGCTCCCCTGCCGGCCTCCCAGCACCTCCTCCCATGCTCCTGGGCACCCTGGCCTCCTCATTCAAAAATGCCTCTAGGTCACCAAAATCCCTCCCCGTTCTTGGCTGTGACAAGGAGCGACTCCGGGTGATGGAGAGGCCAGCCTTTGGGGAAATGTGCTGAGACACTGCAGGGGATTCTGTGAGCTGCCAGCCTCACATGTTCAGTACTTTTTGAGTGTTTAGCTATTTTATTTCCAAATAAAGAAAGCGTTGGTGCCGGTCAGGAGGTAGAGCTCGTTGAAGTGGAAGACTAGTGTTCGAGCTGCAAATTTGCAGGGTCGTTCTGCAAAGTATTACGTACATCATTTCCTGGTGCAGAAGAATATTGAGCTATTTCAGGGAAGCCAAAAAGGAAAGACCAAAATCATGCAATTTTCCTGACCTAGACAGAACTATGGATGGAATACAGAAATAGAAAATGCTAAAGTGAATGTCCTTACAAGGCTTGGCTATATAAACATAGAATCCACATATTCCAAGCATGTACAGTGTGAACTCAATAGCAGCATGCATGTACGCCAGTGAAAGTCATAAACTCAATCACACAAACCTTCCTACCAGATGATTCCGTCTTGCTAGACCTATAGAAGTATTCCTAAATTAGGCTGATGTGAATGTGTTTGTATATTTATTATTAAAATACTTACTGTTCTGCCTTTTGAAGTAGATGGACAAATGATTTAGGAGTGGAAATAGACTAGAAACAAAATTAATGCAAATAATGTGTTGATTTTTTTTTAGCTTGATTGGCCAAGCCAATGGAAAATTCTAGAAAACGTATACAATTATTTTAACTGTCACAGGCTGGCAATTGTAATTGACATGATTTGTATGAGATGCAGTGTAATAACTGAATATATTAAAAAAAAATCTCATGCCTTGATTACCAGGAGAACATTACTAGTGCCACAATATTATTAACAACACAATTATCGTGGCATCCCTAGGATACGCTCTTAGCACTTCAATGCATTAGTGAACCTTTGCTAACGAAGAAAAAATTAAAGTACAGCAAATTTCAAAGCACCAGTTGTACCCAATATCATTAAAAATTTATAAAACTTCCCCTGAACATGACAAGTGTTTGGTTTAAATGAAGATCAGCCACAAGGAGAAAGCAGAAATCTTGTTCCTCTTTGTCTCTTTCCCTTCCCTCTCTCTCTGCCTCTCGCTTTCTCCCAGACCTCCCCCAACCGGCACCACCTCAATCCAGCTGAAATATGTAACCATTACAGAGTGACAGCTTGACACACAATGACCCGTCAGAGCATTCATCTCGCAATGTTTTATTTTAGTGAGGAGCCAAACTGCAGAAAAAATAAGCAAGTTGTTTCAAGGCTTGGAAGGAGATCAAACATTTCTGGCATCCCCACTTACCAGACCTTTGATTTACAATGGACTTGTCAGAGCCCGACTAGACAGTGTGTGCTTAAAAACCTACAGAGGCTCCTCGATGGCCCCAGCCCACCCCCATGTCCCCCAAGGAGAGCATCCCTTTGTTCCCGGAACCAGCAAGCTGGGCTGAAGCACAGAACTTTGCATCCTTGCAAAAGGGCCAGGCAGCGTGTAAAAGGCAGTCCCGCTCTGATTAAATCCCTTTTGCCAAGGTGAAAAGAGAGAGGGAGAGAAGGGGGGAACGGAGAGAGAGGGGGCAAGCTGAGTTCCTTCCACCAGTTTCTTTACCTCTTCCTTCCAAGTC
The DNA here is from genome assembly GCF_949987535.1 of Balaenoptera acutorostrata. Taxonomy (NCBI): domain Eukaryota; kingdom Metazoa; phylum Chordata; class Mammalia; order Artiodactyla; family Balaenopteridae; genus Balaenoptera; species Balaenoptera acutorostrata. The sequence goes on from NC_080082.1 coordinate 47,037,155, forward strand.
AGAAGTTATCATCTTCCCCCCTAGAAAAAAAGATACCCAGCAGTTGCTACTACCAGTGAGCTTTCTCAACCATATTCAAATGGAAACGCTCAGCTTAAAAAAAAAAAGAAAAAAAATGAGTTGACCCAAAGTGCAGGTGTTTAAAATATGTTCGCGGTATTACGATTTTTGCTAGTAATTACAACTATGAAAATGGCTGGAAATATATTGTTTCAATTTGTATGGAGAACAATTGCAGAGAGAGAGAGAGCGGTGTGATCTGTGCCTGGCGTTGGAATGTGTAATTCCTTAACCCTATATGGCGGCACAGGGCTCGCTGGAGCAAATTATGAATACATGTTTTGGGAGAGCTTGAGTAGTAAATTTGGATTTTGTGCATCTGCAACAATGCAATCTGACATGTGTGATTTATGGAATATTAAGTTAATACAGTATTATGAAATTAGCTTAATGTACTAAAGCTGTAATTTTAAAGTGAAAAACAATGCAACCAGACGTAAACAATATCAACATTAGCGTTTTGGGAAAGCTGAAACCAATTCACTCAAAATATGTCTGGAGAGTCACAGATTTACCTCGCCTAGACAGGCCCACGTCTCAGGAAAGTTTCAGACCCCAGGAGAATACTCTCTGCTCAATAGGCCAAGCTGCCCCCTGTCGACCCAAAGCAGGGCGCACCAGCCGCAGGCACCAACCGGGGAGCAACACCACCCCCACCCCTTGGGGGCAGTCGCCAGAAATGATCCTGAGCTTTTCAGACCAGAGGGACCGCAGGCAAGGTCAAAGGGCCTCCTCAAACTGCATGCTTCACCCTGCAATACCCTCAAAATAAAATCTGGAGAGATATGGCGGGAGTGCCAGATGCAACCCTGGAAACTTGGGGGCTCAGAGTCTGGAAGGAATGAGGCTCTGAGGCCAAGGAAATCTTGTGGGTTCAAAAGAGCAAATCTAGCTGCATGGTCCTTTGGCGTCTCAGAGGGGCAACCTACCGAGGCAGCAGAGCCTTGTAACAAGAGACCAGAGACCTATGGGCTACAGCAGGATAAGTCAACCCCAAGCCAGCCCGAGACCCAGAGGAGGTAGGGCCTGGATGAGTGGTGGGTTCCCCCGGAGGCTTCCTAGCTGAGTGGACGGCCTGGGACCAGATGAAGGTTCCCACCATCCTCCTACCCTCCCCCATTTACCCCCTCACCTTCCAAGGCTAAGGACCCGCTGGGCCTGAGCAGCAGGAATTGGGATTGAGGATGAGTGACTAAACCAGACGGAGGTCTGAAAGGCCATCCTCTGAAATGAAGGGGAGAAGGAAATCACTTAGAAAATATTAGTATGGCTTTCTGTGCTTTCAGCTGTGATCTCTGGTAATTGCATGAGCATAAGTGAATGTCTGGAACCAGGAAGTGGCCCTTTGGGCCATTTTGCTTCGCCGGCCCAATCATGCCACTCGTTGGTGGGCATCAGGGTGGTAACCCAGACTCAAATTTCCCAAAGCCTTGAGGAAATATAACTAAAGAACTGTACCTGGATTAACTGGGGCATAAAGGGACTGCTCTTCATGGTTCATCAGAGTCCCAAGATTTGGGATTAAATATGGACGTAATAAACATCCTCCAGTGGCAGAGAGGAACCACCACGCAGGTTGGTTCCTTCCATTTTGATGAATGTTAAACCTAACTGATAGAGGACAGTGTTCCAAGGGACCACACCCAGATCCATGTACCATAGGAGGCTACTTCATGTTAAATTCCCCGTGGACTGCCTTGGAAGAGACAGACACCAAATCCCATGGTGCTTCATGCTTATAAACATTGAGATGAGAGTAAGCGTATAAGTGTTCTTTTTGTTATGGCGCTTTCTTTTTAAGATTCCCTATACATGGCTTAATGTGGTAACCGGGATTATTTCATTTATCTAAGATGTCACAGCATCTTCGTGTACCCGTAGTAAAAATGAAAGCATTCTACTTAAAATAAATGAAAAGTATACGTCAAAGTTAGAGATGAAACAGGGGCCGTCTCCACACCGGAGAAAATCAATTCGCAGATCTCGTGGAGAGGTTTTGAGCCTCGTCTGTCTAGCAAAGGCGTGTGGCTGTTTTCTGTTGGTTTGTTGGCTTTTATTTTTAAGATGCCCAGCATTTATTGGAGGAGCCAACGAACCAAGAGCTGAAAGCCAATACTAATGTTTTAATTCCATCAAGTGTGTTTCAATTCTCATTCTGCACTTTGCATTAGGAACCCAGACTCAGTCAATACCTCACAGCAACAGTGCTATGGTCAGGCATGGGCACTTCACCTAAGCTGACAAATGCCGGTGCTTCACAGCAGGAGGATAAACGGGCTCGGAAAGGGAACCTGCTCCCCTTTCTTTTCTTCTGCAAAGAGCAAATACATTGTCAAGTCACAGCATGTTTATAAGAAGAGACAGACCCCATGCACATTGCTCCTCATGTGAGTGCCTTTTGAGGGAGCTACCCTTTTTCTGCAAAATTATTAATATCCAGGAATAACCTAACCATCCACAAGAAAAAAAGGTGCTCTATCCCAGTGTCAGAGCCAAGCCAACTCCGTACGCACTCACTCCCCTCCACAGGGTTAGCTGTTTCCCTCTTCTCTCCGTGGAGAGGAACATCAATGTGGGCAGCTTGCTGGATTCTGAAAGGTTACAAAATTTTAAAATTTAAAATAAATATATGTCTGCTTCAAGCTCAAATTGCTATTTTTGGTCACCTCCTTCAACCAAGAAATGTCCATTATCTTAACCTTTTTTGTTCCTGAATTATAAATCAAAAGATTTTAACTGGAAAAAAAGAGGCGAGCAGTAACAAACCCTCATGCAAAGGGTCATGGTTAAAGGTTTTCTAATCTCAAAGCCAAACTGCTTCAAAAAAGAAAACTACACACACAGTGAAAACTATACACAATACACAAGAAGTATGTGTATGTGTATGTGTGCGTGTATAAAACAGATGGACTTCCAAATTTCCTTCTATTCTAATAAAACTTTCAAAATAAACTCAGAATATAGGCCTTGATCTTTAAAAAGCAGTGTTTAATGAACTTCTTCAAGACCAGCCCTCCGCTTCCTGCCTCGGTCACACAGCATCAGGACGGCCCTCACTAATCCTTCTGGAAGAGTTAATAATTCAACTCCAGAGCTGACAGTTGTAGAGAAGAAAATTCTTTCTTAGATCTGTCCCTCAATTTCAGTAACAGGAGGATACTGATTTCCCTCTTCTACAAACAGCATAGCAACATCTGTGACTCAGACAGGAGAGGCAAGGGAAAGAAAAATACCCTAAAACGGGCTAAATGTCCCCAGACCTGACTGTTGGCCCTTCCTAGCCGGCAGGTGCCTGGACCCCATTCTCGCCCCACTTAGCAAATTATGTATAAACAAATTAACTTCCCGAGCCTGTTCCCTCTGAATTACTCCTTGGTCTCTCTCTGAGTGGTTTTCCATCAGGACGAACCTTTTCCTTTCCCTTATGCACCAGCAAACATACTGATACAATTTAAAGGTCATGTTCTTTTCAAACTGACAGAGCCCTCCAAAGTTTTGACGAGAGGCCCTCCAAGCCTCACACCCTACCGACGGAAAGGAATTAAGTAAAACATCACTTGCTGCAAGCTCAATCATGTGAACTGATTAGAAAATGCATCCGGGGAGAGGGGGCCTTGGCAAGGTGACGGCAGCTCATCTCGAAAGGAGATGTCACACCGCCCAGCAGAGCGCCCCCGACGCCGGGGTCGGGGGACCATGCAAGGGTCAATGAAGATATAATTACCTTCCCGCAAGAAGCCTCTTCTTTTCCAAATCCCCAGTGAATGCCACTTAATTAGCCTCACCTTTTTATTCACCGACCGTCAAACTTTACCCCAAACCCCAAGACTGAATTAATGGCGTCACCTCTCAGGCTCCAAAGGACACTTACTTGATGACTGAAGGATCGCTGAGAGTATGGATTCTGCATAATGGCACATTGCGTGGAGACACTGATATGTTTATTTGCAGTTGTGTTTGCGTTATTGGGGGATAGGCAGTTCGTGATTTTTTTTTTTTTTCTTTTTGATCTGTCTCTGGAACAAACTGGGACGACTGAAACGGCACTGCATTGTTCATCGCATCAGCAGATGTGCTCTGGGAACCCCGATCAGGGCGCTGATTACTCTTCTGGTATAATTATTATTGTTGTTGTTGTTATTTGACTTTTTTGCTTTGGTTATTATGTTCTTCAACAAAAGCCTGCTAAGTTTCACTGAGACATGACAGTGCTTGGCTGTCGAGAGGTCCCTAATGCTCTCCGTCCTAAGTTGTGTGCCCATGATGACATCATCTGTCACAGAGAAGGGGGACATTGGGTGTGTTTCACAACCCCCCAACCAGCTGCAGCCTCCCCACCAAGGGCCTTCCTCCTGGCATCTCCCTCCAGACCACCCCTCCTGATTCATCTGAGAGTCACTCTCTACGCCTCCAGACTTAATCTTTAGGGAAAAAACAGTCCCATCTCCAAACAGTTATCCACCAAGAACTGCAAGAATTTAGCTCAGCAAAAAAAAAAGGAACTGTTCTGTTGTGATCGCACACACATCCTCAAAGGCAGCCCTGAGCTTGTTAAATTTTTATTGGAATGCCTTTCCTTTGAAGCTTCCCTCCTACTTTAATTGACTGCTGAGCATTAAGTCCACAGCCTTGGTTGTCCCTGTCATTGAAGACTGGGGCTGTCATCCTGGAATTCAGTCATCAAATAGGTTTTCCTTCTCACTCTTCTTTCCTCGACCTCACATCACGCATCTTTCCAAAACGAAGCATCCCTTTCCGTCTCTCTGCCACAGACACAAGCTGCCCCAACTTTTGACTGTTTCCTCCATGGTCCACACCCCTCTTTTCAGACCTGCCCTCACAGTCTCCTTCCTCGCGATGATGCCCCGTGGCTGCTATGTACTGTGGGTACCTGTCTGCCCTGCGGGACACAGAGAGGACTTCCCAGAGCAGATGGGCAGTAAATTCAAATTCTGGATTAAGGCATCATGACTGCTTTAGTGCAGTCATCGTGGGAAGCTTGTTCAGAAATCCAAAAAAAGCGCTTATGTTCTCATGAAGACTGCACTTCGTGTTCTTAAAACTTGACACTCACAACATTTCCTATTATACCTTTGCACAGTCTTATGGGAGGGGCAATTAAATGTGGATCAAATAGTCAATCAACATCTATGGATCAACTTTTATTGCCAAACACTCTGGCTATTGCTGGCGATGCAAACATAAGATACTGTCCTGCTCTCAAGGGATTCTCAGAATTATCAAGAGACAATAACTGCATGTTCCTTCTGGAAATACCGCAGGTTAACAGAAACTGAGAAGGAGCATGGGAGGGTGGAGAGCAAAGGTGACAAAGACTGGAGGCCCCATATTTTCATCTGGTATCTTTTCTAAATGACCCACGTCTGATTGTCACATCAGTAACTGACTCTGCAGAACACTGAGGGATACGCTAGGACCAGCACAATCCGACCTTACCTGGTCTCCCCATGTGAAGAGGGGCTTTACCTTAAAGTGGATGAAGGTGTTGCACAGAGTGGGCTCTTCGCCTACTTGTTAAATCCATCTTCCTCCATTTCTGGAGGGAGCTTCAGGCTCTGCACGGCTGCTCACAATTGCGAGAAAGGGAATGAACCCAAGTCGTTGAAATAGCTAGGGCTCTTTCCCTCATTCTTAGGTCTACAAGAAACAATGTAATGAACACCAGATCGTTTTATTTCAACCAGTTTGTGAGCCTGACAATGACAGCCGCATTCCATGAATGCCTGTTTCAGCCCAGAAGAAGGAACTCACGGGGTTGACCTGGCCTTGAAAGTGGCTTCACTGAGTGGGCTACACCAGGAATGCATCTGGGGGAGACTCTCGGCCCTGCATCGGACACCTGGCCCAGCAAAGTACTCTGGGCTGTTCATTTCACCCCGAGAGTCGCTCCCCAATAACGCAATGCAGGGGGTCGTCAGGACTGGGCCATCAGAAACCCATCATTCTGGTGCTTCAGGTTAAACCCTGCCCGTCTCTTCAAGGATAGAGCATCATGGAACTAGATATTTTCCTCTCCTCAGCAAAAGCAGTAAAAGCTGCCAGCCTGGGCTGTGTATCCTGCCTGTACCGCTAACAAGACACATTCTTTTTTGTTCATGGCAAGTAGTGTAAGTTTCTGTCTTATGTCACAATTTCTGACAAGTGCTTGAGCACAAAAACAGTATCTTGGCACCAAGAAAATGACCATCACTTGAAAAGATAAAACTCACAAGGATGCCAAAAGGGTAGGATTTCATGGGAGACATGCAATAGAAATGCCAGCCCCTCCCATGTCCCAAAACCATCCCGACAAAGCATGTCAAAACTGGTCTGCTCTTATCAAACCCCATTCAAACCAACACCTCCCATCGCCGTTTAACAATTCCACACACCTCACGTGCTAAGGCCACAGCTAACTGATCGGCAAAGCCAGACCAGCACAGCCTTGGTCCTTTTTCCACTTTTTATAATTTTCTCAATTCCATTTTGCTTCTGGATCCCTGAGAAGACTGAATTCTCAGTTCAGGGTATCACTTGTATCAACTTGTAGTGCAAAAGCCTTATGCATCTGAAGTACCTGTAAGACAGAGCATTACAATGGAAAAGTACAATTTCATTGCATGACCAACTTCCTTCTTAAAAATGTAGCACAGGTTAGTTTAAGCAAATGCGGCATCTATGAACATACATATCTTGAAGAGGCACAATGAGAAAAAGTCTGAAAATGATGGTTTATTTATGTATTGGGGTCCTGCATGTTAGAGGGTGCTGGTAAGCACCACCCTAAAATCTAGATGTGACTATTTTACCATAGTGGCCATAAGAATACAAGGAGAAGCAAACACGGCACCTAAGGAAAAGCACAAGCAAACGTAGCAACTCCAACACATGACCCAGCAGCCCCTTGAATTGGGGCTGGTGAACATTAGAGTCGCTGGGTCCCCCTTTGCCATCCCTCACCCCTGATGGAGCTCCCTGGTAGAGCTCAGCCTCTGAGCCTACAAAGGGAACACTAATTTGAAAGTCAAAGTCCTTTTTTGCAAAAAAACTGACATTCTGAGATAAAGTTCAGACTTAATATACTGAGTCTTGGCGATACTGTATGTTGACAGGATAAGATGTCTTTAATATTTCTGCTTTAAAAATTACCAACAACTGTTCAAGTTCAGATCGGAACATGTTTGGCTCTAGCTGAGCAGTACCCAAGATAGATAAAGTCCAAGTCTTCTCTTCAGAGACTCATGATGTACACACAGTGCCATGGAGAAGCAGGGCTGTCACCCAGCCACACCTATTAACCCAGAGCTCTGGGCCCCACCCACGGGGCCCCACCCACCCACCCACCCTTCTCACTCCATGGTGACACCCAGCTCTGGACAAGGGGCCCTCTCCACCGGCAACACCCAGTGTACGCCGGCATCCCCAGGGCTCTCATTCCCAGAGCCAGACGGAAACAGGGCACACCGGGCTGGCACACTCCCCCACCCCCAATCTGAAGTCCCACATCCCTAGGGAAATATATTCCTGCCATCCCACTCATGTTCCAGGCTCTGACCAGTTTACACACACCCATCTGGGCTGGGAGCGATGGCTTGACCTCCCAGCTAGCGAGCCACGACCCTCTCCCGCTCCGTTCCCACAGGGGAGCACAGCACTGGCCCCCTAGCCCAGCAGAGCTGACTCTCAGCCCAGCCCAGGCTCTGTGCCTCTTATAGAATGAAAATAAGGCTCCCTTAACTAGGGAAAGAGGGGAGGAGTTTCCAGCTGCCCCTTCCCTGGGGGGCATGAGCCAATGGACTCAGTGGCAGTTGTTCATTCGGCTGGCTTCCTCCAGAGGGAGGGGAAGGAAACCTGCCTGAATGCTTCTTCCCAGGAAAGCTAGAAAGGGAGGGAGGAGAAGTCACACCTGGGAAAAGAACATTCCTGAAGGGCTGCAGACACGAGGATGGACAAGGAGGCAGGGCAAGGAGATGGGTGTATGTATGTTTGTGTCTTTCAACCAGGCAGTTCAATCTCAGCTTATTTTATTTGACAAATAAAACTAAGCTGCATATTTATGGACTAATGATGTGAGGTATTGCCCTTTTATTCATATCCACTGCTGTTTAAAGACCAACTGTAAATATTCCTGGGACTTTTTGCAACTTTGTGTGGCACAGGTAGGCGGCCCCGAGCATGGCCTCGCAGCTCTGATGACAACAGCACTGCCACAAGGTCAAGGTCACGGTTTCACCTCCTTAAGAAAAGTCAGCTACTGATGGAGAAAATCTCCTCTCGAAGGCCACAGGACCATGTGTTTCAGCAATGACTCAGTGCCAGGTTTTCTGCTGGGCTTGGGGTCTCAGAGCTGGCTGCAGCACGCTGTACCCTGGTCCTGATGGTTGACCATCACGAGAAGTCAGTTGCTGGGGCAGAGAGAGGACGTGTGTGACCTTCCCACACCCTGGAGCTGAGACAAGTCCCACCTCCCTGCCCCTCACCATGGGCTGATTGGCACCCATCACGGGTAAGGACAGCTTGTTAGCTGTTGGTCCAATATGAGTTAAGGGCATATAGTTACAACCATAATGTATTCTCTGTCATTTGATTTCACTGCGCCTGCCACCAAAGTTGGGAGCAGGAGATGGAGGCCACCCGAGGAGAAGAAAGATCTCCTTGCCTCTTGTCTCTTGCCTCTTGAGGGAGAAAAGAGCTATGTGCAGTAAAGAACAGGTTAGAGGCAGTGGCAGTGGGGGGATCCCTACTGGCCCATGCATCCTGCCCAGAGGACATTGAGCCAGTGGGTGGGAGTGGGCGGAGGAGAAGGCTGACCCTGGAACCAAGCAGAGGCAGGGTGGGTACCAGGAGGATGGAAGGCTCTCAGACTTCAGGGGGGCTGAGTGTGCTGCTTCCCCGTTCTCATTAGGCCCAGGCAGTCAAAGCAGGCCACGTGCTCAGGGGGCTCTGGCAGAATAAATACCTCCTGGTGAACCCATGTGCAGCCTCACCATGGGCTGGAGCTGAGCTTGTCCAAAGCAAGGGCATTGGGGTGGGGAGGGTGTCACACAGGAAAAATCCCAGGCAGACCTTGTTTCATGAAGGGTACCAGGTAATTGGGAGTGGCTCTCACGGAAACAACACACCATGCAGCCCCTCTGTAGGATGTCTCCCAGCTAGGAGATGGCCCAGGCCAGCCATCAGTCAGTCAAACAGAAACCCCACCCTGCAGAAACCCCACTTCAGGCCAGGGGCCTGCTCAGGGGTCTGGGGCCTGTCAGCAGGGACAGAGGGTTCCGCACGGCATTAACCTACAAGCAGCTGCCTCTCTATTCCTGTCAGGAATAAAGACGCAGATGTAGAGAATGGACTTGAGGATACGGGGAGGGGGAAGGGTAAGCTGGGACAAAGTGAGAGAGTGGCATGGACATATATACACTACCAAATGTAAAATAGATAGCTAGTGGGAAGCAGCCGCATAGCACAGGGAGATCAGCTCGGTGCTTTGTGACCACCTAGAGGGGTAGGCTAGGGAGGGTGGGAGGGAGACGCAAGAGGGAGGGGATATGGGGATATATGTATATGTATAGCTGATTCACCTTGTTATACAGCAGAAACTAACACACCATTGTAAAGCAATTATACTCCAATAAAGATGTTAAAAAAAATTTAAAAATAAAATAAAATGCTAAAGAAAAAAAAAGAAAGAAGCTGCCCCCACTAGCAATTCCTGCTCAAGGACTAATGAATTTTTATTGCCCATGGTGAGAAAGACGCACCTCACCATCGGCTGTTCTAACGACAGCTCTGGTTTCTGCAGCCCTGCTGAGCGGTCCTCAAAGATGCTGGGCCCACAACCTGGGATGCTGCTGATGTCCACGGACTTCTCCCTTTGCTCGCCCGTCTGAGCCATCACTTACGCAGCAGCTCACTCAAAGCTAAAAAGAACTGCCACAGACGCCTAACTGGTCCCGCGGGTCCCTCGCCTAGGGCTCCTCCAAAGCGAGGCGACACGGGAAGCCTAGCTCTGGCCTCGTCTCCCAGGGCAGAGACTCATTTCTGAACGAGACACCTGCTGGCATGCCATGCTCCAGATACTGTGGGGCACACAGATGAACGTGACCTGGCCCAGGGCTCGGAAACAAGTCAGCAAAGCCATGTCAGTGCTGCAGACGGGGTGCAGTGTTCAATGGGGACACAGAGGAGAGAGAAATGGGTCCTCTGGGGGCAAGGGAGCATCTCAGATGAGTAAGATGTCAGTAGGCAGAGGAGGGAAGATCTTCCCAGGAAGGGTGCAGCACCAGCAGCGTTGCAGGGACCACAGGAAGGTACACACACTCTTTGGGCTTCTGAGAGGGGCTGGGATGAAAATAAGACTCGACCATAGCTCCAGGTATAAGACCTACACAACCCAGGTCTGCCTGCCCGCCCGACTCATCTCCAACCACCTGCCTCTGTGTTGCCTAAGCTTCTTTCACACCAGCTTCTCTCACCCCAGGACCTTTGCTCATGACTTTGCCAGAGTCAGGGATGTTCTTTTGCGTTCCCTTGGTTGCCTCCCTTGGACTTTCAGATCTCGAGGCCTACATAGAGCTGACCACCATATTCACCGAGGTATTTTTCTCCACGATAAGTCTGAAGTTATCTTATTTGTTTATTCATTTATCATCTGCTCCCCCAAAGCCAATAACCTCCATGAATGCAGGCGTCTTGTCTGCTTTTTCCACTATATTCAGAGGCTGGGACAATGTCTGCTAATAGGTAAAGAACTACCTTTAGGAGTGAGCAGGGAAAGGGCACATTTTGACCTCTTTGTCATCTGGGCACGGATCACAGATCACCGATCTGTGGCTGTCCACCCTTTCTAGGAGTTTGTGAAGCAGCATGAGAAACGTCGCTCAGGCAGCTGGGAGTGAGCCAGGGCAAAGCCGATGGGCTCTGTGCAGAGCGCACGGGTCACTTTCCACTTTGGGATGGTCAGGGCAATGGAGGCCTCCAGACCTACCTAGTGGGAGTTGCTGAGACCCTGGGGCTGGGCAGTTGATGGAAGAAATGAGGAAATTTGCACTCACTCCATTACAAGGGCTGCAGAATGCTCTGCCCAGACATTGCTGATGGGGTCTTGCAGCCAGGCTTCCAAGCACCAGATCCTTTTGGAAAACAGGCTTTAGAAAGAGGCTGTGCACTGGCTTCAGGGCCAGGGCCAAGAGATACTGCCCAGCCGCTGCATGGACCCCGGGGCACGCGGGAAGTGCTAGCTCTCAGCGTGGTCGGGCTCAGACTCGCACCTTCACCAGCACTGACACACACCCCAAATCAGGGTGAGCACCAAGGGACTCCAGGGCGTGTGAGAGCTTCCAGGCGAGACTCTGGAACACGGTGCCCTTTCAGAAGGGAAGATGTTCAGGATACAGAGAAGGACACACAAGGGAAGCCACAGTCCGTGTTTAAGCTGCTGAGGACCCAAGAGGCCAGGAGAGCGGGTAGCTTGTGCATGAAGAGGGGGCCCGGGGTCACCTGCAGAGGAGTTCACAGCTCCCAGGAACACCTGTTGGGTGAATACTCTGCAAATCCTCACATCTCTCAGCTGCCCGGAGAAAATTTTCAACACAAGATCGTTGAGCTCAAGTTCAACAACTCACTAGCTTTTTTTCAAGGTTTGGCAAATGATATGACCTCTCTCAGTGACCTACTGTCCTAAGCTGAAAATACTGAGGCTGTCACCACCGATGTCTGTGGGTTGTTAGAAAATTAAGCAAGGTCAATGTGCACCTCCCTCAGGTACTGCACCATCCCCTGCCCTCGGTTTACACTCACTACTATTCACATTGCGGCCTCTGCGGCAGTGCTTCGTCCACAAAATCCAGTGAGTTCTTGGGCCTCATGGGTGAGCCCATCTGGACACGCCCCACCCTGGCTGAAGGTTGGGGATCCCCAGGTCACCCACTCTGCCCTCTCTCCTGGTCCCCTCTCACCACCATCACCCCATGTTCCTTCTCTTTCTACATTGCTACCTGGCTGGGTAGCAGGTTTCTTCCTTCTCCAGAGAATGGATGATAGAGCCTCGAAAAGTTTGCATCATGAGAAGCTGATACTCCAGGCCACAGAACATCAGAGTTTTGGGCCACACAAGGAAACAGAAAAATTCCTGTTCACCAGTCTCTGTGCAATTGCTCCTCCCCTAATAGGAATTCAAACATTGGCCATAGAAAGAACATTCCAGAACCGTGATTATCCAAGTCTTGTTTGACCAAAGGGAGCAGCGTGGAGCAGGAAGAGAGGGCCCTCCGCAGAACCCTTTGTATTTGCAAAGGAAAAACTCAGACGCGCCTCCCAGCATCCCAGCCAGCTAGGGGCCGGGCTCGGGAAGTTGGGGGTTTCCCTGAGGAAACAGAAGATGAAGCGTTTGTGTTTTGTTTGAACTGATAATAATGTCAGTTTCCGTTATGGGCTCATTACAACAAACCTGGGACATATTAAAAGCTCTTAATTGAATTTGGAAATAAGAAGAGTGTTTTGAACGGTCTTGTAAAGAGTGGATGCACGGTCCCCACAGCCACGGCCATGCACCTTGAACAGAGATGGAACGCAGCATCCCCCAATGGCGGCTCCCTCTCACCCTCCCCAGGTCCCCAAACATGCACTGGGAGGCCATCTGGATCCCCCCTGAGCTCGTGGGGGCTGAGGAGAAAGATGAGACCAGAAGGCACTCCCAGAGAGTGAAAGCAGGCCCCGTAAGAGGCAGAGTTTTATTTTTTATTCCAAACGAACAACAGAAGAAGAATTGTTGACCGTCCAGCCCCGAGCAGAGACCCCTCCCGTGAGCCTTGCAGGGCCCATGGCAGCCCTCACCTGGACAATGCATGCCTGTTCCCTGTCTGCCTTCCCCACCAGAAGGGGAGCCCCTGGCCACATCCTCTCGGAATCCCAGGTGTCCAGCCCAGGCACTGACACAGAAAGTCTGGACAACCGTTTGTAGAGTGAACAAGTGAAGGCATGACCCAACACCTGTGGGCTTTTCCTTTTCCCCCTCACCCTCTGCTTCCTCTCTTCACCTGCTTCCTCCACCACACACTCTCCTATCAACCCCTATGCAGCCCTTTCCAGAAAACCCTTGTTAATTATCTAGAATGTGTGCTTCTTTATTTGCTCCATGCCTATATAACTACATATAAATACACATGCTTACACATACATATAAATACACACACGTATCATGTACAGACATAAGTCATATCCGACGGGGTGGGGAGGGGGGGAAGGAGAGATTTGCCGGATTTAGCAAATGAAATCACGGGACTTCCAGTTAAATTTGAACTTCAAATAAACAACAAATAATTTTTAACTATGTTTTAATTATTTCTCATTTGTCTGAAATTGAAATACATTAAGTATCCTGTATTTTATCTGGCACCCCTGGGTGGAAGGTGGTTTTATTCTTTTGTAAATCTGATCATAGGATTCTCTCACTCTTCTCTGTTAGGATCCATGGATAGCTCTTCAATTCAACAGGTATTTGCCTAGTGCCTTCTTTTTAATGGATACATAATATTTCATGGTGTGGCTCTTCCTCAATTGCCGGGCAATTATCTCGACGTTTGGTGTCTGTGTCACTGCGACGTTGCTTAGTAAATTCCCACCCTCAACCAAAGGAAGGCAACATGATTGGCTCCGTCCTGGCTCTTTAAATTAGCTGTCCTGGCAAAGTCAGACCAGAAGTCCATGGCGAGAGAGCCCATCACTCAGAACAGCCATGAGACCCTACATCAGGGGCTGTGGGTGGGGAAAAGGACAAAGGAACGTGGAAATTCCCCTTTCCAACAAGGACAGAACAATGGAGACGCTGACATACCTGCCTCTGACTTGAAGCTCGAAACACCCTCAACTGCAGAAATCCAGACCGGCTCATTTGCCAAAACCCACACCAGCATAATTATTGTGCACAGCCCCTCACATCCCTCTTTCATCACTCATACCTTTAACTTCATCCTTGTGGCTGAAAACACAAAAATAAAAAATACATAGCAGCTCGGCTGACATTACAGCAACAGCATAAGCCTCATTTTACCAACCATTTAACTCCCTCTAAGGACCCCGCTCAGAGACACAGGCACGTTGATGGGAGCTGTACAAAGGTCAGTGATTTGGAGGCTCTTTCCGACAATTTGCCAGGATTTTGGCATTTGTAAGCATCCATAGGACAGCTCTCTAGCAAGCTGACCTTGACAGCGAATGGGATAAATAAACCTTCAATTTACCCCCTCCAGCTCTCCGCGAGCCGGGCCGGTCCCCACGGAGACTTCACCTGTCCATATCGTTCAACTGCCTGCAACTTTCAACTGACGAACATCACAGCTCCGCGGCCCAGTGACAAACACCATCTAACAGATAAGGCTTCTGAAAAGTCAAAGCCAATACTGCTTCCATTGAAAATTTAATGCCGGCTCCATCTTTGCCCATCATTCTTCTGACTGTTGCACGTGTCCCAAGAGGCCCTTGAAGCTAAAGCACTGCTCCATAACAGGTAATGACGTGACATTTAATGATACTGTCCAAAGTGATCCCGGTCTTTGGGAAGTAATGTGCACTCATGTACCAGATAAGCACCGCCAAACGTACTGAGCCGCTGTATCTTTCACAGCCCTGTCACCAGATACGATGTGACACAGCCCCGGCCATCGTACCTGCTGCTTCTCCGACCCCGCGCATTTTCAGAGCAGAGCTCCAAAGCGTTCGGGGAATTCAGGCAAAAGGTAGGATGGTAACATATCTGTAATTAACTATTCACAGCCTCTTTAATACTTCAGTGCTCTTGGATTCGCTACTAAAATCTGTGAATTATACCTCATTGAAAAATGTCCTTAATCGACTCTGACATGTTTTATTGGAGGCAGAAAAAATGTTTCAGTATGATAGATAAGGTTAAAAATGTTACTACTCTGATCATTTACTCTAGTGCCTGGCAAAAAAACTCCAAAGCCAAAAACCATTTACATCATTCATCGGATGCAAGAGAGGAAAAAAAAAAAAAGGCTTATCTGACAGCCCATTTTAGCTGATGGGACAAAGTGCGGATTTTCAATTTTCTGACAAAGTTATGTTGTTTATGTAGATAAGGGGGAAAACAATTGTAACATTGCTGCAGCATGCCATGAGGCCTGGAAACGTGGCTCCCACTGAAAACTATCTCCGGGCCATACGGAGCGCTGAATGACCCACAAAACATTACCTTCAGGCTTCCGACCAGATCATGCAGGGCTCGTCTTCCTCCTCAGAAGCAGCTGAGGGTTTTCAAACAGCCCCAGAGCCCCGCCGGGATGTGTCGTGTGACAACTCTACAAACACAAAAAATTCTTCCCTCCCCAGCGTTCGCCCCAAGAAGCTGCAGTGGGGAGTAGGGAAATCTACCAATAGAGGGGCCTTTTAGTAGCTGGTGTTTTGCAGAAACGTTGAGTCTTGCTGTTTTCTCTGCACTTTGGCTGGTACCGGTGACCCCAGAAGTGGGACTCTAAGCTCCTGAGCTCTATATATATACCCCTCTGTGGGATGGGTCTCATGCAGTTAAACCTGTGTACATCCTGGGAAATCACCTGCAAATCCTGTTAACCCTTCCCCAGATGCTCATCCAAACGCCACCTCCTTCCAGACCTCACACACATGTTCCCCCAAGCAGACTTGCCATTCTCCCATTACAACAGCCAGGATCTTGGGCACTGCGCAGAGGTGATGGGTCTGGGTCCTAACCTAGTGGGCTGGGGGCAAACTTCAGGTCTGAGGCTAAGCAGCTACCTGATCTTGACGCAGTGACTAACTCTCCCTAGGCTTCATCTGTAAAGAGGAGAGGATGGCAGTGGCTGGAGTGGAGACCTGCCAAGCACTGTACCTAATGCCCTGGTTGCAGGGGCCCGGCAGTGGCTGGTATTGGAGGAATCTGGACTCCAGCTGTGGCCGGGGAGGGCAGACGCAATCTAGCAGACTGATTGCTCAGAAACACATCCACTGGTATTTTCTAAAAGTAAGTCTCTCTTGGGCCAGTCCTGGCCAGGATTGTTTTCCAAACAGACTCTAGCCCTGAGGGACTGAAGTTCATTATAAACCCAGAAGACAATGACCTGCTCAACCCACATCTGAGGAAAAGCATCTCAGCACAAGGTTTCCTGATCAAGGTCACTGGGGTCAGATAAAGCCAGGAAGGCCACAGGAAAATGGTTACAGATCAAATGATGGGATTCAACAGTAAGCAGTAGCAAGAGTGAGAGGGAACTACACAAAAACTAAAATGTTGCTTCTTTCCAAATCCATGGTTCTGGGCAGCCAAGGAAGACCCTTCATCTTTGAACCACATGGGCCAGAGCCACATGGCTGAGTAGGGCTTGCAGACGTATTTGCTTTGACTCGTACCTGGGTTTTTTTTCTTTTTTTTTTTTTTAATTTTTAGTGGAGTGTAGTTGCTTTGCAACATTGTATTAGTTTCTGCTGTACAGCAAAGTGAATCAGTTCCACGTATACAGCTATCCCCTTTTTTTTAGATTTCCTTCCCATTTAGGTCACCACAGAGCATTGAGTAGAGTTCCCTGTGCTAAATTAGGTTTCGTTCCAGAACCTTCCCTGACACCTGCGCACAGGCTCAGAAGGCAGCGTTCCCGTAGACTTGATGCTAATCCTACCTCCTAGAGTTGGAGGTGCTGACTAGTAGTAACCAGCATTTATAAACTAGTAACATTAAAAAATTAGGAAGGTCCTACTGTATAGCACACGGAACTATATTCAATATCCTGTGACAAACCATAATGGAAAAGAATCTGAAAGAGAATATATATATATGTATATGTGTATATATGTATGTATATATATGTATATACATATATACATATGTATATATACAATATATATATGTATAACAGTCACTTTGCAGTGCAGAGGAAATTAACACAACCTTGTAAATCAACTATACTTCAATAAAATATTTTTAAATGAAAAAAAATTAGGAAATTCCACATGAAAATATACTGTCTTTTGGGGGAAAAAAAAAACAGGATTTTTCTAAGCCTACCTCCTGTTTATACCAAAAGTGGAGAGAACATTCTGCATCCCTGGCCAGCACTCACTGAGAGAAAGTCACAAGAAACACAAGACGCTGTCACAGACCAGAGGAGAGGAAAGGAGACACAACGCCTAAATTCAATGTAGAATCCTGGACTGGATCCTGGGTCAGAAAAAAGGGTGTTAATGGGGGAACTGGTGAAATCCAAATAAAATCTGAGGTTCAGTAATAGTAAGAGACCAACCTTGGTGCCTTGGTTCTGACCAAGGTACCCGGGGAATGCAAGTTGCTAATGTTAAGGGGAAGCTAGGTGAAGAGCATGGGAACGTTCTGTATTATCTTTTCAACTTTCCCGTAAATCAAAACTTAGTCAAAATTTTAAAATTTCTTTAAGAAAAAGGTCAGGAGAACAAACCAAGACCACTTGGCCCATCTCACTCCTTGGTTTTGGTGCTTGGAGCCTGGAGCCTTTTGAACTTGGGACACCCCTCCCCCAATACTTCCTTCAGAGGGGGCGTGTGTGCTGTCCCCTGGTGCACATGCCCGCCTGTCTCCTGGATGGCCTGGTCCACATGCAGGACTTGGGGTTCTCGTGGGAAACTGTGGGAACCCCCAAAATTTGGCAGGACCTCGGTGAGCTGAGAGCAAGGGAAGGGGTGCTCCCGGGACAGCTCCAGGGGAGACGGCACCCACCAGGCCTCCTGAGGTGGTGAAGAAGGACCCTAAGCCGAGCACCCAGCACTCAGACCAGGGAGGTGTGCCAGGTGGTCAGTGTCAAGAAGGTGGGAGCCCCCACTGCCCACAGAATGCCCAACATAGCCCACCCTGGCATCCTGCCATCAGAGAACAGGCCCCGATGTACCCCAGCTTCCATGCAGAGGAGCCAATACCTCTATCGGAGGTACTGGAGCAAGTATCTTACCCTCCCCTCTGAGGACGGATCCCCCATTTACATCTCTCCAAAGCGCCCACCCAAGCCTGAGCACAGGGTCTCAACTCTGAGGACTTTTGCCAAATGTCAAGTTCCCAGTGGACTGATCCCAGGGCCACCGGCCGGTCAGCACCTGTGTGCGGGGTCGGGGGGCCCTTTGCCGAGCCCTGCAGGGAGCATGGACTTGCCAGACGAGCTCCCTGACCTCCAGGAGATGACAACCCCGGCGGAGTGATCATCTCCAGATCACAGGACAAGTCACCGGAGAAAAACATCACCGGGGGCTGACACCCTCAGACAGAGTCAAGAAGGGGCTAGAATTCCAGCAGGACTTGAGGGTGGGTGGGATTTCATCATACACCGATGGTCACTGGGAGAGAGAAAGAGGAGGTGGGTAAAGGGGTGAGAGAGAGTTCCACACCGGGAAAGGTGTGAGGACAGGGAAGGGCAGTGCTGTGCTCGGTTACCGAGGTAGGTCCTGCCTGACTGCAGCTTAGGACAAGCTGGGCGTGGAGGGTGCAGGTGGTGGCTGGAGCAGCAGCGGCTACAGGAAGCTGGGAATTTCCCTGCTAGCTCCTGAGGACGACGTACAGTCGTGGAAGCGTGCAGACAGCCCTGGAAGCAAAGGCAGTCATCTAGTAACTACTACCTCAGGGGCATCCCTGGACCACATCCCTGGGAGTCACGTTACTTCTGTAAACCCCTTTATTGTCCCGTGACTGGCACCATTGCCATGCACAGGGATGTTGTGTACTCAAGGTGTCAAGATTTTTTAAAGCAATCATCTCAAGTATAACTCAGTGTTTTAATTTTATTTTGAGATTCCCTCATTTTAATTTTTTTATTAATTTTTTATACAAATTTGCTCAGGGCCTCTGCCCCTGACCCTGTAGCTGGCCACCTCTAGCCAGAGCCCGATACTTGGGTTTGGAGTTCAGCTCTGCCTTTACCTGTGGATTCTGGGCACCCTTTGTGCCTCATCGTCCTCATCTGTAAAATGGGTATAACATATCCAGCATCCACCAGGCGGAGTTGCCATGAGGTTTAAATGAGCTAATACATGTCAACTGCTGCTCAGTCCTGAATGTCAGTGATGTGTCCTGAGCAGGAGATGGGCCTGAGAAACCGTGCCAGAAACAGGCCGTGGGTGGAGGTGGCTGGACATGCAGGCGGAGGAGAGCTTCAAGAGCTTTCTGTGCAAGAACAACCTCACAGGGGCCACATTCCAAGGAAAACAGTCCTGGGGGTGGGATTAGGTCACAGTGATACGTAGGGCTGGCTCTGCGGGGGAGGCCCACCCCAGGCCTTCAAAGACTTGAGCCCCACCCTGGCTGGCTGAGAGCAGAGACCCGGATGGGGAGTGGATGAGGCCGGGGTCCACTCCCCCAGGGCCAGCAATCAGCCCGGACTCTGCCACGCCTGCCCCGGCCCAGCTCCCAGCTCCCCCCTCACGTCTCTACCACACAAGCCTGCTTTTTACAGAGCCCATGCTTTGTTTTGTTTCAGAAATAGGATCATAAAATGAGTGTATCTTTCTGGTTATTAATTTTCTGCCTTTTTTTTTTTTTTTGCTTATTTATCTAAATGAAAGATGTTTTATTTCCCAACCAGCTGCTATATGAAATGTGAGGAGCAATTGCAAACCCAGTTCTGTTGTGTGGCTGAAACCCTAGCAGTCGAGGTTGAAAGAAACGTCTTTTCTCCTTGCTGGAAAGAAAAAGAAAGAAAGAGAGAAAGAGGGAAGGAAGGAAGGAAGGAAGGAAGGAAGGAAGGAAGGAAGGAAGGGAGGGAGGGAGGGAAAGAGGGAGGGAGGGAGGGAGGGATGAAGGAAGGGAGGGAGGAAGGAAGGAAAGGAAAGAAGGGAGGGAGGGAGGGATGAAGGAAGGAAGGAAGGAAGGAAGGAAGGGAGGGAGGAAGGAAGGAAGGAAGGGAGGGAGGGAGGGAAGGAGGGAGGGCAGAAGGAAGGAAGGAGGGGAGGAAGGGAGGGAGGAAGGAAGGAAGGAAGGGAGGGAGGGAGGGAGGGAAAGAGGGAGGGAGGAAGGAAGGAAGGGAGGGAGGAAGGAAGGAAAGGAAAGAAGGGAGGGAGGGAGGGATGAAGGAAGGAAGGAAGGGAGGGAGGGAGGGAGGAAGGAAGGGAGGGAGGGAGGGAGGGAAGGAGGGAGGGAGGGAGGAAGGAAGGGAGGGAGGAAGGGAGGGAGGGAGGGAGGGAAGGAGGGAGGGAGGGAGGAAGGAAGGGAGGGAGGAGGGAGGGAGGGAGGGAGGGAGGAAGGAAGGGAGGGAGGAGGGAGGGAGGGAAGAAGGAAGGAAGGAAGGGAGGGAGGGAGGGAGGGAGGGAGGAAGGAAGGAAGGAAGGAAGGAAGGGAGGGAGAGAAAGAGAGAGGGAGAGAGGGAGGGAGGGAGGAAGAGAGAAGTCCTTGAGTGTGTTTTGTTTATTGCTACTTTACTCAGGCAATTGCCTACTTGAGCCAGACTGTCAGGCTGGGCCCCCAAATCCGGTTCTTGCCCTGCGCTGCCCAGGCCCAGCTGCTACAACAACGTCTTGGCTCCCAGAGCTGCTACACAACTGGCTGCAGGCAAACGGTGCAGATGGGAGTGGGGTGGTTGGCAAGCCCTGAACCGGCTGGGGCTAAGTGGTCTGGGAGCTGACGGGGCTCAGGGTTGGGGGCGGCCGTGGCTTGCTGTTGGACCTGAGAGCTGAAATTCCTCAGAGTCTGCAGAGCTGCTGCCTTCATGCTCTGTACTGTGACCCCCAACTCAGACCCCATAGAGGTCAGGCCTGACCCACCTGGACACAGAAGAAACCAGTAAGCCCTTCCCTTTCATCCTTGAGCACCTGCTCTGTCAGTCACCAGATCTGGCCGGCAGTGTAGAATGTGTAGCATTTCATGGGTCTTACAGATGAGAGGGCTGAGCATCTGGTGCTCAGTAAAAGAGAAACCCAGCGTCCACCCAGACAAAACCCTCGGCATCTCTAATCCCTGCCCTAAGCACGGCTGTGGTTCATCTTACAGGTCAACTTGACTGGGCCGCAGGGTGCCCAGATATTTGGTCAAACGTCATTCTGCACGTGTCTGTGAAAGTGTTTGGGGGTGAGATTAACATTTAAATCAGTGCACTGAGTAAAGCAGCTTGCCCTCCCCAGTGTGGGTAGGCCTCACCCAGCCCATGGGAGACCTGAATAGAATGAAAGGCTGACCCTCCCCCAAGGAGGAGAGAATTCTCCTGCCTGAGGCCTTCGTACTGCAACCTCAGCTCTTCCGGGGCGGACAGTAGCCTGCCGGCCTCTGGACTCAAACTAGGATGTCAGTTCTGCAGATCTGGACTTACCAGCCTCCATAATCATGCGGGACAGGTTCTCATTTTACATATGTGTGTGTGGGGGGGGGGGGGGGGTGTGGGTGTGGGTGTGTGTATCCTTTTGGTTCTATTTCTCTAGAGAACTCTGACTAATACAACGCTCCCCTGAAAAATCACGGCCAAAACCTTGCTACCTGGCTGCTGGGAACCTGGCTAGAGGGAGGGAAGGATGGAGGGAGGTGGGGAGGGTCAGCTGCAGGCATTCTCAAGACACCATCCTCTCAGCAGAGCCTCTCACACCAGAGGACTCCGGCCAGCCCGTGGGGTCGGTGGGGGGAGGGGGGTGTCCCTGAAGCTGGGGGAGGGGCACAGGGTGAAGCCTCAGGGTGAAAGGGGCATGCCTTGCTGGAGTTCATTTCGTATGCTGTCACAAGGCTCAAACATTACCTTTTATATTAAAGCAGATATAGCTATTAATATAGAATGCAAACTTGGCAGGACCTTCTTTTAGATAAGTTACTAGATGATGGAGAAACTTCAAAATCGCAGTAGGTGTGGTGGATTCCGCCTCCAGGAAACCTTTTTCCCTGCAGTGGCTTGGGGGTGGGCTGTGCCGCAAGGCGAGGAGCCCAAGGTGACAAGGGTGTGGTGGATTGGCTGGTCTGTCCAACTGCCAACTGCCTTTTATGCCCTGAAGTCAAATTCACATGCGGGGGACTTCCCTGGCGGTCCAGTGGCTAAGACTCCACACTCCCAATGCCGAGGGCACGGGTTCAATCCCTGGTCGGGGAACTAGATCCCACATGCATGCCGCAACTAAGAAGTCCGCATGCTGAAACTAAGGCGCCAGCAAGCCGCAACTAAGACCTGGTGCAACCAAATAAAGATAAATAAATATTTAAAAAAAAAAAAATTCACATGAGGGGTGGAGAGTGGGGGGCCCATACCTGGGGCATGGCTTTGACCCTCAAACTCGGAGGCTCTCTCTGCCCTGCGCCCATCACTGTGCTCAGCAGTAACATGACTTTCCTCCAGAGAAGGTTGCTCAATGGAACCGATCCTGAAAACCCCTCCTGGACTCCCAGGGGAGGCTCCCGGGCTCGCTCTGCTCCCCGCTGCAGCCTTTCCCCGTGGAATCCCTCCCACGGTCTAGGCAGCAGCGTCTCTGCACCTCACTTGGCCCAGCCTCCGACCTCAAAGCAGAAACTCAGGCTTGTGGGTGAGTCCCTGCACGGGGAAAGGGAGCTCCCATGTTTGAACCAATCTGAACTTGAATGGAAAGATGTTCAAGGCCTCCCTGAGGCCTGTGTTAGGTCAGGGCCTCGTGCTTGCGGGAGCCAGCCCTGTGCTGCGGGGACCGGGCTGTGACATAAATTCCTTCCCAGCTTCCATCAGAGCCACGTCCCGGGTTCTCAGGAGGCAGGCAGACCCTACACCAGGAGTGAACAAGCAACAGAGACTGACCCCCAGGAACAGATCTTCTATTCGAGGGCTGAAGGATGGGGCTTGGCCGCCAGGGCTAAGGCGCTCCCTTTATTTCACTCTGCTTGTTACTTTACTTAAAACGCGTGCACGTGTATTCACACACCCACTCACCAGCACAGCTCTAGATCACGCCTCTGAAACTTCACAGGGTGTCCTCAAGCCTGGCTCACTTGAGGGTCACCTTCTTTGGACCCCTCTAATTGCCGCAGAGAGCTACTGGCTACGCTCCCTTGGTGCCTGCAGTCTCTGTGTGGACCTGTTTCCTCATCCCCACTCCTCCTCTCTCTGTGGCCACTGCCATTTCTCCTCCAGTCATGCAGGGATGGCTCGATGGTGCCGAGGATATTGGGCGAGGCTGAGGCCAGGGAATCTGATCTAACACGTACAAGGAATCACGTGCCGGTCTTGAGCTCCTTGATGTTTTCAGCGGGGTTGACGCTGGTTTCCCTGGCACCAGTTTCCCACGGTTATGAGATCAGAGGAATTAATGGGTACTTAGTCTGTGAGCCTAAAGATTATTGGAGGTAACTGCATTTCTGGGACAAAGCACACACTGCATTGTGATGGACTTTCTGTGGTTTTCTCGACCCCGTGCTGTCTGCTGGCAGCACAGCACCTTTACCCCCTCTTGTAGGTTCTCCCCTGATTCACAGGGGCTACAAATCTGGAAACTACATTTTCCGGAACCTCTTGGATGCTGCCCAGTATTTAAAAGGCAGAAGCCTGATCATTTCTCCTCTGACAGCAGTGGGCAAACGTGTGGGCTCTGCAGATAGGAACTTTGGCAGCGGCCTGCAGAATACCCGGCTATGTGCTGGGGGCAAATGGAGTCATTGCTGGTGGTTTCTAGCAAGGTCCGACTCTGAAAGCCAGAAGCATGCCTGAGAGCCAGGCCATTACCCTGACCTTCATGCCTCCAGCCTTTCCAGTGGTTTTAGAAGCATCATATCTTTATCAAATCTCTTCTTACTTGAGACAATCAGAGTGATTCCTGTTTTCTTCCCTAATATATCTGGTCATGAAAATATACCAAGCATCACTGTGTGTCTAATTCAATGGCTAAATGAGACTATCCAAGAACACTGGCAGAAAAACAAGATATCACTGTCCGTTGAAGACTCTTGGCGCAGAGAATGAATGACACGATTAGCAGCAGTGAAGTCCTCAGTATTTTCCATCCCAAGCTTTCTGAGATATGTTCCATCATTGTCCCATTTCACCTGTCATTTCACAAGGACCTTGAGGGCAGGAACAGTATCTTTTTTGTATAAATTAAATTCCTATGTAATAAACTCCAAGTAACTATCCACATCATTTGTTTTCCTGTATCTTTATAGCATTAACTATTGCTGGCAAAGATGTTTAACCCTCTGAGAATCCAAGAACTTTTGATAAGAGATCATTTCATATGATATTAACCACAAGAAGGGATTTGAGCTCGTTTCCCCAAGACCTCCCAGAGAGCTGTGGGTTGAGCGCAGGTCAGGGAAACATGGGGGCTGGTACTCAGTGCCCTGGGGAATATTAACCTCCACACGCTCTCTAGCCCTGCTTTACAATGTGCCCTGTTCCCATTTGCATCAGACTTCATTCAACCTCCTTCTCTTCAATGATGGGCACAGTTCGCTTTTGAAAATGTTTCAGGCGTTCCCTCTCTGAGGTCATGGAGAATGAGATGAGCTGTTGAGATGGAGAGAAATGAAGACAGAAGGAAAAACGACTTTATTCCACAAAAAGTTATTTGAGCATCTACTGTGTACAGAGCACATTGTACTAAGTGGCTGGAGATACAACAGTGGGCAAACAAGCTCATGGCTCACATTCTAGCAGCTGGGGCAGCCAATAAGCAAGTACATAAATGAGTACACCTGGTTACTTCAGCAAGCGATAAGTGCTGTGCCGGAGACAAAGCAGGTGATAAAAAGCGACCAGGTGGGTAGGCGAGTGGGCAGAGGTATCTTCAGACATAAGGAGCCCAGAAGACACCTCTGGGGAGGTGAGGTGCAAGGGGCCATCTCAGAGAAGAGCTGGAGGCAAGCATCCAGGCAGAGGGAACAGCCGGCCAGGTAGGAGCTTGGTATGTTGGGGCACAGAGACAAGGCCAGTATCCCAGAGCCAAGTGAGAGAAGGGGCCACTGCCCAAAACAGAGGCCATATCCAAAGGCCAGGCCAAAGCATGTCAGCCTGACACATATGTGGAAGGAGCTGGATTTTATTCCAAGGCATTGGGAGGCCATCAGAAGATTTTACACAGCTCCTGGTAGAACCAAGATTGGTATCCACTCCCCATATACACAAGGCTCCCACCAGCAGGCCAAACCCTACCCAAGAAGTCCAATGCCACTGTGTCCTGCCCCCAAACCCTGGCCTCCCATCCTTGAGTCCAGAAGTGCCCTTTACCACATCTTGAGATGAGCCCTAAGCTCATCTGGTGATCCTCTCATGATACTCTCAGACTGCAGGGCCTCTTTTAAATCCCAGCACACAGACCTTAATGCAGCACTGCCGACACACACTCACAGCAGCCCCTCACCCTGGACCCAGGCAAACGGGACCTCGGTCATATCAGTATCTGTTAGGAATCCCATCACAGTGGGTCTCCCGTGGAGCTCACAGGCAGCTGGAACCCCATGGCTTGCTAGGGTACATACAACACCCCATGGTTGGATAGAGCACACATGCGTTCCTGTCTGTCCATCATCCATCCATCCATTTACTCATTAAACACACATCATGTATTGAATATCTACTTGGACCAGGCCCTGGGCCTGGTATTAGGACACAGCAATGACCAAGGCAGTCAAAGCGACCCTGCCTGCATAAACTGTCTACTGCTGCATAACAAATTACCACAAACATAGCAGAGTAAAATGACACCCATTTATTATTTCACAGTTTCTGTGGGGCAGGGGGCATGGCTCAGTTGGGTCCTCTACTCAGGGTCTCACTGACCACAGTCAAGATGCTGGCCAGGGCTTCCCTAGTGGTGCAGTGGTTGAGAATCTGCCTGCCAATGCAGGGGACACGGGTTCGAGCCCTGGTCTGGGAAGATCCCACATGCCGCGGAGCAACTGGGCCCGTGAACCACAACTACTGAGCCTGCGCATCTGGAGCCTGTGCTCCGCAACAAGAGAGGCCGCGATAGTGAGAGGCCCGCGCACTGCGATGAAGAGTGGCCCCCGCTTGCCGCAACTAGAGAAAGCCCTCGCACAGAAATGAAGACCCAACACAGCCAAAAATAAAATAAATAAATAAATAATTAAAAAAAAAAAAAAGGTGCTGACCAGAGCTGTGATCTCACCTGAGGCCCAGAGTCCTCTTCCAGGCTCACTGGGTGTTGGCAGAACCTAGTTGCTTGCAGTTATAGGACTGAGGCCCTCAGCAACCGGAGACCACCACAGATCCCTGCCACATGGCCTTCTCCACAATACACCAGTTTGCATCTTCAAGACCAACAAGAAAGTGTTTCTGCTGTTTCAAGTCTGACTTGTAGACCCACTTTTAAATGGTTACCTGATTAGGTCAGGCCCACCTGGGGTGATCTCCCTTTTGATTAACTCTAAATCAACTGATTTGGGCCCTTAATTATATCTGCAGAATCCCTCCCCTTTGTCATACACCACATCCTATTCACGGGTCTCACTCACACTCAAGGGGAGGGGGTGATACAGGGTGTGCACACCAACAGGAATCTCAACCACCTACCGCACTGCCCTGGTGGAATTGCCATCCCAACAAGGAGGGCAGGCCTGGACATATGATTGGAGAGGTGGCGCGTGGAGGACAGGGTGCCGCAGGAGAGCCTCTGGAAGGAAGGCCTGGATGAGCGCCATGCCCACCGCTGCCTGCCACCCAGGAGTGCAGCTCCTCCTCTCCCTGCTCACACACGCTCCTCACACATTCTGTGACAACTGGCAGTGGCTTATTCATCATTTCAGACTGCAACTTTCTGTTTCCTCAGACACCCACTTTAATACCCTGACATTTCTGTAGAGCCGTAACGTTCTGTCAATTGTTTCCATCTCCTTCTCACACTGATGGCCTTGTCTGTTGAATGCTTGGCCCTTCCCAATCCTGGTGTGCGACGCTTACCAAGAGATTCAGAGTCACTCTCCTCGCTCTCCATACCACTGGATTTCCAATAAAGTGTGCTACATCCCCACGTCAATCATCTCCCAAGACACTCACAACATTGGCCCCAATCTCAGGGTAGATGCTGCCTGAAGAAAGGCAGCTCACCTAAGCAGAAATTCCATCTCTGCCCATTACTAGAGGCCTGTTTCCAGATCCTACAGGTGAACAAAATTGCCCAACACTTTTTACCTGTCTTTCCATCTGCCCCATGTCTGGCTCATCAGCAGGACCTGCTGCCCATCCTCTGGCAGCCACACTGGACCACCAGGCTGGACCACTACCACAACCACCTCTCCCCAGCCATGCAAGCACTCGCTAGACTGTGTTCCCACTTCCTTCTTTCCCTTCTCCAGTCCCTTATCCACATCACAACAGGAGTGGTCTTCTGAAAACATGATGCATCACTGCTCTGAAGACACCCCTTTAGGGGCTGCTCACTGTACAAAGGATGCAATGCAAACGTCCCTCTCTGTCCACAAGGCTGGGCAGAACTTGTCGCCTGCTTACCTGCTGCGCCCTTCTCAAGCCCTCCCACGTTCCAGGTTCTGGCCTCACAGCTTTTCTTTCAGCTCCTCAGATTCTTTCCATGGCAGTGTAGGCAGGCATGTGCTGTTCCCTCTGCACAGACTGCTTCCTCCCACCCATGGCTAAAAGGATACATTTTACAGTAAATGGTATTGGCATAAGTGGATAACTGTTTGGAAATAAAAAACAATGTTTAGCTCCTGTAAGGCTCCTACCTCCCCTGTAGGATTGGACTTAAACACCAATTTCCAGACTAGAACCCCCCCGCCACAACCACACCAGACAAAACAGTCTCCCTCTGCTATTCTCGGTCATACCACCTTAACTGTTTGTTTCACATTGCATGCTTTAGTTTTCGATTATTTTATTATTTTTCTCATTTGCTTTTTTTCTTGTCTCCATGCTAAAATGCAAATTCCAGCAAGGCAAGGACCATGTCATTGCTGCTCACCATCACTTTCCTGGTCATCATGTTGCTTGACACACAGTACAAGCTCAAAACAATTTCTGTAGGATGAAACAATGAATGAGCAGATGAATGAATGCACGCTAACTCTGTGGTGTGAAAAATGTAAGTCCGTTTTATGATTTGAAAAGTAAGAGGGCAGAAGGGAGGATCTTGTCCCACTTTATACTAGAAGCCATTCTAAAGCTACAATAAATAAAATAGTAGCATTTCCAATGAAGAGTGGATACAGAAACAAATCAATGGAATAGACTCAAAGGTCAAATAAATAAGCAAACATATCACTCAAATATTCATACAGTTGCTTTTCAAGTAAGCAGAAAAAGAAAAGATTATTGGAAACTTGGTCTGGGACAAGTAGCTAACAACAAGGAGAAAAAATAAGCAGAGTCTGACTTCTTTACAATGAAATAAATGAATTTGGAATGTAGTCAGTTCATTTGAATGGAAAGTTAAACCATAATAGTATAGAATAAAATTTCTGTTATTTAGAATGTAATCTTGGAATAAATATATCTAAGCATGACACTAGAGAAAACATTGATATATTTGACCATGTGAAAATGAAAAGGTCAAACTTAAAAACAACTATTGTGGTAGCCGGACTTCTAACCATAATGGAGAAAAGAGATCAGCAAACTTTCTCACCATAAAACAGCTATAAAACTGGACAAAATTGTCAAAAACAAACATTTCGGGACTTTGAAAATGCACCAAAGGGCAACAAGAAATTGGAAGTGTTTATTCATGAAAAACTGGGTGAACTTTGAGTGAGAACAGTGGGAGTCTATGGCTTTCTTACTACAGTTGCCCCAATCTACTTCTCCAGCTCAGTTGGCACAGTGGTTTTGTCAGGGCAAAACTGGATGTGAAAAACATTATTTTCACTGCCAAAGGGGGCTGACATGTTTTTGAGTGGAGGACAAATCTGTACCTGGTGGTGCTGTCAGTAAAATTTGCAAACTCAGAAGAAAATTAATGGGGAAAAACCCATAGCTGTGCTAGTGTGAAATTGTAGTCCCACTTGGGGTGAGTGATGGAGTAGCCCGAAATGTAACGGGGGGATCTTGGAAGAGCTAAATAAGCTATGCACACACCTTTGGCTGCCTGGAGAACCTCTGGCATGTGCAGGTAAGATACAAGAGAGACCAGAAGAAACTAAAACTAAACCTTGAGGCAGAGTTGCCTCAACTCTTAGGAAGCAACTCTTAGGAAGCCAGAATTTAAAAAACTAAGCAGATACATCAACAGCTACACACCCTTAAAAGACAGATTCTATAGATTAAGTGCAGGCAAGTGCAGGGAAAGATGAATGGGAAGCAACTCTTTAACGGGCACAAGGTTTCTTTCTGGAGTGATGGAAATATTTTAGAACAACATTGCAAGTTTACTAAATGCTACTGATTTGTACACTTTAAAATAGTTAATTTTATGCATGTGAATTTCACCTCTGTAAAAAAAATTTAAGAATTAAAGGAATATACAATGACAATTATTCAAATCAAGAACCAAAATAGAGAAATATAAACTTAAAAAAAAAAAAGACCTAAGTGAAAAATGAAAATTTTAGAGTGAAAAATACAATAATCAAAATGAATTTTCACTAGATGAGCTCAGTATCATACCTGAGATGGCAGAATAGAAAATCAGTAAATTTGAAGATAGAAAAATAAAACTTACCCAACATGAAGAACAGAGAAAAAAGGTTTTTTTAATAAACAGAGACACAAAGACTTGTAGGAAATATCAAGTATGCCAACACACATATAGTGGGAGTTCTTGAAAAGAGAGAGCAAGATGCAGGAGAAAAGAATATTCAAAAAAATAATAGCCAAAAGCCCCAAATTTGATGAAAAACTGTAATCTACAGATGTAAGAAGCTCAAACAAAACATAGCATAAATATATTGTATTCAGCCTGTTGAAAGCCAAAGACAAGCGAAACATCCTAAAAGCAGCAAGTGTAAGATGACTCAGCATGTAGAGAAATAACAATATAATTAACAGCTGACTTTGTATCAGAAACAGTGAAGCCCAGAAGGCAGTGGAGTGACATATTCAAAGTGCTAAGGAAACAACTTAAAGCTGTTAACCAAGAATTCTATAATCTGCAAAACAATCCTTAAAAAATGAAGGCAAAATATATTCCTAGATAAACACTAAGAAAATTTGTTGGTAGTTGACCTGCCTTACAAAAAATACTACAGGAAGTTCTTCAGGATGAAAGGAAATGACACTACCAGATAGTAACTCAAATCCATAGGAAGAAATACAGAGCCCAGAAATAGTAAATATGTAGGTAAATATAAAATTTATATAAATTTAAAATATAAATTTTTTTCTTATTTTAATTTCTTCCAAAAGCATAAGATTGCAAAGAGTAATTATAAAATTGCATCATTGGGCTTATAATACATATAATATATATGATAATACCATAAAGTGGGAGGGAGTAAATGGAGCTATACTGAAGCAGAGTGGCTAAATTTTATTTGAATTAGGTGAGCATTAACCTGAAATAGTGATACCTCAATCTGTATTTTAAACCCATAGAGCAACCTCTGTGAAAAAAAATACACAGCTAAAAAAATAGAGAAATTAAAATGGCATACTAAAAATGCTTGTTTAATACAAAAGAAAGCAGTAAAAGAGGAATCGAAAAATTGAAAAAGATATGAGATATCTTGAAAATTAATAGCAAAATGGGTAGTAATTGGGAAGGAACACAGGGAGGTTGCAGGCCATGGGCTTGGATGGTAGTTACATGGGTGTTCATGTGTGATTATTGTGGAGCTGCATGTTTCTGTTTTGCTCATTTTTTCTATATGTGTGTTGTATTTCACAATAAAAAAGTTTTAATAGCCTTAAGGAAAAATGTATTGCATTATATGTGATAAAAATTTGTATGTCTTTAATATATAATCAGCTTTTATAAATCAAATGGGCAAACAATTATCAAATAGAAAAGGAAAAAATTCAAAAACTAGAAGTACAGGTGTTGAATAAACACTTGTTAATAGTCAATCTCAGTTAGAAATCCAAGAAAGTTAGTTTAATTATACAGTAGACATGGCCAACAATAAAGGAATTTCCTTGCAATAGGCAGCTATTTAATTATTTATTAATCATTTGAAATAACGTTTTAAATAATATTTTGACATAAAATCATAGTCATGACATAGTAAGTGGATAATATAAATACAAATAATATAAAACTACTTGAATACTGGGAGGGAAAGCCCTTGGTAGATTAAATGAAAAGTCCATGTTATAAAACTGAATATCAATTGTGACCCATTTTTTAAAAGAAATCTATATGTGGATATGTATCTATGTCTCTGGCTAAGAAACAATGGGATGTTATATTTCAAAAGTTTGAGTTCCCATCTCTGAATGCTGAGATGACAGATGATTTTAATTTGATAATTTTCTTTAGATATGTGTTCTAAATTTTTCACAATGAGCATGTATTAGTGATGAATATGAAAAAAAGAATTTTGTTTTTAATGAGAGTCCAGGAAGCATGAAGTGACTTTAAGCATCATTAAAGTGAAGCTGTGGGACGTGGCAGGGCAGGGAAGGTCCCCTCCCCCTCACCCCACCACCTGTTTAGCCCATGTCTTAATAAGTAAAATAGATAAACACCTAACCTAGCAGAAGTGAGATGATTCTTTGTTCAAATCACAAAGCTCAGGCAAGCAGTAACCATGAAAACCTCGGATGGAGGCCACCAGCCCATGTGGCAGAAAGCCAGTGAGGAGTGAGGTGAGGATTTCCATATATTGAAATGTGGGCGTGCCTGGGATGAGATCAGCACACATGGCAGCTAAAAATCCAGAACATTGAAAATAAAGGTGGAGGTAAGTAAAATCTCCAGGTACTGGGC
Organism: Balaenoptera acutorostrata; assembly: GCF_949987535.1. Lineage (NCBI taxonomy): Eukaryota > Metazoa > Chordata > Mammalia > Artiodactyla > Balaenopteridae > Balaenoptera > Balaenoptera acutorostrata. The sequence continues at coordinate 47,068,958 of NC_080082.1, forward strand.
TGGCCAAAAGGTTCGTTCGGTTTTAAGTAAAAATAAAAGACACGTTTTTCATTTTCACAAAGAACTTTACTGAACAACGGATTCATTAACCGAACGATCTTTTTGGCCAGCCCAAGACTGTTGTTGTCATTACTTTTTGACCACTGATCAGATTATTTTTTATTTTAATTCTATGTCACTATAAACGCCAGGATGTGAACAAAGACTGCTGTCTGAGCCCCCTAAAAGGTGCAAGGACACAAAGTCGCCAACACATTAGCACACCTCCCAGACATGGACGACAGTTATACACACCCACCCAACCCTCTCAGGCAGGTTTAATAAAGGCTTCGCTTAACTCCTTCTCTCCAAGGTGCTCTATAGAGGAGCACATTCTGGTAATTATTACACCCATAAGGTGAGTCAAGATTACAGTTTCTCTGCATCTAATAACCACCTCTCAGCAACTTTTTCAGTCTCTCTCTCCCGCTGGGCAGTATCAGATGCCCAGCTGTGCCCCGGGACACCTTGCAGACAGAAGCCGAGAGAAGGAGAGGGGTCCCAGAGGAGAGCGGACAGGCGGGGTGCCCCTGCCAGCCTCTCCCAGGGTGAGGTTCATGCCAGAAAAGGCCCAGCTCCAGAAGATCAGGGGAAAGAGTCCAGGGCTCCTTGGCTCCCCTCCCCCAACAATACCTAATTAAAAATCTAAATAATAAACATACATCAAGTTCAAGAAAGTCTAAAAAAGTCCAGATTTTTTTCCCATGATGTCCATCTGATTTTTGAAGTTATCATATTGGTTTTCCTCTTTGGCGCCCTGCTTTGAGGTGTCTTTGGCACTTGGCCCATTCATGACATTGGGATGGTTTTGTTTCCCGCTGTCCCTTTGAGAAAACCTCTAGGTTATGCTTTTTTTCAGAATGCAATGACCTGCATCATTCTGGAAACTCATTGGAAAGAGCTGGCTGATTTCTAAAACCTTCTAGGTGAAGGAGCCCGACCCTGCTGTCCACCAGACATTTGCCTTTTAAGGAAACACAAGCAGCAAGTCACCTGATGGAGGAATCTAGAGGCTGGAAACCAAGTTATTCTTGTTTGTTATTGCTTTCTTTTCGTTCTCGACTTAGAGCTCACATTTTTAGAAGACGGAAAATAGTCTTGGACGGCTGGGATTTTCCGGGCTAGTTGTCAGACAGAGTTGCTTGTGTATCTCGGCCAGAGCACGTGCCATTAAAGAAAAGGGGGATTGGGACTCAGGGGTCACTCAGCCACCTACAGAGGGAGAAGACTCAGGACAATCACCCAGCCATTAATGGGCATGGACCAAGGTTCCATATCAGCGAACATCTCAGACTGAGTCATAGCGTGCGTTCCTTGCAGTCTATTGCATCCGGTGTGGACCTGGTCCTAGGCCTGACAGTCATCCTTTTAATTCAACTGCAGCGAAGTGCTCTTTCTGCCCTGACAATATTCTCTCGTGCGCCAAAGGAAGTGAATAATAATTAAAGGGCCCTTTGGACAATACCCTTCTGTCTGAGGAATCATTTACTCAAATAATCTAATTTGTAAAAACCTCTTCACTACCTTCCTTCCCAGGTTCCATTTTCTTTTGCATATATTTTCAGCACTCAACTAATGATGGATAGAGGGAATTAATACATGGTTGATTGCCTCTCATAAAGGCACTTGGATGTATTTAAGAGCGCTAGCAGCTTTTTTCTTTCCAGCACCTGATAACGTAATGTGTTCTCTGAACATATGTGTAAGACATACATTGATATTAAAAGCTGTATTCTATACAACCTAATAAAAAGGATGCCACATCAAAAGCCAGAATGAACATCGAAGGTGTACTATAATCATTTAAGAGATTAAAGGAACTGGTGTAAGGCTGATGCCACCAAACTGCCTTCATTCACTACCTGTATCTATGAACAGCCATGGAAAGATGGCAGGGCTGCGGTGCCCACGACTATGTGACGTCCACACTGCAGCATGCATCGCTTGCCCTAGCTATTTCTGAAAATACGAACAAATGCATGCAGCAATGAAAGACACTCTTTACATCCTGAGTGGTCTCTAGAAGCAAAGGAGGAACATGTTGTCGGGGGCATGTTGTAATATATTTCCTAATATATTTCAACCATTCAACTGTGTGTCCTGAGCCTTTTAAGCAGAACTTAGGGTTTCCGGTTGACATAAAAACAATCTGGGATTGCCCATTCAGAGGCAGAAGAGTGTGATGGCTCTGTGCTCAGGCTCTGCAGCAGACCTTCCCAGACCAAACCCTGGCTGTACTGTGCCCTTGCTGTGTGAACTTGAGCAAGTTACTCAACCTCTGCAAGTCCCACTTTCCTTATTGTGACAGGGACTCAATAACAGCCCCTGCCTCCTAGGATTTTTGTAAGAATTAAAGGAGCTAGTCCGTGCAAATTAGCACATTGTCTCTTAAAAAGGTAAATGATCAATAGATATTAACCCTCATTATTAAGGCAAAGAATAAATTCATAGTGAACTTACACCATTTCCCATTATTCCATGGGACAATCAGAATATTAATAGGTACTCCATAGGACAAATAAAAAATTACCTGATCAGTTAAGGGAGATAAACAAAGTTGACCTGGTTTCTACTTCTCCATGACTTTAACAGGTTGAGGGGTTTGAGAATATCTCACGACTGATCAGGAGTCTGTGAACACAATTTGGAAATGATGAGCTAAACAAGACTACAAAAAGATGTCCAGCACATTCAAGAAGCTTCTAGGGGTGGACTTTTGTCAAGAGCTTTAGCATGAGGCTGAAACAGAACCGGGAAGATGTCCAGGATGACCCTGAAGCCACCTCCAAACTCTGAAAGAACAGTAGCAACGTGCAGGCTTCTGCTTAGATGAAGAAACAGATTCAAAAAAGAAGCTCCAGTGGAAGGGAAGACATCTCCTAAGACTGCTAAGGATGTCAAATGAGGAATGGACATGATGAAAACTTGACATTTGTTTTGCTCTCTCAAGGGGAACATGATTTTGAAGGAAATGGTAGCCAGTGATGATTTAGTTTTAAAGCTGTGGATTTTCCAATATGGCTCTACAACTACACATCGTTTCCCAGTCAGAACCCTCAGGTTCAGTCCTGACACTCAGGAGACCTCCCACAAAATCCTCAATGGAAAGCCCCGTGACTGGGTCTTTGGTACACTGACTGGACTTCCTCCTCCACGTTCGGGTCTTACACATCTTCCAGTTTGCCATGTGTGGAAATCCTACAACACTTGCCAGATTCTGTGCCGGGCAAAAGGAAAACACTTTGACTCCACAAACCATCTGTTTCACTTTCTCCAGGAAATAGTTTCGTACCAAAAGTGATCAAACCCAGCTTGACCACCACATGAGACTCAGAATAATCGCTGGCCATTCTGAAACCCACCTAAAACACTTTCAAAGCATGAAATCACTTGCCCAAGGCTTGCACTTAAATGCAGGCGTATTCCTCATGGTCTAAAAATGCTTTGTTACACCTGAAACTAACACAACATTGTAAATCAACTATACTTCAATAAAAAAAAATTTTATAATGCTTTGTAACAATAATAGCTTTATTATTTGTTTTATTAAGTATGTAGATAAGACGACTATTTTACAGGGGCCCATTGGCTGGTTTTAAAGCATCACTCTCCTCAAATAATTAAACACCATTGAGACCTAAATGTGATATACCATGCCGCTCTTGTTAATTTATATCAAAACAGCCTCTATTTCTTTTTAAATTATATGGGAAAGCAAAAATAGATGCAGGAAGATATACTTCCTGTGTGAGCAATCCTGGCCAATTCTCTATGAGACTCCCCCAAATTCTCCTAAGTTAGAGTCAAAGACGTGCCTGGGATGATTTTGTAAGTGAGCCTCTTACACTGCAGGAAGCTAGGACAATTGTTCAACATCAAAGTGGTAAATGGTGAGAAGGGCAAATCCTTATGAGCAGAAAAGGTGACACCCCCAACTTCCAATGTTTCCCCCAGATGAAGCCAGTAAGATTCTAAGGAGGCCTTTTCTTTACAAAGAAACGCGTCTTCCTGGAGAAGGAACTGTGCAGCCGATTAAGACATTTCCCAAGCATTTGCTAACCTACTTACAGGCGTCATTGCTCCCTTGGGCCTTGGGACCCCTCCACCTTCCTGAACGGAGTAGCTGAATAGGTAAATGGGTTATATCAGGCCAGGAAATCAATGTGTATACTGTGTTCTCAGCCACAGATGAGCATGTCGAAGCCGTTTTATTATAGCTCTAGGAGCCGTATTGATCCAGCTGTAACTACTCAGAGGTGGCTGGCACTCCAATGAGGACGCATCCTTCTGTCCATCCAGCTGCCTCTTCCCCCCCACCCCCTGCCCCGAGTAGTGCTTAGAGAGTGTTTGCACATTGGATTAATTTAATGTTTGCTTAATCAAAACTGACTGCCCTGGAACTTAAATGCTATTAATTACTAAGAGAATCCAGAACTAATCCTCTAACACCGCGAGGCCGGGGAAGAACAGCAGCTCTGCAGAAAAAGAGGCACTCTTAAAGAGATTCTGTTTGTCATTCTTTCCAGATGTTCATTTCATTTCCTTCTCCACTTCCAACACCACCGTTTACACAGCCACTTTCCCCTGCAGCCTTCTAGAAAATACTTGCTGCTCTTGTCACTCTTTTTTATGGCATAAATGGTGTGTGCATTTCCCCAGCCTCTGATGTCGGGCGGTGTTCATCACATCCTTCTCCCGGCTGCTCTGGTCAAAGAACATCCATTGCACCCTGTTGTTAGTGTCATTAGTGATGGAGAGGGCACTTTCCCAGAGCACCAAGAGCTCCTCAAAGAAAGGGCCTATGACTCACCCATCTGTCACAGCCCCAGCACCAACACTGTGCCTGGCACATAGTGGGCATCCATAGGTGTTTGCTGAATTAAATTTGGAGAGGAGACAATGCCCCCTCAGGGGCTCTATATTTACAAAGCCCTCTTCTGTGTTGACACCACTCCGAGGACAGCATCTCATAAGCTTCTGTTTAACTGGTACCTCCATCAAATCTTCCATCTTCCCTGTCCTTGGAAAGCCAGGGAAGTGTCCTTGAAACCAAGATCTAATGCCTATTCTGATCATGAATTAAATGCCATCACAGGAGAAATGGGAGAGGATGCGTCTGCCTCCAGATTTATTCCACTGCTTTGTAAAAGGGTAACCATATACCACAAAGCACCACGCAGCTCAGCCAGAGAGCTAGTGAGAACCAGGAGGGAGGCTGGAGCTTTCCCCCCAGCAATACCAGAAACTTTTAATAAAAATTCCATGCTTCTGCAGTTCGGCCACAAGCACATGCCGTGTCTCTTGAACACCTCCCCATCAGCAATGAGTGGTCCCGCCGTCCACTACATCTGTGTACTGTGGAGAGAAAGCGCACCTCACTCCGAATGACATTCCTCTGCTGAGCAACAGGCCTCAGAGGGAGCCACCCCTTGAAGCAAAAGCCCTCCTCCTCATGCAGATGGGTACTGCATCTCAGCCCCCAGCAGACCATTGGGGGGCTTGCAGCAATTATCACAGGGGTCTCCATCTCAAATGCCTACAGTGAAACAGCAGGTAGAGTCCATGACCGAAGCAAATAGGGTGTATGTCAATTCGGAGGGGTGAGGTCCACAGCAAATTAACAAGCACGTGCTGCTTTGTGAGCTCTTGCTGGCTGGTACCCTGTAGGACAAAGTGTCAGTCTGAATAAATCTTGCTTCTGCAAGACATCACCCAAATGTGCAATGCTGGCAACCAATTCAATTTTCAAAACCTACATATGTCGTGCAAAGGAGCTCTGTAGTTTAGTTAATAGTATTTCACCAATGTCAATTCCTGGTTTGGTGATGTACCATGGTTACATAAGGTATTGTCACTGGGGGAACCTGGGAAGAATACACAGGGACTTGCCGTGGTATTTTTACAGCTTTCTTGTGAATCTTAAATTACTTCAAAACAAAAAGTTAAATACGCCCAGAGAGTGCAGGCCAAACTTCAACCAGCCACCGGTTTTCTCCCTTAAGTGTGTTGACATCCCTTGACCAAGTCCAAATAGGCTAATGGCAGCCGTGCCTTGCAGTCCAAGTGGGATAAGGACCTACAGACCTGACGTGAGACCCACTTATAGTCAACTCAGCTGTTGACTTCTTGACCGAACCTGTTCCCTGGAGACGACACCTGCTATAGGTTTAACTCACTGGATTCTTGCCCGTGAAGCCTTATCCAGACCTACTAATTCATATGCATTTTGCACAAATAATTCCTACTTGATGAATAGAGAGCCAGACTTACAATTCAGCCACAGTGTGGTACATTATACTGGCCAGATTAACTGTATAAAGAACATGTCTCAAAACAATGATTTCACTTCAAGCTAAGGAGGAACAAGTGCCCTTTCTTTCATTTCTAAATTACATTTTCAATCATAAATATTGAAAATTATGTTTCTGATCACTGCTGTCACCTTGTGAGTAGCAGCACATGAGCCCCACAGACACACAGGATTTTACAAAAGGAAAGCAAGAGCCATTAGAACACACAAACCACTTTGAGTTTTAAAGGACTTGTTTCCCCAGCCCACAAGATTATAAAAGCATGGCATCCTTTGGAACTTGCAGGAGGCAGAGAATGGCAGCCCTGTTTGCACACTGGTTATTAAACATAAGAAATTATTACTCTGGGTGCATTTTACCACCTATTATGTGTGAGCTAGTTCAAATGTTTCACAGGTTGGTAGGGTAAAGCCATTACCTCAGAGATGCAGGCAGGCAAACAGCCTACCTTCTGCATAGTAGACCCCTAGAACATCTGAGCTAAAAGCAAAGGAATTTTTTTAATGTAAAATGTGGGCTAGTAAGCTCATCTTCCTCTCAAATAATAGCAATAGTCAGAGCTATAAGGATGGAGAAAGACTTCAAAGGAAAAAATGGGATGTTATGGCTGTGTGGCTAGGAGAGTGGCAGGGAAGAATCAGAGCTGATCCCATGGTTCTGGCTTGGAGAAAGGAAGGACGGAAGAGCCTCTGCTAGAAACACATGACTAGGGAACAGTCAGCTTGAAAGACTATAGATGGTAAGTTCATTTAGCTCACCAGGCATTTAGGAATTAACATGAAAATAAAGAGTTTGCCTGCAAAGAAGTACCCACCTCAACCAATGAATTCTATCCTCCAAGACATGCGCCCCAGTGCCATCAGGTATAGCCAGCTCTAGGTTTAACTCTTCTCTGGATCCACATGCATGTCAGGTATGTAGAGGAGCCCTCAATAAAACCTATCAGTCTCTCCACACAACTCAGTCCCATCAGGGTTGTACTGGCCACCCTACTTGTGCTGGTCCATGATAAACCAAGGCAAATTAAGCCACGGCTAAGTTGCACATGGAATATTTCCTATCATAAAGACATAGCCTGTAATATATTCTTTGCAATCCTGCATTGCAGAACCCTTATCACTGCTAAATGTATATTCCTATCATTTTTGAAGGATAAAGTTTTTTGAAGCATAAAGTTTTATAGACCCTGACATGGTCGTCTTGGTATGTAGCGATCAGTGCCCTGCCACATTCCCTTGGCACTTAGAGTTCTAGTACACATGCCAAGGGTATTCTGCTGCAAGCATGTGCCAGGGAGTTAATGCCAATGGCAGACAGGAATTGGTGAATTAACACCCCAACCATCTCTCCGCTCAGTTGGAACACCTCTGAGGCATGTTTTAACACTCTCCCAGAGTTCCCAGCTGATTGAACCTCGACTGCCCAGAGCAGAAATCTGCTCTTTGACACACCCTGTATCACATTTCCTTCACTTCTTCCCTAGACCAGATGGAATCAGGACCTAAAGCCCTCCTCTAGGAGTCAGGGTTCTCCAGAGAAACAGAAGTAATAGGGTGTGTGTGTGTGTGTGTGTGTGTGTGTGTGTGTGTACAGAGAGAGATTTATCTTAAGGAATTGGCTCACACTATTATGGAGGCTATGAAGCTCAAAATCTGCAGGATGGGCTGGCAGGCTGGAAACCCAGGAAAGAGCCAATGTTACAGTTCAAGTTCAAAGGCCATTTGCTGGCAGAATTCCCTCGAGCTCTGGGGAGGTACGTCTTTATTCTATGCAGGCCTTCAACTGATTAGATGAGGCCCACCCACATTACAGGTATGGGCTCACACCCATTATCTGCTTTACTCAAAGTCCACCTATTTACATGTTAATCTCACCCAAAAACCACTCTCACACAAACATCTAGAATAATGCTTGACCAAATATCTGGGCACCTTGGCCCAGCCAAGTGGACACATAAAATTAACCATCACACCTCCCTCCCTCACCCCTTCCTACCAGTGAGTCCTAAGAGTACCCTCAAACAAACAGCTTGAACTCCAGTTCTTGTAATGGAGTTGGTTTCTGGGGGAACCACACTGAAAGACATTGTGTCTTTGGCAAACTATGATTTAGAAAATAAATGCAGGTTTATATATTTTCACTCCTCTTTCAAAAGCTCAGTGGCTCATGAAGGAGCTTGGCCCAGTTTGGGAACCACTGTATCACAGGTGCTGGAGTTTATTTTTTACTGAAGTATAGTTGATTTACAACATTGTATTAGTTTCTGGTGTATAGCAAAGTGATTCAGATAGATAGATAGATAGATAGATAGATAGATAGATAGATAGATAGATAGATAGATTCTTTTCCATTATAGGTTATTACAGGATAGTGAATACAGTTCCCTATGCTATATAATAGGACCTTATTGTTTATCTATTTTATACATACTAGTGTGTATCTATTAATCCCAAAATCCTAATTTATCTCTACCCCCTTTCCCTTTTGTAACCATAAGTTTCTATGTCTGTGAGTTTGTTTTTGTTTTATAGACAAATTCATTTGTATCATTTTTTTTAGATTCCACATATGAGTGGTATCATGTGAAATTTGTCTTTCTCTGGCTGACTTACTTCACTTAGTATGATAATCTCCAGGTCCATCCATGTTGCTGCAAATGGCATTATTTCATTCTTTTCTATGGTTGAGTTATATATATATATATATATATATATATATATATATACACATACATACCACATCTTCTTTATCCATTCATCTGTTGATGGACATTTAGGTTGCTTATATGTCTTGGCTATTGTTAAGTAATGCTGCTATGAACATTGGGGTGCATGTATCTTTTTGAATTAGAGTTTTTACCTTTCCAGATACATGTCCATAGTGCTAGAGTTTAATGCCTAGAAAGGCCCACGCAACCTCTGAGGCCATGTAAACACAGATGTGTCCATAGACATCGATCATGATTTTAGAAAGACTGCAGCATTGTTAAAAGTGACGCCCAGATTAGGACCGGGCTGTCCAAGGAGTCCGTCTCCAGTCCTGTGCATGCCCACCTCCCAGGGAGCTAGCAAACTCTCAGTGGGTAGAGACCCTTCTCGGAAACACATTACAGTGCAGAAGACAGCATCGCTTCCATTTCAAAATGACGCCTTTCTCCGAGGGCTTAGAATATATTCACAAAAGAAAATACATTTTTTGACATTCCTAAAAATACATGATCATATCCTATGTGGCAAGACGAGACCAAGTGACTCATTGAAGTCATAATCACTGCAAATTGCAGTATTGTTGTCTTTGAATGAAAATTGCCAGAGGACTCATGCTTCGTGTCTCAAGAACCCTAGGCAGTCATTTGCCACATCGCGAGACCCAAATCATGTGAAGTTGAAGATCATCTCCTCCTCTTTGTATTTCATTAGCAGGGATCAGGTTAATAAAAAGTTTAAAAGTTGACTGCCTTCCCCCTGAGATGTATTTAGACCTCCCCCGCAGGGATGAGCCAGGAATGGCAGCCGACACTCATTTCTCCGGAGCTCGCTCTGTCATCTCCCTCTGTGGTCCCTGAAGTCTGCCAATTAAAGACCTCCTGGATGACATATGCACAGATAAATCACGGTAATAAGAGAAGATTGTTATGTTAACCTTCGTCATGCAACCCTTTTCCTTTTGCGAGAAATACGGAAAACATTCATCCATCTGGCACAAAGGAAGCGATTTCCCAGCAGATGCCTGGGAGACTCGCCTTGGAAGCTGCCCCTTCCTTGTGGTTATGGAGGCGGTGCCTCGTGCACAAGCAGGCATTACTCAACTCGAGACGCCGAGCAACGAGGCCATAAACCAGGAGGCATGACGTCAGAGACAGGATGCTCTGAAATAAATGAGAAGCCGGTTCTATCCAGAGGAACATTTTTCCATGTTTAACCAAGCAAAGCTGGTGACACTACCGCGCACACAGTCTCAAAGGTCAGTTATGAAGGAGCCCGGGTTCTGGGGAGAGGAATCGAGTGCTTTTCTGCAGCTGTGGAAGTAACCCCCAAGGTGACTGGAGTTTCACCATCAGAATTAGGGCCTGGTGTGCAGCAACTGTGAATTCCACTTTGATTACATCCTCGGGTGAGCCCCTGGGAGCAGGCAACCGTGGCAGCCATGGACCCGAGGATCAAGGTGGCCACCCCTGACTGGTCCCTCACCTGCTTTGCAAATCATTGTGGGCTGCCCTCAGAATTTCCCAGAGAGCCAGCTTTGAAAACGAAAAACAAAAAGAGAATTCTTTATCAACAACAGAAGAGATATTAATGATGTGTCAATTACTATATCTACATGTTCACTTTAGAAGATGATATTATTTGAAAGACTCGAAAAATAAAAGTCTAGGCATGAAATGGGGGGGCTTCTCTCTATAATATGTCATTACCTTATTAGCTAACCTAAGGCTGTGTTTGCCTCCAGCTTGTGTCTTGGGTTCCCTGCCACCTGGATGCAGCCCTCCTCCAGAAGCTGCCTCGCTTTGCATGTCCCAGTAAGGGGAACCAGCCTGCGTCAAAAGCCCCCCCCCCCACCTCATCCCTAAGGGCCTGACTCTCAGAGCTGCTACCCAAGCCTGTTCGCCTGTGTGGGGCAGGTCCACAGCTTAAAAAATTCCTGGTTCTTTCCTCTCAAATGATGTTTTTCTGAAGGAATTAAATTTTTCTAGAAATGAAATAAAATGGTGTGTTAAAGGGATTGGTGGGGAAGGGATAGAACAGAATTTCCTTTATTATTATTTCACAATCAGAAAGAAATTTCCCTCTGGTTCTCTTCAGAGCAATCCGTGTGCTCTGTAAAGAGTGTCCCCAGATAACCCACTGCTTCTGATTCTATTGAATTCTTGGCACCTGCCTATGTTGTTATCTCATTCTCTTATCTCCTGTTATTCTTTCCCTTGAAAATGTAAAGGAGTGAGATGCTTTTCTCTCACTCCTGGTTTACCTGAGATGAAGGGTTTCCAGGGACTTTCAGTGCTAAAACCAGCAAAGTGCCAGACCAACAGTAGATTCGGTCACCTCCATTAAGCAAACATTTCGGTCTAGTGTAAGCCTCCCAACACATGACAAACTAAACACAGTCGCACCGTTTTGCAGTGGCAGATGTAGCAGCCCGTTTACCAGGCTGTGGAAAATGGGTCCTACTTGGGAGTCTGAGCACAGGTGAGTCAATCGCTGTTGAGAAGGAATCCACCTTGCGCTGGAAGGAGAAGACGGAGGCTTTCGGATGCTGCTACCCGACTCCAAAGCAGGAAATGATGAGCACTTGAGCGAGGAGAATGGAAAACAGTGGACGGGGGCATAGACCCTCCTCCACAGAGGTCTTGCAAAGGGTTCCAATCCAGCAGTTCATACGATTTTCACCAGTTAGCCCAGCCCCCATCAGAAACAGTTCACCTGAGTTTCCCACGTGGAATGACATCCTCTCCCCAGCATATGTTGCCCAAGGACTGTCGCATCACAGTCTTGCTATTTTTAATTAAAATACGTAGGAACAATTAAGAGTATAGAAAGACAAATATCATATGATATTGCTTATATGTGGAATCTAAAAACAAATGATGCAAATGAACTTACTTACAAAACAGAAACAGACGCACAGAGAACCAACTTATGGTTACCGGGTGGTGAGGGGGGAAGTGGGGAGGGATAGATTGGGAGTTTGGGACTGACGTGTACACACTGCTATATTTAAAATAGATAACCAACAAGGACCTACTGTATAGCACAGGGAACTCTGCTCAATGCTCTGTAATAACCTAAATGGGAAAAGAATTTGGAAAAGAAGAGACACATGTATATGTATAAGTGAATCACTCTGCTGTACACCTGAAACTAACACAACATTGTTAATCAACTATACTCCAATATAAAATAAATTATTTTTTAAAAAGGAGTATAGAACCAGTATACCTGGACCATTATAGGCAAAAATAAAATCAGTTTTGGGTTTTGTCACCTTAATAGCTCTGAGACTCGTGACACCTACAATCTTTTAAACCCCAGAGTATCACAAGCACCTTCACACTGACCCAGTGGGGTTGCGGCACAGAAATGAGCCATAAGATTGGACCATATTCTCTCCTGTTCACCTGGGCTTTCGACGGGAGCCTGGGACACCGCCACAGGGCAGGATGAGTGTGACTTGGACTCGGACGTTCTTGGTTAAACCACTGTTGGATTTTTTTCTTTATGCTTTATGTTGATATTAGCTGGACACCTGAATTCTTCCATGAATCCCAGATCATGGGCTGGAAGATGGAGGATAGTAGTAATAAGGCAGCGGAGGAGACACCGGTGAGCACTTACTAAGTGCCAGGTGCTTTGCTAAGTGCTTCTCACGTTGCAGCCCTAGGAAACCGCCATTTTTGTGGATCCAGTTTTTATACTGTTCATCCTAATACATCATCTCCTATAAGCCTGACAACAAGCTCATGGACACTGCTTTCACCCTCTTTTTACATGAGTACACTGAGGTGCGAGGACGCAGTTCCAGTACATGGGAGAGCCCAGCTTGCCCCAGGTCTAATTCCAGACACTGTGCTCTCACCCACGACCCTTAAGTGCCCATCTTTGACCTGATTCCCCAATCCTTTGATCGTCTCCCTAGCCCTCCCCAAGCCGCAAGCTGCTGATGACAGAGGGTGAGCAAACATGTCAGACCAGGTATACCCAATGAACAGTCACATGCAGGTGGCCACCTGGATGGGGGGGGCAGTGTGGACTGACCGCCCTGCCCTGGGCAGCTGCACCTTCACGCTGCTGGGATGGGAAGCTCGGGCTCGTGGACCCTGAGTGCGTGTGGACCCTCCCAGCCGAAGCGGGCAGAGCTCCTCGGGGAGCCACTTGTCCCATGAGGTGACACCTGGGAAGGACACAATGTGACCTCGACTCCTCTCTCTACCCCAGGCCGCCGCAGCTGATGACCCAAGCATCAAAGCCCCTGCCCGATGTTTCACTGAGGAAGGCCCGATGCCCATCACAAATCTCGACCCTGCTGGAAGGTCGACACATAAACTGTCTTCTCCTTATACTCTAAGTTTATTTCACAGTTGTACCTTGCCTGTTCAGTCTTGGAACTATCTCAGATATTCATATACTGTGTTCTGAAGAGCTTCCATGGACACTGTTTATTAGTCACTTTGATCTAAGTCATCACACAGAAAAATCTCAAACAAGTACCAAGCGTCCTTTCCAGGGGGCACGTTGAGACAATAAAAGTCCGCCTAAGCCCCTGTTTCCCACAGCTCAGGCCGTTGGTGCCACAGGTTCAAAAATGTAATTAAAAGAAGACCGTCGATTTCACTCACCATTGTCAAAAGGCAGCGTCAACCCCGAAGGAGAGGCGCGCTTCAGTCAATTTCCCTGGCCGTGCCAAAGTTTCGGAGAGACCCTTCACTTTATAAATCAACTCACAGCTTAGAACATCCTGGCAGCCCCTTCAAGGAACCGAAGGGAATGACAGGGAAAGAGAGGATAACCGTCATAGCTTGACTGGATACAGGTGTTTGCGTTTACAGACGAACCACAAACGCCTGGATCTTTGACAGGCGTTGATGCTATCAGCGCATCGCAGCTATTATTGGCTCCGGTCGCCAAGGGCTGGGGGGCCTCTCCCTTAGCAACATCTCTGAGGCTGATAACATTTGGCTGAACTTTTCAGATCTTAACCTCCCTTCTGACTTTCTGCAGTCAAACCCGCCTAAACTGATCAGAAGAACAGACACGCAGTGGGAAGACAAGTAAAATATTATTGACTGGCCTGTTTCATGTCTATTAGGAAGAAAGAGCAGAGAGCGGAGGGAGAACCTTACAGCTTGACAGGCTTCAAGATAATCAGGGGAGGAATCAGGGCTGTACAGTAACCCTTGGTGAAGCTGGAAAGCACAGGCTTACGAGAGGTCATTGTTCTGTGCGGGAAACAAACAGGGTGCTGGGCAAACAAGCGCAAGACTGCATTCCTCCACAGGACCCGCTCCTCTTCGACGGGCCTCCCGCTCCTACACCAAAGCACAGGCTGGAAATCAGGAAGCCGTGTGGCTCTGAAAGAGGTCTCACCCTGAAGGCTTTGGTTTCTGGCCTCAGGCACGTCCCAGCACCTTTGCTCAAGGCAGAGACAGGACCTGCGGGCACAAGCCATGCTGCCTTGAAGAATTTGGCTCTGGCAGTTTGTATTGTCAATTTGCATTTCACTTCCCTGCTCCTTGCCCAGCGGGGCCAGGACTGACCTCCTTGCCTCTCCAAGTCTTTGGCAGCCTGTGTGTGTTGGGGGGATCATGGCTGAAAGAGCTCTGCTCACTCTGAATGACCCTGAGGTCATTCCCCACAGCCAAATGACTCCACAGATGGGTCATTTGATAGAAGACATGTTCCCCACTGCCCCCAAACCCCCTGGGAAGGATAATACCCCACTTGATAACCACATGCAAGGTCAAGCTTGCCGTCCAAAGCAGAGGCCAAGGTCTTGGACACTGAACCGGCCCTCTGTCCCTCCCCAGCCCCACACCCACTGTTACTCACCCCTTGGTTTTGTCAGGTGAGAGCACTAGTAAAGAGACAAGGAGGCCTCAGAAACTCTGCATAGCGTCCTCCACTGTCCTGTGGGTCTGACTCACCGTGAAGCCATCTCTCTTTGGGGGACAGGACATATTTTCCCCTGACACGTTTCCACTTTGCATTTCAGCAGCCTTGTTCTGTACAAATAGTTGGCTTCTGGTTGGCCACAAAGCACCGTCCTCCTGTTCGGGGAAACATCTGGGGCCCCTGGAACCATGTGACTTTGTCGCTGAGAGATTCAGGGCCTGCAGAAGGAGTGGGCAGGGTGACATTTCAGCAAAACCCCAGGACAGGGAGACAGAATCAGGATGACAGTAGTGGAAGGAACTAAAAAGTCCCCTTCTCCAATTCTTTATTTCAAATACAGGGAAACTGAGGCATGAAACAAGGAAAGAAGAAACACTGGGGTTTATACAGACCCGTCCCCCTCCTCTTGGCTTACAACACGCTCAGGTATGTGCCCATCCATGCTCAGCACCCCCAGAGCAGGCTCCCGTTCCCATCCCCTTAGTGCCTTGCACATCCTCATTCTTTTATGATTTCCCTCCTAGGACCTGCCACAGAGCTTTCTAGAGGCCTGTTTCCATGAGATGATGATGATGATGATGATGAAGACGATGATGGAGATGATGATGATGGAGATGATGAGGATGATGGTGGTGATGGTAACAGCAGCCATCATGTATTAAGCATTGCACTACACCAGGCCCTGGCCTAAGACCATCACGTGGATCATTTCACCCAATCCCTGACACGGTTCCGCTTTGCATTATGACAGCTCCAACCCCATCATGGAAGCAGCATCACTGTGGCAGGGGAAACCCAGAGAGGTAAAGCACCTTGCTCATGCTCACACAGGAGACCCAGGATTCGAGGCTGTCTGTTCCTCCACACAGCCACCCACCAGCGTTGTCCCAGGGTAGGTAGGGCTGGTCTCAGGATTCTGACATGCCCACGCCCATGTCTCTGATCACAGCTGCCTCACCTCTCAGTCTCCAGACACTTGGGTTTTGACTTCCTGGAGAACTCTGGGAAATGGACCCCAACTTTCCCCTCTTGTATCAGCCTCCTCCTGGCTGCTCCTCTTTACGCTCAGCCCAGAGCCCGCATCAGTTCATCAAACTCACTGCTCTCAGCCACAGGCTGTTTCCTCACCTTCTTCATCTTTTCCCCGCCGCCAACCATCTAAGTTTGAACCCTGTTCCATCCTCCTCCTCACCCATCATGCAGTGTGTGGTCTGCCACCTATGGACTGAGAAACATTCATGACCATACCTCCTTCCCTCCTGTCTCAGCAAACCATCCTTCTGCTGAAGACAAACCTTCTTCTCTCTCCTCTCCTTCAGTCTCTCCATCATCACTGGCTCGAGGCTCTTCCAGCCTAAACAAACCACCCTTGACCCTCACTTGCTCCCCTCACCTACTCAACTCATCCATGACCTTCCTACAGCCAGATCTAACAGGCACTTTTCAAACCTTACACCTGCTGGATATCTCTGCTGCATGTACCACTGGTGACAACTGCTGCCACCTTGAAACCATCTACCCCCTTGACCACTGGTTTTCTTTCTACTTCCCTGATCACTCCATGGCTTCTGCATTCTCAACATGCCCCTTGATGCTGGTTTTCCTCAGGCTTCCACTGACCATCCATCCTGCTTCCCTCCACACACTCTCCCCTTCACCATTTTAACTGCCACCCCACGTGCCACCCCAAACTCTTCCTACAGACTTCAGGCTTAGGTCCAATCTGACTGGATGGTTGCCTTCAGCAAAAAACATGTACTCATGATAAGGGCCCCGTGTCTATGATTTTTTCATGGTGATTTGATAAGCTGGTTTGGGATTACTGGCTGGCTTCCTGGGGTGATTGACCACAGGGATAAAGTATGCCGATAACAACCAGAGGTGCATTTCCAGGTCAAGGTCATTCTATTCCTCGTGTTGAATTAATGGTTAGTTCCCCTAGCACCTGCCACTGGTAAGAGTCAGTCTCAGCTCTGATGACCAGGTTCTGCCAAGGGTGAGACTTGGGCTTTTGAGAAAGGATCAGAGTCAGCCATCTTCCTCTCCCGATACTGCACGGCCCTGTCCCTCTGTCCTCGCTCTAAGCTGATCTCCACTTGCACCCTTTCTGAATCTGAGCCTGTGATTTAGAGAGGAGTCACGTGTTGATGGTGGGTACAGCCGGCCTCCAGATCTTCCGGGCTCAGTGTTTCCAGGGCACACGTGAGCCATGGGGTGGCTCTACCCCTGATGCACGGGGCAGGCCCCCATTCACATGTACTCCACTGGGAATAGGGCAGTCCCTGTAGTGGTGTGATGTCACGGCCCTGGGGGAGGGGTGAGAGGTGGCCATCAGGAAGGAGTACCCTCTTTAAACAGGTTTGACATTGCTCTGTTCTCAAAATTGCTGCCCCTGATTTACAAGGACCTGAAGGTGATGGAGGTGATGGACAATCATTGCTTCTCTCTGTCCCAAATCATAGGAGCTCCATCCGAGTCTAAACACACAGAGGGGTGATGGGAGGAAGTCTGAGGCAGGAAGCCTGCATTCGGCTGCCCCCTGCATCACTCACTTGCTGGTGACTTTGGAAAAGTGGGTTGATTCAAGGTTCTAATGAGGTGAGTAAACCAGGGACAGAGGTATAGCCAGGGGGTGTGGGGTTGGGGGGGATGGTGTCTTCACAGTGCTTTCCTGGGCCCTTCTCATGTGTGTCCCTCTGCTGGGCCCCCAACCACGGCTGGCTTCTTCTCACCTTCCAGGTTCAGCAGTCACCTCATTGGAGAGGACTTCCTGCTGCCCATGCTAGTGTAGCCGCCAATTCCTGTCACTTTCTAAATGATGGCCCTGTTTTACTTTCTAAAGAAGATATGAACAGCAGTTTTTACCAACTGGAATTTTAAAAACTTATTTCTTATATTTCTTATTTATTACCTAGTGGTCTGAAAGCTCTAGGTAGAACTTAGTCTGAGGTAGAATATGCCTGGCTCATAGTAGGTCCTCAATAAACAGTTACTAATTAGCTAATGAAGGAATGAAAAAATGGTAAGGTGACATCCTCCACCCGAGGCTGGCGCAGGTGGAGGAGCTTTCAAGGGCCCGATCTTGGGTTTCAGTGGGTTCTGCTTCTTGTCACTTTCTCCCCCAATCATTTTGTCAACGATGTAAAAGCTGGGGTTCCTCTGCTGGACACATCTCCACTTTGAATTCAGGGAACCTAAGACAAGGATGGATCCCACAGTGGCCCTGAGCCCCTTGAGAAGAGCCAGTCCTGGATCCAATCCCTCAGACACCCCTGTATGCCATGTCCCCTAGAGAAAATGAGGAGTCCTCCATGTTAGATAGGACCAGACTTTCCCCATGAAAGAAGCGTCTGTTGATGCCTTCTCAGAACAGTGTTCTCAGGAGCAGTGGATCTGGGACTTTTATCCTCCCAAAGCCACCCCCACAGAACAGGGCCAGGCACCCCTCCCCTCTCAAAACCCTTCTTTCCCTTGATCTCATTTGATGTGTCCCCAAACTTGTGAGTAAACGGTGATCTAACATGTTATTTGGCACATGAAACACACCCTACTAGTGTCCAGGGTCATCACCATTGTGTCTGGATGTCCCACAGGAGTTACACCCAAACCTCTGGCTGGACAAGAACCCTTGACTGTCCATTCTCAGGGTCCCTGGACATCCTTTCTCTCCACCTGTGCTGCAGCCCCCTGAGGGCAAAGCTGGGGGTGCCTCCCTCAGCATCTCGAACAGAGCTCGCTCACAGCAGGTGCTGAGTAGACCAACAAGCCACCTTGTTTGGTTGAACTAGACACACACCCAGGAAGAGAGAAAAGACATGGGAAAATAAAAATGAAAAAGTAGTTTGAGGGGGGAAAAAAGAGTCATATATAGAAACAAAGAAAGATTAAGAGAGAAAATTCACTAAGATCTCTCAAAAAAAAAACTATTTGTGGTATGTGAAGGAGTGAGGGGTATGAGTTGAAGGTTAAACAGCTCTGTCCACTTGGCCTGAACGGTCTAAAGTCTTACAGCATCCCTCTCTGCTATCACTCCACGGTGTAAACCATTAGAGGCTCCATTTCAGCTGGGATGACGAGCAGTACAACACTAGAAAAATTGTCCTCAGATGCAGTGATGGTCATCAGAGCAGTGTCACCCTGAGTCTTAAGGAAATCCAGGCTGGAGGCTGCTCTGGTCCCTTGCTGGAGATTTACCAAGTACCCTTGGAAGACTTCCATTTGCCAGGCAGATGGAAGGAAACTGCCTTGCCCCCTTCTTCTCTCCTCATTGCTTCTTAGTCAAGCATGGCCCCCCTGCTCCACCTTGGCCTCTTGGGAAACCAATGACCTGAAGTCACAAGGAGCGCCATGCCTTACCCCTGATGGGCAGGCACAAGAGATATCCAAGGTCCCCACTTGACATCACTCAGAAAGGTGAGGTTGGGGACTTCCCTGATGGTCCAGTGGTAAAGAATCTGCCTTCCAATGCAGGGGACGAGGGCTCCATCCCTGGTCGGGGACCTAAGATTCCACATGCTGCGGGGCAATTAAGCCTGCGCACCACAACTACTGAGCTCACGCGCCTCAACGAGAGAGCCTGAGTGCTGCAAACGACAGAGCCCATGAGCCCACGCACCCTGGAGCCCATGCTCCACAACTAGAAAGAGAAAACTCGCACGCCACAACTGGAGAAAAGAGGCTGCACGCCACAACAAAAGATCCCGCATGCTGCAACTAAGACCTGACACAGCCAAAAAAAAAATAAAGAAAATAAATAAATATAAAAAAAAGAAAGCTGAGGTTGGCTTGAGTGACGGTAGAATGGGGCTCCTAGGGTCCCCTACCATCTCTGTGGACCACACCAGTGTTCAAGTCCAGACCAATACCCTAGACGTCTCTGGAAGCCCCCACGGTACACTCTTGGTCACTGAGAGCCTGCCCTTTTCTGCATGTTTCAAAGGGCTTTTCATAAACACAGACTTTTTCATCAGCAAGTTTGAATTTATAAATAGTTATTCTTATTCAGGAAAGCAGAGATGAGCAGTTTTATATAAAAGTTACATCTCCATTTAAGAAAGAATATATAATTCCACATTCTACTGTCCCTCGAACTTTACTCCCATTTATGTAGATCTTAATAGAGTTATATAGTCGCGGGGCTATCGTCCCCTCTGGATGGTAATGAGGTCCTCCCGAACCCTTTAGCTGCTATAAAGTATGCAGAAGTTAAATGCACAGATGGAAAAAAATTTGTCTCAATTTTATACTTCTGCAAAATGGTAATTTTGTACTTAAAATGTACAAGATGGATGTTCAGAAATATAGGCTGATAGCCTAAATTATATTTGGTCATAATTTATGTAGTACAGTCCCAAAGAGATACAAAAAGGCAGAGCATAATTTATCTGCTGGAATCAGCGATAGCTTTGCTAAAACTCCCATTTAGTCCATCTCCCATAGTCTTGAGCAGCCTCCGTCCTCAGGGCTCACTCTATTTAAGTTCCCCATACTGCTGTTTGATCACATATTGTAGTCTATAATTTGCCTATCATCTGAAGCAAATTTTAGGTCCCAGAAGTTATGATCTCTACGTAGCAACCATTTTATTTGGTAAATGCAAAATATTTATAGCAATATAAAAACCAGATGAAAATAAAATTCCTATAGTCATTGGAACATACACGCTTTATCACTGGGGTTCGTAACGACCATTAGAGAAGGACTATCATGTTGGCTAATACAATTACCTTTGGACGCATACTCAAATTTGCTGATGCTTAGGAACCAGAGAAACATGTTCTCCAGCATCCTTTTCATCTTGCCAATGGTAGGAAACACCAAGCAGAGGCTCTAGATAGAGCTGCCCCGAAGGAAGTCAGACGAAAGGCAATGGTCAGATGAGTCATTATGGCACCTCGGATATGGAGAGGAATTTCCAAAAAGAAACAAACCACTTGGTGAGGGCACTGCTCTAGATAGCTTCCCCCTTTCAACCAGGGACATTGACCAAATAAGGAATGTTGACCATAACCCCATCTTTGAGCCAAGATCAGTGAATTCCTACATTGACGAGATGACTTGTCTTCTTCTTTGAGCCGTCTTTTGATGCCAGTCTTCTCACACCTCTAACCCTTTTTCTTTGTGTTTCCAAAATGTTCACTTGGAGATGTTCATGCTGGACCCTGCAATATACCTATGACATGGTCTATCAATAGCTCCTTTAAAAAGCAACTAGCTCTTCAAAACAGTGAGGGGAGAGGCAGAGAGAAGACAGACCCCCAACTAGAATGGACATCTGGAAACCAGAGGGATGGCATCCATGCGGTTAATAACAAAGCACTTGTTGAGCGCCTGCGCCATAGATTCTATTCCTTGTAACAACCCTGCAAGGTAGAGCTTGTCATTCTTACATGATCAGCATACAAATTAAGGCCCAAAGAGGTTGCTCAGTCAAGTAAGGGGGCCAGGTGAGACTAACACCCAAGTCTGACGCCATTCAAGACGGCAGCCTCACCTAATGAATTTTTCTATATGCCAACACAGGACACCAAGCTTTCCAAGGCACCTCTGCAAGGATATTGCTTCTCTATCCTCAGAACTCTCTCCACCTACCTCAACCTCCTTCCATCCAGCCCTCAAGGTTGCCTTCATCTGAGTGAAGATGAAATAGAGCCCCAGATGCATCTCTCCGATAAAAACTTCAACTGAAGCCTCATATATTTTGTAGATAATAAAAAGCTCATGGCTCTTTGAAGATGAGCGTTAGTAGTAATCATTGTGGTTGTTCAGATTTTTCCTTGTTTTTAGCATCACCCAAGCCCTCCCACCAAAGAGGCACCATTTCTCTGTCCTAGGCAGCCAGACCCTTAAGGATACACTGGATTTCTCTGGATACCTACTTCCTTCTTCCTTGCAACTTATTTCTAGTTCCAGCTACTTAAGTCTAAGAGAAGATCCCCTTTTCAAATCTTTTTCACCCCAAACATGCTTAAGCACGAATTTCATAGAATCCTGTTTAAATCCAAGTCTGATTCTACAAGGTCTCTTTTAAACACAGTTTTTCCATACATTACACTGAAAAGAGGGAGAAAAAATGACCCAAAAATAAATGTGCAACCCCAAATTAAAGAGGACATAAGGAGGGCAAAGGAAATAACTTGGGCTAATGTATCCCCTGGTTCTGTAACTGTTTCAAGACCAAATATAGGCTCTTAAAGTATCCGAGTGGGAAGGAACTCTAACACACAAGAACTGTTGTGCAGCGGGGGAAACTGAGGCTCAGAAAAGAGCAGTAACACACCAGTAAGAAGAAGAGCTAGGTTGTTATTTGGATCTTCCTTGGTAGCATGTGAACAATGAGTATGTTCTCAAAAGACAATAACTTTTGTAATCAGAGGCGATTTCAAGAACATGTGACTTACAGAACCATCCTTAATGAGTCACCAAGACTTCCTCTAGCCTGGGAGAGAAAGACAGACTTAAAGGCAAGCCTGTGAGAGGCAGGTGGATTTCATTCACCTGCGGTCTGCCAATCCACTCTCCTCCCCATGCAGAAGCAGAAAGAGCAAGGGGGCCCTTGCTTTTGTCAGGAGCCCGCATCATGAGCATTTGGTTTGTGTTCTCTCTTTTTACCTTCAGGCGATCCTGTGAGTGTTTCCATTGCACAGGTACAGTACGGGTGCTCTACTGTAAAGGCCAGCTACTTTCCTAAGGACACACACAGACAGATCACAATCGTATAGAAATGTTGCCGTAGAGGTTATTTCAGAGGAAGAAACTACTAATGATACCTGGGGTGAGTGGGGTGGGGGAGACCACATCCAAGTTGAATCTCGTAGGATGCGATGGTATTTACGATCATAGTTCAAGGAAGGGACGGAAGCTCAAAGGCCCAGAGAAGAGAAGCTTTAAAACTTCACGGGAAGTGCTTCTCCAAGTGTTGAGCAAAAAGGCTGGGTTGTTCATCACCGTCTCAGGAATCATTCAAACTGGCCCTCCCTCCCCGCCACTCTGCAGCCAGGAGCTCCTGATATGCAATATTAGAGAGTGCCAGGATGGGAAAGGCACCACATAAAATCAAATTCTCTTCTAAGTTGAGTGGTGCACCGGTTCAGCTTTAAAACCTAATTTCTTAAAAGTTTCAGAGGGGAAAAAAATGTCCCTTTGCAATTGGAATCGAGTCCACATAAATTAACAGCCCGGCTCTCTGTATCCATCTTTCAGAACTTTCCTTGATTGTTCATTTTAATCAAGTGGCCCACTTTCTTTGACTTTTCATCCTTCACTGCCCAGAATGATGCACTGTGGCTACTGATGACACACAAATGTTAATTTTGTTCCAGTTCAAACATTGTCCAAAAAGGCCCTATTTTAAAGACTGCTTGGCAAACAGCGACTGAAAATGAGGATGAACAGAATCAAACACCACCAAGAAATTCAGAGGAGAGAAAGCTTTGGGCCTCTGGAAACTCACAAGTTTTCATCTTTAAATCCTCAGTCTCTCCCAGGCCAAGAGTAGTCGTTGATTGCTCGAGCCAGAAGGGAGCTCAGACATCATCCCAAGGTCATTCAGCCTGGTAGCGGAGGAACTAGCTAACCCTTGGTAAAGGAGACTTTTGTAAATTGTGAAACCCATACGTTTCAAGTCTTGCTGTCATTTACCAGGTTTCGGGAAGAGCAGGGCATGTCTCACACACACACACACACACACACACATTTAAGTAACAGCCTTATTTTAGTCCTTGGGCTCCCCTTCACCAATCCCACTACCTCTAGCCTGTCTCCTCACCATTGCCTAGGGAAGGACGCAAGAGCGACAGATGCTCAGAGGGGCCGCCAAAGGAACTGCATGCTTGAATGAGAAGCATCGTCCCAGGTCTTCTCTAGAGCTTACCAAAATCGTAACAGTGTGCACAGGCGTCTGTCTGATCAAGCAAGATTCGGATTCACATCCAGGAGTCATTCAGTGAGCATCTGCTTTGCCGGGAGGCCCCGTGCTAGGTATCTATGCATACACTGTGTCATTTAGTACATCCACACACAGAGAAATTAACATGTATTTCAGTCAGAGAAGTCTCATATTAAAATAGAATGGAGCGAAAGTTGCAAGCAAGTAGGACCTACATAAAAGCTCTGAAAAATTGTATAGACTTAGTCCCTCTCCACTCCCCTCAGTCACTTTCTACCGGATTATTGTGTTTTATTTTCTACATATTTCTTCATAGCTAAAATTAGCTGAAACATCATATGTTCATTTGTCTCTGCCCTACACAAAGCGCCATTAGAAAAAGGAGCTCATCGGTATCAATCACTACTATGTCCCCAGAATACGCAAAGAATATTTTTGAAGTAATGAATGAAATAATTCTAGTCTGTTTTTCACCAGGATTCTCCAAAGCCAGATCATGCTATGTAAAGCCCCCCAGCAGAGAGGGCAGGGGTCAGTGGGTCCCCAAGACTTGGAGAACCATGTCACCGCAACATGTCCCTAGAGAACAGACATAGTTGAATGCTGTGGTCCAGGCACCTCGGTGGCCTTGCCCCTAGAAAGCCAGCATCATGTAAACAAGCCATCAGCAGTGACGATTACCCATTGCCACAGCCCGTCAGACGAAACTGTTCACCGTGGCCGCCCATCTTCTGCAAGAAGAGGAGAGACACTTCCACTGGGATGTCAAAAAAATGACTGCAGCTATTCCCTGAGCGATAACAGTCCATCTTGAAATGCGGGACATGTTTCATTTGGCTTATAATAATTGCATTCTCTGTCTTTTAACCCTCAAAGTGTCAAGTGTCGTCATTTCCTCTGGGGATGCAAAGATCTGGGGTTAACAACTTTCTCTTTTAAAAATTCATAAAGGTGCAAACAAACAGCAGTGCAGCCAGTGGCTATACACGGGAAGAAGCCAAGGGAGAAAGAGGGAAAAAACACCACCACCACATTCCCCCGTGACAGGACACTTGGCAATTAACTCCAGCTATGTCAGCAATTTTTTGAAAAATTTCCCAAACATAGAGAAGGCTTATCCTCACCATATGAAAGACAAAACCACTGCAGTGACTCTCCCCTGCATTACAATGTGTGTGTCTTACTTCTTAACCAAGCCGCTAATCACGCAAATTATTGCAACTAATTACATCTGAAGGTCTAATTAATTCTTTCAGTACCACATCATTTAGTACGCATTCACAACACAGCACCTGTTTTGAAAATCCTTGCAGTTAATTTGTTTATAAACAAACACTATTTGCATAAAATGTTTAATGAATGGTTTACCAGTTAGTACAATACTCCGGTTTTGTCTTAGTAGATTTGAGGTCATCAAAGGCCACGATAAATTAATTTTAAACTATACAAATTAATTTAAATAGAATGTGTGAATTTCTCATTAATAAAGAAAACATTCCTAACATGTTAATTAATATCTCTGTAACAGGCTAATTACTCCCTGCATAACAAGTACATCTTGAGAGCAAACCTTAAAGATTTGGGGGGCAAGGGGGTGGGGACTATTTTAAAGCTTCAAAAAAAATAAAAGTGCCATTCAGAGAAAAACATACAAGGCCCAATTATACTGAGGAATTTACTGTTTAGGGCAGTCCAACCAGCAAAAGAAGCCATCCCCTCCCCTTATTTTCTGGATACAACATATTCAGTCATTGAGAAAGAGACAGTTAAAAAACATTTCTATCACGGACTCTGCAGAGATGGTTAGAGGATGACTGCCTTCTGGTAGAAACATGCAATTAAGGAAAATATTAGTTCTTCTGAAAGTAAAGATCTCTCTTGTGAATTTAGGCCATATTGGCTGTATTTGTGCCCCAGTGGTAAATACGGATTTTCTTAAACAAATCTGCATCTTAACACCAGAATCTGAGGCTCAGCCATCATCATTTTCCCTGTGGCGAACCATGGAAAGACACTTCATGTAGAAACTAAAGAGGAACACATTATTGCTTGGCATCAAGCACAGCCCTTGCAAGAACCATCACTGAAATATGTTCACAACTCTCAAGTTTGTTTCTGATTTGCAAGCATTTTCACATTTGATAAGCACCTGTTGTAAATTTACATCCACTCAGGAAGTATTCTTATGATAGGAAGCTGAGCATTGTAAAGCATATTTATACTCTTACCCTTGTGCGGTGTTGCCGCTTAATGCACAGGCTGATGAAATCACTGGCTACACAGGACCCAACGGGATGTGATGCACCACCCGGCTCTCATGACATCGCCCCTGAGGAGCTGTCGGTCCCTTCCCCCTGGAAAGGGTTTTATCGGCACCGATCAACAAGCACTTGGATTTTAAGTCCATTAACTTGAAGACAGTGTGTGTGTGTGTGTGTGTGTGTGTGTGTGTGTGTGTGTGTGTGTGTGTGTGTGTATGGAGGCTGTGGGGTAGAATGACAGACAAAGGGAAGCACAAATAGACTTCACACTTCCTTGGGACCTGCCATTACACCATAGGACCAAGAAAACATCCGAAAAATAAGTAGGAGCCTGCCCATAGCACCAGGGAAAAGCAGGCACTTGCCAAGTCTCTGATGCAACCCAGATTTCCAGTCTGGTGCAGCTGTCCCGGAAGGGAACCCACTGCCACCTTGACCCTCTGTCCTGACGTCTCTTTGGAGGCACATGAAGAATGAAACTGTCCCCGGCAACCCACTGCCAGGGTGCCCTGGGGAGCCGGGTGGGCTATGAAACCCCCCTGGCTTGGCTCTTTTGCCAGATTGCTGGCACCCAGCGTCAGTGTCCCTGGGGACCTGGGGAGACCTCACCACCCCCGGGTACCACTGCCCTTGGCTCTACCCGAAGCAGAACATTTCCCGCAGACCCCAGGCACTGATGGCTGACGTGGTGGAATGATAGATTTCAGAAGAAGCAGGCACACCCCACTCGTTTAAAACTCTTTTAATTCTTTCCAAGTTTCCCACCAACAGCCCCACAATAAAAATTCAGCGCATGAGACACAAATATTTCAAGAGGACAGGCGGGGATAAGGAGAGAAACAAGCTCTTCGCCCTCAGGACACAGATGTAAGCTGCTTTACCTCTAAAATGCAAACAAACAAACCCAAAAAAGTCAGGAGGTTAGCACAGCCCACTCTGCGAGGGGAGCTTGCCTTGAGGGAGGAGAGGCTGTCAGAGAAAATGCTTCCATCCCAGAAGGAGCAGGATGGGCACCGAGCTCTGCTATAAAAGGTCAGAGAGCCTCACAGTGTAGATGGAACCAGGGAACCCCGACGGCCAGTTGCCAAGGCGGCTGCTGGGCACAGCAAAGCCAAGTTCAAGCCCCTCGTGGTTCCTAACTTCTCTCCAAAGTTGGTGGCAGCCACCCAACGGGTCCAGAGTACCTGCTCCTGACACCCCTCTCGCACAAAATCGTTCCCGGATCCGGAGCCTGGCTTTTTCTCTCCCCCTTAAAAATCACCAGCATTTTGCAAATAAAGGCGATCACCATGTGAAAAATTATCTTTTAAAATGGAGTTTAATTTGCATATAAGGAACAAGAGATTTATGACGAACAGCATCGTCCAGTACTGCATCTGCCTAACATCAGTCGTAATTTAGATTGTTTGTGACTGATCTTAAATTCTAAAGCTTGGAGAAGATGAAGTACTCTGTTGCTGTATTATTGTCAGGAGTCTAAGACTTAGCAGAGATTTATTAGTAATCTTATCACAAACATGTCTCAAGTTTTTGCTTTTAATATGGGCCAAGCTCCTCTGAGGAATTTTCCTCACTGCAATTATATTCCTCAATGCATGCATTCTGAAGCTGAGTTGATTTCCTTCCCAAAATAAAGCGACCTATCATTACACCACAGCAGCTCTTGTACATTTTTCCTCTGCTACTTAATAATCAATGTATTCATCATTAAAATCTGAGCCCTGAAGCAATGGTTTTTAGCATATTCTAATGACTAGCGACTTGCAAATTACAATGACCTTTCATGTACATTCTGTAAGCACCTTGTTCTAATGTGTACTGTATTTATAGTTTGCCAATACAAACTAGCCAAAGATTGGATAATTACTGTAATCTATTAGCTCGATTGCTTTCCCTGCTCATTTATAGCATGTGCCACGCAGGCCATTTTCAAAAGCTGGCCTATCTTTCATCTCCCGCAAGCTCAGAAAGTAAGGGATACTTCATCTTCACAATATACACACTTACTAAGGTCTGAAGAGCGGCCCATCTCAGCTCAAGAAGGTTTCAAAAATAAAGAATTTTCCTTCCTATTAGTGTCATAATGCTATTTGTGACTGACAAAAAACACCGCTCCAAGAGTGTAAACTTTAGTTGAAGAATGTCAAGGCCAGTTCCATTTTCTGCCTATTACTCTGACCTCCAAATAGCATTTAATAAGATCGGCTTGTTTCTTCGCTCCGAAAGAAAAAGATAAAGGCACTTCCCTTAAACAAGAAACAATTTTTTCGCTATAAGTAAACGTTTCGAGGGAAGCATTAAACTTTTTTTTTTAACCACAGTGCTGCGACTGGAGAGCCGATAAGAGCCGTGTGTGGAAGTATCAGCTCAGGTGCTCCGCTCACCCTCGGCGATGGTCTATATCAGGCAGTTATGGATAGATAACATTACAGACACTGGTAATTAAAACAACACTAATTTTGTCTCGGTGGCCACGCTTTGTTGTCAGAGGCCATCTATCATGGCCTTCACGCATCACACAATGAGAAGACATTTGTCTACGTATATTGTGCTTGGTCAACGGTTTTACCGATCTCCCAGTGTACCTGGACGCCCAGGCACTTTTAAAGACGTGGTGCTTTCATTTCTACTCTAGTACTCTGATTAATAAAACATTTTGCGTGCTTAGTCAAAACACGCCGCAATCTTTTCACCACATATATTCATGGGGGAAAAAAACCATGTTAATTCCCTTCCTTTTAGCAAGAAAAAAACAACAACAACAAAGAAATTCTCATTTGGATTGGAAGAGAAAGGAAAAATCAAATATGGAAATATTTGCCTTCTCTGTAAAATAGAGAACAGCCTAATGGAAAGGATGGTATTAAAACTCACAGACGACACAAAGCATCTCCTTTAAGACGATACATATTTTTGGCTATATATGTTGTTGATTCTTTCCCCTGCATCCATTTGTTTGATTTATGGACACTCCATTTCACTTCCCCTTTTCTTCCGACATCTACAGTTACATGAAGAGTGATAGCAAGTCAAATGTTTTTATATTTTGGTAATAAAAGGAAAAGAAAAGATCTATTCCATAGGAGCTCATAGGAAATTAGGGGTAGCCAAAATGCACACTGACTAGTTTAGTTCTGTTGTAATAAACTAAAGAGAAACTGTAATGGTGCATTTCAAGAGATCTTTAACAAGTGACACAAACAAGAGAAGCAGCAGACAGGACCATTTAACTTCAAACTCCACGGAAGTGAGCCAAAATGTAGACTTTCTCCAGCAAGTCCAGCTGGCTACTGGGTGGCAATCTTTATTCCTCAGTGGAAAAGCTACCCCCTCGAGACTCTACAGACTCCCCCAGCTGCATTTTTTATCAAGTGTCTAAAAGGTGGGCGCTGTTAGAATTATTTTCTCCAGGCACAGATGATCACAGCCCCTTTTCCCCATTTAGCTGCAGACGCACATGTAGTTTCAAATATTAGCTAGAACTCCAGCCTCGCCAGTCCCTAATTGCTCTCTGAGGGAAGGGATCGTAAACGCAGGTATGGATGACACAGATGTAGCTCTCGACCGTTTGCAGGCAGGACTCCTGCATCAAAGCTATTTGCAAAGTGACACAACTAGTTATTACAAAGTACATTTTTATTATAGTCTTAAAATTTGCATTCTGCAGAAACCATCTGGATTTTTTAATGTGGCCACAGAAACGTTGGGGTAACTGACCATTTGTGATACCCTCAAGGGAAAGACACCTCAATATTTTTCCAGCCAGTTTAATAAATTCAAGCGCTTCTGTCAATAAAAGTAACCCGATCGTTTAAATAAGTTAATATTAGCACATCTTTCTTACCGGCTGCTACGAGCAGTCCGACTGCTGTCATTAAGCAAAAAAGGCCAAGACAATGTGAGTTTATCTGGTCCCACCTGCATTTCTACTCCTGATTCTGCTGAAACAAATGGGAAAGAAAAGCTTACTGACTTTTGGCAAACTACAAAGGTGAACTCTATTCATCATGGAGGGACCGATGCTAAGTGCTTTCTGTCTGTCCATATATTTTAAAGATTTAGAAGGCACCTGGTGGTGTTCTCAGGATTAAGACAGGCGTGTTCAGCTTTGACACATGCAGAGTTTCTCTCGCAGCTTTCTCTTTGTATTGCTGGAACTATTGAAATGATTTTTGGACTGTAGAGTTTTGGAAACAAGGTTATTTTTCAGTGATATAAAAAGCCAAAGCTTCTACTTCTTCTGATCTGTCATGAGTCTTTTAAGGTAAGTGAGAGGATTTGAAGGTGCTGTTACCCCTTTGAGGAGAAGCAGCTCACTAGCTGCAAAGGTAAGGGTATAATTCCCATCACCCATATTGTAATAAAATGTGCCTCTCCCGATATCGATAAAGCCTTCCCTGGAAAAGATTTCCAGAGACTTGGAAGCAAGTGAAAGGTAAACTCAGAGGAAATACAAGGTGAAAGAAACCAGGTGGCCTGGTTTTTCAATCTTCACTCTTAAAGCAACAGCTCCAAAGTTCAGAGTCCAAACTGCCATCCACTATGTGGCCTGACAGGGGAAGGGGCAAGGAAGCTCAGAACCTGCCAACCTCCCAGGAGGCTATCAGAGCCTTTCCCAGCAGTGTCCAGGTCCCACCTTGCACCACACCCCGAAACCAATCTTTTCACTTTCTCTAACTCATTTGCATGAATTTACTTTTTTGCCTTAAGAGGTTGTTGTAATGTGTGTTAAAACATACAGTGCAATTTTATCTCCATAATATCACAAAAGAAATATTATGTTAGTATAAAGTAAAAAAAAAAAAAAAAGAATGCTTTCAAAATCTGCAGCTCTGCTAGCAGCAAAGCGCTGCTCAAAAGCACCACCCACAGGCGGGAGGGGTGTCAAGCCATTCTGGGAGTGATCGTTTTTGTTAATTTCAGCAATCCGAGTGTAAAAAATGACAGCGCCATGCAAGTTGACGGAGGCTTTTGATTGAAGTGACTGATTGCCTCGGCTGCACCTGCGGAAAATTGATGACAATGCTGTCTAAACCATTCATTAGGATTGGGAACTTCACGCCGATGAATGCTGGATTCATAAATTTGCTAGACATGTGTTGTAGATAATATGACAAAGCACTGTTTTCAAATGAACATTTCTTTGACCTAATTTTATCGAAATCATGCGAAGGAATGAAAGAATATATGTGCCCAAACTCTTTGGAAACAGCTGCAACTAAAACTAAGTCTCTCTTGTTCTCTCTTTCTCTCTCCCTCTCTTTGTCTTTCAAATAAATTTCAGTGAAATACATTTGGAATATATCTGCTGGTGTGCTTTAAAATATTTGTTAGAATGACAAGGCATTTATTTTTACCTCTGTGGACAATGTTACTCTCTTGTGTCTCAGATGAAGAAAAATTATTTTCAGGTTTTTTTGAAGCCCCAAATTTGCTAAATTGAACACACGTGGAAAATAGATGGAACTAATAATAACGACACCTTCCCAGACATCTTGGGAGGAGCCATTTCAGTACCAATTGGACCTGCATTCTTGAGAACTAGACTGACTGCAGGCTTTAAAGAGAGGAGAAATCCCTTTAAAAATGGACTCTTCCGGTCAAAGAAGGTGAAACCAGGAAAAAATGCCATCTGTACACATTTTATATAAGATTCCTGACTTGCTGTTGATTTTAATGTATCGAAACACTATCAATATTGAATGAAGCTTTTTTCTGCATGTCCAAAAAAATGTGATTCAGAGGGGAGAGAGCATTGTCCTCAGACCTGGCTTTGCTTAGCTGCACGCAGGAAGGAAAGGCCATGGCTGAATCCATCTCCTGGAGCGGATTTCCCACCGGAGGTTTGACTTGTTAGGAAAGAGTTACATTTTTGGAAAAGAATACCTGATACTTAAGAATCTGAAATTCTTGCTGTAGAAATAGATCTGACTTCTACAACAAGGACCCTCTGTCTTGTACTTGGAATCCCCCCCAAACAAACAAAATGAATATTTATTAACGTAAGAAGAACCTGGCGCAGGTCGGTCGCACGCATCCCAATCTGCCAAATTGCTTCTAAATCTCTTCCCCGGCATTTAAAAGAAATCTATTTTTATAAATTCTCATGAATTTAGGTTTTACTATGAGGAAGGTAATTTCTGATTAGGCATCTTGGGTTTTTTTTTTTTTCTTCCCTTTTTTTCCTAAAGAGTCCTTGCAAATATCAGGTGCATATGTTACCCCCATGCCTGGATGGAGAAGCCCTGCAGGTGTGAACAGCAAAGCTAATGGATCTGAGTTTTGCCAAAAAGCATTTTCTTACTGCTCTAGCAGCTACTCTGAACTGGAAAACATTATCCAGACAAATCCAAACAAGGCTCTTTAAGGATGCTCTGCCCAAGCTGTTACAGACACGAAGTTACCAAGTAGATATGCAAAAACCCCTGAATACAGAACATCCCGGTCGTCTTCTAATTCCTATGCTTCATTTTCTAATGGGGAAAATGTGTAAAACAAATAACTGGGGATGGTGCCTCTGTGCAGTAAAAGCAGAATATTCTTGTGTTTCAGTAAATCATGTAGCTCTCTAATTTAGCCAGTTCTGGAAAACCTAGGGCTCCAACTGCCTCTAGACTATTCAGACCCTGTGTCTGCTTCACATTCGGGGCAATATGTTTAAAACAATTCCTAGTTTGTCTTGGGTGGCCTTCACAATGAGAATCCCAGGCCTGCAAAACCTCTGAGATCAAATATTCATTGACCTCACCAGTCCACCAACAAAGAGAGACACATGGGCACTTGCTGTACTGCCCAGTCCTGGGTACCTCGGGGAACAGCCTCTCCCTGGGACATGTTACAGTCTGGTCAGTGTGTGTATGGGTGAGGGGGGCAGGGGAGTGTGTGTAGGGAGTGAGGAAGGGGGAAGTGTGGATGTAAAATATGCATAAATTCTTGACAGCACAAGTTAAGAAAACCCAGATGCCCAGATTGACTCCACTCTAGGTTAACTAGTAGTTCTTGGAAGATGGGAGCATGTGGACACAGTTAAACAGTAAAACCTTTAGGGGGAGGTGTAGCAGAGATACATGTACATATGAGCCTCCAAGGACGCATGACAGACTAACCTGGGCCTTTTCCTTCCTCCTGTAGTTACTTTCCCCTCCAACCGTTCTGGTAGGGTTCAGACAGGCAAAGACAAGAAGGGTGGTCCAGGGAGTAGACCCCCGTCCCCCGTCTGGCCTAAGCAGGCACTTGGGTTTGTAACCCCTGATGGAGATACCCCCTCACCTTCTATTCTGGCATCTTTTCAGGAAGCCTTTATGCTCAACACAAGAAAAAGAATTCCTTTCCTCCAAGATCTTTAGCTGGGAATCATTTCACTCATCCTATGTGTTCTGGTCATTTCCTTTGGCCAATTCCTTTTTCTCAGAAAACCTGTGTCATCGACATAGTCTAGGAGTCTACACTTCTAGCAAAAGCTCCTTGGCCGCAGGGTTTTGTTCCTTTGCCGTGTACGTGCCCGCAAAACATACTCCAAATCCTCTTCTTTAGTAGCCAGAACTGGGACCCTTTTTGAGCCCGGTGTGAGACAGCCTCTGTCCTTACTGGCGTCTCAAGGGCTGAACTCATCTTCATTTCCCCTTAGACACAGTGAACAAAACCAAAGCTTTTGAACACGGATTCCCAGGAAAACGGAGCCCAGCTTGGGCCAGATGCTCCTCTCAGGTGACTACCGTCTCAGCAAACACCTTTGGCTGTGCACTCACATAGTGAATGGTGTCTTGAAGTGCAGCCACATTGGGCGGGTCCTCATACCAACAACGGCTGCAGCGGGATGCAGGTGAGGCTGCTTCTTGGAGAATGCAGGAAAAGGACACATGTCCAATTTCGAGGTAGCGAGTTCTCCTTGATTATGAAGGTTTTGAAGCACCCACTCCCCCAGACAGGTAAGCGACGGTACCTCCAGCTCAGGTTGGGGTGAGATCTTGGAGGCCCTTCAGAAAACTGTGTTCCAGGGTTGGGTCTGGCAGTTGTGTTGAGCAGACAACACAGGGGGTGGGGAGAGGAGAGGGGAATGAAGAAGTGTAACAGGAAAAGTAACCTTAACAATGTGACCCCGCTTTCCTTCTTTCAAGAGAGGAAATGGCCGAGAAGTGGCAGAGGCCAGACTAGGACCTGGACCCACGGGCCCTCTTGGCACACCCCCTCCAGCCTAGGCTGCTTCTCCCGCTGCCTCACTAGCCTGCCGGACCACATAACCAGGCTAAGTTAGCAACATCCGGTCCCAGATGCACGGAGAGGACAGAACCCATTCACCATCCACCTACCCATCCAGGCATTCAGTCAGCACCAGTAACTGAGTCTGTGCTGGAGATACAGGATGAAAATGACATCAGCCCCATCCTCCAGGATCTCCCAGTCTGACAGGGGACCGTGACAATAGCAGGTTCTTTGAGCTGTATCCCAGCTGTGGGGATGGCCTTGCATAGAACCACCCACACTCTAGCAGCGCCTCCCCTTGTGCCAGACAAGGATAGAGCTGGTGGAGACCCCACCTGGGCGTGCGCGCGCACACACACACACACACACACACACACACTTGAGTACCTACACACATTTCACCACCACTGGGAGGGAAAGAAAAAATTAATCATTGGGAACAACAGTGTTGTGAGACCCTAGACCACAGCAGGTACCAATTTCAGAGGAAACAGCATCTTTAAATGCCCCAGGAATGCCGTCCTACCTGAGGCAGGTGCGTAGAGCTGGCCTTCCACCCCAGCTTTGCAGATTGCAAGGGGGCTGTGCAGTAAACCTCTTACACATCAGCCTCCTTCCCGAGGCTGGGAGGAGTTTGCTCTCAGAAACATGGTTGTGTCTGGGCTAAAAGAACATGGTCCCAGTGGAGAGTATGAAAGATCCCACCTCTGAGCAATGCGGCTGACACTCCTTAGCCCAGTTGTCACTTGTAACAAACCCCAGCTGGCTGCACAGGGAAGAGAGGCAGGGCTGTCCAAGGCAGTGGCCGAACCGTCCCCAAGCAGACACCAGCAGGAGGGCCAGACAGATCGCCCATGGGGGAAGCCTGCCAGTGGAAGACCCAGGGAGGCCTGGGAGGGGTCTGGGCCATCTAAAGGCGCAGGGGGTCAGCTCTGATAGATTGTTCTCCAAGGATGTGAGGACCCAACATTCCCAGCACTTCCAAACATTCATATGAAGCCAGAAATGCAGACAATTATGTGAACTCTCCGATCATTAAATGTTGGCAACAAATTCATATTTCTCTTTAATAATCTGAGAACCGAGCAGAACACATCTGTGGGTAGATCGGACCCCCAAGATGCCCAATTTTGTGACTCTGGCTTACGCCCTTCCTCCAAGGCTCCTGGGAGCTCATGTGAACCCTTTACTTCCTCTCCTTTCCCCAAATCAGGTGTCACCCCATTAAACAGGTGACACTCTATGCTGGCCCACCAGCTGTAGGACTCATCCGTGGGACTAGGTCGTTTGGCAGAATTCAAAGGCTTTGCTCTGAGTGTGTGACATCGGGGGCCTGCTTCTGGGAAGAGCTTCCAGGCATCCCCGCAGAGTTGCCAGAGAAGGTCTGTGTTCAGCACAATGTCCCACAACCTCTCCGGGGAGGAGGGTTTGCGGGGAGATTCATTTAAATGCAACCGATTTCTGCTTGCTGCTTCTCCATGGGAGGGGGCAGAATTACCCCCTGGTTGTAAAGGAATCACCTCTTCACAGACACGATAGTGTGTGAGCTGGGTGACTTAAATTTTAGCTTTTGCCAACATTTGCTTCCATCCGATTTTGTTCTTTTTATATATTATATATTTATGTATATTTATAAATATACATAATTTAGAAATGTATTTATTTTATATGTTATACATATTTTTTGCCTCTTTCCTTGCTACAGATTGAGCCCAATGCAATAGCGAAAATATCACATTTCACCAAATGGGCTTTTCTATATTGAAATGTGATAGCTGAGGCTCAGTGGGAATCAATTTGCTCTCAAGTTCCCCGATTCTGTGCCCTCTGGTTTCAATGAGGAAAGCAAGGGTCTCCAGGCATCCCCATTCAGGGGCTGCCACCGAAGCATCTACCAAATCTGCACGAAAGGCGGACATCGAAAAGATTCTTTTTCTATTCTCTTGTGTGTAACCGTCTGTGTGCACATCCGTGAGTGTTTGCATCTCGTGTATTTAAAAATCCTATTTAAAAATGCAAAGGTCCATACACTGTCATTAAAACAAATGAGTATAACCCTTTGGTCATCTAGGTGAAAGCATTTTGTTGGGTTTTTTTTTTTCAAATTGCTATTGCTATATATAAAAGTAACATATAGCAATAACCGTAGAAAGATACTGTGCCCTTGTGTATGGATAATTAAAATAGGAACATCTCCGGACTAAATTAAAATGTGTAAAAACCAAATCCTTATAGCATCCATGAAATTACAGAAGCTACAAGTGAATCACTAGCCCAGAGACGAAGCATTTCTCTCATTACTTCAAGAATCTCTTCCATGATCACAGTTTTACATTTTCACAAATCTACATGGTTCTTTTTATGTCACTAAATATCTCAGCTCACTTTTACTGCCCTCCTAATGTATATGCTAGTTGGTAACAGCATGGAAACAGTCTCCAATCATTTAAGAGAAACCAACACTTTTAGTGCTTCTGATGACACGATGACTGCACATTGTAAACTAAAAATCTAAATAGGATAGATGGAGACAAATTATATCTTTATGAACATAAAGAAAACATGCATATTTTTCAGTTTCAGAAAATCAAAACCCATAGGTCATAATCTATGAATTAAGAGGACCTGAACACCTGAGGACCTGTGCACAGATTTTTCACCTTAACCCATGACCTACACAATCTGAGCGATTTCCCTCGATGGAGAGCCCCTGATATGCCCTTTCCTCCTCTGTACTTTGAGTATGAGGTGTTATTACCCATAACTTTTTATTTAAAGGAATTGTGCAGCTGGGAAAATGAATGAATTTAATTATCAATGCAGTGTGAAAAAAATCATTAGAGCAAGGGCCTGGAACGCCACATATTAAAAATAAACAAAGGCTATTAAAAAACAGTTCCGAAAAAGAACGTCAGTTTTTCTTCAATTCTTAAAAGGTAAATACCAAAAAAGAAAACCGTACGTAAACATCCATAGTTACAGAAGAAATTACTCTTTA
Organism: Balaenoptera acutorostrata; assembly: GCF_949987535.1. Taxonomy (NCBI): domain Eukaryota; kingdom Metazoa; phylum Chordata; class Mammalia; order Artiodactyla; family Balaenopteridae; genus Balaenoptera; species Balaenoptera acutorostrata. The sequence goes on from NC_080082.1 coordinate 47,106,262, forward strand.
AGAAAATGGTAAACGACTGACTGGGTCATTTAACTTTAAATCTATACTTTATGTGGTCGTATGGGAAGGTCATTTGATTGCTATGCATAGAAAAATGAGAATTCTAATATGTTCTCAAAGTTTCACCTTCATAAGACAAAATTTTCATTATAAAATTTTATTTAATGGTGAGCACACAGAACTTCTGGCTCAGTTGTACAAGATGACACTTCCATAAGCAGAGAGCAAGCTTGTCTTTGCCTTTTCAAAGACAGTAGAGGGCTTCCCTGGTGGCGCAGTGGTTGAGAATCTGCCTGCTAATGCAGGGGACACGGGTTCGAGCCCTGGTCTGGGAAGATCCCACATGCCGCGGAGCAACTGGGCCCGTGAGCCACAATTACTGAGCCTGCGCGTCTGGAGCCTGTGCTCCGCAACAAGAGAGGCCGCGATGGTGAGAGGCCCGCGCACCGCGATGAAGAGTGGTCCCCACTTGCCACAACTGGAGAAAGCCCTCGCACAGAAACGAAGACCCAACACAGCCAAAAATAAATAAATAAATAAATAAAAGAACGTGAATTTCTTAAAAAAAAAAAAAAAAATTAAAAAAAAAAAAAAAACAGTAGAATTACGTCTTTTAACCAAATTTTTAAAAACAACTCTTTATTAATATTTCCTCCATGACTGGAGAGTGAAAGCATTGAGTGTCGGGGATAAATAATAAGCAAAGTTGCCTCAAAAGGCCTCTCTGGTTGGCAAAGCCTACAGAGAAGAACGCTTTCCAGGCAAGCAGGGATGCTGAACCGGTTATGGGATGTGCAGGGTTCCCCATCGGAACCAAGTGGGACCTGTAGCTGCACAGACTCCCATGGGATATTTATAGCAGCGCCACTTACAGCTCTGATCAGGAGGGGCCCAGGCAAGATGGATGGGGGCTCAGCCATTTCACACCAAGAGAAGCCACGGGGCAACAGAGACCGTGGTCCCCAGTGTTCTACCAGTTAAACAGAGAGCAGGAGACAAATTCAGGAATAAGTGAAGGAAGGGCAGATGATTCCACCTGAGAGGAAAGAGCAGGGGCCCTTCGCCTCCATCAACTCAAGGAAGCGCACTGACTCACGTGACCCTGAGACCTGGAACACTGAAGAGTATCGGAGATGCTGAAGAACACAAGAAAGATGCTTATTGCAACAATGAAGACTCCAGTCTACGGCAGAGAGAGAATGGCCCTGGAGGAGCCGTGTGCCCTCAGCTGTGCTCAAGACCCCTAGTGGAGCAGAGCTTCCACTTTGTATCTGGGAGGCAGACGTGAAGGCAGAAACTCACATCAGACAATGGTCACTAACCAATTCCACACAATCCTGGTCGTTTTGGCCCAAAGCTTTGGTTTGTATGTATTTCCTACGTGGCTCATTTTTACATCCCTCCTCTCCACTGGGATTCCCTCTGGAAGGTTCTAGAAGGGAGTCCGGCAGGGCTTAGCTGGTTCTTCCCAGCCTCCCTCCTCTTGGAGCCCCACCAGGATCAGTCTCCAATGGTCCCCACCAGAACCCTGCCCAGCTTCCCTGCCAGTCCCCTCACCCGGCCTCAGCAGTGCCATCTGTAAAACCAGGGCATTGAGCAGATGCACGCAAGGGTGCCTGGGGTCCTGAGAGCCTGCAGGTGTTTGAGATCTTAGCCCCTGCTAGACAGGCTCTCTTTGAAAATGCAGTGAGAGCTATGGACTTTCTCCCCCAGAAAAAAACACAATATTGCTTACAATTTCAAGAGGTCCATGGACCATCCCGAAGCTCATGATGGAGCCCAGGCTAAGAGCCCCTGAACTGGCTCAAAGGCCCCACCCTCATCAACATGAGTTTTCATATCAAGGAAACCGAGGTCCAGCAAAGAGGACAGAGTGTCCCAAAGGCCCCCCGAAAGTTGGTGTCCAAACTGGGGTGACAAGTGGTTTCCTACCGCCAGGCCAGGTCCTTCCTCTGCGCCCTCTCCTCTCTCCTGTAGTTTCCTGAGTCCCCAGTTTGTTATCTGGGTACCACCATCCCCTCCACTCCAGAGCTCACTTCCCAGCAAGGGCAGGGACGTGGGGGGAAAAGTGGAAGAGGTGGGACACAGAGCCAGGAAAAAGCACGTCAGGTCCTCAGACACCATTGCCATCCGGTGAGCCGCGGGTGGCCGCTGCTGGCAGAGGGGGGCACGAAGGGGTCACCTGTGCATCCCGTGCAGAATAGGAGACCCTAAGCTGTTGTCTCCAAAAGCACATTTGCTATCTTTAAAAAAAAAAAATGTGGAGGAGGAGGAGGAGGAAAGAATGCTCAGTCTAGATAAATTCAGAATGATTTGAATACATTACTGTAGTTAAGTTTAGTACATAAAGTACCGGGGATGGCTCTGCGGCGCATTTCAATGAAGCCCAAAATAATGAGACTCTGGCGGGCCGTTGCCACTTCGTCAGAGCGATTCTGCCCTAATAAGTGGGAAGGAGGTGTCCACGGCCCCCTGCCTCTGAATTGTCCTCATGGGATTGGACCTGGCCTCTGAGGGACGACAAACTCCGAATGGGCATGAGATGAGAAGTTGAACACCTGGAGTGAAGGGCGAGCCATGGAGGTCGTTTCCAGGCCTGAACCAGCAGCCAAAGTCTGGCCCCTAAACCTTGAAGTGATCCAAGGTGGCCGGGGTGGAACCGTGGGATGCCAGTAGTGGGAGGGCAGCCACTGATACTTCTGCCAACTCTTCCTTTTCGCCCTCCTCGGACCCAACCTACACCCCACCCCAGCCTATGGTACCTGGAGGAAATGGAACAGTGGCATCAGCTAAGGGACTAAGAGACCACCGCTAATTCCTTCCAGGACCTATCAGAGGGAGGAGCTTAGGAGAGAAAGAGGTTTGGGAAGGAGAGGAGGAGGGGAGGGGAGGAGGGAGAAGAGACAAAAACAGACGGAGGGACAGTCTCCCAGCCGCAGCCTCCCAGCCCTTGAGTCAAGAGACATGAGGTGTGGCTTTTTCCAGAATTTCTGGGCTCACGTGGTTAAATCTACAAGAGTTAAAGGAGAAAAGACTGACTCAACCTGTGGCCACTCAGTGAGCCACAAGTTCCAGAAGACGTCCCGGGAGCCAACATCCGGTACAGGAGGACAGGGGAGTGTAGCCGCGTCTCAGAGGAAGAATGCTTACAAGACTGGTGACCATCTGTGAGGACTCTTCCCAGACCCTGTTTCTGACTCCACCAGCACAATTCCATACTCAGAAAGCTGGGGCAGGAAGAGCCCGTGAAGGGACCAGTCCTGATCCCCTGCCAGGGGCAGAGCAAGCTTTCCTGTCCAATCTGACCCCAGCCGGGGGAGATCCAGGCTTCTGGTAGGTGAGCCCGGCAGATGCCATGAGCTTGCAAATAAGGGGTGAAAGTTACTAGCCTCTGTATAAAAGGAAACCCACAGACTGTGGGCCAACCACTCACTGAGGAAATATAAATAGTTAAATTGGTAGAATCAGCCTCCTTTTCTGTTCTCGGGATATAACTTGCTCCTGGACTTATGTGAATAGTTAACTGAAAAGCTGTTAGGGTGGACATCTGTTGTTTTTGCCTGCCCAGCCTCTTTCCTCCTTTTACTGGAAATAGCATCCTGATTTTCCTTGAGGAATCACTCCTCCCCCACGCTCGGTCCATGTGGTCTTGGGAGGAGCTGAACCCACCCGCAGCTCCAGGGATAGACAGGTGACCCAGACCGAAACAACAAGGACATCATATCCCACTCGCCACTGTGACTGGCTCAGGGGTGGGTTTAGGACCTAATCAGGGCCGGACTGTCTCAATAACAGGTGTTTGTATGAAGAGAGACTCATTTCCCTAGAGTTCCTGAAAGGATAGATAAATGTCTAGAGCTGCTGGCAGCCATCTCACCACCACAAAGAGTGTCCAAACTGCCTGAAAATGGAGTCAAGGCAGAAGAAATCAAAGGTGAACCCTGCCAACAGTGTTCTTGCCCCTGGATCGAGCCACACCTGAAGCTGGGATTTTCAGTCCCATGAGCAAAGATAATCTATGGTTTGACAAGCTCATGGGACTTGGGCTCTTCTGGAAGGGTCTTGACTAAGGTCGTTGTTCCTTGATGGACTGATTTCACAGGAATGATGGGAGGCAGAAGGCTCTTTTCTCCCAGGGAACAAAATGCCTACCAGGTTCCCAGGGTCTCCAAAAAAAGCACCTGCTGGCCCAGTTGCGTTTTGGGAGACACTGTGACTGAAGGACTCCTTCCCTGGGAATCTATCAAACTATGAAGTATTCACAGTTTTAAAATTACTCATCAGGAGCTAGATTTTTTTCCCCCTCTGCTACCTTAGTTACTGATTATTTCCAGATCCATTAGATACACAAACTCTTGTTTTTAAAATGCAATCAGCACACCCACGCACCCATCTACAGATAGCAAGGACTAGGTAGCCGTAGGCCCTGGAAGGTAATGCCATCACGCAGGATGAAATGGATAGCATTACAAATGTACACTCAGCAGGAAAATACTATTTAGCTGGTAATTCAAGCTGGGGATGAATAATCATTTCATTTTGAATAATGAACCAAGAAAGCTCTGCCATTTAGAAAACTTGGGGTCCATCCTTCTTTTGGAAAGCCTGGCGTGGCTGTGTCACTCTGATGCAGAAGGTCACCATCCCTTCCAGAGGCCCCAGGCCATGGTCCTCAGCCAGCAGGGCAGGCGGTTACAGACCACCCAGGCCGACTTCTCGGGCTCTGGTTTCTCATCCAGCTCCAGGGCTTTGGGAGGCCATACAAGGTCTCTCATTTCACCAACCGCTGGCTCTGCAGGACAGATGGTGCACAATTCTGTGGTCTCTGGACACGTTTAAAAGCCCCATTTGTTGGTTTCTTCTCCTCTGTGCATTGGATCCCATCACCGGGCTGCTCGTGGCCAGGAGCTACAAGGTCCTTATAAGGAGGGATCCTTCCAACTTCTCTTGACATTGCTCCAAAAAATGCTTGGGTGATTACGGACAATGCTCTTAAGACTTGGGACTAGCTACCTGAAACATATACCAGAGGAGCATCAGTACAGGAAAATATCTTAGAAAGGGGAATTCACATAACACCCCTTCATAGCAGATTTTGACCTGTTTTGAAGAAAGTTTCTCCCTCTGTAAGTATGAATATGATGTGATGCGTGTGGCCTACACTTTGATCTCTTTTTCGGACACAGAGATAGACACTCCTGCCCACCTGGCCGAGTCACCAGCCTCGTCAGGCACAGAGCCTGCATCCTCCCTCATGGTTGTCCAATCTCTTGAGCCAGTAGCCAGAAACCTCATCCCAGACCTCAGGACCTCAGCCTGCCAGGAAGGGGGTCTGAAAAATCCACACATTCTGGACTGTTGGTCTGGGCTGAAGCCATGCCCCTCCAAAGGCTGGATTCTCAGCCTACATAGGAAGCTTTAGAACTTTATTCTCATGAAACACTGACCTAAGCTTTGCATGGAGGCTGCTATTTACATTAAAATTGGTCACATAATGGAAAAAAAAAAAAAAAGTAGTTCATTAATATGCTAAGAAGTGCTAATTTGAACATTGCCGAAATGCAATTGCAAATTCCATTTTGCAACTTGCAAATGTGATGCAGTGCAAATTAAGGCTGATGGACCCATCTTCAGACATTCAAACTTCATCTGGATGCTTCCCGAGCATCCAGGTCTCAGCTGCATTCATTGGCTTCAAGACCCGAAGGGGTGACTTCTCCTTCATTTGGGAAGAAAGATTATGCCTCCAGTAGTGGAAGGATCCCACCATTAGCCATTTCTACACTGACATCTGGTGAGCCCGAGTAAGGGCATCATGAGGGGTGTTGCTGAAATGACCCACAACGAAAAAATAGAATAACTCCAAATTTTCACTAACACAAGTCTTCCGTAAGGTGGACCCACACCAGATCCACAACTTCCAGCCAAGACAACCCACCCCAGCCTCCAGCTCTCTCCCAACAGATGATCTGTAATGCTCTGTTAACCCAAGTTGGCTTGAGAAGTAGCCTGAGATGCCCTCTCTCAGCAGGGGAAACCTGTGAGGGTCAGAGCCAGAATGGCAAGTGTTGGCCACTGTTCTCCCAAGGGAGCATTGGGAGCAGCTTTGTCAACAGGAGATAAATCCCTGAGGACTGTGTCACACTCAGCAGTTCCTTGCATCTTCCCGCCATCCTCCCGCTGTCTACACAGGCAGTGGAATCAGAACTTACATGAAGTGAGGTTCCAAAGTCAGCACATGCAAGGAAAGTCGTGTGGGCCTTGGACGACCCTTAGGCCAGCATAGCGTTAGAGACCAACATCCTTCTCCTGGTAAGTGCTGCGTCCTCAGCCTTTCCTCCATCTTTGGTTGGAATAATCCTTCTTCTGCTGAATACCAGATGAAGTGGTTGGCTGTCTTTGGGGCCACACTGTATTTTTTTCAGTGTGTGATCTCTGAACATATACTAACCCATTAAACACAGCAAGATATTCCAGCTCTGAGAGGCACCAGTCAGAGGCCCCCAATACCCATTGCCAAGGCCTGCCACCTGCAGGGTCAGCACAGGCAGGAGCCCCATGTCTTCCCCCTGCTCCAGGTGATTTCCCTGGACGATGAGCACCCCTACCTGCTGCCACCTTCAAGGCAGGAGCATTTTACTCCTGACTGCGTCCTCAGCTAGGTGCTCCTTACTTGTTCCCTTGACTCCTCGCCCCTTCTCAAAAGGATGCCCAGGAAACAAAAGGATGAAGTAAAGAGATGAAGGGACCTGGGTAAGGCAAGAGCAGGAAAGTCAGTACTAGAACCAGAAATAAGGTTAATATAGTCACATAGACACGCAGTGCCCAGAGGGACATAGAAAATGTAACTCTGAGCTTCCCTGGAGGCAGAGCAAAGAGGGAAACGAAAGGCATCAAGAACTCTGTCCAGAAAACTAAAAAGGCAGTGGATCCGCTTTTTCTGCAGCTGAGGCCTAAGAGACATTTCTCCGGTGGGTCCCCTCCAAGGGAATGGACAATGGAGTGTACCCCGGTCCTTATCACAGAACGACAGCAGATTTCAAACCAGGCATCTGACAGGTCAGCTCCTGAGATATCACTCGGTAGATGCTCGAAACAATTTGAAAAGGCAGTTTTCCCAGTCCGTTCCCTCACCCTGAGACACAGCCTGACCTGTGCTTATCTCCCAAGTGTTTGTTTGCTGGGGCTGCTTCTACTCCAAAAAGGAAGCAAAAGGAAGAGGACGCACGTCCGTCCCACACACACCTTGCATTGGCTTCCAGGTCCCACATGTTTGTCCAGCATGTTGGTGCCTCGATACCTGCTTGCCCCTCACATCAGCCACCTGGGGAGGTTTGGGGAGAGCTCTGGAATTCCCCCTTTCTTACCACTCTTACCACTCCAAGTAGAATGTAAACTCCATGTGGGCAAGAACCTTATCCTGCTCAAGCTGAATCCCAAGCACAGAGAATTTTGCCTGCCGTAGATAGGTATTTTAAAACTATTTGTGGAATAAATGAACTGGTCTAACAAACCTTTCCATAGCACGTTCTCTGTGCCAAGCACCTCTAAGCCCTGTTTGAAAATAACTCGTTCTCCCTCAGAGCAGCTCTCGTATGTAAAGTTTTGTCACTATCCCATTTCACAGATGAGGAAACTGAGGCACAGAGAGGCTAAGTCATTTGCCTAGGGTCACAGAGCTAGTGAGGGGTAGGACCAAGAGATTTGGCTCCCGAGTCAGAGCTCTTGAGCCCACAGCCGATGTGTGACGGTGGCAGGATGCCTAGCCCACGGCCGGCCGTTTTCATCCCCTTCCCCGAGCTCAGAAACCTTCTTACACTTATGCCTCTCTTCCAGAGTTGCCGAGCACACTGTCTGATTCCAGAGATAAGCAGCCTAATCCATTTAAATTCTTCTTTCTTTAACGTTGTTGATTTTAGCTGAAATGCAAAGTGTGGCGCAGAGGAGCCCAGACGGCATCCACTGGAGAGTCTGGGATTAGTTCATTAATAGGTTCGACTGCTGCCCATGAGGCAGCATAACATTAGGAGCTAACTGCTTCCGACCACGCACCACTTAGAACCGCGCGTTTGCAAATCAGCTCGAGATGCATATCACCGTGAGAGATGGCAGTGCCAAAGAAAGGCATTTTTCATTTATTCTCCTAGTGATAGCTATTATGGAATACGATTGGTGTAGACAATGCAAAAAAGTAGTTTTTCCTCATTTGTTTTCTAAACCAGCCAACATACCCCACTCACACCAGCTCGGCTCTGTGGGCAGCTGCTGGCTGTGGGCATCTCAAACAGGGATCCACCGGGAAGCAGCCTGGCCCTGGGCAAACCAGACCCCCCTGGTCTGGCCTGGCCTGGCCTCCCTTCATGCCCAGGTCCAATGCTGAAATCACTGACAGTCCCTGCAGAATTCAGGAGAGGGGAGTACAGGTTCTGGGGAAGGAGCGCCCTCTCTACAAGGGAAGGCCCCAGCTGAAGTCTGCAAAGTGGCCCCCTTGCCCCTGCAACGCATGCTCTGGTGTGACCATGTGACCTTTGTCACTGAACCAACCCCACCACACCCCTGCCACTCTACACGTCTTCTCTGTCCTCAACAAGACTCCTTCTCTCTTCGTTGTTACTCCGAGTGTCCACGTGTTTTCCTTGCCTCCTAGTTTCCGCTGCTTCTAAGTTCCTGCTTCCTCTTGACTCCACTCGCCATGCCCTCCCAGGGCCCCATTCACCTTGCGGCTTCCTTGCTGCTTGCAGCTTCAAGGGTGGTCTCCCACACTGAGAACAAGCACTGCCTGGAAAAATAGCCACAGACGTCAGGGAACTACCCCTCTCCGGGCTTTACTTCCCCATCTCCTTCCTCTGCCATTTGTTTAAAGAAGTATCCATGAGGCGTCGTCTCCTTTTTTTTTTTTTAATTTATTTTATTTATTTATTTTTGGCTGTGTTGGGTCTTTGTAGCTGTGTGTGGGCTTTCTCTAGTTGCCGCGAGTGGGGGCTTCTCTTGCTGCGGAGCACGGGCTCTAGGCGCGTGGGCTTCAGTAGTTGTGGCTCTCAGGCTCAGTAGTTGTGGCTCACTGGCTCTAGAGCGCAGGCTCAGTAGCTGTGGCACACGGGCTTAGTTGCTCCGCGGCATGTGGGATCTTCCCAGACCAGGGCTCAAACCTGTGTCCCCTGCATTGGCAGGCAGATTCTTAACCACTGCGCCACCAGGAAGGCCGGGAAAACCAGTTGGATTTCCCCTAGCAAATTTTAGTTCATCAGGCTTGTGGGAAATCGGAGCCAAAATTTAAAAATTAAACTATTTAGGAGAGGCCCCGCCTGAATGACTCTGTCATCTGAGAAGAATGAGCTGGTCCGTTCCACCTACTGATGCAACTACCTGCCTAGGAGGGAGGGTAGAAAACACTCCTGCAAGGAAATAGCTTGGCCCCAAGAAAGGCCAGCTCATGTTGATGCGGGAAGCCCAGTTTTCAGACTATTATCTTTCTCACTGTTAAGTAACACATTAGGCTTCTGGGTTTATACATCAGTCTCAGGACCCTGACTAATGTGAGTCTATAACTAAGATAGAGCCACTCTCAGAATCTGAATAAACTCCAGTTTCTGGATTTGTAAGGTTGAGACTCAACCTCAAGCTGTGATAAGATTGCCAGCTAACAAACGCCACCCCGCAGAGGCTGCCTCTGGTAAATGCCCTTCCTCCCCCACCAGGCCCTAGTAAAACTCACCCTTGAGGGGAGAAAGCAGGCAAGGCTACTCATCACCCACAACCTAGAGCACTGATTGTTAACCCTGGCTGCACAGTGGAATCAGCTAGATCTTACCCCAGAGATTCTAACCTAATTGGCTCGGCCTGCCCCTTGGGCATTGGAACTTTCTAAATCTCCCCAGCATTGAAAACCATTGACTAAAGCTTGGAAGCCCTCAGGTCACACAGATCTGTAGAGATATTCAATCTGATAAGGACCAGAGGGTGGAGAGGAGGAACAACCCACTGCAAGTCTGAGCAGAATCCTCTAGAGCAGGAGAAATAACTTCCAACGCTTCCTCACCGCGTCCTGCCATCACGGCCCCTCCCACAAGTCAGGTGTCTGTGTTGGCTGCCAAGAGGAACTGCTAGCCCCGGCTAAAGTTTGGAACGGCCTTTGGATGCCAGTTAAGCCTATAATTAGAATTCACTGCCACTCCAATAACACGGGGCCGACCGGCAGCCCAGGACTCCAGAGGCAATGGCTTTAGGCCAGTGATTGAAAACCTCAGTGGACAGATTCGTCACACCTAACATGCATCTCCTGGTGGGCTGTTCTCTCCGAGGTCCACTGAGGAGGAATTGAATTACGGCCTCAAATGCCAGATGAGAAGTCGTGGGGTTGGGGTGGGGGAGTGGCAATTATGCACAGACCTGGATGGGCAACTGGGGAGGAGGTGACAGGGGAAGAGAATCCATCTCCCCTTCATCCTTCAAGTCTCCTTCCAAAAACCCATCCCAGCGCCCACCCTGGTATAGAAGCAGCTGCCATGCTGGAAGCAATGCAAGGGGGGTGAGCTTCGCTGATAACCTCTCCCTCAGTGGCAGGATCGAGACAGCACCATCAGCCTTCACGTTCACAAGTAATAAATACGCTCAAATTAGAAATGCATTTGTCCCACTCATTTTACCCCTGCATATATCATAGCATGTAAATACACATTCCACTTGTCTTTCACTAATTATTTACTTTTATTCTCCTGTTGGTCAACAGGGGAAATAACCATCTTCCTATGTATCTCAGTATCATTAATATTCTTTAAAACTTATCGGTTCTCCTTTAAGATTAAATGAGGGCTATTGCCTTTGGCAGTGGAAACAATTGGAAAATTGTGAGTTATACGCCTGGTTTGCTCCTATTTGCCAAGCTAAATATTTAAGAAAGCCCTCCTGTCATGACCGCTGGAAATTTCTTAGCAAGCTTAGCAATTCAGTGAGAAGAAGTGTGGAGCTGATACCACACTTGGAATCAGGAGACTCTGCTTTGAGTGCCAGCTCGTGCATGAACCTGTTCTGTGACTCTGGCTATCAGCATCTCGCCAGGGTTTTCGTGCCCTCAATGAACTGGCAACACCCCCCCAGCTGGCCTGCCCACCTCGTGCTGGTATTAGGAGCATCGGCAGGTGCCCTGCGAGGTGAGAGGGGCTGCAGGAGGCAGGGAATGAGGGGCAGGAAACCCATCATCCCAGATGAGGCCACAGAGAAGAGTGTGGGCTCAGTCAAGGGAGGAAACGAGAAACAGCGGGTCCCCCAGAGGGGCCAGGGAGGAAGCAGTGTTCCCAGAGCCCCGTGTGTACTAGAACTGCAGAGGAAGGACCCCTAACAAGAGCTGAAGTGGGAGGTGCCCCAAAGCCGGGTGGATTGAGACAGCATGCCCCCCTAGTTCTCCCCCTGCCTCTGATTTCCTTTTGGGGCTCACAGTGGCCAAGTCCAGCTGGAACCAGCCACCAAGGACAACCCACATGGCCAGCCTCCAGGGGCAGCAGAGGGAAAGGCAGAGAAGGCTGGAAATGGATGGGGTGGGAGTGATAACCAACACAGAGGCTTATCACAGTCAAAATCTACATTCAGCCCCAAGTATAAAAAACATGGTACTTCTGTGCAAGGAGTTTTTAAAATCCCTCAGAATTCAGCTCTCCTCAACTAACAAAGACCCTTATGCTGAGTCAAAAGGGACATGCAATTTTTATTGGCGTGCTGATGAATAAACTCTGCCTTAAGAAATTTCTATATTCAAGAAAGCAAAGTTTAACATAGAATAAAGAAAGGTTATTCGCCTTCAGAGTTCTCCAAGTGCTTTGCACAAGGCTCTGTCCCAGAGTTCATTAAGCAGTGTGCCCCGCCACCCCGCTTCTCACACACACACACACACACACACACACACACACACACACACTGTCAGAGGCTGGCAGGGGCTGGAGGAGGGGGAGCCTGCAGAACGGAAGGTGAGGGAGAGCACTTGCCCACGGTCAGTCACCGGCCGCAGCCAACACCCTGTACCTGTTTAGTCTCGGACACTGCAGTGTCAATGCAGAAATGTGACATCTGGTGCAGTTTTGCAGTGTGCGTACCTGTTTGGTCTCTGACATTTCACTGTCAAAGGAGAAATGTGACATCTGGAGCAGGTTTTACAGCACCACAAGCAACCAGGCTGCACCCAAATTCTTGTTTCATCCTGGAAGTCCTAGTAAATGCCCCGGTTGTATCCTGGAACTTCATTTTAGGAGAACATCCTGATGTAGTAACTGGATGGATCTCGGGGGGTCAATCCAGTCTAAGCCTCTGTTTGGTAAATAAGGAAACTGAGAGCCAAAGAGCGAATGTGACTTGCTCAAGATAACAGAGCAAGTCGGGGATGAAAGAATTCAGGCTTCGTGGCTCCTAGTCCTGTGCTCCTTATCCCCCCGCATCACCCGCTGAGCAAAGTCCACGTGAAAATACATGAGGATGAGGTCTTTGTCAAGATATAAAGAGGCCAAGAGCACAGGGTCTAAAATTAAACTGCTTGAGTTCAAACCCCCTGCTCCACTTAGCTGTGTGAGTTTGAGGAAGGTATTTCATCTTTCTAAGCCTCACTTGCTTCCTCTGTAAAATGGGTATGAAAAACATTTACCCACTTTACCGACTCATTAAAAAGATGAGGGGCTTCCCTGGTGGTGCAGTGGTTGAGAATCTGCCTGCCAATGCAGGGGACACGGGTTCGAGCCCTGGTCTGGGAGGATCCCACATGCCACGGAGCAACTGGGCCCGTGAGCCACAACTGCTGAGCCTGCGCGTCTGGAGCCTGTGCTCCGCAACAAGAGAGGCCGCGATAGCGAGAGGCCCGTACACCGCGATGAAGAGTGGCCCCCGCTTGCCACAACTAGACAAAGCCGTCGCACAGAAACGAAGACCCAACACAGCCAAAAATAAATAAATAAAATTAAAAAAAAAAAAAAAGATGAGACGGAGCATGTAAAGTGCTAGGTACATAGTAAGCAATAAGAAAACGTCCATTTTTGCCAGTTCATCAGAATATCAACATTAACGATAAGAGTGTTTTCTCAGCCAGACTGAACATCCATCACTGGCTGGGACGTGGGACCCAACATGATTAGAGAACTCAGTGAATCAGCTGAGAGCAAAGCTCCCTCCATCCTCTCATGAAGAGTGAAAGTGGATTCCAGCACTGCCCTGGGGACGTGGAACCCACGCCTACAGGGACAGGATGGAAAGAGAAGCATGGCGGGCTGCTCCAGCCACTGACCTTGCTGTGAAACTGGTCTATCCACGTGTCACCAGCATCCAGGAGGCTGAAAAGGGGCCCCGATGACTTTAATTTTTTTGTCATTTTATTTTATTTTTTATATTGGAGTATAGTTGATTAACAATGTTGTGTTAGTTTCAGGTGTACAGCAAAGTGATTTAGTTATGCATATACATGTATCTATTCTTTTTCAAATTCTTTTCCCATTTAGGTTGTTACAGAATATTGAGCAGAGTTCCCTGTGCTATACAGTAGGTCCTTACTGATTATCTATTTTAAATATAACAGACTCACAGACTTAGAGAACAAACTTATAGTTACCGGAGGGGGGGGGGGTGGCGGGGGAAGGGTGGTAGGGAGGGATAGATTGGGAGTTTGGGATTGACATGTACACACACATTAACTTTAAATACCAAAACTACAATGGCCTGTAGTCCCCACTGCCTTGATTCTGGATCCTGGCTCTCTCCTCCTGCCCTCTGCCAAGCACCCTCATTTATCCCTGGGAGTCTTTAGTGTGAGCTTTTCAAACACAGATCGCTCCATCCATCTACTGCAGACACCACCCAGCGCTGCCATGTTCTCCCCTCTTCAGCTCCCCTGCCCCTCTGTTTCCACGGTAACTGCCTGGTGCTGCCTCTCCAGACCTCCAGGGGGCGCCAGACCGGTACCTGTTACAGTGCGGAGGGAGGGAGACGAGGTGTCAGGCTCTCTCTTTCACCGAGGTCCTTGGGTGTCTCCTTGCCATTCCTCATCTTCAATAACTCTCAAGGTCATCCCCAACCCTCCTGCCCTGCCCCCAAACGTCTCCCTTCTGGGTCCTCCACTACCAGTGCACTTTGAGATCTACACTGAACAAACAGGCCCAGCTGCCTGGAGTTGATGAATCATTACAGAGTAAGGCAACCCAACATCTACTGAGGCCATGGTTAGGGCCTCCCACCCCGGCCAGAGGATATAATATTTAAAGGAAAAAAAAATAAAATTGCTATTGCTTCTGGGTGACATATCCTGATAATCACAGGAAAGGAGAGCTTGAAACCATAATCATAATCATCTGTGGTCTTTGCATGTGTAGACCTGGCCTAAGGCTTAAGTTTAAACCCACGGTGATGTTAAAAGCTCCACGAATAGTTCATTTCCCAACAAAACTGCCATACAGGGAGGCAAATAATTTAAGTAGGGACAACGCTTCACCAGTATGCACATATTAAAAGTTGAAAATCACAACCCAGGGAAAGCCAAAGAGAGAGAAGGGAAAACAAATTTTTGTTTCATTTCTTCCAGCTGGAAAGATCGGACCATTCCGAAGCTGTCCACAGTCTCCCGGCCAGAGCCCTCTTCTCCCTCTGAGCCGGGGCGTCAGAGGGGGTGACTGTCACAGATGGAGTGTCGAGATGGAAACCTCTCCTTGGAGGTGCAGAGGGAGAAATTTAGAAGGAGAGAGACCCAGCCACAATCCACAATTGGAAGTTTACTCTACACATGAGATTGATGGAAATGAGGTCTCATTTCTAACCCCAGGAGCACTTTAGCACTTTCACGGGACATTATGTTTTCTGAGTGTTCCCCCCAGAATCAATGTATGGGTTATAGATTATTGATCACTAAGGACCCAGACCACAGCCTCTCTTTCAATGTCAGAATGAGAGCTATTGTTCTCCTTCCCAGGCTTCTAACCATGAGTCATCATACATTTTCAGACACAGAGCAATTATTCATAGTCAAGTTATCCTACCCAAGCTTATCAAGAATTTAAACGGAAAAATATGTACATGTGCCTTCTTGTGGCAGCACGCTATAGATACATGGGGAAAGTCAGAAAAAATGCTATTGGTCCAAGAGCAAACTCAGAACCATTGGATTTTGATTCTCTCCCTAACGCACAGCAGTTTCGATGAGACTAATATCGCCATCCTGTGAACCTGCCAGCAGATAGAAGTTACTATATTATTGTGGTCTGTTTCTGAGGACAAATAAAGTATGTCGCTCTTTAGTGCTTTGTAGAGCACGCCACGCTCTAGACAGAAGTGTTTCAAGTCAACACAATATGAAAAAATTCAAAATAAAATGAAAAGTGTCTGAAAACAAACCAACATAAATATACAGCAGTCCTGTTAATTATGATTATTTATGATCCTAAGAACTGGCATCATTACTGTGGTTTCCTTTCCAAAATCTCACAAACTTGTTACTATACAGCAGTTTCAGAGTTCTATAGGCTTAAAAAGGTGGAGTGCTGGAGGCGGAAGTCATTGGGGGCAGGGATCACGTGTGTCCCAGCTGCCGGGGCCGGCTTGTACACGTGCATGCGTGTGTGATGCTGACACACAATAAAACCCGCTCAGACCTTCCAGCACCCCCCAACATTAAACTGCTGGTAATGCGTTACAGATGTCTCTGATGAGCACCGCCAATCTATTAAACAAAGTGCTCCAGTCGCCGGCAAGGGGCCTGAAGAATGATCTAGAAATCCACCCCCTTGGGGGAAACAGCCTATGGAACATCACTGACAACACTGAATATTTCATCAGGGATGACAGGACTTTTCTCTTCCCGGTCCCCCCCCCCCACCTCCTCCATCACCCTGCCTGCCACGTCCCCCCCTGCCCCTTGCCAATTTTTTCTGCACTCACTTGACAACTAGTCACGGCCACATCACCGCTGTCCTGCTGTCCTTGCAAGCTGACCTCTGTAGTGTGCGGTGCCCAGTGGTCATGCTGTCCTCGTCTCTCTCCAACCACATCTGACAGGAGACGAGGCGATCACGGCAGCGGCTCCTGGCACCTGAGACGCCCTGGGACTACACAGGTAAAGCAGGGAGTCCGTGTTGTCTCCGGACCACCAACAGAGGGAAAGACATGACATCTCCAGCCAGGAGCCCACGTCCGAATATTCAAAAGGTTCATCATGCGGGTGATGAAGGCGGCCCTCCCAGCCTTCCAGGATGAGGTGTACGTGAGGCAGGAGGGGGGTCGGGAAGGAGCACCTGGGCCTGTCCTCAATCAGGGGCAAAGAATAGCACAGGCATAACAGGACGGCGCTGGCAAGTCCAGACAGGAGTGTGGGGAGCCCCTCCCAGGCAGGTTCCGGGCCCCAGAGATGCATGTGGCCATGTGGGCAGCTCAGGGCCACACCTGCCCACTGACCACACCCAAGGAGACAAAGAGGGGAAATCGCTCCTTAAAAAATGAGATGGTGGTCTTTTGAGTCGCTATATTCTCTTGCAACTCCTTTTCGGCGAAGTGTCGGAGTGCAGAAAAACATGAAGTATTTTGACTGAAATAAATACTTGCATGGAAAACAGAGAGCCCTGGGGAGTATCCTGAGACTTGAAGCACGCCATACTGTTTTAAGCAGGTGACAGTAATGTCATCGTCTGAGAGGTTAGGGTGTTTTCTCTAGGCTTGCAAGAGGAGAGAGTAAGTTTGCTGTGAATAAAGTCAAGAAACACACTTCCCAGTTGCACAGATCACTCACAGGTTGCTAGGACATGTGCCCCGCTCTCCGCCTTTGACGGAATTAACCAGTCCTATTAGAGAGAGAGTGTTTGCTGGCTTCAAGCAGAAAACCAAATAAAGTACACACTCTTCAAATCACTCCGGTTTTTCCAACTTTCATTACACCACCCACATAAACACACCTGAAAGCTGTTTGTTCAAAAGCCTGTCTCAGCATCTGCTGTGGTTCTTGTGGACCGAGGTCTGGGGCAAGCGCAGACTGCACATTCTATCTAACCCTGAGCTTAAAGCTTACTCCAGGCCACCCCGCTCCTTATTTTCCTTTCCTGCCTTGGTCGTACTGAATCGTCAATGAAAATAGAAAGCATCTTGTTGCTACCTACTAGAACCATGGGCACTGATGAAAATCTTTCCTTATTACACAGCAGTAAACTATGCACAAAGGAGTCTTGCAGGAATCTTGTTAGAAGACCTTACTAAGACCATGTCTGCTTTACACCCAAGCTTCTTGCTCCCTCACGTCATTCTGTACCCGTCTGAGAATGGCTCTAGGGAGGGTGGGACCAGACAGGTGGCAGCCCCGTTCTCTCAGGTTCCGTGCTGAGGTCAGACGCCCCTCCTGCTCCTGCAGCTGGAGGGAATGAGGATGCTCACGTCTCCGCCTCCCACCTTCCGTGCACAGGTGTAACTCGTCTCGCAGGGAGAAAGCGCGGCCACCCCTGCAGCCCTGCAGCAGCGCCTGGGGACACCAGGAGCAGAGGGAAAGCGAAGGGAGGTGACTGAGCTGGGCCCCTCGTGCCTCTGAGCTCAGGAACACCCGGACAACAATGGGGACAGGTGGGCAGCCGTCCGGGAGCCCTCCTCTACCAGCAAAACTGCTGCCACTGCTGCTGCATGAGAATCTGAAATCTTTGGGGCAGAACAGAGCTTGAATGCCCTTGAGGACAAAGCACCCCTCCCCAGCTGAGCACCACCCATCTCCCTCTTTGGGCTCATCCAGGTCCCTGGACCCCATTCCTAGCCAAGCCAGCCCAACCCCCTTCCTTGGCAGATGGACCAGTCCCTTAAATGGGTTCAGGTGGATGGGCTGCAACTCTGAAGTCCCTGACGGGGTCACTGCTGAACGGAAGCCCCTGGGAATTCCCTGGGATGCAGAGCAGCACCCACCCCTCGATCAGAGCCCCTCTGGTGGGTGTCCCTCCAGCCTTGGGATGAATCTCTCTCTCTTCCCTGGAGCACCAGGTGACGCGGTCATCTACAGGAACCATATTATGAACTGTGAATGTTTACAACTGCTAGGACCTCACTCCATGCGCCTAGGGGCTGGCTCTAACAGGGACAGTGGCGGGGGGGGACCCGAGACCCGGCGAGGGCACTGCACAGTCTGACCTCCTCTCCCTGAGTCAGGAAGGACAGGGCCCTGCCCAAGGGCAGCCTCCTCGTGTATAGGCATTAAGCAGAAGGTAAACCACCTCCTTGTTTTGCCCTTATTGAGGCCATGACACATGGAGGAATGGCATCTCAAACAGAAACTTTGTAGCATCTGAACAAGAAACTCTGATCTTGCAAAACCGCGGAGCATGCGCAATAAAATGCACAGGTTGCTGATGACCCTGTACAACCTTCCACGTATGCGGCTCTCGACTCGCAAGGGGAAAATGAAGGGAAAACAGCTCTTAGGGCGCATGTACGCATGTAAGGTGGCTTCAGGAGACAAAGGCACAGGACCAGGAGCTGAAGCATCCTGGTGCCGTCGAGGCCACACCTCAGCCCTCCCCTCAATGGATAGTCCACCCTCTCATCAAAAAGACTCCCACCCATTCAAAGGGCTAAAAAGAAGATAAAAAGGGGATCAAAAAACCCTCATTCGCCAGGACGCCTGCACTCTTCTTTGAGTGTGTGCTTTCGCTTTTGCCTCAGTAAACTGCTTCTTTGTTCTCTTTGCCCCCCAGCCTCAGTGGGGTTTTTTTCCGTGTGTGTGTGTGTGTGTGTGTGTGTGTGTGTGTGTGTGTGTGTGTGTTCCTCATCCAAATTCCTTTTGGACGAGTTGAACAAGAGCCTGGACTTCCAATAAAGCTTTTCTGGTATCACCCCCAGGAAGCTCATTCTGGGGTGACACTCACCAAATAGGTCGAATGTGGGTGGAACCATTAGAAACATCCCATGTTTGATTTTTTTAATTTTTCTTTCTTTTCTTTTTGTTTTGGTTGGTTGGTTGGTTTAGGGTGGTGTTTCTGTGGCCTGAGTTTATAGAGTCAGTAGGGCATAAGTTGTAGCTATTTGCATGTCACAAGCCCCCTCCTCATTCCCTCACACCCTGTGAAGCACACCCATGGATGGGGGAAATGCAACTGGGAAGGTTTAAAGCAGGTTTCCTCAACCTCGGCACCGTTGACATTTCGGTCCAGATAATTCCTTGTGTGGAGCTGCCCTGTGCATCGCAGCTTCCTTCTTAAGCAGCAGCCCCGGCCTCTGCCCTCTAGATGACAGTAGCATTCATTTCCCAACTGTGACAACCAAAACTGTCTCCGGAAAATATCAACTGTCCCCTGGGGGGTGGAGGGCTGGGGGGTGCCAAATGACACCTGTTTGAGAACCACTGGTTTAAAGGATTTGCTAATGTGCAGTCAGGACTAGAACCCAGATGGATGAGGCTAAGCCCTTGTCCTTCCCACGGTGCCCTGGGGGAGGGGCAGGGGCAGGGTTTAGCCTCCAGGCACTGGCACACCCACCCCACTCCCCTGCCTTCTCCATCCTGGCCTCCACCGCTCTGATGCCACTCAAGACCCATAACCCCCAACCACAGAAATAGGATTTTCCTCTGAAGGAAGCTTCCCTCTCAGCAAGCAGTGAAGGAATGAGATAAAGGCGTTGATAACCCACCTGGTGTCTTTAAAGCTGGGTCCCACACTTTCGCAGTGTGCCCGGATGACGTGGCCTGGGTGGTAATGACTTCAGGGTACAGTGTCATCCCACTGCTGCCATGGACTCCTGCTCCCCACCCGCGTGGTGGTGACGGTGCCTTGTGCCACACAGCCAGGTCATCACGCCAGGACGGGGCACTCCTCAGAGCTGGAGTCCACAGGACCCTCCCTGTGCTGCCTGGCCTGGGTCCCAGCGGGCCCCCAGGAAGGTGCACCTCATCCAGTCTAGAGCAGAGGAGAGTTTCAGATTGATCTGTAAAAGAAAATCCAAACCCAGCCCGAGACTTCAGCCCCAAATCTCTCACCAGGTTGTAGGAGCAGCTCTCACCCCTGGCCAGCCAGGTCCCAGATTGGGCGACCAGCTTCAGGGAGGCCAATGGCCCCGGTTCCCCAGAGAATGCTCTGCTCCCAGCCCAGAGCGCCCCCTGCGGCATTTCTCCCCGTGCGTGGCCGTGAGATGGATTTTTATCCCGGTTTTTCAGAGCATCCTGCTGGAGCGTGTGCCAGTCTGAGCACATGCTTCTATCAGAAGGTTGAACTACAAGACAAATGTGCGAAGCAACACACCTCTGAGGCTTGTGCTGGTGGAGGGAGCAGCTCACCTAGGCCTCTCTGAGGGGGGACAGTCGGACAGAGACACCAAGGACCAGGCAGCCAGCCACCTCCAGACAGGGACATGAGCAGGTACAAGGGCCCTGGGGCAGGACGGAGAGTTGCGTGTTCAAAGTACAGAAGGAAGATCCTGTGGCTGAAGTAGAGACAGGGGTAAACCAGATCATCACATGTGGCCTTGCAGGCTATGGTCAAGAGGAGATGTTTTATTTTAAATGAATCAGAAGTCATCGCAAGGGTTTGAGCAGGCGAGCAGACGCTCTGTTGCCAAAAAGACCTTTTGGTCTCCGATGGGCAAAAGGACTGTGGGAAAGAGCAGGTGCAAGGTGACTGGTCCCAGATGAGTGACGACAGCACCTTAGGTACCAGGGGAGGTGGAGAGATGTGAGCATAATAGGGATGTACGTGGAGAGTAGGATACCTGTATGGGGCAGGAGGTGGGGGCTTTGCAGAGGAGGGATGGGTTAAGGGTGGTGCTGCAGTCTGCCACAGTGATGCTGTATGAAAAATGCCCAAACTCAGGAGCTTGAGACAGTAAGCATTTATTTAGCTAACAAGTCTGAGCTGGGCAATTTAGGCTGAGCTTTGCAGGACGGTTCTTCCTGTCTTGACAGGGCTCGCTCTCACATCTGGTGGTCAGCTGGCTATTGGCTGGGCAAGCGGGCCCCCTGGCTCTCCTCCTCCAGCAGGCTAGCCCAGGCATGGCCTCGTGGTGAAGATCAAGGCAGAAGCGTGGATGAGCCCAGTTGAAAACCGTCTTCACACCTCTGCTTCTGTCTTGTTTGTTAACACCCTTTGGCGGGAGCAAGTGGAAACAGCAGCACCCCAAAGATAGATGGCAAAGGGTGAGGACTTAGGCCATTTCTGCAATCGGTCACCATGGATGGCCGTAGGTGTTTGACTGGCGTAACTGAGCTGCTAGAGCTGCCTTTTACTGACCTGGGGCAGACTGAGGGAGGAATATACTGGGGATTTCAGGAATCAAGAATTCTGCTTTGGCTTAAGGATATGTCGGGCAGCTGTAAGTTCCTAAAGCACTCAGTGAGTGCTTATGGGAGCTGCCCAATGCCAGATGGGTAATTCAATTCTCATTTTAAACAAAATTCACCAAGTTGGAGTTTCAAAGCCCCAAGGCCACAAAACCTACTGACGATGCCAATGAGCCTGCTTTGGAGAGACAGGCCTCCTCCAGCTGCTGTGTCCACCATTCTGTCCCCACTGCGGAATGATAGAAAACCTTCGCTGAGAGACTCTAATTTTATGCTGATCGTTAACTAAGAATATTTCTCTCCAGAGATTTATTACATTAATGAGCTCTGAAATTACTCATAGCAATTAAGTATATTGTTTTTAAACTCTTTAGAAATCATCAAAACACACTTTAGAAACCATCAAATAAGGGGTGCAGTTGGTGCCCAGACAAACCCAGCCGGCTCTCTCCCTGCTGGCTTTGAGAGTTTCTGGCCCCCGGCTCCCATGGTAGATGTGTACCTGCCCAGCTGAGAGAACTTCCACGTCCCATAAGTAGTGGAACTTTCTTTCTGGAGAGAGGACTGGACACTGCGTCCGAGTGGCCAGGTCTCGGACAGCTCTGTACCCGGGGCCAGTATGAGAGCCGGGGCTTGTCCTGCAAACTGCCCCCCACTCACACACGAGAAGCAGAATGAGAGCTGAAGCCCTCACATCCGGGTTAAGAAGGCCTCTCATTCCCAACAGCTGAGTGTCACCACTTCTGCATCCCTTGCCTCATCTAACACAGACCTGTAGGAGCCACGGCCCCCCGATCGCCCATGGCATGAACCCTTTAGAGCAGCCGCCTTGGGTCTTCAGATGGGGTCCCTGAATTGCACACACGGCTCACTCCTCCTTGACAAGTCCCCATCATCACATTCACCTACACAAGCCACTTCCCAGGTCAGATGAGCCCTCAGGTTTCAAGCTGCCGGGACTCAAACACAGACTTCGACTCTCACTAGCTGTTGCATATCAGGACTCTATGAATGCAGCGTATAGCACAGAACTTGGTCCTCCTAAACACCTAGGAACGCCTTGTAATGACAGTTCAGCCATTTGCCAACATTCTCTAATTTACTTCTCACAGCTATGCGACAGGAGCCATTATTTTTCCCCATTTTACAAATAAGGAAACTGAGACACACGGAAGGGAAGTTATTTGCCCAAGTCAGCTGTAGGCCTGGGGTTTGTGTAGGCTTGGGGGTCCTCTCTCCACACAAGAGGCTGCCCCTACGTGGACAGTGTCATGGGCTTCCTGTCGGGTTCAGACGATGGGAGCCCCTGTAAGAGGGCAGAGAGGGGGAGGACACTTGGGGGTATTCATTCTCCCAGCTCCCTCCTGGGGCGGACACTCCTTACTGGTGACTGTCTCCATGCTTTTCTCTGTCTTCAGGCTCCAAGCTGCTCTGTCCCCCAACACTCAGGTCTGGGCTTCCTCACTCCCACCCCCACGGACTCCTAAGCCCCACCTGCTCCTTTGCAAATTGTCCTTTCATTAAACTCCCCTAACTTGCACGCTCTGAGTGAGCCATCTGTCTCCTGCTGGGCCCCAGACCCCCAAGTGTGTATTCTAAGCACTACTCTGCCCTGCCTTTGTCCTGGGCCCCAGAAAACAAGACTTCTGATGAGGGAAAAACAAAATCATCTGTACCTTTTTCACTTTTGAGGCTACAATGAAGACCAGGAAAGTCCTAACACGCTGAGCCCTTTGGCTGGGCTTCCGGCTTGCTGATGGATGATGGGGGCCAGAGGAGCCCTGTCATGGCCACCAGCTTGGACCCCGGCGGCCCACGGACACTGGCAGAGCCCTGGCTACTTAAATGCAGCAGAGAATAATCCCAGAACGTCTGCTCAGCTCTGCTGTAAGCCGTGCAGTCCAGGAAGAAGGCCAACACTGTGTACAAAGGATAAGGGGAGACCCCAAAACTCCAGAGCTGGGGAACAACTCACCAGCAAAGCTCTTCCTGGAAGCCCACCTGCCAGGAAATTAGCTGACCTTTCAGAGCCTCCAAGTCCCAAATTCAGCTGAGCGCGGCCTTGGTCATTCTAGACCCGGGATGGCCAGAAGGCAGTGGGCTCGGAAGGGGAGCGGCCTCTCCTTCTTACCCTCCTGCAGACCCTACCGCTGGGGTGAAGGCTCTGCCCTGGAGCTTATGAGCACAGCTGTGTCCTGAGTGACTGGGGTCACAGGACAGGGGAGTGGAATGGGAGTGACTCCAACTATTTTCTCTGTGTCTTTGCTTCCCCCCGCCCCCATCACCTTCTGGTACCAACCACACCCATCTTCAGGTAGACGTAAAATGCCTTGATGCATGTCCATTAGTTTCTAGCACCATTAAGGGCCCAGATCAAATCCATTTGCCTCCATGGAGCTGGGCAAGGGAATCCTCGCTGAGTCCACTCAGACTTGCTAAAATGCCTCTTGCTGCATCGTCCACCCAGCAGAAGCTCCATGAAGAAGAAACAAAGCCTTCATACTCTCACATATACTCATCCACCTCCTAATGCCTGCAGGTCTGGACACAGTCCACTTTCCGGAAATTCCAAATAACAGTCAAAACAAAGAAAGGATATTGCAGAATACTGGGGCTAGAAGGGGCATCAGAGACCATCTGTGCCATTTTACAGATGGGAAAACTGACACACCCCAGGGGAAAGGGCTCAGACGAAAAGTCTAGATTCGAAGCCAGGAGGTCTGACCCCCAACCCAGGGCTCCCTGTGCTGTTGCAGACCCACTGCAGCCAGGTGGCATCTACTTCCATCTCTAAATTGCCCCAGAACCCTGCTTGGACCCCCGGGAAGAGCCAACCCAAGGAGGGCCAATACCATCTGGCCTCCGAGAGTTTGCGGAAGGCACTCTTTAGCACTAGATGCCCAGTTGCACTGGGGCTTTCTTTAAGTTGACTACTAATCAATGTTTGCTGCCACTGTTGCCTCAAGGATTATAACCCAGGGCCAGCTGCAGGGCCAGGGTGGCATGCCATTTGCCTGCCTTGGAAGTGTGGTAAAGGTAGACAATTGTCTCTTTAAAAAAGTGTCCATTAAAAGTGAAAACATCCCAGGAGTTTAGTGCCAGATGTGTAGATTCCAGCTCCTCCCACTCTCTACAAGCTCTGTGCAAATAAATTGTAATGGTATTAATATCCCTACAGATTCATGTAGAATAAAGCAATCACATTGAAGCAGCATTGAACCACCCCGAAAGAAATTAACAAAAGAGGGAGATCGGGGCTTGGTGCAGCGTGTCCTGAGGGTTACTACGGAGTGTTCCTGAGTCCCAGGCTTGGGAAGATCTGTTTGCGAGGGAGTCGCTTTCCAGTTTTCAAAATGAGACTTTCATTTTTCAGGGAATTACAAAACACCAACTCCATCAAGGAGGCTAAGTACCTATTCAGAGAGCTCCCACTGGAAGCACAGGGCAAATCAGCGCATCCCAAACTCTGAAGAGCAATAAACGTAGTCTGTGAACAGCGTCCAATGCAGCCAGGCCAGGAGGCGCTATTGAGGAAAAGAGGGCCTCGTTGTCCATCCTCAGGCTCACTCCAGCCCTCTGCCCAGTTCCCTCATGACCACAAAAACCAAGATCTTGAACGGCATCCATCCGCCTCCCCAGTCACCTTCCCTCCCCGACTCCGGCCACACCTCCCACCTCAGAGCAGGTGTGCCTTTATTGAGAAGATCCTTTGATGAAGCCAAGGAGTTCAAACCAAGCAGGACCAAGGATCAAAATGGGGGACGACTCAGACACAAATGACCAGAATTGGCTCGAGTGACGTGTCCAGTGGCGCCCTCGGCTAAAAGGAGATCACAACAGCACCACAGGCAGACCCTTAGCCACGGCCAGGCTCACGGGCACCATGATACAACAGGAATAAAAGTAAATTATATCACTTGTCATCATTAAGAAAAATTTTCTTCTCCGTTCTTCATTCGAAAAGCACTATATTTAATGAATGAGTACTGAGTCATGACACGTAAATGACTAAAATATAGGAATTATACTGAGGTCAACTAACGTATTCTTTTTTTTTTTTTTAACATCTTTATTGGAGTATAATTGCTTTACAATGGTGTGGACTAACGTATTCTTAAACCATGAAATTAAGGAACCTATTCATGCCTCTTCACGGTGCCACTCCCAGCCTCTGCAAGGCGGCCCCTGAGCACGGGGGAATGGTGGACAGTTCTACAAGAAGCAGACCAAGATTCCGTGGAAACGCTCCCATGATCAAAATGAAGAAATCTTGCAGATCTGTTTGCCCAGGTTCTGCAAGCCTGGGAATGCTGTGCATATCCGACGAAGGCATGGTTGGTCTCGTGCGAGGCAAGCCCCATTCCAAAGAGCATCTTGTAGATTTATCACTCATGGGAGGTGGGACATTGGCTCCAGTGGTTCTTCCAAAATGGCGGCCCACACACACTCTACATCAGGAGAACATCTCTTTCTCAACTGCATCAATTTCCTCTAATTTTCTCCAAGAAAATTAAGATGCCTCAGAGTCTGAACTCAGCAAAAATTTGGATGAAAGATGGCAGAGAAAAAAGATGCTGAGATCCACCAGGAAACCTGAGATGAGAAAAGTTATGGTGGGGAACCATCTTCCAAGGACTCGACACTTTCAGGCTAAAGTGGGCATGTTTTAGTTTTTCCACCCTGCAGCCATCTTCAATTTTTTGGTAAAACAATACTGCAAATTTCCTTTGATGAAAGACTCCCTTCTTTTCTCAGCCATGAAGTTTGGGTGGGGTTTACCCTACATGCAGCACCACGGTTGGGCGCTAAGTGTCCTAAGTCCATCAATATATGACTTTACCCTGACCACAGGAATTAATGACCCAGTTCTGGCCAAATAGTTGATGATTATGTATAGATACAAAGCTTTTGATATCAGAAACATTTGCATTCATGAAAGGAGGGTTTCGAGCTATTGGGAGGGGGAGGTAATATTGTGTGGAAGCTGATAAGGAAACCAATACCAAGAGGGCCCGTGGTGATGTCCTATAGTCTGCTGGATCAAACCTTACCTGAAGAAGAACTGACTTGGAACTTTTGTTTACAAAGACCAAAACATTTTCCCTCTCGTTTAATCCAGCAAGAGTTGGGTGGTTTTCGTGGCAAGCAGTGTTTCCTGAATGTGGAAGTTCCATTCTAGAATCCTGTGTCCTAGAGCACAGAGAGGCTTTCTGAACCCTCCCTCCCTCCAACACCTAAAGATGACTGGACTCCAAGCAAGTGTTTCACAGAGCTGATAACAACAGCAAAGAAAGGCAGCTGTGTTAGTACCAAGGTCAGGGAGCCCATGGTTTTCCCAAGAGCTGGGGGTAAGGGCTGACAGCCATCCAGGACTAACCACCCACCCCTCATTGTTTGTGGCTGACTTCTGTTCTTATTCATCAAATCCAGACCGTCTCAGTCTTTAATATTTGGAAATTACCCCTGCTTTGAACTGTCCAAATCCATCGCTGATTAAGGCCCCCTACCAACCAGGTTCACTAGCTTCTCAGAGATTCTGGAAGCACGTGAGGAAGAAACATGTTTAAATGCCCCCACCCAAGTTCTCCATTAAGGGATCACATAGCTCTCTCTGAATTTGATCACACGCTATAGGATGCTACAGTCTTGTGTGAAGCTGAAGGCTTACAAAAAGGGGAAGGAGAAAAATGTGTTCGAGGAGCCCATATTCTCACTGAGACTGAAGCCTGGTGGCAGAAAAGAGAGGTCCAGGCAGACTGCACTGTTCTTTCTCTCTTTCCAGCATTCAGATCAGGGTATAAACATGGAATTTCAAGCTATGCATGGGTGGAAAGGACTTCAGATGTCACCTATTCTGACCCCTAATTTAATGTTGATTTCCTCCCCAAGCTCTCCTACAAGTAGCCACATAGCCTGTGTTGAATACCTCTGGTGACGGGAAACTCACTCCCCGCTTCCTATGGAGGCAATACCATTTTGGGTCAGTGCTGAAAGTCTCAAGTTTTCCCTTGTTCTGGTTACATATTCACCTTTCTGAAGTTCTCAGCCCTCAGAGCCGCTCAGAACTCACTGCCTCCTCTTCCCCTGGAAGCTCTTCAAATACAGAAAGCCAGAAATGATGGTTCCCTGGGTGTTTATATGTCTGAGTTGAATGTTTCCTATTCACTCCTCACATAGCCTTGGCCCTATACATCTACACCTGTCCCAGTCTTTGCCGACCACAATACTTTCCAACATGGTCTGGTCAGCATAGTAGGACAGAGTTCCTTCCCATCACCTCCATTGGTCTTTATGCTCTACTCCCATTAATGCAACCACAATTGCACTGTGGTTGGAGAGACCTATAGCGGGGTCAGACCAATGGAATTTCCCTCCTCATTTTTCAACAAAGGTAACATATGTCCTGCTAATAATTTTCAAAATGCTGTCAATGACAGTGAAACCTCGTTCCTTGCTTTATTCTACTTTTATAATGTCCGCTGCCCCCAGCATCTTGGGCTGGCGAGGGAGCACAGGGCAATGTAAGGGCACACCAGCATCCAGGCGGCGGGGGCAAGGGAGCGTTTCTCAGCTTTGGGGATGAATGTGTAAGTAAAAGTGAAGGCTACCAAATTGAATCTGATCTATGTAGGCCACCCATAGTTAATTGTCACCCAGCTATTTTGCTGCTCTAGTCACATGGCGGGTGACAGCCACAGACATTGATGGATTCTGACCCGGACTAGAAATCTGGTTTCTCAAAAAGAGAGAGAGGAAAAGGCAGAGGACATGAAGTTAACGCCCAGCGTGAGGAGGAGGGGATGGGACTGGGGGTGTCTTTGACAGCTCAAGCTGAGGAGGAAAATTAGAAAAGAAAGCCGACCCCACCACCATATGTGGCGAAGCTGGCCAGGACAGCTGCAAGAAATATCGCCCGACCCGAGTCCCTGGCCAGGATTGTGATACATGCCTGCATACGGCTATCAATAACCCTGCATGATTAATGCTAATGATTTATGTTAATTTTGCCATAAGCTTCTTTTGTGCCAGTGCTGAACTTAAGGATGTCAAATCATTCCTTAGGAGGTTGTTAGATATTTTTAAAAGCAAAGTCTAAAATCTAACAGCTGACATTCCATAGATCAGGGCCCCAGCCTCCCCAGCATTCTCTGGAAGACAAGGGTCACCATCCCCTGTGTAATTGCCTCTCATTCAGCAATAAGTCCTTGGAAAGGGATTCAGCATCCCAAGAAGGATGGCTCCTCAGGGCCTCCAGGTTCCCCTTTTATTGGGGGGTGGAGGTATGGATTTCAGAGCAGCTAAGAAGGCCAAGTCCATCCCTGGCACCCCAGCTGCCGTCCATGGGCCACCGTCCACCCCAGAGGTAGAGCAGGCAGATGGGCTCAGCAGGCCTCATCCCGGGTGGCGGTCACTGAGCAGTCACTGTACTTTGGGGAGTGGTGTGTCAACAGGGCAGGGGGAATGCCCAGCCCACGTCGCAGGAACGCTGGGGGGTTCAAACACAGTACCGCCATGGAAGCGCTTTGTTCACCGTGATCCTCCAACACACCATTTCCTTCTGTCTCCAAGGAGGCTCCGAGTTCCAGCTGCTTTCCCAGGACTCAGGTGCGGGAGCTGGAGGTACAGGCGGATGTGGCTCTGCAGGCGGTCACCTGCCCACCTCACTCTGTCTGCACATCAGTCATTGATCCAGGCCCCTTTGATACCTCCTCTGTTCACTCCCAGACACTGGGGACACCCTCTGTGTGACCGGCCCTGCACAAGGTGAACAAGAAAGGTGGGGCGGGCAGACAGCAACTTGAACCTCTCAGGCAGGGGAAATGCAGCCCTCGAAACTGACCAAACGGCAGAGCATAACGCCCGGTGGTGAGGAAGCAGCGAAAGGAGTTGGCAAGAGGGTGTCAACTGCTAAGCCAGCGCAGAGCCACTGGACGTGGCAACCGTCCATCGGCGCAGTTTCCTCAGTCCGGGAGCTCAGACCTTACACGCTGCCCTGTCTGCCCTGAGCCCAGCTGGGCATCACACCCCCAGAGACTGGTGTCGCTCTCCGCAGCCCACCTCCAGCCATCAGAGTTCCCTCCGGGGCCCATCGACAGCTCGGGGGGCAGTAGCTTCTTCCACCTGTAAACCAGTCACCCCATCAGTGGTTGCCGCGCCTTCAGAGTAAAGCCCTTCACGTTCTCCCCTATCAGAGCCCCAATCCAAGCCAGGACCCAGCTAAACCTCAAGCTGGGGAAGGGGGGAAATAATGCCAGGGGGGTGTAAAGCCCAGATCCTTTCCATCCCCGCCCCACGCCATCTCTTGTTAGAAATTCATTATCTATAGCTTAAAAGCAACAATTTCTATATGGGTTTGTACCAAAAAAGGAAATATTCTCTCTGCTTTCCTGGCTCCCTGTGGTGGGCCGCCACTAAACCGGCTCGGTCTGGGCAGTACGGCGCACACCCGTCAAAACGTACGGACCACGCCATTTATCAAATAATCTGCTCCAAGAACAGAGAGGCACTATCAGCGATCTGGTATTGATCTGAACAGGCCCCTGCTATTGTTCATCCCTGCAACCCGAATGGCAGCAGGAACTAATGAAAGAAACAAAACAGTGCATACCAATCACTCAGCTGCACAACTTTGCTGCTCTCATTAAGTTGGGCAAAGTTTCCCCAGCTCATCCAAAAGCTTGCTTGGGAGAGGTGGTCCCAGGAGGCCAACCCTTGGATCTGCCCATGGACCCTTCAGCTGCTGCCTTCTCCCTCTTCCCAACAGCCATGGGGCCCTTGGGTGTTGGTGCTCCTGCATCTTTGAAACCTATGGAAATAGGCACCCTACTGGCATGAGAATGCCACCTGGGTGCAGAAGCAGCTCTCCCAGGGTCTGGGAGGAGATGGCCTTTCTCTGACTGCCCCGTGTGGTTGGGTTTAAGCTGCTCTGGCCTGCGCCTTCTCCCACGTGGAGTCTGCTTACCTTCCAGGAGTGCAGACTCCAACTGGAGACCACACCCGTAGGCCACCAGGGGGAGGTGGGGCACCTCAGGGGGGAAAGAGGTAAAAACCCAGCCCCTCCCCCCAAGGGAAGAGCCCACAGAGAGACGCCCACCAACCCCCATCTCTGCCCCCCCCACACAGAGACACTGCTGCCTCACCATCACTGTGTCCACACCAGAGCAGCCTTCAAGGCTCAGCTTAAATGGTACCTCCTGAAGCCTTTCCCGATCCCTCCAGCCAGACCTGATCTCTCCCTCCACTGAGCATTCCTCAGGCTTCACCTGGGCTGTAACAGATAATAAACTTTGTGTTTCATCCATCCTACAACTTCAGAAGGAGTAGGGAGACAAAACAAGCACATAGTTATGAGTCCTGCCTTCTGAAGGCAGGAACATTGATGCAGTCGTCTCTGCAGCCCTACATAGCGCCTGATTGATGCAGTCATCTCTGCAGCCCTGAATAGCACCTAACACTATCAGCAATTGGATGGATGGATGGATGGATGGATGGATGGATGGATGGATGGACAAACAGACTGATGGATGGTTGGATAGATGGATGGATGGTTGGATGGATGGATGAATGGATGGATGGATGGATGGATGGATGGATGGATGGATGGATGGACAAACAGACTGATGGATGGTTGGATAGATGGATGGATGGTTGGATGGATGGGTGGGTAGATGGACAAATGGATGGACACATGGATGAAAGAATAGATGGATGGATGGATGGATGGATGGATGGATGGACAAATGGATGGACACATGGATGAAAGAATAGATGGATGGATGGATGGATGGATGGATGGACAAACAGACTGATGGATGGTTGGATAGATGGATGGATGGTTGGATGGATGGGTGGGTAGATGGACAAATGGATGGACACATGGATGAACGGATGGATGGCTGGATAGATGGATAAGTGGATGGATGGATGGATGGACAGTTAGGTAGATGGGTGAGTGATGGGGAGATGGATGGATGAATCTGAACCAAATGGGACAAGAACTCCAGAGTCCCTTGGCAGTGAGCCCCCACCTGATAGCATCCTGATGATGGCCAGCACTCTGATTTCACTTTCCTTCTCAAAGTGCAAAGTATCTCCTCACACTCTACCCATAGAGCCCAGGAGCTTTCTTGCCCTGATGGAGCAAAGAGACCCTGAGGCCCAGGGAGGATGAGTATTTGCCTTGGATCACAGAGAACCAGGCTTCAAACAGCAGACCTCCTGAAAGGAAAGAAACTTGCTCACTGTCTGGTCTATAGCAGACTCCTACCTACCCTGACTCTCGAGTCAGGAAGTCTCCAAGGCCAGGGTGGGACCCAACCGCTGCCCCAGACCAGGCAAGCCAGCAACTGCTATACCTGAGTGCCCCACAGTCCTGTTCCCCTCGAAAGGCCCCCACAGGGCTGGCTTGACTGTCTGGGCGGGGGGTGTATGGGGCTGTCTGTTTGTCCCTCATGCTGCAAACACTGAGGTCTTCCCTCCTCAGTGGCCTCATCCCGGCTTGGAGAAACCTCAGCGGAAAAGCCACCAAGAAGTGAGCTTTCCGCTCAGCTCCAGGCTTATCAGGAAAGGTAGCTCACCCCGGGTCCGGGAGGTGAAGCAGAAACACTACATGCTGCTGACTGGGGCCTCGCTCAGCTGCACAGGGCCTCTGGGGGTGGGGCAAGAGACAGTTCCAGTCTGGCAAAGCAGCCACCAAGGTGTTAGGCCGGGCCAGCCAGGCATGCGACATGCAATTCTCTGAGGACGGACGGCAGCTCTCCACCCGGGCAGGGCGCGTGAGGGTCGGCCCAGGTGCGGGGGCCATTCCGCCTTCACCGCTGCCCTGAGACTCCCTACAGCATCACCCGGACACGGGACCCTCCTCAAGGGCCACATCACACATCTGCCGAGCAGGGAGGGAAGGGCAGCGGCAGCTCCTGTTTCCAGCTCAGGAAGACAAGTGTGGACGATGGGGGTGACTGGGCACTTGGCTGGGAAGAGACAGGAAGGGGGAGGACATCAGAGAGTGACGGGAGAATAACACCCTGCTTCCTGCCCTTAGGGACCCTGGGACAGAGCTGGGAAGGAGAGCGGTGAGATTAGACAGCGAAGCCAGGAAACCGAACCCCCCAGCTCGGTTCATCTCAGGAACATCTCTTCTTCAGGAATTCCAGGGATGTCAGAATATTGGGTGAGATTCCCCAAATCCCACCTTCCTGAACTTCCAAATATCTCCTGAAGGAGATTCAGAAGGCAGAGAGGGGGCCTCACAAGGAGGGAATGCCCCCCACAGGCAGAAGCAGAGAAAGGTGTATGGGGAGGAAGGCACTGACCATTTCCAAGGAATCCCAGCACATTCCAAGGACGGCTGAGTGGGAAAGGCCGTGGTGTGAGGTCCAGGCCCCGGGGACGTACCAGCCCGCGTCCTAGCTAGCGCTCGGAGCGTCAGGAGGACCCTATCTGAGTCCACCTCTAATTGCACTGGGAGCTGGCAGTGGGAAAGCCAGCGCACGGCAGTGCTGCTCAGTGTTCCGGAGGAAGACACTAGGCCAGGTCCCCATGCTGTCCTCAGCCGCTGAGGGCTGACACCATTAGCACGTCCTGGCCATGCAGCGACTTATGTCAGCTATGGAAGCAGAGGCTGTGGAAATGGGACAGGCCACCTTGCTCCAGGACTCCACGGGACACTGCGGGCTCAGCATCGGACCACTCACATTGACCCAGATGACGGCTCTGCCACCCCCCTGCCCACACATGCTGGCCCAGCCCCTCTGGCGTCCACATGTGCCCCCAGGACGGCACCCATTGTCCCTTGGAGCCTTCCACCCAGACGACTCTGGGCCTCAGTTCCAGCATGCTGGCCCTCTCGCTCTAGGTCAACTCCAAGAATGCTGACAGAGCAGCAGAATCGGACTTGGTGGCACCCGAGAGGCAGCGCTGGCGGCCCTGAGGCTGGCTCGGTGAGCCCAGA
The DNA here is from genome assembly GCF_949987535.1 of Balaenoptera acutorostrata. Taxonomy (NCBI): domain Eukaryota; kingdom Metazoa; phylum Chordata; class Mammalia; order Artiodactyla; family Balaenopteridae; genus Balaenoptera; species Balaenoptera acutorostrata. Next base: position 47,139,459 of record NC_080082.1, read on the forward strand.
GCCACTGTGCCCGCAGATTGCATTCATCTCTGTGAGCAGGATATTGCTTTGCAAATGGGTTATGTTTGCTGCCTGCAACCCCCTGAATCAAATGGGATGTTGCTCAATGGGATCTTTCCAGGACTTTGAACGCCCCCGCCCTCCTCTCCACGGACGGACGTCCCCCCTCACCTTGGAAATGAGCTGCCGGCTTGCTCCGCATGCTCGCCCAGGAAGGGCCAATCTCTCTCACCCCCTGTCTCTTCCTAATGCCAGCAGAGCTCATCAGCACGCACCTTCCCCAGGAGAGTAGCAGCTTACACCGAATATCTGCTGGTGTACAGCCTAAGGTGAGACACTGAACAAGGAGGAAAAAAATTTTAAAGCCCTGCTTCCTGCCCTTAAGGATCTAGGATATAGTGGGGAAAGAGAGCCATGGGCTCACATAGTCAAGCAAGGACAAGAAACCACACCACAGGCCCCAGTCCCAAGAGCACCCCGTCAGGAATTGCAGGGGTGCACCGAATAACAGGTGAGATGCCCCAAATCCCCTCTCTCTGAACCTCCAAATATCTCTTCCCCAGCGCTCACCCAGGCTCTGATCACCCCCGAAGACCCCACCACACCAAGCCTGGGTCTGGGAAGCCGCTGCTTAGCGGGGATGTTTGCGCAGAGCCAGGTTCTGCAGCTGGAGGCGAGGGTGGTGCCCATCCTTCCTGGTGGCGCTGCTGTCATGGGAATCCCCCACCTTAGCAGCTCAGATATGTCCTACTGCTCCACCCCAGACTGCTCCAAGGCCATCAGAACCCCATTCAAGGCAGGTTGGATGAGATGGTGTCCAGACAATTTTTCTCGCATCCCCTTCCCTGAAGCCAAGACTGGAGTAACACAGCAAGTCCAGGACGTGGGAGACGTCGGGGAGTGGAAAGGGACAAGTCCGTGGCCCAGCTTGCTCTGGCACCAATTATTTTTTCACTTTCATTACCCAACACTTAAAATTCAGAAAGTTGTACCTTGTTTAACATCTGTGCTACCACTTCTGTGTAAACAATGGAGGACCTGATGATCCTGGGTCACGTTCCCACCTGGCCATGTGGGCTGGGGCAGCGCCGGCCTTTCCAGCCCAATCCACTGATGTCAGCCACCTGCCTGGCCCCAGCAGGAGTCTGGTTTGCAGTCCCGGGGTGGATGTTGGCCACAGATCCCAGCACAGCGAGGAGGACCGAAGATCACTGAGAGATCCTTGGCCGTAGTGACCCCCACTGTCGCGTAGCCCTAAAAGAGTGTGACCTTGAAGAGACAATTCTCTTTCGAAAGAGGTTCTCCTGGGCCTGGCGAAATCATCCTGGAGCCAGTAAAACTTTGCTGGTTGGAGTAGTAAATTTTTCAGAGAGGCAAGTCCAGGTCTTTATGAGTCCCTTTGAAATGAGGCTGGTACCCCAGCTCAGCAGCTATTAACAGCAAGTGGGTCCTCAGCTGGAGGCTGTTTCTAGAGCAGCAGGCCTGCTTTAAATGCAGGGAGGGCTTGTGATTGACTGCCAAGATCCACTAAACAAAGGGGGGTAAAAAATCAAGCCAGGCTTCCCGTCTGTCCTTTGCACACTAACAGCCACTGTTTGCCCGGCTTCCACATGAGTAACACGGGCGCGCTGATTTCTATTACACAGAACGTTAATAAGAGAAGGCACTGACCCTCGATTGCTGAGAACCAGGTAAATGACGGGGAGGGAAAGGGGCCGAGAAATGGTAAGCATTTTACACCGCACGACTTGAAGGGGAATGCGTTGCCTATAAAGACGACGGGTGTTGTAGCACTGAGGAAAAAAACATAATTTTTCATTGAAGTACGGCAGCAGGGCTGGAAGGAACACAAATACTACAGTAGATCCATTAACTCGATGACAAGAAACAGTGTTCACATCCACTGACTAAACTGTTTTTGATTCTTTAGTACCAACATGCAAAATGATCCTTACATTATGTTGCCAGGGAAAAAACCTTAAAATGCATTTATTTCATAATGTAACTTTCTTGTATTATCATAATAGAGCCATAACGGTTGTTGCCAACACAATGGGGTCTAAAAAAAAACACCTAAGGAGAGTTACGAAATTGGAATTTTTTTTTAAAAGGGGGAAATTCGGAGCGTCTCCAAGATTATACCTGCCTGTGGGGACAGGAAGAGCGGACGTGACATCTGACCTCTGGCCTCTTCTTCTGGCTGTCTGAGCACCGGACCCTGAGCTCCACCTGTCGCAGCCAAACAGGACTGGGAGATGCGTGGGAGAGGCAAGTGGCGGCCACAGAGCCATCCTTGTCCTGTTACTCGGTGAGAAGGGGGATTTGCAGGGAGGCGTGACAATCACTTCTCCAGCTCCTCCATCCCCACTCCACACCCTTCGCTCCTCCTCATCCACTATTCCTGGCCCTGTGGCCCGCATGTCCCATCTGGACAATGGGGACGAAAGTGGCTCTTTCATGGCATGTGCTAAGCACAGTGCCTGGACACGTGCTGGGTATTCAATGGATGGTTATTAGTAGTTTGTTATTTGCCATCCACACTCTGACCAGCGTGATGAGAGCCCACAGCCGTGGAATTGGTGGGGAACAGTGTCTGAATGAGTCCATCCCAGGTTGGAACCTTGATTCTGCTATATCCTCAGGCCGTCAAACATGGAAGTTATCCTGATGGCTATTATAGCCGATACACCTTCCTCCAGGCACTGTGCTCAGGTGTGAGGCTTGCCTAGCCCCACCTGGAAGGACCCTACCTGCGGCGGGTGCAGGCGATCCAGGAAGCAACAGTGAGGCAGAAACTAAGGGTCAGAGGTAAAGGAGGCAAAAGAGGGAGTCCTGTCCAAGAGACAGCATCACGAGACCTGGGATTTAACAGACACAGAAGGTGGCGAAGACATTCTGGTGAAATGAGCAGGTAGACGCAGATGGCCTGTGCGGGTGGGGAGTGGGGTTGTCTGGGGCAGCCGGAGCCCAGCCCTGAAACCGGAGAGAGGAAGGCTGGGTTAGCAGTGGGGAGAGCCTGACTCTAAAGCCCTACTTCTGGTCACTCCCGCAGCCACCATGATGAACTAGAAATGGGACCAAAAGGAAGGGACAGGAGGATTTCTTTTCTTCCTTGGACGCCTGGGTAGTTGGCATAAACGTGGGGAAGAGGAGCCAATTTGAGGGAGGTAATGAGGTCCGGAAGAGAGGTGATGAGATAGAGGATGACGGACATGTAAGTCCCACAGTCTAAAGTCATTCATTTTTCAATTGAATGAGTGAACATACAAAGGGATCAGTAATAACAGCAGTAACCCGAATTCACCAAGGACTCCGGGCTGGGCCATCATGGGGATGCCCACTGCGCATTCATGATCTCATTCGGGTCTCACCCCAACTGGGCACGGGAGCATAATCCCTGTTTCCACAGCGAGGGGCCCCAGGCTCAGAGAGGGTTGATAAGTCATCCCACTGCACAGCTGGTTGGTAGTGGAGCTTGGATTCAAACCCAGACCTCACCGGATCCAAAGTTCATTCTCTTAACTGGGACTGTTTCTTTTAACCTCAGCTTCTCTGTGGGCAATGGGGAAAGAGGTGACCACCAGGTTGGGAGCCGTGAACTTCACAATACAGCAGAACTAACAATAACGTCCCCATGGACAGGCCATTTGGAAAAAATAAAACGCATCCCTTAACACCACCAATAAAAAAATCATCCTGGGCAGATTCAAGATTTAAATGTGGGAAAATAAAACCGAAAAATTCCAGGTGAAATTTAGATGATTGTTTTTACCGTGGTGGGGTGGGATTTACAAAATATCACCAGATAGGGTTAGACCCGCTACCCAGATTTTCACCATCACCTGCTCCTCCCTTTGGCTGAAAGGAGTTTGGTCTTTAAGCTTCTCTTATTAAGAGGCAGATGCTCCCTGAGAGGGGGGATCACATTCTGCAGAGGTAGCTTATCGGCTTTCTCTCCAACCCAACAGTACACAGGAGAAGGGACGGGCCCTGGGCAAATACAGCTTGATTGGGGTTGGGGGAGGGGAGCTGGGGCAGAGGAGAGGTTATCCTTGAAGTCCTGAGGAGGGAGGGCAGCCCATGTGATTTCCAGGTTGCAGGGGGCATTTTCCTGCAGCCCCCTATCCAGATTCTACAAATCATTACTGAGGTCCTACTGGGTGTCACGCCCTGTGTCGTAGGTAATGAAGAGGTCGTTAAGAATGCAGATGTGCTACCACCTGCATAGAGTTCAGTGCCTGGGGGCAGAGGCAAGACACAGAATGAAGGTCCTCTGACCCAGTGAGTCGCAGAATCAACCATGTCCGGGCAGAGAGAAGACCATGGCTTTCCAGAGACAGAAGCCTCTGCAGCTGCTCTACCTGCCAACATCCCTCTTTCACCAGACTTCACAGAAGCTGCCAATCAATATTACTTCTCCACATTTTAATGCAATCAGATCACCTAGCTTGGTACAAAAGGGAAGCACAACAGGACCTGGACAGTGTAGGTAAAAATAGTCGTAACCCGCCTAACTGCCGTAGTTCAGCTCCCGTGCTTCAAAAAGGCGATAATTTCCACAACCAAGTTTCAAGCCCAAAATCCCTACTGGCTGCCTATAAAGAGATACAAGAGTCTTCATCGCCAATAGACACTCCTGGGAGCAGACAATGCCTGTGCCCTCTTTTGGTTTTTCTTTTTTCTTTTTTTTTTTTTTTAATTTTCCAATGAACACGATTTGCACTATGTGATGTTTGCACTGAATATATATGTATATATGTGTGTGTATATATATATATATATATAAAACTAACATTACACTGTTTCTTGGTGCCATTTCCGTGAATAATTCAACGTGAGAGGTACGCCTCGGAAAATCATCACAGGAAATCCACAGTGAGGAGCCAGAGCAAAGTTGGAGGGTCAGCTGTGCAACTTCTTGTTATCCGTCCAGAAGCCACTGTAAATTCACTGCAAAAAGCAAGATCCTGGCTCCTGGGAGGAGAAGGTGGCTGGAAGCAAAGCAGGAGGACGTGGCTTTATTTAATTGAGAACTAAATATCTCTGGGATGGTTTTCTCTCTCCGAAGGAATGTAGCTTTGTTGTACAAGCATGTCCACGCCTCCCTGGTGGTCTGTTCCCTGATTAAGCCCAGCTTCCCTCTCTGCATTATAGGTTCCTCTTCCATGTTGCAGAGACACTACCTACAAAGCCAGTATTTGGATTTCCAACATCATTCCCTACACCCTCGAGCCCATCATGCCTCCTTCTCCCCCTCAGTCAGGTACTCAGAGGCACCCACTCAGAGTCACAGACTCGCACGGTATTAAGATGGCAATATCATCTTATTGGCTATTAACACAAATGTGCCAATAAACATAGTGCATAAAAACATACATATTCCCTTGGAGTCCATAATTCCAAACTGCTATGGCATAATGCAAAACACACTTCCCCAAAAGTAGTGCTTGATGTCACGATGTACAAATTGAATTTTAAATAAATTTCCTGAAATAACACCAGTGGTTCTAGCCACATGAGCTATACATATTTTCTAAAAATAAAACACAGAGTGCCCATGCCTGCCCCAACCTCAAAGGGATGGGACAGGTGGGCATGTATCTGCCCCTCCCATTGTTTGGGGGGGAGCTCACTACACATGCATTTGGGTGCAATTATTAAAGCAATCCAATGTATTCCCCTCAAGGGTTTCCCCTAATTATCAGGGATCATCAGCTTCCAAAAAGTCAGCTTGTCTTCACTTCACTCTCTATCAAAGAGAGAGATGCTAATTGCGTTATCGCCTTGCCAACACCCTCGGAAATGCTGTAGTGATCACTAGCAGTCTACCACAGAGCCAGAGTTGGCCCAAATTCCGAACCAAACAGTGAAGTCATTCCCAATCCCACTGTATGCAAACACAAAAAATAAAGGACAGCCACCATAGAAAAGGGGGCTCTGGGATGTTTAAAACCAGACCTGTCCTCATACAACTGGGGGTGGGCAACAGTCCCATAAAATATCCAGCTGGTTGGGCTCTGGGATCCAACACTCATGCACCCATGCCCAGGCACACACACAACAAAGCAGTGAAAAACTAGCAGTCCTCCAAGCCTTGTCATTCCCCACCCCCACCCCAAAAACCTGCCTCCCTGACCAAGATGGTAGTCCAAGGAAGGAAATCAAAGTGAAGCCAAGTTGTTTTGTTTGAAGATTGTCGACATGCCTCCTTTCTTAGATCAGTAAGTGATTGCAGTCTTTCACATGTTACCTGCAGCAGAGACCAAGACCAAAAATAGTTTGCTCTTGTTCACTCAACTTATTTCCTTAAATGCACAAAGTGATAGTGTGGTGTTCCTAGGTGTACCTCCCATGACTCACCCAACCGGGTACCCGACTATCAAAATCCCCCAACTCTTCAAGTCCCAGCTCAAACCCCAACTTGCCTATCATCTCAGCCCCATCAGAACAGACAAGATTAACTGTTGAACAGTCGATGACTTTATGCTGTAAAGAGTTCTTTCCTTTGACAGAGTCCTTGAGGAGAACTCACTGCTCAAGGAAAAAAAAAAAAAAATGGGCAAATGACCAAACAATTCCCAGGAGAAGAAATATACGTATGCAAATAGACAGATGAAAATTTATTCTACCTCAATATAGAAGAAATTCTGATTTTAAATAGTTTTATTTATCAAACAGGCAGCTTTGTATAGACCATCTCCTGTTTGGAAAGCGAGGCTGCCACTCTCCCATGTGGCTCACAGAACCAACCTTCCCTGGAGATAAATTTTTCAAAATAAAGAGGCCTCGCCATATAGGACTTCCTCTTCCAGGAGTTCACCATAAGGTAAAGCAGAGGTACACCCCATGATTAATGTTAAAGGATATTTGTCACAACTTCACTGGTAAGATCAAAAAATTAGAAACAACTCAATATTTCCCAAGAAGGAAATGGCTAAATGATATGGTACATTCAAAAAATGCAACTTTGTGAATTCTTAAAATTAAAAAAATAAGTTTGTGAATGCCATTAAGGACATGGAAAATGTGTACAGTATGTTAAGGGGAAAAAGGCAGGATGCAAAAACTATATGTATAGTAGAATTCCAATTTGGAAAAAATAATACTACTTTTAAATGCCCATGGGCCTGTAAAGAAACGCATCAGAAAATTTATCAATGTTCATCTCTGGGTAGTGGGATTACAGGCAATTTTTATTTGCTTCTTGAAACTTCCCTGTATTTTCAAAGGTTCACAGATAAATTTGTGCTCCTCGTCGTCTATTCAGAAAGCAAAGTTTTGCTTGTGTTCTTTACATGCGACGGACCCCTCACAGCACTTGCTGTCGGAAAGACTTACAGCAAATTGCCTGTTGTTACTCCATTTCTATGGGAACTTGTTCTGGCTTCTCCCCAAGGCTGGGCTTCCCGCAGGAGAACTCAGTCCTCCTCTTCCCTTGCTCTTGACCCAAGGTCTATGGGCTCAGTTCCTTATTTTTGCCATTTGTCCCCAACCTGACCGCTTAGCTCGTACCAACAAATCCCGGACAAGCTGCCATGCTTCCCTGGGGCAGGGACCCAGCACTCACACACAGCGTCCATAAGATAAGGGACAGCGTCAGCTGGACGGTCCTGCCTCTCCTGTGTGGTGTCCAGTGGAACACAGTGGTCTTGTCCACCCAGCGACAAAAGGAGGCAGCCATGGCCTTGATAGGCATCCTTTTGGTGTGTCACGCTCTCAGCCGCATTTAGCCATGAACCCATGGTTCAACCACATTTAACCATAAACCATGAACTCAGGGTTGGAACTCCCACTGGTAGGGCCTTGTCAGTGATCTGCTCACGAAAGGAGTGGGAATTGGAGGGAAATGAGTAGAGAAAGTGGACAGATGTAAGTAAGAGGTCCAAGAAACTCTCCTTGGTCCTGCTGGAAAATTGGCTACCGTGGACTTGGTTTGTGCACATGCTTAATTCCTAGGAGTTCCTTAATATGTACTTGTCATAAGACAGAGCGGGGATAATGCTGCCCCACTGTCCCATCAGTGAGCCTCTACCCTGGGGGCCTGGAAACAGCGCAGAATCTGCCGGTCCCTAGATCAGGGTCTCAACTCTTCTGAGGCCCTCATGGTCTGATCATTTCAGCAAACCAATTGTGATTCTAGGGATCTAAGCAGAGATACAGCAATCTGTTTCATCACTAGAGTCGAACAGGCTATGTTGGACTTGGGGTCATTCTCTAATGCCGTGCCTTCCCAGCAGACTGGCAAAGGAATTGTGACTTTCTCCTAATTTTACCTTGCACAGCACACTGTCTTTAGATCCTACCCCCTGGGTGAGAATGGGCCGTAATGTTGTGTCCTAAATTATCCACTCTCCCCATCCTGCCTGGTCCCTGGAAAGACTCTCAGAGCCCTGGATACCATGCCCCTCTCCAAAGCCCTCCCTTCCCCCTCCTGTGTCCGGCTGTGCAAGACCAGTTGTCCTAGATGGCAACACAGCCCTGCACCAAATACCGCAGGGTCCTGCCGCCACAGCCATCGTTGGCCTGGGATGGGAGGCCCCATTGTAGGAGGTTAAGAAGTGGATGACCTTTCCATTCTCTGATGTATGTGCTTGTTACATAATAAACACTCAGCAGCCGACGGCTCCTCCCCAGATGGCTGTTAAAATGGCAATTTCAGCCCCGGGAGCTCCCAGATGGGCACAGGTTCTGGCCAGGCTCTATCTCTGGCTGGTTTGGTCAGGCAAATCTATCACCCATTCTGGCCTTCAAGATGCCAAGGAGACTGATCCACACAGCTGAGTTCCACTCAATGGTCTCCTCCCGTCCTGAAGGAAGGAACACAGATGGCAGGTACAGGAGGACAACTCCATCCTCGCCATGGGGCCAAGCCTTCCTGCCAAAGAACTAGGAGATAACAGATCACCTCCGATGGTTGTGATAACTAATGGGAATGCCTCTCTCACCCAGCTTTCAGAGGAAGCTCACCCTGGGACAGGGTTATCGACACCCAAGGTGAGACAGGAACAGAATTTCACACCATCCCAGCAGTTTCTGACATGATGCTACCATCTTTCAACTTTCTCCACCAGCAGGGTCAGGCTGTCCCCTGGCCTCCATTGCAGTTAGCCTGACATGCTGGAAGCCTCAAAACAAATTAAATGAGGCAGGGAGGCCGTGCAGTGATCATTCCATTACGGCCCCTCTGCTCCATTTCCACGAGTGACTCACACAATCACTTTTAGGAGGTGAGGCGTCTTGTTGAATCAACACTTAATCTCTGTGCAGTGTCATCACGGAGGAGGGGTGAGGGACAGCGGGGGCATTATCCCTGATCCTTCTATTTGCTGAGACCCTTGCTGGAGACAGTCTTCTGGGGGTGGTGGGGGGGGTGTGTGGGTGATGAATCGTGGGGAACCTTGACCCTGTTTCAGGTAAGCTTCTGATTTACAGTTCATTGTGCTTTCTAACGAATAATTTTTATATAATAATTCCACCAGTGAGCACCAAACCTTCTTAGAAATGCAATTAAGGGAAAAATTAGCAATAAATTGTTTTCAGTACTTAACCCAGCTCCAAATTTATGGTTGCTGCAATTTATTGTTTCAGAAGCCTGAAAAATGGCAATGAATTTTGTCCCATTGCCTGTCATTCACCCTCAAAACTGAAATGTAAATAAGGAACCGTTCACTGCCTTGGGTGTTCCTGCTCATTACAAACCTCAAAACCTTAAGTCCCTCTGGCCAGTTCCCACTGACAGCTCCCAAACCTTAGAAGCAGAGGGAAACGCTCCTCATCTGCAGGCGGGCGGCTCCTTTCCTTCTGCCGCTGCAGCTACACGCAGCCCCACGAGCTGCCCCCACGCAGGATATGCCACACGGAGTGAGTATAAATGAGAAAACACTAAGTTAGCTCTTGACGGCCAACGCTGGATGTATCCGTCTGCCCTATAAATAAGCACTGATCACCTCCATTTTATTGAACTCATTTTCCAGGCAAGCAAAACCCACAAGATTCTTCTGCACATTTTCTCTTTACACCCTCTAGGACGGCTGCTAGTGTCAACTCCGACAGATTTACAGCCCATTCATTCATGGGAACAAAAACCCTGCCATGGCTGGTCATGGGACATGGAATAGCAGTTAGTTCAAAAGATAACAGCTGCAATACCTCACCTCTCCATTCAGCACTACAGAGCCAGCACTACTTTGGAGGTAATAAATGCTTCTGGTTGTGCGTTTGAGTCGTAATCCAGAAATCACTATGGAGGACCTCCCCCCCACCGGCCCCTCCTCCAGGGGAACCATGTGCCCCCCACCCTACCCCAGCCTTGACTCCAGTCCCCCTCTGCCTGACAAGAGGCTGACAGGGGACTGAAGGCAGCCCCTCGTGGTACCAAAGAGAACACCCGGCCACCCCTTTCCAGTCTGTTCATCATGGACTGTGTCTGTTCTGTGCAATTCGTGCAACTATGCAAAGCTGAGAAGCCTGACTTCCACTGGCGAGTGGCAATGCAGGCACGTGCATTTATTCCCGTCTGCCAGGTGCCCGCAGCTGGCCCCAGCTTGGGCACGCATTTCCTCCTTACGTCCTCTCTCAGGCAGTCAGTAAGCCTGACTAAGGGCCTCCCCACTTTCTTAACAGACCCATAGCAGCCAAATGTGCTCTGGAGTGCAGCTGGTGAGCCTGATGGAGAATCAAAGGCAGGTTGGCTCTGACCTTGCAAACTGGTCAGAAACATCAGAGCTGGGGTGTGAGCCCCATCCCCACGACAGGAGGAAGCTGGTCTGACTAGTTCATGTCCATCCCCAGAGCCTGGAATGAGTCAGGTACAAAGTAAACAGTTTTGGACAAAGAAGCAGCACTGTGGTTAAGCGTTCTGCCCCATTCTGAAGTCAGCTTCAACCCCTTCCGAGTCTCAGTTAATTTATCTTTAAAAATGGGGGTATTAACTATACCTAACTCAGAGCATTGTTGTTAGAACTAAGCAATAGATATAAATATAATATAAATAACATAATTTATAATATATAATATAATATAAATGATATATATTATATAATAAATTATCATAAATGTGTTATATACATAGATATGTATATAAAAGCATATCAAAGTATTAACCAAAGAGTGTGTATTATCAAATAAGCTTAGTTTAGCTGGAGAAACAAAAGATTCACACAAGAAAATCTAAGAAAGATAAACAGAAGACAGAAGATCCTTGAGGACAAGATGATGCTTCAAGGTACATGCCTCCAGTTTTTGAAACCTCCAGCAGGACACAGACACCTGCCTCCACCCCATCAGTGCTCTGTGGCCTGTTTTCTTTAGAGATGTGTTATTTGTTCCTGTTATTCTAGCATTCTGACAATTAAACACCACAGAAGAAGGCTGATAAGGCAGGAACCTAAGAGTCTTCCCTCAAGGGCCCGCCCACCCTGGCCTGTGAGTCACCCTCCTTGGGGTCCAAGTGAGAGGAGGGGCGTGAAGAGCGAGTGGGTCCAGGGCAAGTCACTGAGATGGAAGTTGAGAGCCCCCAGGCTATAGAAAGTGCCAGAGAGAGAAACCAAGGTTAATCTCTGAATGAAAACGCAAAATTCAGAGGGCAGGGGAGCTTGTGAAATGCATAGAAAATGACACGGGGCATCAGTTGCTGTAAGTACGTTCTTTGCTAATCAATCCACTTTTATTGTGATGCCTCCAGCTCAGCTCTCAGGAAAGCAGCTTCAGCAGCAGTATAAAATGTTTCCAGTTTAATAATCCCTGCTAATTGAAAGCAGCTCAGAAACAGGGGTAAGCTGGGAGGTGGTGGCAGTGGTTGGGGACACTCCAGCATGGTTGATGGCAACAGAGCTGTTCCTACAGGGAACAAAATAACCTTTGATGCTGGAGGGGAAACCTGCTTCCCTAGCCCTAAACGACTAATTCCTACAACTGTCTGCTTTGGCGCTGGATCCTTTTCTTCCTCTGTTTCAATTGTGGAACGTTATGGGTACAGAACTGTCGTGAAACTTGTTTTTATCTATGGAAAATTAACCACCCCCTGCTGCAAAAACTGGATTTCTTTTCTTCAACAGAGAATTAGATTCATTTTTATAATTGTTCTTTCCTTTCAAATCACCTAATATGACAAATGCTGGGCGACGTTATAGTTCATCTGCTAAAGAGTGCCTTTATGAGTTGAGGCGTCAGTGCTTTAATGGAGAAATTGCCTGATTTAAGTAAATCATGTCACCTTCACCCTTGCAATCATATTTGTTGCATACATCTGCTGACCTAACTGCAGAGCAAAAACAAAAACACATTTACATTTCCCAGCTGAGATATTTGGTTCACATGATGTACAAATAGGTCATAATGGAAAGTAATTTTAGCACACGGCAAAAGTACGGTTTAAGAATAATTTTGACAGTTTTTACACATACATAATTATTCAGTATTGTAATTTAAACAGGTAAAAGACAGATTTTTAGCACAAAAATCCTCCGATTCCTCAGCCCGCGTCTCTTTGACTTCCAAGGCAGAGAGCTACACTTGGGGATGTAGATACAGCAGAGGGACGTCATCTGTTTGATGTGTCAAGAATCAGCTGGGTCCGTCCCTCTTCCCTTGGGTACACACAAATCGATCCTAGAATGTGGATTCTGGTACCCAGATCTTGATGCCTCCTCCTGCTCTCCGTGACACCAGTTCTTCCCTTCATACAGTAGGGAATCAAAACACGTTTGTTCAGTGAATGAATAAGAGTATCCAAAATTTGGGAAAAGATCTTTTAAAAAATCAACCAATACACAAGTGTAAATGTGAATGTGCATTTCTCTAATGAAGGCAATTAACAAATATTACAGGAAGCAGATACTCCCATCACAGAGAACTCAGACCTTGGTCCTCCTTAAACCTGATTCTACTCAGCAAACATTTATTCAGCCAGTTTTGTGGGTGCGGGTAGGGAGAGGGGGTTCCCCTCATTTTCCCCCTGCTCCTTCTCAACCCCATGGAGGTCTCTGAGTAGTAAAAACATAATCACATCCCTTGCTTTTCTTCGAAGCCAATCAAGCTTTTCAAGTGTGCTTCTTGTTAACTGTCAGAAATCTAAAAGAGGCTGGAGGTCTTACCCAGCAGCAAGTCCCTTTAGTAACAAAATTTAAATGCTACATGTTAACTTAATTGGTAAAACTTTATGTATTGCCTAAATAAACTATATCTTTATATTTAGCTGAATTTTGCCATATACTAGCAGTCAATCTACAAGACACCATAAAATTACGAGGCATTACAACTGTTATGCTACTCTAAACAAGGAGACCTTAAATTTATAGTCAGTGCCTCTAAAATAGTATACATACTTCATCCTCAAAATTCCATCTACCACCACCACTACCCAAGATGATTTGGGGGGTTTCAGTGTGTATTTTTCTTTTTTATTTAAAGGATCCCCAGGGGGGATCCCCTTCTTTTTTTATCAATTTATTTATTTTATTTATTATTTTTGGCTGTGTTGGGTCTTCATTGCTGCGTGTGGGCTTTCTCTAGTTGCAGCGAGTGGGGCTACTCTTCGTTGGGGTGCGCGGGCTTCTCATCGTGGTGGCGTCTCTTGTTGCGGAGCACGGGCTCTAGGCGTGCAGGCTTCAGTAGTTGCAGAATGCGGACTTCAGTAGTTGTGGCATGTGGGCTCAGTAGTTGTGGCTCGCGGGCTTAGTTGATCCGCGGCATGTGGGATCTTCCCGGACGAGGGCTCAAACCCGTGTCCCCTGTATTGGCAGGCGGATTCTTAACCACTGCGCCACCAGGGAAGCCCGTGTGTATTTTTCTTATAATTTCAAAACATTTGGGATATTTACATTTTTTCCTCAATCAAGGACTAGGCTTAGAGAAGTAGATTTCTTTCCTGGCAAAACAGGTTTATTTCTCAGGAAAATGGTGCTGGCACCACATCATCTGTTCTCGACTTACAATCATGGTAAGAGGTGGGCTGGCTAGGCCAAAATCAGAGACCCCCTAAAACTGGACACACTTTGGTGTTCAAGGTAGAGTCCGTGAAACAGAGAAGCAGTGCCCGGTCCCAGCTCCCAGCCAGACCTCCGAGCCCCAAGCCATCCCTGGGAAGCCCTCCATTCCATTCAGGCCAGAAAGAAGATGCTCTAGAAAGTGGTTCACCAATCACGGTGGCAGGGTTAAAAAGAAGAGCATCCATTTCCATAATGAGAAACTGTGTGTGTCCATACACACACCCTGGGATTCTGGTGGCCAGGAGGCCCTTCACAGATCATCACAGTCTCTGGAAGAACATATTGCACGTGACATGGGCATATCGTGAGACACATGCTTGTTTAATCTTCTGGTTCCAGAGTTTTAAAGAGTTCTCTAAATTCACCCTGAAGATGCAACATAAAAGAGAAGCAGGACAACTTAAGCAAGAAAATAAATAATAGTAACATAATGTAACCCTTAGAATAAAACATATATCCATAAATCCATACTGATATCTGTAAATAACTGCATAAATAAGTAAATGGGGAAAGCGGACAGCTTTTCCTTACTACAGAATTTTCATTCACAAGTATAGATGGAATAATGGAAATAGAAAGTCACCATTAAGCAAACATCATGGTAATAATTTTTTTTCACTTAAAAACACACTTTATTTCATACCAAGTGGGTATCACATTTATGAATTTTGTTGTTACAAGTGTTTATATACTCTTCTCTAAAAGCGTTACTAAAGAGCTTTAACATCCATTCCCTGAAATAACTTTCTACTCAATGTATCCTATAAGTACCCCACTCATAAACATCTTTAATACAGGTGCTTTTATTTTGGGGTTGTTGTTATTTTTTATTATTGAATAAATTTGACGTGTAATATTGTGTAAATTTAAAGTGTATAGGGTGTTACTTTGATACGTTTATACACTGTAATATGACTGCCGTTGTAGCGGTATTTATCACATTATGTAATTATAGTACAATATTATTATCTATATTCATTATACTGTGCATTAGATCTCTGTGGCTTATTTACTACTCATCACAAATTTGTACCCTTAAACACTACCAATTCTTTCCCCTCATCCCCCACCCCCTGATAACCACCATTTTACTCTCAGTTTTTTATAGGTTTGGGGTTTTTTAGATTCCACATATAAGTAATATCATATAGCACTTTTCTTTCTCTGTCTGACTTATTTCACTTTGCATAATATGCTCAAGGTCCATCCATGTTTTTGCAAATGGCATGATATTCTCCTTTCTCGTGGATGAATAATATTCCATTATATATACGTGTGTGTGTATATATATATATATGTACACATATCACATCTTCTTTATCCATTCCTCTGTTGATGGGTATTTGGGTTGTTTCCATATCTTTGCTATTGTAAATAATACTGCAATAAACATGGGAGTGCATATATCTCATCAAAATCTTGTTTTCATTTCCTTAGGGTATCTACCCAGAAATGAAATTGCTGTATCAAATGGTAGATCTATTTTTAATTTTATGAGGAACCTCCATATTGTTTTCCATGGTCATTAGACCAATTTATATTCATACCAACTGTGTATAAGCATTCCCTTTCACCACATCCTTGCCGACACCTGGTGTCTCTTGTCTTCTTGATAGTAGCTGTTCTAACAGGTGTGAGGTGATAGCTCACTGTGGTTTTGATTTGCATTTACCTGATGATTAGTGATGTTGGGCATCTTTTTATAGGCCTATTGGTCATTTTGATGGCCTCTTTGGAAAAACGTCTATTTAGTTCTGCCCATTTTTAATTTGATTTTTTTTTGTTAAGTTGTCTGAGTTCTTTTTATATTTTGGATATTAACCCCTTATCCAATATATGGCTTGCAAAAATTTTCTCCCATTCTCGGACTTCCCTGGTTGCACAGTGGTTAAGAATCCGCCTGCCAATGCAGGGGACACGGGTTCAATCCCTGATCCAGGAAGATCCCACATGCTGCGGAGCAACTAAGCCCGTGCGCCAAAACTACTGAGCCTGCGCTCTAGAGTCCATGAGCCACAACTACTGAGCTCACATGCTACAACTACTGAAGCCCACGTGCCTAGAGCCTGTGCTCCACAACAAGAGAAGCCACCGCAATGAGAAGCCCATGCACCACAACGAAGAGTAGCCCCCGCTCGCCGCAACTAGAAAAAGCCTGCACACAGCAACAAAGACCCAATGCAGCCAAAAATAAAAAATTTTTTTAAATAAAATAAATTTTATTTTAAATTTCTCCCATTCTGTAGGCTGTCTTTTCATTCTATTACTTGTTTTTTTTTTCCTGTGAAGAAGATTTGAGTTTAATGTAGTCCCATTTGTTGATTTTTGCTTTTATTGTTTATGCTTTTGGTGTTATGCCCAAAAAAATCATTGCCAAGACCAATTTTAATGAACTTCTTCCCTACATTTTCTTCTTGGAATTTTATAGTATCAAATCTTGTGTTTAAGTGTTTATCCATTTCGAGTTAATTTTGGGGAGTGGTGTGAGATAAAGGTCCAATTTCATTGTTCTGAATGTGAATATCCAGCTTTCCTAATACCATTTGTTGAAGAAACCGTCCTTTCCTCATTGGGTATTCTTGGCTCCCTTGCCAAATATTAGTTGACCCTATATGCCAAAATTTTATTATGGGCTCTCTATTCTGTCCCATTGGTTTATCTGTCTATTTTTGTGCCAGTACCATACTGTTTTTATTACTGTGGCTTTGTAGTATAATTTGAAATCAGGAAGCATGATACCTCCAGCTTTGTTCTTTTTTCTCAAGATTGCTTTGGCTATTTGAGGTCTTTTGTGGTTCCACACAAATTTTAGGATTGTTTCTTCTATTTCTGTGAAGAATGCCTTTGGAATTTTGATCCACAGTAATAATTGTTGCAGGTAAGAATTGGCAATGGATGGTAAAATTAGCAGGCAAAAGTATGGTAAGAAACAGAAAAGCCCTGCAAGAATTAATTACAAAAGGGAAAGCTGCAATTTTATAGCAGAGAACCTGGTAGAGAGCACCTTAACCAAGCAATCAAACTTAACATCACTTGTAATATGATAGGCATCCTTTATTGCCTGATATAATACCATGAGATACTAAAATACAAATCTTTTTCCTTTAAAAAATTCTATTACTTATAAGATGTAATAGGTGTACTACAAGTACATGAGTAACAACATGACTTACAAATTGCAAAAAAAAATTTGTGTCATAACTTTATATAATACAATAAATAATACTTTATTAATATGATATTTTGATTGATCACAAGATTTCTGGCTCTCTTTTCTGCAAATTTCTGAAAATTCATTTATTAGGTTATCAAAATTTATACTTTTAGCAGTTTCATCTTCAGCTGATACAAATGAAAGTGATATCAAAATCAACCTTGGCAAATGCAAGATTGCAAATAATATTTGATCATTTTTAATTTGAGAATGATCTTTCTGGTGATGTAACTGTTACTGGAGCTCCTAAGAATATTTTACAGGCTGTGACAGCATTGGTATAAATTTCTGATAAATCATTTCAAAATACAAATTTTAGTACATCTAGAGCTGATGATTCCCATGAAACAATTTTTCTAAAAAGATTTAACTGTTCAGTCTGAATTTAATTTTCAATGTAAATTTATACAATGGCATTTTCATGCTTCCTCTGCCATTTCCTGTAACTTGAGGAGGTCATACAAGAAACTGAAAGTGGCTTCATCATTTATATTGAATTCAAAATACTTTTTTCTGCATTCTGTCACTGTGTCTTCAATTACAAGGAAAAATTAATTTTAAAATTGTCCCCTTCATTAATTTTTTTTTTCTGAAGCTTCATGTGAAAATAGCTTCATACGAAAATTCCCATTGGCATATATCCAGAGAAAAACCATATTTCAAAAAGACACATGCACCCCAATGTTCATTGCAGCACCATTTACAATAGCCAAGGTGTGGAAGAAACCTAAATGTCCATTGACAGAAAAATGGATAAAGAAGATGTGGTACATATATACAACAGAATACTACTCAGCCATAGAAAAGAATGAAATAATGCCACTTGCAGCAACATGGATGAACCTAGAGATTATCATACTAAGTGAATTAAGTCAGACAGAGAAAGACAAATATCATATGATGCCACTTATATGTGGAATCTAAAAAAATGATACAAATGAACTTATTTACAAAACAGAAACAGACTCACAGACATAGAAAACAAAATTATGGCTACCAAATGGGAAAGGTGGGGGGGAAGGATAAATTAAAAGTTTGGGATTAACATATACTCACTACTGTTACATATAAAATAGATAATCAACAAGGATCTACAATATAGCACAGGGAACTCTACTCAGTACTCTGCAATAACCTATATGGGAGAAGAATCTGAAAAAGAATAGATACTATATGTATATGTATAACTGACTCACTTTGGTGTACACTTGAAACTAACACAACATTGTAAATCAGTTATACTCCAGTATAAAAGAAAAATTTAAAAAAAGAAAATTACCCATCGAATTGGACATTTGAGCCTGTGAATATGTGCTTTTCAATGTGGTAGCAATTGATAAAAACAAAAATTCTAAAGTCTATGTTCCCAAACAAACCAAACTTCATGCTTTCACCTTGGTACCCTGCAATCCTGGAGTTCTCCAAACTTGAACTTCAGACACAAATAAGAACAAATGGAACAAAAGAGAACACCTTTTGGTTGAGTTGGTTGGATGCAGTGGAGCTAATCTGGGTGGGACAAGCTGGTGTCCAGATAGGGGAGATGGTGGTGTCTAATCCTCTGTGTAGAGCTACCCTCCATCCCAGGGAATTCTCTGCTACAGTCTTTAAACCTAGTTTCTCTCTTATGTATTATGAAGACAGTACGAGCACACACACGTTTGGAGGGCTGAGACCATTAAACACCTCTCAGCCTCTGTCATCCTGGCTAATAGAGAAGGAGGGCATCATTCTCCTAACTCAGTGCTGCCACAACCAACAGGAAACAAACACTCTTCAACAGAGAGGAGAAGCCCGCTGCCTGGGGACCTCTGGCTGTGGCTCATTGAAGCTAATTTGGCAAAGGAAAACCACGGTAAATTTAAACTTTTCCCTCCTCCCTTTTACCTGGGCCTGAAAGATTTAAACAGGAGCCCTTAAACTCTCTCAAAACCCCCTACTCGACAACATTCTGACTGCCCCGTATGGGAGAGAAAACAGAGAAATCATGAGCCATATGGAAGTATTTAGCCATTCAAATACAGACATACATCGGAGCAATTAGAGCAAATGTCACATTACATGGCAGAGTTAGTGCAAGAAACAGGAGAAAAGGGTAAAGATTCTCAAGGTATTCTTCCTAGAGAACATTTCAACTATGAAAGTATGGGAGTCAGTATTAAAAGGAAAAATCTGAAAAGACTGCTTTTGGGGTGAGAAATATGATTGACACGTTTTTACATGGAGAATTAAAAGACCAGCTCAAAAAATATTAGAAGGACTCAAAAAAGGTCAACAAATGAAAAATGAAAAAGAAAGAAGAAAAAGAGGGCCCTTAAACTGGATATAAAAGTAGTTCAAAAGGAAATAGAGTGGAGAAGCAATAATTAAAAAGAAAACGTCTTCCTTAGGCTGCATGAATATGGAAGGTCTTCAGGGTAAAAGGACCACAGCGATCCTCACCCAGAAAGAACTACATAGGAAACGCTTTAATTTCACGTAAAGAGAAAAAAGGCCTAAAAGGAACTAAGCATAAAATGTAAATGAGTTAAATTTCTCTATTAAAAGAAAAGAAAGAAAGAAAGAAAAGTATGGGTCAAAAACAAAATCCAGCTTTGTGCTATTATAAAGGAGTACACCTATAATATGTCCCAGAAAGTTTAAAATATTCATTCACACATTTATTCATTGAACAAATAAATATTGAGTTCTTTCTACATGCCAAATAAAGTGATGGGTAAAGACTTACCATGCAAACACAAACAAAAATAAATCAGGGGTGCTAATATTAATATTTAACAAGGTAGAGATTGAAGCAAAATGGTCAATGTGAACATTTTTCTCTCTATCCTTGCCAGATACACAAAGAAAATAGAGAGGATTTGACCAATATTATTAATAAACTTGAAAATATATGTCATGTAAAATTATATAGATCCAATATGATATTTGAACAAAATGGATTTGAATATTAATAAACTTGAATATATAAACATATATATGTGTGTTTCAAATAAGATATATATATCTATATTATATATGTATATATATACATACATCTTTCAAATCTTACACCCCAAAATTTAATATGGTAGCTACGAAACACAAGTGGCTATTTAAATTCAAATTTTAACAAATTGAAATTAAATAAAATGAAGAATCAAGTCTTTAGTCTTACTAACCACATTTTGTGTGTCTAGTGGATCCCATATTAAATAGTGCAGATACATTTCTTTCATTGCAAAAAGTTCTATTGGATAATGCTGCTATACAGAATGCAGCTTTTAAAATGCTTTTACAAAATTCCCCTATAATATAACATGCAAAAAAGAAGGATAAACTTTTTAAAAATTTAATTGAGATTAATAATTAAAAATCAAGATCTTAGTACTAGGTAGGCTCATTGCTACTGGCATGTCATTGCTTGTAGTTCCTCTCAGCAGACAGAGCTGGGAAATAGGTGCATGCATACACACACACACACACACATACACATTACCTAGGCATCAGTATTTATTTCTGTATCTATAGATCTATAGATGGATAGATAGATAGATAGATGATAGAAAGATAAATAGATAGATAGATAGATAGATATTAAAAATCATGAGTTCATCTGCTATCTTCCATCTCAATCCAGCACAATAAGGTACATTTCTAATCTCTTCCTTTTCATATCTCCCCAAGAATGAGAAACTCGGTTCCCATTGTCCTCAGTATATGTATTCATTTGCTCAAGCCTAGAACTCACAGAAGGAAAGTTCAAAATTCTAGCTCAATACCATTGCAAAAAGGAAACCAACTAGATTCACCACCAACTAGGGATCAGTATTTGCTTACAGTTTGTTTTAGGTAAGTCGCCTTGGAGAAATAACTGAGTCTAGAGTCAGGGCACAGAAAGTACAGGATGAGCCTGAAACATCTTTCTGTGTCAGGAAGTAGAGTCATGAGGACAAGAAGCAGATTGAAGAGATTCCCAATTGCCAAATCTGGGGAAATTTCAGCATCAAAATATGTTTTTATATAATAACAGCACAGGATTATAACCCACTGAATAAATTGAATCCATGAGTCTATATGACATTAATTAATTAGTTAATTTTAAATTAAGAAGGTGGGGAGAGGGCTTCCCTGGTGGCGCAGTGGTTGAGAATCTGCCTGCCAATGCAGGGGACACGGGTTCGAGCCCTGGTCTGGGAGGATCCCACATGCCATGGAGCGACTAGGCCCGTGTGCCACAATTACTGAGCCTGCGCGTCTGGAGCCTGTGCTCCGCAACAAGAGAGGCCGCGATAGTGAGAGGCCCGCGCACCACGATGAAGAGTGGCCCCCGCTCGCCACAACTAGAGAAAGCCCTCGCACAGAAACGAAGACCCAACACAGCCATAAATAAATAAATAAATAAAAACATCTGATTGTTTAAAAAAAAAAAAAAGAAGGTGGGGAGAAAAAACTCTTCCTTACAGTAGAACGCCAATTGATAATATAGACTGAATGATGGGGTTAGAAAACCATCAGCATGTACTAAAACTAGTAGGTAAAAATTTGATGAGGAAGTGAATGTTTACATAGTATGAAAGTATCTCCCCACAAAGGGGGAAATGGCAACTTTACAATGGAGAAACCAGATAAACACCATCTAATCAAGTGATCAAAGTTAACATCACCAGTATTGGAACAACAATAGCATATGGCTCACAGTAAGATGCACTGAGAAGAACACAACATCACTCGTGTGGCATTCCTGCCAAAAGTGCATAACCCTCATCTATACAAGAGGAATCATGAAACAAACCCCAAAGAGAGACATTTTGTGAAATAACTGGCCTGTGCTCTTTTAAAATGTCAAGATCAAGAAACACAGTTAAAGGCTGAGTTCCAGATTAAAGAAAGCTAAAGAGGCTTGACAGCTAAATACAATACTTGATCCTGGATTCATCTCCATCCTGCAAAGAAAAAAAACAACAGCCATAAAATACAGTATTGGGACAACTGACAAAATTTGAATATGGATTGTGGGTTAGATAATAGTATGGTATCAATGTTAAATTTCCTGATTTTTGTGGTGCTATGGTTATATTTTTTTAAAAGGCCTCATTCTTAGGAAATAAAATTGAAGTATTTAAGTATAAAAAAGAATGATGTCTCCAACCTATTCTCAAATGATTTAGAAAAAACATTATTATAAATACTCATGTATACACTGAATATTAGTGCATGCATACTAATTAGTATGTGTAAAAGGAAGAGAGAGAGTAAATGGGACAGACTTAAACAATTTATAAAGAATATGTGAGAGTCCCCTGAACTATTTTTGTAACTTGTATGTAAGTTGGAAGTAATAACAAAAGGTTAGCAAAAATTAAAAATAACTGACAATTTAATTTTTTAAGTCAAACTACTAAATAAATTCAAGAATGAGTTCCTAAAAACAAACAAATCCCTGCCAGGTTTGAGCAAGAAAAAAGTTTTAAAAGAACAAACAATTTTAAGAGTAGAAAAGGAAAAGAATCACTGCTATGGGGGTGGCGCTGTGACAACTCCATACCAATAATTTTTTAATGAAATCCAGACTTTATTTGGATTTCACCCATTTTTCCACTTGTGTCCTTTTTCTGTACCAGAATCCTACTCAGGATAGCACATGGCATCAGTTATCACATCTCCGTGGTCCCTTTGGCCTGTGGCAGTTCTCAGTCTTTCCTTGTTTGTCATGACCTTGACCGCTTAGAGGTGTTCTAGTCAGGTAATTTGTAGAACATCCCTCAATTTCACATCAGTAGTTTTTAAAATCTCAATAAGATTTATAAATTTCTTGAAAATATACTGATTACCAAAACTGTCAATGAAAGAAATATTGAAAAAACAATTTTTTTGCAAGAAAAGGGGAGGAGGGATAAAGTTAGAAGAACTGGAAAAAAATGTCAAAGAACTGAGTCCAAAAACAAGGTCTTGAATTAAGTTTTAAGGGCAATTTCTTCCAAACATGAAGCCATTTAAGTTGCTTCAGAGGAAAGAGAAACTTAGGAATTCTCCCAGTTCATTGTTCAAAGCAAGCATGATGTTGATACCAAAACTTGCTGAAGATGGAACAAAAAGTAAAAATCTATGAACCAATCTCATTTATAAACACAGATGCAAACATCCTAACTAAAATATTGCAATTCAAATCCAACAAGCTCAAGAAGGTTTTCTTGCCAAAATGCAAAGATGCCTCGACATTAAAAATGTTTATTAACTATAATTCAACTCGTTGGAAAGTCAAAGAGGAAAAACCATGCAGTCATCTTGACAAAACTTGAAAGACATGGTATGAATCCAAATATCTTCCTGATGAAAGCTCAATAAATTTGGAAAAGAAGCATCCAATCTTAGAATGATACAAAATATTTACCTCTAACTACAGGCAGTATCACACATGACAGTGGAAAACTAGCATCATTTTCACTCAAGTTAGCAATGGGACAAGGATGTTCCTAATCATCATTAACAGCATTCTGCCTGTTCTAGGCAATTCAGTACGACAACGACAAGATTTAAAATGTATGACTATTGGAAAGGCGAAGGCACTTTTTCGGTCTTTCGTATTATGTTTGTTGACCTGGAAAACCCAAGAGAACCAATTGAAAATAAAAATTAGAACAACTAATACAGTTCAATCTGGTGGGCAGTTACAGGGTAAATACATAATTTTAAAAATACACTTTTCTATTTATCTGTATGATCAGTAAAAACTAATGATACAAAATAGTATCATCCACAATAACAATATAAAATCTGAATACATAGGAATAAAGTAAGCAATAAATATGGGGAGTTCCCTGGCAGCCCAGTGGTTAGGGCACACTCACCGTCATGGCCTGGGTTCAATCCCTTGTTGGGGAACTAAGATCCTGCAGTGTGGCCTAAATAAGGAAATAAATAAATCCCTAGAAATAGAAATATTTTTTAAAAAACAATAAATATGAAGGGTCCCTATGAGTAAAACAAAAAATTCTGAATACATGGTGACATAAGCTATGTTTTGACAATATTGTAAAGATAGTACTTTTTCAATTGATTTATAAATATAATGCAATTTCAATCAAAATCTTCATAAAAGTAAAATGTTCCTAAAATTTTTGAAAAAAATGGGAATTATAAGGGTATGTCCTATCAGATAATAAACTATATTACAGAACTATGATTTTAAAACTGTGTGAAATTGACCCAGAAAAAGACAGATGTGAACAAGATGTTTATCTAAGAAGAAATAAAATGATCAATGACAATATTTAAAGGATGTTTAACCCATTAGTTACCAAAGACATGCAAATCAATACCAAATAACCAGTTTTGGCTTTAAATGGATAAAGATTGGAAAGGACTTAGAAAACATTGGAAAGGACTTAGAAAACACAGTGCTAATAAAAAGGTAGGGACCGAATACTCTCCATATACACTGAATACAAGGGCAAATTTCTCTAACCTTTAAGGGAACAGTTTGGAAACATGTAAGAAGAACTTTAAAATTTAGTGCACACTTTGACTCAGGAATTTTATGTTTAAAATTAGAAACAATTATCAACTTGCCCTCATGGAATACTATGCAGCCATTTAAAATTGTATTCCTGAAGAATATACTATTAAGTGGAAAGATGCTTACAATATAGTAAGTGCAAAATGCAGGTTAAGATTGACTTTGCATAGTAGGATCCCATGTGGATAAAGGGGCAGGCATCCAGCTGAGTCTCTGTGTCTAGTCTGCTTGCCTGCAGAGTTTCTGTTGTCAGTCTTCTGTGTTGCTATTCATCTTTCCCACCTCAGCGGTATCTCTGCCTTGACTTTGTTCAGCTTCTGGATGGCAGGGTCGTAATTCATTCATCCACTCGTTTATTGTATGAGTCAAGTGTGGAAATAAATGAAGACCACCCAAACCAGAACAAGAAAGGCTGTTTATTCGGAGCTTGCCCTAGCAAGGGAGTCAAAGACTCACAGGCAAGCAGAGGAAGGGTAAAGCTTTATGGTAGAAAAAAGGAAAGCCTTCAGGTACTCCCTGTTAGCACAGGGAAGCTGTAGGCAGGCTAAGTAGAAAGAGGGCATCCTTGGTAATTGGCTGGGGGTGGGAGGGGGGCATATTTGGCTTTCTAAAATTGGTCCTAGATTGGAAGCTGGGGCAAAAATTAAGTACACTGTCAGTTATTAATCAAGTCCTGAGCATTTGGGAACAAAGGTTACAGGGGTTACTGTTTGGCTTCCTGAACTGGTTACTAAGGATAATACTTTGACTTCCTAGACTGGTTACTATAGATAACGGGTTGGTTTCCTGGGATGGATGTTGCAGATTGTGGGTCAGAGTTCAATTTTTATATCTGGCCTGGCTTATCTGCATATTCAGTCTCTCATAAGCACTGAGAAAAATGCTGGGTTTACAAAGATACATGAAATATATTGTGCTGAAGGAGATGATGGTCTGATGAAAAAGACATCCCACTCTTTTGTAATTTCCTGGTTACTTGTTCACGTTCTATGGTAGGGATGTCTATCTGGTACTGTGAGAGCACATTGCACTTAAGATGAAAGCCACACTCCATCACCGTGGCCTGCAAGACCCCTGAGTACTTGGCTCTTGCCAGCCCGTTCAACCCCATTTCTCCCTCCCCTGCCCTTACTCACTGCTCTCCAAGCAGCACTGGCCATCCTGCCAGTGGAAAACCGGCCGCTCCAGACACAAGCAGAAACAGAGTGCATTGTCTGTGCACATTTTTATCACCATGTACCAGCAACTCTAAACAATGTCGGTGATAAAATACTCCTATCCCCCAAAATCTTTTGTTGGTCTAGGCTCTAAACAACTGCTACCATTACTTTGAGTTTTAATAATATATATGCAAGCTTCAAATTAACACATATTTATCATTTGAACATTTTAATACACATTGATTTCTACATGGAAGTTAATTCAAATAACTCCCGGTTATATGGAGGTCCCTCCCTATACGGAGACACACGAACTCAACTATATGCATTTGTTTTAAGAGTAAGTGACTAGCAGCTCAGAATAGTTCAAGTTCACTTTGGGCACAGACCCTGTCTGTCCAATCCCTGTGGAACTACATATACATCCTGCACTTAAACGGTAGATTCCAAATAAACTGTGATACCCTCATGATTGCAACAGAGAAACAGAACTTATATGACATCAATGCTGTCATCCTGAGGGATCATTTGCAAGTTCATTTGTGTTTAAAACTTCAAACAGAGTGTAAACTACGTGGCGTTACGTTGTTTCATAAGTTGAAATTAAAGAGTGTCTTTAAGATTGAAATTCATTATTTTCCACTGTTAATTGTTTTTTAAACTAAAAGATAATCAAGAAAATAAACTCTTACAACAATGGTCCAATTTAGTAATTTTTACCCTAGTGTGAATTTATAGATGAGGTTAATGAGTCACAAAAATATTTGACACCAGCCAAAACCTGCCTTGAACAATGTACAGTGATACATCAAACTTTAAAACTGTTCCTTGAATGGGAGGGCGGAGGGATAAATTAGGAGTTTGAGATTAACATAAACACACTGCTATATATAAAATAGATAAACAACAATGACCAACTGTATAGCACAGAGAACTGTATTCAATATCTTGTAATGACCTATAATGGAAAAGAAACTGAAAAGGAATGTATATATGCATGTGTGCATATATATATACCTATATGTGTATAATTGAATCACTTTGCTGTACACCTGAAACTAACACAATGTTGTAAATCAACTACACTTCTATTTATTTATTTATTTATTTATTTTTGGCTGCATTGGGTCTTTGCTGCTGTGCGCGGGCTTTCTCTAGTTGTGGTGAGCGGGGGCTACTCTTTGTTGCGGTGCACGGGCTTCTCATGGCGGTGGCTTCTCTTGTTGCGGAGCACAGGCTCTAGGTGCGTGGGCTTCAGTAGTTGTGGCATGAGGGCTCAGTAGTTGTGGCGCATGGACTTAGTTGCTCTGCAGCATGTGGGATCTTCCCGGTCCAGGGCTTGAACCTGTGTCCCCTGCATTGACAGGCAGATTCTTAACCACTGCGCCACCAGGGAAGTCCTATACTTCTATGTTAAAAAACTGTCCCTTGAAGATCTATGCCCAGAGATTGTAGAGAAGGCCATTAACTGCAGCCAACAAATGCAAGGAAAAGTATAATTAAACAGAAAAAGAATCAAATTTTAAAGAACGCCAGAAAAAATGACAAAAGATACTGCTCTAAAAGTGCCAGAAAATATTGAAGGAATAAAGTTGGAAGGCCTTGATCCTTCTACACCAAGAACTGGACACTCAGTTCTAAAGCAGTGGATCCAATAATGTCATGTCACTCTCATTTAACCATCTTTCTGATTTTTGTAAAAGAAGAAAAACTTGGAAAGTTTTTACTGAATAAAATAGAAATTTGTGACAAACTTTCTGGTGACAACACTTTAGTGATTTTTCAACTAGGGGAGACATTTGAAATGAAATTTCTATAAATCTATGCCAAAAATATCCTCATATTTAAGACTTTTCATAACTATTTGTATATCTGTTGTTTCATGTGAAAAAAACTCTTTGAAATTAAAATTAATAAAGAAGTTTTCTTCAACCAAGTATGGGCGAAGACAGACTGACCAATCTGGCTGCAATGAATCCTGAACATGAATATATGAAAAAGTTGGCAAAGCCATTGGCAAATTTGCAGGAGTCAGGGCTTAAAATGAGAAACCATAATGTTATTATTCACCGCTACTACAGACCAGTATCTAGGAATGTTTTTCCACATTAATGTAATTTAATAGTATTAGTCTATTACGTATTTTTCTTTTTCGTACTGTAATTTTTTTCTGGCATGATTATACATACAAAGTTCAATGAAAGAAAATGCCTTCACTGTCTATATTTATTTTCTGGTCACTATTTTTATTATTTGTTTCATTTCTGAATTATTGCTGAAAATCATTTTGGTACTCAGAGCATAGATGGTGTTGGAAACAATCCCCTCTGTGTCCAGTGCACCAGGCTTGCCTCTGTTCCTGGGCACCTTCGGACACATCAAGCCTTTGCTCAACTCTGAGCCTTTGAAACTGCTCTTTTCCCTGCCTGGATCACAAGCCTTCCAGACCTTCAAGGGGTGGGGCTGTCACCTGTCAGAGGGCCTCGCCTGCTTCCCCCATTCAGGTCTCCCAGTCTCTCTTTTTTTTATTTTTTTTATTTACAATGTTGATTTACAATATGGTGTTAGTTTCCAGTGTACAGCAGAGTGATTCAGATATATATATATATATATATTCTTTTTCAGACTCTTTTCTCGTATAGATTATTACAAAATATCAAGTAGAGTTCCCTGTGCTACACAGTAGGTCCTTATTAGTTATCTATTTTATATATAGCAGTGGGTATATGTCAATCTCAATCTTCCAGTTTATCCCTCCCCGCTCCTTGCCCCCTGGTAACCAGAAGTTTGTTTTCTACATCTGTAACTCCATTTCTGTTTTGTAGATAAGTTCATCTGCATCCTTTTTTTCCTTGGATTCCACATATAAGCGGTATCATATGATATTTGTCCTGCCCAGTCTTGTGCTATCCTATTTACCATTTGCTTGTTCATTGCCTGTGTCCTGTCTCCAGCATGGAGACCCCAGAGGGCAGGACTGTGCCCCCCTACTTCCCTGCCTCTCCTCAGCACAGCATTTAAGAGGCTTGCAGGAGATGCCTGAGGTTAACCCCTGATCTCTGGGGAGCAGTACCTGACCCGGAGGGGCGGGGGAGTGGGGTCAGATCTTCCAAGTGCAGTCGCCTACCATGTGGCTGAAACTAGAAGAATGAGCAAGTAAATCAGAGCCAGCGCTGATTGGGCTGATTGGGGAGGCAGCGCTGTCAGGGACTGGGAAGTGGGCGTGGGTCTGTAGGGCACAAAAGTGGCCCCGAGACGTTCATCCTGACCTGGATCCAGCTGATAAGGGACTTTAAGGTGTTTGGGCTTTATGCTCAAGAAAAGAAGGAGCTGTTTTAAGCAAGGGAGTTACAGGATGTGATTTGCCCTTTGGATGGCAGACAGGGAAAGTGGTAGAGGTCAAGAATAAGAAAGGGAAAACGGGTCAGGGCTGCCCTCTTTGGATCTTCCGGAAAAGCACAGGGGCTGAGGTGACCACACCACCTCTAAATTACCTCCACCCTGTCCTCCAACAACTGGGATTTCCACTGATCCTGGAGCAGGTCCTGAGGGAGAAAAGACGGCGCCGGTGAGCCAGGCAAGGAGGGGGAGGGGCGTCCTCCGCAGCAGGCACGGGGGAGGTTTGCGCAGAGGTGTCCTGAATGGCATGCTGGTGTGGATTTGAGACTAGGGGCAGCCGGAGGTTCCACCGACGCAGAATTCAACGCGCTTTCCACTCTCCTCACCCCCAGAGAGCTTTGGGTGCAGGAGGCCACAGAGGGTTCCCTGGGGACTGACACAAATACAGAATTTCCAAGAAGCAACCACTGAAAGATGAGGGGGCCCCTGGGTCTCCTTTATTAAAATCCAGTTTGGCAAGGAAGCCTCTGCAAAGGCTGCCCTGCTCTCACCCTGCAGAACCTCGCTCAGCTCCCGTGCACAGGGACAGACAGACAGACAGGGCTGGCAGATGCTTCAGGGACCCCTCCCCCCACACGGGTGGCCAGCGCTCGCCTGGTCCCCTCCCGACTCAGCTGCCGAGGTAGGAACCCTCCTGGGACAAGGAGCAAGGGGCACGCTTTAAATCTTTACATGCCACAAGGAAGAAAATCCATTTCAATGCCCAAAGGAGGGAATTAACGGCAGCAGAAGGTCACCAACCACTGCAAGTCGCTGTATTGTTTGGGAGACTTGAGGGGAAAATGCCTCAACATGAGGTAAGGATGCTCCAAGGTCTGAAGCAAACCCCTCTCCCCAAGAATCATGTGAGAGAGTCCCGGGGGGGCCAGACCCCTCAAAGGAAGAGGCCTCTTTGTGCATGCAACACTGTGGCCAAATTCCAGATTCTGGCGTCTGCCACTTCAGGCAAGTCATCAGTGTTAGCGGCAGGGTTCTGACTCATGTTGAATCTTGGAAGAACCGGCTGACATTTGAACATGATTGTTACAGTAGCAGCAAAACCAGTGGCAATGACCACTTCACTTGGGTGGGAGAGATATGCTGCCCAGCCCAGCCTCGGGGCTCCAGAGCGCTCTGGCTAAGGCCGGACCTCCTGAGCACTGATACACGAATGCCAGGCTTGAACTTCAGATGTGACTTCTAGATCCACTCCAGCAAAGCTGGAGAGACCCCACTTATGGCCAAGTGCCGTGTCTTTTGGGGGAGCCAGTGCAACAGAGCACACTCAGGGCAGAGGACAAATGAGAAGACCTCTGAACTGGACACTTAAAGTCCCATTTCTGGGAGTACAGACCACAAGCACCTGGAGCCCACCTTCTCCATCAGGCGATACAGAGGTGAGCTCAGGGTCAGTTTCCTGGGATTTTGCAGCTCTGTCAAGGATGCCACTCCTTGAGCCATTTGCATTAAGTCCCAAATCCTTTCGGAGGATGAGGGGCAGCATCTCAGCTTGTTTTCTGATATCAGAGTTAGAGAAACCCACGGGGTGGGCTGTAGTGGCCCCAGCCAAGACCAGGGCCATGAAAAGCCATGAAGCTTCTGGAATGAAGACACCATAGAAAATGGGAATCTAGCTAGGGGACCAGGCCCACCCTGGGAGCACAGAGAGATAGCCTCAGTGACTTCCTTCTAAAGACACTTCCCACTGGGGCTTCTGAGAGATGGCATCTGTGGACCAGTGTTCCTCCTGATAGAAGTTCTAGCTGGTGACCACATGACCAAGAGGGAACTGGAGAGGGACAGACAGAGCAGGAAGTGGGGCAAAGCAGGAGCCCGCGCCCTGCACAGGCACAGCCTGAAAGCCACACCCGAACACTGCCCATAGTCTGAAGAGAATTAAAATAAAATTAAAAACTGCTGGGATGACACCAAAAGCACAATCCATGAAAGAAAAGAATGATAAATTGGACTTCATCAAAATTAAAAACTTCTGCTCTGCAAAGGACACTGTTAAGAGAATGAAAATACAAACCACAGACTGGTAGAAAAATATTTCCAAATCGCATATCCAACAAAGGACTCCAATCCATATTATATTAAAAATTCTTAAGAGTAGGAAAACAAACAACCTAATAAAAAATGGGCAAAACTTTTAGCAAACATTTAACCAAAGAAGATAGACAAATATCAAATAAGCACACAGAAAAAGTGCTCAGCACCATTAGCCATCAAGGAAAATGCACATTAAAACTACAGTGAGATCCCTAGCAGATGCTTTTTTTTCCCCCTTTGGTTGATAACATCCAGAGATACCTGCTTTATGTCTTACTAGGTGATTGCATTTCAGGCT
The DNA here is from genome assembly GCF_949987535.1 of Balaenoptera acutorostrata. Classification (NCBI taxonomy): domain Eukaryota; kingdom Metazoa; phylum Chordata; class Mammalia; order Artiodactyla; family Balaenopteridae; genus Balaenoptera; species Balaenoptera acutorostrata. Next base: position 47,171,047 of record NC_080082.1, read on the forward strand.
GATGACATCAAATTACAGTCTAATTACCAACTAATTTTGTACCTCTGAACACCTAGTAGATTAGCTAAAATACTAACCAAAAAATTTTAAAAAAAAGTGACCAAACTAAGGGTTGGTAAGGATGCAGAGCGAATGGAATTCGTTCAGTGTTCGTTCAAAATGGTACAGCCACTTTGGAAAACAGTTTGGCAGTTTCTTATAAATTATAACCCTAAAGAAGTGAACGATGTTCCCACAAAAACCTAAATCCAATGTTTAGAGTGAATTTGTCACAATCTCCAAAAACTTGGAAACAACCCAAATGTCCTTCAACTAGTGAATGGATAAACAAACTGAAACAATGGACCACTACTCAGTAATAAAAAGCAACACACTCTTGAGACACACATGAACACAGGAGGATCTGAACTGTGTAATGCTGAGTGAAAGTCAGACACAAAAGACCACATCCTGTGCGATTCCATCAATAGGACATTCAGGAAAAGCAAACACCATGGTTCAGTATCTCATGGTCGTGGTGATTATATGATGGTCACTTTTGTCCAAGCTCATTTACTGCATAGGAATGTTTAAAAAGTGAATAAATTTGCTAGAAGGGCATTTAAAGAAACTGGTGGAGTGAAACTTCTTTTCCAAACAGATTGCCCCTCCCCCCATTCAATGAACATTACAAGGAGACCCTTTCCTTTGGGTTTAACAGACATAGACCCAGCACCTGGGTGAAGCCCCTGTGTGGCCAGGGGGTCTGGGAGTACTTAGATGCTGCCACTTCTGCCTTCAGGGGATAACCCGGGAGCAAAGCAGGAGCAGAGAGAACACCCAGCTGGAGTCTGGGGGCTTCTGTGGAGGAGGGAAGGCAGGCAGGAGTGGGTGCACTTGGACGAGGCCGATTCCAAAACGGGAGGTAGGGGTGAGGTGTCAGATGGGGTGGAGGGGGGAGGAGGGGGGAACTCAGCCAGAGTCTGGACAACACAGCCCCCAGAACCCTGTGGTGACTTGTTTGGGAGCCAGATGGAACATAAATAAACACCCAAATCAGGCCCAGTTAGATCAAATGGTAAAAGAGGGTGGAGAAAGGCTTTCTTACAAAAGACTGTAAATAGCCCATTGGAAGAGAAAGTATCCAGGAGAGGTCATAATGACCACGTGAGCTGATTGATGGGGTGCCTACCCTATGCCAGGCTCTGTTTCAAGTGCTGAGTAGGTACTGACTCATTTAATCTGCCCACAACTCTGTGAGATTCTTCTGCTCCTCCCATTTTGCAGGTGAGAAAATTCAAGGTTCAGAGAGATAAAGTAATGTGCACAGCACCACACACAGGTGTGCACAGGTGCACAGGGAAAGTGGCAGAGCTGGGGTTCAAACCCAGGCAGTTGGCTCCGAGCACACCCCCTTAGCTATATGCTGAGCTGCTGTTTGATCTGGGTGGTTCTAACTGCATAGAAAGCTGACGTGTATTTTCCCAAGCATCTTGTCTTTCCTCATGTGCCACCCGTCCACCACACCCAGCCTCTCAGGCTTTCTCGAGTTCAGGTTTACACCTGTGTGGCATTGCTCAGCACACAAGTACACGCAGACACACACAGACGCATGCTCCAGGGTGGACACGGCCCCACCTCTCACCCCCAGGAAACCAAGGGAATCAATACAGTCAAACGCCAAGGACGAATCATGAGACACTGGTCCTTAAAAATAATAAGGCTTTTCCAAAAGAAACCAGCACATACAAGTAGCAGCAGGAGCCAAACGACATCTGAGCACTACAGCCAGTAAATTAATTTCATGTGCAAAAAAAAACCCGGTTGGCCCTGAGTTAATAAAGATCCTGCCGACATAAAGATCTCATTACGAAACAGACTTCCCTGGCAAGGGTCTCCTTTGCTGAAGCTGTTTTGGATTCGAGCTTCTCCTGGATGCCCTACAAAGATTCCACATCAAATGCAGAAAAGATGGAGCTGTCTAGACATCCCCCTGCATGTAAAAACCACACAGCCCTCACCTCAGGCGCACAGAAATGCGCCCTGTATGGAGTTCACCCCACTCCCAGCCTCTAGCAACTGACAAAACTGGGGAAGGGCCCACCTTCCTGCACAAAGAAGGGCCTTGGCTGTTCTGACTCAGACATAATATTCGGGCTTGTTGTAGGAATTGGTTATTGAGCTTCTAGAAGATCCTGAGGGCTCTTAATGAAAACTAAAGGGGGAAGGTTTTGTTGTAGAGCCAGCAATCCCCTGGAAGAAGTGGAGAAACATAAAGACTCCTTGATGAAATGCAGACTGCTCCAAATCCAACTTTGTAGTAACTCAGCCAGGGCTGAGCCGATGTCTCCCTTTGGCACGGCCGGAAGAGAAAGGGATCAGTAAGGACACAGGTAATGTAAACAGGAAGGGGGGTGGAGTGCTAGTTAATCTCACTGATAACAGCAGTATTTATTCTGTGTTCATAAATATTTATCCAGCACCTACCCTGGGGCAGGCACCCCCTAGGAGCTGGGTGCAACAGAGGTGGCAAAAGTAGGTGAGCATCTTATGCAAAACCAGACAAGGCCCCCAAGAAAACACAGGACCAACTCCAGACTGCAGGCTAGCCCTGCCCACCTCTCCATCCTTATCCTCTACCACCCTCACTGGGCCACAGCCCCAGGGTTCACCTGCCTTTGGAACACAGCCCAGCACCTCTCTGCTTTCTGTGCCTTCCTCCCTCAGGAAGGCCCTTCTCCTGGCCTCTGTTCAGCTGGCTGTTCACACTTCAGTTCTCAGCTCAGATATCACCTCCTCAGGGGCCCACCCCACACCTATAGAAACTCACCCGCTTTCCCTCCCTGCCATGAGGTGACACGTTTACCCTGTTTACATCCTTCATGTAACTTACTAAAGTTTTGTTCACTTATTTTTACTACTGTCTCTTGAGCTAGATTGCCAGCAACGTGAGGACAGGAAACTTAACTGTCTCGTAAGCCACTAAAAACCCAGGGCGTAGAGAGTGCCTGGCAGGTGGTCAGCATCTGGAAGGTTTCTTAAAACTGTGAAAGAAACACTAAGGTTCTGAGATAAACTTTGAGGTAGGGAGGCCTAATCTAAAGGGGTTGGGGGGAAAGCTGGCTCTGAGAAGGTGACAGGTAAGCCAAGACCAGAAGCCCCACTTCCCACTGGGGCTCACCAGGCACATGTGAGAAAAAAGCTCCCCAGGCAGAGGAGAAGACATTCCAAGTCTCCAAGACAGGAAAGCCTTGTGTTGGAGGAATTGAAGGAAGGGCATCACGGCTAAGATACAGATGATAGCGTGTGTGGCTGGAGAAGGAGGCAGGGATGTGTGAAGGAAGGCAGCAGGGAGGCTCCAAAGGGTTTAAAGCAGATGCAGGACTGCTTTATTTATTTAAAAATTGATATTTGAAAGAGATCACTATAAGGAGAAAACCCAGATGACCTTGCGATGGCAATGACCTTTTAGATACAACACCAAAGGCGCAATCCATGAAAGAAATAATTGTTAAGGCGGACTGATTTAAAATTAAAAATTTCTACTCTGTGCAAGACGCAGTCAAGAGAATGAGAAGACAAGCCACAGAGTGGGAGAAAATATTTGCAAAAGACACATCTGATAAAGGACTGTTATGCAAAATATGTTAAGTACTCTTAAAACTCCACAATAAAAAAACAACCTGATTTTAAAATGGCCCAAAGATCTTAACGGACACCACACCAAAGAAGATATACAAATGACAAATAAGCGTATGAAAAGATGTTCCACATCCTATGTCATCAGGGAAATGCAAATTAAAACAACATGGGATAGCTCTATACAACCATTAGAACGGCCAAAATCCAGAACACTGACAACACCAAATGCTGCTGAGGATGTGGAGCAACAAGAACGCTCATTCACTGCTGGCCTACAAAATGGTACAGCCATTCTGGAAGACAGTTTGGAGGTTTCTCAAAAAACTAAAAATACTCTTACCATACAAAACAACAATTGCACCCCTTGATATTTACCCAAAGGATTTGAAAACTTATGTCCACACAAAAACCTACCTGCCGATGTTTACAGCATTTTTATTTGTAATTGCCAAAACTTGAGAATAAGGATGTCCTACAGCAGGCGAATGAATAAATAAACTGTGTTACATTCAGACAATGGAATATTATTCAGTGCTAAAAAGAAATGAGCTATCAAGCCACGAAAAGACATGAAGGAACCTTAAATGCATATTACTAAGTGAAAAAACTCCAATCTGAAATGGCTACATACTGTGTGATTACAACAGAAAAGAAAAAACTATAGTGACAATAAAAATATCAGTGGTTGCACAGATTGGGGGGTGGGGGGATGAATAGGCAGAGAACAGAGGATTTTCAGGGTCAATACTCAGTATGATATTATGATGATGGATACACTTGTTCAAGTCCACAGAATGTACAACACCAAGAGTGAACCCTAAGGTAAGCTCTGAACTTCAAGTGATTATGAGGTGTTACTGTAGGTTCATCCTTAGTTAAAAAAAAAAAAAAAATACCATTCTGGTGAGATATGTTGACACTGGAGACTATGCATATGTGGGGACAGGAAGTATGTGGGAAATCTCTGTACCTCCCTCTCAATTTTGTTGTAAACCTTAAACATCTCTAAAAAAGTAAAGTCAAAAAAAAAAAGAAATTATTATGGCTGTTGAGTAGAGAATAGATTATAAGGGGAAAAGAGTAGAGGTGAAGAGACAAATTAGAAACTACAGCATTAGTCGGGGGAGAAATAAAATGTGTTGGGGGAGGGGGACCAGTGGGATGAGGGTAAAGATGGAGAGCAGTGGATGGATTAGGATATAGCCTAAGGTAGATCCTGCAGGCTGGGCAAGTGTGAGTCTGAGAAAGTGCAGGGGTTAAGAATAACAACCAGGGGCTTCCCTGGTGGCGCAGTGGTTGAGAATCTGCCTGCCAATGCAGGGGACACAGGTTCGAGCCCTGGTGTGGGAAGATCCCACATGCCGTGGAGCAACTGGGCCCGTGAGCCACAACTACTGAGCCTGCGCGTCTGGAGCCTGTGCTCCGCAACAAGAGAGGCCGTGACAGTGAGAGGCCCGTGCACCGCGATGAAGAGTAGATTCCGTTCGCCTCAACTAGAGAAAGCCCTCACACAGAAACGAAGACCCAACACAACCATAAATTAATTAACTAATTAATTTTTTTTAAAAATGATAATGAACATACTCATCGACCCCAAAAGTTTACTCAGGCCCCTGTTATAACAAAAAAAAAAGAATAACAACCAGTGATTGTTTCAGTCACATGATTTGCAAATCATATGTCCGTAAGAACAGTTACAACTCAACAATGAAAAGACAAACAACCAGATTAAAAAATGGACAAAGGACTTGAATAGACATTTCTCCAAAGAAAATATACAGATGACCAACAAGCACGCGGATAGATGCTCAATATTACTGGCCAGTAGGAAAATGCAAATCAAAACCATAATGACTTCAAACCCACAAAGATGGCTATAATTTTCAAAATTTAATTGAAAAAATAATAATAACAATTGTTGATGAGGATGTGGAGAAATTGAAACCCTTGTACTTCGCCACTGGGGATATGAAATGGTGCAGCCACTGTACAGAAAACTTAAACATAGAATTAGCTTGTGACCCAGCAATTTCACTCCTAGGTATATACCCAAAATAATTGAAAACATGTACTCATATAAACATATGGACATGCGTGGTCATAATAGCACTATTCACATTATGCAAAAGGTGAAAAACAACCCAAATGTCCATCGGTAACAGACGAATGGATAAACAAATTGTGACATATACACCCAAAGGAATATTATTCAGCCATAAAACAGAGTAAAGGACTGGTACACTCTACATGGATGAACCTCAAAACATTATCCTCAGTAAAAGAAGCCAGACATAAACAAATCACACATTGTGTTTCCATTTATATCAAATGTCCAGAATAGGTAAATCCATAGGGACAAAACTGTGGTTGGCAATTGCTGGGGCCGGGAATAGGGAGGAATGGTTTGTTTTGCTGTATGGGAATGTCTCGGTGCTGCATAGAAGTGGCGGCTGCACAGCCCTGAAAATGCACTGAGTGTCACCAAACTGTTTACAATGGTTAATGTTATACTTTGGAAATTACACCTCAGTAAATGAATTAAAAAACAGAACAAAACAAAAATTAGCAACTAGGTTTAGGGATTGAGCAATGGGTGGATATAGGTGCTGCTTTCTGAGGTGGGGAAGACTGGGGGAAAGTATTTGGGGGATAAAGATTAAGAGTTTAAGTATTGGACATGTTACCCTGAGATGCCCATGAGTCTGAAGAGTGTTTCCAGGGAAACATTTGGAGATGAGAGAGTCCAGAACTCAGATGGGAGATCTTAGCTAGAGATAAAAATATGTACATCAGTTTATACACAAAAAAATTTTTAAACCAAAGATACACATGAGATCAGCTGGGACCACAGTACAGAAGAGAAGAGGATCCAGTGTTAAGTTCCTGAAAAAGTCCAGCATTTAGTGGCTGGGTAAGAGAAGACGCACCAGCACGGGAGGCCAGAAGATACAGAGGTGAGAAGGGACCTTAGTAAGAGAGGGAATACGGGTACCATACAGTGGGACAAAATGGACAAGAGAGGTCAACTGTGTTGATGCACAGAGAGAGGCAGAGACAGAGACAGAGAGAGATGAAACTAGGAAAAAAAAAAAACACCCAAGTGTGGCAACATGGCAACCACCGGGCGGGACAGGAACAGAAGCGAGTCCCTAGGAGTTAAAAAAAGAAAATGGAAGTAAAGATACGTGTAGACAATTCTATGTAAGCTTTTATAAGCTCCTACCCCTTTTAAGGGGATTTAAAAAATAAGGAAATGACTGGGGGAGATATGAGGTCAAGAAGGACACTTTCAAAAGTATGGGAGCTGGGAATTCCCTGGCAGTCTAGTGGTTAGAACTCAGCGCTTTCACTGCCAGGGCCTGGGTTCGATCTCTGGTCAGGGAACGAAGATCCCACAAGCTGGGTAGCTTGGCCAAAAAATATACATATATATGTATATATAAATATATATGTATAGGAGCTATTACAGCCCATTGAGAAACCAACCTGGACCACTCAGTCAAGAAGGGGAGGTAAGAAATGCAGGGAAGAGGAGCTGCATGAATGTGAACAAGCACAGTCCTTGAGAAGTTTAGAAAGAAGGGGAAGAGGACAGAGGAAAAGGAGGGGCTAACCTAAGCAGGTAGATTTGTAGAGCGTTGGAGGTGAAAAGCTGAGGGCATTTCTGACCAACAGCTTCTATCTTCTTGATGAAAGAGGAAGCAAGGTCCTAGGGCACCTGCAGGCAGCCCAGGCAGTTTGAGGAGGATGGACGAGACATCAGATGGTAAGTGAGGCGTAGAGGCAAACATGGCCGCTAGAGAAACAGCTGAATACTAACACCTTTCCTTTTATAAAGCCTCCATCCTATTTGATTTCCACAGGAACCTCAGAAAGCAGATCAAACAGGTTTTAAAAGCCCATTTCACAGACTAAAGAACTCAGAAGGGCTAGAATGAGAACATAAACGTGAGCTCTCTAGATGAAGCCTAAGCTCTTCACTGCCCAGAGTAAACTTGTGCAGAGCCTCCGTTTCTTCCAACAATCGGCGTGGCCATTACAGCTGTCACGTCAAAACCCCCTCCCTAAGGGCCACACCACCAGACATTCGCCGCCTCTGGAACAGATGTATGGGAGGAGAACCAGAACTCCTCAAAAATGCTCGCATAAACTCAAGTCCACCCTCTCCTCTTTTTGCCAACAAGCCACCTCATGAGGGTGGATACCACTCTGCACGCCGCCGGCTTCCAAAAACGGAACCCAGCATCCATCAGCAACACTCAAGGTTCTGCTCCCTATCCAAATCCAACGCTGAAAAAACAGATCAGTGAATTACCCTGAAGGAGATTGTCCATATGGAGCCAAAAACTCAACCCAAACCAAACAAACAAAGCCAAAAACAGAAACAACACAGAAACAGAAGCCTAAAGAGCAGAATCTATCAGGGTTTGTCTAGCATCGTCCTGCAGAGGAAGCAGATCTGAGTCTGGGAGAAGCAGTATTGGTCTCCAGCGATACGTACTCTGTAATGCGACAGGAACTCATTGTCATGCCCATGATAACCTGGCTGAGTTCTTCCTGAAAATTCTTCTCCCATGGCTTGAATGCCAAGCTCAACAAACAACCTTCTCTTTCCTAATTATATTGTTTTGGCACCTTCAAACCTCAATTTGGAGGACCCCAATGGATCCCATTAGTTATTTCACTGTAAAGGTAGAGCCCCGACTAGCACTTTAAACTATGTCTGGAAAGAGTGAGGAAAAAAAAAGAAAAGAAAACCAGATCACAGGGTTTTGCTGTTGTTGTTGTTGAACTAGAAAAAAGATCCCATGCTAATGAGTTAAATCCTGTTTCTTGCTGTTAGCACATGTTGGGAGCCCCGTAGTATTTACATGCTGGTGAAAGTCTGCTCTGACTTACAGAAATTCCAGAGATTTCAGGGGGAAAGGTAGATCTGAATCTGCAAAGTGAAGCAAGACAGCTCTGGGGTGAGATGGACACCAGCCCTTCACCTCCTTCAGATCTTTGCTCAAATGTCATTCCTTTCAACAAGGCTCAGGCTGATCACCCAGTTTTAAATTGCACACCACCCACCCCAGCTGCCAGGCCCCCTCACCCTGCTTCTTTTAAATAGTACTTACACCTTCCGATATACTGTATAATTTATTATTTCATTCACTGGTGTATCCCAAGTCCTTGGAACATGGTAGGTGCTCAATAAATATCTATTGAATGAATGAATGAATGAACAAAATAAAATAGCTTCCTCAAGTTTCATGAGTGTCTCAGCTTTTGTTACTCTGGGTACTTTTATCTGAATAGGTGGTCTTGTCCTAATCATGAAGGAGGAACCCAAAATCTGGCCATGCACTCCAATACATGAATAATTTATTCACATCTTTGGTTAATTCTATATGTGTTACTACATGTGTAATACACCATGCATATTTTTAACTACCCAACATTTTTTAATTAAATATAAAGTAAAATAATACTAATAGTTTATATTTTCTTTGAGTACCAAAATGAAGCAGCTTCTACTAGAGGTTAGATGCTAGAAACTACCCTACACCATAAATGAGTATCATGTGCCAAACACACGCACGTGTCACAGTTACCACACTAATCCCCCGCATCCATTAGTATTCCCATTTAATGGCTGGGAAAACTGAGGCTCAGGTAAATTAAGGAACTTGATCTGTGTCACAGTTGCCAAGCAGCAGAGCTAGAATAAAAACCTAGGGGAGCCTAGCCCCACACCCCATGGGCTGCAGGGCTGGCACAGAGACCCCACCCTGGAGGTAGCAAGTCAAAAGGAAGCAAATCAGGATCACCCAGCATTCATCCCCAACTCACTTTCCACCCAGGTGGACACAGCCAACATGACGGGATCCCCAGCTGGATCCCAGAACAAGCCATCGGCCAGTCCAGACAGAGACCATTTGAATACCCTGCAGACCCACGTATGCTTCAAGGCCCTCCATGCTCATGCAGGCACCAAAATCTAAAAATTCCCAAAATCTGGGCAGCAGGAGTGATCAAATTAAAGATTGAGCTATGTCAAAATCATCTATTCCCAAGGCAACATTTTGTCCCAGTTTGATAGGAACGGTCTCCATTTAATAATCAATACACCCCCCTTCCACTCTCAAAATTTTATCACATCTCCCTTTACTCTCAAAAGTGCCCTGGTTTGGACAATAAATTACATGGTCACCCAGTCTATACTCTGGCTCAGTGCACACAAGACTGCTCTGATTAGACCAGAAAATGCTGTGATTTCTGATATTCAGAGAGTACCCCACCTCCTCACCCCACGCTGAGGTCAAAGCAGCAGGCTTGCCATTAGCAGTGACTCACCCCCAGCAAGCCGGTTGCCCCTGCATGGAATTCCCATCCGGAACCCCGGGCACTGTGAGCTGGCTGGGCCTGCTGTTCCGTAGATCACCCCCACATCGGACGCCTCACCTGGCCTCCAGCCCCCGTCAGGTCTCACCGCAATAGGAAAGCATCATCACAGACATTGATGGAAGGTTTGCCTGGGGCACTGACACAGGTGATCAGAGCCTGGTTGTATTAGTCAAGTTCACGTGACGAACAGAACCAGACAACCAGTCACCTGCTTGGACCCCTATAGGTGACACCAGACCTGGGAAACAATAAGGGGAGGGATGTGTTGGGTCAGCCAGGGTCAGATCCACCTGCAATGGAGCCTCCATCATGGGAATCTTCCCTGGCATCATCAGGTGGCTCAGGTGTCCTTCCTGGGGTCCCTTCCCAGCCAACATTGACCCTGAAGATACACGATTTGCTCCAGCCCCCTCCCACTGTCCTCCCCTCCCCGCTGGCCACGCCTTTGCTACAAAGCCCAGCCTTCAAGAGCCACCCCTGGGAAGTGAGTTGGAGTCTCGTGCTCCTGGGCAAGCAGAAGGGCCTGGAATCCCATCCAAGTGGGCCAGACAGGACCAAACGGTCCACAGTGAGGTACACCTGTCTGGAGGCTACAGTTTCCCCAGCCAAAAATTAGCATCACTCACTGTCAGAAGCACCCCTAGACCTTTCCCAAATTACCTGGGCTCTGAGAAGGGCCAAGATCCACGTTCAAGCTTTTTTTATTTTCTCTGCCTCTTGGCTGTGACCTCTGTCCTGAGACAACTGAGGCAGAGGCGGTGTGGGGGGTTGGAGGTGTGGCAGCCAGACAAATAAAGGGATTTCTGTCCCTTTCTGAGTCTGCTTGCGGGGGAGGGGGCACAGAGTTGATTCTCGACTCTAGCAAGAGTGGATTCCCGTCCTTAAAGCACAAGTCCTGAGCCAGGAAAAACAGAATGATCTAAGATCAAACATTATTTGGCATGATAGTTCTTTTTTTTTAATTTTTTTTTATTGTGGTAAAAGTCACATAATATAAAACCTACTATTTTAACCATATTTAACTATACAGTTCAGCAGCACTAAGTACATTCGCATTGCTGTGCAACTCATCATCACCCATCTCCTGAATTCTTTACCTTCCTAAACTGAAACTCTGTCCCCATTAAACACTAACTCCCCATTTCCCCTCCCCACCCATCCACCCTTCTGCCCCTGGCATCTGCCAATGTACTTTCTGACTCTATGAATTTGACTATTCTAGGTACCTGGTGTAAGTAGAATCAAACAGTATTTGTCTGTACCTACTGTATATTAGAATGGCATGATACTTCTTAAAACTGTAGGAAACTTTTCCATGATAAAAAACAAAAAACAAAAAAACCTAGTCTCTGTTCTTGGTGTGGCTGGTTCCCCCCACCCCCAGCAGACTGGAGGCTCTGCCTCTCATTAGCTGTGGGGTCTTGGGCAAAGCTGTGCCCTCTGTAGGCCTGGGTTTCCCCATATGTGTGCTCGAGATGACTCTGCAAGCCTGACAGGGGCTGCTGCCCAGGGAAGAGTGACCGCGGCTTCCTATCAGGGGACAGCCTGTCTAATCCCACCTGGATTTGCTTCAGTGCGTGGGGGAGAGTGAGGATGGTGGTAGCTTTCTCTGTGGTTCCTTAGCAGCCTAGACCAGGCCTCAAGCTTTTCCTCTTTGATCAGAAAGAGCCAGCTCACTGGCAGGCAGTCCCCAGGGACTCAAGGATCAAGACTTGATAGAATTGACCTGGATGGTTTTAGAGGGCAATGCGGGCCCGGCTGAGATGCCCAGTTTATCTCTGTGTCCTGGCCTCGGGCTCACCTGTGAGGGTCTCCAAGATCAGCTGCTGCATCCCCCTGAGCAGCATTAAAGAAAACAGTGGGTGATGGAGAAGGGATGCTCTCCAGGAAACCCACTGGCTTCACCCCTGACCCTGAATGGTTTGGAGTTGGAGGGTCCCTGTGCCAGCAGCACTCATGCCCACCCTGGGTGGCTTGGGTACCTGTGCTGACACTACCCTAGCAGACAGGATGTGCAGCAGCTCCCGGACATGGTGAGTTTTGCCCACAAGCGGAAGGAGGAGGTGGGTGCCAGGGAGAGCCTCAGACCCCCCAAGGCTGTGGACTCTTTGAGAAACCGAATCATCCCACCCTGCAACCATCCCTCAACCAACACTAAACGGTGCAAATCCCTTCACTGATTTTTCTTTACCAAATGCTTTGGCTCACATGTGGGTCCAAAGAGGACCCACTGTCTATGATCTTAATTTTTAAAAGCTGAGGGTGTTTGCTTCTGGATTTCCTCGCAGCCTAGGGTAGAAAATAAGAAAAAGAGGAATGGAAAAATCTTCAAAGAGAAGATCTGAGACTTGTGATTCACCATGTAATCTATCAGAAGGTAGCCATCCCCACCCCTCAGCGGTTCAGTCCATGCACTAGTAAATGCTCGGGGATGGAGGGTAAAAGCAGCAAACCCAGGCTCGGGGTTCCCAGGAATAACCAGCCATCAGCCACTGGCCTGTCCCAGCCAATGGAAGAAGTGGTCCTCAGGCCCACTGAAGCTGCCCAGGTACTGAAAACCTAAAAGAATGCATCCCCCAGGCGTTAACCAACACCTTCAGCAAGCATTTGTCCTCTCCTCCCTCAAGAAGTTTATGGACACAGAAGAAATCAATTGAAAACAGTTATTAACATTAAACAACAATATGATCAATATCAAATTATAACAGTACAACACCTTCAGCAAGTGTTCGTCATCTCTTCCCTCAAGAAGATCATAGAGGAACTTCCCTGGTGGCTCAGTGGCTAAGAATCCGCCTGCCAATGCAAGGGACATGGGTTCAAGCCCTGGTCTGGGAAGATCCCACATGCCAGGGAGCAACTAAGCCTGCGAGCCACAACTACTGAGCCCATGTTCCACAACTACTGAAGCTCTTGCACCTAGAGCCTGTGCTCCTCAACGAAGAGAAGCCACTGCAATGAAAAGCCCGCGCACTGCAACAAAGAGTAGCCCCCGCTTGCCGCAACTAGAGAAAAGCACGCACACAGCAACAAAGACCCAACCAACGCAGCCAAAAATTAATTAATTTTTAAAAAATTCATAGACACAGAAGAAATAAATTGAAAACAGTTATTAACATTAAACAACAATATGATCATATCAAATAATAATAGTAGCTACTAATCTACCCTTTGAGATTAAAAGATTAATTCCATTCTATTGAGAAGAAAGCTTTATAACTAACATTCATTGGATGCTGATTATAAGTCAGACATATTCTATGTATGATCATCTCACACATAAACCTCATGGCATCATTTGTGGTAGGTTCTACTATCAAGTTCATTTTACAAATGAGGACACTGGAGCCCAGAGAGGTTAAGAAACTTGCCCAAGGTCACACAGCTCATAGGTGGTAGAGTACACATTTGAACCCAAGCCATCTGACTCAGCCTCTACATTTTACTGCCTCAGGTAAAGGTCCAAAGGTGTAAATGGTTTCCCGTTCACATAGCTGCTACCCTGGGGCCCAGACTGCACCCCAGGCCCTTGGACTTTTAACCTCACAGACAAGTGAGGTATCCACGTTGCATCCTGGACACAGAAGCCCTGGGTGGTGCGTGGTGAGGAGAGGGTTGTGCTGCAGCCCCGACAGGATAGACACCCGCCAGTCTCAGGCCCTGCAACATTCTCTGCCATTAGGCGCTTTGGAGACTTGGAGTCCAGAGGTGGGAACAGCTGGGCTGGCGCTGCATCTCTGACAACCAGCATATCAGGAAAAGCCCGGCTGCCCACCATGCACTCCTGGTCTCAACCCAGTCCAGCCCCTTCATGAAAAACCACAATCCCGTCTCTCTCCCAATTCCTCAACCCAGAGCACTGTCTGCCGTCTCCTCTCATCCCTCACACCTTCACAGGGACCGTGGGACATGAATCACTTCCCTCTGTCAAGGTTATATTTTCTTGTTTTAAAAAGAGCACCTATTCTTCTTATTATTCTGAGGATGAAAAAAATTTGCCTCTTTTTTTGGCTTAGAAGGTAGCTGAATTTTTCAATATATTCATGCAAACGAGATATTTCATCTCATGGATTTTATCCCAGTTCTGTCTATGCACATTTTAAATAAATTAAGATGAAATAAATCCATTTTATTATATTACCCAGTGCCATCTCCATGAAATAATGCCCATATTTGTATTTCCTAAGGAATGTTGACGTGGCTAAAAATGTTGCAGCAAGTGTAATCTTTGAGGATTGTGCTGCCAGAAAAAAATAAATCTAGGCCTTTGTTTAGAGCCTAGAGTGGCACCGCTTTTGATTGAAATGGCTTGAAATATCCGTCCCCAAAACATGGACAAGGCAGTAAAGTATACAGAATTGATCACCATTGGCTCAGACACAAAAGTGGTGTGTCTTCCTTTGTTTTCTTAACATCTGTTCTCTCCCTCCCAGCATAAACCACCCGGCAGAAATAAATTACGCCGGCTCCCTTTTTCCCGGAAGGAGAGGTGAGGGTTTGCAGGGGGCTGGTCCTGAGGTGCCCCGGGGCTCTCCCTACTACCCACGCAGCAGCCGTGGAGTCTCCAGACCATCTTTTCCTGGTTCCCCTCAGTACTGGCGCTGACCACAAAAACTCCAGCCTCTCCACTTTCTACTTCCTTCATGAAAGGGAGGGACCCGTGTGGATCCTGGGAGAAGAAACCTTACTCTCTTAGCATCTTACTTGCTTTGAAAGGCAGGTGGACAAGCATTGGTGACCCCTGTGAAGCCAGCATTGCTGCCAAGCCAATCTCTGAAGCCGGCTGGCACTCAGGGACAAGAAGGGCTCCCTTTCGTCCAGGAGGTAAACTGGGATCACAAAGAACGGATGAGACTGAGTGACAGCCCAGCCTGTCAACATCCAGAGCCACGCCAAATCCTCCTGATTGGGGCCATGGTTTGCCTAGAACTCAAAGGATAAGGTGGAGGTGAAAAAAAAAAAAAAGGCAAACAAACAAAGACAAAAATAAAACAAAAAAACAGCGTGAGGGAGGGCAACTGCGGGCTCCAGTCTAAAGCCCTGGGCCAGCTCTCCCACTCCTCCTCCTCCTTCTCCACCACACCTGACATTTTTCACTCTCCACCTGGTATTACACGCGACATATGCTGGATGGATGGACAGGAAAACGGATTATTCAATTGTACCCAGATCCTTCTAAACAACCACTCCGGGCATAGTAAACAACGGTAATAGTTGCTGGCCCGCTACACAACAGGCAGGGGCCTCACCCATTAGCATGCCTGTGATACATCAGCCCTCAAGGCCAGAACAGATGTCCCCATGTGCCTGAGCAGCACAGCTAAGGAACTTTGGCTCTTTCTGTGACTGTGCTTGTGGGTATGATTCCCATGCTTTCTGGCAAAAATAAGATGCCTCATCAGAGCAGCCTGCCAGGTTCCCCAGCAAGAACCCAACGCAAATGTACAGCAGCCTCCCTACTAGGAGCCTGTTTCCCATCTCCGGGGGCTCCAGAACAGGCAAGTGCTTGTGCTTGCCAGAGTCTCCAACAGCTGGAAAGATACATATAACCGTGCAGGAAAAAGGTTCCCTTGCAGTGGCAGGTATTGTATCAGGCGCTGATTGTGATGCTGACCAGGGTTCTTGGCCTTCCCCAACCAATAGAAATTGATTAGAGGCCAGACAAGAAATTCAGGCAAGGCCTCATTGGGGCCCCTGCTGCAGCAGGGGGGAGCGAAAACAAGTAACAAGTTCCCTTGTTCACTTGCTCCCCAAGGTGGGTTGAGCTGGTTTCTTATATGGAGTGAGGGTAGGGATGTGTCCAGGGATAGAGCCAGAGCGGGTGGCTTAGGTGTTTTGCCCACCGCTTTGGCGGTGCTGAGCGCAGGGGGCATGCTCAGCACCCTGCTTTTGCTCCCACCCTTTTTTTACTGCTGGCTCTTCAGAAGTGGCAGTTGGGTTTTTTTGTTCTTTCTGTATCTTATTGTCCAGAATTTGCCCCAACATGCACGCAGTTATTTTCAGTCCCTTATAGTTTCTTTGTATTTTGTTGCTCAAGGAGATGTTTGTCCAGGTGCAAGCACTGCAGCACTGCAGCACAGGGTCCCAGGTCCCAGCCTGTCTCAGTTGAAGAAAAGGCCTCCAGACCCTTTTGTGGGCACATTCATCAAGGCGACCTGTACTTCCTTTTCCCCGGGGACTTTCTCAGGGAGGCCTGATAGCAAATCCCCAAACCTCCAGTGTCTGCAGGCCCAAGTGATATTCTGGGCTGGCTCCTCCTCCCTCCTTTGCTATTAGTGTCAATTAAGTTCAGCCTGACAGGCCACCTTTGACAAAATGCTGTAGGCACAAGGACATAAACAACGCCAAAGCCTTTGGAGTTGATATATGGTTGCATTTAATAAACATTTGTTTGCATATTTTTTATCATGCTAATGAATATAATTACTTTAATTTATGTCATCAAGCTAGGATTCTGTTCTGATCTATACGTCACTTGAATGTTTGGTGTTAGCATTTTGCACACATTGGCAATTTGAAGAAAGGGAAGGATCAGCTCCTCCTACAAGAACTTGGAGCAACCTTCCACAGTTGAAAGCACCCTTGTGGCAGCTAAACACAGGTCTGCAGCTGGGGGTCCCGGCTGAGCACACCCAGAAGGGTGAATAGGCTTTCCACTTCCCAGAAACCCTTCTCCAGAAAACACACATTTTTACTTCCCTGTAATCTCCCCGAATGGAGGCCTCTGAGCACTTACTCCAGCACAATGTCCAACACACAGTTGTGGGAAAAAAAAGTTTTAATCATGGTTTTACTGATTATAAAAGTAATGCACGTTTATTTTAGAAAATTTGAAAAACCATAGACCACAAAGAGATTGGCGGAAGTTGATGAGCTAAACTTCTATTCTCAAAATACTTAGGAAAAAATAAAAAATAAAAAATAAAATATATATATATATCTCCATCCTTCTAAACTGCACTGGATACAGGAAGGGATATTCTTGGTAGATCAGAAGGCATGAGAATTCCCTGAAATGTAAAAAATAGGATGGGATCTGGTAAGGAAAATATATGCTTAGAAAAGAACCACAGCAAATGGTGCAAAGGTGCCAGGGATGTGTCAAGCCTGGGGCTGGTTCGGGGGTGGGGTGGTGGGCACCCCTGGAGCACCTAAAGAGCATTGGTTGAGAACTGCATTAAGAGAGGTCAAGCAGGTCACCCTTAACCACTTCCTTCCCATGGCCAATGTCAAGCATCACTCTGGATGGACACTAGCCTGCAGGAGAGGCAATGTTCTTGAGTACCTCCTCCAGAGAAGCAGGACTGTGCCTGGGTAACCAGAGCCTTCACTCAGTAGCATGGGCCAGCTGCTTCTCATACACACAACACATGGGGGCAAGCTACAGAAAAACATGAAAAATTAACTGAAGCACCAGGCCTGAGACTTCTGCCCCCACCCAGAGACACCATGCAGCCGGAAGCACTGGAGAGAGGAATCACACCATAACAGCCATACCAGACCAACAAGTAATTTCCTTTCACATGGGGCCTGAGGGTCCCCTTCCTCACTCAGAGATACCATGAAGCCAGAGGACCTCTGGCAAAAGGGACCCTGCCACAACAATCACGTGGCCCAGGACACATTTTCCATCCCCCACAGGCAGGGGGCAACCTGCCACACAGCACCCATCCTGGGAAGTGTTCTTTGTCTCTGGGGAAGATCCTCTCCCAGCAAGATTTACCAGATGATCCAGCCTGGGGAAGCTTCTTCTCATTCAAAGAGCACCAGTGGAGACCAATGGGAGCCCCTATGGGAGGAAATAAATCAAGCAGAGCAAAATAACACCATATAGGCTCTGAAAATCAGACTGACATTGAAACTGTAGCCCACAAAAGTTTGCCAGAGCCTGCATGCCAAGCCTAAACAAGGTGACCACCTGCTAAAATGTTTAGGATATAATAATCCAAAGACATCCATCATACCAAGAACCAGGAAAATAACAACTTGAATGAAAAAAGGCAATCCATAGATGCCAACACTGAGATGACTCAGATATTGGAATTAACTGACAAGGATTTTAAAGCAACTATCACAAAAGTGGTTCAATAAGCAATTATACATTCTCTTGAAACAAATGAAAAATTAGAAAAAAATCTCAGTAAAGAAATATAACTTATTAAAAAGAACGAAATGGAAATTATAGAAATGAAAAAGTTAATAATAGAATTTTAAAATTTGCTGGATAGGCTCAATATTGAATGGAAATGACAGAGAATAAAATCAATAAACTCGAGGACAGACCAAGAGAATTTGCCCAATCTGAACAGGCAGAAAATAGATTGAAAAAAATGAACAGATATTCAACTATCTGTGGACAAAAGCAAAAGATGCAAGATTTGTATCACTTGAAGAGGAGAAAGAGAGTAGGCCTGAAAGAGTATTCAAAGAAATATGGCTGAAAATTTCCCAGATTTGGCAAAATATATAAACCCACAGATTCAAAAAAAAGTGAGTAAACTTCAAATAAGATAAATGCTCCCCCTCAAAAAAGATCCATGCTAAGACACATTGTAATTAAATTTCTGAAAACTAAAGACAAAGGAAAATCTTAAAAGCAGCAAGAGAAAAACAGTGCATTACCTAAGGAGAATACAAAATCAAATGACCAGATTTCTCATCTAAAACCATGGAGTCCAGAAGGAAGCAGCCAAAAGAAAAGAATTCTCAAATGAGAATTCTATATCCAGCAAAACTATCCTTTGGGAATGAAGGGAAACAAACAAACAAAAAATCCTCAGACAAAGGAAAAACTAAAAGAACTTATCACTAGCAGACCTACCCATAAAGAATGATTAAATGAAGTTCTTCAAATAGAAAGGAAAAAAATAAAAGGAGATATCATGAAAGATTGAGAAGGAAAAAAGAATAATTGAAAGAGTAGAAATGTGGATAAATGCAATAGACTATTCTCCTCCTCATGAGTTTTCTAAATCACATGTGATGATTGAAGCAAATACTATAACATCATCTGCTATCCAAGAAAATATTTAAAGCTGGGGATATTTTTCAAAAGGGAGGACTGAAATGTAAGTAAAGTTTCCACACATTACTCAAAATGGTAAAATGTTGATATTAGTAGACTATGATAAATCACATATTGATATTGTGATATCCACAGTAACAACTAAGAAAACTATACAAAATGATAACTCAAAAGCACTATACATAGATAACCAACAAGAACCTACTGTATAGCACATGGAACTATACTCAGTGTTTTGTAATGACTTATAAGGGAAAAGAATCTGGAAAAAAAATAGATATATATGTATGTATAACTGAATCACTTTGCTGTACACTTGAAACTAACACAACATTGTAAATCAACTATACTTCAATTAAAAAAAAAACACTATAACTAAGTCAAGATTAAATCTTTTAAAATCTTCAAGTGACCCATAGACAGGCAAGAATGGAGAAACAGAGGGAAAAAATAGAAAACAAAATAAAAGAAAATGGCACACTTAAGCCCTAACACACCTTAAATATAAATGACTTAAATATATCAAATAAAGTCAGAGATTGGAAGGGTGGATAAAAATAATAACCCAAATATATGCTGTTTGTAAGCAACTCACTTCAAATTCAAAGGCATAAGTATGTTAAAAAAAACAAGGGGATAGTAAAAATATACCATGATAGTATATAATTTCTAAAAAGTGGGAGTGGCTATATTAATATCCAGTGAAGTAGACTTCAGAGACAAGAAAATTACTATAGACAAAGAGGGACATTACTCAGTGACAAAAGGATCAATTCACCAGGAGGACAAAATAATCCCAAATTTGTGCACAGACAACAAAATTTCAAATACATGAAACAAAAATTGATAGTGCTTAAGAGAAAAGAGAAATAAAAAAATACACAATTATAGTTGGGGACTTCAATATGTCTTTGGCAACTGATAAACTACCAGACAAAAAATTAGCAAGGATAGAAAAGATCTGAACAACAAAATAAACCAGCAAGTTCTCTCTTACATACAGTAAGTCCGCTACATTCAAACGAGTTCCATTCTGAGAGTGTGTTCGTAAATCCAATTTGTTTGTAAGTCCAACAAAGTTAGCCTAGGTACCCAACTAACACAATTGGCTATATAGTACTGTACTGTAATAGGTTTATGATACTTTTCACACAAATAATACATAAAAAACAAACACAAAAAATAAAGAAAACATTTTTAATCTTACAGTACAGTACCTTGAAAAGTACAGTAATACAGTACAACAGCTGGCATACAGGGGCTGGCGTTGAGTGAACAGGCAAGAAGAGTTACTGACTGGAGGAGGGAGAGGAGGTGGGAATTGGTAGAGCTGAAAGATCATCAGCAATAGGAGATGGAGGGCAAGCTGCAATTTCATTCACGCCTGACATTGATAGCACAGGTTCTGGTTCCTTGATAGGTTCAATTCTATCTACCCTCTTGAAAAAATGATCCAGTGATGTCTGAGTAGTAGCTCTTTTTTTCACATCATAGATGACACTGTAGCACTGGATTGCATTCTGAACAGCTGCTGCAGTCTTCATGTACCATTCAATGTTCGAGTCCTGTGCCTCAAAAACTAACAGTGCCTCCTCAGATAAAGAACATTCCCTTGCCATTTCCTGCATCATGAATCTCTTCAGTTCTTTAGTTACTTCTTCTTCTTCTTGTCTCTCTTCATCCTTTCTCTGGGCCTCCTATTCCATCAGGTCTTCATTAGTAAGCTCCTCGTGTTACACAGCAAGGAATTCAGTGAAGTCGTCTTCTTGCAGATCTAGCTCCAGCTTCTCACTGAGGGTCACTAAGTTGCTGAAGACCTCTTTGGATTCCTCATCCACCTCAAATCCATGAAAATCATGAACAAACCACAGGCAAAGTTTCTTCCAAACTCCATTCATGGTGATGGCCATAACCTCACGCCAAGCAAAGTCAATGATTTTTATGACCTTGTAGATGTTATAGTCCTTCCAAAATTGTCACAAGGTTGTTCCTGATTCACCACTTGCCTTTACTGCCTGACCAAAAATGTGACGTAAATAATATTTCTTGAAAGTATTCAGTAGCAGATGTACTACTTTGATGTTGGAATGAAAGTCGTCCATGAATGGGGGATGGCCCAGAACATTGTTGAGCAGCAAAAGAATGTTGAATGGGACATACTTCTCCAAGCAATATTTCTCTACCACTGGGATAAAGTGGTGGAAAAACCAGTCCTGAAAAATGGCCTGTGTAACCCAGGCTTTGGCGTTACTCTTCCACACAACAGGAAGAGAGCTCTTGGCTATGTTTTTAAGGGTTCTTGGGTTCTCTGAATGATAAACAAATAGAGCCTTCGGCTTCATATTACCAGAAGCATTGCCACCAAACAACATGAGTTAGCCTATCCCTTGCTGCTTTATACTCTGGCATCAATTATTCCTCCTTACTGATATAACTTTGGTCTGGCATCTGCTTCCAGTACAGACCTGTCTCATCCACATTAAAAAGTGGCTTGGGTAAATACACGCCTTCATCAATAATTTCTCAAAGCATTTCAGGAAATTCCCAGGCAGATACCGCATCTGCACTTGCTGCCTCACCACTTACTTTTATGTTGTAAAGGTTGGCTCTAGCCTTGAACCAATGAAACCAGCCATGGCTGGCATTAAAAGATGCACCCTCTGATTCTTCGCCATGTTTCTTCTTCAAGTCTTCATAAAATCTTTTAGCTTTCTGTTTAATCAGCATTAAGCTGAGCGGCACTCGATGCTGATGCTGATCCTGCATCATGTACTGAGAAGCTTCTCCATCTCCTCCATCATTTTCCACACTTCTTGGATATTATTGTCGACATCATTGGCACAGCAGACTTCACATGTTCCACGATCTTGTCCTGTTCTTTAGAATCATGCCGATGGCTGAACAATTCATGTTATAAGAACAAGCGACGTCTACCATCTTTTCGCCTCACTCCACTCTCTCAATTATTTTCACTTTTGTTTCCATTGTTATCGCTTGGCACATCTTAGCAGTACAAGCTACATCACTGCTGCTTTTATGCTTGCATTGGAACACCCTGGGCTTGAAATAAAGATACTGTACTACTGTACCCTATACAGTACTATAAAGTACACAAAAGCACAACCACTTGTAGAGGATGCACACACGTGACAATGTACGCCAGATATGTGAACTAACTTACGTGACTGGACATGCGAACGCACGTTTGCATCTTTGAAAGTTTACAACTTCAAGGTTTGTATGTAGGGGACTTACTGTATATAAAATACTCCACACAACAACAGCAGCATATACATTTTTTTCAAAGGGCTCATGGAATATTCACCATAAACCAAATAATGGGACCATAAAACAAACCTCAACAAACATAAAACAATTTATGTTATACAAAGTATGTTTTCTGACCATATCAGAATCAAACTAGAAATCAAATAATGAAAAAGGAAGGAAGGAAGGATGACACAAATTCCATACAATCTACTCCAGAAAAACAGAATAAGAGGAAACACTTCCAAACTCGTTTTGCAAGGTCAGTATTACCCTTATACCAAAACCAGACAAAAATAGTAAAAAAAAGAAAGAGAAAATTACAGACTAACAAACTTAGACACAAAAATGCTCAACAAAATATTAGCAAATCAAATCTAGCAATGTATTAAAATAATTACCCACCATGACAAAATGAAATCTGTTCCAGATATGTAAAGCTGGTTCACCATTCAAAAATCAGTCAATGTAATCAACCATATCAATAAGCTAAAGAAGAAAAACTGAGTGATCATATCAATCAAAGAAAAACATTTGACAAAATATAATACCCATTTAGGATAAAAACTCTCAGCAAGTTAGGACTAGAGGGGAACTATCTCAACTTGATAAATACCATCTACAAAAACACTACAGCTAACATCAAACTTAATGGCAAAAGACTGAGTGCTTTCTCTCTAATATCAAGAACAAGGCAAGAATGTCACTCTCTCCACATTTATTCAACATATTACTGGGAGTTCTAGCCACTGCAAAAGGAAAAGAAAAGAAACAAAAGGCATACAGATTGGAAAGGAAGAAATAAACCATCCTTATTTGAAAATGATATGCTTATCTACAGAGAAAGGGTTTTACAAAAACATTCCAAGAACAAATAAATGAGTTTAGTAAGGTCACAGGATAAAAGGTCAACACAAAAATCAATTGCATTTCTATATATCAACAATAAACATGTAGAGACCAAAATTTAAAACGCAATACCACATAAAATCACTCCAAGGAAAATGATACATTTAGGTATAAATTTACAAAAGATATCCATGATCCAAATGCTGAAAATTACAAAACGCTAGTAATGAAATCAAAGACCTACATACGTGTAAAGATATACCACATTCACGGATTATAAGACTCAAGATAACAAAGATATCAATTCTCTCCAAACTGATTTATAGTTTTAATGCAATTTCTATCAATTTATACAGAAAAAATAAATTCTAAAATTTATATGGAAAGGCATAAAACTTAGAATGACTAAAACAATCTTGAAAAAGAATAAAGATAACAAATAAAAGACTAAATAAGGAATTACTCTACCTGATAACAAAGCTTACTATAGAGCTACAGCAATCAAGACAGTGTGTTACTGGTGGAGGGGATAGACACACAGACAGAACACAACAGAGAAGCCAAAAATAGACCCACACAAATATGCACAAATGATTTTTAACACCACCATTCAGTGGTGCTGGAACAAGTAAAATTTCATAGGCAAAAACTAAGCCCTTCACACTTTAAAAAAAAAAAAGACTCAAAATAGATTATGGACTTAAACATAAAAGACAAAACTATAAACCTTTCAGAAAAAATATAGGAGAAAATTTGAAGGATCTACGGCTAGGCAAAACATTCTTTGACTTGACACCAAAAGCATGATCATAAAAGGAAAAATTTATATATTGGACTTCAGAAAAATTTTAAATTTTTGCTCTGCAAAAGCCCATGTGAAGAGGATGAAAAGATATGCTATAGATAGGGAGAAAATATTTTCAAACCATATATCCAACAAAGTACTAGTTTCTAGTATATAGAAAGAACTCTCAAAACTCAACAGTAAAAATACAAATAATTGAATTAGAAAATGAGCAAAAGGCATAGCATCATTTCACTGAAGAGTACACATAGCTGTCAAATAAGCACATGAAAATTCAGTCAACATCATTAGCCATTAGGGAAATGTAAATTAAAAGCGCAATGAGATATTACTACATACCTATCAAAGTGGCCAAAATAAAAAATAGTGGCAATACCAAATGCAGGTGAGGATGCACAGAAACTGGGTCACTCATACATTGCTGATGGGAATACAAAATGGTAAGCCACTCTGGAAAACTCTTTGGCAGTTTCTTAAAGAACTAAAGATGCAACTACCATATGACCCAACAACTGTACTCATAGGTATTCATCCCAAAGAAAGAAAATTTATGTTCACATAAAATCCTGTACATAAATGTTTATAGCAGATTTATTTGTAATAGCCAACACAGGAAACAGCCCAGATGCCCTTCAACAAATAAATGGTTAAGCAAACTGTGGTACATTCATACCCTAGAATACTACCCAACAGTAAAAAAGGAATGAGTATTGATTACATGCAACACCTTTGATACATCTCTAGGGAATTAAGCTGAGTGAAAAAAGGTCAGTCCCAAAGGGTTACATACTAGGTATATAGTTCCATTTATATAACATTCTTAAATAGCAAAATTATAGAAATGGAGAACAGATTCTTGATTGTCAGGGCTATAGCCAGCCAGCTGGCTGTGGGGATGTGGAAGAGCAGGGTAAGGGATCCTTAGAGTGTAGAACTCTTATGTATCTTTTGAGTAGTTCAATGTCAATATCTTGGTTGTTATATTACACTGTAGTTTTACCAGATGTTACTATCGGAAAAACTAGGTAAAGAGTACATGTGATCTCTCTTTTATTTCTTACAACTGTATATGAATCTACGATTATCCCAACATTCTTAAGTCATAGCCACTTGGAAAACATTTTGACAGTTTCTTGTAAAGTTCAGCATATAATTACCATATGACCTAGCCATCCTACTTCAAGGTATTCACCAAAGAGAAATGAAGACATAGGTCTACACACAAAGAAAAACTTATATGTAATTTTTCATGATCACCGGCATTTAGAAACCACCCAACTGTTCATCAACCAGTAGCACAACCATACAATGGAATTCTACTTAGCAATACAAAGGAAGAAGCAATGGGCATATTGCAACAACATGGATGAAGCCCAAAAGCCTTGTGCTGAGTGAATGAAGCCAGACTTGAAAGGATACATATTGTATGATTCATTTTATGTCACATTCTGGAAAGGCAAGACTCTACAGATGGAAAATAAATTGGTAGTTGTCAGGGTAGGGGGAGCAGAATGACTGAAAAGGAGCTCAAGGGAGTTTTGGGTTAAAAGAAATAATGTATATGTAGATCATGGTGGTATTCACACACTGTCTACACTTGTCAAAATTCATTAAACTGTAAGTCTAAAAAGTATGAAAAAATTAACTGAGGATCCTAATTATGAGATAATGATGGAGCCAAAAAACACCAAACATTTGAGGAAACCTAGCCAAACAATGAGGGGCACCAAATTCAATAAACAGAAAAATCATAAGTGTAAATTGAGTCAATAGACAAGTAGAAACCAACTTTAAATGAATTATTAACAAAATACTATATCTTCAGAGTAACTATGAAAATGGCTATTTCAAACAATCAACTTGAGATCTTGTAAAGAAAAACATAACAGTTAAAATTTAAAAGAAGAAACTCAACAACAGGTTAAATAGAGAATAGACACACGTGAAAAGCAAATTAATGCACTGAAATACTGATTCCCCAGAATAAAACACAGGACAAAATGATAGCACAAAAGGAAGGAAGGAAGTGGTGGAGGGAGAGAGGGAGGAAGGAAGGGA
Source organism: Balaenoptera acutorostrata (assembly GCF_949987535.1). Classification (NCBI taxonomy): domain Eukaryota; kingdom Metazoa; phylum Chordata; class Mammalia; order Artiodactyla; family Balaenopteridae; genus Balaenoptera; species Balaenoptera acutorostrata. The sequence goes on from NC_080082.1 coordinate 47,197,062, forward strand.
GGGATGGTGAGAGACAGACTTTGAAGGTAGATCCAGAAGTCCTGAGATCTTCTTAATTCCAGAGGTGAAACAGAGAGAATGGAATGGAAGAAAAAGGCAGAGAAATAATATGTGAAAAATCTCCTGAAGAAAAAGAATCAAGTCTTTAAATTGAAACTGTCCATAAATACTGAACAGAATAAAAGGAAAAACTGTAATTAAAATTATATCTGTGAAATTCAGAGAGCCAAGTAAAAGCCCTAAATTCTCCCAGAAAAAAAAAAAAAAATGTTACCTGTAAAAGAAAAAGGATCAAAAAGCAAAACAAAACAAAACAAAAAACAACAAGGATCACACTGGCAACTGATTTCTTTTCAGCAATTCAGAATACTGAAGAGCAACATTATAAAATTTCTGAGAAAATAATTATATTGAATTTACATTTCTATATCCAGCCAAAATATCAGTCAAGCATTTTAAATCATTCAATGACTCGAAGTTTACCACACACAAATCCTTCCTGGAAGAATTACATGGAGTATTGAAGCAAGATAAAATGAAGTAAGACCCAAGACTATTGGAAGATAAAAATAGTGCACAAAGAAATTGGTAAAATTTATAGTTCAGTCTGAATAATTGAAAGAAAATTATACAACAAACAGGGAATAAAACTTCAATGGATAACCATACAGGAGGTGGCAGGGGACAGTGGGAGAAGAAGTAGGGAAACAAATAGTAGGGAGAAGATCTCAATTAAATCTAGAGATGAAAATAAAATCTAATCCATATTTTCCGAGTAAATACAAACAAAATTTTTTAATGATTTAACTGCCAAAATATTGGAGAGAAAACATGTATGTAAATGTGTAGGAAAAGTTGTAGAGGGACAGGTGCTGGTAATGTTGAGTCCCTGTGGGGGAGATACAGGGGAGGGGGGAGGGGTTGGTCTGAGGGATTTCAGCATTATCTGTAGTACGCTCATTTTTACAAGAATGTGTTTGTGTACTTTTGTGCTGTTTAACAAAATAAGGTAAATAAATATAAAACACAGAGAGAATGATAAATGTCATCACTGCCCAGAGATAATAAATTTTAACTCTGTAGTGCTTTTCTATCTAGGTTTATTTACTCACACATACAGTATTTAGAGATAAATAGAGATAAAGTTAGAGATAACTTTATATGTATTCACATACAGCGGGGTTTCCTATCTTTTTATAAAATTAAGCCTTTATATTTATTGACATTTTGCAGTTCTTCCATACATTCATAACATATTTCCATACCAGTAAATAGTCTTCAACAGCATTATTTTTAATGGCTGAATAATATTCCATACTTTACGCACCATGATTTATTCAACAATTTATTGGATCAAGATGGTGGAGGAGTAGGACGTGGAGCTCACCTTCTCCCACAGAAACATTAAAAATACATCTACAGGTGGAACGATTCACACAGAACAGCTACTGAATACTTACAGAAGGGTATTCAGACTCCTGAAAAGACATGAAAACCTCCATGTAGCCAGGTAGGACTAAAGGAAAAAGAAAAAGAAGGAATAGAGATAGAGCCTGCGCCCCAGGGAGGGAGCTGTGAAGGAGGAGAGGTTCCCGCACCCAGGGAAGTCTCCTCACCGGCAGGGAGGATGGAGGGGGAGCTTCGGAGCCTAGGAGGAGAGCACAGCAACCGGTTTGTGGAAGGCAACACGGAGAGGGACCTGCACAGAGGCTCGGCACTGCTTCCTTGCACTCCCCAGCCTGAGACACTCCTCTGTCAGTGTGGGTGGGGGCTGAGTGCTGAAGCTCCGGCTTCAGAGGATGGACCCAGGGAGAGGACCAGGGCTGGCTGTGGGGAAACGGCCTGAAGAGGCTGGGCTGTGGCAACTAAGGGTGTACGCGGAAGAAGCCTGGGCCTGCCAGGGAGGCAAGGCTTCATATTGGGGGACACATGAGGAGAGGGGCAGGACTACCATAAGAGCTTCTTCTCCTGTGAGCACTCCCAGGGAACAGGGCACCGCCTACAGGAGCTCCCAGGGCAAGCGCAAGTCACCACCACCATCATGGGCTCCAGAGGCGGGCATGGGCCGGCACTACCAGACCCCAGGCCCTGATCCTGCTGTCCTGGGAGGACACAGATAGCACCTGCCCCTAGGAAATCCGTGAGCAAGCGCCAAGCCCTGCCGCCCAGTGTCCCAGGAGAGGCCAAGGGCCGCTGTACCTGCACACCCCATATCAAGGGGATAATGGTCAGCACACACTGAGGGAAGAGGCAGCAAGCATCCAAACCAAAAGCAGCCCCTCGATTCCAGAAAAGAGGGCTGAGTAGAAGAACTTGAGCTCACCTCCTCTCATGAAAACACCAAAATCACAACTAACTGCTGAACAACCATCCATAAAAAAGACTGGAACCTACCAAAAAAGATATTTTACATTCAAAGACAAAGAAGAAGCCACAATGAGGCAGCAGGAGGGGCACTTTCATGACATAATCAAATCCCATACCCTCCAGATGGGCGACCCACAAACTGGAAAATAATTATATTGCAGAGGTTCTCCCACATTGATCAGTGTGAGCTCCCCCAAAGGTTGCCATTTTGGCATCAAGGCCCAGCCCTACCCAACAACCTACAGGCTCCAGTGCTGGGAAGCCCCAGGGCAAACAGCCATCCGGATAGGAACACGGCCCCACTCATCAGCAGACAGGGTGCTTGAAGCCATACTGAACTCACAGCCACCTATGAACACACCACTTGACACGGCCCTGCCCACCAGATGGACAAGACCCAGATCCACCCACCAGTGGGCAGGCACCCAATCCCTCCCACCAGGAAGCCTGAACGAGCCTCGGAACCAACCTTACCCACCAGACGGCAGATACCAGAAGCAAGAGGAGCTACAGCACTCCAGCCAGCAGAAAGGAGAACACAAACACAGAAAGTCAGACGAAATGAGATGGCAGAGAAATATGCTTCAGATGAAGGAACAACATAAAAACCCACAATAACAACTAAATGCAGAGGAGATATTTAACAATTTATTATTGGATATTTAAGTAGTTTTCAATTTTTTTGCTAATTTAAATAACACCACAATGGATATCATTATATATGGATCTGTGTGCCCATCTGTGATTATTCCACTTGAATTTCTAGAAAATCAATCAGAATATACACATTTTTAAGACATTTAATGCTTACAGCAAAACTATCTTGCATAAAATATATCTCATCTAATATGGAATAAAATCATCTTCATCAAACTTCCTTCAGCATTTATAATATTTTTTCTAAATTTCTGACAATAAGTTAAGACTGTTCAAAGCTGCATATCTTTGATTACTACTAAAGTAATAAGGTTAAACAATTTTTGCCTGTATTTATTGTCCAGTTATATTTCTAATTTTGGTAATTGCCTGTTTATTCTCTTCTATCTTTTTTCTACTTCATATTAATCTATAAAATCTATTAATATTATAAATAATAGCTTTATCCCTTTGATATGTATATTTACCCTTTAATTTCATTTGTGACATTATTTGAAAAACAATTTATATTTTTATGCCGTCTAATGTATCAGTTTTTTCCTGCCTTTGATGTCATGTTAATGAGACTGTCCTCACTATTACATCAACATTTACCTTATTCTTATTCTACTTTGGTTTCATTTTTGTGGTCTAATCCCTAATACATCTGGGACTATCTAGCTTTATGGTAAGGCTCTATCTTTACTTTTTCCAAATGATTAAATGATTAAATATCATTTCTACTGTCCCCACTGATTTTTTAATAAATACCATTTATCTTAATTCCAAAAGAAATAATAGTATATATCCTTATTATAAAAGTCAAACAATCCAGACAAAGCAAAAATTCTCTTTGACCAAACCCTTATTCAACCTCCAGTTGCATTCTCTCATCAGAAATAACTGTTGCTATCAGCTTGATATGTGGAAACCCAGAGTTTTTTTCATAGTAAAAATAGCTAACTTATGAGTGCTTACCACATGCCAGGCAGTTCTCTAAGTGCTTTACATATATTAACTTGTATAATCGTCCCAACAGCCTACAAAGTAGATGCAACAGCTATTTTACCATTTTATGCAAAAGAGGAAACTGAGACAGGAAGTTGGAGGGGGCGGGGACTGAGGAACTTTCCCAGGGACACCCAGGTGGCAGAATCCGAATTTGAACCCCAGGGAATCCAGCTTCAGAATTAGCCAGAACATTAATCAATGTCCTGCTGTCTCACAATACACTTACCTACACATCAGTGAAAAATACACAGCATTATTTACTTTTAAAAAGAGAGTTAGGGGATTTGATATGATACAATACATATTGTGCTGCAACTTACTTTTTCCAAATGTCAACTTATCTGGGTTGTTTTTCCATATCAATTCATATAAATCAACTTCATTTTTTTACAACTGCTATTCAGTATGATTTACCATAGTTTATTTAACCCTTCTATCATGTACATGTATATTTTGGTTGTTTCCAGTCTTTTGTCATTGACAAGGCTGCAAAGAACAGCCATCTGAGCTTGATGTTCTCTAGAAGAGTATATCTTTGACTAGCTTTCTAATTTCTTCAATAGAAATTAACATATTTATATTTTCTATGACTTCTTGAGCTAAGTTTGGTAATTTGGTTTTCTTAAACAAAATCATTCATTTCATCTACTTTTTTAAAGTTATTAATATAAAGGAAGTATCTTATAAAACTTAATTCCCTCTGTATCTGTAGTTACTGCCCCTTATCTTATTCATGATGCTGTTTATTTATACTCTCTCTTTTTTCTTAATTACATTTGAAGGTTTTATTGATCAATTCTAATGGCTTTGTTTCTCTTATTTGTTTTATTAATGTCAGTTTTTATCTTTATTACTTTCTTTTACTTTCCAGAGATCTGATAATTTTTTTGTTCTTTTTCTAGTATCCTGAATATTATGCTTGGTCCATTTGATTTCAGTTCCCCTCATTTTCTAATGTGTGCATTTAAGTCCATAAATTTTCCTCTAATTGCTGCTTTGGCCACATCTCACAGGTTTTAATATTTAATGCTCTGTTGTTTATTTTTAAATAGTTTGTAGCTTGCACTTTTTATTTCCTTATTAACACAAGAATTTTTATAAGTATTTTTATATTTATGATCATAGGGATCTATTTCCTCTCTCCTTGAGTTGTTATTTCCTCATTTGGTCAGTGAATAAGTCTATACGATCTCTACTTTTTAGAAGTTGCTGAGATTTCCTGTGTCGTCAAGTATTTTTTCAATTTGTCTGAGTGGTTTATACATGTTTGAAAAGAATGAGTATTAGATGTTTCTTAGTACCAGGTTGTTCATTGTGCCAATTAAATTCTATTTTTAAAATAGTTATTTATTTAAAAAGTATGCAATTTGTCCTCCTATGATTGCAGATTTGTTAGTTTGTCTTTGTTTTTCTATTTGTTTTTGTTTTATATTTTCTGAAGCTACATTTTTAAGGGCACAGGTACATAATTGTTACATCATCTTGGTGGATTTTTTTTAACAATATGAATCCCTGTGCATACTCTTTAATGTGTCCCCTCTGACTTAAATAAAATGGCACCTAAATTACATTAAAAATTTTTTAATACAGTTAGGCTTATTTCTTAACTCTCTGCTTCTCTCCATTGATTTAACTTATTATTTGGGGGCCACTATCATCTTTTGTCCATTGTGGCTTTATAAATTAATTTATTAGACAGATAAATTATTGGTTGCTCTAGTATATTCATTCATCCATATTAACTTTAGATTTATTTCATAAAATTCCCAAAAATCCAATTAAAATTTTTTCTAGAATAGAATTATTTATAACCAATTTGGGGAGATCTCAATGTACTTAAGTCTTCCCACACAAGCCTCAGGAAAATTTTATTTCTTTCATATGTGTCTGACCCACTTCTTAATTATTTTCTTTTTTTCGGATATTTTCTATTTTGTGTCATCTATATAAATAAAATATTTTTCTTTCTCTTTTATCTCTGTTATTACTGTTTTTATTTTATATAGGACATCTTTTGACTTCTACTATGTGTTTTATAATTGGACATATTATTGAATATGGTATTGGAATATTTCAGACAATGCTCTTAGGGTTTTTTAATACTGTCATAAAATAGCAATAATTTTATTTGACCATTCCAATCTTTATTCCACAATTTTTTATTACTTTGACTATAATGTTCATTGTGTAACTATCTTAGGCTTTGTTTGTTACTATAACAAGAATTCCTTTAAGTTTTCTATTTTGAGTATGGTATAGGCTGTCATTTTCAGATAGAGTATGTTTATCATGCAAAGCAGGATTTCTCAACCTTGGCACTTTTGATATTTCAAGCAGGATAATTCTTTGGGGGGTGGGGTGGGGGAAGGAAGCTGTCCTGTGCATAGTAGGATGTTTAATAGCATCCCTGACCTGTACCAAATAGATACTAGTAACGCCAACCCCAAATCACGACTATTAAAAATGTATCCAGATGTTGTTAAATGTCCCCTTGGTGGCAAAATTTTCCCTGGTTGAGAACTACTAGTGTAATGATTTTGCCTTCTATTACTATTTTAATCATAACCTTCGGAAAGACTGGATGTTGAACTTTATCAAATATCTTTTTGACATATGATTACATATTTTTCTCCAATGGCCTATAGATATGATAAATTTTTAATTACATATTTCCTAATTTGGTCCATTTTTATAATACTGGAATAAGGCCTTATTGGTCAAGGTATATATATTTTTTTTTAACAAGTTCTGGAAATTTGATGTATAACTGATAGGAGTTCCAGAAATTTTTTTTTTTAATTTATTTATGGCTGTGTTGGGTCTTTGTTTCTGTGCGAGGGCTTTCTCCAGCTGCAGCAAGCGGGGGCCACTCTTCATCGCGGTGCGCGGGCCTCTCACTATCGCAGCCTCTCTTGTTGCGGAGTACAGGCTCCAGACGCGCAGGCTCAGTAATTGTGGCTCATGGGCCCAGTTGCTCCTTGGCATGTGGGATCTTCCCAGACCAGGGCTCGAACCCATGTCCCCTGCATTGGCAGGCAGATTCTCAACCACTGCGCCACCAGGGAAGCCCATATTATTTCTTAATAGTGTTCTTCTTTCTGAAGATTATTTTGGCTATTTGGGGTCTTTTGTGTTTCCATGTGAATTTTAGAATTGTCTTTCTATTTCTGTAAAAAAATGCCATTGAAATTTTTATAGAGATTGCACTCAATCTGCAGATCACTTTGGGTAGTATGGATATTTAAACAATATTAATTCTTCTAATCTATGAACATGGGATGTCTTTCCATTTATTTGTGTCTGCTTTAATTTTTTTCATCAGTATTTTATAGTTTTCAATGTACAAGTTTTTCATCTCCTTGGTTAAGTTTATTTCTAAATATTTTATCCTTTTTGGTGCAACTGTAAATGGGATTGTTTTCTTAATTTCCTTTTCAGAGAGTTCACTTTTAGTGTATAGAAATGCAACTGATTTTTGTGAAAATAAATAAGGAAATACAAGTTTTAAATGATACATTAAACAAGATGGACTTACTGATATTTATAGGACATTCCATCCAAAGACAACAGAATACACCTTCGTCTCAAGTGCTCATGGAACATTCGCCAGGAGAGACCGTATCTTGGGTCACAAATCAAGCTTTGGTAAATTTAAGAAAATTGAAATCATATCAAGTATCTTTTCCGACCACAACACTATGAGACTAGATATCAATTACAGGAAAAAAATCTGTAAAAATTACAAACACCTGGAGGCTAAACAGTACACTACTTAATAACCAAGAGATCACTGAAGAAATCAAAGAGGGAATCAAAAAATACCTAGAGACAAATAGCAATGAAAACACGATGACCCAAAACCATTGGGATGCAGAAAAAGCAGTTCTAAGAGGGAAGTTTATAGCAATACAATCCTACCTCAAGAAACAAGAAAAATCTCAAATAAACAACCTGACCTTACACCTAAAGCAATTAGAGAAAGATTAACAAAAAAACCCCAAAGTTAGCAGAAGGAAAGAAATCATAAAAATCAGATCAGAGGGCTTCCCTGGTGGCGCAGTGGTTGAGAATCTGCCTGCCAATGCAGGGGACACGGGTTCGAGCCCTGGTCTGGGAAGATCCCACATGCCGCGGAGCGGCTGGGCCCGTGAGCCACAATTGCTGAGCCTGCACGTCTGGAGCCTGTGCTCCGCAACAAGAGAGGCCGCGATGGTGAGAGGCCTGCGCACCGCGATGAGGAGTGGTCCCCACTTGCCGCAACTGGAGAAAGCCCTCGCACAGAAATGAAGACTCAATACAGTCATAAATAAATAAATAAAAGAACGTGAATTTCTTAAAAAAAAAAAAAAATCAGATCAGAAATAAATGAAAAAGAAATGAAAGAAACAATAGCAAAGATCAATAAAACTAAAAGCTGGTTCTTTGAGAAGATAAACAAAATGGATAAACCATTAGCCAGACTCATCAAGAAAAAAAGGGAGAAGACCCAAATCAATAGAATTAGAAATAAAAAAGGAGAAGTAACAACTGACACTGCAGAAATACAAAGGATCATAAGAGATTACTACAAGCAACTATATGCCAGTAAAATGGACAACCTGGAAGAAATGGACACATTCTTAGAAAAGCACAACCCTCTGAAACTGAACCAGGAAGAAATAAAAAACTATAAACAGACCAATCACAAGCACTGAAATTGAGACTATGATTAAAAATCTTCCAACAAACAAACACCCAGGACCAGATGGCTTCACAGGTGAATTATATCAAACATTTAGAGAAGAGCTAACAGCTATCCTTCACAAACTTCCAAAATATAGCAAACTCATTCTATGAGGCCACTAGCACCCTGATACCAAAACCAGACAAAGATGTCACAAGGAAAGAAAATGATAGACCAATATCACTGACGAATATAGATGCAAAAATCCTCAACAAAATACTAGCAAACAGAATCCAACAGCACATTAAAAGGATCATACACCATGATCAAGTGGGGTTTATCCCAGGAATACAAGGATTCTTGAATATATGCAAATCAATCAATGTGATACACCATATTAACAAACTGAAGGATAAAAACCATATGATCATCTCAATAGATGCAGAAAAGGCTTTCAACAAAATTCAACACCCATTTATGATAAAAACCTTCCAGAAAGTAGGCATAGAGGGAACTTACCTCAACATAATAAAGGCCATATATGACAATCCCACAGCCAACATCATTCTCAATAGTGAAATAATGAAACCATTTCCTCTAAGATCAGGAACAAGACAAGGTTGTCCACTCTCACTACTATTATTGAACATAGTTTTGGAAGTTTTAGCCACAGCAATCAGAGAAGAAAAATAAATAAAAGACATCCAAATCGGAAAAGAAGAAGTAAAGCAGTCACTGTTTGTAGATGACATGATACTATACATAGAGAATCCTAAAGATGCTACCAGAAAACTACTAGAGCTAATCAATGAATTAGGTAAAATAGCAGTGTACAAAATTAATGCACAGAAATCTCTTGCATTTCAATACACTAATGATGAAAAACCTGAAAGAGAAATTAAGGAAACACTCCCATTTACCATTGCAACAAAAAGAATAAAATACCTAAGAATAAATCTACATAAGGAGACAAAAGACCTGTATGCAGAAAACTATAAGACACTGATGAAAGAAATTAAAGAAGATACAAACAGATGGAGAGATATACCATGTTCTTGGATTGGAAGAATCAACATTGTAAAAATGACTATACTACCCAAAGCAATCAACAGATTTAATGCAATCCCTATCAAACTACCAATGGCATTTCTCACAGAACTAAAACCAAAAAATTCACAATTTGTATGGAAAAACAGAAGACGTTGAATAGCCAAAGCAATCTTGAGAAAGAAAAACGGAGCTGGAGGAATCAGGCTCCCTGACTTCAGACTATACTACAAAGCTATAGTAATCAAGATAGTATAATACTGGCACAAAAACAGAGATATAGATCAATGGAACAGGATAGAAAGCCCAGAGATAAACCCACGCACATATGGTCAGCTTATTTTTCATAAAGGAGGCAAGAATATACAATGGAGAAAAGACAGCCTCTTCAGTAAGTGGTGCTGGGAAAACTGGACAGCTACATGTAAAAGAATGAAATTAGAACACTCACTAACACCATACACAAAAATAAACTCAAAATGGGTTAAAGACCTAAATGTAAGGCCAGACTCTATCAAACTCTTAGAGGAAAACATATGCAGAACACTCTATGACATAAATCACAGCAAGTTCCTTTTGAACCCCCTCCTATAGGAATGGAGATAAAAACAAAAATAAACAAATGGGACTTAATGAAATTTAAAAGCTTTTGCACAGCAAAGGAAACCATGAACAAGACGAAAAGCGAACCCTCAGAATGGGAGAATATATTGGCAAATGAAGCAACTGACAAAGGATTAATCTCCAAAATTTACAAGCAGCTCATGCAGCTCAATATCAAAAAAACAAACAACCCAATCCAAAAATGGGCAGAAGACCAAAATAGACACTTCTCCAAAGAAGATATACAGACTGCCAACAAACACATGAAAGAATGCTCAACATCACTAATCATTAGAGAAATGCAAATCAAAACTACAGTGAGGTATCACCTCACACCAGTCAGAATGGCCATCATTTAAAAATCTACAAACAATAAATGCTAGAGAGGGCGTGGAGAAAAGGGAACCCTTTTGCACTGTTGGTGGAAATGTAAATTGATACAGCCACTATAGAGAACAGTTTGGAGGTTCCTTAAAAAACTAAAAGTAGAACTACCATACGACCCAGCAATCCCACTACTGGACATATACCCTGAGAAAACCATAATTCAAAAAGAGTCATGTACCACAATGTTCATTGCAGCTCTATATACAATAGCCAGGATATGGAAGCAACCTAAGTATGCATAGACAGATGAATGGATAAAGAAGATGGGGCACATATATACAATGGAATATTACTCAGCCATAAAAAGAAAGAAATTGAGTTATTTGTAGTGAGGTGGATGGACCTAGAGTCTGTCATACAGAGTGAAGTAAGTCAGAAAGAGAAAAACAAATACCGTATGCTAACACATATATATGGAATCTAAAAAAACAAAAGTTTCTGAAGAACCTAGGGGCAGGACAGGAATAAAGATACAGACGTAGAAAATGGACTTGAGGACACGAGAAGGGGGAAGGGTAAGCTGGGATGAAGTGAGAGAGTGGCATGGACTTATATATACTACCAAATGTAAAATAGATAGCTAGTGGGAAGCAGCTGCATAGCACAGGGAGATCAGCTTGGTGCTTTGTGACCTCCTAGAGGGGTGGGATAGGGAGGGTGAGAGGGACACACAAGAGGGAGGAGATATGGGGATATATGTATATGTATAGCTGATGCACTTTGTTATAAAGCAGAAACTAACACACCATTGTAAAGCAATTATATTCCAATAAAGATGTTTAAAAATTAATTAAATTAAATTTTAAAAAAAGAAATGTAACTGATTTTTGTATGTTGATTTTTTTATCCTGCAACTTTGCTGAATTTGCTTATTAATTCTAACAGTTTTTTGTGGAGTCTTTAGGGTTTTCTATATATAAGATCATATCATCTGCAAACAAGGACAATTTTACTTCTTCCTTTCTGATTTAGATGCCTTTTATTTCCTTTTCTTGCCTAATTGCTGTGGCTAGGAAATCCAGTATTATGTCAAGTAAAAGTGACAAGAGTGGGAATCAAATCCTTGTCCTGTTCCTGATCTCAGAGGAAAAGCTTTCAGTTTTCACTGTTGAGTATGATGTTAGTGGTGGGGTTGTACTATATGGCCTTTATTACGTTGAGGTATATTCCTACTATACTTAATGTGTTGAGTGATTTTTTTATTGTGAAAAGGTGCTGAATTTTGTCAGATGCTTTTTCTGCATCTATTGAGATGATCATATAAATTTTACCCTTCTTTCATTCATTAATTTTCATATGTTAAGCCACCCTGCATCCCAGGGATAAATCTCATTTGATCATGATGTGTGATCCTTTTAATGTGCTGTTAAGTTATGTTTGCCAGAATTTTGTAGAGGAATTTTGCATCTATGTCCACCATGGATATTGGCCTGAAAATGCTGGAGGCATCACACTTTCTGGTTTCAAAATACATTGCAAAAGCTATAGTAATTAAAACAGTATGATACTAGCATAAAGACGATATATAGACCAATGGAACAGAATAGAGAACCCAGAAATAAACTCACGTATATATAGTTGACTGATCTTCGACAAAGGTTCCAAGAACATAGAATGGGAAAAGGATTTCTCTTCAACAAATAGCGCCAGAAAAATTGTATATTCACAGGCAAAAGAATGAGATTTGACCCCTTTCTTACACTATACACAAAAATCAACTCCAAATGGATGAAAGACTTAAAAATAAGACCTGAAACTGAAAAACTCCTTGAAGAAAGGAGGAAAAAGCTTCTTGACATTGGTCTTGGCAATGATTTCTTGGATTTGACATCAAAAGTATAAGCAACAAAACCAAAAATACACAAGTGGAACTATATCAAACTAAAAAGCTCCTGCACCAGAAGGAAACAATCAACAGAATGAAAAGGCAGCCTACAGAATAGGATAAAGAATTTGCAAACCATCTGTCTAGTAAGAAGTTAATATCCAAAATATATAATAATCTCCTACAACTCAATAGCAAAACAAAAACAAAAATAACCCAAGTAAAATATTGGCAAAACACTTGATATTTCATTAAAGAAGATATACAAAAGGCAACCAGGTATACAAAAAGATACTCAACATCACTAATCATCAGAGAAATGCAGATAAATACTACAAGGAGATAGCACCTCACACTTGTTAGGATGGCTATTATCAAAAAAACAAAAGATACATGTTGGTGAGGACATAGAGAAATTGGGACCCTTATACACTGCTGGTGAGAATGTAGAATGGTACAGCCACTACAGAAAACATTATAGAGATTTCTCAAAAAATTAAAAACAGAGCTACCATATGATCCAGCAATCCTGCTTCTGGGTATATATCCAAAAGAATTGAAATCCAGATCTCAAAGTGGTATCTGTAACCCCATGTTCATTGTAGCACCATTCACAATAGCCAAGATATGGAAACAACCCAAATGCCCAGCAACAGAAGAATGGATAAAGAAAATGTAGTATATATGTACAATGAAATATTATTCAGCCTTTAAAAAAAAAAAGAAATCCTGCCATTTATGACAATATGGATTAACCTAGAGGACATTATGCTAAGTGAAATATGCCAGTTACAGGAGGACAAATACTGTATGATTCCACTTGTATGAGGTATTTAAAATGGTCAAACTCATGGAAGCAGAAAATATAATGATGGTTGCCAGAGCTGGGAGGCAGGGAAAATAGGGAGGTGTTGTTCAATGGCTATAAAATTTCAGTTATGCAAGATGAATAAGTTCTAGAGATCTGCTGTACTATACAGTACTTACAGTTACCAGTACAGTATTGTGTACTTTAAAATATATTAAGAGGATAGAATTTATATTAAATGTTCTTTAATATAAACCAAACACACACATACACACACACACACACACAGACACGCACACACACAAGAACACAAGGAAATTTTTGGAGGTGATGGATATGTTTAGTACCTTAATTGTGGTGATAGTATCATAGGTATATGCATATGTCTAATCTCATCAAGATGTATTGATAAATACTAAATGTGCATAAATTTTTGTATATCAATTATACCTCAATAAAGTTCAGCTATAGATATAGATAGTGTCCTTTTTTTATTACTTTTACATTTATGTTTACATGTAAGGTTGACCTATAGGTTTTGTTTGTTTGCTTACAATTTTTGTTGGGTTTGGTATAAGATTATGCTTGTAAGGTGAATTGGGAAGTTTTCCATCTATAATTATTAGCATAATGATCCCCTATCTCTAAGGAGGTTTAAGTGGATTTCCTACACAACCATCTGTTTTAACATTCTTTTCCTTTCTTCCTTTGTTATTCAACTATTCTACAATTAAAATTTGTAATTTAAGGGGGGGAAGGGATAACTGGGAGATTGGGATGGACATATACACACTACTATATATACAATAAAACAGATAACTAATAGGGTCCTACTGTATAGCACAGGGAACTCTACTCAATATTCTGTAATAACCTATATGGGAAAAGAATCTAAAAAAGAGTGGATATATGTATATGTATAACTGATTCACTTTGCTGTACACCTGAAACTAACATAACATTGTAAATCAACTATACTCCAATAAAAATTTTTTTTAAAAAGGAAAAATTTTTCGTAATTTAAAATTTCCTAGAAAATCATCCAACAAAATTTTCTATGTTAATATATACTATATTTTCTACCATTTTTTTTAACTTTTTGGAATACATGAATATTTCTTCTTTTTTATTTCTAATGTTTTATATGTTTTCTCACTCTATTTTACTTGAATATTTACTCAAATATCTTTACCTAGTTCACAGTCTTAGATTTGACAATCTACTATCTGTTTCCTGATTCACTAACATGTTTTGTCTTTATCAATATCTTCCTAGGTTTATTTTGTTGTTGTCTTTCTAATGTATTGACTTTAATGCTTAATTAATTTATTTTTATTCTATGTTAATAATGTTGATATTTAAAGCTATGTATGTATTTTACCTTGAGTACATCTTTGACCAAACATCATAAGTTTTGATATATGGAATTCTCATTGCCATTATTTTCTAATTGGTCCCTAAGTATAGCTTTGATTTCTTCATTAGCCTAAGAGTTATTTCAGAGAGGCTTTAATAGTTATTTTAGAATTGGTAATTAATATTTTAATGACTTTTTTGTAAAATATGATATCTGTATACTTTTTGATTATTGGTATGTATTCATTATTTTATAGCCAGTGTAAGCTGTGTATTTTGTGACTATTTCATGGACCCTAATGTAATCTTTCATTTTAGGAAACATGTCAGTTTAAGAATCAACTTTGTTATTTGAAATCATCTGAATCCTTAGAATCTTTGCCTACAAAATCTGCCAAATACCAAAAGAGAGGACTTAAGGTTTTTTTTTTTTTTAATACAGCTGTGAATCTCTCCATTTCTTCTTGTACTCCTAACAATTTGCTTACTGGATTTCACTGTAATGTTATTTGACAGGACCATGACTAGTTCAGTCTACTAGACTGTAAGCCTAATGAAAATAGGAATCTCATCTGCCTTTTTTAACATTGAATTACAGGCCCCTGGCCCAGTATTTATTGAATAAATGTAAGAAAGTATATGCCCTTCATCAATAAAAATAGTTTCTCTGTTATAACTAATATTTTTACCTCAATTCAAATTTTTCTGATGCCAGTATTCTGTTCCCATATTTTCTTGGTTTGTTTTGCCTCTTAATATCTTGTATATCTTGTTTTTGCTTTTTTTTTTTTCCTTTTTATGTTTCTTTTTCTGGCCTATCCTCGATCTATGAAATCTATTTTGTTTGTGACTGTATTCAATAAACAGTCATCCAGGTTAGAATTCAGTTATTAAATGGTTTTAAGTGTCATAAAAGTATTATTTAACCCCTCTATTTAACTCCTGTATTAACACATCATAGTTAACGTATTTTTATTCTCCTCCCCCAGACCCTGTGTCTTCTTTGTCTCATCCTTAGACACTTATTAAATAAACTGGGATCTTACATTTGGATTATTATTAATTTTTACTTAATATGACTTCTCTTCAAAAGTTTTTTTGGGGGTTTTTTTGGGGGGGTTAGTTTTTTAATTGAAGTATACTTGGCTTACAATATTATATTAGCTTCAGGTGTACAACATAGTAATTCAATATTTTTATAGCTTATACTCTATGTAAAGTCAGTATAAAATATTGGCTATATTGCCTATGCTGTACAGTACATCCTTGTAACTTTTCTACTTTGTAGTTTGTAGCTCTTAATCCCCCTCACCCATTTTGCCCATTCCCCCCCCAACTCTGTCCCCTCTGGCAACCACCAGTCTGTTCTCTGTACCTGTTAGTCTTTTTCTGTTTTGCTATATTTGTTCATTTGTTTTATTTTTTAGACTCCACATATAAGTGAAAACAACAGTATTTGTCTTTCTCTGTCTGACTTACTTCACTAAGCACAATACCCTCCAGCTCCATTTATGTTGCCACAAACGAAAAAATTTTATTCTTTTTTATGGCTGAGTAATATTCCAGTGTGTGTGTGTGTGTGTGTGTGTGTGTGTGTGCGCGCGCACGTGTGTGTGTGTATCACATCTTCTTTATCCATTCATCTGTTAATGGACATTTAGTTTTTTACATTTAAATTTAGTTTTTCAAACATGTCTCAGTTATTTAGACCAACACTTCCTAAACAAAAATTATGCCTTAAAGTTTGTCCTCCCTCTTCCAGGCAAAGACCTGGGCCTTTTTCCTCCTACACTGACCATCCTTGGCTATGGGCCACACCAGGTGCTGGGAGATGACAGAATTCCCTCAGGCAGTTCTAACTCTCCTTACAGGCCAGGAGGCTTCAGTGCCAAAAAGGCACTGAAAGGGGTGATGGTGAACAGGGGAGCTAAGAGCAAAACACACAGAAGCTACTAAAAAGAGGAGAGGGGTCCGGACAGAGCACCAGTGGTGTCTGCCACACCAACACCTCAGTGCAGACAGCAGGTGGGAGCAGTGGTCCCTTGGGGGAATGAACCAGCTGTATTTTCTGCAGGCGACCCCTCACCCCACCCTCCTCACCTGGCCTTCACTCTCTGTCGCCCCTCCTATGAGAAGTGGAGGCGCTGAAGAGGTCACACTTGGACTTACCATCACTGCCAGGCTTTGCATCAACTGCATTTGGGCAGAAGCTTCGATTAATGGGTAATTCTATCGCCTGCGAACCAGAGGGAAGGAGGGCTCTTCTAAAATTCGCAAGTGAAAAGTGAGGGTGTCAGACACAGGATGTGCGGCCACGGGGTTTACCACTTTATTAAAACTGTGATTGTCCACGTAAAGACTCAACCAGGTCACATATTAATAATTACCACTGACAATCTTTAACATCAGCCGAAGCCCACAAGTGAAGCAATATTACATCTCTCGGTCTCATTTATCTTACTGCTTATGGCCCCTCTGCGGTCAGCACGCCATGAGCTTCGTGGACATTTAATTATGAGCACATCATAAATGTAGCTGACAAGGCAGGGGCTGCCTGGGGAGGCTCCTGGCAAGGGGGTCAGTGTGGAAAGTAGTGACTTGATGCCCCCCACGACAGGGAGAGGTGCGAGCGCTTCTCTGCAATGTCCCTCTGCGGCATCCTGTTGCCCGCTGGCTGGACAGGGGCACCGGGTGGGCTGAGGCCGGGCTCTCATCAGCCCCTTGAACGTTCAGGTGCATCAGTCGTATAGTCTTAAAACTTAAGGCCGGTTTTTTGTTTTGGAGTGTTTTTTGCAGATTATATTCCATTATAGGTTGTTGCAAGACATTGGGTATAAATCCCCGTGCTATACAGTAAGTCCTTGCTACTTATCTGTTTTATATACAGTCATTTTTATCTGTTATTCCCATACTCCTACTTTGTCCCTCCCCCCTCTCCCTTTCGCTTTTGGTAACCATAGTTTGTTCAATTTAAAAAAACAAAACCCAAAAACAACCTAAGGCCAGCTGTGTTCTCTCCTGTCCACTCAGTTCTGAGAGTACCTTGACCCTCTTTTGCTGTTGTCCCTGACCTTTACCTATCCTCTGTGGGTTAAGCCTCCACCCCAGAGCCCAAGGATCTAGGAAGCCCACCTGGACCACCTTCTACCCAAACCACTCAGTTCTAACAGGGGCAAAGGCCAGTGATGGTGCTGAGAACACCCCACCAGCCAGCCCTACTCCAGCAATAGCTTTCCACTCAATCAGACAGAGAAGCCCCCTGCAAGACAGGCCTGGCACTTGTGTCTAATTAGCCACCACTCTGCCATGAGGGCCACTGCGGGGCACCCATGAGTCTGGCGTGGCGTGGGTCAGAGCCTGTCCCCGTCCTCAGAGGGGGTGAGGGCTCCCCCAGCATCCCCACCACCCGGCAGGCTCGGGCAGACCAGACAAAGCGTATAATCAGGGGGCGCAATGGAGGAGCTCCTAAGAGAATGCTGAAAAGTAGCTATCATGTTGGCAGATAAATTCTACACACAATTATTCATTCCTAGCCTCTTGACATGTAGATTAATGAGTTTGATAACCCAGGCTTCTAAGAAGTAGATTTCACTCTGTTCGCAGGCTTTCTCCCCCTCTACCTACAAACAGCACACGGGTCTATGGAGAAAAAACAAATCGATACATTTGCAGTAGCCACCACGGCTTTTTGTGATTGGAGCCCTACGTCAAAAAGATGATGTGTGTTCTCAAAATGGCCTCTCCTTCTCGGCCTGGGAAATGCTGGCAGTGGCCGGGCAGACGCTGGAGGGGACAGGGGACCTCCGACCTTGACCTCGCTTGCGCCCTGGACCATCTGTGGTGGGCTGGGCAGGGAGCATTTCCCACGCTGACCCCGAGGGGAAAGGGCTGTTTGTTGACACAGCAGTATATAACCTGCAGTCACAACTTGGGTCGGAGTCCCGCTGGATGTGGCACTGCCCATCCCTGGTGGGCACCAAGACACCCTTGCCAAGAAGGAGTTCTGTGCGAGAAAAGGGCACACAGGAGTGAGACATGTACCTGCAGCCTCTCCGGGCATTTCATTGTGGATGGGTGAACCGCCCCGAGCTTTGTTTTCTATTCCTTCCAACTCCAATGTAAGGAGTTCAAATCCTGGCAAAGACGAATTGGGTCCACATTTATCATCATGATTTGGTTTTTATGCCGTGATTGCCCCACCATCCCCAACCAGGAGTGGGTAAAAGTCTGAAGATGTATTTGGAGTGTCAGGAGAGTGTTCCCTTGGCCATTGGGCAAAAGCATTTCTTGATCATCAATGGTGTTTATATTCTAAAAATAACACATGCTTTTTGCAACAAATTCAAACGATATGGAAGGAAACAAAATATTGGGTTGGCCAAAAATTCGTTCGGGTTTTTCCATAAGATGTTATGGAAAAACCCTGACGAAACTTTTAGCCAACCCAATAATAAAGGTAGATGTTTCTCCACTCACCCTCGACCCCACTCACAAGGGACAATCATGGGTTAAAAGGCTGGTGTGTACCCCTCAGGACATTTCCCTACACCTTGGCCTGTGCTGAAAGAGGGTGAGTGGGGCTATGGTGCTGGGTATGGGGGAGGTAGAAGGAATACAGAGGAAGGCCCCTCACCTGCTAATCTGCTACCTGCTAGGAGGCTTTGCCACCACCTTCCCCTGCCAGGCAAGCCCTGTGGGGACCAGAGCAGACATCAACAACCTGGACAGAGCTCTCCCTGGGTACCGGGTGAGCATATTTCATGTCTGTGGGATCTCTGTGGATGCTGGGGGACACAGGGCTACAGGTGGCATTCTGCAGGCACCTTCCTGTATCCTACAGAAATAGGAATTAGTGCAGCAGAAATCCACCCAGCTCACAAAAACCCAATGTGAGCTTTGATTAGCAACATGGACTAGTTTAAGCATTCCTGGAGAGACAACAGAATTTCAGCATAACCTCCATCCTGCCTCTAAACAGACGGCCATAAGCTACGCAAAAAGGGTCAAGAGTTCCTCCCTATCCAAGTAGCCGTGAGGAGCAGGGTCATGGTGTCTCAAGCGCACAGAGTCTCGGGGTTAGCATTGCCAGGTTTCACAAGTAAAAATTCAGGAAGCTGGTGAAATTTGAATTTCAGATAAACAACAAATAAATTTTTAGTATCAGTGTCACAAATATGCATGAGACATACTTATGCTAAAAAAGTTTCACTATATACTAAATACTAAAATAATATACTAAAAAAAAATTGTTAGTATTAGTATGTCTATAGTATATTAGTATGTATATTAGTATTATATTTGAGACATAGGTATGCTAAAAAATGATTAGTTAGGGACTTTGGGATTGACATGTACACACTGCTATATTTTAAATGGATAACCAACAAGGACTTACTGCATAGCACAGGGAACTCTGTTCAGTATTATATAACAACCTAAATGGGAAAAGAATTCGAAAAAAAATAGATACATGTATATGTATAACTGAATCACTTTACTGTACACCTGAAACTAACATAACATTGTTAATCACCTATACTCCAATATAAAATAAAAAGTTTTAAAAAATAGCATCTATCTCATGGAGTTTTATGAGAATTAAATGAGATAATCCATGTAAAGTACTTACTTTGTAAGTACTCAATAAATGCTAGCATAGACCTTTGGGGGAAAAAAAATGATGAGTTATCTGAAATTCAGATTTAACCAGGCATCCTATCTTTCATCTGGCAATCTTAGTCAGGGCGTCCCTGTGAAAGTACTCAGGGCAGAACCTGAGTGGGACCAGGGAGAAGAAAGCAAAAACAGTTCAGCTACACACAGAAGCCCTGTCCACCCTCCATCCAGCCCCTCCTCAAACTCCCAGCCTCCTGAGCCCAGAGCCCAGATCACTGGAGGAAGCTTTGGACCTCAGGTCCTGAGCAGGTGAGAAGCCCCCATGTCTGGATTCTGGGGCACTGTATATGGCAGCCTAAATGGGAGGTGGAGGGAGTTGGGGAGGTATATCTCAGGCTGGATACCAAGGCAGCAGCACAAGGGACCATGGCCCAGGGGATTCTGGACAAATCTCTTCCCGCTCCCAGAACACAGAACATCAGCACCTGCCCACAACCTGGCTGGGGCTTCTTCTAGAAGACGGTGGAAGTTTGGCGGTCCTAGTCTCCACCTGGCTAGGCAGCCATCCCCGAACAGAAAAACATAATGCACTTGGGGGGAGGTGGGGAGAATAGCCAGCTCTGTTTCTTTTTCAAGTCAACTATAGCCAGACTGACTCATCTTCTCTCATAGACCAGAAAGTCTCACATCTTGCTGCTTCTTAATCATATGGAAACCTAAATATAGATACGTCTGCAGAAGGACAAGCCTGAGAAAACTGGTGTCCTTGTTCTCCCGGGGGAAAGCTCGAGTATCACGATTTTCTCCTGAATTGTGAGTGCTGGGCTGCCAGCGAGACTGGGTTTGGGACACTCAGCAGTGATTCTATCCCGGTGGGTGGAGCGGGGGCCTGTCAGAGCCACAGCAGTAACTCAGACCTGGCTCCAAGGCAGCTGCTGTGCGGGGGTCCCACACACCCCACTTACTCACTCCCCTCTGGACAAATCTCCAGCTTCACCCTGCCATGATAGTGACATAGTGACGAGGACGCAGGCATCTTGGTTGCATCACAGCGAATGCCTGGGCCAGAGGAACCCTCAATGCCATCTGCCCTGGAGCATCAGCCCAGGGCTGCAGTCTGCAGAGAAGATTCCTGCAGCAGAATCGCACTGAGCACCCAGCTGCTTAGGACCCAGTGTAGCCCAGCACCCAGGAACCAGCAGGACCCCCGCAGCACCAGGCTTTCCTACGTTCTGCATCTGAGTCCAATTCACTTCACTCAATTCTGTGAAATAGCACAAAAGATGCACCTTTTTTGAGAAATAGCTCAAGATCCTTCAGGAAGTTTCTCTAGGCCTCGAGGTTCCACAAGCTAGGGTACAGTAGCAAAGAGAGCTGTGTTGAAGAGAAAACAGATACAAATGAGATAGCCATCACCACAGTCCCACCAAACATCGATTGATCCAGAGAAAAATTGTAGAAGAGAGAAACGTCCTATCAGATTAGCCACTAAAGGCCTTTCCAAAACACAGTGGTCAAGTTAAGCAGTGAGAATAATGAGACCTGAGAGCCAGGCCAACAGCCTGGTATTCCAAGACTTCACTGGCCAGCCCGGTGCAGGAGGACCAGGGATAACCTTCCTCTGTCTCCACCGCATGTCCAGAACACCACACGCATGTCCTCTCAGCGTCCCTCGACCAGACACCAAAACCTGGCAGCTCACGGTCCTCAGTGCAGGACACGGTCTTGCTAGGTTTGCACAGTAGTTCATAAATGTTTGAATTAATTGACAATATTTAAAAATCAGGATATTTCCCAGGAAAATCCTGATTTCCAGGTTCCCTTGAAAAATCAGAAGCTCTGACAATACTGGGCCTGGGTCTGTCCAGTTGGCGGGAACCGGGGAATAGCTGCCCCCTTCGATGGGGCACCAGGCTTAAAGATGGCTGCCAGCTCTCTGCAGTCCCCAAACACCCTACGGAGGGGCACCATGGAGGCCCCACCCATGGCCTGAGGACCAAAACAGGACACGGACAACCACCGCCCTCCACCGTGGTCCCTCCCACCTCTCAGAAGAACCATCATCTAAACACCTTCCCTCCCATAACCACAGGTTCACTACCCTTTAGATCCCCCAAAGCCTGAGATTTACCATCTGTAATCTCAATAGCAGCATCAATTAATAAGACAAACAACTCCAGAGTCTTGGAAACCATCTAGAAAATAATTTAAATTGAAGAAGAATCGCTTTTGCCAAAATCAGAACAGTCATGCCCAGGGCCCAAGGCAACAGTGACAGCATAGCTTATGTGCCCATTTCACAGACTGTGGCAACAGAGGTCACAGTCCTATTTCCCCCAACTCTATTCCTCTTAACTTCCAGGATGAATGGCCCACCAATGGGGGTGGAGGGGAGGGAGTCTTCTTCAGTATGTTGTGTTGAAGGGGAAAAAAAAGTTCTGATTGGCTGATTCAGGAATTGGGATTCTGGGCAGAGCTTTACAAAAGGATAATGTATCTTTAAGCCTAGGTGCCCTTCAGGGAATGTACTGGATAAATGTCTTCTGAAAAGCCTGTAAATATTCCATCGCCTCACTGTCATTACTACCATGAAATGATAATGAAGCATGAAAGAAATATAATTCCATATTCAGATGACAGCATTAGCCTCCATAAGCAAACTGAAATATTTATTAGTAAAATGTTCAGTATCTACGCCTGTAATCTAAAAAAAGGACAAAAATGTTTTATAATAAAAAAGAGATTGAATGCAGAGGTAAAATCTGGTTGGCTGATTTTATTGCTTATTATTAAATCCTGGCAAAACAATTATTTTTTTCTTTTCATTAGTAAGACACCCAAATTAAAACTATGCCCTCTGGCTGCAAGGTTTACAGTAGTGATTAAAAACAAGGAATTGTGATGCATGGGGCTTTTGACAATGGCATAATCAAATTCATTCATATTGTTCAATCTTTCACTGACAAATATTTTTACAGTGAAATATACCAAACAAAGACTCACATACAACAACTATCAATACAGAGAAATTAGGAAACCTTGTTATTATTTAAATAGTGAAGTGATACAATGTTGCCATAATCTTGAATACAAACATTATAGTGTAGTTAATTAGGGTAATTATTGCCTAAATTGTGCTTAATTGTCTTATACTGAATAGGATGTGTGAATGAAGCTTTTTGAGCTTTTTATAATACGTTAAGTGCTTCTGAACTACTTAGTTATAATTTAATAAGTTTTGATGGTATTTCCTATAAATCAGGAAATACATCTGAATACAAACTGGGAGATAAACAGGAGCCATAGGCCTTGACCTCTGTTTCACCTTACTGAAAAAGAGGCATAAGAGAGTCGTTTAGTAGACCAGCATCACAGAACGTTCTGTAGCTAGAGCACATTCCTTTAAGGGGAAAGAAAAAACTCAGGGTCTTTGAAGTGAATGAAAAATTAGAAATTCAAGTGACCACGATCAATTCTGAAACACTGCACAAAATTAATTACAGTTTTGCATCAGAAGCAAGAATGTAGATTTCAGACAGTCAGTGTCATTTATCTCAAGCTGCACAATATACAAGGCGATTAAAAAGCCAAATCTGTCCCCACCTCCCAAGTCTAAGGCCTCTCAGAAGCTGTGAAGTACAAATGATTAACTCCAAATTATGCAAGGGATTGTGCGGACGCTTCAGCTTGAATGGAGTGTGTGGCAAGTCGCAGAAGCTGGAGAGGGACAGATTTTGCGGCTCTTTATCAAAATCCAGTCTGGCCACCAATGATGGAATTCAGATAAATTGCACAGAGATCTGACAGTGGCTGTAGAAAGCTTGCTCGGCAAAATCCAAATCTCTAATTTCTATCTGTTTTTAATTGCTTGCCTTAAATTTGCATTTTTCTACAATTGGTTTAAAGGATTGATTCTATTCCATAGGCTACTCTGACCAAATTGCTTCCCATTTCACATGGAGTTGCAGGACCCTGTCTTGGGGGCTAGGGGTGGAAATTTGGCTTGGTACTCACCTTTCACAAGCAAGCTCAGTGTCCAAAATACACCTCAACTAGGGAGGTGCCCTGCCCTCTCTGACACTCAGGACTAGCCCAAGGAGCCATCGGCATCCAGAAGGCACACAGATGCCCCAAGCCTTTATCCCCAGAAGAAGCCCAGTGAGCAAATACCCCACAAAGAAACCCAGCTGCACCCTCCTCCTTCCTCTGGGGCCCCGTTCTCATTAGCCCCCCTTTGGAAAAGGCAGGACGGACATGTGTTCAAAATACATCTTATTCTGTTGTCAAAACGAACTCAATATTAGAAAGGCTGACAGATTTTCCCCTACTCCAAGAAACCACACGTGGTGTGTCACACACACCCGCACAAGCACACACAAGCTAGGTGCCTGCTTCATTTAACCCTGCATTCATAACCGACTTATTAACACATTAGCATTGCCAAATGAAAAACTGCCATTTTAAGATTTGTAAATTGAGCCTCACCTAATGAACTCTTTGACTCTGAGCAATTGATTCTGGGTCCTGTTGAAACCCCAGCTGCCCTCAACCAGCTGTACCTTAATAAGCTCTACCTGACTTAACCCAGGTCTTCCCAGGTCCTCCCCTGGTGCCTCTGCCGAATCCCCTCAAACCTGTCCCCAAGGGTTTCTTGAACACATCTGGAGACATCACATCACAGAAGCATCTCTTCATCCCACTCTTTCATCTAAGGAAGTCTGTTTATCCCCATGTTCTCGGAAGCAAATGGCTGCTGGGTCCAGGGAGGTCACACAGTGGGGAAGAAGACTGGTTGTGAGAAAGGACCATTTCCCATTTCCCCTTTGGGTAGAGACATGGAAACAGAGAGTTCTTCATCTCCTGTCAGAAAATCAACAATGTAGGCACAATATAAACAGCGACGGACACCCTGCCCCAATGCCAGGGATACTAGGGAGGGGTGAGGACCGTGGCTAACTTTAAACACACGATCCCTCTGAAGGGGCAACTGCACCTCTGCTCAAATAGATGTTGCCATGAAGACAAGCTGCTCTATATGGCAAGATATTTCGAATTTTTTATGGAATCTGGACTGTTTCAGAGAATTCCTTCATTTTTTTCATGTTGATTCACATTTTTAAATGGAAATGGAAAGAACCATTCCAAATAAAAGCACTTGATGGCCAAATCTATCATGGTCCCCAACTTGTGATTTTAGGTCCACACCTTTGATGGATATATGTGTTTTCATTGCTGAATGGTTGTAAAGGACACACCTCAAGATTCTAAAGGGCAGATCATCCCCTTAACCCTCATGATAGTCAGAAAGACACTGTAACAGGGGCCCCTGAATTCCTCCCTGTGTTGCACTAACCACTGCCTAAGAGCCCCACCCTGTGGTGACCACCACTGCTCATAACACTTGTGGGCTTTGGCCCAGCTCATAACACTTGTGGGCTTTGGCCCAGCTCAGGGTTCATCCCCAAGTGGCTTTCAGGTTCTAGAACCAGCCTTGATTCACCTTTTTTTTTTTTTTTTTTTCCAATCCTTGGACTTTTAGAGAAGTTAAATAAATGCCTAAAAGCACGAGCCCAAGACTTGCACTCAAGTGTGCTGGCCTGGCCACCCCTGATCCCTGCTGCTGCAGGCTGGGCCCTTCCCTGCTATGTGCAAGCCTGGGCTTCCACCCATCTGTTCCCCCTGGCTGGGATGTGTTCCCTCTCTAGATGGACTTTCCCACGGCCTCAAGCAGCTCAACAGCGCCTCCTAGAGAGAGAAAGATGTGCTCCTCTCCTGCGGAGTGCCCTCAAGCTGCCCCCTGCCGGTGCCCATCACCCTTACAGAGTGAGGTGCAGAAGGCACTGCGCCGGGTGCCCAACCAAATGCCTCCCCAAAGCAACCGATAACTCACTGCTGATCACTGGCGGAGAAAAAACTCAGCTCCCACACTCTGGCTTCTCCCTGCCCCGGCTCTCCTGACTGTCGAGGCCACGACAGAGACCACATGAACCCAGGAATCTCTGGATAACGCCCTGTTCTTGCATTGAATTATTGACGCTCCACCTTGTGGCTGAGGAGGTGTGGCCTGAATGTAGCTTCCGAAGCGTGTGGTAGCTGTAGCGCCTTGGGCAAGTCACGTGAGCTCAGAGCTTCTGTTGGCGCATCCAGAGAGTTTATACCACCTGCCTTGCAGGTGCTGGAAGAATTAAATTTGCTGTTCAAAGACTTCATATCATCATGTAAACACCAGGGTGAGTCTTTTCTCTTTTTTTAGGATTACGTGGCAGTGGGGACAATGCACAGGGACTGGGTTCAGCCTTGAGTCACAAAACTTCCACTTTAGGGGCTTCCCTGGTGGCGCAGTGGTTGGGAATCCACCTGCCAATACAGGAGACACGGGTTCGAGCCCTGGTCCGGGAGGATCCCACATGCCGCGGAGCAACTAAGCCCGTGAGCCCTAGAGCCCGTGCTCTGCAACAAGAGAAGCCACCGCAATGAGAAGCCTGCGCACCGCAGCGAGGGGTGGCCCCTGCTCGCCGCAACTAGAGAAAGCCCGCACACAGCAATGAAGACCCAACGCAGCCAAAAATAAATAAATAAATAAATAAATTTATTTTAAAAAAACTTCCACTTTAGGACAGTAGTGCAATGCACCTTGGAAATGAAATTGGTAAAAATATATTTTTCTAAGAAACTCACTCTGTAATAATTTTAAGATGCATTTAGGAAGCCCTGGGAAGAACCTAATAAAATAAGAGTGCATGATTCCTACCCTCAAGGAGCTTCTAACCTCTTTTCAGGGCAGAGATGGTGGTGGGATAAAGTGGCTGTGAGGTCCAGGCACCTGAAATCAGGCCCCACTGGCTGGGGCTGCTGTCTTTACTTCCCAAGCTCTGGGAAACAGCTTACCAAAGGCCCATACCAGAGCTGAAAAGGGAGAACTATTATTTTTGATGTTTCTATCATTTGAATCTCCTGAAAATAAACACTCACCTTCCTAAAGGCAGAGAGAGGCCCAGGCAGAGGTCTTTTTGCCTTTGCACCGCAAGGCGGCTAGATGAGGAAGGAATCCAGGCCGGTTTGCTGCTCCAAGTCAAGTCCATCACCAGGATTTGATTAAATGAGATGACATTTGAGAAAGGGTCTTATAAACGATTCTAGTCATTTAAAATATTCCAGTATTGTCTTCATCAAAGGGATTATAGTGTATAAGCTCAGAGTATTAAAGAGAAAAGAGAAGTGTTGGCTTTGGGAAATCTATGAATCAGAGAGCTCAGGGTTTAACAATTTAGGACATCAATTTTTGTAATATCACAAGTTTGAGTCTGTTCAGGCAATATTTACCTATTTTATTCACTCTGCCTCATGATTTAAGCTGTAAGAGTTTACTATGAAATTAACAGAATGTCTATCTTGCCATTGATTACATGAAATTAGAACCACCGACATTCATGTTAATACCTCCCAATTACCACTCCTGGTAATTTGGTCTAGGATGCCTCAGATTTACTTGAATAACCAAATTCTCTTCAAGGCAGAAAAAGACAACGTGCCCTGCAGAAGAGACCAGCACCTGGTTCACCCTCTCAAGCTTTGGTTTTCAGAATCAGGGAGCGGCCTTACAATGAGGAAATGAAGGATCAGAGAGGTGGAATGACTTACAGAAAGCCTCACAGCAAGTTGGTGACCTAAGACTAGAATGCCCATCTAGAGCTCACTCTCTGCTCCCCCAGGGTAAGGGAGCCCCTCTACTGACACTTGAATATCCCCATGTTCACAGGGGATTGTCTTAGACCTTGGGGAAGGGAAAGGTCATCCATCCTCCAGCCTGAGGGCAGTCCTTACTTGACTGCAATTCCTGAGTTCCACATCAGCTTCACGCTATGGATGGGTGCTGTCAGAGAGGAACTGCACATCAAAGGCAGTCCAAGTCATCTGCAGGGCTGGAAGGGGTAAACCATGTGGAATATTCTCAAGGCCTTTAGGAAAACATGGGTGAAACAAATCTCAAATTATAGGAAAATTTTCCTGAGCATAGCTGTTGAGAGAGTATGTGTGTGGTTGTCTCTGATAATTTCCAGAAAAAGGGAGAGCCCAATTAAATTAGAAAGAGGTGCACAGAGACAAAGTTCATGGGCTATTTTTCATTGACTCTGTCCTTGGCAATGTACCTTAGAGAGATTCTGACAATGACAATGCAAATAAGATGATTTTCATTTCAAATTAGCTATTGGATACCTCACAACCCAAAACTTAGTCTTCTAGGAGAATATCTGTACCCAAAAGCAACGCATCACACTGTTAAATAAGAGCCAAATAAGTTTCACTAGAAAGGAGAACGATCCAGGGGTCATAGTGGGCCACTACTGATGATGAGTCAGGATTGTGAAGCAAAAGGGAAAAACAATGAAACTTAGAGTCAGAGTTCCCTACTCTGCAACTGACCTTGGACATTCCTCTCCTCATGTCTCAGTTTTTTCAACCATAAAGTGAGGGTTATATGATACCCCTCCTACCTTTCTCACAATGTTGGTTTGGAGGCTCAAGAGAGAATGCAGATGACAGCATTTGGAAAGCCTAAGGTGACACACATGCATCAGGCTTTACTGCTGAGATGCTGGCTGGCCCTGGGGACTAGCAAAGTTACAGACTTGATCCTCCTTAACGTGATTTTTTTACATTTTTTAAGAAGAAAATTAACACATATATATACAATGGAATATTACTGAGCCATAAAAAAGAAGAAAATAATGCCATTTGCAGCAACATTGTCATTCTGAGTGAAATAAGTCAGACAGAGAAGGACAAATATCATATATCTCTTATATGTGGGATCTAAAAAATGGTACAAATGAACTTACTACAAAACAGAAATAGAGTCATGAATATAGAAAACAATCTTATGGTTACCAGAGGGGGAAGGGAGGGAGGGATAAATTGGGAGATTGGGATTGACATATACACACTACTATATATAAAATAGATAACTAATAAGGACCTACTGTATAGCACAGGGAACTCTATTCAATACTCTGTAATGACCTATATGGGAAAAGAATCTATAAAAGTTAATATATGTATATGTATAACTGATTCATTTGCTGCACAGCAGAAAGTAACACAACGTTGTAAATCAACTATACTCCAATTTTAAAAAAAGAAGAAAATTAAGAATGTCCCCAACATGGAATTTGTCCTCGTGTTGTTTCTTTTCCACTTTAACACAGGAACTTCATGAATAACTGTGGTGTCAGTAATAATATCTATTATTATTAGAGAGTTCACTCCAGCCCACACATGGAGAGAGATTACTTCTGCATGTCAGCATAAATTAAAGGGTTAGATCAGAGGCCCAGCCAATGGCAGAAGTGGGGAAAAGAGAGAGCAGTGCACACTGTCTGACCCATAGCCCACTCCTACCCCGGAGGATGAGAGCCCATGTAGAGGAGAACAGAGGTGCCCTAGCCAAGCACTGGTCCACCTCCAGACACTCGAGTGAGGCCAACCTAGACCATCAGCTGCCCAGTAACCTGCCAGCTCACTGTGAATGTACAAGGAAGCCCAGCAGGCCCAGACCAACCAGGCTGGCCCAGACAGTACAATTGCCCAGCAATCCACAGAATGGTAGTTCCCTGAAACCACTGTTTTGAAGTGCTTTGTTATGCAGCTGAGACACCAAACAACCTCATTGTTATAGATGAAGCAATAGGGCCCAGAAGAACTTCCTCCTCTCCCCTCTGCAGCCCCAGCCAGTCCGATCCACCCCTCTCTCAGCCTCCAGAGTGTCATTTCCAAATTCAAAACATACCATGTCTCTGCCTCCCAGGAGCCTTGCATTCCAAAGGATTGCCCCAACTCCTCCCCACCCAGCTGGCTGTCCTGGCCCCAACCTTCCACCCATGTCTCTCCAGACTGATTTCTCCAGCAGAGGGTCCTCAGCCACTGCCAGTGGCTCTTCGAGAACAATCCCCCCCAAGCCTGGTGCTTTCTCAGGGGATCAAAGCTCCAGAGAGACCAAGGTGGCTGACTTCCAGGACCCAAGAGTGGGCTCTTGTCTAACACTCGGAAATAAGTTGCAGAGGAGACACACGTACTGACAAAGCAAAAGACTTTATTGGGAAGGGGTGCTCAAGTGGAGAGCAACAGGGTCAGGGAACCCAGGAGATCTGCTCTACCACATGGCTCGCAGTCTCAGGGTTTATGGTGGTGGAGTTAGCTTTCCAGTTTGTCTCTGGCCAGTCATCTTGCTTGTGCCTGTATTTGGTCTGACTCAGGGCCCTTCCCGGTGGCGTGCATCCCTCAGCCAAGATGGATTCCAGCATGAGGGTTTCTGCAAGGTTGGCCAGACATATTATGGGCTGGCATCTCCTCCCTCATTTTGACCTCTCCCGAATTCTCTGGGCTAGTTTTCAGCAGCAGCACAGGGCTCCTTATTCCGACCTCCTGTTGTGAGACAGCTAATGCTAGGGGTTATTGTCGTGCCTGGCCAAGGCGGGCGGTTTCCGTCAATGGTTTCCTAACAACCCTGCTCTGGGCTGGTGGCTCCCTTCTCCTCGGACTAGGGGGCTTGTCCTGCATCCACCTCTGCCCTGCTCTCACTGCTTCTTGTACTGTCGCTCAGCATCTGCCCTGGCCTCAGAGCTCAGTCCCCAAAGATCCGGGGCCTCTGCCTCCCCTCGAGCACCCCACAGCGCCTGGCATGGGGTCTCAGATTCCCTGGACGCTGCTAAGAGTTTGCTGTGACTACTGCAGCTGCTGGTGGCGGTGATGCTTACTAACGCTAGCAGGTGTGACACCGGGAGGATTCCAAATGTGTGACGAAATGGAAAGAGCCCCGGGCTCAAGTCGTGCCCCTTGCCACCTTGTGATCAAGGGGCAGGTTGCCAAAGAGCTCTGGTTTCCTCGTTTGCAAAAGGAAGCAGATGAATCTTGTCCAATCCACAGGGACACAGACTGAGTTGAACGTAATGCAGGTTCGTCTGTAACACGGTTCACCTGACCAGCTGACCCCGTAGCATGCTCCCCGCCCCTTCCGCTGAGTGACGGCAATGCCCAACCTTCACATCCCCTCCCCGAGCCACCTCCGCCACCTACCACGAGGAAAGTCGTGACGCGCATGCGTAAATGCACCCTCTCATCTTCCTGCGCTTTCCCTTCCGGCTGGGAAAGGCCACCCTAGCATCCTTAGTCGGACCAAGACGACCTGTCTGTCTGCTTATTGGATTTTGTTTCGGAAATCTGCAGGAGGCAGCTCCCAGAACGGAGGCGGCTTCTCTTACACACCCTGTTTTGTCTCTCCCGGCCCCAAGCAGGGAGTCTGGGGGCATCCAACGTTCTGCCGAATTGACCCATTTTACAGATTCCCAACAGTCCTTAAAAACCACAACTCCGGTCGTTGGCAACATGCATAGTAATCCTTAAAAACAGAAGGGCTGCCCTAGACACAGCCTGCCGATCTGGGTGGCACAGATGACAATGCCACCCAGAAAGTGGGGGTTAAAAGCAGCGCCTCCCCGCCCTGCCTGCGCTACGCGTGCAGCCCCTGCCCCCAGGCTCCACTCCCTAGACCTTGCACCGCATGCTTGGTGGGCACACAGGAGCTATGAGGGGCTGCTTTAGAGAAATGAAAACGCAATTGTCTGAGCAATAAAAAGCATCCCTGTATGTAATCCCTGTACTAGATTTTTAAATTCTCCGTGCTGACACACTGTTATGTGTTCATGGTTATTATCTGTCCACTTCCAAACCTTAAGAGGTTAGATTGTTTAAAGATTTGTTAGCTATGAACTACTTAAGGAAGGCAAAGTAGAAAACTCCTGGCTAATTGAAAAATAACATTTTACCAGATTCTCCTCTGATATTTGCAATGGTCGTACTTAGAGTACTCTCAATACTTCAATAAGTGGTGAAATTTTAAAAATAACATCTTCAGGGCTTTGCAGAAAATGTGCTGTTACCCATTTATACTGCTTTTTTAAACCATTATTTTCTTATATTTCCCACAATGCCTCGGATCAGAAGCAAACAGAAACTGAGTGATTACCCCAAAGTGTGCTAGATGAACTGGAAAAAGTCTATTCAAACAAAGCTCATTAGTTCTGATACCTCCAGGGCTATGACAAATTAAGCGGCTGGTGAGTGTGCTTGCAGACAAAAGGAGGATGCCGAAACGAGGGCTGAGCTAGGCACGGTGTCAATAAATTCCCCTGAAAAAGGTAAAAATTACAATTGGAGCTAAAATGGAATCCCTTTAAGGAGCATGTACAAAATAGATCATCCCTTCTTTCTTAAGTACATTTGTGAACCCGCCTGTGATGAATTATTGCAGCCTGGGAAGTGGCCACTCCAGAAGGGCTGCCGGGCCAGGTGTGTATCCAAGGCACTGGCTGTTCCAGCGCGTCCACCCTCTCGCCTCTGCAAAGACTTGGCCCTGCCCAGAGGAAACGGGTTCCAAACTCAACAAGCAGAGTGCGGACTTTCAAAGCTGCAGGGCAGGGATTGGGCTTGCCTGCCGGGTACCAGGAGGCAGCTGCCCAGCTTCGAAGGGCTCCACGACCTTAAGATAACCTTGGCCAAAAAAGGAGTAGCCGTAGAACCACGGCTCTCCTTTTCCTGGTTTGTGAATCCATCGATATGAAGAATCTTAGAAAATTCTAAAATGCCCACTGTACTTGCAACGGATCTGGCACCAAGAAGCTCTAATAATTATTTGTTGAATAAATGAATGAAGGATGAACAAGCCAGGCCTTCAGGTAGGGCCACCCAATGAGGAAGTGGGGGTATCAGGACTGGGCCCAGGTTCTCGAGACTGTCCTTGGGTTTTCTGGTGCACCTACGTGCGGCCACATATGCCCTCCTGGTTTGTGGGAGCCTCACAATGCATTTTTAGCTCATTGGCAGGATTTCTGTGCCACAGAGAATCATGGTCTAACAGTAATTCTCAGACCAACAGAGTGGGGAAAACCCACAGAGAGCTCCCAGTGCCCTGGTCAAAAACTAGAAGACCTGGGACCAAATCTGACCCACAGACTTTTTGCCTCGTGCAGTGCTGCCTTTCCTTTTTATTTGAAATACTTGCCACTTAAAAATTTGGAGATTTCTCACAAACGTTCGTATTCCCAGTTTCTTTGGAAACTTGAAAGATCTGGCCAAACTGGGCCCGTATTGCCACATGGCACAGGTGACCAGGATGGAATTGCAGTTTCCCCATTTAACAATGATGCCCACCCCAGTGTGCCAGCCTCTCCCAGCGCCCTGCACCCAGATATTTTACCAACTGGCCCCTGCAGGCATCTGAGTTAACAGCCTCTGGTCTAATCAATCATCAGTCTAGTAGACACAGGGAAAATAAGACCCAGAAACTGGGAGTGGTTTCTAGGACCAACAGAGTGCCCGTGGCAGTGCCAGGATTAGATGCCAAGTCTGAGTATTCTCAATGCCAGGCTCACTAGAGCCCTCTACCCCACCCCCACCCCCACCCCTGCCCCATCCACAGCAGAGTGAATTTTTCCCTCTTTTGGTTTTACTTCTGTACCTTGTTCATGTCTCTCTCAATGTCCTATCCAGCCATCCAGCCACGCAGGCAAGAGCTAGACCTTGGGCTATCATGCACTCACCTGTTTGTAGTTCTGTCTCCACCACTAGATTGGGAGCCATCCAAGGGCAGGAGAATGGTGATAACTGTCTCCATCGGCAGTGCCTGACACGCAGGAGATCGTCAGCAAAATCTTGTTTCCCTTTCATCATACCGTCTCATGGCATCCTTCAGGTCCTGGGTCCCAAATCTTGATGGATGCGTATAGTAACTTGGGCAGGTAGCCCAAGACCACCATAACCACCAGTCTCTTCTTCAACCCTAGACTCGTCGCCCATTTCCAGCCCCACTTCTGATGCAGACCTCCACATTCTGGCTTTCCTTAGCTCTACTGAGGCTACCAAGAGAAGCCCCTGGTGGTCCCCGAAGGTTCACTCCATCCACACAGGCAGGGAATAAGTCCCTTCTTTGTGATCCTCCTGCTTTATTTACATTTTACTTAACATTTTCAGAACCAAAGATATTAAGAGGCAATTCTTCTCAAGCTGATGCATACTCTCACCTACACGTGAACATTGTTTTGGTAATCCTGCCTCAGCATGGCTGTGGCTTGGAGGCTTGTGGCATGTGATCATGGGGCCTGAGAACCACAAGGGAAGCAAGGAGCAGGACCCGTGATAAGGAAACACCAACCCCGTGAAATACGGACCCCTGTGCTCCCCCCATACCGCCTTCCACTGCATAGGCAGCTCAGTGCAACACATCTGTTGTTGTAGAGAAGTTAAAAACGAAGGCATGGACAAGAGAGAAAATGAAGAACAGAACACACTAAATAAGCAGCATCTTTGTATATAAAAGCCAAGAAAAGGGGATGAAGACTTGGGATTTCACAATACAATTAGATCCCTTCTGCTGGTTTCTTTTTGTAAAAATACTTTCAATAAACTAAAGAAAAGTTTTCAAAAAAATTTTTTTTTACTTTTGCCTTTCAAATGTTGACAAATGGGTGGGAAAAATGAGGAGTAATGTGCAATCCAGATGTTCCCCTCACCAAGTCAAAATTGGTCTAGGGGAGAGGAGAGAGTCAGAGGGGGGCAACAGTACAGAGCCCGCGGCCCACGTGGGCATCTGAGCAAGACCCTGTGTCCCACCTAGCTCAGTCTAAGCACGACCCAACAGACTGCTCAACTCCCTGGAGCAGCAACGAGAAGGATGGGACAGAGATGGGCTTGTGGGGCTGGAGCCGGCAGGTCTCCATCAGCCCCTCCCAGTTCCCAGGGGCTCCGGAGCAGCTCTGGAAGGCCACCCACCTTTCCCACGCACCCGGGAAGAAAGTGCAATTAGCTGGGGGAGAAAGCAAGCAGCACGGGGGCACCTTCGGCAGGATGAGGCGCTGGCAGGTGTGGGCACATCACGGACCAGTGAGAAATCTCTAGGCAGCAGCATCGAAGGCTATCTGGCTATCCCCACTGCCTGCGAGCAAGCCAGCTCCTCCGTCCCCTAGATAGGAAGACGGGAAATCCCTGACTTGACTGAGGAACTCCAAATTAACTGTTTCTCCAGAATTGATTAGCTTGAGTTTCTACCACTGGCACGGTGTTTATAGCAACATAAAAAAGTTAGAGTATGTCCCCCCTTTGGTACATCTGACTTGGTGGGCTGAGAACTCGTCCCCATCACCTACAGGTTCATCACCATTTACGCTTGCTGCCACCACGAGGCATGTTGGAAAGCATCTCTCCCAGGAGGAGTCCCCGGGCCTGGGGAAAGGAGGAGACCAGGTCCAGCTGCTGCCTGATGACTGCAGGGAGGACAGGGAGGACTGCCGAGGGGAGGGCACCTGAGGGCGGGCGGCAGGTCACTTGAGTCCAACAGGGAGAGGATGTCTTCCACCTGGTGTGCAGGTGAGGCAGAAAGACTCTAGCACTGAGGCCAGCCCACAGGGCTTTGCAGGTGGCCTGGGTGCTGGGCCAGTGGGAAGTTCTCTGCAGCCCACCATGGAACCCGAGTATCCCTTCTTCCCAAAAGGGCAGAGTCCACATCTACCCCCAGCCAGAGACCCCCGGGAGCAGGCCAGGCATGACCGCTGACGTTCCCAAAGGGTCTCCCCCAACTGCCACCAAGAGGGAACAGGAGGACAAGCCTGTCACACGTGGGCTCTGCTCAGCGCAGCTCCACGGGCCTCCCCCAGGGCGGCTCCAAGCCTGGGAACACTGCACAGAGGAGGCAGGCACACAGCTCAGCGGGGCCCTGCCTGTCCTTCTGTCCCCAGGCCCTCCCCCAGCCCCTTGCCAGCTCAGCTCCTCTTGTCTTTGGAGTTGAGGGGTCCTTCTCCCCTGCTTCACCCTGCTCCTCCCCCACCTCGCTGACCATCCCTTCCCGGGCCTCCTAAATGTAAGGATGCCCTGAGATTCTGACCTCCTCGCTCTCGTGTCTCTGCCTGGTGGCCTCGTGCCCACACCTCCGTGGGAGCAGCCTCCGCGTGTCCATTCCCGCCCCCGCCCCTCCCCTGGATGCAGCCTCCTGCCCCTGTCGCCCACCGGGCGTGCCTGCTG
Organism: Balaenoptera acutorostrata; assembly: GCF_949987535.1. Taxonomy (NCBI): domain Eukaryota; kingdom Metazoa; phylum Chordata; class Mammalia; order Artiodactyla; family Balaenopteridae; genus Balaenoptera; species Balaenoptera acutorostrata. Next base: position 47,233,449 of record NC_080082.1, read on the forward strand.
AGGGCTTCCATTCAGACTCACAGTGGCCGTTTCTCCAACCTCCCATCCATGTGTTTCTCCAGCGTATTATCACCATTTCAACATGGCACCCTTCCAAAGCTGGCGAACAGGGGTCTCTCTTGTAGGAAGTGCTCAGGGAGGACACCATCCCTCCTGGCCAACCACATCTTGCTCATCCCTCTTTCTTCACATCCCTGTTTCAATGCCACCCCCTCCAGGAAGCCTGCCCTGACCACCAAGACAGGTGAGTCTCTCACTATATGTTCTCTTTCTTCAAAATATTTATCAAGATTCTGATCAATAAATGGTCTGTGCAATAATTAATCTAATATGACTCTTCTCCCTGCTAGATGGTAGATTTCACAGCAGCAAGCAATGGGTGATCTCTTGCTTGCACGGTACCTGTATGCAATAAGTACTCAATAAATGCTTGAATGGGAGAGAGTCAGGCACATTTACTCATTCAAGCATTTATAATGCTTGGTGAAAACTAGCCACATGCAAATTGGAATTTTTATTACATATCCTTATTTGTGATAAATTTGTACCAACAGCACCTATTTAGGAATCTAGCAGGCTAGACCTACAGGGCCCACATCTTCTAGATATTTCTTCATCACAAGCTTTTGCATTAATTTTGACTTTTTCAATACTGCATTCAAATATAATTTAGCCTGATTGCCGTTCGTTTTCACTCCCTTATATTTTGCTCCTGTGGTGAGAACCTCCTGTGCCTGAACCCAGCCCCTGACCCCCGCCTTGGTCACCACCGTGCAGCCAGCAGCCAAGCCACATACCTCGTGTTCCCGGCATCTCCGGCCACTTGCAGACTTGCAGACTTGCAGGAGACACCTCACCTCTGGGTATGGGGCTGGTGCAGTGAGAAGCTGCCAAAGGTGCAACCCAGAAGCTGCATCGTGGAAATGCAGAGGAGATACCACCCAGGGGATGAACTGCGACCAGAGGAAAACAGGAGATGGGAGGGAGCCAGACACACAAATTCCCTCTTCGCCTTCACTCCCAGCTGCTCAGAGTCGGAGTTTCTGCGGGCACAGCCCATCTGGAGAAGAACACAGAGCCAAGCAAATCCACCTACCGAGTCACCTGCTGTGTCTGTCCGTCACCACGCAGGACCGCACGTGGCTTCCCGTCCCTCCTTGCCTTGCTTCCCCCCGCCTCACTCTCTCTGCCCAGCTTGCGCCTCCCAAATAAAACACCAGCACTTTCATCCTTGCCTCAAGCCCTATTTTCTAGACAGCCTGGGCTATGACAGGTCTGCGTTTGGATTTTATGTTTTGTTATCTTGATCTATTTTGTGGCTTTAAAATGCGTTTCAATATCTAATACAAATTCTCCACCTCTCTTTTCCCCCCAAAAAATGTCCTTGCCTATTATTAATCATTTAATCATCCAAATGAACTTTCCCAGAAGTTGAATTCCGGGGAAAAGAAATGCCTTTCTATTTTTTAAATCATCTTCACATTTATTATCTTTTTCTAAATCCAACACAAATATTTATTAACAGCTTGGATGAAAGCACAGTGGGCTCTATGGCTCTACGGGATCCCAAGGGAACTGTATTCTAACCAGGGCACGAAACGGAATGATAAACAACCTTTGTGTAAGCCCTCAGTGTAGATGGCAGTATCCCTGGTTTGCATGGAGCCGGACCCAGAAGTTCCAGAACTGCCTGAGAGGAACAGTGGGGGGAGCCCCGGTTAAGGCTAGAGCCCTGGTCCCCCGACCCCCAAGTCTCTGTTCTGTACACTCGCCAGCCGGGAAGAGTGATGACTGCAAAGGCAGTGAGACTCGGGAGGGTGGGGGGGATGTCACAGGAGGCTTCACGAAGGACAGATAAGATTCAAGGAAATGAGGAAACATCCTTCCAAGGAAAGAGAACATCTGTGGAAGATTCCAAAAGCAATTGGAATTGGATTCCAGAGAGGACCCGGAAGCATCCAGACCCCAGTGAACAAGGCACACATACGGCAGGCACGCATACGTCCTGGGGGTGCACAGCTGCTGGTCAGCCGTGGCTTCCTGTCCTGAGTGCTCACTCCTGTCCCCTGAGAATTTTCCTCTGAACCCCCTCCCCTTGGCCCCAGAAGAGGCAGAGCCCTCAGCTTGTCCCTCACCCTGTTGGGTGGCCTGTGTCTCCCAGCCAGAACTTTCCAGGGAGATGGTCCAAAGCCAGGACAGCAATGCCCCACCCTTGTTTTGCAGGATTTTTCAAATTATCTTCAAATGTTCGATTTTCTTGAGCCTCTCAAAACAAAATTTGACTTGAAACTAATACCTCTTATTATGGTGGTGGTCTGCGTGCTTCTTAAAAATTCTTCAATCGAAAATCAATTCATACGACAATGTAATGACAACGTCTCACCCATCCAGGCCCGTGCACAGGACTCATCATGGCCGCCGCCTCCAAGAAATGCAGGACCCGGCTCCCCTTTGTGGGCGGGGACGTCTCCCTGCATCCTGAGCGGTTATCACGGTACCCAGCACATCGTGGACGCCTCAGTGAGTGAAAGGATGAGTAAACTAATATGAACAACGGAGCAGACTCTGAGCCCCTGGCGCCGTGTGAACAAAGTGCCAGGGAAACGCAGGAGAGGGAACAGCCACACATGCAGGGGACACTGTCGAAGCACCAGCCTCTTCACCCAATTCCTGCTCAGCTGCCAGGGGACCGGGACGGCCCGTATCGTCCAAGGAGCAGTGTGGAATGATGAACCAACCTCGGTTCCTCCGAAGGCAAATGCCACCTTAGGGGATGGGAGTGAGTATGGGTACGGGGAAGGGACAGATTCCTGAAACAGGACTTTTTTAGAACCCTCTGGAAGATCCTGATTTGGATATTTCAGGGAGCTGGGAAGGCCTTTGCAAAAGCATGCGGCTAGAGCCGTGAGTGCGCTTGGAGCCTGCAAAGTGGTCCGAGGTAACTGGAGCCAGTGACTGCACAGCATGGGGCCGGGAGGGAGGGATGGAGGGGCGGGGGAGCCAAGGAGGAAAGCATGAGTGGAAGAATGGATGACCTTGAATGCTGGCAGAGGGGGAGGGGGGCCTCTGAAGGTACTCTGAGTGCCCCTACACTATCTCCAAGAGCAAGGCTCTGAAAGGTACGTTCATCCGTCAAATATTGGCGGTGCACTTCCTATGGGCCAGTTACGGCTCCAGTTTAAGGAACCAAAAGGTCAGTGGCCGGAGGCTCCCAAGCATCAGAGGAAGTGGCGTGCGGTCAGAGGTCAGGCCTGTCCGCATCACGGAGGTCCGTGGAGGCTGTGATGAGAGGTAGGGGGTCATTCTAATGCAATGGGGAGCTATTGAAAGCGTTTATGCAGGGTAGTGGCAGGACCAGATTTCTGTTTTAATGATCATTCTCTCTCCCATGTGAAGACACAGGGAGAAGGTGGTGTCTGCAAGCCACGAGGAGCGCTCTCACCAGACCCTGACCATGTTGGCACCCTGATCTCAGACTTTCAGCCTCCACACTGCAAGAAAATTCACTTCTGTTGTTTAAGCCTCCCAGTCTGCGGTATTTTGTTGTGGGAACTTGAGCTGACTAATATAGGGGCCCTACTGCCATATGGCACTCTGCCCTGCTCCGCGCTCTTTCCAGAGCATGCCATGGAGTGCTGGCATTGAGGAGAGTCCAATTTTCAGAGTGTCAAACTCCAGAGAAGCCAACAGCCCCACCCCGCACTGTACTCCCTGTAGCGGGGGAACTTCTCACCCTTCCCAGCTCTAGTGCCAACTCGTTCATGTGTTTCATTATAATCCCCATCATTATGGGGGATCCAAGAGCTCCCACAAGCTTCTTCCCTAAACACAGAAAAAAGAGAAAGAAAAAACACCTCCACCAAAGATCTCAGAAGAATGTATAAGTGGTCTCAGATACTCCAAATGAGCTCAAGCAGGGCGGTGTCGAGACCTTAACTCTTGCAACTTTGAGTCACAAGATCTGGCCGTGCACACCAGGCCGATTGCTGGGCTGTTGTTTTTGTCCTTTGATATGGCAATCCACCAACATACATACGCACGTGTATAGGGCACATGAATACAAGATGAAAGACGAAACAACTGCGTAGGGAGTAAATCTGCTTCACCGTTTAGACTACATTGATTGCTATGACTGCAGCCCACAATGCCAGTGCAAGACCCAGAAATTTCCACACTGTTTTTTCCAGGACTCTGCAAGATGCAGAGCTTCACTATATCTTGCTACTTGGATCTGATACCTTGTCCCAGGTGGGCATGTGGACGAGATGTCTAAGGAGGGAGGGTTGACCAGCTGTCCCCAGAGGGCACCTCCACTTCCATTTCCTTTCCCTTCTGTGTCCTTGCCAGCTCCTGGGAGCAAGAATCACCATTGACTCAGACACTGCCTTGCCTCTGAGGAGCCTCAAGTTGTGAGAAGGACAGATGAAAAGATAAAACACAGCTAAACAGAGGAGCAAGAAGTCTGGGGACCCAAATGAAGAAAAGATTAGTAAGGGGAACACAAGAAGGCCTCATGGAGGGGATAGTTTATGCACTGGCTCTGGAACATCAGGCTGGGTTTCCGCAGGCAGAGAATTACCTTCTGTCCCTTTTCTCTGCCCCATTCCTTGCTTCGCTGCATGGATGGCTCCGGGCCTACCTGATGGACAGTAGCCGTGGTCACTTGAACCCTTGACCTTCTCGATAGTTGTCTCCACGCATGTGCTCATAGGTGTCGGTGCCAGGCTCTCCCCACCAGGTGTACCCAAAGCCCTGGGTGCCCCTCTCCACACGTGAAACTGTGGTCACTCCCTCTGCTATTCCAGGGGCCAGGCCTCCCTCCTGCCCTGCTAACTCCATAGCAGCTTTGTACAGTTACAGCACCAGCCTTCTCCCTGCTGTGGCCCTGGGTACCAGTGCCCACACAGGCCACCATGAGGAGACACGGCAGAGAGAGAGAACATGGGGAGTCCAGGCTTCCTCCTCACTGCCCAAGGGAAGGGACATCCCTGGGCGGGGCAGGCAGATGGGGGCAGGCGTAGCTGACACTTGTATGGAGGGCTCTGAATTCGAGGGCTTCATTGTCTCGGGGCCTCAGAAGAACTCTATGAGGCAGGCTCATTTTTATCTTTCCCATTTTACCAGGAGAAAACCACAGCTCAGAGGGTCCACACAAATTCCCAAAGAGGTCACACAGTGATGACATGTCTGAGTCTATATTTGACTCCAAGCTCCACGTGGTTTCCAGGCAGCCGGTGAAGAAGAGAGGCTTCTTGGGCTCCACGTGCAGACCCCGACGTTCATTCAACGCGTGCGTACTGACCACCCGCTCCGTGCCGGGGGGCTGGTGGAGGGACATGCCCCATCCTTGTCACAACCCCTGGAGTTAGGAGGAGCGGAGAGTGCTGCAGGGGGACAAGATTCCAGCAAGGAGACGAGCTGCTCCAGAGACCACTGTCTCCAAAAATGGAACCTGTCACCAATTTCCCACGAGGTGGAGAGGTTCTCGTGCAGGCTGTAGAGCCTGACAGCCAGGATCCAAAGCCCAACTCCACGCATACTGACTCTGGGCAAGTGCCAGGCCAGTTTGCTCCTCTAGGAGGTGAGGAGAGTAAGGTCCCCCACCTGCTGGAGGTGGCAAGACGACCAACCTCATTAACAGGGTACACGAGCAAGCCCAGAAGCCAGCACACACACCCACTCGTTCAACATCAGCTGCCACCGTGACTAGAAAAGCTATCTTGACACAGCTGCTGTCACGATGGGGACCTCACGTGCATATTCTGTGTTGCATGTGCATGTGTACAATGATGTCATAGGGTTGCCTATGCAGGGAAAGTGTAGGACACGCATGAAGCATCTGTCAAAGGCAACTACCTCTTCTACAGGTGCGTCCTCACATCTGGACCACCCCCACCCAGCCCGGATTTTACCCCCTAATCACCCTTCTGGCTCCCGGACCATGCCCGGGTAGGGTGATCAACCATCCGGTTTGCGTGGAACCGAGGGGTTCCCTGGATGTGGAGTTTCAGTAGCAAAACCCAGAAAGTCCTGGACAAACTGGGATCAGTTTGTCAAAGCCCAAGGGCCCGGGAGACGAACAGCCCACAGTCCAAGGCCTGGGGCCTCCAGGACAGAGTGGAGCTGCCTTGCCCTGCTGGGCTCCCCTCTTCCCTGAGGGCCGGGCGGTGATGGCCAGTCCCCCATCAGGGCTGAGGTGCTCTGTGGAGCTTTTGGGCTTCATAGGGTTTCTCAGCCTCCCTCAGGACCCCTTTCTTGCTGGAGAGTTGCTCAAACTGTCAAACACCTCACTACCCTGGTGGTTTCCACTCAGAGCCATGGAGGCAGGCAGGTGTGGACAGTGATTTCTTGTAGGCTCTGACTTACGGAGGGACCCGGACCACAGAAGAGAGGCCAGCAGGCAGGCGATGCCACAGCTCCCAGGTCTGCAGGAGAGGCACAAGGGAGCCCTGGGCCGGCTCAGGCACTTGTGTGCTTTTGGAAACCCAAGCCCTGACCGTGGACAAAGGGTACCATCCCAGAGTCTGGGTAGGAAGGTCCCAGACCCAAGTGGCTGGCATTTCAAGGTCAGTGTATGTCCTTCCCCAGCAGGCCACCTGCCGCCTCCCCAATCCACTTGACCTTCAGACGGAATGGCTTTCTTCAGCCTGGTTTTCCATATGGCAACCTTTCTGAGAATCAGGACAGAGTCTCCAAAGGAAATGACGTAACAGATCAAGAGAATTTCTTCTCAGCGATATGGGGGACCCTTCTAGAGTTTAACTCCGGGGCACCCCTGGTAATGCAGCAAGTTGGCAACCGAAGCCTATTCTCAGGTGGCGCTTATACCCCCAGACTTCCCCCTCCCAAGTGAAGGCCACAAGTGGGTCCCAGAATGCAAGGACATCCCTGAGACAGGCGGTCACATTGCATAAACCCAGCTCCAGAAACTCTCAGCAAAGGGACCCTCTGTACCTGGTGCAGCTAAACTCCAATCCACCACACGGCGGGGGGGCGGGGGGCTTTCTGGAAAGCAGTGGCCCTGGGCTGTGTGCAAAGCAACATTTAACCTGATGCTGAAGGCTGCATATTCCCACTACTGCATACATTACCCTTTATCTAATTCAACTGGGCCCCAGTCTACCGAACGGCCAATTAATAAGGTAATATTGGAAAGGTGGGTTGTTCCCTCAGTTGGACATTGTGGCAGCCCCCTGCCCTTGCTTTCACCATCTTCCTATTAATATGAAAACTTTGTCCCTGCCTCGCCAGAATGTCAAGGCAAGCCAACAGCTGCTGGGAAGCAGAGACGGCGCCCTGTAGAATGGCCTGAGGGACAAAGAGAGTTTGTGGGAGGCACAGCCTTCTTCATGGGCCCAAGGACAAGAAGCAGCCATAAGCAAGAGGCTCCTGGGCCTTGACTTTGTCTCTCGACTCTTGGACCTATGGATGTCCTACAGGGCATAGGTCCCGTCGAGACAGCCACAGCGGCCAGCTCAGCTGCCCTTCCTCAGTGGAGGTCACTCAGAAAACATCCCTGCCTTCCAGCCTCCCCCCAGCCAGGGAGGCAGGCCTCGGGCAGAGCGTGAGCTGGGCTCCAGGAAGCGGCTGCTGCGTGGAGCTGAGGCTTCGTCCGTTCTGAAGGGTCCAGGTGTGCCCTGTTACAAGCTGCTCCAGCTGCCAATCACGGGAACAGGCGGAGGAGAGGAACACAGTTTAGGGAGCGTGCTTTTCAAAGATAAGATCATAATGATGCAAGTTCATGTTTCAGCAAGTAGGGGCCAAGGGCAGTCGGCAAAATCTCTGTCGACTGTCCCCTCCCCCTCCCCCTTCTCTCCCTGCCCCCACTCTGCTCTCAGTAAGCAATAAGAAACGTCTAGACTCGTAACTTGATCATCAGCATAAGTCAAGCACTTCCACAGAGCACAGGGAAGGGGTGGGGATACACGGTGTGGACACTTCCTCCCCATCTATGCCCTTCTACACCCCCCGTCACTGGGCCATCTATGATCAGCAAAGCGCCACCAGAAGCTTCTAAATGAGGAGAAAAGAGGCAAAACGCCTATGGGAGCCAGGCAGGCAACCCAAAGGAGTGATGCCAGCCAGGTGTAAGAAATACAGCAGTGCAAATCCAACTCTGTGTGGACCGCCACCCACAGCAGGGCTGGGAGAAGGTACAGCTGTGGGGACCAAGGCAAACTACAGAGCATGGCCTCATCTGAAAGGAGCAGCCTTATTCGGCACCCCAGTCGTGTTCGTGTGGGAATCTCTGGATTTTTTTTCAAGAGAAGTCAGAAATTTGGATTTTTATGTGCAAACTTGTGATTTGTAAAGGCTGGAACCTAATTCAGGTTTTGCTAAAAGAATGCAGAGGAAAAGAAAGAAAGAAAGAGAGAAAGAGAGGGAGAAAGAGGGAGAGAGGGAGAGAGGGAGGGAGGGAGGGAGGAAGAAAGAAAGAAAAAGGAAGGAAGGAAGGAAGAAAGAGAAAGAGAAAGAAAGAAAGGAGGGAGGGAGGAAGGAAGGAAGGAAGGAGGAAAGAAAGAAAGAAAGAAAGAAAGAAAGAAAGAAAGAAAGAAAGCAAGCAAGCAAGCAAGCAAGAAAGAAAGAAAGAAAGAAAGAAATAGAGAAAGAAAGAGAGAAAGAAAGAAAGAAAGGAGGGAACTACCTCGACCTGAAGACAGCCCATGGACCACCTGTTTGCAACCTCTGTAGTCCCCAGGGAAAGCCAACTAGTAAGGGATCCTGGGCAGGCTAAAACCCCAGTGCAGGCCCTGACTCAGGGATCTGCCTTTCCGGGAATTGGCATGCCCAGCCCCCCTCTTCTGGTCTGTGAGTGATGCTGAGACTTGATCTTGGAGAACAATAGAGAGACCAGGGAGAGAGGGCCTTGTCCAGCTCAGGCGGCTCACTGCTGGCACACTCTACACAGTGACCTCTGCGGGGGTGGTGGGGGGTGGATGGAGGGGCCCATCCACATGCAGCGGGAGCAGGAGGAGGGTGTGAGTTCCCTTCTCCATGGCCCGGCTGTCAACCCAGTTGAAAAAGGTATTTGAACGAATTAAATTCCACGAAAAAGTTCTGTTTCCCTGTCAAGGCAGCACCTATTTCCAAGTGTCTATGATTGACATGACTCTTAATGTGCATTTTTAAACAAGACCATTTTGTGTGCAAATATGGCAGGAAAAAGAATTCCTTGGTCCAGCGATCCTGAGGCTTCCTCTCCTGGTGAGACGCCCGGAGATGAAATTGCCCTTGAATGTTATCCTCTTCTTCTATTATTTTTATCTTAGGTTCCAGACCACAAATGAAACACATTGGGGAAATAAGATTCTGTCACCACTTCTGGAAGCCTGTCGAAGGTGCTTGCATCCTGGCTGATCCAGTGGCCTTCCCTGCGCCCCATCAAGCTGTCCTGGCCACAGCTGAGGTAGAAGAGGACCAGTGCTGTAACCGGGGGGACCCCAGGCTCCAACTTTGTGTCTCTTCTCTCTAGCCATGGACAGAGGCTGCCACCCGTGCAATGCACAGGGTCCCTCACTCAGAAGGGCTCTGCACTGGGTTTAAGAATCTGCGGCTGTGTCTTGAAATTCTTAATTTTGTTAACAAGGGGCCCTGAATTTTCATCTGACCCTGGTCCCCACAAATCATGCAGCCAGTCCCACCCTGAAGGGCGCACACTGTGACAGCTGCCCTGCTATGGGACCCAGCTCTTGAGGGAATTCCCTACCCCAGAAGGTGAAGGTACACTGACTCTGAACTGGGGGCCACCATCACAGCCAAGGAAGCCTCATCTAAAGCTGTTTTCATGTGGTTGTGTAAGGAGCCCAGAAGCCTGAAGAGGGGGAGAAAGTATGCGTAGACACAGCGTTGGAAAAGCAGAGCTCGCTGTGGGCTTCCTGGAGGAGGGGGCCCGGAGCTGGGACTGACTTGGACAGATAGGCAGGGTCTGGAGGAGCCATGAGGATGGAAGGTGGGGTGTGTGGTGCACAGGAAGCAGGAGTGGGTTCAGCAAGCCGGGGCCCTTGATTGTGGGGGAGGTCTCGGAACCCCTGTCCCCAGCCACCCCAGCCACTGAGCAGTGACTTCACTCATCCTCCCAGGGTCACAGCACCTGCCACCCCCCAAGCACCCACAGCCCCTCATCTCTCTGCACAAAGGCTGCTCTAATTCTCCTTGCAGCCCGGGTGAGAGGCAGTCAGGGAACAATGCTATCTGCGCGTGGTGGCGCCCAAAATACGACTGTCATTTATTTCGTTATGTGAAATTAGAGCACGCCTTGTAGCCATAATGAATCATTTCCTTCTTGCCTCGGCCATGATGTCAGGCAGGAGCTCGGCATCTCCCATTCAGGGCCTTTCACTTCATCGCAGGCTAATAATAACCCACCCGGGTGAGCACACATCTTCCCGAGACAATGCAGGGCCCGGACGGGCATCGTGGGCAGGAGAGCAGTGCCCGCAGGGGAGGGGGAAGATCAGGGTGGGGGTGTCATGGCAGGAGGAAGACAATGCCCGTGGGGAGGGGAGGGAAAGCCTTAGGGCGGTGGTTCTGGTGGGAACCTGGGTCCCCCAGGTCCCTTTTCCGGCTGCTCCACCTGATGGGGGCAGGGAATAGAGCCCACTCCTAGGCTGCCCTTCTACGAGCATTCTTTTCAATCATTGCCCAGGTCCAGCCCAGAAGCCTCCTTCTTGAGGAAGCCATATCCTGATCCCCCACCACCACTAGCACCCGCATCTTCCATTCGAGGGTGAGCTTTCAAGGCATTAACTGTTTCCACAGCCTTGTCCCAGCCCTGCCCAGGCCTGGAGCTGCCAGGAGTTGGCCTCACCTCTCTCATCTCACATCCCTGCCCAGTGTGGGCTCAGCAGTGGCAGACGCTCAGTACATGAGTAAGTGTGTCCTGATGGGACCAAAACTCCAGTTGTCTCCCACTGGGACTGTGACCGGGAGCCCCATCTCATCCTGGGCAGGAGGAGCAAGGCCCAGACCCTGTCCTCTAGAATCTCCTCCTCCAGGACAAGGCAAGGCCAGCCAGGGGAAATCATAGGGTCTTCTCAGACACTGTGATTACTGTCTCTTCCACTAACTATAACTTAAGATCTTTTAGTCACCATATCTGCAGGAATAGGCACACAGCCAGTTTTGCTGAATGAAAGGATAAATGAATAAATAAATGAATGAGCACCAAAGGCCATGTGCCAAATGACAGAGAACAAACCGCAGGGGTAAAGTGATCAGAGAAGCAAAGCTGCTCACCGGTCCCAGAGGCAGACTGGGTTAGGACCTCAAGACCCAAGAAATGTAGTCAGTTCCCTTAGTTTTCCTTTTGCTTCATATATGTTAGACTTGGAACAGAAGAAGCCAGAAATCTGGAAGCTACAACAGGCACAGACACAAAACAAAAGCCCCAACAAAAGCCTGATCTCTCTAGTCAAAGGACAAAGAAAGGAGCAGCTTAGTAAGACCAAAAACTTTTATACAATAACCAGTCTACTCCACCCAAACAGTAGAAGAAAAGAAAACAAAAAGCTCTGGTCCCACTCATACCCATATCCACGAAGACCAAATGGGGGAGCCTAGACTTCCATCCTCAAGAGGCTATAACAAGGAACCCCAGAGTCCCCACTGAGGTAATGTCAGAGAAGGACAGGTATGGAAACAGGATCTTCATCCCCACTGGGCTCCCTCTCCCAGCAGTGTCAGTGGAGGCCGTGGGGAGCCTGAACTTCACCTCTCTATTGCCAGTAACAAAAACACCCCTCCCATTCTTGATGGAGTCAAAGCAGGCCTAGTGGAGAATCAAGACTTTCATCATCGTCCAGCAAACAATGCCACGTCATCATTTTATCAGTGGTGCCCACATGGGGAGCCAGTTTTCCTACCCACACCCAGAGGATCCTATTCCCTCCAAAGGCAACAGAGTGGGGAACCTGGAGGTAGACTATATTTATATCAGATAAAATAGACTTCAGAGCAAAGAAAATTATCAGAGACAGAGACATTACATCACAATAAAAATGTTGATTCACCAAGAAGATATATCAATCCTAAATGTATATGCACCAAACAGAACTGCAAAATATGTGAACTCAAAACTAATGGGCAGCATCCCCCCCTCCCCTACTAGAGCAGTGGCAGAGAAAACCATCTAAAACAAAAGGTTTAAGTAAGATCCAGAATCTCCTAAGATAATGCAAATTCCCAGGTTTCAATAAAAAGTCATCATCATACCACAAAAAATAAAGGTCTCAAACTGAATTTAAAATGACAATCAGATGCCAACAACAATATGAAAATGATGTTAGAATTATCTGACAAAGATTTTAAAGCACTCATCACTTTTTAAATGCTTCAATGAGCAATTACAACCCCATTTGAAACAAATGAGGGGAAAAAAGAGTCTCAACAAAGAAACAGAAGATATAAAGAAGAACCAAAGGGCAATTTTAGAACTGAAAAGTACAGTACCAAAAAAAAAAAAAAACTCAGTAGTTGGGCTTAAGAGCAGAATGTAGAAGAAAGAGGAAATAATTAGTGCACTGGAAGAAAGGACAATAGGCATTACCCAATCTGAACAATAGAGAGAAAAATAGACTGAAAAAAATAGTAGAGCCTCAGGGTCCTGTGGGATTATAACAAAAGACCTAACATTCATTTCACCAGAGTCCTGGAAGGAGAGGAGAAAGAGGACAGGACTGAAAAGTGTTCAAAGAATGACACGGCGACCTAAGACAGCAGGCCACATCAGCTGGGCACGGCAGCATGGAGCCCAGCCTCAGCAGCACCTCTGCTCTGTGGAACCTGCTGGCTTCCTCTTCTCCACTGTGCCCAGTGCATGTTTGCCTCGCAGACTGAGGGGGAGCTCAAAGTGACCCGAATTCTCAAAGAAAAGTTTCCTCGAGCTACAGCTATCAAAGTCACTGACATTTCAGGAGGCTGTGGGGCAATGTATGAAATTCAAATCAAATCGGAAGAATTTAAGGAGAAGAAAACTGTCCAGCAGCACCAGATGGTACATCAGGCACTAAAAGAAGAAATCAAATGTATGCATGGATTGCGGATATTTACCTCTGTCCCCAAACACTGACCACGCCCTGGCTGCATAGATATTGCTGCTGAAACCTTAGATGAATCTTATTGTCACCATTCTTTCCTAGGCATATGACAAAAAATTTATCTATTTTATTCATAGACATTTCCATATTGTAATTATAGAAGAATATGGTATCTATTTAGATGTTAATTAAAGGTAACAGACCACTAAAATTTTTTTTCATTACCAAAAAAAAAAGTATTCAAAGGAAGAGTGGTTGAAAACTTCCCAGGTTTGACAAAAGACATAAACCTTCAGATTCTAGGAGCTAATTTTACCCAAACAGTATAAATACAGAAAAAGCCATACAAGACACACCATAAATAAACTTCTGAAAGCAAAAGACAAAGACAAAATCTTGAAAGCAGCCAGAGAAAAATGATATGTTAATACTGGGGGAAAACAATGAGAACAATAGTAGATTTCTCATCAGAAACTATGGAGGCCAGTGGAAGTGACACAATGTTCTTCAAGTGCTGAAAAAAAGGCTGCCTCACCCAAAATTTTATACCAGCAAAAATGCCCTTCATTAATTAAAGGGAAATCAAGACATTCTCCAGTGAAAATAAACTAAGAGAACTTGTCCCCAGCAGACCTATCCTAAAAGAAAGGCTTACAATTTTCTGTAAACAGAAAGGATGCTATTAAAGAAAAAAAACCTTGGAACATGAGGAAAGAAGAAAGAATACAATGAGCAAAAATGTGGATAAATACTGTGTTTCCCTTCTCTTGAGTTTTCCAAACATGTCTGATGATCAAAGCAAAAATTACAACACTGTTTGATGTAGTTCTAAATGTATGTAGAGAAAATATTTTAAACAACAATATTATAACTGGGGAAAATAAAGGTAGTTAAAGGGAGGTAATGTTTCTTTACTTTATTCAAACTGGTGAAATGATGATACCAGTAGACTCTGATAAGTTATATATCAAGAATGTAATGCCTAGAGCAACCACTAAAAAAGTTACACAAAGAGATACACTCAAAAACATTACAGATAAATCAAAGTGAAATTTTTTAAATGTTCAAAGTAACCCACAGGCACACAGGAAAAAGAAAACAGAGAAACAAACCACAGAAATCAAATGAAAGACAATGACGGAATTAAGTTCTAATATATCAATAATTATATTAAATATAAATGGTCTAAGTATACCAATTAAAAGAGGTGGCAGAAATAGATTAACAAACATGACCCAACTACATGCTGTCAACAAGAAACTCATTTCAAGTACAACAACATAGGCAGGTTGAAAGCAAAGGGATGGAAAAAAATATATCATGCAAACATTAAATAAATAAAAGGAGTATATTAATATCAGATTACATAGACTTCAAAGAAAATTACTATAGATAGAAAAGGATAATAATGATAAAATGATCAGTCCACCAAGAATGCATTCTTTTTTTCTTTTTTTGTTTTTTTTTTTTTTTGGCCATGCGGCACAGCATGTGGGATCCTAGTTCCCTGACCGGGGATTGAACCTGTGCCCTCTGCAGTGGAAGAGTGGAATCTTAACCACTGGACTGCCAGGGAAGTCCCAAGAATGCATTCTTATATACATTATTCTTGTATACTTGTGTATACACTTAGAATGTGTATATATCCTAAATGTGTTTATACCAAACAAAAGAGCTGCAAAATATAAGAAGTAAAAACTGACAAAACTGAAAGGAAAAAGAGATAAATCCACAATTATAGTTGAGTGCTTTGAGTCTCCTCTCTCAGAAACTAGACAGAAAAGCAACAAGGATACGGAAGAACTCAACACCATCAACCAAGAATGAATTGACATTTAAAGAACAATCCACACAACAGCAGAATAGACATTTCTTTCAAGTGTCCATGGAACATATACAAAAATAGGGTATATCCTAGGCCATGAAAAAAATCTCAACAAATTTGAAGGAATTTAAGTCATTCAGAGTGTGCTCTTCAACCACAATAAAACCAAATGGAAATCAATAGCAGAAAGATAACAGAAAATTTTCCAAACACTTGGAAACTAAACAACACACTTCTAAATAACCCATGGATCAAGAAAAAAGTCTCAAGGGAAATTTTTTTAATGAAACAGTGAAAATGAGAATACAACAATCAGAAGTTGTAGGACACAGCTAAAGCAGTGCTGAGAGGGAAATTTATAGTACTAAATGCATACATTAGAAGAGAGGAAAGGTCTCAAATAAATAATCTAAGCTCCCATATATAAAAGAAGAGCAGAATAAACCCAAAGGAAACATACAGATGGAAGGAAATAATAAGGTAAGAACAGAAATAAATGAAATTAAAACAGAAAAACAATAGAGAAGATCAATGAAACAAAAAACTACTTCTTTGGAAAGATCAATAAAATTGACAAATCTCTGGCAAACTGACCAAAAAGAAAAAGAAAAAGATTAGGAAAACACAAATTGTCCTAATAGGAATAAAACAGAGGATATCACCACAAACTCTGCAGATATAAAAAGAATGATAAGGCAATACTGTAAACAACTCTATACCCAAAAATATGACAACTAAAACAAAATGGATTGATTCCTCAAAAAATACAAGCTACCATAATTCAGCCAATATGAAAACAAGAATGTGAATAGCCCTATAATGATTAAGAAATTTGAATTTGTGATTTAAAATTTCCAAAAAGGAAACCTCCAGGCCCAGATAGTGTTACTGATGAATCCTATTAAATATTTAAAGAAAAATTAACACTATTCTATAGGATTCCTTCCAGAAAATAAAGAGAAGGGAACACTTCCCAATTCATATTATGAAGCTTGTATTACTCTGATGCCAAAACCAAAGACTGTGAAAGAAAGAAAGAGAGGAGGGAGGGAGGGGGAGAGAGGGGGAGGGAGGGAGGGAGAGAGAGGGGAAGGGAGGGAGAAAGGGAGGAAGGAAAGAAAGAAACTACATGAATGTAGATGCAAAAATCCTTCACAAATATTAGCAAATAGAATTCAGCAATATATATAAAGAATTACACACAGTAACCAAGTGGGATATGTTCCATGGATGCAAAGCTGGTTCAGTATTAACAAGCTAAAAAATAAAAATCATATGATGATATTAATTGGTGTTGAAAGAGTATTTGATAAAATTCAACATCCATTTATGATATTTTAAAAAAGAATGATGCTCTCAAAAAACTAGGAATAATGGGGAACTTACTTGACTTGATAAAGGGCATCTATAAACAACCTACAGCTAACATTGCAGTTAATGGTGAAAGACTGAATGTTTTTCCCCTGAGATCTGGAATAAGGCAAGGTGTCACTCTCACCACTCTTATTTAACATGTTGTTGAAAGTTCTAGCTAGTGCAATAATGAAACAAAAGGGGAAATGCAAATCAGAAGAGAAGAAACAAAACTGTTTCTATTAGTATTTGTAGATGACATGATTATCTATGTAGAAATCTACAAAAATTCTCTTAGAAATAACAAGTGAATTCAGCAAGGTTGCAAGATACAAGAAAACATGCAAAAATCAGCTGCATTTCTATATACTAGCAGTAAACACGTGAACACCAAAATTTTTAATATAATACATTTATAATTGCTCAGAAATAACATATTAAGATGTAAATCTAACAAAACATGTACAAGGCTTGTGCAGACAACTACACAATGCTGATGAAAGAAATCAAAGAAGATCTAAATCATTCAAGGATTAGAAGACTCAACAAAAAGATCAATTCTCCTCAAATTGATACACAGTTTTAATGCAATTTCTATCAAAATTCTAGAAAGACAAAGACATACATATATAATACACACACACAATGGTATTCTAAAATTAATTTCAAATGCAAAGGAACTAGTATAGCTAAAACAATTTTGGATAAAAGGAATAAAGTGAATGGAATCGGTCTACCCAAGTTCAACATTACTATACAGTTACAGTGATCAATACGGTGTATTGGCAGAGAGATAGAACTGTATATCAATGGAATAGAATAGAGAGCCCAAAAGTAACTCACACAAATATGCCCAGCTGATTTTTTTAATTGAAATATAGTTGATGTACAATATTATATGTTACAGGTTTTCAATATGGTGACTCACAATTATTAAAGGTTATACTCCATTTATAGTTATTATAAAATATTGGCTCTATTCCCTATATTGTACAATATATCATTGTAGCTTTTTTTTTTTAATTTATTTATTTATGGCTGTGTTGGGTCTTCGCCTCTGTGCGAGGGCCCTCTCTAGTTGTGGCAAGCGGGGGCCACTCTTCATCGCGGTGCGCACGCCGCGCCTCTCACTATCGCAGCCTCTCCCATTGCGGAGCACAGGCTCCAGACACGCAGGATCAGCAATTGTGGCTCACGGGCCCAGTCGCTCCGCGGCATGTGGGATCTTCCCAGACCAGGGCTCGAACCCATGTCCCCTGCATTGGCAGGCAGACTCTCAACCACTGCACCACCAGGGAAGCCCCTGTAGCTTATTTTATACATAATAGTTTGTAATTCTTAATCCCTTACCCCAGAGTCCCTCCCCCATTCCCTCTTCCCACTAATTAGTGGTGACCACTAATTTGTTCTCCATATCTGTGAGTCTGTTTCTTTTTTGTTATATTCACTAGTTTGTTGTATTTTTTAGATTCCACATATAAGTGATAACATACGGTATTTGTCTTTCTCTGTCTGACTTATTTCACTTAGCATAATACCCTCCAAGTCCATCCATTGTTGCATATGGCAAGGTTTCATTCTTTTTTATTGCTGAGTAGTATTCCATTGCATATATATATACCACATCTTCTTTTTCCATTCATCTGTTGATGGGCACTTAGGTTGCTTCCATATCTTATATGTGCAGCTGATTTTTTACAAAGGCACAAAAGCAATCTAATGAAGGAAAGATACAGCCTTTCAACCAACGGTTCTGGGAGGAATTTGACATCCATAGGCAAAAACAAAAAACAAAAAAAAAAGAACATTGATCTAAGTTTAACACATAAAATAAACTCAAATTGATCACAGACTTAAATGTAAAATGTAAAACTACAAAACTAGTAAAAAGCACGGGAGAAAAATCTTAGAATCTAGGGCTAGGCAGAGAGTCCTTAGACTTGATAGGAAATCATAATCCATAAAAGAAAAAATTGATAAAGTGTACTTCATCAAAATTAAAAGGTTTTGCTCTTCAAAAGACCATGTGAAGAAGATGAAAAGACAAGTTCCAGAAAATATTGTATATCTTAAAAAAAACTAGTATCTAGACTATAGAAAGAACTCTCAAAACTCATCAGTTTAAAAAAAATCAGTCGAATTTTTTAAATGGGCAAAACCCAAAATATCATTATATGTACATATTCATTTGCTTATCAAATAACAAGGTCTAATGGCAGATCCAATAATTTCTAAATAGAGATGAATACAAATTATAGTTCGAGACACCTACAATAGCCATAATGCTACATGGAAATATCTCTGGTTTCTATTGGTGACAAAGTCACAGGATATACAAGAGACATAGGAACATAAGTGACCCAAAAACAAAGCAATCAGCAAAATCAAGTCTGTAGGAAATAATACAATTCATCCAGTTCCTTCAATAAATTCCAAGGGTAAAAAAATAAAAATAAAAATAAATTCCGAGGAAAAGGGAGAAAGAGAAGGTGGGGACTTAGAGATGAAAAAAGATGAGTTAATGTCAACCAATTGCAATGGATGGAAATTATCTGATTCAAACCCCCCAAAAAACAGCTTAAAAGAAAAAAAAAAGATTATGAGACAAAACTGACCATTGCCTGGATGTTTGACAATATGAAGGAATTTTTGTTAAAGTGAGATAAAGTTATTGTGCTTATGTTTTTCTAAGGAGTCCTTATCTGTTAGAGATGCATTCTGAATCATCGATGGAGGAAGTAACACGGTACCTGAGATTTCCTTCAGTAAACCAGGGGACAGGAGGGGGCCCGGGAGTTGGATTTGGGAAATGAGTACATGGGGGTCTGTTTTTCTGTTCATGCTACTTCTGTACATTTTTTAGTTTTCTATAATAAAAAGTCAAAAATAAAGTTGCAGTAAACATCATTGTACATGATTCTTTGTTTTCATTTAAGATTATTCCCCGCAGACATTTCCTAAAAGTAGAATTGTGGCATTCAAGGCTGTGCACACCAAAATGCTTTTGAAATGCACTGCTTGAGTGAATTAGCGGAACATGAAAAACCAGGAGTAGCCCAGGACCACTCCCTGCAGGGAACCAGGGAACAATCTCAGAGGTGACGATTGCCTTCCTCCGCCCTACCTCTCCTCATTGCCCGGATGTGTCCTTTCTCTATGAAAGAAACCAAATTTTAGTCAGTTCTTGACTCCTGGTTCTCACCATTCCAGCTTCCCTGGCTCTTGCACCCATCTGCTGCATTTAAATCATTCATTCATCTAGTCTGGTGGTTAAACATATATGTTTCATCAGTACCTTTCTTTTATACTAGATGCTGTAACAACACACCTATAGTAAATTGCTATGCTCGTTTGTAATAATGTCCTCAGGATAAACCCCTAGAGGGGTCTCCCTAGGTCAGAAGAAAGCGTACTTTACCCTCCTGGTAACTTCTCCTGTTCCTCCCCCCCCCCCCCCCCCCCCCCCCCCCCCCGGCAGCCAGCAGTGTTGCTGGCTCCTTGCCTCTGACAAGTCCACAAACAACACTGACAAATTTGGTGGGTTAAAATAAGACCACTTTGCTGTTAACATTAGCATCTTTTATTACTGGGAGGTTGAATCTTCTAATTGTGGTAAACCCTTAGGGGCACCGGAGAAAATTTAATTCCTTAGACTCCCAAGGAAAATAAGGTCTAGCATGGATCCTTCCTCTGGAGAGTGGATTTTCTCTAACCAACCCCTCCACAGCCAAAGCCCCCATGTTCCCTGAGCTGTGATCCCAGCGTGGGCCCCCAGCCCCTGGCATGGGAACCGCTGGAGAGGAGGTCCCCAGGGAAAACTCCAGGAGCAGAGCCTCTGGGAGTGGAGACCAAGCACCACTGAGGAACTCTGATGAAGACTTCTGACCAGCGCTGCATCCCTAAAAACTTAGCGGGGCGCTCCTTCCCAGGAGGCAGCCAGAAACACTTCTTACTAAATGAACCAACAAGGAATTAGAGAAGGAAGGAAGGGAGGGAGGGAGGGAGGGAATTGCTAAATTAACTGACCAATAAATTCATTAATGAACAAATGAGTTGATTCATTAACAAATGAATAAATGAGGGAGTTGGTGGGCTAATAAATGAATGTCTATGAGAGAGTTGGGGAACCCGGCAGAGATGGAAGGCTGCCAGCCTGCCCTCTGTCACAGGCAGCCAGGTTGGAGGAAGAGCCAACAGCCCACCACCAACCTCCCTTTAGGCACCAGAGGATGCCTACTGGTGCGCCCTAGGACCAGAGCACCAAACTGCACCCATGATGCTTCTCATAAAATGACAGAGTTTTACGTTTTCTACACACTTTTTCAAGGAAATTTTGTATGTGTCCTCACTACTAATGAAATAATTATTTCGGGGCGAGGGGGGAGGAAAACTTTCAATATCTGAAATAAAATAACACAAGCTGCTGAGAAAATGAACACTTGCCTTCTGAGTAAGCAGAATGGATTTTCCAAATTTCCACCAGGGAAAAGAGATCTGAGCAGCTTGGGAGCTGGAAGCTCCTCTCTCCCTCCTCTCCTGCCTACCCCCACCTCCACCTTTTCCTTCTTTGTCTTCCTAAGAAGGATTAGCACAGGTGAGAATAAAGCTGCTCAAATTCCCCGAGGGCTCCCCGATCCCCTCCATGCAGAGTGCAAGAGGCAGGCCTGCACCCCTTGCCAATCCCCGCCCAGAGGCCAGAGGAACAAGGACATGTCTGGGGTCCCAGGGCAGCTCACAGGCACTGAGGTCTGGGGTCTCTGCTGTCTGTGTTCAAACCCCGACCCCAGCTTCTTCAGGGACCCACAGGCACCTGGGGTGGGGTGAGACCCCAGACTCGGGAATGAGGGATAGGCCAATGGCCACGGGCCGGCAGGGCATACACTGCTTCATGTTTTCAGCAGCCCTTGGCTAGAGCAGACTGCTCTCCATAGAAAACCCAGGAATTACTCATTTTTATTGCTTGTTCCTCCAAGTTCTTGAAAATGAGTGGCCCAAAACTTGGGCAGGTTTTCCCAAGGGGTTTCTTTTGCTCCTCTGCTCTGCCTTCTGAAATACACCTCCCCCTCCTAGCAAAGCAGTGGGGCCTCTGCACCCTGGGAAAGCAAGTAAGGCTCAGCCAGTGCTTCATTGCTATTTCCATAGTCTGAGCACCACCACCTTTGGGTGCGTCACTGTCTACTTCTGTGGCAAAGACTACACCTGCCCCTGTCTCCACCCCGGGAGGCGAGCCAGGGTGGCAAAGATGAGGCTCTCCCCCGCGGCACCCAGGATGCTCATCGCCTCTCAGCCCGGCTGTCCCCACTCCAGCCTCTGCCTTTGCTGCCAGCCTGTCCTCCTCCCTCACCTTCAGGGGACCCGTCCGGCCATGCACCTCTTCCCTCCAATGTTACTTCAACTTCTCGTCATAAAACGAAATGATTCCACTGTTTGTGCTGTTAGCTACATTTATCTCTAAGAGCAAAATGTTGAGTTTAGTTTAATGATGAAAAAAACCTTT
Organism: Balaenoptera acutorostrata; assembly: GCF_949987535.1. Lineage (NCBI taxonomy): Eukaryota > Metazoa > Chordata > Mammalia > Artiodactyla > Balaenopteridae > Balaenoptera > Balaenoptera acutorostrata. Next base: position 47,255,158 of record NC_080082.1, read on the forward strand.
CAAAGGATAACTCATTGGAACTCATTATGTACCATAAAGGCCACTATTGAAAGATTCAGTAATTCCAGTGATGATCTTTTTAAAGCAGATTTATAGCAGAAAATAGTTAGATTCTTTGACTTCGGTTATAATTTTCCATTTTGTAATTTAATACTCCTTTAGTTTATATTTGCACATTAAAAATATAGCATCTAAAAGTCCATCATTAAATACTTTTAATAAGTGCAATAAATAAGTTTTACAGTGTGCATAAATCTAAAAACAAAACCCAACGTAAATTGTTAATCTTACACTTTTTCTCATTAATTGCAATACGTAAACATATGTTTTATACAAAGATATTTGCTACAAAATAAGTATAATAAATACAGTTTACCACATGTATTAATCTTAATAGTTACAAGCTGTTAATCTTATATATTAGGTAATAATTTGCAATAAATAATTGTTTATTATCTTGATGTTTGCTTGTCTTGGGTTTTAGCAAGATGCAATAAAGAAATGCAATTTTGAATAATTTGATTGTAAGACTGCTGGGGAAATACTGTATGTTATAATTAGCTGGGAGACGATTCTGTTCACAAGAAGAACAGTGGAAATGGGGTGAAATAACCAAAACATACGTTAGTGAGTCCATAAATAATTTAAGAAAAGTTCAGTTTCAAATAATATATTATTTTGAACACTTACATGCAAATGCAATTAGTGAAACATGTCACATTCTTTCGTGCTTTCATCCTTACATATTCAAGGAAGATGGAGAAAGTGGTAAGCTTCATGGAAACTGCCCAGTTCCAAGCTGGGATGCAAGTACGGCTGCCTTTGGTGAAAAGAGTGAACTGCCCGCCCCAGCGGCCAGAGGCTCCCCGCAGCCTGTAAATGCAGCTTCTGGAACAGCCCGCAGAGCGTGCACAGATGCAGCACCCTCCAGACCCAACCTTCCACCAGCACTTGTCCAATTCCACCTGAAAACCACACACCCATTTTCAGGGAGGGGTTGTCACCTTTACCGAACTTAATAGAAACAGTTCATCTTATATGTAAAGGTAATAATTTGTCATAAATAATTGTTCACTATCTGGGTATTTGCTTGTCTTGGAGTTTAGCAATATGCCATAAAGCTGTGCAATTTTGAGTAATTTGATCGTAAGACTGCTGGGAAAATGAGGTGGATTGTAATGAGCTGAGGGAGGGTCCTGTGGGTGAGAGACATCAAGACAGAACCAGACCACTGTCTACCAGCGAATGTAAAATCAGGGTCCTCGCCGATGACAACCTGGGGTATTTGCATATTCGCTCAAAGACAGAGAGTGAATCAGTTTCCCTTTCTTCCCTTTTGGAGGCAACCAGCTCTGGCTGAATGAAGACTTGATCCCTCAGTGATGATGCAGAGATAGCCCCAGGGATGCTCAGGTCCTACTTATGGGTGCTGGGGGTGCAGCTGCAGAGGTATGCCTTGGCCAAGACCCCACAAGGCCCTTATGCTGGCCAGTTGGTGTCAAAGGCTCACCTGTTGGTCTGATGCTTCTCACTGCAGCACCCACACACTGTCACACCCCTGCAGGCACAGAGCCGGAGGGGTCCCAGCCACGAGGAGGCTGTACTGGCCGGGCGCTAAGACCCTGCGAGCTCTGCCCTCATGGGATCCCAAGGGCACAGTCACTTTAGGAAAACCTCCCCCAGCCAAGAAAGGAAAGGAGGAAGGGAGGAGGGAAGGGAGGGAGGAAGGGAGGAAAGAAGGGAGGGAGGGAGGAAACGGAGAAAAAGAAAGAAACAGAATCCCAGATCCCTTATAACCATGAACAACTTTTCCAACTGTAGACAATATTAGCAACCCCACAAAGACACACACACACACACACATACACGCACACGCACGCACGTGCATCAAGTGATGCAAAAGTCTCCACATCAAAGCTCACTAGTAATGTGCTCATGTCAGTAGTTCCTGTGGCTTTAACACCTCCTTCTTCTACGCTTCTGTTACTACGCGTCCCTGGTACAGCCAGCCTGGCTTCTTTTTTTACACCCAGCTCCTTGGACAGCCCTCCCGGCCTCACCTGGAGGGCCAGCCCCTGGCACCCTCTGGCCAGGCTGGGTGTGGCCCACAGTCTGCGAGGAGGCTATTCATCAGGGCGACAGATCAGCTCAGTCCCTGGAGTTCCTGCCTAGGGTGGGGTTTCAGGCAGAGCTGGTTCCAGGTTCCTAGGAGCAAGTTCCATGAGCCTGAGGCTCAAGGGATCTGAACACATCACAGACTCACTGACTTGTCCTCTCCTTGGTCACAGCCAGCAGCTTCCATCCCACCGCCCTGCTCTCTGCTGGACAGGGAGGAAGCCCACCCCACCCCCAACCGTCCCACCTCCGCCCAGGCACAGTCCTCAGTTCTCAGGTGTCACTACCCCAGGCTCTCCAGCCTCCACGCTGGATATGAGATAACAGGTCTCAGGATGCAGCTAGCACCACGGGGGCAGGGACTGGCCCACTCCCACCCCATCCCCCCATGTCATGACTTTGGAGAGGCTTCCTAAGGTTCGTGAGGGGTCGGCAGAGCCGCACCCCAGCTCGTTGAGGGGAAGGAATTTTAGAACATCCCTGGATAGTCGGGAAATCCTGACTAATCTGGACTTCTGGTGGAGGGCCCGGCTTGAAGTGGGGACCACTCTGATACCCCAGAAGATGATGTGAGAGCCCCAAAGGGGGGAACCTTGGGGTCCTCTCAAGCTCAAGGGGAAGGAAAAGGAGTCAGGAAAAGTCTGCTGCTCAGAGGCAACTGCCTCTAAAACCCAAGATGACGAACACTAAAGCTCGTTTCGGCAGATGGAAACGCGCCTGCCTCCTCGCCTGAAGATGCGAAAAGCAATCCGAGTCCCTGGGCGGCGCAGGGCAACTGCGGAAATCTCGCAGCCAGATGAAGCTCATAAATTTCCCCTATGAACAATTGTTTTCATTTCCCTCCCATGCCACTAGATATTATAAGTGGAAAGCAAAACACAAGTAAATATGTTCATTCCACTCTTGTGATCAGTGATAAACGAGAGGCCGCCGAGGCTGACAAAGGTCAGCGGGCCGCGCGGCGGGTCTGCGGGCAGACACTGCCACCCTCCGGCCACGTGCGGGACTGCACTTGTCGGCGCCGCCCGACTCGCCTGCCTGCCCGCCAGAGCCGCAAGCGCGGTCTGCAGGCTCACTTCCCATAAACGTTCATTTTGCTCGTTAGGGCATCAATACATACGAAGTGCAGAAAAGTGAGAAAGTACAGAAAACCCCAAATTAAAAATAGACATTATCCACAACCCTCCTCCTAAATCTAACCGCTCCTATTAACATTTTAGTACATTTTTCTCTTATTCTGTGACCATCCTAGAATGCATGTAGAAGCTATACATATAACATTTTAAACTGTCCATATAATGTTCATTCCTGATTTTCTATGTAACGTTTCAACTAGAACAATTTCCATAAATATCTCATGAATATCTTTTTAGGGGCTGCATAGTATTTCAACTTGTGACTGTATGAAAAGTTATTTAACCATCCCCCAATTATTGCTCATTTTAAATGTTTCTGATTTTAAATCTTTGTAGATAATGCTGTGACTGAAATCTGTATGCATAGACTTTTGTTCACATTGTTAAGACTGATCACTAAAGGTGCAATTATTAAGGGAATTAATTTTTAAGGCTCTTAATGACATTATTTCTAGATGTGTAATACCTGTAGGAAGAATATTACAGGAAATGATGCGTGAGCATAAAACAGTGCCCAAGTGAATAATGAAAGGTGATACACTAGCTCCTGGACAGAAAGGCTCTGTACTGTCAACATGTCGATCTTCCCCCACCTAATCTTGCAATTTAATGCAAGTCCAATCCAAATTCCATCAAAACTTTTTGAGATTTTGTCACAATGATTTCCAATTTCATTTGAAAGCATGAATAAGTATAAAAACTGTCCAGGAAACATTTTTTTTTAAAAAAGGAAAAGAGAGATGGAGAAATGAAAAGAAAGTTTCTCAACCAGGTATTAAAATATGTTGCAGGAAACAACAATAATTAAAATAGCGAACAAATATGTGTACATTTATGAAGGCATTTATATCAGTGAGAAAAGGATGGCTAATTGATGAAGTTGTAAGTACATTCTACCACTCATTCAAAAATCAAACTAAATCAGTGCCCTGCTTCACACCACATATCAAAACAAATCCTATAGGAATTAAAGATTTTAATTTTTAAGTGAAACTACAGAAGTACCATTTATATAAATTGTAATGGGGAAGCTCTTTCTAAGACCAATTCCAAAGGCAGAAACTAGAAAGATAAAAGATAGCTAGATTTGAATTGTGCATTTAAAATATCCATATGTGAAAAATGCAACTTTGAAATTGAAAGGTAAACCAAAACCAGGAAAAAAATATTTTCAACATATATAACAGAGAGAAGGTTAATGATGCCCCTAATGTAGAAAGCTTTCGCACAAATGAATAACAAAGACAAATATTTCAACAGGAAAAAAATGTATGGAGAACATGAGCAGCAATTCACAAAAGAATAAATACAAATGACAAACACATAAAAGATATTCAGCCTTATTAGTAATCAAAGACATTGCAAATTGAAACAAAAATGAGAGATCATTTTTGCTCCTATATTGGTAAAGATAAAAACAATTGATAATATATGGTGTTTTCAAGGAGGGGAGAAATGAATCGTTTCAATACCACTGATGATAGGGTTAATTGGGTAACCTTTATGAAGGGTAATTTGGTAATACTATCAGAATCCTTAAAAATGCATGACCCAAAGATTCTACTTCCAAAGGAGTCAATTATGTATGTGCATAAAGATTTAGCTGTAAGTTGTTCATTGCAATTGGAAACAAATCCAACGCCCAACGATGGACGAGTAGAGAATTATATATATTCTCCTCCATACAATAGAGTCCTTAAAAATAATGTTATACAAATGTACCTAATAACATTTAGGGATGTTCATAACATAATGCTAAGTAATAAAAAGCAAGTTACAAACAATGTAACTATGTTTTCTACACACATAGGAAAACAACTATAGGGGTGTACCTCCAAAAAATAATGGCAGGTGAGACTACAAGTAATTTTTTTTTGCATCCATAGTACTGAATTTGTGTGGATAATCGATACAGATAAACAGGTATACCTCATATACAGTTACCAATACTTTTTTTTTTGTTTTATTGAAGTATAGTTCATTTACAATGTTGTGTTAATGTCTGCTGTACAGCAAAGTGATTCAGTTATACATATATATATTCTTTTTCATATTCTTTTCCATTATGGTTTATCACAGGATATTGAATATAGTTCCCTTTGCTATACAGGAGGACCTTGTTGTTTATCCATCCTATACATACTAATTTGCACCTGCTAGTTTGGGAGTTTGGGATTAGCAGATGCAAACCAATACTTTCTTATACAGTTCATGTTTCAGTACTTCGACACTATTCTATTCACACTCTGTTTATGCACGTTAGAGTCTTTCTAAAGTCAGTGCATTGTCAACACATTTTATACAGTAATTTATGAGGCAAATGTAGTTAATAGTTAATTTCATATATAAGTAATTTTTAATATTTTTTGCTGATTGGTATTTGCTAATTTTCTCCATTTAACGATTTCTTATCGATCGTTAATGAGAAAAACAGTCTTTAGGGGTTTCTAGAAAGGTCAGAGAAGAACCTGTGATCTCCATCATCCTCACCCAAAGTTGGATCTGCCTGCTCTGTATCTAGAGGACCATGTGCTCGGGATAGGGGCAGGGGGTTTCTTTTGTGCAAGGCAGATCAGGAGTTCAATCAACGCCCTAATGCCCAGAGGCATCACCTGGTTGAGTAGATGCAAAGGCACCAGAGAAGGAGGTGCCTGTGTGGATACAGATACTGGGACTCTAGTTTGGGGTCCCCTCAACCACTTAACTGTAATCCATCTGTCCCAAGTAAGGTATGTGCTAAGAGAAGGGCATCCCCCAAAGAGTCCCCTGGGCACAGTGCTATGAGAACCCACTGCATTGGCATGGAAAGGTCTCCTAGGAAGTGACACACAGAGCCCACCACGGACATCTTAGCACCAGCAGTCTCTGACATGTCCCAAGGTATCACAATCGACCAAAAGCCACAGCCCAGCCTGGACGACATCACCACACCCAGGCAGCCACGGCATGAAGTCAGAAGGCCTTTCCTTTCCACTCTGGCTGCATCAACAAAGGAGCTCACCTAAAAGACGCCTTAAGAACACACGTTTCATCTGTGAGCATCTCAATCCACTGCTCGGCCCCGGCGCTCAGTGCAATGCCTGGCACATGGTAGACGCTGAACAAGTGTTTACTAAACATAGGAAGGCACAGGGGAGAGTGGAAGGGAGGTGCAAACACAATCCAATGGCTTGTTTCTCTCCCAGTTTCGTATCCAAAGGCAACACTGCATTTCCGGGTCGAATTCAAGTGCCGTCATCAATTTCATACTGAGCATCTGCTGTGGGAGAGAAGACCATGTCCACAGTCTGGGTGGCTCTTACCTCCATGACAAATCACCTTGCGAAAGACACTCCCCAAGTGCTGCTGGGGGAAAACGTGACAGAGTCAGAGGCTGCCCTCGGGGACGGCTGCAGCGCAGAGGCAGGTGGGCGGGAAGTTGAGCACATGCTACTCACCTGGCAGCGGGGAAACTTGGACAAAGCTGGGTCTCTGCTTCCCCATCTGTGAGAGGGTGTTAATTACCCAGGCTTGTCCCAAGACTCTAATGACGTAATGAGCACAAAAGCCCCTCATTAACCAGGGCTAAAGACATCGCTGTGCCCTGTTTGAGAGAAGCCCTGTTTGCCACTGGCCAGAGCAGGAAGGGGGACGAAGGGGTGAGTACCCCTATCTGCAACACACTGAGCCCAGAATTTTAGCCCTGGGGCTCCTGCCCCTCCTCTTGGGGACCAGAACTGCCTGATGGCCGAGTCCCTGCTGAATGCTCAGGTGTACGTCGCTCTGCCCTGGAGGATGGGGAGGGCTCACGGTTGGGGGGCAAGGGAAGGCAGCCCCCCATTTAAGGGTCTGTGCTCCAAGTACCTCCTTTCCCTTGTGCAAGGAGGCAGGGGTGGGAGCATAGGGTGGGTACAAGGCTGCCCCCAGTTCAAAAGGCCTCTCCACTGGCTCATCCCAAGGTCCTCGGGGGGAGCCCACGGGTCCCCACACAGCGCTCAGGCGGCTCCACCATCACCGGACGTGGCAATAGAATGTCCAGCAGGTAGGATGGATAAACAACAGGGACCTACTGTATAGCACAGGGAACTATATTCAGTATCCTAGGATAAACCATCATGGAAAAGAATATTAAATAAAGAATGTCTGTATGTGCATAACTGGGTCACTTTGCTGTACAGCAGAGATTGGCACACCACCGTAAATCAACTATATTTCAATTAAAAAATTAAATTAAATTAAAAAAAAAAAAAGAATGTCCAGCAAGGACTCCTCAACTCTCTCTGTCTCAAAATGGCTAAGGGATGAGAGGTGACACAGATTAGGAAGTAGATAAGCACATTTAATAGACACTGAGATGACAGACTCATATTTTTTTTTACCCCGGCGTGAGATTCCTAAGCCTACACAGCCACGCCCACTCCCCAGGATTAGTGTAGGATGTTCCCACCAGGCCATATGCTCTGGGAAGGGTGTGCGTCCTGCTGCTTCCACGACCAGGGACGAGCCCCCAAGCTGGAAACACAAGGATGAGGCCTGCCCCAACACTAAGCCTGCCAAAACACCACAAAGGCGGTGCCCCTCCTGCAGCCGCTGCCATGAGGGTGCCCCTGCAGTGACCTTCCCCACACTGGGGCTCACCGAGGAGACACGCACGTTTTAATCCAGAACGCCCCCCTTCAAGCTGTTCCACTAAAGGACCCAAGGACAAAACCGGGAAGCTGGAGATTGGCAGGTGTATCCAGACAGCCCGCAGCACCCTCACCCTCCTCAGGCCTGAGGAGGTCACCAGAAAAGGAAGAGAGGCAGTTCCGGCCCGGGGAGTTCACAGTGCGCCCGGGGAAGAAGACCCGAGCTAGGAGGCAACACCGGAGGATGCAGCAAGCAGGGCACCGCCCCGCGCTGTGTAGCTCCACGCAGACCAGCGGAGCTGAGCGGGCAGCAGAGGCCCGCCCAGGCTGGGCAGTCAGGGCCTCTCCCAAGCAGTGTCAGGTCAAAAGTGGCCTTGGAGGAACGTGCTTAATTGGACTCCCTGGCCTGGACGTGCCTGGTGGCCCAGAGGAGCTGGCTGGGCCGCTCCGTGTCTCTCCTCTGGGGACCACAGAGCAGATCTTGTTTTGTGCTGCTGCCCAGCATGTCCTACTCATACCTCCAAAGACCAGGCATTGGTGAGGGGCGAGGGGCAGTGTGTCACTCACAGGAAGCCACGGACGGAGGGCACAGGGCATTTTGCTGGGAGGTAAGTACCCTGAAAGTCTGGGGGCTCACCCAGCCCCCCGTTCTGTCTTTGCTTCCACCTCACATTGAGCACACCAAGCCCTCTTCCATCTACAACTGAGATCATGCATCCCCTCTCTCTGGAATGTTCTCCTTGGTCACGTGATAGCCATGCGTCTGGTTGCAGGTCAACCCCCCTTCCTCGGGGGCACCTTCTCCACCCACCCCAGGCCTGGTCTAGTCGCCCCGATTCACAGGGACAGGGACAGGGGGAGGAGAGTAAGGCACTCGCCTCAGAGTTTAAGGGGGTACCAAAACACACAACAATTAGGGTATAAGTACAATATTTTGAAAAATCAAAATTAATGTGAGAAAATCCATATGAGCACAATCTCAGATTCTAAAATAAAGATGACCCCGCTTCAGCGGCCTCCTCCTAGCACCAGCCCTGCCGTTTCACATGTCACAATGCCCAGTGCTCTGTCCTCATTGTCCTCACCACGGCCATAAATCAGTATTCACAGGGTGACAGCTGGATTCATCTCTGATCCCACAAGGGCAAGGGCAGCGTGCTTCACCAACCCTGGTGTCCCGGGCACCCAGCTGAGAGCTTGGCACATAGTAAAGACGTACCTGGGAATCCCAGAGTGAACATCACAGGTGGAAAAGACCCCTGACAGCTGTGTGGCATCTGCTCAGATGCCACGACCCGCTAGAGGCTTCGTCCCCCAGCCCTGGGAGACTCGCCCGCTGGACCAGTCACTGCCACCCAACAAGCCCCTATCTTCCCGCAGGAAGGAGCCGGGGCTGGGCTCTGACAACCCCTTTGCTGTCATTTGTGAAATGACACGTTAAGGGCAGAGCTGATGGGATGCAAAAGCCGGTAAGACTCGCAAAACAATCAGGCAGATCCTGAGAAAATGGATCACCTATTCATTTCCTACGGATCCCGTGACTTTTTTCCACCTTTCTCCCGAGGGCCACCACGAAATGGCGTAGGAGGGTGTGTCCTGCCGGTCCAGGCGCTTGGGTACCTGGGCTTCCGCTGCTGGGGACCCAGGTTGGGTCCATTCCAAGGCAGTTGCTCCCTGTCCTCTTCTTCACAGAGAACATTTCTATTCTGAAGAAGTGTAATTTGAGGCCGGCCGGAATCACAGTGGATAGGTTTGCCTGAAACACGCTAAAATGCAGGCAACTGCTAAATAAAAATCCCCAAATAACCATGCTCTATTTTTGTGCTTTTATAAATTCTTTGAAAGGAAAAAGAGAAAGATATTAAGAAATGCAGCATTTTTCCATTTTCTTACCTGATGTCCCAGTTGCAGGAAAAATCGGAAGTGGGGGGGGTGGGGGGCGAAAGCAGGGGAAGTCCCACATGGGCCGGCACTCCTGCTCTGCGGGTGGGCACTGCCTCAGCCCTCCGGATGCACCTGCCTTGTCCCTCTGGTTCGGAGGGGCGACTGTGCTGAGGATAGAAAAGGGGAGAAGAACCCCAATTTTTATCATTCGCTCCCAAGTTCCTCAAAAGATGCCCAGCTGGAGAGGTGCCCATGCACAGCCCCCAATGCCAGCACCTGGCGACCCAGGCCAAGCCAGAGACCAGCCTGGGCTCATTGTTGAGGAGACATGGATGAAGAGGGAAAAGCAACACGCTGTTTTGATTCTTTGTTAAAAACTCACAAGCCCTGGCGAAGGGTCAGTCTCGCTTTCAGAAAGGACATTAGGTGCCGTTTTCCTCCTGGAAGCCCCATAAATCCCCACGTCTCCTCAATATACAATGCAAAAAAGGCCTCAGAACTGCCACTGCTGTCATGCTAAGCACTGGAAAGTTCTGCTTGACCTTTTATTAACATTTTTCTAAACCAATATGCTTCTTTTTTTTTTTTTTTTTTGCTACAAGCACCCTGAGGAATTATGAAAAATACTTTTTTCTGTAGTTTATCCCATATGCACTTAATAGGCTCACAAATATAATACCATTATAAAAAAGAAAAACTGCCAACTCTGCTAAAAAAAATTGTCATAACACTAAATTATTATATAAATATAAAAAGAGTGTGTCTGTAAAATATTCACTCAATGAACATCCCAAGGTGATGGTTTTGCTATGTTGTTTTTATTCCTGAGAGATCCATAACGCATTTGGCTATGCCACATGTCACCACATGAATCAGGCAGTTAATGCATGTGCTTTTGAGAAGCAGGGATGTCTTCCCAATAGAATGTGCTATAAAAAAATGTAGAGATCCGGCTGCTTTGTCTGATAGGCATAATTTAATGTCTTGCTTATAATACTGCATCTTAAGGAAAAATACACACTGTCCTATGTAGTTATTTACAATATATTGCTAAGTCTATGCAAATATATTTCCCCGAGCCCGGGATTATATAACAAAGGTCAACAATGTTTGAAATATTTTGAAGCATATTCCCCATATGCTTAGTGTATGGTGCTAATGTCCAATATATGCACATATATCTTAATATATTTCCAGATATTTCTGTTCATTGTTCTCGCCGTAGATTCCCACAGAATACTATTAGAGGAAGGTTTTCTTCTGAAGAAAGCCAAACATCGCCTATCCATCTTGGAAAAATTTATTAAGGTGGCTAATTATGCGGTCCTTAATGTTGCATTAGTATGGAGGTTGCTCAGTGCCACTGCGGGAGAGAAAAAGAAGCCAGTTCGATAATTCTGGAACCAGAGATTCAACGTATGCAGAACAAGCACACACCTATGTGATCCTATTTTTCTGTCACAAATTTCCAATTCTGGCAATTACACAGAGGCATCACACTCATGCATACACACATACAAACACACACACAAACACACACACACACACACATTCGTGTTTGTGATTTGGTGTACACAAAACAAAGATGACAAGTCACACAGTCTAAATCTCATTTCTAAATATTGCAAATTCTGTCCTTATTTTTCTGAGGGGAATTTTGTGATCACTTGTAAATTTCATTCAGATCACTTTCTTAAGGAAAGAAAGTCTGATTCGTTGCACAAAGGGAAGGGAAGGAGTTGTAAAAACCATACTTCCAGTATCCAAGCTATGCCCAGAAGAGATTTGTATCAAAGGTATCTGAGATCTGGGCCCTCAACTCCATCCTCCGTTCCAAACATGCTGTTCTCTTACCATTCCCCAATCACTGGGGGTTTTTTTTCGGCCGCGCCCACGTCTTTCGGGATCTTAGTTCCCCAACCAGGGATTGAACCTGGGCCACGGCAATGAAAGCCCTGAGTCCTAGCCACTGGACTGCCAGGGAACTCCCTGGACCAAATTTTAAAAACCTACACAGTCACCCAGACACCAAAACAAGCAGCTGGTGCCTTTAAGAAGAAGTCAAGGGCTTCCCTGGTGGCGCAGCGGTCGAGAATCTGCCTGCCAATGCAGGGGACACGGGTTCGAGCCCTGGTCTGGGAAGATCCCACGTGCCGCGGAGCGGCTGGGCCCGTGAGCCACAACTACTGAGCCTGCGCGTCTGGAGCCTGTGCTCCGCAACAAGAGAGGCCACGATAGTGAGAGGCCCGCGCACCGCGATGAAGAGTGGCCCCCGCTCGCCGCAACTAGAGAAAGCCCTCGCACAGAAACGAAGACCCAACACAGCCAAAAATAAATAAATAAATAAATAAATTTATTAAAAAAAGAAGAAGAAGTCAATTCTAGGAAGTCCTCATCCCGTGTCAGTGGGCTTCTCATTTCTATGCTGTTGTGACACTGTGCAGCTGTCACCAACCCTGGGCCACGTCACTGCAGAGGTTCACTCTGCCAGCTTCACACCCCCTTAGTCCTTAAGGTCCTCAAAATCCCCAAGGCAAAACCCTTCCAAACAATCCACCATTTAAGAAACTACAAACATTACCTGCTTCCAAAGACTATGAAATATGTCTAAGATGCTTTATTAGAATCCTTTTCCATATGATCAATCCAGCCAACCACACAGCCCACCTGATGAGGCCTCCGAAAAGGGCCAAAGCTATGAAATTAGCTTTCCTCCACCCAATGCTTTGCATCCCCACCATCAGCAGAAATGAGTAACCCAGAGTGGCCTTGAGCATGGAGTTCTCTCAGGAGCCCAATCACAGACACAGCGCAGGCTCCTGGTGAGAAGACACTCTCTCCTTTTTCTCCAGAAGGAAACTTCATTAACAGACTTTGTTCCAGATGACCTTCTTGTCTGACTCTGGCCATGGGATCCCCTGCACCCCAGTAGTGATCCCACTTGTGTGGGGGAGATTGGAAGATAGGACAACATGCAAACACATGTGTGCCAAGGACAGCCCCTAGTCCTGCTAAACCGTACACTGGTTTCATGGAGCATTCCAGAAGGTTTTCAGGAAGAGTCTCACAAAGGCCAAGAGAGCTGTGAGCGTCTTTGTTCTCCCACTGGAAGCTCAACTGTATATAAGGAAGAGCAAATGTTAAATCATTTAAAGAGAGCTATTTTTCATAGTTTCCAGTACATAAATGTGTTTCAGGACATGTTATTGTAAAATAGTGTTTCTACTTACGTTCTTATATATCTGTTGTGTTTACTCATCCTCTAGTTCTGACTTTTAGAAATAGCAATAAATCTATTTTTTAATCCCCTCTCCTGATGACTGATTATTCATCGCTGAAAGGGATGGAGGGAGGCCCGTGTGAGGAGTGGTCCACCCTCTGGAGCAAGCTCCACTTTCGCAAGATAAACAGGGTCCAGGGAGATTCCTCTTCTGTCCTGGGTAGTTTATGCAAACGAAATAAGGAGTTGGTGGCAGCTCACATAAATATAAATTACCCTCTGGTGGGAACTCCGACCACTTGCTACAGTCAATTTCAGCAAGGAGGAGCCAATGGTGACATCTACACAAGCAATACAATTCATTTTTATACCGCGTCCCTAATACAAAGATCACAAATGGCTTCGTGGAAAGTCAGTCATCCCTGAGCGAAAGCGAAGAGGATGGGAAGCCAACCAGGTAGAGGCAGGAGGAAGGGGAGCCTCCACTTCTGCGCCCTGAGAAGAGGGGAGGAGTTGCCAAAGCCAGTGCCTAGAGAGCTCTGTAAGCCAGGATAGGATAGGCTTGTGCTGCTGTAACAAACAACCCACAAAGCTCAGTAGCTTAACACAACAATGGTACTTCCTTGCTCTCACAAAACCCGCTGAGCTTCTGGGAGGCTCATAGGACAGCTGTCTACATTCCACGTGACTCAGGGATCCAGGCTGTATTGATCCTGTGGCTCCCACCTCTTAACAGAGGCCTACGTGAGCAGAGGAAGTGAGCCATGGGTAGCCAGACAGGCACTTCGATGCTTTCACCTGGAAGACGCCCTTTGACCAGAATAAGGCGCACCCTCTGTATTTGCAAGGGAGCTGGGAAATTTGGCAGAACAGAGGGGAATGTTTGGTGAACACCCTTATCTCTGCCACTGGTGACAAACCATTCCACAGAGAGTCAATCATGGCAGAAGGAAGTCAGTTCCCAAGCAGGACACATAATAAAGGACGTTCCAAGCACTTTTGCTAAAAAACTGCTTTCTCCCTTTGTCTCTAACTAAACTGCGCTTTGTTTAACTGGATCTCTTGGGCTAAGAGATCAAAGAAATGTAATTTCCTCATCTGTAAAATGCGGGTACCAATGCCAGTCTAACAGGTTATTATAAAGATATAAGACTTCATGCATTTGTAAAGCTCACCCTGTTAGTGTACACATGTGGGTTAGTAGAAGTAACAACTATAGCCATTTGGCCAGCATTTCAGCATGTTGGAACATGCTCTGGTTCAATGGCTAGAACCGTGGCATCCAGAGTGGTCACCAAATGGTGACACCCATCTGGTTCTATGTGATGTTTTGCCTTCGGCTTTTCATGCCTTTCATTGTCATATTTGCTTTAACACCTCTGCCAAGAATATACACTTCCATATTTTTTGTATACACATTCCTATCAAGTGTCAGAAGTTCACGGTTCCATGTACTTGATCTCACAGCAGAATGCCTAGATTACTGGCTAGAATTTTGTTTTTTTAAATGAATTCCAAATATGTCCCAGGATATCTAGCAGTTTCCTGGATTTACACTTAGTACATGCTTAATCTTGTCAGTTTTCCCACACCGGAAATTTAATTCTAATGGGTATATGAGGGGGTCGTGGACCAAGGTATTTTTCCAATGGTCTCATACTGACTTTCTTGGTTTTTGGTTAGATATATATTGCAAACTATTCTTCCTATAAGCTTGACACCTTCTCCTCTCTGAGTCACATATGAAATGACCAACTGCAAACAAAACCACCTTGAGACTTGACAAGAGGGAAGAGATGAGGTGGAACCTTTCTCACTGGGCTCAGTGGAGATGGCATGGCATGGCAAAGTGAAAGAATCTTGACCCTGAACTTGGGTTCCAATCTCAACTCTGCCATTTGCTAACTTGGCCTTGAGCAGATGGGATCCTCTCTTTGGCCTCTGCTGCCAGGAGAGGAGGACAATACAAGGTGGATTCAATAAGACAACATGCCCAAGACTGTGGTTTGGGGAGTGCTGAGTGCTCAGGGAAGTCTAGTCCTTTTCCTCAAACCTCTGGTGACACCGTCATCACTGGGCATCCAAAGTGCAGTAAGACTCTGGCCATGTAGGTGTCATGAGCACACTGGTTCAGGGAGTGCATGGGAATAGCCTCCTCTTTATAACTCTGTTGGTAAAACGGAGCCACTTCCAGAAAGTAGCCCGTGAGACCCTCCTTGTGGCTTGAACTGGGACCCCCAAGAAGCCCCCAATAATGGGGCCATCCACCCATGGGTTTTCCTACTCAAACTCACAGGGCAGAGTCTAACCTTTGCCATTGCCGCCACCTCCAACATCATGGCTTGGAATTCGCGTTGAAATTATCTGTCCGTTCTCAGACTGCACCAACCCATGCCCAGTTCAGCTTTCTTAACCAATCTATTGGCTATTTCAACCAGATTACCAAAACACAAAGATAAAATAATCAGAAATGCTAATGCGTTGCTGAAAATCTGGCCAGCAGGGCCTAGATGGTGCGAGCAGTTTTAATGTTATACTTTTGTGCTTTCCTAAACTAATTTAGCCTACTAATTTTCTATAATTACCTGAACGCTCTTAGGTTCCGCTGGTCAGATGAGTTCTGAGACACTTATATAACCAGCATTAAAAAGATGCATTTAGGGCTTCCCTGGTGGCGCAGTGGTTGAGAATCTGCCTGCCAATGCAGGGCACACGGGTTCGAGCCCTGGTCTGGGAAGATCCCACATACCACGGAGCAACTGGGCCCGTGAGCCACAATTACTGAGCCTGCGCGTCTGGAGCCTGTGCTCCGCAACAAGAGAGGCTGTGATAGTGAGAAGCCCGCGCACCGCGATGAAGAGATGGCCCCCACTTGCCACAACTAGAGAAAGCCCTCGCACAGAAACGAAGACCCAACACAGCCATAAATAAAATAAATAAATAAAGACTTTCTATTTAAAAAAAAAAAATTTAAAAAAAAAAAAAAAAAAGATGCATTTAGCAGCTCGGATTGTTAAAGTAACAAAGCCTATAGAATCCGGAGGTTATTGTATTCTCCCAAAAGTACTTAAATAATAGCCTAAAATCTGAAGAATTACTTTAATACTTCAATAAAAATAACCCAATTCAAAACATTTTCAAGGAAACAGAGTTCTTTGCTCTAGGCTACCAAGTAATGGCTGAGAGAAAGTATATAGCCTGTCACTTCTGATTAGAGAACTGTGCCTCTGTGCTTTGAATGAGGGGCATGTCTGGTAATAGGAAGTGCAGATATTAAAGTTAATAAAATAATGTGGAATACGATATATATGAAACTTGACCAAGTATAGCACAGAATATAACATACATTACCCTGTTCAGTCAACTCCTGTGGCCCGGCATCTAATGACAAGCTTAATTTCTGTTTCCAGTGAGAGTACAGCTAAAAATACAATTTCCAGATTAGACAAATATTTTATCCGACTCCCTAACAAATGTAACCAAGGATGGCTGACATGTCTACACAGATGCCCGGCGACCATGAGAGGGAATTACTAGGATTGCAAACTGCTCAGCCTGAAAAGTCCATGAAACCTCATCAACTTTGAGGTTGATAACATGTCCTGTAAATAATTAGTTGCAAACCCGGCAACGTCGAAGCTTCACCGCTGGAAAAGGACTGGGGCACCTCCATTTCTCTCCTACCCTGCGAGACTCCCGGCTCCCTCTCGGCACAATTAGGCCTCCCCGGACAACTCGGCATCAGGGCCCCTGCACACCCATTATTGCATCTTTAATCTAAAACCCCAACGCCAACCGTAATGGTTTTGTTTTTCGATACATTAACCTTCAACTCGTATTTTCACTATTAAATAACCAGCTTGAGAACCTCCTAGAATTTTTTTTTTCCCCCAGTCACCTACATGAAACCATACGGTACCCATGATGTGACCCTCTTAAGGGATTTAAAAGCAATTCAATGAGCTAATCTCGGTAAGCCCAGAATCAAAGTTCTTGTTTCCATATTTCACTTTCAAAATATTTAGAACTTTGATAGATATGACATTATGTTTTCATTAAAACAGCTGATTTCAAAATGCTGCACTGTGCAGAAACGCCATAAACAGTTTATGATGAACTGCCACGCTCTTAATTAAAACAATAAATCCAGCACACAATATTTGTGCAGCCTCCGGTCTGACCTTTGCCTCGTGCTATCCACCACCAAGCCGCGGCTGCGTTCCCAACGCCAGATGGGGAAGGTTTTAAAACATGATCTGAAAGGCACTAAAGATAAAATAAGAGAAAACGTACCATTAGTCTTCGCCGTTATGATTAATTCAGTTCATATTTTACAATCTGGTTATGGAGTAAAACTGCAGACTTTACATCAAGTATTTGCCATTCACTATACCTAATGTATAAAAATGCTTGATATTTTAGAAAATGACACCAAGCTAATTCACCACAACCCCACGAAGGACAGGAATTGAAATCATAGACACAGAGAGTGATTAGCTGTCCGTCTGAAGTGACGAGCAGAACTCGCTCTTTGGATGGTCAGCCTCGGACGATAAATATGTCGATTGCAGCCCGGCCTCACCACGCCACTCTTATCTCTCTGCCGCTAGATTTCAGATTAAAATATTCCCTTAAATCTCTCTCACGTCGGCTGCTGGAGCAGGCAGCAAGAGTGTTAATTACCAAGCAGGAATAACAGTAAATTTGTTGTACTGGCCCAGAGTCACCTAGTTAACCTGGGTCCCTGCCAGCTTGGGGTGGAAACTGTTCTGAGCTGGGTCTCACATGCACCCCGCATTAAGAGGGCAGCAGGTGGCTAGAAGAGTCCATTCTGCAGCCTCTGACTTAATGGACAGACAGACAGACAGCAGCTGTGCTCTGGAAGAAACTGCTCCAGCCATAGGAGAAGCAGACTTCCTGCAGGAAGGGGAGAGGGTGGCCAAGCTCCTTTGGGGGAATGGGAACCAACTCCACGGTGCCTGCAGCAGACTGGTCCCCAGGTACCTCCCATCACACCTGATGTGAGCATATGTGTCCAAGCCTTTCCTCTGGGCTTGGTCCCAGCTCCAATTTCCTGTCTTTCCAACCCTCCATCATCCCCCTCCCGCCCACTGCACATTCACGCGACATGCTCACAGCACTTGGCCATGCTGACAGCTCCGGACAGCAAAGTCTCAGAGGCTGGAGAACTGGAGGGTGACAGCGAGAGGCGGGACACCCCCTTCAGGTCCTTGTTGGAGCTGCAGGCAGAGCCCACCAGAGTTCCAGAAGACGGAGGAGGGGGAAGAAGTGCCGGTCACAGGAGGCCAGGCAGGCTCTCCGTCCAGGACCTGCATCCCTCCTATCCACGCTGGGAAGAGTGGAACGCAAGGGGGCCACCTCCCACTGTGAGGGCAAGACCCCCACCTTAGCCTACCTGGCTCTGGCCTTCACTCATCTCTGCAGCCTCATCTTGCCTTGTTCGCTCCCCACTCCAGGCACCTGACTTAACTCCAAGGGCCCCTCCCAACCCACGCAGCTGTGAACTCACAGCTCTCACCCGTGTCCAGGTCCTGGAGGAGACTGCTTTCCCTTGCATGTCATGGGGCCTCCAAAGGTGGCCTCCAGGGAGAGATGCGTAGCTGAGCCCCCAGAGCCTTCCTTCTGCCCTAAAGACAGGCCTCAACCCTTGTTTAGTTGGGGAATTCTGTCCCAGGTTATCCTAGCAAGGAACGCCCCCTCCAGGAAGGCTGGGCTCTGGGGTCTCTGAGCACCACACAGGCTTCCTGTGCCCACCCAGCATGGCCCTCTGCAGGAGCCATCACTCAGTGTCCTCGCCCTTAAAGTCAAACATCATAGTTGGGATACATTCCATTCACCTCCCCCTCCTCACAGAAGAAGGCGCCCCAACGGGAGTCAGACCCCCTGCCCCCTCCAGCTGTTCCCCTTGCCAGACCCTGGGACGGGAGGACCAGCCCCCGACACTGCACACCTGTGGTCCCCTCCACAGTGCCCCGTACCACACCGTCCACTGGTGTAGCCCACCCTGGCTGACAAAGGTCACTCTAATGTGTCCTTGGGGCCACATTTGCCCCCTCCCCGCCATTTTGTGCGTACCACTATTTTTCAGAAAACTGAGAACCAGAGGATTGAAGTTTCAATCCTGAAGTCACCCAGCCAGTGAACGGCCCCACGAAATTAAAATTCACTCCATCTTTGAGGCTAGTGTTCCATCATGGTAACGACCCTCTTTTAGGCAAACTCTGAGACTCCCAAACTGAGGTCCGTGGATATAGTCTCAAGGGTCCATAACTCTTTTTGGTAATTTTTATTTATTTATTTATTTATTTATTTATTTATTTATTTATTAGTATTTTCACATCAGTGAAAATCCATCTAAAAGACACAATGAAAATATCCTATGATAAACCATAATGGAAAAGAATATTTTATTTTTTAACACTTTTATTTTATACTATTTATCACAGAAATAATTATTAGTTTTGTTAACATTGTTATTGTCTGGAGACTGTAAACTTTTTTTTTTTTTTGGCCACACCACGTGGCATGTGGGACTTAGTTCTCCGACGAGGGGTGGAACCCGTGCCCCCTGCAGTGGAAGTGTGGAAGCTTGACCACTGGACCACCAGGGAATTCCCAAGAATGTATATAGATGTATAACTGAATCACGTTGCTGTACAGCAGTAATTAACACAACACTGTAAATCAACCATATTTCAATTAAACAAAAAAAGACACAATGAATACATATTCTGGATCATCTGGGGAACCAACTATTGTATGATTTCCGTCCCAAGATTGTGTTTTCCATTGTGGGTGTAGAAAAGCACACTCTTCAAATCAGCAAAGACTAAAAAGTGGGAGCAGAGTGAATGGGTCCTGGGGCTGAGGGAAGGCCAAAAAGAATTATAGGATTCTGTTCATGGAAGTGTCAGCCTTGTGTTACTCCAAACACGGAGGGGGAAGGGGGGCGTGTGCCCTGAAAGACTGACCTGGGACCGATCAGAAGAGTAGAGAAGATAGCATATTACACGTCCACTCTTTTCTCCACTGAGTCACCCCTCAGTCCATACGGCGTCCACCCAGGTGGACACCTGGAGTATTCACCTTCTGTTCTTCTCTCTTCTCTCCTACTTCCTTGGTCTCTTTCCATCCCTATCTCTTCCCTCTGGATCCACATCCCACGCTGGAGGAGCGGGGTCACATCTTCAGATTCCGTATTGCCGTGAAATTTTAGATATCTCAGGTTCTTCAGACTGTATCAATGACATTTTCTTGTTAAGCTCGACAGCTCCTCAAGCTTAACTTTCATGTGTTGTTGTGAAATTATCTTGTCTTCACTGGTTCTTTAGCAAGGAATGAGGGAGGTCGAGGAAGAAGGGAGCAAGGAAAGAAGAACCCCCTGACCAGTCACCAGTGATGCTTCAAGCAGAACACAAGTGGTAGAAAAACTGAATCAGCAATGTCCCCAGCCCACCCCACCCTCAATATATGTAATCTTAACAATCTGGAAAAAATCTGGGTCACATTTTCAGTTCCATAATCATGTTATAAGCTGTGATTTCATTTCAGCAAAACAACATTATCCTTTCCATTAAAGAATATTTCTATTTTAAAATTTATTGGTTTTATAATTTTGTTTGTATTTAATTTGTAAATGAGACCTGGTTTTAGAGTTGTCTAAAAGCTATAAGGACGAGGAGTTTAAATCTACTTTTGTAAGATCTTTAGTCAAGAATGTTACTATCTTTCTCCTTGAGTGGTTATAAGGATAAAAGAAATCATGCAGGGAACATGGTTACCGCAGTGCCTGGCATATGGGAAGAACTCAGTGTTATTAAATTTTTTAATTGAAGTATCGTTGATGTATAATACTGTATTATGTAAATTACAGGTGTACAGTATAGTGATTCACAATTTTTAAAGGTTATACTCCATTTATAGTTACTATAAAACATTTGCTTTGTTCCCAGTGTTGTACAATATATCTTTGTAGCTTATTTTATCCCTAATAGTTTGTACCTCTTACTCCCCTACCCCTATATTGCCCCTCCCCACTCCCCACTGGTAACCACTAGTTTGTTCTCTATATCTGTGAGTCTGCTTCTTTTTTGTTATATTCACTAGATTTTGTATTTTTTAGATTCCACATGTAAGTGATATCATACAATATTTTTCTTCCTTTGTCTGACTTATTTCAGTAAGCATAATGCCCTCCAGATCCATCCATGTTGCTGCAAATAGCAAAATGTCATTCTTTTTTATGGCTGAGTACTATTCCATTGTGTATATATAGACCACATCTTCTTTATCATTCATCTGTTGATGGACACTTAGGTTGCTTCCATATCTTAGCAATTGTAAATAATGCTGCTATGAACATGGGAGTGCATGTATCTTTTCAAATTACTGTTTTTGGTTTTTTCAGATATATACCCAGCAGTGGAATTGCTGGATCATATGGTAGTTCTATTTTTACTTTTTTAAGAAACCGCCATACTGTTTCCCACAGTGGCTGCACGAATTTACATTCCCACCAACAGTGTACAAGGGTTCCCTTTTCTCCACATAAGTGTTAATAAATTTTGTTATTTTATAGTAATAAATATTACAGCAAAAATAAATCAAGTTACTATTAAGGGTTTCCAATATTTTTTTCTTAATAAGCTACATCAATCAAGCTTTTTGTACCTCTCAAAATTCATATGTTGAAGTCCTAACCCCCAGTACCTCAGAATGTGACTATTTAGAGAAAGGGCCTTTAAAGAGGTAATTAAGTTAAAATGAGCTCATTAGGGTGGACCCTAATCCAATATGACTGGAATCCTTATAGGAAGAGATTAGGACTCAGATACACACTGAGGGAAGACCATGTGAGGACACAGGGAGAGGATGACCATCTACAAGCCAAGGAGAGAGGCCTCAGAAGAAATCAACCCCTTGACGTTGGACTTCCAGCCTCCAGAATTGTGAGGAAATAAATTTCTGTTGTTTAAGCCCCCTAGTCAGTGATATTTTGTTATGGCAGCCCAAGCGAACTAATAGACATTTGAACGTTGAAAGTCAGGAACAGACTTAGGTTTCCCTGTGCTCTGCTGGGCCATCACTTCCACAAGAAGAATCCTGTCCAGTCAGTGTGAAGAAGGTGGGGAAAACGATGAATATGAGAGCTTGATTCCACACCCCAGCCGCCATCCCCCGCCCCCCACTAGGCTTGCCTGCCAGGCCATGAGACCCTGAGCCGAGCTATGTCTTGTCCACCGGGGTCTCCCCTCAGGGCCAGTGTCAGCAGGAAGGACCCTGTGGTCCACCCACCATCTGCACCAAATTGGACACTTCTTGGCATGCATCTCACTGGCCCTGTGCCTCCTGGCGGCAGGGTGGGGAGTGGAGAGCAGCAGGGAGTAGTGCTGGGGGATGGCCCCTGGGTGGACGCAAGTTCATACAGGGTGACCGCCCCCGGGCTCTGGAACCCCGGGAGCAGCCTGGCATGCTTCTCACTGCTCCCCATCCATCCTAGGGGCACCCCGCAGGGCGGGAGGGCCAGAGGCACAGGCAGGACCACAGAGGGCTCCCAGGACTCAACTCAGCTTTACAAGGGGACAAATGGACTGTTTCATTTCTCAAAATAGCTTTCCAGGAACACTTCCATCCAGGGCGATAAAAGAAGATTTCGAACCAAGAACTTTCACAGGTTTTTTTTTTTTTTATCTCCGTGAGTGTCTATTGAGTTTTACACCCCTTCAGGGTATCCGTTGGCTGTGGGCAGAGTAGGAAAAGGCCTTTCATTAAGTGCAGGAAGGAAGGACAGTCAGAAACAAGTTAGACTCTTCGCTCTCTGGTTTTAAGGTAATTCTTTTTTTTTTTTTTTTAAACATCTTTATTGAAGTATAATTGCCTTACAATGGTGTGTTAGCTTCTGCTTTATAACAAAGTGAATCAGTTATACATATACATATGTTCCAATTTCTCCTCCCTCTTGCATCTCCCTCCCTCCCACCCTCCCCATCCCACCCTTCTAGGTGGTCACAAAGCACCGAGCTGATCTCCCTGTGCTATGCGGCTGCTTCTCACTAGCTATCTATTTTACATTTGGTAGTGTATATATGTCCAGGACACTCTCTTACCCTGTCACATCTCACCCCACCCCCTCCCCATATCCTCAAGTCCATTCTCTAGTAGGTCTGTGTCTTTATTCCCGTCTTGCCACTAGGTTCTTCATGGCCTTTTTTTTTTTTTCCTTAGATTCCGTATATATGTGTTAGCATACTGTATTTGTTTTTCTCTTTCTGACTTACTTCACTCTGTATGACACACTCTAACTCCATCCACCTCATTACAAATACCTCCATTTCATTCTTTTGAAACCCTACGTTCACGCCTGAGCTCGCATCTGAGAGCAGCCCGCGGACTGAAAGGTAGCGCCCTCTGGTGGTTGGTTGCATTCTGCGTCCTAGCCTGAGGTCCAGTGGAGCCATGGTCAAGGGCTAGCTCAGCATGCAAGCCTCCTGAGGGCGACCAGGGCCAGGGATCATGAGGGACAGCTGACCCGCCAGACAGGGAGTGTCCAGGTACCCACATCCACTAGGCCCTGGAGCAGAGGGGCAGCCAGCTACACGATGTGCCCAAGGAGTCCTCAGGTCTCCCTGCAGGTCATGACCCACCTCAGAACATCCCATCCTGCCTTCGGGAATCTCAGCGCTGCAGGGTTAGCCTGTGCGTTAGAGACAAACTGTGGGCTCCAAGGCCCCAGGTGAAGGAAGCAAGGAAAGGCTTAAAGAGGCAAGGGCAGGCCAAGGAGTCACCAGGTCTGCATGCCCCCCATCACACCTGCTGGACCAAGGAATAGAGCATGCTGTTGGTAACACGGGCTTGAGAGGTCTTACGCCAGCTCCAGCACTGCTGGCTAACTGAATCTAAGCCTCAGCTTCCCCATCTGTACAATGGGAGATTCACAGAACTTGTTCCAAGAGTAAAGGACACACTGCACAGAAATGTTGAGCACCAGCCTGGCCCAGAACATGGCTCTCAATGTAAACCGTACTCATCTTTACCAAGATCATGGCCATTACCTTCTTACTAACACTACATAGCCTAGCCAATACAAACAACGGCCCGGAGACCCACAAGGGACCCAGACCTTCCCCAGAGGCAACACTCTATATTTTCCACCAACTCGTGGAGAAAGGGGGTGGCAGAAACTTTGGCCTAGGATCACCTACATATCCCCCAGTCCCAGGACTCAAGCAGCATCAGACACTGGCCCCTGTCTCTCTGTGAGTCTCACCTGTTCCTTCTCTCACTCCAAACACCTGCTGCCCAGCTTCACCGTCAGATAACAATGGAGGCCAAGACAGCCAGAGCTGAGCTCAAGGAAAAGTTCAAGGGTGACTAGGAAGGACACTGGCGTCCCCAAGTCTATTTCCATCTCGAGACTCAAAGATTCTCCAGACACCCTTGGATCTGCCGTGAAGGCAGGTCTCTGCCAGAACTGCACCCACATCCACTGCTCCCCAAACCCTACGTCCAAAGCACCCAGCAAACGCAGGTTGTAACTTTAAAAGTATGAAAATCAGGAAACAGAACATTGCTAATTCTCACGGCAGCATTAACTCATTCGCTTGCACATATGGGGTATTTGGATCCCAGTAGGTCTTCTATATATATAACTTATTATACAGTAGGTGCAACTTGGAGAATTAATGTTGCTATAGGAACATTCGGATCAAGGCTGGCTTCCAGAGTGAAGAGAGAAAAAATAAGTTTTCCTCCACAGTGTACTTCTCTGTTTTGAGTTTCAAAGAGGAAGAAGCAATGTAATCGAGTCAAATGAGGCGAGGAGGGGCTTCCCCTAGTGGTTTGGGGAAGGTGAGAATTCCTGGAAGCAGCTCACTGAGGAGAGAAGGGGGAGGCTCAGGCTGGGCCCAGTGCCCACGTGGCTGGGAGGGCTGGAGAGAGAGAGACACCTCGGGGGCGGGGGGCGGCGGGGGGGGGGACGAGGTAAACACCTGCTCTGGCCAGGAGCAAGACCGGTGCCAAAGCTGGAGCATTGTCTTGGGGTGATTCCAGAAACTCCCCTGAGGAAGGTAGAAAGCCCTATAAACCCTAGAACATGATGTGCTTGCCTCCCCCAGCCCCATGCCCCTGTGTCCTATTCCTACAACTTTCCATCCTTCCAGGGGATAAGGTCAAGCGAAAGGGGAGATCATGGGTGAGCTTAGTGGTCTGCACTGGTCCCTGCATGGACACTGCAGAGACCCAACTCTGGCTGAACTATGCTGGAAGTTTGTGTCAACCATGGTATGAGAACTCTGATCTCTTGTTTGGACCTTGTGTCCACCCGCAAATCCCCTTCCTAAACTAAACTCCATCTGTTAAAAATCTGAGCCTTTGGCTCACCCATTACAGGTTTTCCTGACTAGTAAATCTGGATGTGCACTGAATCCCCTAAGTGCTCCAAAATGTGTAAGCCTACTGTCTCCTTTGGGGAGAGGCAGGGGTCCTAAATATCCCTCCCCACTACCTTTCCTACCCTATCTGGGGGTCTTAGCAGCCCACAGCCACAGAGACACAGCCAGAAATTCTACCCATGGTGAGGGCAGCCCCAGGACACCCCAACACACACACCCAGGTTGACCGCATCACCCAGCCTCAGCATCTGGCAACGTGCTGGGCACAGAGAGGCAGCCCAGAAATGTGCTGGCTGAGGAGTAGATGCTGAGTCCAAGATGGCAGCAAAGCAAAGAGGGAAAGAGGAAAGAAAAGAGGTCAGCATTCCCAACATCACTTCCAACTCCACGTTCTGCAGGTGCCCACAGATAGTGCCAGGCACTAAATTATGCCCAGGGGATGCCCAGGTAAATAAGACATTACCTCTGCCCTCAAGATGCTCACAGCCCACCTAGGGGAGGGTGAAAGAGAGGCATGGAAATAAACAACAAAGGACCATGTCTCACTTCCGGTCTCCCCAGGAACTGTGCACAGGCACTTGCAAATGCCCGTGGGATGAACGTGGAGATGGCAGAGTGGCAGGGACCCGCCCTAGGAGAAGCATCAAGTGTCCAAAGGGGCCCAGAGTGAGGGAGATTCATTCCAGACAAGGAGGTAGCAGCCCACAGGCTGATAAAACCCTCCAAGTCCACTGGTGACTAAGGCCTCTCTTTCCATTAGGTATTTCAGACACGTTCCAAATACTGGGACAGGGAAAAGAGGCTGCCGCCACCCTGAGCTGCTGTTTTGCATTTCATTTGAAGCTGTGTCTACTTTTAAATATATATGTAAGAGTCAAGTGGAATATCTAAATGCTTCCCGGTCCACTCCACTTGGAACTTCGTGCTGAACATCTTAACCAGTGGGAGGGGCTGAGTCCTAGAGACGAAGGGGAAACCGGAGCACCTCCGTCCTCAAGGAAGGCAGGTGGAACAGGCAACAGCATTCCCCTCCCTGCCCTCTCACATCTTCCACACAGTTAAAATAAATGTGGATTTGCAGCATCCCCGAGTCAACAATTGGCCAAATTTCACATGACAGACCAGCAAGGGAAAAGATGAGTAAAATACACCCGAAGATATTGGTTACTCTAAGATGGGGATGGGCAAGTGGTTAAGGGTTATCTGTTTGTTTAATAGACCCAGTAGGCCTCCCGGGCATCACTGAGAGAGACCCTGTTCCAGGGATCCCAGGGCCCACAGAGCATCCTACATATTGTCACTCTGTTCTGTGTCGAAAATGCTTCTCTTTGTTCCTTTAGCTCACTTTAACTCAAGTGTCGTGTTTTTAATTCTGTCTGTGGCATGATTCTGAAATTAAGCAGTTTGGGTGCTGACAGCTGGTGTTACAACTGGCCTATTCCTTTCCACCCCCATAAGAGCCAACTCAGTGGGTGTGCAGTCTCGGAGGAGCTCACACACGTCCCAATACCCACCTTCTCTCTCGGGGAGGGGGGAGGGCGCTGGGGACCCAAGATTCCAACAACCTCGCACAGCCCTGGGTGCATCCTGGGGCGGCACGTGACGCACCCCTAAGACATTACGCCCACTTTCCAACACAGCTTTGGGACACTGTCAGGGTCCAAAACACGCTCTACAACAACAGAGGCCTTCCAGCACCTCACAGGTCAGGCCACAGGCCCAGGCTAAGTGTCTGTGCCACTAAAGCATAGGAAGGTGTACGTCCCCCGCCTGTTACAGGTGAGAATTTTGGGCACACGGTATGCCTTGAGAGCCCTTTATATTCGTTACTCTTGTCCTTTTGTCTCGACACAGCCCTAAGACTGCTGTTAGCCAGGCTACCCGAGACAAGTGGGGAGAGCGAGTTCCCAGGAGGTGGGCGTTTGCAAAATTTTGCTAAGTTCAAGGTGCTAAGAAATGGTCCCCAAACACAGAAGCAAATTTGAGAAGGCGACCCCACAAAGACCCAGTAACCATGTGCACTTCCAAACCTCATCTGTGCCACCTGCTGTCCACAGCCAGACCCCCCTCCCACACTCCACCTCCCACCTCATCCTTAACCCTCCCCCATGTGCACAGCAGGTCCTAGCATTAGACAGCAACCAACAGAAGCAGTCCAACCCCTGATTCCTGTGCCCACGAAACCTCAGGCCTCGGCCATCCTTGACGTCATCTAACTTATAGGAGGCTGCCAGAGCTGCTTTTTCATTTTCCTCCAGGCATCTGTATCTCCCTCATAACTTAGACCATTTTGCATAATGTGAAATTATTAACCTCTAGAAAGTGAAATTTCTAGAGTGATTTTTTTAAGTACAGAGTATTCTAGACCTCAGGATCTGTAAATAAGTCAACAGCTAATCTAAGTATCCAACTTCCTCTTCACATGAATGCAGAGTTGAGATGTCTGTAAAACAAAGAATGTGATGCTGTTCTTTGCAAAGTTCAGTAAGTGGTTCACAAGGTCCTTCATCCTCTGAAACCTTTCACTGGGCCCTGCCATTCTCAGGATAAAGTCCCAACTGCCGCCAAGACCCACAAAGCCTGCCTGCTTGGTCCATGCCTCCCACCAGCCATGTCTGCTGTCCCAGGCCTCAAACACGCCAAGCGCCTTCCACTCCAAGGCTGGTCCCCGAGCCCATGCCTCTTTCTCTGTCTGGCCAACTCTTCCTCATTCTTCTCATTCTATGTAAATGATGCTTTTATCAGAGAAGCAGGTCTTTTCAGACTCTGTTTCATCCTCTCTGAATCCCTACTCTTTTTTTTTTGAGAGCATTTTTCCCCAGTACAATTATATAAGTACTTGTGAAATTATATTTTTACTATACATCTAACTGCATACAAGCAAGAACAGTACATTTTTCTCACCACAGTATCTCCCACCCTAAACAAGTGTTTGGGGCTTAGTAGGTCCTCAGGAAATATATATATTTTAATGAAGCATTGATTCTCATTATTAAGTCACGCATACAGTTAGGCTTAAAAGAAAAGTACTTGAAATTGACAAATTGGACCTCATCAAAATTAAAATCTTTGGAGTCTGCAAAAGCCATGTGAAAGAGGATTAAAAAGAGAAGCTACACATTAGGAGAAAAATAGTTGCCAACCACATACCCAACAAAGGACTAGGATCTAGAATATATAAAGAATCCTCAAAACCCAAGTTAAAAAAATACAATCCAATCTGAAAATGGGCAAAAAACAAACAAACAAACAAAAAACATTAGCAGACACTTCACTGACAAGAACATACAAATGGCAAATAATCACATGAAAAGTAAAGTGGATGTGTCAACAGGCTTTGAAGGGCCCCTTTCCTTATGTCCAGAGAGTCTACTTCTAGGGATTTCTCCAAAGGAAATAGAAATGTGCAAAGGATGTCAGGATCCAGAATGCTGGTTGCAGCATTATTTACTTACAATAACAAAAAAATTTGAACCCTGTAAATCTCCAACCACAAAGGATTAGTTGAATGATTGTGCTTCTTCCAAACGTATCAGAATGTAAACTCCTCCAGGCTGGGGTGTTTGTTTGAGCACCGGCATATCTCAAATGCATAGAATGAGCTTCAATAAATAGTATCAGACTGACTTGAACTCAAAAGTGAAACACCTGGCACCACAGAAAATTGTGACATAGGAAAATGTAAGTGAAAAGAGAGAAACAGATTGACAGACTATACATACATTGTAACCATAGTTTTGTTTAAAGGAAAAGAAATTTATGTATGTTTGCATGCCTAAAGACAAAAGGAAAATAAAGCAAGACATTAGCAATGGCTATCTCTGGCAAATGGGCTCTTAGGGGATTTTTCCCTTCCTTACTTTCCCTTCTTTTATTTCCTTTGTATTTTGTGTGTGTGTTTTCTATATATTCCAAATTTTCTACAAAGAATATTGATTCCTTTTTCAAACAGAAAATAAGACAGTGGTATTTTTAAAGTAGTTTTGAATCTGCACTGAGTTACAGTGAATTCTGGTGCAATGATAGAGTTCCAGGGGGGCGGTACCCCGCCCTTTCGCCACCAGCACCTCACAGTAATATGGCAGTTTCCCAGACTACTACCATTCACATGACACCTTCAGGATATTCCCCATAAACCAGCATCACTTGGATTCGTATATACTTAATGTAATTCTTAAATAAACTCTTGTTATATAAAGAAACATATTTAGAAGGAATCTTTATCATTACCACAAAGGGAAATCAGTATCTTTTGTCACGCATAGAACATAACTATAAAATAAGTAACATTTTTTTCAAAGTGGCATTTTTTAGCTGCAGCTGGATACTGTCCCATGAAGAATTTTCTGAGTCCAAGGCCCGTTCTCCTTTTTTTCGTAAAAGGAGGTTAGCAAATATAAGAGAGTCAGGTATTAAAGACATTTGCACACCAAATAAGCCTTTCTCTTTGACATAATCAGAAACCTTGAAAATGGGTTGAAAGAGGAATGATATTTGGTTCAATATCAGTTATTGCCATGTCTCTGTAGCAACCAAAATATGTCACATACCACTAGCGGTCCCCATCCCACTCCGGAGGGCACTGGGCTTCGTGGATGAGCCCAAACAAAGCCCTGGAGCAACCCAGCTCTGTTAACCCTTTGGGCTCCAAGCCAGCCCTCCCCAGATGTGGGTCAGAGGAAGGAGAGCAGCGCAGACCCAGAGACTAATGAGGGACCCTGGCCTTCGTCATGGGGGGCTCAGCAGGCCACTCTTAGACCTCAGGGAGGGTCTTCTCCCACCCAGGGAGGAGTCGTGGGTAGGGGAAGCAGGAGCGCCTCTCTCCAGCCCAGTAAATCTACGAGATGTACTCTTCTGGGATGCCAGACAGGAAGAACTGGAGTGAATGATCTGCAGTCATGTTTGCTGGTTACAGAGCTAGGAAAAATGATCTTTTTTCTGCCCAGAGCATTATCAAGTGAACTGCACCAGCTTTATTAGTGTTGGAAGCAACCATATGAAATTATGGAACTCATGATGGCTTTGTCAGGGAAACTGTTCATTTCTGATCAGAAGTTCTATTACACATGAATTTAATTCTAAACAGTGTTACCAACAGATCTAAATGACTTACATTTTAAGCAATCTTCCTTCATTATCTCACACCTTGTCGGATAGCAAAAGATGGATTTTTATGAGCTTCTATGATGAGAAATGATGAATGCCCCTAAATGGGCGTCTTTCCCTACTCCGGCTGTTCTGGTGTGGGATCGCATCCCTCAGTCCTGCTTCAGTGGGCCCATCTGAGAACTGAGATCAAAGAAAGGGCATGCAGAAGCTGCATCCCAAACTTTCCTTAAGTTGGATCTAAACAAGGTAAATGTTTCCAGGTAGGGCATTGAACACCATTTGGTACCAAATATTCTCTTCCATTCAGAGAGAAGGAAAGAGAGAGAAAAGGAGAGGGGGGTATCCACTAGTAATGTCAAAAACTGTTACACAAGCTTGAACATTTATAAAAGAAATAACATGGTTTTAACCTGCCAGGACATGGATATGTGAGTGGGGAAAGTGGACATTGATTCCCAAACAGAAGCAAATGGGGAATTTTGAATCTCGTTGGTGCGTTGAGTCATCTCAGTGCTAGAGGGTAAATGAGGCAAGCTGGGTCTCTCGCTTGCTTTGCATTTGCCTTTGCGTTCATTCCATCCAGGGGAGACCTGGACAACCAGCCCAGAGATACCGTGAAGATGGGATGAAGATGAGGTTGCTGAGTGAACTCTTCTAGAAACTTCTGTCCACACGTCAGATTCAGATGCGATATTCCTTGAGGGGCAGATTCTCTTCCCCAGTTTCCTGCAGTTAATTCCTCCCCCACCTTTGGTCCAAGGAAGGGTCCTCTGACTCTGAATGGCTTGGGTGAGCCCTTTGGATTCAATGGTTGAATTAGAGGCGGAGTCACCTGGAAGGAAGACAGAATGAGGTATGCCTGGGGCTGCCCCACAGCTAAGTGGCAACTTCAGACTTCACCCAAATCATAGCACAAGTTTAAACCCAGGAGTTTAAAAAGTGAACAAAATAAAATGCAAGCAACTCCATGCTCTGATTTCCAAATTTTAGAAAATATGCAAAAAAAAGCCTCTGAGAAATCATCTTTGCATCTTTGGGAATCCTGCTGCCCTCTGGGCTTGGGTAACCTCAGAAGACTACTCCAAAATGACCAACAACAAATAGAGGGGCAGGAAAGCAAACTGCACGACAAAACGTGAACTGCCCTCCACTCGGGGAAGGGGTCATATCCTTGAAGCAGGGCCCACGGTTACCCGGAGCCCCCTAGAAAGTCTCCCCTTCCCCCTACCATTCATGGTATCTTTAGAATCAAGGCTACACACTGCATGAATAGCGAGTAATTCAATTAACTCTATAGTCTGAGATGAAAAAAGGGCCATTTTGCTAGCTCGAGTGGAGCACAAGTTTAACCCTGGTGCTCAGGAAATTCCCAGGCCAGGCAGCATATTAAACCAGCTCTTCAACTTAAGAACAATTACTGTCATTTATCAGCCTGAATAGCAATAATGCACAAATCGACAGCTTTCAGGAGGCAAGAAGCTAGCTAGGTGTAATGATATGCAAAGCCACAGCACTCTACATTTTGAACTGTCTCCATCCCATCAATACATCTCCTACCACCTACAATTTATCAATACAAATGTGGTGCCCAATGAAGGCAAGACCAAGAAGATAAATATGAATGGGGTGAGGGAAGAAAAGGCTCAGGAATGTTTGAATTTTAAAATGATGAAGTACAGATCACATTCTTAAAGCATTTTACATGCAATGACCCGATCACATCAAGTTCTCTTCTGAAAGAGGAAAGAGAATAAGGAGATTTTTCTACTCCAAAGTTGCAGGTAGGTGCAGCTTTTATCTTCTCTTCCTGTTCCCAGATCATGTCTTGAACAGAAGGGTGTGATCATTTAGGGACCTAATATTAAAAGGAATAGTGAGAATGCTAGTCACAGTGGTGAATTTGCATAGAGCCTTTTTCCTGATTCCTTTCACATCTATCATTTCAATTTTATAATGTCTGTAAGAGGTAAGAAGATAAATATAATTATATCCCTTTTGAAAGAAGGGGGAACTGAGGCATGGTGTGAGTTTGAGATAGCCTCCACATCACTCACTCAGGGCTAGAATCAGGGTCTGAACTCCCAGCCCACCCTTGTGAAGTCACAGCACACCCAGGGCAAGACCAGTCTGCCCAGAAGCAATGGGGAGGGTTCGAGAACTCTAGTACCCAAAGAGAGCAGATGCCGATAGAAGTGGGAGCCGTGGAGGTGGGGCAGGGTAAAGATGAACAGAATTTCAAATTTCAAAACCAGACAAGTGGAATCCCAGGGCTGCAGCACACAGTGATTGAGCCCCTACTCTGTGCCAGGCCCCGGGGGGTGGTAGGAACAAGGCCACTGCTGACCCAGGCCTTGCTTGTGGCCCCTGCTGCCCCCACAGCCACCACACACTGATTTTTTGTTGAACAGCATCACTTAACCTGATAGAATAAATTTACCTTATGTCTAGAGAAGCCGGGGAGGGTGGTCCCCAAGGTGGAAAACATGCCTGCAAAGATGATGGGGGCCATTTCCCCCGGGGAGCTTTGGATGCAAGTCAGGCAAGTAAGGTCCACCTAGCCCGGTGCCGGGGAAGTTCTGGGGGTTGTTCACCGCTGTAGCCACTTTCACCCTTCACCTTCCAATTATTCCACTGACCCATCCAAGCCTCCCAGCGGCCCCATCACAGGTGCTCATCATCTCAGCCCTAATATTGTGCAACGGCCTCTAACTCTGGCATGCAAACTCTTGGCCTTTAGGTAATATTTTTAACCAATTTAAAAGGGGAAAAAGTGATTGGTGATAAGATTTAAGGGATTTGTTTGCTTGGTTGTTTGTTTGAAAGGTTGGGTTTTTTATTCTGGTTATCTTTCTTTCCTAATGTAACACCTACCTAATTTAAACTCCCACTCAGAAATAAAATGATCATCTCTTATAAAACACTGAGATAATCATTTGGTGAAATGACATATTATGTCTTCATTTTTAAAAGGGTGGCAAAAATCTTGAACAGTCTAATATTCTGACATCAAATAAGCATGCGGGTGCATTTCCCTCCCTTTATAAGAAATTACACCTTGCTCTTACTATTAAATTAGAATCTCCTCTCTTCTCTCTGAAATTTGGCTGTTTTACAATAAATATATAAATCAAAAAGGCATGGGATCCAGACGCCAATTTGCAGACGGCACTATGATATAAGCACCGGGACACGGGCGTGCGGAAGTGTTACAACCTGTTCCAATCTGCTCCCTGTTCTTCCTCATAACAAAAGAGGAAGAGAGTCCAAACCCTCCTACACGTGCATGTACACACACACACACACACAGAGCAAAGTTTGGGAGGCTTAAATAGAGCTAAGCCTGCTAAGAAGAGCCACCCAACTGCTTGGGACATGGGTTTCTCACTCTTACTGCCGAGCAGCAATATTTGCCACACCGTGCCAACAGAAGATGGTGTGAACTTGCCATGTGACTGCTGAGAAGTTTGGAAAAGCCTGGGGTTTTGCCAGTATTGTTATCACCATTGTCGTTGCTGTCTTCAGGCCAAAGAAATTTTCCAAGCACTTGAGCTTAGGATTGTTCTCAACAGCCATGAGAGGGTGATCAGGAGAACTACTGCTATCATTCTTGTGACAAAACCCATCCAGAGAGAATAAGGTGGGCGTAGCAATTAGGACACCTTTGGTGGCCAGTGACAGAAAATCCAACCCAAATTGACTTGAAACAAAATAAAATGCATTGGCTCACATGAGTGAAAAGTCCAAAGGGTGAGTTGGCTTTGGGCAGGAATGAATCAGAGACCTACCACTCCCAACTTCCACCTCTGCTTCCTGGGGTAACCTTCTTCCCCAGCTCAGTGGAGTACCCTGGCAGCCTAAGGCTCAGGTCTACATAACACAATGGCCTACAGATGAGTCCAAACCAAAGCTCAGAACTGAAACTGATTGGCCCAGATTGACTTCGGTCCTGTGCACATGCCTGAGCCAATCACTGCAGCCAGAGGGATGGAGCGCACTGATTGGCTTAGACAGGGTCACATGCCTCTCCCTTGGCAAAAGCTTCACCAAAGCATGTGGACTCAGAGAAGTGAAGTGGGAGCCCCACCCAGTAAAACCAGGGGAAGTGGATGTTGGGAGGTAAAATGCAGCAAATGTCCACTTCAAAGCATCATGAAATTCAATCTTTGGTTGGACCAAAAATCTCCAATTCCAATGACCAAGACACTATGCCCAGAGTTCACTAACAGTTTGAGTACAGAGTGTAGCCACTTACCTATGTCAAATGCCTTGTTTCTTTCAGCATCCAGACTACATACAGCCACTGCATCTCCAGAACCTGATAGGTTCACAAAAATGATTCCTAGAGGTGAGTTTTTCATACACTAGTGTCCAGAATTTTAATAACTGCCACTCTCAAGTTATAAAGCTTACACCAGATGATTAAAAACCCCCTAGTTAAGAACTAGAGCAATGAGGTGAACTGCAGGACCAAGTCACTTGTGCTTTATATATTTTCTAAAATTTTAATTAAGATTACAAGTCAGATTAAGTAATTGCTTTCTATAAGATAGATAAACCCAGAAAGACATCTACACCAAGATTTTTTTAAAGAAACCATTTAGTTTCAACTTTGATATCTTCTTTTTTTGTGTTCATTAAACTCCCTTTGTTGAAATACAACATACATATGGGACTTCCCTGGTGGCGCAGTGGTTAAGAATCTGCCTGCCAATGCGGGGGACACGGGTTCGAGTCCTGATCCGGGAAGATCCCACGTGCCGCGGAGCAACTAAGCCCATGAGCCACAACTACTGAGCCCACATGCCACAACTACTGAAGCCCACGCACCTAGAGCCCGTGCTCCGCAACAAGAGAAGCCACTGCAATGAGAAGCCCGTGCACCGCAACGAAGAGTAGCCCCCGCTCGCCGCAACTAGAGAAAGCCCGCATGCAGCAACAAAGACCCAATACAGCCAAAATAAATAAATAAAATAATTTTTTTTAAAAAATACATAAGGACAAATGCACAAGTCATCAGTGTACACCTCAATTCATTATCCCAAAGTAAACTTACATTCAAGCAACTACTACTGAGGTCAAGAAAGCCGCAGAAGCCCCGTTTGGGCCCCTTACCAGTCAGTACCTCACCCTTCCACCAAAAGGTAACTACTGTCTGATCTCTAGCAACATAGATAATATTTGCCTATTTCTTGAACTTTATATAAATGGAGTCATACAGTGTGTACTCTTTTGTGCATGGATTCTTTCTTTCAAAAGAGAGTCACCCAGAAAAAGATAAATACTGTATGATATCACTTATATGTGGAACCTAAAAAATACAACAAACTAGTGAATAAAACAAAAAAGAAGCAGACTCACAGATAGAGAGAACAAACTAGTGGTTACCAGTGGGGAGAGGGAAGCAAGATAGGGCAATATAGAGGTGGGGATTTAAAAAAGGGTTACTATGGGATTATATGAAATCATGCTTTACTTCTGAAAATCGTAAAGCACTATAGGATTTTTTAAACATAAAATAAAATAATAAAATTAAAATTTTTTAATTAAAAAAAGTCACCCAAAGTGTTACAAGTAATAGTAGTTCATTCACTTTTCTTCCTGTTTAATAACCCATTATATGAATACTCTGCAGTCTATGTGCAATGGACTAAATGTTTATGTCCTGCCAAAACTCCTATGTTGAAATCCTAACACCCAAAGCGATGGTATTAAGAAGTGGGGACTTTCGGAGGTAATTAAGTCATGAGGTGGAACCCTCATGAATGGGATCAGTGCCATTATAAAAGGGACTCCAGAGAGTTTTCTTGCCCTCTTTCACCATGTAAAAACATAACTGGAAGTTGGCAGTCTGCAACCTGGAAGAGGGCTCTCACCAGAACCTGACCATGCTCACACCCTGATCTCACACTTTCAGCCTCCAGAACTGTGAGAGATAAATTTTTGTCATTTATGAGCCATCCAGTCTCTGGTAATTTGTTACAGCCGTTCAAACTAATATGCTATGTATTCAATCTATTCATGGTGGTCATTTTGGTTACTGTTGTGCACGTTCTTATGCATATACAGACATTTTTGTTGGGTTTATATCTAGGAGAGGAACTGTTAGGTTACATGTTCATCTTTAGTAGATAAAGGCAAACAGTCTTCCAAAGTGGATGTACCAATTTACTCTCCCAGAAGCAGTAATACCTCCTGAACACCTTCGACCAGTCGCTATTACTGCCTTGATCAGTTCAGCTCTGTTCCTAACCATGACCCAACTAAAGGAGATCATATGTAGAGCTTGGGAGGCAGCCAGAGCTCAATTTAAATCCTGGCTTCACCACTTACTGAACAATGAGTGTTTCTTTGGAGAATTTCACTTAGCCTCAGATTCCTGATTTGTGAAGGGACCATAATCGTCATGTTCTTGTAAAAAGCAAATTGCATTTTATACACAAAATTGCTTTGCCAACTGTAAAACTATATACCTATGTTAGGGATTAGAAAGAAGCTGTGGGTTCTTTCAGCCAATATTATAGTCAACTGGTGTCAAAACAGAAATCCCCCAGTAGTATTGGGAGAGCAGTGGATAGCAAGTTAGAAAAGCCTGGGTTAAAATCCTGTCCACAGCACCTACCACATGACCTTCAAGGAGTTGCTAAATCCCCCTAATCCTCGGGTTTTTCATCCATGAAATAAGAACAGTAAGACTTCCCTGATAGTTGTTATAAGGGAAAAAAGGACATAAAGTATCCCAAAAAAAGTGAGAGTGAGAGCAAGATTGAAAGAAAGAGAGAATCTAAGTATTGATTCCAGCTCCTGGAACACAACAGGTGCTCAAAAAATGACAACCATCACTCGTTAAAGGTTTAGAAAATATGGTAGACATCTGGTTCCATGAATCCTTTTTATTGATGCTCTTATCTTTCATAATGAAGGTTAGTTTATGCAAAATTGTCAATTCATAAAATTTGGCTTTTCTACCTCAAGAGCCGCTTTTTTTGTTTTTTGCCTGTTCCAACCATTCAGGGGCTCAGTATACCCAGGATCTCTGCCATCCATCCCTCTAAGAAAAGCTTGCTATCAGGAAAGAGTGAAATTTCAGAATTCTATATGACAGTCCCAAGATATCAGACCTAGAAGGGACCTGAAGGCATACAACTCACTCAATTCATTTTACAGATAGTGGCGCTGAGGCCAGAAATCCAAGGTAACACCTCTGGATAGTGGCAAAGCCAGGGAAAAGGCTCAGCTTTCCCGACAACCCACCCAGGGCTCACTCTTTAATAGCTTAATATAAATGTTAATCTGTATCTCCAGTGGTAAATAAAAGAGTTGGTTCTTTATTAAAGGCCTTTCAAGTATCAGAGAAAGAGTTAAATCACATCTAATCTATTCATAAATTAAACAGGCCCTGCTAAAATTTAAAGCACTGACATAGACAAAAACCAGCAGCATTTATATTTTAAATAACTCTTCTCTTTTAAAAAAAATTGGAGAACTTCTGCTTCTAACCATGACAGAATAACTGATATGAGACATGCCCTCCTGCCAAAAAACAACTATAAAACTAGACAAATATATGAGGCAACTGTTTTCAGACATTGTACAACAGACAGTGCAGGACTGTAATTTTGAGAAAAGGCATACACACGAGGTGAATCCCATTA
Source organism: Balaenoptera acutorostrata (assembly GCF_949987535.1). Lineage (NCBI taxonomy): Eukaryota > Metazoa > Chordata > Mammalia > Artiodactyla > Balaenopteridae > Balaenoptera > Balaenoptera acutorostrata. Next base: position 47,293,291 of record NC_080082.1, read on the forward strand.
TTTCTCTGGCTTTTTGCCTGGGAGTACCTTTCTGCCATGGCACAAGGATGAGTGGTACAAATGGAACAGTAGTTGCACTAGCCTAAGGAGGTAGAGATCAGAGTTCTAGGCTGTTGAAGTGGCTGAATAGTGTAGAGCAGAATAATAGAAAAGAGGGTGCTTCACAAAGAGAGGTCCTGTAAATCTAGTGGAGGGTTCACCAATGGGACCTTGGCTGAAGGCTGTAATGTGATTGCACAGGGTGACATTCCAGGAAGCCTAGCAGATGTCTCCTGTTATGGAGCTGAGAGTGGTATGGTGATACTAGAAGTTGTGCACCGCTGTAGGATATTAAAGTTTCAGCCAAGCCAAGGTAGAGAAACTTCACTGAATACTCCAAGCCTCCAGCTGAGATCTTTCAAAGCTCATGTCTTTCAATTAAGGAACACAATCCAAAGTGAAGGCAAGTTCAAAATTAAAATAGATCCTAATAACAAGTTAAACCAACTCTAATGGGCAGAAAGGATCCACTTGCAATGTTACTACCTGACAGAAAAAGCTAAACCTCTTTAACAAAAGATGACATAATCTGGAATCCCAACAGTGCACCATTCACAATGTCCACCATTCACTCAAAAATTACTAGACATGGAGAGAAACAGCAAAATGTGTCCATAATTTAAAAATAATACTACTAATAATAATTCAATAGAAACTGACCCAAGGATGACACACAGCTTAAAATTAACAGGAAAAAGTCTTTCAAGAAACTTTATACATATGTGTTCAAGAACTTAAAAGAAAAGATAATCATAATGAGTGAATAGCAGATATATCCCCCCAAAATTATATGTGTGTTTGTGTGTGTGTATGTGTGTGTTTGTGTGTGTGTGCACCAAAAGAAGCCAAATGAAAATTCTGGAAATGAAAAATACAATGACTGAAATGAAAGCTCTGTTGGTATAAGCTTAACAGAAAATTGGAGGTTGCAGACAAGTTAGTAAACTTGAAGACAGATCAATAGAAAGTATTCAATCTGAGAACAGAGAGAAAAATACTTGGGGGGAAAATGAATGAAGCTTCGAGGACTTGTTGCAAAAATGTCAAGTAGTCCAACATATATGTAATCAGAGTCCAAGGTGGAAAGGCAGGGGATAGAAAACTGTATGAAAGAATAACAACCAAATTTTTCACAAATTTTGTGGCAAGTGTGAGCTTATAGAGCCAAGAAGCTCAGTGAATCCCAAATGGCATAAATATAAGGAGAACTACACCTAGATCAGATCAAAGTCAAACTGCTAAAATCTAAAGATAAAGAGTCAGTCTTAAAGCAGCCAATTAATAAAGGCTCACGGCATACAGAGGAGCAACAATATATATGAATGACAGCTGACTTCTCATCAGATTGGAATTCAGATCTACAAGAAGGAATGAACAACATCAGAATGGTAAATATGTGGGTAAATATAAAAGACTTTTTGTTCCTCTTTTAATTTATTTGTAAGACAACTCTCTAAGCAAAAAAAAATAGTAACACAAGGTTGGGGGGTTTATTAAGTATTATTAAAAATATGACACTAGGATTTCCCTGTCTGTCCAGTGGTTAAGACTCCACACTTCCACAGCAGGGGGCATAGGTTTGATCCCTGGTCTGGGAACTAAGATCCCACATGCTGTGGCACAGCCAAAAATATATATATATATATATATAAATGATATTAATAGCACAAAGGATGGTGGAGTAAGTGGACTTTACTGTTATTAAAGCCTTACACTTCACATGAAGAGGTACAAGATTAACTCAAAATAGACTGTGGTGAGTTAAGAATGCACAGTGTAATCGCTAGCTTGGTCAATTAAAACAAAACAAAACAAACAAAGAGCTAGGTTTCTTTGTATTAAAATGTATAAAAAGAAGAATTAAAATGGAATGCTAAAAAATAGTACAATAATGCAAAGGTATCCAGGAAAGAAAGAACAAATAAATACAAATTAGATGGAACAACTAGAAAACAAATTGCAAGATGGCAGACTTGCAGACTATTGATCATTAAATTAAATATAATGGACTAAACTCTCTAATCAAAAAGAACAGATGGGATTCAAAAATCAAGATCCAGCTATATACTATCTATAAGAGACATTGTCAATGAAAAGAAATAGCTAGGTTAAATGTGAAAGGACGGGAAAATGACAATAAATCAACTGGAAAGGTAATTTGACTATATTAATATCAGTCAAATAGACCTCAAAATAAAGAATATAACCACAGATAAGGATCTTTCACAGCAATAAAGAGACAATTTATCAGAAAAACATAACAATCCAAAGTATGAGGGAATTCCCTCACAGTCCAGTGGTTAGGACTTGGCACTTTCACTTCCATGGCCTGAGTTCAATCCCTGGTTGGGGAACTAAGATCCCACAAGCTGCATGGCGTGGCCAAAAAAAAAACAAAAAACAAAAAAAAACTGAGTGTAATAAATACCAGGGCTTCAAAATACATGAAGCAAAACTCAACTAAACTAAAAGAAGAGTAGAGAAATCCATAATCATTACTGGAGATTTTAACATCCATTTTTTGGTAATTGATAAAACAACTAGACAAAAAAATCAACAAATATATAGAATATGTGAAAAACAATTATCAACAAACTTAACCTAATTGACATTTTTAGAACATGGTGCCCAACAACTGTAGAATGCACATCGTTTTCAAGTGTACCTGGAATGTTCACCAAGATAAATCATATGTTAGGTCAAATTCAAGTGTCAATACATTTCAAAATATTGAAATTTTAAACAGTGTATTTTCTGACCACAGTGGAAAAGCTGCAAATATTTGGAAATTCACAACACACATCTAAATAATCCTTGGGTTAAAGAAAAAATTAAAACAGAAATTGCAAACTATTTTAAACTAAATGATAATAAAAACACAATGTATCAGAATTTGTGGGATGCAGCTAGAGCAGTACTTTGGGAGGATTTTTAGCTTTTAATGGGTATGTTAGAAGGAAAAAAGATTTAAAATCAATGATTAAAGTTTCCATCTTAAGAGGCTAGAAAAATTAAATCAAATTTAACCTAATGTAATTATAAGGAAGGCAGTAATAAAGATGAGACATTGATGAAATAAAAAACAGACAAATAATTGGGAAACTAACAAAACCAAAATGTATATTTTAAGAAGATTAACAAAGTTGATGTTAGAAAGACTAAGAAAGAAAAAACAGAGTAAACACAAGTTATCAATATCAGAAGTGAAAAGGGGGATATCACTACAGTTTCTACAGACACTAAAATGATAACAAGGCAGTATTATGAACAATTTTACTGCAAGAAAATTTGACAGCTTATATGAAATGGACAAATTCCTTGAAAGCTTCTACTTACCAAAACTGATATTAGAAGAAATAGAAAGTCTGGAAAGTCTTACTCCCATTAAAGTTGAATTCATAATGAAAAACAAACTTGAGGCCCAAATGGTTTCACTGTGAATTCTATCCAATATTTAAGACAAGGACAATAATCAACCTTACATAAACTCTCTCAGAAAATAGAGGATAAGAGAATATCTCATAACTAGTTTTATAAAGACAGAAAAACTCCGATTCTAAATCTGAAAGAGAAAAGAAGGAAAATTACCAATCAATATCCTTCATGAACTAACACAAAAATTGTTCACAAAATATTAGCAAATTAAATCCAGTAATATATTAAAAAATAATATATCATGACCAAGTAGAGTTTTTCACAGAATGCTGTTTGGTTTAATAGTCATAAATAAATCAGTATAATGCACTATATTAACAGAAAAAGGGAACTAAAACTATCATCTAAGTACATATGCAAAAAAAATTTATGAAGATTCTACACCCATTTTTACAAGAAAAACTTTTAAACCAGGAATAAAAAGGAACTTCATCAATCTGGTAAAAGGCCTCTATGAAAAATCTACAGCTAACATCATACTTACTGGTAAAATATTTAATGCTTCCCCCTAATATTGGAAACAAGGCAAGGAAGTCCTCTCTCAGCATATCTATTCAGCATCCTGGATATCCTAGCCAATATAATAAGACGAAAAAAGCAGAGATCAAAGAAGAAGGAATAAAATTGGATGCATTTAGAGATAGTAGGGTGGTTTATATTATAAATCCTAAGGAATCTACAGAGAAATTGCTAGAACATAAGTAAATTTAGCAAGGTTGCAGTATAAGTCAGTATACAAAAATAAATGGTATTTCTGTATACTGGCAGCAGCAAAAAATTGGAAATAAAAAATTTTAAATGCTATTTAAAATATAAACAGCATCAAAAATATAAAACACTTAGAAATACATTAACAGAGCACATGCAAGATCCTTTCTCTGAAAACCTCTACAACAGAAATTAAAGACCTAAGTAAATGGAAAGGTATACCATGTTCGTGGGTTGAAAGATTCAATACTGATTGATTTCTAATACTAGAAGACTCAATATTGAAGACTAGGTATTGATCCATAGATTCAATACAGTCTCATTCAAAATCCACACTTTTTGTAGGACTTTATAAATTCTAAAAATTTTATGGGAATGAAAAGAACCTATAAAAAGCCAAAACAATATTAAAAAAGAAGAACAATGTTGGAAGACTCATGTTACCTAACTAACGGTTAAGCTAGAGCAATCAAGACCTAATTTGATATTAATTAGGATCATAATCGACAATTAGACCAATGAGACGGAATAGAGTACAAAAATAGACCCACACATATTGATTTTCAATAAAGGCACCAATGTAATTCAATTGGGGAAATAAAAGCCTTTCCAACAAATAGTGCTGGAAGAATTGAATAAACATATGGGGGGAAATGAACCTCAATTCCTATCTCAAGCTATACAAAAAATTAACTTGACATAGATCATAGACCTAACTATAAAAGCTAACACTATAAAACTTCCAGAAGAAAACATAGAAGAATATCTTCATGACTTCTGGTAGGTAAAGGTCTCTACAAAAAGGACTCCCTCTGAAAGAAAAATGATTGATAAACTGGGCTTCATCAAAGTTAAAAATTCCCACTCATCAAAAGTCACTGTTAAGAAAATGAAAAGACAAGCTACACACTGGAAGAAAATATTCACAATTCATATGTCTGACAAAGTACTTGTATACAAAATACATAAAGAACTCATATAAATCAACAATGAAAAGTTAAATAATTCCATTTTTAGAATGAACAAAAGACTTGAATAGACTTTTCACAAAAGACTGGCCAAAAAAATCACATGTGAGGTACTCAAAACCATGAACCATCAGGAAACACAAATTAAAATCACAATGAGATACCACTTCACAACCAATAGAGTGGCTACAATTTAGAAAACTAACACCACCAAATGCTGGTGAGGATGTAAAACAACATACATTGCTTGTGGGGGTTAAAAAGGTACAATCACTTCTGAAAACTAGCAGTTTCGTAGGAATGTAAACGTACACTTTCTATATGACCCAGCAACTCCACTTTCAGATTTTTATCCAAAAGAAATGAAATTTATGTCCACACAAAACTTGTCCACAAATGTTCATAGTATCTTTATTCATAATAGCTAAAAGCTAAGTGCAACCCCAAATATTCACCAACAGAAGAATGGATAAACGAACTGTTTACACAATGTTATACAATGGAATACTAATTCACCAACACATACAATAAAGTGAATGAATCTCAAAAACATGTTGAATGAAAGATGCCAGACACAAAAGTGTACATTCTATATGATTTTTTTTGAAGTGTAAGATCAAATTAATCTATAGTGATAGAAATCCGAGCAATATTTGGCTATGAATGGTGAAGATTCACTGCAATGGGACACAAGGGAACTTTCTGGGGTAATGGAAATGTTCCATATCTTGACTGTGGTGTTGGTTCCAGGTGTATATTTTTGTCAAAACTTACAGAATGGTACACTGAAGACATGTGCATTTCACTGAATGCAAGTCTTACCCCATTTTTTTTATGTAAATAGAGATACCATTTTCACTGAATCTTGCTAAGGTAGTATTCCAGAACCTTCCTAAGTCTCCCCAACTTTTTCTGAAGTTCCCACAGAGTATGTGTGCTCAGCAACAAGTCTGTTTGGCTTCCTTGCAGCACCTGCTAACCGTTATTGTGGTTTTGCAGGCTCTGGGGCTCCCCAAGCATCCCTGCCTGTCCTGGGTTTGCTCTCTTTCCCTCCCTCCCACTGCGGTCTCCCACTGTGTGTTGGATCCCTACACACTGCCTGGCCCCTCGAGCTGTGAAAACCGTGTGGTTATCTGTGGTGATGACCCCATCTGGTAACTCATCAGTAGAAGGCTCCAGAACAGTGCTGCCTGGGGAGTGCTACCACAATGTCCTCTGAGGTTTCTTTGTTGTTTAGGCCCCAGTGATTTTGCTCTTTTACAGGTTTCGCCATTGTTAGTGTTGTTTTCCTGAAAAACTCTTCTTTCAGGTCTTGCTTAGATCCACCTTCCTCCCTACAACGTATGGGAGCTGGACCAGGACCAAATCTGAGCAGGAGATAACCTACTGTCCTTGGGAGCACATCTCCCTCCAGAGACTACAAGAGCTCATGTGACCTTGTTCTCAGCCTTCCAAGGTCTTCCTTTGCTACGATATCCATGCCCTGCCCCCATCTCATGAGAAGTCAGTCAATCCTGGATCCTTCCCTCCTCCCATGTTAGGCTGTGGACATCCAGGGAGAGCTGACATGGTCTTATCTGGTGTTTGTTGCCTTTTCCACTGGCCATTGCCATGAGCTTCTCTGTTCTTGCCTAAGGAACTCTTATGTTCCCTCCTATTGTCCCCAGTTTTTACTAGTTTATTAAACACTAAGTCCAGGTCGGTAGGGCCTCGGGAGATGAAGGAAGGGCTGGAGTCCCTTCATTCCCAGTCCATTTTGCCCCAGGTGTGGACTCCAGCCCTCGCCTCATTCTCAAAGCTCTACTCACCTGAACTTAGTGTTTAACAAACTTTCTAAAGACTGGAGATAACAGGAAGAAATGGAAGGAAGAAAAAAAACAATTTAACCCTGGAATCTCTTAATTCCCTCAGCCAAATCCCTTCCCTAGGAGCCCCTGGCTCCCAGACTGATAGCACACTGCTAAGACTCTCTGTAATCCTCTCTCTCCCCTGCCCCTAGGTCCGGTTAGAGGGATCAGAAAGTAATAATTTTATAAATAAATAAATAAGTAATAAAGTAAATATATAAAATATATATATGTAAATAAATCATTTACTCTCGCGGTAATCTCAGTAAGAGCGGGCCCAGTCTGAAGTCGGTGCATCTCAGTTAAACTCAGTGCTTAGAACCACCTCCTGGACAAATCTCTGCCTTGGTGTCACAGATGCAAGCTGCTAGGAGGCGTACATAGACACACCCACACTGAGTCTCCTCCCCACTTCTCTAAGTCCTCACCTCATCAGCAGGGTGGGGAACTAGGGTCCTCTCAGACCCCACTCCCAACCTACCACCTGCACTTAGTTCCCCAAGTCAGATAGGCAGGCAGAGCTGCACTACCTCCCCTCTCAGTGATTCTTCTCCAGGGGAACCCCTCACTCCAAGCTGCCCAGACTTCTTCAGCTCAACCTCGGACAACCAGCGTCCAATTATAATAACCAGTTGGTCGGTAGTTGGGCTATTCTTGCTGTTTTCATTCTCAATCCACTTAAGATAATTGCAGCTCTGGAACCAAAGCAAATGATTTTTTTTTTCTTTTGGCTGTGCCGTGGGCGTGCGGGATCTTAGTTCCCCGACCAGAGATCGAACCCGTGCCCCCTGCAGTGGGAACGTGGAGTCTTAACCCCTGGACCACCAGGGAAGTCCCCCAAAGCAAATGATCTGAACTAGACTCAGAGTTAGAAACTTGCTTTGGGTTCTGGAATTATCATCAATAGTTGGGTTTCCACTTAATAGCTAGGTGACCTTGGGCAAGTTACTGCAAGTTACCTTGACATTACTTGGACAGGTGACCTCTCTGTGCCTCATTTTTCTCTTTGGAAAATAGGGTTAATAACAGGACCAACATGGGAAAGGCTTAGAACAGTGCCTGGACCAAAGCAAGTACTACTGAAATGTTAAACCAGTTATAAACAATTATATAAAATTGTCCTTATGGACTTCAAAAGGAGGACATTACCTAGGGGGAGAAAATTAGTCAAAGAAGCCAAAACTCATGCACGTTTCTTTAAGTACACCACTCGTGCAACATTTTAAATTCAGCTGAGGGGGAAACTATATACATATATACAAAGGTTGGTTTTAGCTTAGTCAACAAGGGCAGAATCTTCAACATGGCAACATAAAATAACTTCAAAGATAATGTTGAAAGAAAGGTGGATGATAAAATTGGGGTCAAGCAGTCTTAAATTGAGGGCAATTTCTTGGCTCAACTTCCCTCACAGTAAGAAATACAGCTGGAGGACGTTGGCCCCGGAGCTGCCTGAGTGGTCCAAGCAAAGACACTGCCAAGGCTGGCTTGTAGGCAGCTACTCTGTGGTCTGCACAGGGCAGGGCAGGAGAGGGACCTTCGTTGGTGTCATCTCATGAGGCAGAGAGGACCAGACTATCCATCACAGAATCATAATGCAGCATGAAGTCATCAAGTCAGCTGCTGCCACCAGCTCACACTCTCCCTCCACTTCCCCCAATTGCTCCCAGCTCATTGACGGAGGCAGGAGGCCCTGTGTTCTTCAGATCTTTACTCTTTAGCCCTGTCACTAGCAGGAGAAACCTCCTGTGGATGGGCTGTCTATCCTGCCTGCCTGACAAGGCTACAAGGGCCAGAGCATGGCAGAGTTATTCATTCATTCATTCATTCAACAAACATTGAGTACCTACCATGTGTTGAGCCCTGCCCTAGGCACTACAGACATCAGAGGATCAAACCAAGAAAGATCGCTGCCATAGTGGTGTTGACTTTCCAGTGAAGGGAGCCAGACAAGAGCAATAAATATAATAAATATTATATAGTCTGCTAAAAGGTGCTGAGTGCTTTGGAAAACACAGAGCTGAGGAAGGGGAGCAGGATTGCCAGGTGGGGGAGAGAATGGCCTGCAGAATTTAAAAGGATAACAGTAGGGCAGGGCAGGGACTAAGGTGAGGAGAGCAAGGAGGTGCCCAGGATACAGCATCTAAGGAGGTCTCACTCTCTGGGACATGCAAGTGCAGGGTCGGCATCTGAGAGTGAGCACCTCCTTATATTTCATGCCCTGGGCACCTCTTTACTCACCCTTGTTCAGGCTCTGAGTATAGCCCTCTTTGAGAAGGTGAGGTATTAGCCAAAACAACCTTGAAAAAGAGGAACAAAGTTGGAGGTCTCTTACTCCCTGATTTCAAAACTTACTACAAAGCTACACTAATCAAAAGAGTGTGGTGCTGGCGTAAAGACAGACATATAGGCCAATGGAATAGAAAAGAGAGCCCAGAAATAAACCCTCGTATATATGGTCAAATGATTTTCAACAAGGGTGCCAAAACTTTCAATGGGAAAAGGGTGGTTTTTTCAACAAACGGTGCTGGGAAAACTGGATATCCACATGCAAAAGAATGACATTGGGCCCTTACTTTACACCACATACAAGAATTAACTCCAAATGGGCCAAATACGTAATCATAAGACCTAAAACTAAAAAAAATCTTAGAAGAAAACATAGGAAAAAATTTATGACATTTGATTTGGCAATGATTTCTTGGATATGACACCAAAACTCTAGGTAACAAAAGAAAAAGTAGATAAATTGTACAGCATCAGATTTCAAAACTTCAGTTCATCTATGGATACAATCAACAGAATGAAAAGGCAACCCATGGAATGGGGGAAAATATTTGAAAATCATATATCTGATAAGGGGTTAATACCTAGAATAAACAAAGACCTCCTACAACTCAACAACAAAGAAACAAATCCAATTTAAAAAATAGGCAAAGGACTCAAATAGACCTTCCTTTCAAAGAAGCTATACAAATGATCAATAAGAACATGAAAAGATGCTCAATATCACTAATAATTAACAAAATGCAAATCAAAACCACAAGTGAAATACCACTTCACACCCAGGAGGATGGCTACTATGGAAAAAAAAACCCAGAAAGTAACAAGTATTGGAACATGTAGAGAAAAGGAATCTTGTGCACTGCTGGTGGGAATGAAAACTGGTGCAGCTACTATGGAAAAGTGTACAAACGTCCAGTACAGAGGTTTAATTTAAAAATTAAAAATTAAATTGCGATATGATCCAGCAATTCCACATGTATGATTCCACTTATATGGGATACCTACAGTAGTCAAATTCATAGAGACAGAAGGTAGAATGGAAGTCATCAGGGGCCAGGGGAGGGAATGGGGAATTGCTGTTTGATGGGCACAGTTTCAGTTTTGCAAGATGAAAAGAGTTCTGCAGATGATGGTGGTGATGGTTGCACAACAATCTGAATGTACTTAATGCCGCTGAACAGCAGACTTAAAACCGGTTAAGATGATAAATTTTATGTTATGTGTATTTTACCAAAATTAAAAATAATTACAAAAAACTAGGCAAGGTTTGAGCATGCACTGGAAATTGGTGAGGAATTTAGCCAAGTGGACACCTGGGGGAAGAGCAGACCTGGCAGAGGGCAACAGAGAGGCAACAGCCCTGGTGGGAGAGGGTACTTGGCGTGGTTGAATCATAGCCTCCCCCAGACCTCATGCCCATGGGTGACGTTGTACATGACCAATAATGTCTTCAAACTTCGTTCCTTGTGAGCAGGACTCAATTTACTGCCTGCGTGTTTAAGCCCCTGCCAGTCAGGTTTTTGGGCATAAGCACCCTGTGAAGGGCTTTCTTCTGGGTAACACATGTGTCTGCAGATGACGTCGTAGACCACAAGCCCCACGAGGCACCCTGGGAACGCTGAGCTGGCCCCAGATTGAGCTGCTTGTTGATAAGCTACATGCTGGAGACAAGAGCACGAGGAGGGGGAGAGAGAATGGCATTTCATGCTCCACAGAGGACTAAGGTCCTCGAGATATCAGACCCCAGAGGCTTAATGGGTATGTTGATTCACCAGCTTTGGCGATAAATAAACTTCATCATTCCCCGGTCTGCTGATAATTAGCTCTCAGACAAATCAGTGATCAAACTTAAAAAGATGGGCTGTGAACCACTAATCTCACAGAAGAACAATTGCACAAAAGTTTACTGTAGCCATATGAAGGGAATTTTTATGAACCTTTTAAATCTGCTGATATACTTGGGGAGTGAGTGCATCAGTGGTGCATTTAAAAGTCTATGTGGAAGTAAACATTTTACTGCATGTTTGGGAAGAAGGGAAAAGTTAGCCAAGATTCACATTTTTCTAGGGCAAACGAGGTCATGCACTGGTTTGCAGCTGGTTTTTCTTTCCACCAGGTCTGTAAAGATTCAAGAAGGCCCCAAGCACTGCTGCTCTGTTATTCCTAGAGATTTATAGGGTTTTAATTAAATGCAATAGTAAACATTCTACCCAAGACAGACCAGGAGGGAACAGCTGGAAGATGGCATCGTGGCCCCACCAGCCAAGACAACAGTGCCCACCCACGTCCTCCCACGGCCTGAGGATGGGGACCCAGGAGCTGGGGCAGACATGTCCAGGACCAGACTGGGCCTTCACCCCTGACCTGGGCCCAGGGGAGGACAAAAGAGAGGCCCCTTCTTCTCCTCCTGCTCCCCAGGCCCTTCTGGAGCTCACAGCAGGGGTGTGATGGAGGAGTGCCCCAGTGGCCCTGGGTTGCTCAGCAGGAAGGGGCGGTTGTTCAAGGGCACGTTTGCCACTGTGGCTTCTGAGCCTCCAGTGCCCTTCCTCTCAGGTCCCCAGTTTTCTTCGAGACTTCTCTTTCCCTCGAGTGTCCTGCCATCTCCCAGCCAAGAGGTGACCCATTGTCCAGGTTCGCCAATCAGGCTGCTTAACCCAGGCCCTGAGTCTTGAGGGAAGTGATGCAGGCAGGGATCCCTTAGCTCCAGCTCTGGTGCCCGGATTTGCAGAAGCTGCTACACGATGCCAACGTCTTGGGCCACCTGACTCCGCTCCTTTTCTGAGCCTTGTTTTCCAGCTTTCCCATCCTCTCTAGAGCTGTCTGGGAGGCTTCCAGTAAATTCCTGATGTGCTGATAATCACTAGAGTTAGTTTCACGTGCCTGTTAGCAAGGAATCCTGATGGGTACAGATGGGTATTGTCCCAGGGCATGCTACTAAGCCTAACCAAAAAAGTGCACCTTACATCTCTGTGCAAACATTCACTTTGCCTTCAGAGACCCTACCTTAGCAGGACCAGTGTGCCTCTCTAGGGGTTCAAATGAAGGCCCCAGTGGCTATGAGTTCATTAGTTCAACAACCAGAAGTAAGCCTTGGAATTCATAGTCTTCATGGAGACAGGGCTAGACTCACTCTCTCCAGCACCCTTTCCTAAGCAGGATTCTTAGGTTGTAAGGGTCAGGAGCCATCACACACCAGGATGCCACAATGTAGAATCCTGAGTTTACTTTTTTTATGAGGGTAAAATGTACATAGCGCAACATGTACCATTTTAACCATTTTTAAGGGCCCAGGTCAGGGGCATTAAATACATTCATTGTTGTTCAACCATCACCACCACCCACCTCCAGAATATTTTCATCTTCCCACACTAAAACTCTGTACCCATTAAAGAGTAACTCCCCATCCCCCTCTCCCCCAGCTTCTGGAAACCACCATTCGACTTTCCATCTCTATAAATTTGACAACTCTCGGTATCTCATATAAATGGAATCATACAGTACTTGTCTTTTTGTGACTGGCTTATTTCACTTAGCATAGGTTCAACCATGTTGTAGCTTGTGTCAGAATTTCCTTGCCTCTTAAGGCTGAATAATATTCCATTGTAAATCTATACCACATTTTGTTTATCCATTCATCCACTGATGGACATTTGGGTTGCTTCCACCTTTTGGCTATTGTGAATAATGCTGCCATGAACACAGGTGTACAAATATCTGTTCAAGTCCCTGCTTTCAAATCTTTTGGCTGAATTTACTTTTGAAGACTGCCAAATGTGGGTTGCATGGCCTTGTCTTTTTATACAGGTGATTTACATGAATAATGTCTTTCTGAGCGCTTGCTAGGTGCAGGATACTGTGCCAGATTCAAGAGACACAAAGGTGGATAAGCTGAGGGCCTTCTCCAGCACCCACCAGGAAGACAAGAGGCTCCAGGACGGAAATACCAGGAATAACAGCTATGTCACTCCCACGAGGTGCAGACAGGAGTGCCAATAACTCTTCCAGGAGGCCCAGGAGGGAAAGGCCAGTGAGGGTTGGTGGGGCACTGGGAATGGGCCATCAAGGGTACTAGCACACGGAGCAGCATCAGGGACCACCATGGCTGGGCCTACCCATCTTGTGGTCAGAGCCTGTTGGTACCTCGTTAAAAAAGGCCCAAGGAAATTCCCTGGTGGTCCAGTCTTTAGGACTCAGCGCTCTCACTGCCAGGGCCCCAGGTTCAATCCCTGGTTGGGGATCTAATATCCCACAAGGCACGCAGCACAGCCAAAAAAAAAAAAAAAAACAGAAAAGTCCAAGACAGGTCTTTCAAAGGCTCCTCCCTTGGGATGGCAAATAAAAGCCCTGTCCCACACTCACACAGCAAGGACTTCACATGAATTCTCAAGGGATGGCAGTGAACCTCTCAGTGCATGTGATATTGGGTAAGTTACTTATTTCAGGATAAGCTTCCTGAGCCCCTGTTACTTCAGTTGAAAACTCATCAAGGGCTTCTCTGGTGGCACAGTGGTTAAGAATCCACCTGCCAATGCAGAGGACACGGGTTCGAGCCCTGGTCCGGGAATATCCCACATGCCGCGGAGCAACTAAACCTGTGTGCCACAACTACTGAGCCTACACTCTAGAGCCCGCGAGCCACAACTACTGAAGCCCGCGCGCCTAGATCCCGTGCTCCGCAGCAAGAGAAGCCACCGCAATGAGAAGCCCGCGCACCGCAACGAAGAGTAGCCCCAGCTCGCCGCAACTAGAGAAAGGCCGTGCACAGCAACGAAGACCCAACACAGCCAAAAATAATAAATAAATTAAATAAATAAATTTATTTAAAAAAAAAGAAAACTCATCGAGTTGTTGTCAGAACTAAATGGGATAATCCATGTAGATCCTGGGCTCAGTCCCTGACCATAGGAACGCCCTCACAGTGTTGACTGTTTCTCCCCAGCCCATGAGCTTCATCTGAACAGGAATCCTCATCACTGCATCTCCACGACCTAGCATAGTGCCTGGCGCTTAGTAGGTGTATAGTAAATTTTTTTTTTTTTTTTGTATTCTCTAATCTTCAACTTTTAAGCCACAAAGAAAAACAAGACGGGCATAAGTGAATGGGTAGCACAGTGAATACTGTCTCTCGGTAAAAGTCACCCTCCTGGCACACCTCCCTAGCGCTGGAGCTGGAGGCCTGCAAATTGCACTTTCCACACTCCTGTGCTGGCTGGCCCACTTCGGACTAGGCTCTGCGATCTGGAAGCTCTAGAAGAAAAGTAGCAGGCATGAGGGAGGGAGGAGCCATTGCCCCAGCTTTGGAGGCCCCTCCAGCAGAAGTAGCAGCCCCAGTAGTGGAGGAGGGCCAGCAGGGAAGTGGACACCAGCCAAGGCAGTAAAAGTGGCAGTGGCAGAGACCCAGAAAGTACAGGCCTGGCTTCCTCATCAAGCCGCTCGTTTGCAACTGCAGCCGTGCGCAGGAGGGGTTTACTGATTAGACTACAACCGATGCAGTCAACCGATTCTGGAAGCAAGAGTCTAGGGGCCCTTCTCCCGGGGCCCCTCTAGATGTGGTGCCTCCTCTCCATCTCTGCCCAGCAAAGGTGGTTACAAGGAAGCCCCACGTGAGACACCGACCACTTCATACAGTTGCGCTGGTTGTTCAGTGCACAAAGGTGCCCTGCTAAGGGCACTTATGCAGCTGAGCTCTGCGCACCAAGCCCTGTGTCCAGTGATGCTGTGCTCACCTGCAGGAGGCCTTTTTTTTTTTTTTTTAAAGATTGCACGATTTTATTAATTAATTAATTAATTTATCTTTGGCTTTGTTGGGTCTTCGTTTCTGTGCAAGGGCTTTCTCTAGTTGCGGCGAGCGGGGGCCACCCTTCATTGCAGTGCGCGGGCCTCTCACTATCGCGGCCTCTCTTGTTGCGGGGCACAGGTTCCAGACGCGTAGGCTAAGTAGCTGTGGCTCACAGGCTCAGTTGCTCCGCGGCATGTGGGATCTTCCCAGACCAGGGCTTGAACCCGTGTCCCCTGCATTAGCAGGCAGATTCTCAACCACTGCGCCACCAGGGAAGCCCAGGAGGCCTTTTTTTAACTTATACATAGGCTGGTGATGATCTCGCTGAGATGCTTCCGGGCCCAAGTGGGTCTGGTGGGGCAGGCTCTTTCCCCAAAACCCCAAAGGCCCTAACCTCCTGTCAGGTAGTCCCCAGGGCTGTTTTCTGGGCTGCCTGGAGCACTTCAGAGGAGAAGAATTTCAGTTAGGATTGATGGGCATTTCCACTCAAGTGGAGGCCAGGCCAGAAGAGAACAGACTCAGGACTCAGCAGAGCTTCTGAAGCTGCCTGGAACTTGGCCTTACATCGCTCAACCCATCCCCAGGCCTCCTTTCCATTTTGTATGACTCTGAGCTGGGTGCAGAGAGAAAACAAGAAGTGACAGCTGCTCTCGTGGGGCTCCTGGACATTGGGACCCCAGCAAGGCACAGATCTCTCTCCACGCCTTCTCCCACGACGTGACGCACCCAGAAGGCTGCTCCAAGCTCTCCCCAAACCACGTGCTCCCCAGGCCAGGCCTTGATGCCACCAGCTCTTCCCAGGCATCTGTGCCAACACGACATTTCTGAAGGGTTTCAGGTACTCTGATGAATGCAATAAAACGAAGCGAGCCCCCCTCTCAGCCCCCCAACCCTTGTAGAGTTTACCACTTCTTTTCCTGTTGTTCAGAAAAAAACATGGGGGCCGGGAGACCATACCACCCACCAAGTTCACTGGAACCGAGGCATCCTATTCCCGCGGGAGAGTGAGTGCACGTATATGCTTGAAACCCTCCAACAATCCCTCGCCATATGTGTCGATTTAAATGGAAACCTAACGGCAGAGGATTCTGACGACAGTCTGTCACTGACAGCACTACTTCCTCCAGTTAATTTATGTCTTCCGTAATCAAGCTGATGCTTTTTAAAAGGCTCCACCTGTGATGGCACTTTTTTGCCCATACGTTCACATGCAAAGGTCTACCAGCCTGGGCGCTAATAGTCATTTGAAGACACTGCACTCTGCTAGTACTTTATCTTCCTCGCTCTTTACCTGTATTAATTAATTAGTGCTATAAATACAACCAGCACATGACTCTTCTAGAGCTAATCAGTCACTGACTCAGCTCAGGACCTGGAGGGAAATTAGGAAAATTGAATCTTTCAAAAGTTGGACCCATACAAGGCAACTTAGTCGATTCTGGCCTGAGGGTCAGTGGGGACTGACTGATTTAGGCTCCAACTGGGTAGAAAAGCAATTTCCTTAACAGCAAGCCAGCAACCCCGGTTAAGGTGATACTGACTTGTTCCAAATAAAACACAGATGATGTTTTCTTGCAGGTTGAGTGTACTGGCATTATTTGAGGGCCTACTATATGCCTCGTGCTGGGCTATATGGTAAGTGTCGGGGGACAGGCTTAGGCCTTTCCTACGAAATTGTTTTGGTGGTTTCAGCAAAGCCAGAATACAGTCCAGGGTCAGAAACATCAACCCCCAAAATCAAGCAAAGGAAATCAGGGCACTTGGAGTTGATGTAAAATAATATAAATTCACGGAGTCATTCAGAAAAATAGTCATTGAACATCTACTATGTGTTGCATGCGAGATACTAGGAATAAGACTCGGTCTCCACTCGAGGGGCTGACAGCCACTGAGACATGAAAAGCACAGAAAACCCAGGAATCCACGATGCCCAGAATCGAGGGGAGTGGAGGGGTACAACACAGGATATTCTAAACTGCCCAACCCACCTGGTCATTGGTTTGTCTAGGAAAAAGACTGAAGGAGGAAAGTTCTGTTGATTCAACCATGGGCCTTGGGGACTATTCTTACTGCTGGTCCACAACTACCTCTATTGAGTCTGGACCTTACCTCTGAGTTTCTGGGTCCAAATTTGCTTCTGATTCCGTGTTTGGCCCACTGGATCCTGTACACCAACCCTTGGCCTCACACTGCAGGCCTCTGCCCTGAGTCTGGCCTCCATCTGGGTCGCAGGTAGATAGGGCACCCTGAACTCTTATGGCCGACCCAAGAGAATCATTTCTCCAGCTCAGTTCTCTTCCACTAACTGCAAAATAAAGAACTCATCCCATCCAGGGTCTCTCCCTGGGCCAGGAGCCACCAGCTGGTATTTATATCTGTGAGTAGAAGCATTACTTTGATCTCCTCTGATTTGCTTTTGGTTTTGCCCACCTTGACAATTAAATCCAGCAATGCTGTTACACACAGGCTCCGGGCTGGGTGCTGGGGGATCAGGGATGCAAGAGCCTGAGACATGAGCCTGACAAAGGAGACAGGCTGCCTGGGGCTCTGACTGGAAGCCCAGACCTTGGGGAGATGCCTGGGTACACAGCAGTGTCAAGTGCACAAGAAGTCCTGAAGGTAGAGAGTGGGAGAGATGGACTCGGCCTGCTTCTTCGTGTGGGGAGTGGAGAAAGCAGGTAGGAGGTCAGGAGGCATTTTGGAAGAGGGCCCCTCCCAAGAGGGAGGATTTAGCAGCAACAGGGGAGAAAAGCATCACGGGACAAGGGAAGCCTGTGGGCAAGGACAGGAATGCACGGGGCATGCGCAGGCTGCCTCCCAGCCCGTCAGGCATCTTCTGACAGTAGTGAAAGCAGAGACAGTTTCCCCTCAGAGCCAGCCTGTAGGGAAATGATCTGCTTGTGTCTCCCGTGCTTTCCCACCCCCTCTTGCAACCCCATGGTCCAGCTCTATTCTGAGGCAGTCCCTCTGCACAGAAAGAGGTGATTTTTCTCCTCGTTTCCTTGCAGCAACAAACCACCCCCAGATATTTTGCTTCTGCTCCTCACTGAAGGGTCCAAAATGTCCAAACAGAGATGCTTTGCCTGCCCACGTAGAAAAGGGAAAGTCCTACAATTGGGCAAAGTCATTCTGAGTGGCTACAGGTTGAAGTCTGTGAAACTGGCAAAGAAAAGTACCAATTCCCATTTTCTTAAGATTTTTCACTCAACCCTAACAATGAACCCTCAGGCTGGAGGGGGCCTGGGACACCATCGGGAGCCCATGAGAGGCTCATACTGAGGCTGTCCAGGGACAGATGCCACCACGTGCCAATGGACACTTGCTCATATTTTACCTGCCTGGTGAAAGCCACAGTTTTGCTGGTGCCCAGCCAAGGCCACCTCCGCTTTCAGGAAGGTGACAGATCCTCTGTCAAGGATCTTCCGGAACACCAAGTCACTGCCTGGTGCAGGCGTGGAACCCTGCCTCCACCAACAGATGGAAATCCTTTTACCTCCTAGCCACTTCCTCTCCTGGCTAAAAAGTCCTTTGTGCCTCCCAGGGGTGCCTCTCAAAGCCACCTACTCCTTCCATCAGTGCCCTTCTCTTAACTTCCAAAGGCAGAGGGGCTTCCCCCAAGATCACCCATGAAATAGCATGAAACTCAGCTCCCCAAATAAATGAATGAGTGAATGAATGAATGAATCATTACACTATACCTCAACCTGCCCTCTCAGAACAGAAGTCCTAGAAGAATAATAGACATACAAGATTTAAGCCCAGGATCCTGTACCACTTTAGTAGCATTCAGATCTTCCAACTAAGGAAAGCTAATGATCTGCACCCACTCTTGCGTGAAACAGCAACATTCAAAAAGGAGTGAGCAACATCCAAAAATGTGTAAGCAGAGGCGCAGGGACTATCTGTTCTGAGCCAGAGATATTCTAGCCCTGCGCTACTACCAGTGTGGTCCACGGACCCACTGCATCAGCATCACCTGGGAGTGGTTAGGAACACAGAACCTTGTTAGAAACACCTACCCCAGATCTACTGAACCAGACACTGTACTTTAGCAAGATCCCAGGTGATCCGTGTGCACGTTAAAGTTTGAGAAGTGGCTATTCCCATCACCGGCTGCATATTAGAATCACCTGGGCAAGTTTCGTTTTTAAATACCAATGCAATAGAATACTATTGCATTGCAACAGACATTGTTGCAATGTTGCATTGCAACATATTGCAACAGATTTCCATCTGTTGGTGGATGTAGGGTTCCACGCCTGCCCCCAGGTCCATCTACAAGCAAGTGAATCAGAATCTCTGAGGGTGGGGCCCAGTTACTTGTATATTTTTTAATTTATTCAAGGGATTCTAATGTGGCCTGAGTGAGAACCGCTGCCCTAGAAGATTCCTGCACTTCATATCCGGCTGGACTTGAGATATTTTCTTTCTCTTCCCTATTGTTATTTTTTTAACAGGTAATATATTTACACAGCTTTTTAAAAATCAACAAATACAAACTAGTTATACAGTGAAGACCAAGTCTTCCTCCATCCCTAATCTTCAGTATCCCAATTTCCCCCTCCAAATGCAACCACTGCTACCAGATTTTTATGTCCTTTCAGAGCTTTTCTGTGCCTGGCCAAACACGCCCGTGTATATACACCCTTCTTCTTTATATACACAGTGGTGTCAAACTACACATACTGTCCTGCATCTTGCTCTTTTCACTTAGTATATCTTAGAGATTGTTCCATAGCAGTAAACATAATTCTGTCTCATTGTTTTTGAGAGCGACATAGTATTCTATTGCATGAATGTAACAATTTATTAATGTCTCCAATTGATGGACATCCAGGTTGTTTCTAATTTTTTGCTAATACAAACCATCTGCAGTGAACAATACATAAAATAACACCCACTGCAGTCACTCCTTCCCTCTTTTTCTAACATTATTTTTTTTCATAGCACATGTCAGCATCCCCTCAGGGTGACCATATCATTTATCATGCAGACCAGGACACTTCCAAGAGCAGAAGCGGGTGCTATTGACGGTTATAATGAGGACGTAAATGTGACCATCCCAGGCAACTGGGATGCATGGTCTTCCTACCTGACTTACTACGTATGCGTTACTTGCGTGTTTTGTTTATCATCTGCCTAGAATATAAGCTCCTGGAGGGTAAAAGCTAGTCTGTTCTGTTCACTGCTGTTTCTCCACTGCCTAGAACAGGACCTGGAATGCAGCAAGAGCTCATTAAATATGTGGAGAATGAATAAATGAATAATAATAAATAAATATTTTGAATAGTCATCATTGGCACATGTGTGAGTATATCTTTAAGATAAATTCCTAGAAGATGAGGAACTGCGTCAAAGGGTGTGTGCATCTTATCACTGGGTGGATGTGACTGTCTTGTACTCCATGGAGTAGGTACTAATTAACACGCCCACCAACACTGACAGTGGAACCACCCTGCCCCTCTTGATCCTCACGGCCGCATCTGGGTGCGCATGTGTGTGCACAAATACACGTGCACGTGCACATCTGTATACTCAATATCCCCCCCATACAGAGACCCGCTGCTACAGGACAGCCATGGCCATGGCCAAGCACGGAACATTCTGACTTCCCAAAGGCACACGTTTTGGTGCAGAAGTAGATGAGGAAGAGGCCCTCCTCACATCAGCTGACAAGGGTGTGTGGTGCATCCTCTCTTCTCCCCGCTACTCCCCAGACAGGATCAACATTTGCAAATTACCTTCCAGGCCCCTGACTATCAGAGACAGCATGACAGCACCTAGCTCAGGCCTGGCTCAATAAATGTTTAATTAATTAATTAATCAATAAGCCAAATCAAAGATTAGGTTGATTATCTAGATCTTTTTATCTATACAACGCTAGGCAACTGGTTAATTGCTTTTTCTTCTTTTTTTTTTTTTCAAGCTTTATCCTGAAATGACAATATGTTTTGGAATTATGTAGATATAGCCTCAGAGTTCAAAAACCTGAGCAGACTGCTGCGGAAGCAATAGTCATTATCCTAGAAGTCAGTGTCTTAATGTTACCCTAGTGCTGAGGTATAGGATACCCTGGCTTATGATAGGATAGCTAAAATCCACAAATACGGTTCCGCGAAAATAAAAAGCCAAGCTCAGAAAACCGACTTCAGCACTATTTTCCCCACTGTGGATGTCCATACATGTGCTGATCATAAAGACAAAGGAACGTGTTATTGCATAACGGTCTTAATTGTGCCTCTCCCTGTGGGATTCCGTCAGGACCTCGGCATGGCGTAGCGCTGTAAGAAAATAGCATGGGTAAAGGGTAGGAAAGTGAAAACCTGGTAATCAAGTAACCACAACGAGGAGAAAGGCTATGTGGTTCCTGTGTTTAATAAGCTTCGCATGGATTGTGGAGATTTCTAGGAAACCCCATCCAGTAGTCTCATGGAGCCCTACGTTAGGTTCCATAAGTATCTTCATATATTCAATTAAGAGTTCTAAATTATCTGCCTTAGTTTCACTTATAGATCACAAGATGCTGAGATTTTTGCGCTGTTTATTTTTAGCTATAAATATTAGACTAGGCCTTTCTGGCTATTAATCTCAGTGGAATTGTGTTCTCGGTGGATTTGGGGCAACATAAAGTAATGGTGTCCCAAGGCCCTTATCTGTCCATGGCCACAACCAGGCACCCAGGGCAGAAACATCCAGAACCTGCCACTTCTCTGTCACCGGCAGCAGCTTGGCCCAAACAGGCCCAGGACCTCAGGAAGGGGCAGAACTCAGAGCAGGAAATCCTAGCGGGTTCGATTCAACTGGAAATTTCGGATCACTCCCAGGAGCTGAAAAAAATAATTCACAAAAGCATCTTCCCCTTACTTTCTAAAGATTTGCCTTTGATTTTTTAAAAAGCTCTTTTGGGTTGAGTTAGAGCACTCACTCACACATTCGTCTGGGAGCGGTGATCTGGCAGCAGCCCATGCCTCAGAGACTGCCAGGAGGACTCCAGTGGCTGGTTGAGGCCTCGGATTCCTCGCAGTCTGAGCCTGAGCGCAGAGACGCGTGATCCCGACCATAAGCGCTGCCTTCACAGGCTGTCGGGGAGTGTGAACCTGGGACAGCAGAGCTGGCTGGCAGCCCTGCAGTGGCCACTTCCTCCTCCACCCACAGTGAGTCGATAGCTGTGGCTTCAGAACGTCCCTCTTTTCAACGCTGTTAACACACGTGCAGCCACACACTGTATACATGTTAAGTCCATAAGGACACATGTCAATGCACACTTCTGTCACGTGTTGATCTTCATGGTCAACTCAACATCTTTAAATGATGCAACTCACCATTCAGGAGTGGCAACCCGGGCCTGGCTAAAGACTGATGTCCACTGGCTCTCAAGGGGTCCAAGGTCCAATCAAGGTCTACCAAGGCTTCAGGGACTGTGGTCTGGGGACCTGGCAACAATGCAGGGACATTTGTGCCTTCTTCAAGCCTGAATCACCTGTGAGGGGACAAGCATCCAGGGTCTGAATGATAGACTATGTATCAGAAAGCACGGAAGTGGTGTCCAGAGGGGCAGCACCTTGAGGTGTGGACCCCAGAGCAGGCACTGCTCCTCCTGGGGGACCCACATTTTCTTCCACGACTCATCTTCCAGCAAGTGCCATGGTACGACCTCTTAACAGATGGCAGCTCTGAACAACTCGGTTCCAAATTGCCTGTGTCTGTCTGTTTTTAAAAGAAGAGGAAGAGCTTTCTTTCCTGGGGGCTCTCACTATGAGCCATGTGGGTCCTTAGCAGCAGGCAGGCTTGGGTTCAGTCTCTGGCTCCGCCATCAATGGCTGGGTGACCTCCAGCCAGTATCAGAACCCCTCAGACCTTTGCTTTGTTAATCTTTAAAATGGGGATGATAGCATCCACACCCTGGGGTTCATTGTGGAGGATTAAAGATAAGATATATAAAACACTTTGCACCCAATAGGAGTGTGGCATGGAGAGGGGGAGGCGGGGGTCATGGTCACCCCCTGCGTAGGAAAACTCAGTCTACATGTGGTCTTTCCTCTGCTGCAGGGTAAACTTCCCCAGACCCTCCAGGAAATAGAGATCAGATCAGTGTGCTTCTATATAAAGGAGCATAGCTTTGGGATTGACCACAGGAAAGAAGAGTCGAGGATGCTTGGAGTGGGAATGGGTGACAGAGTGGTATGTGGGCAGGAAGCAGAGGCCTGGCTTAAGGGAAAAGGGAGGAAAACCTTGTGCTAAGCGGGCCCTCCCACACCCCTGATAGAAGAGAGAGGAATTGCTGGGTGACAATGGAGGGATGATACTGAGACACCTAGGAGCCTCACCAGGCAGAGTCCCCACCAGCAGGTCCCCACCCCATGATCTTCATGCCCAAATGATGTGTCTTCAGTAGTAGACACCTCCACCCCCTCCCACCCACACAGTCACCAAGAGGATGGGGACCAGCAAGTCACCAGCCAGCTCCCCCTAAAGAACAACTCCCTGCAGTATCTTCTAAGACTACTGTAAAACCAAAGGAGACCCTTGGGCACCTAGCAGGGTCATGGGGAGGAGCCCCACCCACGCGTGGGTATGAAGAGAGAGGACTTTGGCATACCAACGGGGGGCAGTCACACCTCGTCACAAAGGCAGTGGAGAATGTGGTCCATCATTATCATCGCTCTGGTCCAGGAGGTCAGATACACAACAGGGAAGTTGCCAATAAGCTTCCCTGAGCAGAAAAGAGAGATTGAAAGAGGCCCCTGGGAAGCCAGCTTAAGAGTCTCCACAATGTGATAGGAATATAGGACAAGAGGGAAATGTTTCATTTCAGATTTTCTCCTGGAGAAAAACTTGATCTGTTTAGAGGAAATACTTTGATAAGCTGCCTGTGGTTTGGGGGTAAAACTCCAGGAGCATGCTCAGGTAATAAAGATGGCAAGCACACTGCCCTCTAAAGCGTATCCTGTCAACTGGAGAATGCTTTGTTGCATTGGATTTGGGTTTGTGAGTTTGAGGGTAGGACTGAGGAAAGATCTGAGCAGTCTGGCATAAAGAGGAGAGAAATTTTGGATCCTGATATGATGAAGAGCCAGGTGCTGGGCACTGCACATAGGACAATTGGGAATGACCAACAGTGGTCATTGGTAACCAGAACTTTCTATTGAGGATGCTAGAAGGTCATCGTGCTATGACTCTCTCTGCCATCCCAGCGCTCATGAGTGCCTTTGGGGGTAAGGACTTGTGGAGTGCAAGGGCCATGTCTAAGTCGACATGTGAGCAAACCACAAGCAGCATGCCTGGACACAGGGGCCCAGGGATGAGGTAGAGCTGGCATCAGGGCTGCAGAGAGAACACAGGGTAGGAGACAGAGGCTTGTGTGCAGGTACAGCTCTGTAGTTAATGATTTTTGAGACCCTAGAAAAGTTCCTTCCCCTTCTGGGCTTTATTTACTCAACCCTAAAATGGGCTCATGGCCTTCCAGCCCTAACATTCTATGACTGAGATTTTAGTTCAACCCTCTCCACAACACACCGGGGGATGGTGGTGGCTATTAGCAGAGCATTTGTGCATTTATATGGAATGTGTTTGCTGCCACCATGACATAATGAATTTTCTCACAAATTACATGTGCAAAGAACTGCTCAGATTGAACTGTAAGATCACTTCAGATGCACTATTGATTTTCATTATTTTCGTTTTCTCCATCCCTGAGTTCCCTGCAACCATCTCCCCATTTGATTTTACCCAGCAGAAAAATCTCTGCCTCCTCTTTCTAATAATCAGTTCATAAAATCTCAGAACTTGGGAGTCTGAGGAAATAGGCTGCTTTGGATAGAATGTTTATCCTTCCAGAGGGATGATGGTTTCTGACCTCCTAGGGCCAGTAGGAATTTCTCTGGCTAGAGCAGTAAGTATCCTTCAGTGGCAATGTGAAGGGCCAGTCATGTATGCATATCCACTCTTCTTATATAATAAAAAAAAGCAACTTATATTATGAAAAATTATCCTGCTAAAGCACAAGTGTTTTTTTGCCCCTACCGTGGCTGTCCACCTGGGAGTGCTGGGCAGCCCTTCTCCATGGAAGCTCTTCCAGTGCCCACTTTCCCACCCTTTTCACCTTGTTTCCTTGCAGTGACTGGGCTGTGCAGCTTCTAGGCAGCACCAATTCCCCAGAAGTGCAAGCAAGCTGGTTTTCCAGCAAAGGGGGCCTCTCCTGACTTTGCAAGGGCCGTCCAAGGGACTAAGATCCCTCGAGTGTGTTTTTCAGCATTTCCCCTCTGATTCATTGTCATCCTAGGACAGATTAGTTCTGCATACAAACACTGGGATGTTAACATTGGACACTGCTCTGTTTCTGATATTGAGGAACAGTCACAGATGGCTTTGCATGAAATGACTTCAATGACAGAGCAACAAGATGCACAACTCCAAGGCTATTTTTTGTAAAGAATAAAAAGTAAAACTGGGGACTTCCCTGGTGGCACAGTGGTTAAGAATCCGCCTGCCAATGCAGGGGACACGGGTTCGATCCCTGGTCTGGGAAGATCCCACATGTCACGGAGCAACTAAGCCCAGGCACAACAACTACTGAGCCCATGCTCTACAGCCCATGAGCCACAACTACTGAGTCCAAGCGCCACAACTACTGAAGCCCGTGAGCCCTAGAGCCCGCATGCTGTAACTACTGAAGCTCATGCACCTAGAGTTCGTGCTCCGCAACAAGAGAAGCCACCACAATGAGAAGCCGGTGCACCGCAACAAAGAGTAGCCCCCACTTGCCACAACTAGAGAAAGTCTGCACATAGCAACGAAGATCCAACACAGCCGGTGGGGACAAAGTAAAACTGGAAGGACTGGCTCAGCTAAAAACTTACAGGAGAGTGGGATATAAATCAAGAGGCCATTGTGGAGAAAAAGACCACAAAGAAAGAGAACTCAAGGCCTTAATGTGTTGGCCTTGGGGACTTGAGATGACTAATTCATTCATTGGGTGTACAAAGGCTCAGGCACTGTCCTAGGTGCTGAATTTCTACACAGCCAAGAACATCAACAAGGTCCCTGCTCTCCTGGCACTTACATTCTAGTAAAGGAAGACCAACAATTAAGTTGTAAATATATCATAGACAAGATGACTCAGAAAATTGTAAATGCTGTGAAGAAAACAAAACAGGATGGAGTGATTGAGAGACCTGACAAGTCGAAAAGGCCTCTAGTGTAGCCTGAGTGGTTAGCGAAGGTCTCTCTGCAGAGGTGACATTTAATAGAGACCTGCAGGCTGAGATCAAGCTAGCCATGCAAAGATCAGAAAAAGAACATTCTGAGCATCCATAACAACCTGTGAAAAGGTCCATCAGTGACTTTGGGGCAGAAAGGAGGTCTGCATGGCTAAAGCACAGGGGGAGAAGGGTACCAGACAAAATTGGTAAGAGGAAGGAGGCTTGACAAGAAATTTGGGTTTTATTCTAAGGGCATCAGGAAACCCTGAGGGATTTTAAGCAGAGCAGTGATAGGAACTGACTTTTGCTTTTTAAAGATGACTCTGGCCACTGTCTGGAAAGTGGATTCCAGGGGGCAGGTGTGGCAGCTGGGAGACTAAAGAGGAAGTTCTCACAGATGCTAGGTAAGTGATGATGGTGACCTGGAATGATGGCAGTAGAGGTGGAAAGAAGTAGCTGGACTTGGGATTTTTTTTTAAGGTTGAGCCAACAAGACTTGTTAATGGGTTAAGTGGGAGGCATAGAAACAAAGAAATTCAGGGTGACTTCTGGAGTTTTTTGGCTTAAACAACTCTTTGATGGAAATGAGTTATCAGCGCATCAGGAGTAATGATAAACCCTGTCCCATCATTCTTTGGAGAGAGGCAAGGGGTTTTTGTTTGCTTGTTTGTTTGTTTTTGTTGTTTTTGGAGTTTAGGAGCCAACTCATAAGAAATAGAAGTGCCAGTAGCACTCAACTCTGCAAATGTTTTAGCTTTTGTTTGCACATGATGATTTTTCCCCTACTTTTTCAGAAAAACAAATGCTGAGCAGAGGTTAGGAACAAATCTTGGCATAAATGTAAACATCCACTCTGTGGAGACTCAACCTAAGGCAGGTCCTTTCTCTGTCAGATATGTGTTTGTTTCTAATGTGCAAAGGGCAGGAGAGGCCTTAACTCAACTGTTTGGTGGGGGATCCAGACTTTATACTTATGCCAGTGCATCTTAAAGCCAACTTCACAGAGTGTCTTTGTTGAGGATTCTAGTATATTTGGTGGAAGCGTGTGAGCAAAAATAAACTGAGGGTTCAGAGGAGGAATGAGATTTTAGAAGAGGCAAAATATCTAAGAAGAGAAACTGCCAACAGATTCGAGGGGATCGATTGGCTGCCCAGTAGCAAATATCACTTCTGTGATTCCTGTGAAGGAATCACGTGACTACTTTCAAGTACATTAGCTTGCTGTGTGGATGGCCTCTAATGAGACACGGTTTCTAGCCAGTTAGATTTCACATTGCTCAGTGCCAACTCAGTGATTTGTTTTGCATGAAACACTGCAGCCTGTTAACCTGGTGAGTTACAGTTCTAGGTGGGCTGCCAGAATCCCTCACAGCACTTAAACACTTTTCTCTTAAAAGAAAAAGAAGATTGTCACGGTGATCATGATGATGATGATAAAGAAAATGAGTTCAATCAGGTTACCATCTTGAAATCTTGAATTCATCTAGCTAAAATGACCCAGATAATGGGCCTTTTTTTAATCTTTTCTGGATCATTCCAGGGAAGAGCTCAATCCATTTTTGAACCTTTCTCTGCCCTCTGCTCTTTTTGGGAAAACTAGGCCTGTCTATTTCTTTCCTTTCAGGCTCAAGATAATTTAGAGTCCTGAAAGAAGCAGTACACTTTGGGAGTTTGGCCTAGGGCAGACTGAACCTGAGGAGTAAGAATTTAGGACCAAAGGCATCAGACTTCATTCATCTCAACTGTAAATGGAAAAGTCCTCCTGTGTGTGACAACACCAGGAAAGTAGGTATTTTCTTCTTTAGGGGACTGAAAAAGAACCATCCCCAGCAGGAGTCTGTGCATGGGCTCTCCCTTATTGACTCAGATGAACTTAAAACCTTGGGCTGAGCCAAGTCTGATCTCTGAGCATGCTCACTGAGCTGCATTAGAGTTTGCCACTTACCTTGAAAAGTCTGTGGTTACCCTCTCCATGTTCCTCCTCTTCTTTCCAGAACAGAAGGGAAAAGGGTGTGCCAGCTTTGATACCAGGAAGTTTTCAGAAATGCATGTCCCTGCTCCCTTTACAAGGGGACATTTGATGGGTAGAATAGCTCACTTCCAAATTTCCTTCCCACAAGGTCAGGGCAAGACAACTCTGGTGGTCACAGTCTCAATGGAGGGTGAACCTTGGTTTGCTGAGGTTCAGCTGCAGCTGCTACCTCAATGAAAACTGCACAGAGCTAATCAGAACATCCGGCTGCTGACAGGAGATGATGAAAGCTACCTTCCATCAATGTATGAAATTAAATGACAATTTTTAAAAAGTTTAATTAAAGATAATACAAACAGATGGAGAGATATACCATGTTCTTGGATTGGAAGAATCAACATTGTGAAAATGACTATACTACCCAAAGAAATCTACAGATTCAATGCAATCCCAATCAAACTACCAAGGGCATTTTTCACAGAACTAGAACCAAAAATGTCACAATTTGTATGGAAACACAAAAGACCCTGAATAGCCAAAGCAATCTTGAGAAAGAAAAATGGAGCTGGAGGAATCAGGCTCCTGGACTTCAGACTATACTACAAAGCTACAGTAATCAAGACAGTATGATACTGGCACAAAAACAGAGATATAGATCAATGGAACAGGATAGAAAGCCCAGAGGTAAACCCACGCACATATGGTCAGCTTATTTTTGATAAAGGAGGCAAGAATATACAATGGAGAAAAGACAGCCTCTTCAATAAGTGGTGCTGGGAAAACTGGACAGCTACATGTAAAAGAATGAAATTAGAACACTTCCTAACACCACACACAAAAATAAAATCAAAATGGATTAAGGACCTAAACGTAAGGCCAGACACTATCAAACTCTTAGAGGAAAACATAGGCAGAACACTCTATGACATAAATCACAGCAAGATCCTTTTTGACCCACCTCTTACAGAAATGGAAATAAAAACAAAAATAAACAAATGGGACCTAATGAAACTTAAAACTTTTGCACAGCAGAGAAAACCATAAACAAGATGAAGACAACCCTCAGAATGGGAGAAAATATTTGCAAACAAAGCAATTGACAAAGGATTAATCTCCAAAATAGATAAGCAGCTCATGTAGCTCAATAACAAAAAAACAAACCCAATCCAAAAATGGGCAGAACACCTAAATAGACATTTCTCCAAAGAAGATATACAGATTGCCAACAAACACATGAAAGGATGCTCAACATCACTAATCATTAGAGAAATGCAAATCAAAACTACAATGAGGTATCACCTCACACCAGTCAGAATGGCCATCATCAAAAAATCTACAAACAATAAATGCTGGAGAGGGTGTGGAGAAAGGGGAACCCTCCTGCACTGTTGGTGGGATTGTAAGTTGATACAGCCACTATGGAGAACAGTATGGTGGTTCCTTAAAAAACTAAAAATAGAACTACCATACGACCCAGCAATCCCACTACTGGGCATATACCCTGAGAAAGCCATAATTCAAAAAGAGTCATGTACCACAATGTTCATTGCAGCTCTATTTACACTAGCCAGGACATGGAAGCAACCTAAGTGTCCATTGACAGATGAATGGATAAAGAAGATGTGGCACATATATACAATGGAATATTACTCAGCCATAAAAGGAAACGAAATTCAGTTATTTGTAGTGAGGCGGATGGACCTAGACTCTGTCATACAGAGTGAAGTAAGTCAGAAGGAGAAAAACAAATACCATATGCTAACACATATATATGGAATCTAAGGAGAAAAAAAAAAAGGTCATGAAGAACCTAGTGGCAAGACGGGAATAAAGACACAGACCTACTAGAGAATGGACTTGAGGATATGGGGAGGGGGAAGGGTAAGCTGTGACAAAGTGAGAGAGTGGCATGGACAAATATACACTACCAAACGTAAAATAGATAGCTAGTGGGAAGCAACCACATAGCACAGGGAGATCAGCTCTGTGCTTTGTGACCACCTAGAGGGGTGGGATAGGGAGGGTGGGGGGGAGACGCAAGAAAGAGGGAGGGGATATGTGGATATATGTATGCACATAGCTGATTCACTTTGTTATACAGCAGAAACTAACACAACATTGTAAAACAAGTATACTCTAATAAAGATGTTAAAAAAAAAAAGTTTGGGTGGCAATAACATGGTTTTGACTCATGATGAGAATGAAAGGCTTTCTTAGCTTAGAGGAGAAGTCAGGAAAGACTGTGAGTGCACACATATGCACATGTGTTTGTGAGTGTTATGTGCATAAGTGTACATGAGTGTGTGTGTCTGAGTATGTGTGTGGGTGCAAGAGACACTCCCTCAAAGTACCAGAAGCCAAACTGTCCACTGATTTTCTTTTTTTTTTTTTAATAAATTTATTTATTTTATTTATTTATTTTTGACTGTGTTGGGTCTTTGTTGCTGCACACGGGCTTTCTCTGGTTGCGGTGCGCGAGCTTCTCATTGTGGTGGCTTCTCTTGTTGCGGGGCACTAGGAGCACAGGCTTCAGTAGTTGTGGCTCACGGGCTCTAGAGCACAGGTCCAGCCATTGTGGCGCACGGGCTTAGTTGCTCTGCGGCATGTGGGATCTTCCTGGACCAGGGCTGGAACCCATGACCCCTGCATTGACAGGAGGATTCTTAACCACTGCGCCACCAGGGAAGCCCTCCATTGGTTTTCTGACAAGCTGTATGGTCTCTCTCAACTACCAAAAACAGAAAGATGACCGTAAGCAGACAAATATTGTCGGGAGGCTTGGGAAGTGTACACCAGGCCACCCTGAGCATCTGATTCAATGCACATTGGCAACTGATCACAGTGGAACTTCTGCTCCTGGCCCTGTGGCCCTGTAGGCCAAGGCCAGAAGTTGCAGGGCTCATTGGTTTCACACCAACATGGGCACACTGAAAGGTTGTGCCCTGGAGAGCCATGAGTTGCTTTTACGTGTTTTGTGATCTAAACTTTGTGGTCTAATATTTCAAGCAAATACAGTCACTTTCCAAAAGAGGGTATTTCTCCTGTGCCTCTCTCAAAGAACCCAGTGTGAGAAAGCCATGTGGGACTTTTGTTTGGTGATGTGTTTGTGAGGTGCTTCCATAACAAGTAAATAAGCTTTATCAAGGCAATATGTGGCTTTGTGACAACTGACAGACAAGAGTTGCTCTAGAATCCAATACAGACAGAGGATTGGGTTATGGCCAAACTCTCAGCTCCAGAGGGTGAAACACATATCAGCACACAAAGGAGCAGGCAGAAGGCAGGTCCATTCTGAACTATATAAAGACATGCAGCTGTTAGTGCAATTCACAGAACTTGTCTTGTTAGACAATTTTACACAAACATTTTCCAACATATTCAATCAGCCCCCTCAAATTGACACTGTCACCAAAATTCAATCAATACTTCTTGTGAGAGAGGAATAGTATCTTATCTAATAATCAACTTATCTGAGATTCACAATGCTGGTTGCCATTACCAAAAGGCATTTCTCTATTATTTACATTTAACTATACATTACTTTGACCTTTGTATCAGTTGCACTGAGATAAAATGTGAGCTTCTAATTTAATTTTGTTTTGGATTTCCTTTGACATATCTATTTATGCCGATTGCCCAGGAGGAAAAGACCATCAGTAATAATAACAGTTATGGAAAATACTTATTGAGCACTTCTACCATGCAGACTCTGGGCTCGAGCCATCACCGAGATTGTCTACTTTAATCTTTGGGCAAATCTACAAGGGAGCCGTGATTGATATTTCCATTTTAGGTCTGATGAACCGAGGCTGAGACATTAAATGTCTTATTCCCGGGATTGACCCAGGCAGTCTGGCTTGAGAGGTCTCCTCCTAACCACTGCATGACCCCACTTCTTAGTGGTATGAATCATTCCAAAAGGAGATGCCCAAGACTCCTTTACACTCTGAGTTAGCAAAGAATCAGAGGGCCATGCAGATGCCATGCAACTAACAGATGACCCAGGCTCTGAATAAGGTCCAAGTCACTTCTGTTTACTGTTCTCTGTGCTTCAGTTTCCTTCTGTCTAAGATGTTTGCCCCTCCCCTAGGAGTATCATCCAAGAGATGGAGTAGCAGTCCATTACATTCTTCAGACAAAAGGCATTTTCTGAGTGAGATAAAAGGGAAGGAAAGGAACACGTGGATCTGTATGGCATGTGGATGAGCAGTGCCTGTGTAAAAATCCCAGCTCATCATCTATTAACTGATAAGTGTCCTGATAAGGGTCAATTCTCTGCACCTCTGTTTTCTCATCTGTAATACAGGGATGGTCATAATTCCTCTGCAACATGAGGTTAGGGAGAGGGTTATAAGAAACAGCTCATGTAAAGCACTCACCACACGCCTGGTACAGAGTAAGTGTTCAGTTCTGTTATGTGAGCCATGATCACCTGCCATGACCCCCACCACTACACCCTACATGGCGCAAGCTCTGAGACTTTGCTTATACACCTTCCTTCTCCACTGCACTGTGAGTTCCTCGGGGCCTGAGTTGTGTTCATTCATCTTAGGATCTCCAACCGTCAACACAGTTCCCAGCCCATAGCTGGCACTCGTGGATGTCTGCTGAGTGAGTGAACAATTGCATATATGCACTTACTCCAAGGCCAGCTCACCGAACAGACAAAAGAACTGAAGCTCAGAGATGCCAAGCCACTAACTGAGACCACAGAACTTGATGGTGGCAGAGCTGGAAGGGGGATGCAAGCTTCCTGACTTCCCGTCCAATGTCTTCACGTTACAGCAGAGTGCCTTAACTTTGCATTTTCTGAAAAACGTTTAATCAAGACCAAGGCCAAAGTGATAACCAGAACATCATTAATATTATCAAACTAGGGACACGTTCAGAATCCATTTTTCCAACTTCCTATAACTTACATGTCAGCAATCCATCACATAAAATGCAAAAAAAAAAAGTCGCAAAAATATAGGCCTAAACATTTTTAGTGTCTTGCATCTTAAGTAATTACACAGCAATACTATGATAATCTAATAGCAATTGACAAGAAAAAAATGCATAGTAATCATGTATTGTACCTGATATAAGCAATATTACATCACCTAATACCCTGCCTTTTACACAACTATTTCATTACTTGGAAGCTCCCTGGTAATGAATATGCTATTAAGCAGGGTTTTTTTAATTTGCGTGTCTCTCTTATAGAGATTCTTTGATAAATTTTTCAGACTTCCTTCATAAATAAGTTTCATTATTCCTCATTATTTAAAAAAAACCCACATTCTCCTTTCCTGAAAGGATACGATATATTAGATGACCCTCCTATATAAAATCATAAATGAAAAAGGACCAGACAACCTTCAGGAAAATAAGTTATCAGACAATAGGACACTAAATGCAGTTGGGCAGATATAAGGCATTATGGTATAGTTAAAAGTCTGCAAAAAGAATATTTTACAATGTAAAGAATCAAAAGAGAATTTAGTTTTACTACAGCGCAAGACAAATCCCAGCTTTTGTACCATTTATCACCGATTTCTTCATTTTGTTGTTTTAAACATGCTTTTAAGACATACTAGATAACTAGTAAAAATTGTATACGATGCAAATGACATTTCATATAAGTTTTATTGACTTAATGCTCTGATAATAAAATTATAACAATCAGTGTTATTCTGATTTATTGCAATTCTTACTTTCACTTTGTAATGGACTTGGTGCCTCACAGAATTGAATGTAATGTTGCTGCCACCTCAAGGTCACTCACTGAAAATGAGACGGCTCACTTCGGTCTAATGCACTAAAGCACGTGAGTAACTGAGGGCTTTATGGATGAAAATATCACATTGTGGTCACGTCACAGTAAATCTAAACTTTTATTTGCAATGAAACAATGGGTTTTATATGCAATTTGCAATGAAAACATACTCCAGTAATGCTAGGACGGCATGGTGAGTACCAGGTCTGTGAGAAGAAAGGCTCTTATATCACAGTCCAGGGGAAGAAATGTCAATCCATCAAACTAAAGAGCCATCTGTGCATAACTGGCATATTGACAGGGCATAATCCAGATACAGTGGTTTCTTTAGAAAAAGAAATAGTCCCTGAGTTTATTTTTCTTTCATAAAGCTCACTTGGCTCTTTTCCCCTCCTTCTTAAATCTTTCCCAGTTGGTGACCTCTCTGAACCTGATTCTCTTCCAAATGGATTTATCGAAACTACCCTTAACACGAACGAACAGTTTACGGAGAAGGAAATGCCAAGGAGCCGACTCACTCAAAGAGATACATGTTTTGCCTAACAGATTGTCAAAGATCAACTTTTGATCCCACTGGTTTGGCAAGGTGGTACTGTAAATGAGAAAAGAGGGAAATGTGGTGATATTTTTCAAATTTTAAAATGCATATACCCTCTGACCAGCAATCTCATATCTAAAGATTTGTTTTTCAGATATATACATACAAGTGCACCAAATGTCTGTACAAGGAAATGTATTACAGCCAAAGATTGGAAACAAACTAAATGTCCATCAACAGAAGACTTGTAAATTACAGTAAGCGCATAAAATGGAATACTGTGCAGCCTTTGAAATCAACAAGGCAGATTTCTACGCACCAATATGGCACAATCTCCAAGATCATGTGGGGAAGCAGGCGGAAAAAAGCAATGTGCAAAACAGTGTATACAGTACGCTTTGGATGTATGTATTTGCATAGAATCTCTTTGCAAAAAATACAATAAACCGTTAACAATGGTTCCTTTGTAGAAGAACTGGGGGACTAGTAATCTAGGTGGGGGAGACAGTTTTCCCTGTATACCCACTTTTGTCTTGAATTTTATACTGTATGTATGTGTTAACTACTTGAAATGTGTAAATAAAAATAAAACATTAGACCGTAATTCAAGGGGAAAGCCAAAATTATGAAGAAGAGATAAAGAAGTTCCTGAGGGGGGAAGGGAGGAGGGACAGAGGAGGAAG
The DNA here is from genome assembly GCF_949987535.1 of Balaenoptera acutorostrata. Classification (NCBI taxonomy): domain Eukaryota; kingdom Metazoa; phylum Chordata; class Mammalia; order Artiodactyla; family Balaenopteridae; genus Balaenoptera; species Balaenoptera acutorostrata. The sequence goes on from NC_080082.1 coordinate 47,328,505, forward strand.
GGTAGTCAAGGGAAGGTGCTGGAAGCACACTTCCCCCTGGATGCTTCCTCTGCTCTGATCCAGCCTGAACTTGTATTTCTTTTCTGGTCTCCACATTCCTTTCATTCTCCTCTGACTCTTTCCCTAGCTGTCAGTTCTCATTTCAATTCCTCTGCAACTCCTTGTGTTCTGTCTCTCTGTCTAGGGATCCTCACTCCCGATAGTCCCCAACGTGGGGAGGACGAGAGCCAGCCCTCTTGTTCTGGTGCCAGCACGTGGCCAGGCTAGCCAGGGACACGCCAAGTGCCCTCTGGACATACACAGCATGGCGGTGGACAGCCCCATCGGCCATCGGCCATCTGCCCTCGACTGGAACTCAAAGTTCAGCAGAGATGGTGCGCATTTCGCTTCTTCTCTAAGCCTAGATACCCCAAGGATGACCACTAGATCTGCCCACTGAACAGCACTAGCCAGGATGCAGAAGAAATGCATTTGGAACAGAATCTAGAAACCTGGAGCTATTCGCAGTTTGGGAGAAGGCGATGGGTGAGGAGTCCTCCCACCATTTCTCAGAAATGGACCAGGGTCACTGGGCACTCATTGGCTGTCTGTGTGGAATACCTCAGTAGGGATGGTGAGGAGCACCCAGCAAAGAGAAAAGGGAGGTGAAGAAAGGACATGGGTGCTGCCAGCTGTTCATCTTCATTGGTTTACTGGATTTCATTTGACTTTCCGTTTTCCCTTTTATTAAAACAAATCTCTTGCTATTTTTATAGCTCCTTCAATGCCACATCATTAACAGTGAAGCCAAAATTCTGTTTGACATTGCTTAATGCTTCAAATTCCATCAAACATCCACCAAAATACTAAGCCACGGATAGGCAGCATTTTAAAAGCACATGCATTTTGAAACTTTTGAAAACTGTAAAGCACTATAGAATTTGAAGAATCTTTCATTCAATAAAAAATTTTAATAAAAAAAAATAAAAACGGGAAATAAAAGCACATGCATTTCCCACTGAACCCACACTTGGGCTGGTTAGTTTCCTCTTGGTTATTAATTTGAAATGTTACAGTTGAAAAGATTGAGTGTTCCTGCACTGACCCAGGGAATTTTACAAACTTTGTCCATTTGGAAAACAGACACCATCATTTTTATTATATTTGGAGGTCACTGAAAAAGTCAGAGGCAAAACAATAAACCGGGGCTACTTAGTCTTAGAGGGATACCTTTGTAGATTTCTGGCGTATGTAAACTCCTCTCCCTTTTTCTCATAGAAAGGCACCAAGGGAAGGTAACGTGCTAAGCCCTGCCTCACCATGTGAGGGGGACCCCCCAGAAAGGAGGGTGGTGCAGAAACTGGGCCCACGGCAGGACTGCTGAGTCCCCGCCTCTGCTCTCCGGGCCCCTCGGTCACACAACGTCACTGCTCTTCCCATTCCCTAAGATCCTTCCAGCCTTAAAATCCTATGACATTCACTCTGAGATAAACAGTGAAGGAAGAGAAAGAAGGCAAAAATGGGGAGCAACGAAAATGGAGTTTGGAAAACTTAAATCAAGCCTTGCACCTAGCCAGAGTCAGGAAATAAGCTTCCATTGTCTTTCCTCCTCCCACCCAGGGTTTTACACAGATATAAATTAAGATAGACTATTTTACCAAGTACTTCTGCCCCCAGATCCCTTCTTCTACCTTCTGTGTAATTACCTGCAATCATCTCAAACATATAAATAGACACATTTAAAAATACCCCCACCTCATTAGGTGTTCCCAACTTGGTTTTGGTACGGCACCCTAGAAATCCAAGATCTCCTGAAACACTAGGCCTGCCATGAGTTGAGGAGGAAAAGGGCCAGATGGGGTCTCTGAAGTAGTGGCTGGAGCCTCAGAAATCCAAGCCCTTAACCAAACAAGCCAACATGATGGCTGCAGAATAATGGCCCACAGGAGAAAGGAAAGGCCCCTAAAGACAGAACTTCGGGCTGGGGGAAGGAATTCTCTAGAAGAGAGGCACTGAAGACAAGGACTGCATGGTGAGGTTCTGACCTCGTCAGCAGGGATGCTGAGGTGAGGCCTGCCGTGAATTATACCCGTGATCACAGACCTGATGGGTGGTCTCCCGCTAACTACATCCCAGCATTGTACAAAAGTGGGTTGGGCAGGATTAATTACTACAACTGTTGACGTTATAGAGTTTCAAAGATTTTTATTTCGCATTTAAAAGATTTACAGGAAATCTCCCAGCAGTTAAGGCAAGGGGCTGAACTTGTCTCTCAGCTGGCTTGAAGCCAGTCATTCGGAGGATAACTTTAATTCCTGGGATAGGAGTCATACAGTCAGGAAGCAGCCCTGACCCCTGTAAGGTCAGTGTCGTGGCCAACTACCCCGGGCTCAATTTAGAGACATAACTATGGCAACAACTGTGCCCAATCAGTTATTAGAGGAGATTTATTGACGGATATGCTTGAATAGCAGAGCCATTAATTGCAATTACCAGACAAGACACTTTGTTCATCTTGGGGAACTAGATGCCAAAATGCCCTAACAACTTTAAAATCCCATTTGCTCTTGAGCTCCTGGCTGGCATCACTGCACCTGCCTCAGCTTCCCAGTACTGGGAGGGAGAGGAGAAGGGGTTTAGCTTGACCTGGCACCAGCCGCAGAAAATGGCAAGTGCTGGGCTATGGGGCACAAGCTATAGGAACCTCACAGAGTCCCAACACCCTTCACAACAGTGAGGGAGGAATAAGCAGCACTGCTCCTTCTGGTGTCCCTTCTCTGGGTCCCACCAACAGAATAGAGAAATGCCTTCCTCCTTCACTCCCCTGGTCCATGCCCATCATTTTCTTCAAGACTCTCTGGGTTGCCTCTTGGCCTTCCTGTGCTTGGTGTAGCTCAGCCCAGGCTCTGTCCACCTTGTGGTCCCCCAAGCCTGAAACAATCAATTCCCAGATTTCATCCTTCTGGTCTACCTCCAGGCAGCCTCTCCTGAACACTCCATTTCTCTACAACAGTGACTGATTCTCACCTCCTCCTGTACTTTCTAACCTCTCATTTGCTCTTGTTTCTTCATAGATTGCAGTCATGCTATTTATTGGTCTGCCTGTTTACCTGTTTATTTCTATCTTCCCTCACTAGATTCTAAGGTCCACGAGGGCAGAGATTTGGTCTGTTCTTTCCACCGCAGTATTCCTCGTGCCTAGAATAACACCTGGCATACAGTAGGTGCTCAAGAAATATTTGTCGACTGAATAAATGGATTCAGTACGTTCTGCAATTGTGCTTAAAGGGCCCTTCTCTCTCCAACTAGGTCATAACTTTCCTGAAAGCAGGGATGCTCCCTATAGCGTCTTATTTAGCACCGCACATACCTTAGGTGCTTTAAAACAAAGCAGTGGGTGAGAGAGATTGCAAACCACAAATTCTATCCGTGCATTGGAATAGGCAAAAGCACATCTCCCTCCACTTCTCATGGAAGAATAACAGCTAAGGCTGAAATATGCTCTCTACAGGGGCATGCTCGAAGCACTCTCTAGAGTATTCAGTCATAAAACCCACGTGATACGACTGACTGTGAGATCTGGAATGTTATTCTCTGCATGTTAAAGGCAAGGAATTAGGATACAATGAAGCAAAGTGATGTGCCCAAGATTATACAGCTAGTGAGTGATGGAGCCAGGAAATAAACCCAGGCATGGCCCAGAATCTGTGCCCTTAACCTCTATGCTTGCCATTTTTCTTGACTTAGAAATCTAGGATAAATACAAAAACAATTAGAAAATGCCCCCAAGAAAAGCCTTTGGGCGCTAACGCTACGTCCCCTTGAGTTTACTCCTATATTTTTCAAAGTAGATTATAAGCAACAAATCTCTGCTCCAAATTAAGATGTTGCCTGATCATCTTTCCCTTATAAATAAAACATCAAGACTATACCTACCTGAGGTTAGTGAGGCAAAGGATTTTTAGAAAATTCTTTCCAAGAGAGAGTGGAATGTATTATAGTTCTTCCCTAGAGCTGTGAGAATGCAACTCCCATTCTTGGACTCTGCCTGGGTTTGGGTCACAAGAATTCTCAGCTAACATAGATGAACTTCATCAATGCAAAACTGGCCATACCAGGTGCCTCTTTATTCTACAGCATCTCAGTGTTAATAAGCAGGAGGACCTTTGACCAGTGAGGCTACTCAAGTAATTGGAATTTTCTGTACTCAACACTGAGACCCCATGATGTGAAGTACTCATTTAAATCAAATTTTCCTCAGTGGGTCTTAGAACTCACATAAATTTAACCCATATTGTCTATCATCTAGTTCTCTATTTTGCACAACCAAATGGAGTGCTATAGACTGAATATTATGTTCCCCCAACATTCATATGTTGAAACCTATCCCCAGTGTGATGGTATTTGGAGGTGGGATTCTTGGGAGGTACTTAGATTATGTGGGTGGAACCCTCGTGAATGGAATTAGTGCTCTTATAAAAGAGACCCCAGAGAGCTCCCTCGACCCTTCTGCAGTGTGAGGACATAGAAAGAAGATGGCTGTCTATGAACCAGGAAGTGGGTGCTCACCAGATACCGAATCTGCTGGCACCTTGATCTTTGACCTCCCAGCGTCTAGAACTGTGAGAAATCAATTTCTATTGTTTATAAGTCCCCAGTCTATGGTTTTCTGTGATAATAGCCTGGATGGACTAAATTAGAGTGATTTGATATTGGACTAATGAATCTGAAGCACTACAAGAATCTCAGTCACTTAAGACAAACTCCACCATATTTGTCATTCATTCATTCAACGTTTGTTTCTTCATCAGCATCTACTAGTGCCAGGCACTACACTAACACAGCATGTTGGCTGACATCACAAAATCCATCCGTTCTGACATGGATGCAATAACCATACAGATAAACTACAGCGATGGCAAAAGCTGTGACCAAAGGGCACAAGGCTCTAAGAAAGGGTAAAGGGATTTAACCTGGTCGTGAAAGTCAGGGAAGGCCTCCCTGAGAAGACAGCACTTTTCTGAGACCTAAGGAAGAGTAAGAGATAATCACGTGAAGAGGAGTGGGAGGAGGTAAGAGGACACCAGGCTCGGTGCAGCTGGGAAACAAAAAAACACCTAAGGATGGGCGGTTGTGATGGGGCCGACGCTGGGGCAGTGGCCAGGGACATCAGGCCAGACATCGAAGGCTGGGTAAAGGTCTGGATCTTTATTAGAAGCGTTGGAGATTTTTAGGCACCACCAGAAAGGGAAAGATTTGAGGATTATTTGGAAGGTGAAACTGACAGCCTGGTGATGCATCGGTTTTATACACTCAGCTTGCTATGGCAGAAAACTGGACAAAGATAGAAAAGGAAAGGTCAACAGCAAGGGTTGGAACAAAAGGATTTCCCAGCCCATCTTAAGATAATCAAAAAGTTAAACGATCAGGGTGTGCATTTCCAGAGTGGTACCCAACACTCAGCTCATTCTGTACAGTTCTGCAAACCAGAAACGAGCCTCACAGCTTGATAACACTGAGGGTCAACTCATACCCACCAATGGAGATGAGTCCTATTTTGCATTGCTCTCACTAGAACATAAAAAAAAAAAAAAATCTATAATTCTTGTGCTGCTACCAACATCATTATGCATCAGTATAACAGGGTACTAATTTTAATCTGCACAAAAATCAGAGAATTTTCATGCTGTGAGGAACCTTAAACATTATCTGAATATTTGTGAATTTTTCCAGTATGTTCATAGATGTTTTCATGTATAATTTATTTCCTACTAACATGTATGTTTGGTGTCCTCTAAATAAACTATGTTTTTCATGGACTTAACCCAGGTGTATTGCCTTTGGGGCCCCTATCAATCCCACCTGAACCCCATGGGACACACACACACACACACACACACACACACACACACAAATGCGCACATGCACATGGATAAGACTGTACCCAGAAGATGCTCAATCACCACTGTTAGTTGACTATCTGACAACAGACCAAAAGCTCCCTCTGAGTCTGACAGTCAAAGCCGCAAAGTCAAGAGAATGGCCCATTTAAAAGACTCTGGTAAAATCTTAGGGTAGAGAAGAGGTGAACAGTCAGACTCCCTCCACTGGCTCATCAAAGAATGGAAAAACCTGAAAGGAGCTAGAACCTGTGGTCCCAGCCCTTCTCCATGCAGGGAAGACAGTTCTGTCACCCATAGGAAGAATGGTCGAGGCTCAAACAGGAGAGCTGAGACGGATGCCATATCGCTGGTTAAAAAGCCAGGGGGGTGCTTCCCTGGTGGCGCAGTGGTTGAGAATCCGCCTGCCAATGCAGGGGACACGGGTTCGAGCCCTGGTGTGGGAGGATCCCACATACCGCGGAGCAACTGGGCCCGTGAGCTACAACTACTGAGCCTGCGCGTCTGGAGCCTGTGCTCCGCAACAAGAGAGGCCACGACAGTGAGAGGCCCGCGCACCACGATGAAGAGTGTCCTCCGCTCGCCGCAACTAGAGAAAGCCCTCACGCAGAAACGAGGACCCAACACAGCCAAAAATAAATTAATTAATTAATTAATTTAAAAAAAAAAGTCAGGGGGGAAATAAGTATATTCAGCAAACTGAGAAGTGCTGCAATTTTAGAAAGAAAGTCGCTTTCTTAGATGACAGCAGAAGTTACTTCCAGCTTTTTCCTTACTTTGATCCATCAGTGTTGCCCTGGCCACCAACCAATTTCACACGGTCCAGACATTTTAAATGGAATCAATGTGTTAGCACCCCTATTTTTCAAAATGTAGAGGACATATATCTAAGATCAAACCTGTACAAACCAACCCCTAGATGTCATTGTTGCTGCTAAAATATCAAATCTTAAGTCTTTGAAATTCTAAATCTGAAGAGATAGCAGTGTTAATCTGAATAAGCCACTTAAATAATGCAAATTCAATTCACTTTCAATTTTTCAAAGCCAAGTCCAAAGTCTTCTGGACTTCTTAACCAAAATGTAACTAAATCTTAGGGTGTTAGCACGCATTCTGTTGCCAAAAAAATCCACGTTTAGGAAAAATAGGCTGGAAACGCACGTAGTCGTATGTAACATGACTAACTGGGCTCACATCAAATTCCACGACGATGAGCTTATTGTAGCGTAGCTCGATGATCCTGGCCTCTTCTTTTCTGTGTGTCCTCTGACTTCCGTGCTTGCCTCTGCCATTGGTGTTGGAGCCCAGAGCTGTCTGTCCTTCCCACCCAGGGCACGCTGAAAGAACAGAGGTGCTCCTTGGCCCTCCACTGCACACCCTAGTTCCAATTAGCCTCAAATGCTACTTGTTCTCCGATCACAGTCTCACCTCCATCTCTTCCTTCCATTTCATATCATTCCAGTCTGAACCTTTGCAATAATAATACTTGTTGTTTATCGATCGGGCATATCAGTGCTTCCTATACATTATGTCCTTTAAATTTTTCCGTAGCCCTGCAAGATAGGTATCACTATCCCCATTTTACAGATGAAGTAGCAGAGGCACAGCGAGGTTAAGTACCTTGCCCCAGATCACATAGCCAGTGAGTGCTAATAGGTTTTGAAGCTCAGGTGAGAGCCAGTCCACAGCCTGGATTCTTAGAGCCTCTCTGGAGTCAACTCCCAGGTCCCTAACCGGACACCGTCTTTATTCTCTCTCCCAAGCCCCCAGCTCTCAATCAAATTGCTGCGCTTCCCCAAAACGGCTTTCAAGTAGCTCTTCAAATAAAGCCCAGATCTGGGAGCATGTCTGCTGAATGAAATCACTTCTTCATTCAGTCAACGAGTGTTTACTGAGTGTAACTGCATTCGGGGTCCTATTCTAGGCCAGGGGGAATATTGATGCACAAAACTGGCAAGCTCCCTGGGTTCTTGGAGCTCATTCTCTGCCAGGGTAGACAGTTGCTGAGGCAGGGATTACACACGTAATTAATGACTGCAGAGCCAAGTCCACAAAGATGCGTGAAACAAGAGAAGCAGAGCCCCTAACACAGGGCCCTACACCACGAGGGCCCCCAGTAGATGCTTGCTGCCTGTCTCTGCTAGGTCAGCCTCAGCCCCAGCGTGCCTTTCAGGGCAAAGCTCTCCCTACTCCCCACTCCAAGCCCTCCATGCCAGGCAGAAGCACCTTCACAATCCAGACAGATGCCTTGTGTTCACTCTTACCACACACTTCCATTCATGTTGGTCCATATTCTTCCACATACCAAGCTGATTCATTCAAGACCTTAGCTCAGGCTTCTCCCCTCCCATCAGCTGGGCACAGGGTTCTCCCTCCATGGGACCCAAAGGTGTGAGCTGAGGGAGAGGTGCTAGTGCAAGAGGGGTAGATGATATGGGAGCCTGGCCACCTGCTCATGAAGCTCACATGTGCCCTGCAGCAGCCCCACGCGTGCCTGATTCTGGATATACCACTTCCATCTCACAATAGACCTCAGCTGGATCCTCCCAATCTTATGTCTTGCTGGAGCCAGTGAAGACTAGTTTCGGCCTCATGGCCAGGAAAGGCGTGACAATTACAGTACGGACCATCTCTAGGTGCCATATGCATTTTCCCTTCCCTGTCTCACTCATGTCTCTTCCTCAATGAAAGAAACACCCCAGAAGATCAAACAATGCTCCTCATGCCTGGTCTTCCATAGCATATGAAGAGCTCAGACTGGAGGACCTTAGAAGGTAGTCTACTTACTGTCTGTGGTTATCCATTTACTGATGTCTTAAGGAAGCAAGAGGTGGAACTCCCAGCCGGCTGATGATGATGCCAGCAGCTTCTCCTCGTCTATCACCTCAAGAGGAGCTGTCGAAATAACAAACGACACATTTGGAGGTCACAGGATTACCCTTTAGCCAGGCCCTCTTGGTTTGATTAGCAGTTACTTTTCCTCTTAGTGTCTTTCTTCATCTTCTCCTTCTTCTTTTCATTTTCTTCCTCTGCCCCTCTCATCAATAAAGGTCACTGCGTTAAGGAAACCGTTTCTGTGAGAAGAATTTAACGGTACCCTATTAGAATCACACTGTCTTGTTCAGAAGCAGGTGGTATTACCTGTCAACAGGATTTTGGACACAGCAAATAGCTGCCACCCAACTCAGCTGAGGCTCCTGGGCAGATAAAGTGGCCCAAGGAGACAGCCCTCTGGCGGCCTCAAAATCTCATTTTCATTCCCCTGGTAGAAAAGAGACTGACTTTATTGACAAAGACGACTGAAAATTGCTTGAGCGCTCCAATAACCAGTCTGCGTTGAAGCAGAGAGACAGTCTGGCGGAGGCCAGCTCCCTGCTCCTCCGTGCAGCTCTGCCCAACCCTGAGTCTGTGGCACATGCAGACCAGACTGAAGGGAGCCTCCTGACACCCTCACGAGCAGCCCCGCTCCACCTCCACACCCAGCCTGCTGGTGCCTTTCCTGGACCCCAACCATAAATCAACATGAATTCAGGACAGCTCTGCCAGAAAGCAAACTCTTAGACTGATTCAGGGAACCAGGGCTCAGGCCTGGGTTAGCTGGAGAAGGCAAATGTCCTGCTTCCCACTGGAGTGTTCTGTGGCTTGACTGCACATCCCAGGTAGGCCACTAGATGTCGCCACCATTGATTCTTGTCCTTACTCCCAGGTGCTGGTGGTATAAGACAGAGTCCAGGGACCAAGGGAACTCTACAGAATTCCATCACCGCCAGGACTGCAGGGCTGCTTTAGGTCCTCTGACAGTCTGAGCTCCTCGTGGGCCTCTCCTAAACCAGTTAGCGGCTCAGACCCAAAAACAGCTGAGCTGAAAGTAAAGCAAACCCCAACTCTGAGAATAGATGCCCCCTGCTCTTTTTCCAATTCTTCCTGGTCATTATCAGTGTATCCTTCTAGTTTATTCTGGCCCTCAATAAGAAACAAATTAATATGTGTGCCTCGTAGCACCAGAGATTTTAGATGTCAATGTGCTGCTGAAATGATGTAGGTCTGTGGCTTTTAGCAGAGAATGAATGACAGATGGATAATTTATGATGATTCTTGAGACCTGAACTATAATTATGAAGTATTTCTAGGTGTACATTCAGATGCAAAGTGTAAGGAACCTAGCGCTAATATTAATTTATTACTGACAGCAGTATATATAATAATATATCACGTCTTTTAATCTTACATTCCTTCTAAATTACATCAAGCAATCTTTTCATTCATTAATAAAATCAAGCCTTGCCATTATTCTTAATGATGAAGTCCCATTTTGAACCCAGAGGACTCCTATAATTAAACTCTGTACTTCCATGTACCAGACATTTGAAGCTAAAAAAAGAGGATAAATTGAACTTCTTGTCTTACAGGCAGGATGAAAACATCAGAAAGATGCAGCCTACCTGCTCACAGCCCCACAGGAGCTAAATAGAAAGTCAGGAAAAAATTTTGTGTTTATCTTCTCCACTCACACCACCACATCCCTTTCATTTCCCCTTTTAGTCCCCTGCCTTTTCTGACCCTTCCACAATCTTTCCTTTTGTGTGTGTTTTTTTTTAATTGAAGTATAGTTGATTTACAACGTCATGTTAGTCTCAGGTGTACAGCACAGTGATTCAGTTATACATATATACATACATATATTCTTTTCCCTTTTCCCTTATAAGTTATTACAAAATATTGAGTATAGTTTGCTGTGCTATACAGTAGGTCCTTGATGGTTATCTACTTTATATATTGTAGTGAGTATATGTTAATCCCATCCTCCTGATTTATCCCTCCCCCCCCCCACCTTCTTCTTTGGGAACTATAAGTTTGTTTTCTATGTCTGTGGGTGTATTAATCTTTCTTTTTTTGAGGCAGTATATCCAAAGAATATTTTTTAAAGGTCACGATAAAAATTACAACTAAAAGAAATGCAGGCTAACATGTCTCCTCCAATTCTCTGTGCTGTGCCAAAAACGTACATGATTAATCCCTTCAAAAGAAATCTAACCTAATCCTATTATGCCAAAGACGAGGTGTCCTTCATGAGTATCATGTCCGGGAACAAGTTGGTCTTCTCCACAAGTTTCAACTGGTTAATGTCTCATTCAGTTTATAACCAGTCATTGCCTTGGCAACTTATTCACTGCACTGTACTGAATGTTCCCCAAATTTAAACAGTGCTCTGGTTTAAGCTGTCAAGCACACACCATGTATTATCAGGTAATCTGGTCACTTTAGAAGATACAGATCTGTGACACTTAATAGAAGTGAAACCTTTAAGCTCATCAGCTAATTAGTGATCCCAAAGTAGAATAATGAGATGTGTGGAGATAAGGATTCAGTTATCTGGGTCATCTCTCATCTGGAGAGAAAATCCGATTCCACTGAGTAGGTACTAGATAACTGAGTAAGCAAGTTTCCTATCTATAACACTAAATCTTAATATGATTGGTTAATTAAATCATGACAAATGACATTCCGTGGCAAGTGGAAGGTGCTTAAAAGAGATTCGGTGAGATGTCCACAAGTTCAGTGGAACTATACCTGAATGTCTTTGTATTCTCCTGACCTAAAAACGTTTACCGTAATTTTCTGGAGAGCTTCTGTGTAGGAAAGAGAAATACTGAAGTTTTGCTCCACTGGCTTTTTGAAGTTGCCTAGGTTTTTCTATTGGATTCTGTGTCTTATACCTTCTCTGTCTTCAGGAATGAAGGTCCTAATTCTTTTATTAACATTCCTATCTGCCTGTAATGGTTTCTTCTTATTGATTCTGTCTCTTCCAGTTACTTCAGTGTAGGGAAGAGGAGTGTCAGTCAGCAGTGGTTATGTCGTGGTGTGGTAACAAACAGCTCCAAAACCTCAGTGACTTCTCCATTCTATATATTCATTGTGGGTCAGCTAGGGGCTCAGCTCATCACCTCCACTCTAAAATGTGGGCTGACAGGGTGGCCACCATTTCAAACATTGCTGGTCATCAAGCCAGCAGGGAAAGGGCACTCTGGAGGGAACTGCCCTGGCAACTAAACGTTCCAGGATGGAAGCGGCAGCCCTCACTTCTGCACACAATTCATTAGCCAACACCAGTCAGAGGCCACACCTCTGAGCCAGGAAGAGGGCCAAGAAGTTTTGTCTAACCTTGTGCTGGAAGAGGTACATTGCAAAATAGCTGGTGAATATTAGAAAAGACAACCACAGGAAGTTCAGACAGAGATATACTTAACCTCTCACTTGTTTTAGAATTCCCTTATTTTCCCTAGATTATAGTTTCTCCACTTTGCTTTTGCACTCTGCTCTGGTAAAATAATTCTCTGATTCCTGTTCTGTCAACTTTCATATTCATGGACATTACAGTTAAGACAGTACTAAAGAAAAGCCTCTCTTCAGATAGTTATAAACAAGTATTGTTTGTGTCAGTAGCTCAAGAAGAAAAAAAGAAATTTGCACATTGTTTGTTCTCACATTCTTCCTTTTATGTATTTCTGGTTTTCCTCAAATTTTTTTCCTTCCACCCTTCCATGCTAGTCTCCTGCTCAGTCTCTTTTATTGAAAAAAATTACTCAACCCTTTATTTTTCCTTCTTCTTAGCTAGTTGGTCCAATTGGCAAAGAATTCTGTGGAATAGCAGAATTCTAAATTTGCTGGTTTCCCAACCCCCCAAATTCAGGTGAATTTGTATCCTGAGATATTTACTGTATCTCAGGAATTACTGACCTCTCTGAACAATGACAAGGTTTTGTTGGATCTTTCTCCCACTTGATAATTGAGAGTCCAGCCTGCTGCAAAGGTCTCTAAGTACATCTGGAAGTCCCCAAGAGATACAGGCATAACTCATTTTATTGTGCTTCATTTTTTCTTTTTAATGAGCTTTGCAGATATTGCATTTTTTGCAGATTGAAGGTTTGTGACAACCCTGCATCAAGCCAGATCTATCAGTGCCATTTTTTTCAACAGCATTTGCTCATTTCATGTCTCCGCATCCCATTTTGGTAGTTCTCAAAATACTTCGAAACTTTTCATTATGTTTGTTATAGTGACCTATGACCTTTGATGTTATTATTGCAAAAAGATTATGAATGTGAAGGCTCACATGATGGTTAGCATGTTTCAGCAATGAAGTATTTTTTAATTAAGGCATGTATGCTGTTTTTTAGACATAATGCTATTACACACTTAAGAGATTACAGTAGGGTGTAAACAAAACTTTTATATGCACTGGGCAACCAATTCATGTGACTCGCTTTATGGCAGTGGTCAGAGAACCAAATCCACAATCTCTCCCAGGTATGCCTGTATCTCAATGAACAAGTTCATTACTATGACTGGAATCTTCAGTTTTACTTCCTTCCTACTGTTCACAGCCCACCTGCTCAGTCTGGATCCAAGCACCCTGCTGTGTAGTTCCCAATACACCAAACCTGTCCAGCATTCCTGAAGCTGGGTGGAACGCTTAACTAACATTGCATTTTACTGTCAGCAGGGGGATGGAAACAGGACTGCTTATAAAGCTGGCATGTATGTCATAAAACAGATCCAAATGACCAACACCATGGTGCCCTCAGAGGACTGAGGTTGTGCTACCCGGTGATGCAAGCTACCAAGTCTGGTGTTACAACTCTCAGGATGAGTTCTTTCCCTCAAAATCCTCAATCTCTCGAGCAAATAGATTTCCCAGGGCCAGCTCTGCCCCTCACCAGGCACACTTGAAGTCCAGCCATGAACCTAGGTAGCACCTCTACATTTTAGCCAAGAACACCACAAAAAAGTATAGCCCAACCAAAAGCTGTAACAAATTCAGAAGCATAGGGCTGTAAAGAATGTCCACGCCCACTGCTGAGAGCCAGTGAGGGAAAGGAAACCTAGCCCACAGCAGGTTTGGGCGACGTAGGGAGACTCCAAAGTGAGCACTCACTGACTTCTAGACCCAACGACCACTGAGAAGGCCACGCTTGGGCCGTGGGAGTCCGACAACCCGCGCCTTAACCCCACCCAGCAGCCGGGGATTGCAGTGAGCTAGCAGGGTACCCTCTTTGCGCCCGCCCAGCCCGGCGCCCCGGGATGCCCATGGGCGGGGCCTGAGCATCGCCCCGCCCCCTCCGCCCGCCACTCGGGTCACCTGACCTGCCCGCAGCTCACGTGATCCGTCCCCAGCGCCGCCATTTTGGAGCTCTGGATGAGGAGGGGAAAAGCGGGGGAAAAGAGGGAAACGAGCAGGGAGAGAGGTGGGCGAGGACGAGGGCGAGGGCACGGCCGGGCTCCTGGCCGGCCAAAGGAGGCTCGCGGAAGCAGCAGCCGCCGCCCGACCGCAGGTACCGCGCCCCGGGGCCGCCCCTCCGCCCGCTGTTAGCGCCGCCGCCGGCCATGTGCGTCCTCCCCTCAGGCCTCTACCGGCGCCGGCTTCCTCAGCCGGCAGACACCCGCCCGATGCTGGCCACATGCCCCAAGTTCCGTGTCCCTTTCCAGTCCTCTGTGCCGCCCACAGCAAGGCCTGTGGAGACCCCGGGCTTGCCCTGCACCTGGGGGTGGGGGGGAACCTGCCGCTGCCCGCGTACCCTCACCAGCCTGGCCCGCAGGCAGGCCCGCCGGGTGTCGCTTCCCTCCCCTTTGCACGTGTGAAACCCCTTAGGCCTGTCGGGATGGAGCGAACAACGGTGTCCTCACCGCGTCTGTTGATTTCTTTTCTCAACCCGCATCTCCCAAGCCACTGCTTGGTGGAGGAAAAGCTAGTACATAGACGCCGTTCTGGTGTTCTGCACCTATTTCGAGCCTCCTCCATGAAGTGGTCTCCCCAGAGATCGCTGAGATCATTGGGAAAAGCTCCCACCGTGTAAGACCTGGGGGCATCCGTAGTGAATGGTTTGTGTGTGGAAGGCCTGGATGATTAATTAGGCAGAGGCCACCATCCCAGCCCGTAGGCGATCTTTTTAGTACTGCAGTGGGCTGTAATTTGCTGTCAGTCTGCATCTCTCCTATCCGGCAATTACTGGATTTATCAGTAATTGAATTTGTTCTTTGAGTTTGTACTTTCTTCAGTACTCTGCTCTGATTCAATGTATGGGTTGCATTACTGATTAAAAGAGAAAGCCTGGCTCTTCATTTCTTTACTTCACTAACTCGTTTAAAATTAATTTCAGGGGAAAGCCAAATACGTGCTTTCTGCCCTGGCAGTAAACTGTTTACTTAACCATAATCGATAAAGTTGCATTCTAGGTGAAATGAATACCATTCTTTGATCTTTTAGATTCATTCTAGGTAGTATAAGAAACAGTAGCAAAGAAATGTAGGACCAGCGCAGGAAAGTGCCTTAGAAGATATATAGGTCAGTCCCCTGCGTTTTATCTTTCATGATGCCGTTCAGTTGTAGAACTGCTGGAAGTTTGCAGTCACCCTTTAGATTGTAGTTTTGGTTAAGATTAAAATGGCAATATACAATTTATAGTTTCTTATTTATTAGAAAGTGTTATCAGTAAAACCAATAGTATTTTGAGTTAATTAGATAAATTCTGAGCTAAAACATAAAATACACAATTATTGGAGAAGTTTCCAGAGCTATTTTTTCTAACTGGTGCAAAATCCTGGAATCTGCTTGTTAGGTAAATTATGTAAATTTGCATCACGTAATGGGTTGCGTGAACATTCCTCTGAATTTCTTTTTGACATGCAGTATTGGGCAATTTTTCACTGCCGGAAAAAAAAAATCATTACTTTGTTTCACCAAGAAAGAGAAATGTTTGATACTATGTACTTTCGTTCTTGGCCACAGCTGGATTTTGAAGATCGATCCAGGGGACTGTATTAATTTCAGGAATTGATTTGAAAGACACAGGCTCTGCCACTTAACAGCCATGTAACCTTGGGTAAGTCACTTAAACTGCACTGAGTGTTTCCTTATTTGTAGAATTGTGTAACACCCAATTGAAGCTCAAACATACATGTTTGATACTGCCTAGTTGTAAGGGGCTGTTGCTCTTTTCAGTATTTATACTTAATACATTTTTTTGTTCACACTGAGAATTAAGAGGAAAATTGGTGTATTGAGACAGGATGGATTTAGAATCAGATAGGCCTGGATTCCAATTCTTAAACTTGCTATTACTTTGCATCTGTGAACCTCAGATTTCTTATCTGCAAATAAAGAGGCCAGTATTACCAGGAATTTCATGAGTAATACACAGAATCTACACTGGCACTACTCTCTGGTCTGTGAGCACCTCAAGGGCAAGGGTTCCCTCTTACTTATTTTGGTCTCCCGCACATTGCTTGGCACATTATAGGTGCTCAGTAAATGTTAAATCTGAATATTGGTTAACATTAGTTAGACCTTATGTCTTAATTGCAGCTGCCAAATTCAAATATTCTCTCAGGCTCGATGCCAGCTAAGAAATTTTATACTATGAAATTCATATACTTTGATATTTACACTTGGTTTTTTCTTTGTGGGCAATTAATAATTAAGCTAAGGAGATTTTAATTCAAGTAAATTATAGCTGATGTTAGTAAGGTAAATCTATAAATAACGTGTAAGCAGTTTCAAGGTAACTTTTTATAGACAGTTTATAGGACAGGAACATGAAAGTTCATCCAGCACAACTCTTGTTTTACATCTGCAGAATGTAAAACGCTCAGAAACAGTGACTTGCCTAAGGTCACACAGCTGAGGTTCCTCTAGGAGAGGGACCCATGAGCTATGTCCCCTGCCTTCTTTTGGCTGGAGCAAAATGGATATTTTATATTTTACAATTACGATAATGTGGAAGAACGAGGAATTGGCTGTTACTTCTATAACACAATTTTTTTCTAATTGGAAAGAACAGATTCTTAGTCTGAAAGAAAAGATTCTTTATATAACAAACTGAACTGTCTTTGTACGTTCACAGAAAATTACAGCCTTTCTCTAGCTCCGCCCAAGCCCCCATGAATTGTTCAACTTGATTTTACGTATGATAACCATACAGCCATAACTGAAAGGAACTAATTAGATGTACAAATAAACCAAATAGCGAATTGTAAGGAAATAAAGACAACTGAAATAATTTGGCTTTATTTTTGGGAAAGACATTAATTATTAGCTTTTGCCTATGGGATTCCGTTGTTTAGGGAAGACTTGAGACTCAGTGGAGAAGGTTGTAGAACTTTTCTGGCTTGGGATACAACTTTTATTTATTTATTTATTTATTTATTTTTATTTATTTATAACAATTTGATATATTTGGTCGAATGTTATGTCTAAAGATTCCAAATGAGAAAACCCGTGTTTTGTTGATGTCTATAGTCTTTCCTCATCCTAGTAAACCTTATTGTTCAGCCATATTGATCTTTTCACTAATCCCTAGATAGCATGCTTATTCTCGCTTCTGAAAATCTAATGTTATGGCTGCTTTCTTCTCAACAAATTTCCAAGAAAGCAAAATGGCACACTCAAATTAGGATAATTCAGGGAGGATGTATTTACAAAGATACTTATAAAGTTGTAGGATTTGTATAGGCAAACCACAGGAATAATTCTGTCATCCGGAGCTCGCAGCATCAGGAGAAGGGAGAGTCCTGTAGAATAGCCTGCCTGGAGAGAATGGCCTTTTGTTGAGGAACACAGCCACTTCAAGGTGACCTAGAGGGAGGGAACCAGGGAAATGAATGTCTTGATCTCCCTTTGCTGCCTTCTTCTGATCTCCTGTCATGGCTCCCCACTGGCATAACTCAACCAGAGGGCGTGGGAGCCTAATGATGTAATCCCTCCAGGGATAGAGAGCAGAGTGGAAAAGAGGAGACAGTCCAGAGGGGCAAATGGGTAACGTCCAGCATGCTCTTCTTTTGGAATACAGTGTGCATCTTAC
Organism: Balaenoptera acutorostrata; assembly: GCF_949987535.1. Classification (NCBI taxonomy): domain Eukaryota; kingdom Metazoa; phylum Chordata; class Mammalia; order Artiodactyla; family Balaenopteridae; genus Balaenoptera; species Balaenoptera acutorostrata. The sequence goes on from NC_080082.1 coordinate 47,346,242, forward strand.
CTCTTCAAGAAGGCTTTTATTCCCTTCCTAGACCAAAATGAGCTATTCAGTCTCTGTTAGGATTTGGTCGTTGGGTGTTGCCTTCTGACTATTTCATCTTGTGTACTGCTGGGTTATTTTAAAGCTGTTAATTCTTTTTAACTTCTAAATATGTTAGTCTTATCCACTTAACTCAGTTTTAAACTCTGTGAGTACTATAAATTTAAAATTTTCTCCATTCTTCTTGGTACTTGGCTTGGTGTCTTATACATAATGTTTTTTTTTTTTATAAATTTATTTATTTGTTTGTTTATTTTTGGCTACGTTGGTTCTTCATTGATGCACGGGGGCATTCTCTAGTTGCGGCGAGTGGGGGCTACTCTTCACTGTGGTGCACAGACTTCTCATTGCGGTGGCTTCTCTTGTTGCGGAGCACGGGCTCTAGACATGCAGGCTTCAGTAGTTGTGGCACGCAGACTCAGCAGTTGTGGCTCACAGGCTCAGTAGCTGTGGTGCACGGGCTTAGTTGCTCCGCGGCATGTGGGATCTTCCCGGACCAGGGATCGAACCCGTGTCCCCTGCATTAGCAGGCAGATTCTTAACCACTGTGCCACCAGGGAAGTCCTTTAACTTTTTATTTTTAAAAATTTTAAACATTTACACAAGTAGAAAGAATAACATAATGAACTCCTAGATACTCATGATTCCAGCTAGAAAATTTGCCGTTCTTACTTTATATCCTCAACCTCTTCACTCGCCCCCACTCCCCGTTGGTATTTTTTTTTTTTTTTTTTAGGTTTCGTTCAGCTTGATCTCTTCTTGGAGGTCATGGATAGTATGCGGATTATCATAATCCAGGTTGTCGGCAATCTTGAGCCGCTAGGATTGAATCTGTACTCCTTATTTTTATCTCTTTTATTATTCAAATTTTACTTCACAACATGTAATCCCATATGTATTCAACACACACACACATGCACACGCACATTGGTGGCCTAAGTGAAATTTTTTTTTTTTTAAATTATTAGCACCTTTAATTATTATTTATTTATTTATTTGGCTGTGTTGGGTCTTCGTTTCTGTGCGAGGGCTTTCTCTAGCTGCGGCAAGCGGGGGCCACTCTTCATCGCGGTGCGCGGGCCTCTCACTATCGTGGCCTCCCCTGTTGCGGAGCACAGGCTCCAGACGCGCAGGCTCAGCAGTTGTGGCTCACGGGCCTAGTTGCTCCGCAGCATGTGGGATCTTCCCAGACCAGGGCTCGAACCTGTGTCCCCTGCATTGGCAGGCAGATTCTCAACCACTGTGCCACCAGGGAAGCCCCTAAGTGAAATTTTGGTGAAAATTTTGAGTTGGCCAATATTCAGCTTAACTTCCTCTCTGTGTATACTTTATTATGAGCTGTTTATCTAACCTTTTTTAACAAAGCCTTTTGTTTTAATGAGACTTGTGCATCGACTTTGCCATGTGGACCCCAATTGGTTTTTCAGGTGTTTCTTGATGTATTTTATGTTGTCATATCTGTTTTATAGGTGCCATTTCTGTACTTATCCCCAAATGTATGCAGCCTCTAAAATGAGATACTTACATAAATGTTCAGGGAAAATTGGAGCATCTGCTGCAAATTTCCATTAGCTCTTAATGCCTGAGCAGACACAGCTTTAAAATCTGAATGTTTTGTCAGATTCTTTTGTATTAGTCTTTTTCTTGAGATAAGATGAACTCCTCCTCTTCTTCATTTTGCTTTCTTTTTAAGGTACACACTGAAATATCCACAGGGAGCAAGTTTGCACTGCTCTGTCTCCCTCCTATTATGTCATTAAATAGAAGAAGGATAATGAGTCACCTTTGTAGCCCTGTGGGTGTGCAAAGTCTGTTGAGCAAATATTCACTGGTTCACCTCCAGATTATCAGTCAACCTACGTGGATGTCACATTTCATGGGAAGGAGACCTTCCATCTATAGTAGTGCACCAAATCTTATGTAAGAAATTAAATGTTCAGGGATTCCTATTAGCTATTATTTAAGACATTTGCATTTAACAATTGAATTGAAAGAAATAAAGCCTTAAGTGAATGACCCTAGAGGGAAATCAGTAATCACATGAAGAGCCAAAGCTTCCCTTGGCCTAAAAATGTGGAATTCTCGGGCAATAAGGTGACTTATGAAGTCACAAAGGGTTTTTCTAAAGAAACAAATTGTTTCCCTCACCGGTCCCTTCTATAGTGACTTAAGGTTGAGTGTAGAGATTTAAAAACATTTCTGTTCTTCCTACTTCTACTTGAGAAAGATGTAAAGGAGCTAGTCTTTTGAGAGGTAATGCCCTCAGGTTGTTTAGGGGAGACAGTGGCTAAAGGGCCACTGGCCTTGGGGAGCTGGCATAGCTGTCATTGTTGTAATGGCTGTGGAATGCATTCCCTGCTGGGAGTGCAGCTAGAAGTGGAAGAGAAAAAAGCTGATGGCACAGAGCAGAGGATCAGGACAGAGGGAAGAAGTAGTACTGAAGAAGCTGAGAGTAAAATGTTTACCTTTTTGCATGACATGGATCTGGGTATAGAAAGTTAGTGTGCCACGAAGAGTAGAAAATGAGAGGAAAAGCCATAACTGCTGTCAGTTGACGTGGGAGAACTGGGCCTGCAGCTGGTCAGAGCACCGGTGAGGTCTTGTGGGAGTTTAGGTATGATCTTGGCAGTGGCTAAAGGGCCCCTATATGTTGATTCAGCCATTCGAGGGAAGAGGAGCCATGATTCACCTCCTGAAAAGAATTCAGAGCCTGTGACTGAGGTTTAAGAATAGTATGATCTTTGGTCTATAGCTAGTGCCACTAGAAATTTTGCTGGCATTTATTGAATGTTGTGAGTAAGATTCCAGAATGCACCTAAAATGTGGAAAAACAAAACTTGTTGCTGGAAAAAAGCCTAAACTTAAAAATGTGATCCAAGTCAACAAATTAATCTCACTTTAAGCCAAAGGAAATGTTTGAAATGAAAGTACTGCCAGGAAATAGAGTATTCAAGATTTAGGCTGAAAGATAAGCATTTTATGTTAATGACTTCCTCGGCCATAACACATTACTAGAACCTACAGATAACCTGTAGGAAATGACTTTTTTAAGGCCTCTGTGCTTTTTTTAGACCTAAAACACGACTAGAATATCAATTTTTTCCTTCTCCGATGCCCCTTTCCCTTTCAGAAAAAAAAAATGTGTGTGTGTATGAGTAATAGTTGACCGCTAATATGACCTCTAGAAAAAACCGCAGCATAGTTTGTGGTTTATCTTCAGGAAAATAAATCAAAGGAAGTAAAAGAAGGAACTGGATCATTGCTTTTATTTAGTTTCATTTGCATGATACTTCTCAAAATACTCTGTGCCCTTTACAATAGGTTACATGCCCATATTTTCACAATTCCAAAGATCTAGGGAGAAAAAATAAAAACAAAAACATGCTTTTAGTAATAAAACCACAATTACATTTGGTGTAAGAAGTTGTCTCCCAAGAATTGTGTCAATCATGTGTTGACGTTACAGAATAGTATTTCATGATAACTCGAGGTGGTTCCACGTGCCCTGGGAAGGGCTGTATTCCTTTGATAATGGAACAGCAGTCTTTTTTTTTTTTTTCTGGCGTTGTGCAAAAGAGAAGGAGTACTGATTAGGTCCAGCTAGATGTCTAGGGGAAAGAAAGTGAAGAAAAAAGGAGATGTAGATTGTTAAAGTCATTTCCAAAGAAAGAAATGAAGGGTGGAAACATCTCAATCATCAGTCTTGATAGGGGACAGCATTCCAAAGAAAAATTCTAAGCAATTTAAGTCTCTGTTGAGGATAGCCAGGTATATTGATATGGAACTCCCAGGTTAGAAAATACTTAGATTAGCTTAAATCTAAGAGTAGTTTAGATTTCCTGAATTATATGCCTGTAATGATCCTGTAACCTGGTGATTCTTTCTGTCATATATTCTCCTTTTTAGATATGGAAGAAAGCAGCAGTGTCGCCATGTTGGTGCCAGATATCGGGAAACAGGAAGCTATGTTGACTGCCAAAACTGTCATCAGTTCATCACTGGAAATTGATGAAAAAAGAAAAACTAAAACAGATCCATTAATCCATGTTATTCAGAAGTTAAGCAAGATAGTGGAACATGAAAAGTCACAAAAATGTCTTTTAATTGGCAAAAAACGGTCACGTTCAAGTGCTGCAACACACTCTCTTGAAAGTCAAGAATCGTGTGAGATTCCAGCTAAAGTAACCCAGTCACCTGCTGCTGATAATAGAAGGGCTGAGATGTCACAAATACATTTTACCCCTGACTCTCTTGCCCAGAACGATGGGAAGGCTATGTCTTACCAGTGTAGCCTGTGTAAGTTTCTGTCATCATCTTTTTCTGTGTTAAAAGATCATATCAAGCAACACGGTCAGCAGAATGAAGTGATATTAATGTGTGCAGAGTGCCATATTACATCTAAAAGCCAAGAGGAACTTGAAGCTCATGTGGTAAATGACCACGAAAACGATGCCAACAGTCACACTCAATCCAAAGCCCAACAATGCGTAAGCCCCACCAACTCTTTGTGTCAGGGAACCTCAGGAAGAAATAATGAAACCATTCCTGACATCCCAGTAAGTGTGGACAGCCCACAGACTCATACCATCCAAACGGCGTCTGTGGCAGAAATGGGTAGGAGGAAGTGGTATGCCTACGAACAGTATGGCATGTATCGATGCTTGTTTTGTAGTTACACTTGTGGCCAGCAGAGAATGTTGAAAACACATGCTTGGAAACATGCTGGGGAGGTTGATTGCTCCTATCCAATCTTTGAAAATGAAAATGAACCCCTAGGCTTGCTGGATTCTTCCGTGGCCGCTGCACCTGGTGGGGTCCACGCAGTAGTCATTGCAATTGGAGACAATGAACTGAGTATCCATAACGGGCCATCAGTACAAGTGCAGATTTGCAGCTCAGAACCATTATCATCTTCGTCTCCTTTAGAACAGAGTGTGGAAGGGGGCGTTCATCTAAGTCAGTCAGTTACCCTCGACCCTAATGAGGAAGAAATGCTGGAGGTGATTTCGGATGCAGAGGAGAACGTGGTTGCTGATAGCCTACTTTCATCAGCACAGAAAATCATTAGCAGTAGCCCAAATAAAAAAGGTCATGTTAATGTGATAGTGGAGCGTCTGCCAAGTGCTGAAGAGACTCTTTCGCAGAAACATTTCCTCATGAATGCTGAAATTGAAGAGGGGAAAAACCTGAACCAGACAGAAGCCAAGATTGGATGTGAAGGAAGAGATGAAGTCTATCATGCTGATAAATGTACTGTCGATATTGGGGGGCTGATCATAGGCTGGAGCAATACCGAGGAGAAAGACAGCGAGTTAATAAATAAAGGACTGGCTACTGATGAGAATGCCCCACCAGGCCGAAGAAGGACAAATTCTGAGTCTCTCAGACTACACTCATTAGCTGCAGAAGCCCTGGTCACCATGCCTATAAGAGCTGCAGAGCTAACACGAGCCAACCTTGGGCACTACGGGAATATAAAGCTTTTAGATCCAGACACTGGACAAAGGCAAGTAGATGGTACGTTGGCAGCATATTCTAAAATGATGTCACCACTTAAAAACTCTTCAGAGGGATTGACTAGTTTCAACCAAAGCAACTCTACCTTAGTAGCACTCCCAGAGGGTAGGCAGGAATTGTCAGACGGGCAAGTTAAGACAGGCATCAGCATGTCCTTACTCACCGTGATTGAAAAATTAAGGGAAAGGACAGACCAAAACGCTTCCGATGATGACATTTTGAAAGAGTTGCAGGATAATGCCCAGTGCCAACCCAACAGTGATACAAGTTTGTCAGGAAGCAACGTCGTGGAGTACATCCCAAACGCTGACCGGCCCTACCGCTGCCGCCTGTGTCACTACACCAGCGGAAACAAGGGCTACATCAAGCAGCACTTGCGAGTCCATCGACAGAGACAGCCCTATCAGTGTCCTATCTGTGAGCACATAGCTGACAACAGCAAAGACCTGGAGAGCCACATGATCAACCACTGTAAAACAAGAATATACCAGTGCAAGCAGTGTGAAGAATCCTTCCATTATAAGGTAAGCATTGGTTCATGAAATCATTCGGAGAACCTTAGAATTTTAGAGCATGGAGGGAGCTTTGTAGATACAGTCCACCCACCTCATTTTATAGGTAAGGAAACTGAGCCCCAGAAAAGTTTGGTAATCTGCCCATGGGATCCCAACTAATTAGAATTAAAGTTGGGACTGAAATCTGGGTCGTCTGGTGTAGGACTTTTTCCCCCTGCCTGCCACCTCCTTAACAGGCCCTGTGTTTATTGGTTTAGTGTTTCCATGTGTATATCTTTTTTTAAAGTGTGTTGATTTTAAAGTGCAAGGGAATTACAAGGGGATGTACAGTGGAGGGACATTGTACACACATTTGACTTACACAAATTTAACCCTATGTCATCGATGCAAAAAAATACCTATTTTTCATCTTACGTGGCCCCAAAATGCAAGTCATTCACTTCAGCTGCTACACAACCAACCAACAGTGATTTATATCCTTGCACAAGCAAAAATGGACTATGGGACTTAATGAAAGACAGCGCAGTGGAAATAGAGCCATGTATGTTATATTTTATGGGAAGTTTACAGTACTTTCAAGGATTACTTTGACCATGATTTTCATTTTAAGTGCTACCTAAAACCAACGAAAATACTGTTTTTGTAAAGGCAACTTGTGTTCATTGAATCATTGGTTTAGAACTTTTCTTCAATATGCCAGTTGACTGTTTGGGGGGGGGTGGAAAAGTGTATTGTAAAGGGCTAACTGGGATGTCGACTTTTTTCTCAGATTAGCCAGAATTGGGGTCCAGCTGGTAGTAAACAGGTAAGCAGGAATTAAAAAGCCTTTGAGTCTGAGATTCACTGCCTCTTGGATTGCTCTCATGAAATTCTGAAATGGCCTCTGGCCACTGGACAAGTAGCCATCCAAATGGGCTGCAAAGGCAAGTTCCAGGAGCTTCTTTTGCTGCTGCACTCTTGATTCATGGGTGTGGGCGTAAGGAGGAAGATGTCCTTGGAGTCTCAGTTCCAACTAAGTCTCTTTTACAAATTTAGTGGATATTTAAAGGCAGAAATCAGCTGAAGCGCAGAAGTTAACTGATTGGATTTATTTTTGTGCAAGTGCTGAGTTATCCTGAACACGCTGCCCTTCCCTCTGGGCTCGCCAGTGTCTCAGGAAGCACACACATGCCATGCATGAGCACTCCCTCGGACAGTGGTGGCTTCCTTTCAGAGAATGTGAAAAGAGGAACTGCCTTTTTGATAAGATTGTGTTTTCCCTAGTGTATTTCTTTCCATAAGCTGTCAAATGTTTCAAGTAATCTTTTAACACGTTTGATTTTTAAATATTGGTAGTAGTGTGTTCTAGGTACTAGGCCACGAAAGCAGTTAACTCCTTCTACAGCCTCCTAGTAACTGTATAAGTATGTGTATTGAAAATTACATATTAATTTCTCTCAATTTTTTAGAGTCAACTGAGGAACCATGAGAGAGAGCAACATAGTCTTCCAGATACCTTGTCAACAGCAACTTCTAATGAGTCAAGAATTTCCAGTGATAAAACTGATGGAAAATGTGTTCAGGAAGGTATCTGCATTTTTTTGTATAGATGATATTGACTAGCATATGAAGTAAAAAATGCCCTTCATTGTCATGTGGGTTATTTTCAGGACGAAAGCTCCATCTATTCGCCTCTATTTTTAAACTGTGTGAGTGAATCTTATCTCTGAGTACTAAATGAAGTACTATATTAGTAAGTACTCAGCCTCAACTGTATAGGTAGATATACTCTGCAATGTGTGCTGTCCTATAAGAGCCAAAGTACAGCAGAAACCCTGAGATGACATGCCAGCAAGCCAGGGAGGCTGCAGCACAGAAAGAAAGCCTCCTTTCCTCTCTCAGTACCAGTTGACCCACTGAGAACGTAGCTTTTGCAGATGGTAGACCCCCACCTCAATCTTTAACTGAGGCTTCCTGCTGTGATCTTATTCTTATCCAAGTGTAACTGCCAGATTTCATCTGCATTATTTAAAAACACAACACAGGCTGTTTTTATGTACTGGTTAGGTACCAGTCGGCCGAGTTTCTGCTAATAGGAATATTAGAATCAAAAGATTTAATTAGAGTTCCATGAAAAGGCGGATGCCACATCCGGAGAATTAAAGTGTAATAAGCTGTGCTTCCTTGCATCAGCTCACTTAAACTGATATACTTTAAATGTCTCAAGTGTAGTACATAGTGTTTATGGGAAGTAATACATACTGGGGTGACTTCCCTTTTTAGATTTCCTAAGAATTAAAGTTAGGAACAACTGCAGAGTAAAATGTTTTACCATAATGTTTCATTAGATTATACCCCAGAAAGCAAAACTGATTCTAGAATGTTCCTGAAAGAACTGATTTTGATACCACTGTAGCACCAAAATTCCCTTGTCAAACAGATGTCATCCCTGTAAAACTATCCAAAGCAAAAGGAGTTTATGACATAGCATCTGTTCCTGCCATAGATGGCTGAGCTAAAACTGTTTTGTTTCCTTTTTACAAAATAGCCCTAAATGCCTCCTTTTATTTTAATTCATTATGTTTCCATATCCCCTTTAAAGGAGACATTAAAACATTTGGTATCTTTGGGCCATAAATCTCTAATGAAGGAATAAAGTAAGCACTACTCACTCAGTGGCACCGCCTGTGGTTACTACCAGCGGTAGAATATGTCTTTTCTAGCACCATCTCTAAAAGCAATAATTTAAAACTGGCCAAATGGGTTAACAAATTAAAACGCACAATTTGAATTAAAAAGATTGAAATGTCAGCTCAAAATTAAAATAACCAATTTGAGCTTCGTGGCATTAGCGTCTATCCACCACATTCCATTTTGCAGCCTCCTTTCTTTGTGGCTCATGCTCTGTTTCTTAGGGCTACACGTATGGATTTTAAATTGCTTGCCATGCCTCTCCTCCCCACCCTCACACCCCCACTTGGCTCTATTTGCTGTTCACTATCGTGGTAGTGTAACAACTCAGACGGCTGATAACCTCCTGTGTACTTACATCTATACTGATACTTTATTGATTTGGTATTAGATCTTTCAAAATCTTGTTTTCAGGCCGAAGAACAAGTTTTTAGCTCACAAAGAAGATAAAAATAATTCATGTTCATCAAAACTTTTTTAACCCTTTAATAAACTAATTCAACAAGAGGGGAGGTGCATGCTTCTGTGGCTCCCAGTCTGCGTCCATCACGATAGCACAGATACCTTGTGGCGCGTTTTTGACTCAGAGATCCAGTGTAATGGTACCTCAGACATTTGTTCTGCCAGAAGGCGTGGAGTGCCCGTCTTGAGCTGGATACTGTGCTAGGTGCTTGGAGTGCAGTGGGCGTGTCACTGCCTTCGAGGTACCCAGCCCAGTGAGGAACACAAAACTGTACTGACAGGTATGTCAGCAAACACCACAGGTGCTCTGAGAGCTCTGGGCAAAGCACTTTCATATGATGCTTCTTCATGAAATTTAATTAAATTGTTCTTTATTGTAAATCTATAATTTGCCAAGCCCTGGGGATTCTGTGTAAGCAAAACAGGCAGATCCCTACCCTCAGGGAGTCTCCAGCTAGTGATGGGTCAGACTTGACACAGACATGCAGGTAACATACAGACTGCGGTGCAGGAGGAGTACAGCATGCTCCTGGGCTTACCAAACCATGCTGGGAGGTTCCAGTATTTCCATTTTGTAGATGAATAAACTGAGTCCTCAAGAGGTGAAATAATTTGCCCATGATCACATTGGTACTAAGTGGCAGAGCAGAGACTAAGCCCAAGTTTTTGAAATTTAAATCCAATATTCTTTCCATTGGAAACAGTTGCTTGAAGTAGCACAGGCTCTCATTCTGTGCTATATTAAGTTTTTCCATCTGTCATTTTTATTAGTTGTCATTGATCTGTAATATTCCTCACACAAAACCATTATCCAATATTTCACACTTCATTTTTTCAGTTTTTTTTTTTTTAACTGTATCTGGAGCAGTGCCACTTATAATCAAGTCCAAGTTTTTAACCTACCAATTAAGAGCGATACTTAGATTATAATTATGATTAGTGTGTGTATTAACGTTACAGATTTATACCGGGAAATCAGGACATTTTGTTCTGCCTGGCAAAAGTAGTTATTAGCAAAAGAAATTTTCAATTTTAGAAAGCTTAAATTTAACCTAAGGATTTTCTTTGTTTTGTTAAAATTTGCATGTGGGTTTTCTTTTGTATCACCAATTTTACTTTTATGCAGTGTGTGCTAGTGTTCTACCTAAGCTTTCTTCCTGTCGTGCCTTGTTCTTCAGCTTCTATGCTTGCTTTGTTTCTGAATATAAAGCAGTCAGGCTATGAATAGGCTGTGGACTTTGTGCGGACAGAAGCGTAAATAAATCACTGAATATCTTCAGGAACAGTTTCCTATGATCAACTCATTCTGCTTGTATTGCCTCAAGCTTACCCTGACTTGAATTCCCCAGCCCTGTTGTTGCAGAGTGAGTTTAGTGACAAGGCCTGTTCCCATGGATCCATGTTTCCTGGATTTCGGAGAGCTGCATATTCATGTTAGTCCTTGTAACCTGTCAGTTTACTAGGTATAATTATACTACATTATATAGCACTTGATACTTTGCCATTGCTTTCCCTTCTGTTGTTGCTTTTATAGCTGACAGTTATAAACAAAGGAAACCTACAGAGTGAAAAAGCTTTGGACTTTTCATATTGAGTTTGTTAGATATGCTTTGTCACCATACTTTATAATGTTGTATTATAGTATTAAATTACAGCTTGTTGGCAAATCAGTGTTTCCTTAAGACAATGTACCCAATATTGATTAGACTAACACCTTTCAAATTAACAGTGTATCTCTGGTTAATTCACCTGCTACACAATCAGGGCAGCTGACATCAGGTTCATTATATTTTAGAATTTTGTACAAGGTTATGTAGAAGCTAACCCAATGTATCTATGTTTACAGATCAGATGATATTCACTTTATATCCACTGATAGTGCAGATGTAGGAGAACCTGTAAAGCTACATTCAAACTTGTTAACTTTATTAAACAGTGAGAAAGCCTTCATTGAAATGTTAGTACTGTGTGGTATAAATACTCGTTTACAATGGAATGTAAATGCTGTCATTTTAATCTAATCAAAGCACGTCACTAAAACTGTGAAATACTTTGTCCAGGGAATAAGTCTTCGGTCCAGAAACAGTATAGATGTGATGTATGTGATTATACAAGTACAACGTACGTTGGTGTCAGAAACCACAGACGAATCCATAACTCTGATAAGCCTTATAGGTAAGTGTGATGATCCTAGAGTTTTAATACTTGTGTTACAATACTCTATAGTAAAGAAAAAAGTAGAAGTAATTAAAAATTCATAGCAGTTGTTTAAACATAGGTTAAGCACGAAGAAACTTTCACTTCCTGGTTTCATGAGTATTGCTTACTTTGTTAAAGAATGTGAATTTTAAGCTTGAGTCTTAGGATGATAGGCTTATTTTTGACTAGATTTTGTCTAGTTGCAATATAAGAAGATGTCTATATCCGTCAGTTTCATGTGGGTATAAACTACCATAGTAATTTTCAGTGCTTAGAGTACATTTCAATAATTTGGCAGTTAAGTACTCAGTATTCCAGCAAAAGATTCTTAAAACTTAAAAACAATAAAATTCCCTATGAAAGATTCTGTTTTTGAAAATAAATCTATCATGTGTAGAGTAAGGTCATTTAATTTAATTTTGTTACTTGATTGTTTACAAAAGCCAATTCTAATATGTATTCAGAAAATATAGGCATTCTCAGTTGATCAAGATAGGCTGATAAATAGAAATAATTACTTCTTAAATAAACATTGCCCCTTGAGAATAAACTGCTTGTTGTTTAAGTATAGTAAAGATGCGGATATTTTTGCATAGTTTGTCTAGCTGTCACAGAGCAATTTGTTCTACTTGCAGCTGTGAGGGAACATCAAGCTTCCACTCAGAGTTAAGCCAGTCACCATGACCAATAGTGAGTGCTAGGCAGTGGCATGAGCTCTTTTAACGCCTTAACAAAACTTGATTCGTGTTTTAACACTCTCCCCAGGTTTTATAGGTATGACACAGGTCACTGTGGGAAAGTTACTGTATTAATATCTAAATGAAAACCTGACAGACTATGCCTTAAAATGCCATTGTTTGTTCCCATAGTGTGACTCTCTCTATATATATATGTATATGGTTTTAAATATTTAATACATACTTAATTTGCTAACTAGCAAACTTATTTATAATCACTTTGCAAGCAGTGTATCTCTTTGCAAAAAGTTTTGTAGCTCCATGGAAGGTGTTTGATGTTGTGTCATTGTCTCTATTTTTATTTCAAATATTTTTAAAACTGGGATTGCTAAGAAAGATTTTTTCCCCTGAGTATAATTAAGGCCATTAACCATTATTAACAATAGCTCAGTGCCATACATTGTAGATGAAGAGTGCTAGGTAGTATTTAACATGTATCATTTATCATTTACACTAGGAAATATTTAGGAGAGCATGATGGAAATGGAGGACACTAGTTCATCTGATATGAGGAGAAAGCCTTATCTTTATATTTCAGGTGTCTGTTCTTAAATTTAATGACATACCATGTAATCCAGGCAAGAATAAGATAACATTCTCTGGGTCTAGAACTAGACTGTTCGTTGAAATTCACTGAGAAATACTTATTGAGCAAATATTATGTTCCAGGGGCTGTGTTAGACTCTTAGACTGTAGTCCCAATAAAAAGGTATCATCCCATCCTGACGGTGGCCCAGATTTCACAGAGGACAAAAAGAAAAAAGAAAAAAGGTATCATCCCTGCCATCTTGAAACTTTAGACAATGAACAAGTAAACTCTCAAATATACAATTATGATAAATTTATGAAAGAGGTTAATGATCGATTCTGGTTCTGTAGAAGAGAGTTTCATGTCTACCTGAATAGATTAGTCTTAAGCTAAAAGACTCATTTTGATAGCTTTTGCTATTTTAGGGATTATGTTTTCTCATGTTCTTAAAATATTCACACTCATAGGATTGGTTGCAAGTTGTCCTAGGGCCTTCCTTCCAGTGGGCAACATCCTGTGAGAATCTTCTTCCTGTTACATCAGAGAAGTCTCAGTATGTTATTTTCCAGATTTGTTCACACTGTCTCACTGGGTTTGGCCTGAGTGCCTTAGAAAAAATGTTGTCATACCAACCCCTCCATGTAATTATTACCTTTCACGTAAGACTTATTTTCCAACCTTCGAATCTTGTGACTCTTCTTTTAACCTTCTTTAAATACTTTAAATACTTATACTTCTTTGTCTTCGTGGGATTTGCAGTCTACACAGCATTATGGATTAACATGTTCTATTCCAGTATGTTTCTGGGACTTTCTCTTCATTGTCACATACTGTTTGCCTTAAGCTTAGTTAGCTAGGAAGCACAGCGTTCTTGATATCTAATTTAATCACAGTAGTTTTTCTGGCTTATTTCATTTGTGCTTCACTCAATTCTGCTGCCTAGTACACTTATGGTCAGAGTTGAGACTTGTTTTCTCAGGGTGCCTACCCTGTGCATTTCTGATTCCCTACTTTTTGTAAAGAAACGTGCTCACAAGTAGCAGTGATAAATTTCTTATAGAGTGAGAGTGCTTCGCTACACCACGTGTAGTCTTTGCATGAGGGCAGAACAGGTTGATTGTGTGTGTTTAACGTGCCTGTTATGTAATAGACTTTCTGCAGTATTGATAACTATTCTTTTCTCTTGCCTTTGCTTTTATGTTGCCATTCTGGTCCTTCACTGAGCCCATTCGTGTGATCTGGGCAGTATAGCTTCATGTATCAGAGCCCTGGGAGCACATAGTCCTGGGACTGAATCTGAGCTCTCTGACTTATGGCATTTGTCCCCTTGGGCAAACTGTCTCACTTCTCTATGCTTGGCCTTGTCATTTCTAAAATGAGGATAATTAAGACACCTGCTTTACAGGACTGTTGTAAGGACTAAATTAAACACCATATGTAAGATCCTGGCACATAATAAGCACCCCATAAATGGTAGCTGTCTAATAGTCATTGGGCCCAGTTTTTATCCTTATCCCTTCTCACCGATTCATTGTCTAACCATACACACAAAAAACGTTGGCCTCTCATCATTTGGGAAGCAGAGTAATTCTGTTCCTAGACAGGAAGCTTATTAGTTTTTTTTGTTTTTTTTAACAAGAGAGATGCTGTACCCAGGCAGAAATACTGTCACAGCTGAGGTCCCCAAGCTGTGTTGACTGCCTTGCAAGGCGACTCAGCGTCTTGGGGAGCACTCGTGCTCTAGTCTCAGGCCTGGACCATACACCACCTCTGCCCAACCGGGTGACCCTGGGGATGTTATTCTAAGCTAACCCTCCTTTCCCATATGAACCTGGTGAGAATACTGCCCAGCTCATAAATTTGGGGGAGGATTGAATGAGATTATATGTATTAAGCACCGAGCATGTTACTTGGAGCATTGAAGGGCCTGGTTCCTTTCTTCTGCTCATGAAGTCATGAGGTCATCTCAGAAACCCTGTCCTCATTGCAGAAGGAAGAGAGCTGTTTTTCATTCCCATGTTAGGACAGGGAAAGATGAAAAAGGCATCATCCCATCCCAGTCCTACCAAATGCAGCAGACTTTGTTTTTCAGTGCTTTATTATGGAACATTCTGAGTAAACCACATACCAGTTACTGTTATACTTGATATTTATAACACTGACCCCAAAAGTTACTAAAAGGTCCATTCAGAATTTTCAAGTATTGGATTGTCTTCGGTTTAGTTTAATATTGCAGTTCTAGAGTTCCCCCTGCTTTCCTTCCCCCAATACCACCTTTGTGAATGACTGGCTAGAGATGGAAGATGGGACAACAAAACGTTTTCCTCAGGTTCCCAAGTTTCCTCCTGATTATGTGGCATTGAACCCATTTTCCCTTAGAAACATAATTGTATTGGTACTTAGGTTCCAAAAGTACTTGGCGAGGCGGAGGGTAGGAGGGACAACATGACAGAGGGAAGTACATGGTCTTTGGACTGAAGTACTCAGCACACTACCTGGCACATAATAGGTACTCAGTAAATGACTAGTAATTATCTGTATACCTCAGTTTTTTTAATCTATAAAATGGCTCTGGTTCTATAAGTTTATTATATTTTGAAAATAAATATGTAGTAATAGTCTTCCTTAAGTAGAAGAGCTACCCAGATATGTATGTTGATTTTTTAATACAAATCCTATTTTAATACCCAGTCCAAAAATACCCAATATTTCCTTAAATGTTTCAAAAGTATCCTTTTAGGGTTATTTTGTTTATATTAGGAGGTCTAAACATTGCATTTGATTGATAAGTCTCTGTCTCTCTTTAAAATTTTGAAATAGACTTTATAACTTACAGCAGTATATATCATGAAAATTGCGTTAAGTTAAAAACATACAGTTTGATGCATAAATTAAAAGCATACAGCTTGATGAATGGTCACAAAGTAAACCCATCCTTTTAACTCCTCAGACCAAGAAATAAACCATTGCCAATTCCTCAGCCGTACCCTCTTCTTGGCCCTTCCACTCACTAACTTGCCCCTATTCCCCACCAGGTAATCACCATCTTGACTTCTAACATCATAAATTAGTTTTGCCTGTTTGTGAACTTAATATAAATGAAACCATACAGTACATATTATTTTATGTCTACCTTCTTTTTTTTTTTATGAATTTATTTTATTTTTGGCTATGTTGGGTCTTCGTTGATGCATGCAGACCTTCTCTAGTTGTGGTGAGCGGGGGCTACTCTTCATTGCAGCGCACGGGCTTCTCATTGCGGTGGCTTCTCTTGTGGCGGTGCACGGGCTCTAGGCGAGTGGGCTTCAGTAGATGTGGCTCGTGGGCTTCAGTAGTTGCGGCTCGTGGGCTTCAGTAGTTGCAGCATGTGGGCTCAGTAGTTGTAGCGCATGGGCTTAGTTGCTCCGTGACATGTGGGATCTTCCCGGCCCAGGGATCGAACCCGTGTCCCCTGCATTGGCAGGCAGATTCTTAACCACTGCTCCACCAGGGAAGTCCCTATTTCTAGCTTCTTTCACTCAACATCATTGTGTGTAATTCAGTGTAGAACTAATGCATTCCTTTTTATTACTGTGTAGTATTCCATTGTAAGATTATACCACAATTTATTTTTGAACTTTTTTTTTTTTTTTTTTTTTTTGTTTTAGAAGACTTTTTATAGCTACTTTATTTATTTATTTATTTATTTTTGGCTGTGTTGGGTCTTCGGTTCGTGCAAGGGCTTTCTCTGGTTACGGCAAGTGGGGGCCACTCTTCATCGCGGTGCGGGGACCGCTCTTCATCGCGGTGCACGGGCCTTTCACTATCGCGGCCCCTCCCGTTGCGGGGCACAGGCTCCAGACGCGCAGGCTCAGCAGTTGTGGCTCACGGGCCCAGCCGCTCCGCGGCATGTGGGATCTTCCCAGACCAGGGCTCGAACCCGTGTCCCCTGCATTAGCAGGCAGATTCTCAACCACTGCGCCACCAGGGAAGCCCACAATTTATTTTTTTATTGTACTACTGATGGATATTTGGATTATTGCCAGATGTTCTCCCATTGTGAATAACACCATTTTGAATATTCTTTTACATATGTTTTGGTGCATATATGAAATGGTTCCTTTTCCATTGGTTTATACCTAGGAGTGTAATATGTGGGTAATAGGGTGTGCTATGTTCAGGTTTGGTGGATATTGTCAACAGTTATCCAAAATGGTTATACCAATTTACAGTGGTTGTACCAGTTCATACCCTCATCAACACTTTGTATTATCAGTCTTGAATTTTGATCATTCGGGTAGGTGTGTATGTTGTGGTTCTCATTTGCATTTCTTGATGATTTATGAGGTTGAGCATCTTTTCATTTGTTAATTGCACATTTCTTTATTGGGTGGTCTGCCTTTTACTGACCGATTTGCAGCAGTTCTTTATGTGTTCTGAATACAAGTTTTTTTGTTTATTATGTATATTGCACATATCTTCTAAACTGTGGCTTGCCTTTCTACTCTCAGTGGTGTCTTTTGAAGAACAGAGATTTCTAGTTTTAATGTAATCAAATTTATTAATCTTTTTCTTTGTAGTTAGGGCTTCTATGTCTTTATACTCTGAAGTTGATGCTGATTTTTCTAAATAGCCTTGTGAGTAAGGTAGATGATGAAGGGAGGGGTAAAAATGTGTGCTTATAAAATAATGACCCTGATTTTAAGGGATTCACATCAACTGGGTCAAAAAACCTGTGTGCTTATGTGTTAGTGACCCTGATTTTCTAATATGACACAAAAAGTAAAAGAAAAATCTTTAAAAAAAAAAAAAAATCCAGGGACTTCCCTGGTGGTCCAGTGGTTAAGACTTTGCCTTCCAGTGCAGGGGGTGCGGGTTCGAGCCCTGGTCAGGGAACTAAGATCCCACATGCCTCGCAGCCGAAAAACCAAAACATAAAACAGAAGCAATATTGTAACAAATTCAATAAAGACTTTAAAAAATGGCCCACATCAAAAAAAAAAAATCCAGAAAGGTTTTAAGCAATGGAAATGACATTTGGAATGACAGTGTTGCCTCCTGTGTGTGGTCAGTCATTGTAAAAAGTCTGGTCTTTATATAAATATAAATATATTACAAACAGTAATAATAATAGCTAACATTTTTTTAGAACATTTTTCATAGACCAGGCAATGTGCTAAGTACTCAATATGTGTCAGCTCACTTAATCCTCATGACAGCCCAGTACTTAGGAATAATATTACTACCCCAGTGTTGTAGATATGGAAACAGAGGCTGGAAGGACTGAACAATTTTCCATGGTCTCAGAAGTGGAAGAGCCAGGGCTTAAACCCTTGCTCCTGTCAGCTATGCTGCTCTGCCTGTACCTGCTTGGCCAGAGAGAACTCTTTGTGGGCCATACTGCTGCTGCATGCCAAACCACCTCCAACTTAGTGGTGTGAAACAACAGCTCTTTTATTTTGCTCAGGGATTCTGTGGGTCAGGAATTCAGAAAGGGCACTATAGGGGTGGCTTGTGTCTGCTCCGTGAGGTCTGGGGCTCGGGAGGGAAGGCTTGAAGGCTGGAGGTGACTGAGACGGCTGGGGTTGCAGGCATCTGAAGGCTCCCTCACCAGTCTGGGGGTTGATGCTGGCTGTCGGCTGGGGCCTCAGCTGGAACACGTACATGATTTCTCCACGTGGACTTGCCAGGTGTGCTAGTTCCAAAAGTGAATGCTTAGGTAAGAAGTAGGCAAAAGCTGTATTACCTTTTATGACCTACCCTTGGAAGTCACATACTATCACTTCCACCATACTTGCAGACTTCTTAAATCTCTTTTAATCGGAAGGCATGTTGAATCGTTAGTCAATTGTGTTGGCTTGGGGAAAATCTCAAGTCTTTGAAAAACTTCAATTTGTCTTAAGGAAAACAGTTTAGCTGATAGTTTAATTTGGAGGGAAAAAGTATGTTTTGTTTGGAAGGAATGAACTAAAGGAGTTTGTTTTTCTCAGTGGCATAAAGAGTTCTTGGGTTCATCACAAAATTTGAAGTGGCTACTTCTCTGGGCCTTAGTTATTTATTCCTTTAAAAGCATAGGAAACTAATTGAATGTGGTAAGACAAACCCTACTGCAAAATTTCTACTGCAGTCTTTTCATGTATGTTCAAGTCACACCTTGAATATTGCAGGACATCCACGTTCTGCTTTCCTCTGCCTGACCTCTCAAAACAGTTGTTCCTAATTGAATCAGACCTGGAGTAATGTCCAAGTAAGGCCCCAGGCCAGGGAAATAGGGTAGTTTAACCACATCCTTATCTCTGTGGGGTTCTGGGATTAAAGTAACTGACCCTTTATCGATGGGAGAAAGCCTGTAGAAAAATTCAGTCGTTTTTTTAGCCAGATTGAGAAACCTTGGGTTTTCCGATGTCAGATGTTTTCCACACCACCAAGCAACTCAATTCTCATCAGATATTAGCTGAGTGTTCTGCAAATTTAATTCAGTTCTGACACTTTTCTACCTGGAGATAGTATCAGATCCCACCAGTTAAGGGTTCAGTCCCACAAGACTGCCGTTACTTCAGATGCCAATCACAAGTCTAGGTTGTTACCTGTGCTTCTGACTGGCTGACTGTAAATCAGGTTTTAAATCCACTGTAAATGAGGTTCTCGTGACTCCCTCCTCAGATTTGATTAATTTGATAGAGAGGATATTATAAAGGATACAGATGTACAGCCAGATGAAGACGTACAGAGGGCAAACTCTGGAGAGGTGGAACTTCCATGCCCTCTCTGGACATGCCACTCTGCCAGCCCTTCCATGTGTTCACCAGCCCGGAAGCTCTCTGAACCATCCTTTAGGTTTTTATGGAGACTTCATTACATAAGCACCATTGATTAAATCATCGGCCTTGATGGTTGAACTCAATCTCCAGTCTCTCCTCTGGACTCAAAGTTCCTACCCTCTAATCACATGGTTGGTTCCTCTGGCAGTCAGCCCCAATCCTTAGTTTACCTAGGAGCTTTCCAAAAGTCACCTCATTAACATAACAAAAGACTTTACTGCTCTCATCACTTAGGCAATTCCAAGGGTTATAGGAGCCCTGTGCCAAGAACTGGGACTAAGACCAAATATATATTATTATAAATCACAATATCACAGGTTTCTACATTGAATTCCTGTTCTTTTTCTGACTCAACAAAACACGTGGTCATGGAATTTACACCTTCATGAAAGAATATAGATAATAAAAAAGTAAACTATAATTTCAGAAAATAAGTGCAGCAAAGTGAATAAAACAAGATAGTAGTATAATAGTGGTTTGTTACAATTTTTTTTAACTAAGAGAATTTGGTTTGCTCCATGGAATTGTATAGGAAAAGTGGAGAAGGAATGAAAATGAGAAAATAATATTTTAGCTAACGGAAATATATTCTTAAAAAGGGAGTAAAAATATATTTTAAGCCACCTTTACATAACTTCGAAGTTGAGGTTCTCTTATAGTATCCCTTCTCTAATCAGTTAAAAATCATTTTAGTAAATGCTTACCCTTATCAGATTGTTCCTACTTTTTTTTTTCGTACTTAGATCTTTTAATGAATATTCACCATTATAAGTGTCCCTTCAGAATAACCTTTGTACCAGGCTAAGGTAGGTACTCATAGAATTAGGACTTAGTTGTTCAGCACACTGCTCTTGCTTTATCTCTCCTTTCCTCTCCTTAAAAAAAAATTTTAAGGCCTTCATATTAAGGGATATTGATTAACAGCAAATTTTACAGAAATAAGTCTTTGTCCAATAGAATGAGAGAGAGAAATTTGGAAAGTAAAAAGCTTCATCTATATGCATTGTTTACTTAGGAAAGCTAATGAAAGTGGTAGATTCTAGGTTAGCTCATAGATTACATTGAATTGTTAGAAAAGAGCATTTCTGACCATGCATAATATTTCACCATAAATTTTAGCTTTTCTCAAAAACTCTAAGGTGTACTTGTCCTCCACACACTATTCTAAAAATAATTTGAGTGTTTACTTCTGGAATATGTGATTCACTACTTCTATAAATATCCATTATTTATTTATTTATTTTAATTTTTATTTTTGGCCATGCCACACAGCTTGCGGGATCTTAGTTCCCCAACCAGGATTAAACCCGTGCCCCCTGCAGTGGAAAGTGCGGAGTCCTAACCACTGGACCACCAGGGAATTCCCTCCATTGTTAATTTAAATGTGCTTATTTCATCATACCTGGTGTCTCCCTAATGTAGTAAATGCTGACAGGTCAAAAGCCTTAAAAATGGCAATGTCCCACAGTTCAGGAACATTCTTACCTCTCGGAAAGTAAGAGGGGGCAATCAATATGGGGCACACAGGGAGTTTCAAAGGTATACTGGTAATATTCTATATCTTAACTGTGAGTGTTCATTTTTTCTTTATTATTCTTAAAGATTATGGGGGTGGGGGGAATGGACTTCATCCTACAGAATAATCAGCAATACATATCGATATAGAACATATTTGTTACAGGATTGTTTATAATGTTTAAAAGATCAAAAACATTCTCTGTACTACTAGTAGAATGATTAAGTGATGACACTTTCATAGGGTGGAACATTAAACCCCATTGAAAATACATAACTTTTAACTTGAGAAAGTACTATGTAACATTGTCAAAAATAGGATTAAAAATCTGCAGTATGCTTCCACTTTTGCTTCAGATCTATGTATGTACCTTAAAAAGACTGGGAAATTATGCAAGTGATTCTTTAGAATCTGTACTTAACTTGCCTGTATATTGCATTTTTGTATAAGGGAAATAGATTATATAATCAGGGGAATGTTTAAATAAAGACCGCATTTGGTGACCAGTTGAGTTAGGACAGAAATTGGCTTAGCAATTTTAACTAAACATCCAAAAGCAGGGGCTCCCATTTTAGACAATATACCAAACTAGATAAAGTGAACAACTCTCCCAATGACGATAACTAAAATGCTAGGTAAATATTTAAAACAATGTTTATATGTATAGTTCATCTATCAGGGAAACTGAGAAACTGCAGAGGTAAAAATCAAAGTAAAGCAGGTAGCCTGTGAGGTAAATGAGCTATATCTATTAACATGAATGAATCTCAGAAACATTGAGCTAAGACAAAGAAACAAGTCACACAAGAATACATAAAGTGTGATTCTATTTATATGCTCAAAAATATGTGAATAAACAATATGTTAGGGATACATATAGGTAAAACTAAGAAAAAGTAAACAAATCATATAATACAAAATTCAGAGAAGTGATGCCTCTTTTGAGGAGGAACAGGTATGAGATCTTGGAGGAACCCACAAAGAGCTCTTAAGATAGAGGTAATGTTCTCCCTTAAGCAAGTATTATGAACCCAGTGTTTATCATTTTTTTTAATTGCATATACACGTTATACCACTCTTTTACATGTTTCACCAAAAATCATTTGTTTCAATCATATATGTAAAGTATTACAAATTCTGTGGGAGAAATGCTGATAAGGAAATGAAGTTAAGTATGTGGATTTTGTGGGTAGTTCAGTTTCTTGTTTGAGGTTTTGATTGGGTAATACATACGTGCACAGATGAACTTTAGAATCAGCTTGTCATAGTTTCCTCTTAAAATAATTCTGTTGCTGTTTGTATTGGGATCATGTTAAGCTTCTAGATTAATTTAGAAAGAACTAACAACTTGATACAAACAAGGTATGGGCTTTTCCATTTTTTCAGGTCATCTGTTCTGTCCCTTTAAAGTTTTTTCCATGTATATTATTGTGTACATTTCTTGTTTTGCCTGTGTGTATATCCACACACACATATATGTATGTATTAAGTACACAGATAGTCCTCGGTTTGTGCAATAGCATGGGACTTTAAAAATGACTGTGCAAGCTGGAACCATGCAAAGCCATCTTAATTAATGGTGAAAATTACAGTTGTTCGATTACCTTTAAACATTTTTCTTAAAACATTAAAAACTCTTTTCTGTCAGTTATATAGGGAAATGAAAAATACTAAAAGTAATATTAACCTAGTACACTGTAACTTAAAACTTAGAAACATTGAGAATTAAAGTGTTTTATTTCTTGTAAGAAACTTCTCAAGAGTAGTTTGCGCAGTGCTTGCCTTCTCATTGTAGGCGTTACAGCACGGGGTGAGCAGCTTTTCTGTGCGTTGGCCAGTTGTCATACTCCTTTCTAAGTATGGGTCAACTTTCAAAGACATTTTATCCTTTGCTCTTTAAATATCATGAAACATCTCCGAGAGTTTCTGTAATATGAAATTTTTCACTGGCATAACCTCCCTGAACAACTTTCCTTATTTATGTCATTACGTTCATCTTCATGGAGATCCTCTGGCTGCATATCCAGAGTTTCTTCAGTGGTGGCAGTGTCAGCATTCCTGTGGTCAGCTATTTGTTCTCTAACTCCATTTACATTTGAGTCTAATTTTACTTCCAGTGTTACCACTTTTCTGTTTCTTGCTCTATGTACTTCCATTTTGTTTGGCCAGTTCTCTTTTGGATTATCCATTTTTGTAAAATGTTACATGGGTTTATCACTGGGATATAAGGAGGCAACGTAACTACATACTTTGCTGTCAGTGAGTGAATTAATAGAAGTGAGTGACTAATCACTGACAGACTTTGAAAGAAACGACATAATTAGTCACTGATCATAAAGCACCTTTGTTTTCATAGAGGACCAAAGAGTTCCCGGTGAAGTTTGTACTCTGCAGTTACTCACAGTTAATGTACTCTGACATTTGAACAGTGTTGTTAGGAGACTCATTTAACTAAGCCATAGCAACCAAAATCCATGCATATCAGAACCATACACAGCAATGACTGCCTACATACACACAAGCACACACATAACACGCATACTTACTGCTAGGCTTATTCCTATGTATTTTTTTTTTCCCCATTGCTCTTATAACTTGGATCTTTTTCTTCCTTTCCTAGCTTTCAGTATTGTTACGTGGGAAAGCTGTTGATCTATACAGGATGTTAGCTTTACACACTTATTGAATTATCTTATTACTTGTAAAAGTTTTTAATTCCTGTTGGATTGCCAGGTATATAATTGTATTATCTGCAAATAATTTTCTCAACCTTTCCTTTATGATATTTGTGCCTTTTCTTTTATTACCTAATTGTACTGACTAGTAGCTCCACAACACTAAGTAATAGTGGGGATAGTGACCATCCTTATTTTGTTCTTGGGCTTAATGGGAATGATTCTGGTGTTTCCTCATTAAGCTTTATACTAGTTTTGGGGTTGAAAGAGAGATATTTTTGAAGATAGATAGATAGATATTTGTAGAATTATTCACCTACTGTATTTTGGTGAGAAATTTTATTGAGTGTTAACTGGGTTTAAGTGTTGTCAGCCTGATCCAAGTGCCTCCTAAAATGTGGTAGGGAACACAGCTGTACCCATGAAGTATATTTGCAAAAAAAAAAAATAGAAATGAAAAAAACTAACCCTGAATCAAATGAAACCTCTACATCAGTAGTTCTCACCAGGTGAGACATTTGGCAGTGTCTGGAGACATTATTGGTTGTCGCAACAGGGAGAGAAGGTGCTAGTCGCCAGTGATGCTGCTAAAGACATCCTACAATGCCCAGAGCAGCCCCCACAATAAAGAATTATCTAGCCCACTGTCAAGTGCTAAGGTTTAGAACCCTTTTCTAGATCTCACTACCAGTTTACAAAAAATGTGGGGAATACAGGAACATAACACTAACAGAAAGTAATCAGTGCTGTTCATAATATGAGAAATTCTAGAAGGCAGATGACCTGCTTTCTTCAACATATGAATGGCATGAGGGGGATGGGGGAAAGGAAGAAGAATTATTACAGATTAAAAGAGACTTAAGATATATGCCAACCAAATGCAATATAGTACTACACCATTTTATATGAGGGACTTGAGCATCTCAGATTTTGGTATCTGTGGGAGGTCTGGGAACCAGTTCCCTGCAGATACCCAGGGACAGCTGTATAGATCTTGTTTGGAGCCTCATTCAAATAAG
This sequence comes from Balaenoptera acutorostrata, assembly GCF_949987535.1. Classification (NCBI taxonomy): domain Eukaryota; kingdom Metazoa; phylum Chordata; class Mammalia; order Artiodactyla; family Balaenopteridae; genus Balaenoptera; species Balaenoptera acutorostrata. Next base: position 47,370,920 of record NC_080082.1, read on the forward strand.
ACATTTCTGCGAAAATCAGGGAAATTTAAGTTGGGGGAATACATGAAACAAGACTGGCAGAATGTCAATAATTATTGGAGCAGGGTGGTGGAGATTCATTATTCTTTCCTACTTTAGTTTTTTGCTTAAAGATTTCCATAATAAAACGTTTTGTTACGATGGATACTGAATTTCTTTAGATTCACTTTCAGTGACAACAGTGAAAATATGACTTTTCTCTTCTGATCCTTTCAAATAGTGAATTATAATAATACTTTTCCTAATATTAAATTCTCTGTATTCCTAAAATAAGTGTCCCTTCTTCATGGTATTATTATTGTTTTAATGTACTGGAAGATTCTGTTTGCCAGCATTTTATTCAGTATATCTGCATTGATAGTCATAAGTGAGATTGGTGTGTAGTTTTCTTTTTTCTGCTGCCCTTGCCAAATTTTAGTATCAGTGTTATTCTAACTTCATAGAAAGATTTTGAAAGGCTTTTTTAACTCTCTGGAACTTTTAAAGGTTCAAGCTAATTTAAATACAAAGAAGCTGGCTACTCTATTGACTTCAGCCACTGGAATGGTAGGCCTTTAGAAAAAAAAATTGGTATCTCATTTCTTTTTCTTCTTTCTCTGTTTCCTAAAAGAATGAACATATACTGGTGCAAACATCACAGCTTATGGGCTGTGTTCTGTGTTCTCAATGACTTTTTTTTTTTTTTTTTTTGGCCACACCACGCGGCATGCAGGATCTTAGTTCCCTGACCAGAGATCAAACCCTGCAGTGGAAGCGCGGAGTCTTAACCACTGGACCGCCAGGGAAGTCCCAACTGTCAACTCTTTTTAATAGGCTGTTTTTTAGAGGCAATTTAGGTTCATTGCAGTATTGAGCAGAAGTACAAAGATTTCCTATATACTCTATGCCCCACACATCCATAGCCTCCCCCATTATCAGCATTCCCCACCAGAGTAGGCCATTTATTAGAATTGATGAGCCAATATTTACACATCATTATCATCCTAAGTCTGTAGTTTATATTAGGGTTCACTCTTGGTGCTGTACACTATATGCATTTGAACAAATTTATAATGACATGTATCCACCATTACAGTATTATAGTATCATACAGAGTAGTTTCACTGCCCTAAAAATCCCCTGAATCCCACCTATTCATTCCCTTTCAGTGGCCCAAATCCTGGTGACCACTGATCTTTTACTGATTCCATGGATGTGTAGTGTCACACCTTCAACTTTGTCCTTCTCCTTCAATATTGTGTTGGCTATTCTGAATCTTTTGCCTATCCATATAAACTTTAGAAACGGCTTGTCAGTATCCACAAAATAACTTGCTGGGATTTTTATTGGAATCATATTGAATCTATAGATCAAGTTGGGAAGAACTGACATCTTGACAATATTGAGTCTTCCTATCCATGAATATAGAATCTCTCCACATTTATAGTTCTTCTTTGATTTATCAGGGTTTTGTAGTTTTCCTCATATAGACGTTGTACATATTTTATTAGTTTTATACCCAAGTACTTCATTTTCAGGACTGCTAATGTAAATGGTATTATGTTTTAATTTCAAATACCACTTGTTCATGGCTGGAATATAGGAAAGCAATTGACTTCTGTATATTAACCTTGTGTCCTGCAACCTTGCTATAATCGCTTATTAGTTCCAGGAGTGTTTTGGTGTATTCTTTCAGATTTTCTGCGTAGACAGTCATATCATCTGTGAACAAAAAAGTATATATATATTTAGCTAAGACTTCAGTTATGATGTTGAAAAGGAATGGTGAGGGAGGACATCTGTGCTTCATTCCTAAACTTACCAGGAAAGCTTCTAGTTTCTTATCAAGTATGATGTTATCTATAGGTTTACTGTAGATATTCTTTGTCCATTTGAGGAAATTCCCCTCTGTTCCTAGTTTGCTGAGAGTTTCTGTCATGAACGAGTGTTGGATTTTGTCAAATGCTTTTTCTGCTTCTGTTGATGTGTTTAGTATGTTTTTTCTTTACCTGTTAATGTGATGATTATGTTGATTGATTTTCAAATGTTGACCCAGCATACCTGGGATAAATTACACTTGGTTATGGTATATAATTCTTTTTATGAATTGTTGGATTCAATTTACTGATATTTCGTTAAGGATTTTGCATCTATGTTCATGAAAGCTATTGGGCTATAGGTTTTTCTTTTTTTTTCTTGTAATGTCTTTGTGTAGTTTTGGTATTAGAGTAATGCTGGCCTCATAGAATGAGTTAGGAAGTATTGCCTCTGCTCCTATATTCTGAAAGAAATTGTAGAGAATTGGTATAATTTCTTCCTAAATGTCTGGTAGAATCCACCAGTGAACCCATCTGGACCTGGAACTTCCTGTTTTGGACCTGATTCAATTTCTTTAATAGATACAGCTCTCTTCAGATTGTCTGTTTCTTCTTGTGTGAGTTTTGGCAGATTGTGTCTTTCAAGGAATTGGTCCATTTCATGTAGGTTATCAAATTTGTGGGTGCAGACTTGTTCATATTATTCCTTGATTATCCTTTTAGTGTCTGTGGGGTTTATAGTGATGTCCCCTCTTTCATTTCTGGTACTAGTAATTTTTGTCCCTCTTTTTTCTTAAGTATCCTGTTTACTTGCTGGCTTATTGATTTTATTGTTCTTTTCAAAGAACCAGATTTTGATTTTGTTGATATTCTCTGTTGATTTCCTGATTTCAATTTCATTGATTTCTGCTCTAATTTTTATTATTTCTTTTCTTCTACTGACTTTGGATTTAATTTGCTCTTTTTTTCTAGTTTACTAAGGTAGAGACTTAGATGATTGATTTTAGATCTTTCTTCTTTTCTAATACATGCATTTAATGCTATAAATTTCTCTCCAAGCACTGCTTTTGGTACATCCCACACATTTTGATAAGTTGTATTTTTATTAGTTCAAAATATTGTAAATTTTTTTGTGTGATTTCTTCCTTGACCCATGTGTTATGTATAAGTGTGTTGTTTAATCTCCAAGTATTTTGAGATTTTCCAATTATCCTTCTGTTATGGATTTCTAGTTTCATTTTGGTCTGAGAGCAGACACTGCATGATTTCTATTCTTTTAAATCTGTTAAGGTGTGTTTTGTGGCCCAGAATGTGGTCTATCTTGGTGAATATTTCATGTGTGTTTGAGCAGAATGTGTATTCTGCTGTTGTTGAATGAAGTAGTCTGTAGATGTCTGTTATATCCAGTTGATTGACGGGGGTGAGTTCAGATATGTCCTTACTGATTTTTCTGCCTGCTGGATCTGTCCATTCCTGATAGAGGGGTGTTTAATACTCTAAATACAATAGTAGTTCATTTATTTCTTCTTGCAGTTCTGTCAGTTTTTTGCCTTACATATTTTTACACTCTATTGTTAGACACATTCGTGCTAAGGATCATTATGCCTTCTTGGAGAAATGATCCCTTTGTCATTATGTAATGCACCTTTTTTCCCCTGATAACTTCCCTTACTCTCAAGTCTGCTCTGTCTGAAATGAATATAGCTATTCCTGCTTTCTTTCGAAGAGTGTTAATCTGGTATATCTATGTCAATCCATTTACTTTTCATTGATATGTGTCTTTATAAAGTGGGTTTCTTATAGACAACATATACTTGGGTCTTGTTCTTTATTCACTCTGACAATCTCCATCTTTTAATTGGTGTATTTAGACCATTGACATTTAAAATGATGATTGATATAGCTGAATTTATAGCTACCATATTTATTACTGTTTTCTATTTGTTTTCTATTGTTCTTTGTTCTATTTTTTTCTACTCCTTTTCTGCCTTTTGTGGTTTTCACTGAGCATGTTATATGATTCCATTTTCTCTCCGTTCTTAGCATATCAGGTATACTTCATTTTAACTTTTTATTAATGGTTTCCCTAGCATTTGGCGTATACATTTAAAGCTAATCAAAATCCACCTTCAAGTAACAATATACTGGCTTCATGGGTAGTCCAGGTACATTATAATAAAATAACCTAATTCTTCTCTTCCATCCCTTGCATCACTTCTTTCATTCATTTCACTTATACATAAGCGTGTGTGTGTGCGTGCGCACATACATAATCATACATAAGCATACATAATCGGATACATTGTTGCCATTATTATTTTGAACAAACTATTACCTCTCAGATTAATTAAAAATAGGGACTTCCCTGGTGGTCCAGTGGTTAAGACTTCACCTTCCAATGCAGGGGGTGCGGGTTCGATCCCTGGTCAGGGAGCTAAGATCCCACATGCCTCCTGGCCAAAAAACCAAAACATAAAACAGAAACAATATTGTAACAAGTTCAATAAAGACTTTAAAAATGGTCCACATAAAAAAAAAAAATCTGAAAGAAATGGGAGAGAGGAGCTTCAAGATGATGGAAGAGTAAGATGGAAGATCACCTTCCTCCCCACAGATACATCAGAAATACATCTACATGTGGAACAACCCCTACAGAACACCTACTGAACACTGGCAGAAGACGTCAGACCTTCCAAAAGGCAAGAAACTCCCCACGTACCTGGGTAGGGTAAAAGAAAAAAGAAAAAACAGAGACAAAAGAATAGGGATGGGACCTGCACCAGTGGGAGGGAGCTGTGAAGGAGGAAAGGTTTCCACACACTAGGAATCTCCTTCGCAGGCAGAGACTGTGGGTGGCGGAGGGGGGAAGCTTTGGAGCCACGGAGGAGAGCGCAGCAACAGGGGTGCGGACGGCAAAGCAGAGAGATTCCCGCACAGAGGATCGGTGCCGGCCAGCTCTCACCAGCCCGAGAGGCTTGTCTGCTCACCCGCCGGGACGGGTCAGGGCTGGGAGCTGAGGCTCTGGCTTCAGAGGTCGAATCACAGGGAGAGGACTGGGGTTGGCTGCGTGAACACAGCCTGAAGGGGGCTAGTGCACCACAGCTAGCCGGGAGGGAGTCCGGGAAAAGGTCTGGAGCTGCCGAAGAGGCAAGAGACTTTTTCTTGCCTCTTTGTTTCCTGGTGCGCAAGGAGAGGGGATTAAGAGCGCTGCTTAAACGAGCTCCAGAGACAGGCGCGAGCCGTGTCTATCAGCGCAGACCCCAGAGACGGGCATGAGACACTAAAGCTGCCGCTGCAGCCACCAAGAAGCCTGTGTGCCAGCACAGGTCACTATCCACACCTCCCCTCCCAGGAGCCTGTGCAGCCTGCCGCTGCCAGGGCCCCGTGATCCAGGGACAACTTCCCTGGGAGAACACATAGCGCCTCAGGCTGTTGCAACGTCAGGCTGGCCTCTGCCGCCGCAGGCTCGCTCCGTATTCCATACCCCTCCCTCCCCCCGGCCTGAGTGAGCCAGAGCCCCCAAATCAGCTGCTCCTTCAACCCCGTCCTCTCTGAGCGGGAACAGATGCCCTCAGGCGACCTACACACAGAGACGGGGCCAAATCCAAAGCTGAACCCCAGGAGCTGTGTGAACAAAGAATAGAAAGGGAAATCTCTCCTAGCAGCCTCAGGAGCAGTGGATTAAATCTCCACAATCAACTGGATATACCCTGCATCTGTGGAATAACTGAATAGACAACAAGTCATCCCACATTGAGGCAGTGGACTTTGGGAGCAACGATATATATTTTTTGTTCCCTTTTTCTCTTTTTGTGAGTGTGTATGTGTATGCTTCTGTGTGTGATTTTGTCTGTATAGCTTTGCTTTTACCAGTTGTCCTAGGGTTCTGTCTGTCCAGTTTTTTTGTTTGTTTGTTTTATAGTTTTTAGTGCTTGTTATCATTGGTGAATTTCTTTTTTGGTTTAGTTGCTCTCCTCTTTCTTTCTTTCCTTTTTTTTTATTTTTAAATTTTTAATAATTTTTTATTTTTTATTTTAATAACTTTATTTTATTTTATTTTATGTTTTTCTTTCTTCCTTTTTTTTCTCCCTTTTATTCTGAGCCGTGTGGATGACAGGGTCTTGGTGCTCCGGCCAGGTGTCAGGGCTGTGCCTCTGAGGCAGGAGAGCCAAGTTCAGGACATTGGTCCACCAGAGACCTCCCAACTCCACATGATACCAGCCGGCGAAAATCTCCCAGAGATCTCCATCTCAACGCCAAGACCCAGCTCCACTCAGCGACCAGCAAGCTACAGTGCTGAACATCCTATGCCAAACAACTAGCAAGACAGGAACACAACTCCACCCATTAGCAGAGAGGCTGCCTAAAATCATAATAAGGTCACAGACACCCCAAAACACACCACCAGACGCAGACCTGCCCACCAGAAAGACAAGTTCCAGCCTCATCCACCAGAACACAGGCACTAGTCCCTTCCACCAGGAAGCCTATACAACCCACTGAACCAACCTTAGCCACTGGGGGCAGACTCGAAAAACAATGGGAACTACGAACCTGCAGACTGCGAAAAGGGGACCCCAAACACAGTAAGTTAAGCAAAATGAGAAGACAGAGAAACACACAGCAGATGAAGGAGCAAGGTAAAAACCCACCAGACCTAACAAATGAAGAGGAAATAGTCAGTCTACCTGAAAAAGAATTCAGAATAATGATAGTAAAGATGATCCAAAATCTTGGAAATAGAATGGAGAAAATACAAGAAACATTTAACAAGGACCTAGAAGAACTAAAGAGCAAACAAACAATGATGAACAGCACAATAAATGAAATTAAAAATTCTCCAGAAGGGATCAATAGCAGAATAACTGAGGAAGAAGAATGGATAAGTGACCTGGAAGATAAAATAGTGGAAATAACTACTGCAGAGCAGAATAAAGAAAAAAGAATGAAAAGAATTGAGGACAGTCTCAAGAGACCTCTGGGACAACATTAAATGCACCAACATTCGAATTATAGGGGTCCCAGAAGAAGAAGAGAAGAAAGGGACTGAGAAAATATTTGAAGAGATTACAGTTGAAAACTTCCCTAATATGGGAATGGAAATAGTTAATCAAGTCCAGGAAGCACAGCGTCCCATACAGGATAAATCCAAGGAGAAACACGCCAAGACACATATTAGTCAAACTATCAAAAATTAAACACAAGGAAAAAAATATTGAAAGCAGCAAGGGAAAAACAACAAATAACATACAAGGGAATCCCCATAAGGTTAACAGCTGATCTTTCAGCAAAAACTCTGCAAGCAAGAAGGGAGTGGCAGGACATATTTAAAGTGATGAAAGGGAAAAAACCTACAACCAAGATTACTCTACCCAGCAAGGATCTCATTCAGATTTGATGGAGAAATGAAAACCTTTACAGACAACCAAAGCTAAGAGAATTCAGCACCACCAAACCAGCTTTACAGCAAATACTAAAGGAACTTCTCTAGGCAGGAAACACAAGAGAAGGAAAAGAACTACAATAACAAACCCAAAACAATTAAGAAAATGGTAATAGGAACATACATAGTGATAATTACCTTAAATGTACATGGATTAAATGCTCCAACCAAAAGACATAGACTGGCTGAATGGATACAAAAACAAGACCCGTATATATGCTGTCTACAAGAGACTCACTTCAGACCTAGGGACACATGCAGACTGAAACTGAGGGGATGGAAAAAGATACTCCATGCAAATGGAAATCAAAAGAAAGCTGGAGTACCACTTCTCCTATCAGACAAAACAGACTTTAAAACAAAGACTATTAAGAGACAAAGAAGGACACTACATAATGATCAAGGGATCAATCCAAGAAGAAGATATAACAATTGTAAACATTTATGCACCCAACATAGGAGCACCTCAATACATAAGGCAAATGCTAACAGCCATAAAAGGGGAAATCGACAGTAACACAATCATAGTGGGGGACTTTAACAGCCCACTTTCACCAATGGACAGATCATCCAAAATGAAAATAAATAAGGAAACACAAGCTTTAAATGATACATTAAACAAGATGGACTTAATTGATATTTATAGGACATTCCACCCAAAAACAACAATACACTTTCTTCTCAAGTGCTCATGGAACATTCTCCAAGATAGATCATATCTTGGGTCACAAATCAAGCCTTGGTAAATTTAAGAAAATTGAAATCGTATCAAGTATCTTTTCTGGCCACAACGCTATGAGACTAGATATCAATTACAGGGAAAAAAATCTGTAAACAATGCAAACACATGGAGGCTAAACAATACACTACGTAATAACCAAGAGATCACTGAAGAGATCAAAGAGGAAATCAAAAACTACCTAGAAACAAATGACAATGAAAACACAATGACCCAAAACTTATGGGATGCAACAAAAGCAGTCCTAAGAGGGAAGTTTATAGCAATACAATCCTACCTTAAGAAACAAGAAACATCTCAAATAAACAACCTAACCTTACACCTAAAGCAATTAGAGAAAGAAGAACAAAAAATCCCCAAAGTTAGCAGAAGGAAAGAAATCATAAAGATCAGATCATAAAAAATGAAAAACAAATGAAGGAAATGATAGCAATAATCAATAAAACTAAAAGCTGGTTCTTTGAGAAGATAAACAAAACTGATAAACCATTAGCCAGACTCATCAAGAAAAAAAGGGAGAAGACTCAAATCAATAGAATTAGAAATGAAAAAGGAGAAGTAACAACTGACACTGCAGAAATACAAAGCATCATGAGAGATAACTACAAGCAACTGTATGCCAATAAAATGGACAACCTAGAAGAAATGGACAAATTCTTAGAAAAGCACAACCTTCCAAGACTGAACCAGGAAGAACTAGAAAATATAAACAGACCAATCACAAGCACTGTAATTGAAACTGTGATTAAAAATCTTCCAACAAACAAAAGCCCAGGACCAGATGGCTTCACAGGCAAATTCTATCAAACATTTAGAGAAGAGCTGACACCTATCCTTCTCAAACTCTTCCAAAATATAGCAGTGGGAGGAACGCTCTCAAACTCATTCTACGAGGCCACCATCACCCTGATACCAAAACCAGACAAAGATGTCACAAAGAAAGAAAACTACAGGCCAATATCACTGATGAACATAGATGCAAAACTCCTCAATAAAATACTAGCAAAGAGAATCCAACAGCACATTAAAAGGATCATACACCATGATCAAGTGGGGTTTATCCCAGGAATGCAAGAATTCTTCAATATATGCAAATCAATCAATGTGATACACCATATTAACAAATTGAAGAATAAAAACCATATGATCATCTCAATAGATGCAGAAAAAGCTTTTGACAAAATTCAACACCCATTTATGATAAAAACCCTCCAGAAAGTAGGCATAGAGGGAACTTACCTCAGCATAATAAAGGCCTTATAGGACAAACCCCAGCCAACATCGTCCTCAATGGTGAAAAACTGAAACCATTTCCACTAAGATAAGGAACAAGACAAGGTTGCCCACTCTCACCACTATTATTCAGCATTGTTTTGCAAGTTTTAGCCACAGCAGTCAGAGAAGAAAAAGAAATAAAAGGAATCCAAATCAGAAAAGAAGTAAAGCAGTCACTGTTTGCAGATGACATGATACTATACATAGAGAATCCTAAAGATGCTACCAGAAAACTACTAGAGCTAATCAGTGAATTTGGTAAAGTAGCAGGATACAAAATTAATGCACAGAAATCTCTTGCATTCCTATACACTAATGATGAAAAATCTGAAAGTGAAATTGAGGAAACACTCCCATTTACCATTGCAACAAAAAGAATGAAATACCTAGGAATAAACCTACCTAAGGAGAGAAAAGACCTGTATGCAGAAAACTATAAGACACTGATGAAAGAAATTAAAGACGATACAGATAGGTGGAGAGGTATACCATGATCTTGGATTGGAAGAATCAACATTGTGAAAATGACTACTACCCAAATTAATCTACAGATTCAATGCAGTCCCTATCAGACTACCACTGGCATTATTCACAGAACTAGAGCAAAAAAATTCACAATTTGTATGGAAACACAAAAGACCCTGAATAGCCAAAGCAATCTTGAGAAAGAAAAACAGAGCTGGAGGAATCAGGCTCCCTGACTTCAGACTATACTACAAAGCTACAGTAATCAAGACAGTATGGTACTGGCACCAAAACAGAAATATAGGTCAATGGAACAGGATAGAAAACCCAGAGATAAACCCACGCACATATGGTCACCTTATCTTTGATAAAGGAGGCAAGAATATACAATGGAGAAAAGACAGCCTCTTCAATAAGTGGTGCTGGGAAAAATGGACAGCTACATGTAAAAGAATGAAATTAGAACACTCCCTAACACCATACACAAAAATAAACTCAAAATGTATTAAAGACCTAAATGTAAGGCCAGACACTATCAAACTCTTAGAGGAAAACATAGGCAGAACACTCTATGACATAAATCACAGCAAGATCCTTTTTGACCCCCCTCCTAGAGTAATGGAAGTAAAAACAAAAATAAACAAATGGGACCTAATGAAACTTAAAAGCTTTTGCACAGCAAAGGAAACTATAAGCAAAACAAAAAGACAGCCCTCAGAATGGGAGAAAATATTTGCAAATGAAGCAACTGACAAAGGATTAATCTCCAAAATTTACAAGCAGCTCATGCAGCTCAACATCAAAAAAACAAACAACCCGGGCTTCCCTGGTGGCGCAGTGGTTGAGAATCTGCCTGCTAATGCAGGGAACACGGGTTCGAGCCCAGGTCTGGGAGGATCCCACATGCCGCGGAGCAACTAGCCCGTGAGCCACAATTACTGAGCCTGCGCGTCTGGAGCCTGTGCTCCGCAACGAGAGGCCGCGATAGTGAGAGGCCCGCGCACCGCGATGAAGAGTGGCCCCCGCTTGCCACAACTGGAGAAGGCCCTCGCACAGAAATGAAGACCCAACACAGCCATAAATAAATAAAAAATTAAAAAAAAAACAAACAACCCAATCAAAAACTGGACAGAAGACCTAAATAGACATTTCTCCAAAGAAGATATACACATTGCCAGCAAACACATGAAAGAATGCTCAACATCACTAATCATCAGAGAAATGCAAATCAAAACTACAGTGAGGTATCACCTCACACCAGTCAGAATGGCCATCATCAAAAAATCTACAAACTATAAATGCTAGAGAGGGTGTGGAGAAAAAGGAACCCTCTTGCACTGTTGGTGGGAATGTAAATTGATACAGCCACTATGGAGAATAGTATGGAGGTTCCTTAAAAAACTAAAAATAGAACTACCATACGACCCAGCAATCCCACTACTGGACATATACCCTGAGAAAACCATAATTCAGAAAGAGTCATGTACCACAATGTTCATTGCAGCACTATTTACAATAGCCAGGACATGGAAGCAACCTAAGTGTCCATCAACAGATGAATGGATAAAGAAGATGTGGCACATATATACAATGGAATATTACTCAGTCATAAAAAGAAACGAAATTGCGTTATTTGTAGTGAGGTGGATGGACCTAGAGTCTGTCATACAAAGTGAAGTCAGAAAGAGAAAAACAAATACCATATGCTAACACATATACATGGAATCTTAAAAAAATAAATAAATAATGGTCATGAAGAACCTAGGGGCAGGACGGCAGTAAAGATGCAGACCTACTAGAGAATGGACTTGAGGACACGGGGAGGGGGAAGGGTAAGCTGGGACAAAGTGAGAGAGTGGCATGGACATATATACACTACCAAATGTAAAACAGATAGCTAGTGGGAAGCAGCCACATAGCACAGGGAAATCAGCTTGGTGCTTTGTGACCACCTAGAGGGGTGGGATAGGGAGGGTGGGAGGGATGGAGATGCAAGAGGGAAGAGATATGGGGATATATGTATATGTATAGCTGATTCACTTTGTTATAAAGCAGAAACTAACACACCATTGTAAAGCAATTATACTCCAACAAAGATGTTAAAAAAATAAAAACTTAATAAATAAATATATATAAAAGCTTTTATTTTATCCTTCTTATACCTCTGATGTTTTTCCTTTCTTTGGATCCAAGTTTTTTTTTTAATTAATTAATTAATTAATTTGTTTATTTATTTTTGGCTGCGTTGGGTCTTCATTGCTGCGTGTGGACCTTCTCTAGTTTTGCCAGCGGGGGCCGCTCTTCGTTGCAGTATGTGGGCTTCTCATTGCAGTGGCTTCTCTGTTGCCGAGCATGGGCTGGAGGTGCGCGGGCTTCAGTAGTTGTGGCTCACGGGCTTAGTTGCTCTGTGGCATGTGGGATCTTCCTGGACCAGAGATCAAACCCGTGTCCCCTGCATTGGCAGGCAGATTCTTAACCACTGCGCCACCAAGGAAGTCCCCAAGTTTCTTGATCTATAACATTTACCTTCTTTCTAAAGAACTTCTTTAACATTTCTTACAAGACAGATCTACTAGCAACAAATTTCTTCAATTTTTGTCTGTCTGAGGAGGTCTTACTTCTGCTCACTTTTTTTTTTTAATTTTTATTTATTTATTTATTTATTTGGTTACACCGGGTATTGGTTGCAGCACGTGGGCTCCTTAGTTGCAGCATGTGGACTCTTAATTGTGTCCTGCATGTGGAATCTAGTCATTATTGTTTTAAGTATTTCTTCTGTTCCTTTCTCTCTTCTTCTAGTATTCCCATTACACATAGATTACACCTTTTGTAATTGTCCCTTTTGTGGTTGTATATTCTGTTCTGTTTTTTCCAGTCCTTTTTTTTGTTTGCTTTCTAGTTTTGGAGGTTTCTACCTATTGAGATATCCTCAAGCTTAGAGATTCTTTCCTTAGATGTATCCAGTCCACTAATAGGCCCCATCATAGGCACTCTTCATTTCTCTTATGTATTTTTTATAACTTTTTGGTTCTGATCGCTTTGATTTCTTTTTGGTTCTTTCTTAGAATTTCCATCTCTCTGCTTTCATTGCTCATCTGTTTTCCCAGGCTGTGTATTTTTATTCATTGGAGCTCTTAGGATATTAATCGTAATTGTTTTAAATCACCAGTCTGATGATTCCATCATCCTGCTATATCTGACTCTTGTTTCTTTGCTTGCTCTGTCTCTTCAACTTTGGTTTTTGCCTTTTAGTATGTCTTGTAATTTTTTCTTGATAGTCAGGCATGATGTTCTGGGTAAAAGGCACTGCTGTAGATAGGCCTTTAGAAATGTGGTTGTTAAAAGTGAGGGGAGGGGAAATGTTCTGTAGTCCATAACTAGGTCTCAGTTTTTTAGTAAGCCTTTGTGTCTGGGCTGTGAACTGTACTTGCAGTCCCCTCCCTCCCCAACCTTTGGTGGACAAGATAGCTGGAGTGGGCTGGAGTTGGGTATTTCCTTCCCTCCGGTCAGATATGCTCTGATAAAACTCCAGTAGGTTAGGCTCTGGTTAAATAATTTCTCCTGAGAATAGACCTTGCTAAGAACAGAATGTTCTGGGACTTCCGTGACGTCCAGCAGTTAAGACTCCATGCTTCCACTGCAGGGGGCACAGGTTTGATCTCTGGTGGGGGAACTAAGATCCCACATGCTGCGTGGTGTGCCCCCCGCCCCCACCAAAACAAGCAAACAAACAAAAGAACAGAATGCTCTGGCATATCCCAAAGTGGTTCTTTTACCCATCTGCTGACTGTCTTGTTGTGAAGAAGAGTTCAGGTAACTTACCTGATTTTTGTTAAGTTTGTAATTAAGTATTTAATAAAAATGTCTTTTTAAAAGTATGTTTTCAGTTTCCTAAAAAGATAAACATAATTCTGCTCTTAGGTATTTACCCAAATGATGAAAACTTATATTCACACGAAAACCACACATAAATGTTTAATAGAAGCTTTACTCATAATTGCCAAAACTTAGAAGCAACTAGATGTCCTTCGTTAGAGAAATGGATAAACAAACTGGTACATTCATACAGTGGAATATTATTTAGTGATAGGAGGGGGAAAAAAGAGCTCTCAAGCCATGAAAAGACATGGAGGAACTTTAAATGCAAATGGAAAAGGGAAAGAAACCAGTCTGAAAAGGCTATATACTGTATGATTCCAACTATTATGTGACTTTCTAGAAAAGGCAGAACTATGGAGACAGTAAAAGAATCAGTGATTCCCAGGGATTGGGGGAAGGGAGAGATGAATAGGTGGAGCACAGAGGATATTTAGGGTTGGGAAATTATTCAGCATGATATTATAATGATAGATTCATGGCATAATGCATTTATTAAAATACATAGAACTATACAACACAGTGAGCCCTAATGTAAACTGTAGACTCTAGTTAACATTAATGTATCAATATTGTTTCATCAGATGTAACAAATATTCCACACTGATGCAAGATGTTAATAATAGGAGGAACTGTATGCAGGGGAGAGAGTGGGTAAACCTTAAACATGTTGTAAAAAACTAGTCTGTTAATTTTTTTTTTTCCCCTTGGTTTTTTCTTTTTTTTTTTTTTTTTAATAGCAATCTTTTATTTATTTTTATATTTATTTTTGGCTGTGTTGGGTCTTCGTTTCTGTGCGAGGGCTTTCTCTAGCTGCGGCAAGCGGGGGCCACTCTTCATCGCGGTGCACGGGCCTCTCGCTATCGCAGCCTCTCTTGTTGCAGAGCACAGGCTCCAGACGCACAGGCTCAGTAGTTGTGGCTCACGGGCCCAGTTGCTCCGCGGCATGTGGGATCTCCCCAGACCTGGGCTCGAACCCGTGTCCCCTGCATTGGCAGGCGGATTCTCAACCACTGCGCCACCAGGGAAGCCCAGTCTGTTAATTTTTTTTTTAACTACTTCATTCAGTTCAGATTTTACAAAGTATACCCAATTATGTGAAACAATTATTATTTTGAATAGAAACTTTAATATTATTAATTATCTGTTTTACTTATGAAATCTAAATTGTTGAAGCATTTCAGGACTACTTACATTTTCTGTGAATCTGTAAGTTAGCACAGAGATCATGTTGAAAATTATTTAATTCTTTTCTGCTTTTTTAAGAAATAGAGTGGTATAGAGTATTGATTTTGTGTATTTGTGTATGTGGGTGTGGTTAAATAATATAGAGCAAGGATTTTTCTTATTACTATATTAGAAATCTTTCCAAATACTGTAATAGCTAAAGTAATTTGGGATGTTTGTCCTGATTCTTATAAATTCTTTATAATGTAAAATACTTTGTTTCATTGATTCTGAGATATCCACCCTAGGACATTTTAGCCTCTGAAATCAATATCTCTTATAATCAGTGGCATCTTAGATTCAGTGAAATGTGATGTCTAATAAGTCTTCAGGAGAATAAATTTAATAATTGTTACAGAATCATTGTAATTACTAAAAATGATATGGGATCGTCTGATTTACTTCATATCTTTCAGATGCTCTTTGTGTGGGTATGTATGCAGCCATCCTCCTTCTTTGAAGTCTCATATGTGGAAGCATGCCAGTGACCAAAATTATAACTATGAACAAGTAAACAAGGCTATTAATGATGCAATTTCACAAAGTGGCAGGTATTTGGTCTTACTGTTATATATAAATAGGTTATTATTTATAATTATATATGCATTATATATAAAGTTAGGATTAAATCTGCTAGTCTACATTATAAGCAACTCAAGGTTTGATGTGTTTTCTTTTGTTTTGAAGAGTTCAGGGGAAATCCTCCGCAAAGACTGTATTAAACAGCAGTGAAGAAAGAGCCGATTCTCTCACTGGAAGTTCAGAAAATTTGGTGTCATCCTCAGAGCTGATTTCCCAGGCTCCCAGTGAAGTCGTAGGTACCAATGAGAATGAGAAACTAAACCCTACAAGTAATACCTCATATAGTTTAGAAAAAAACTCCAGTCTGGCCCCTCCTGGCGTGGAATATTGCGTTTTACTCTTCTGTTGTTGTATTTGTGGTTTCGAGTCTACCAGCAAAGAAAATCTTTTGGATCACATGAAGGAGCATGAGGGTGAAATTGTAAACATCATCCTAAATAAGGACCACAACACAACTCTAAACACAAATTAGGTGGAATAGTTATCTGAAGAGGAAAACAGCAGAAGAGGAATCCTTTAAACCACAGTTTGCCCTTTGTGCTGTCCAGTAACTTACTAGGCACAGAAGAAATAGTTGGTGTGATTTTTGAAGAAATGACAGATGTGACTTTGGAACAAAATTTGTAATGTAATAAAAGGAATTCCAAATGGATAAGGGGTAATAATATTTAAGCATTTTGAGTGAGGAGAAGTGGGTTGAGGAGGCAGCAAAGATGTACTCTTATAATAACCCTCTGTTACCTCTTAGTTTGAGTGTATTTATTATTAAAAGCTTGTTATAGTGTAGAAATGCAAGCAAAAGAGTTAAGAAAGGGCTTTTCAGGAACTATTCTAAAACTTACTGTTATGAAAGTGTCACAATCTTAAGCAGAGCTTAATACTTTTCATCCTCAATTTTGACATGAATGACAACCCTCTTGTGAGAAATGGGAGGCACGTGTCTGAGGGTTTTCTGGTATCAACAAGGAAAAAGATCATTACAGGGCTTTGAGATGATCAACCTAAATCTTTAGCCAGATTGATAGGAACAAATCATATACTCAATCTGAGATACATTGCTTTACTCTTTAGAAAGAAAAAAAAGAAAAGAGACCTCTAAATCCAAATCTAGATTGTAAATAGGCGTTTACAAAGTAAATTATTGTCTTAAATTTACAGTGAATGTCTTGTGGGCAAAGGAGGAAAGAGGTGAATTCCCACCAGCCTCAAACCAAATCTCAAGGTTCATAAAAAAGGTGACTGGTTGAGCACAGTGCACTTCTCAGAGGTTCTTTTCAGCATGTTGATGGAATACCCCAGCTTCTCAATAGTTACATAGGCCTTCTAATCCACTCTTCTAAACTAGACCAAGCTTGTTGTCTAAAAACAACAAAGTAGGAAAAATTGCATTTGCTCATCAGACCTTGGAAGTAGTTTGAACTGTTAAATAAAAATCATTTGTGGGAAGAGGAATGAAATTCAAAAGCCCCTTAAAATGAGTACTACTATTGAGATTTTACTTCCTGGAGCTTTTTATTTAGTTATTCTTAGCATAAGAGATACAACCAAATGTGGCTAAAATATAAAAATTCAGGTTGTTTATAAAACGTTTAATAACAAACAAAAACTATTTGGGTTTCTCCTATCCAGGAAATTGTATTTTGTTGGTGTGCAACAGGACACATGGGAAGCCAACTAAAACTCGCCATCAAATAGATGTAATCTTCTCATTAATTACGCATTTGTATTACAGTGCATTTCAAAGAGTGAAGAGAATGGGGGTTTTTTGGTTTTGCTTTTGTAGTTGTGATCATTTACGTATGCATTGTTCTGTTAATGTCAGTTCTGCCTACAAGTCAAAAGGCGGCCAGTGCACCATGCGGTGCACCATCTTCAAGGTGCTCTTTCTGAACTTGACTCTAACATCTTCTAGAGCTGAGGTTGTGACTCTCATAAAGCTTAGAAAACATCGAAAACAGAATTTCTTGAATAGGATACTCTGTAGACACATTTTAGGAAAGAATTCTCTTCCCAAAGTCCAGGTATGAATCGAATGAATTAACATTTTTCAGATAGCATTAGGAACTATTTAAGTGGGGCCAAGTAACCTGAAATACTGTCTGATTTGCGTGGGGGTTTTTTGTGTTTTTTTTTTAATTTGCTTTTTAAAATCTAATTTGATGATGATATTTGAACAAACAGAGTTGATTATAAGTTTGCAACTCTTTAATTTACGTAGCTTTAGTTTATTTGTGAAAGTTAATCCATTTCTGATATCTGTTTTTTAAAAGAGAAAATGGATTCATATATACTAAACTATATCCCCCAAATCCACATGCAGTGGGTTTTCTCATTTTCTCCTGTTTTCAGAATTAAAACACAGTTGTATTTCATTTCAAATTCAAAAATAAACTAAAATATTTTAAATGGTTCCATTATTACTATATTGTTCCCACTTAGTTTTTTCATTACTGGTAGCTCTGACTCAATGTTTCTTTATAAAAATCTATTATTCTGAAAATTAACAACCTTAGAAGAGTTTTTGTTTTATAAATTTTCCTTGGCTTTAATTTTATATAATCATTTGGAAAATACTAATAACCAAAAAAATTCCCAAAATTTCAACAGTGTGTTTTTAAATTAACTTTCTTCATTTCCTTAAACTACTTCCATTGATTGTTACTTAAATTTTCCATTTGGAATCATGAATTTAAAATTTCCCTAGCTCATGGGAAAAAATTAACCCAGAAGTTCAAAAGTCTTTAAATATTCATCTGCTTCCAGCCTAAAATATCTTCAAAAGCTTTCTCTTGGCCTATAGGAGGAACCATATACCAAGGATGTTGTGTACCTTCCCATTATGGTTTTGTGGCAAGCCTTAAGTTAACCCTCCCCACTAAGAACAATTGAATATGATGAAGACTAAATATGCAATTTTAATTATAGAATATATATTTTAAAAATCAACAGGAATTCCCTTTATAGGAATAACATTTACTGGTACTAGATCTTTTGCCATGTAAAGCTCAGTATTTGTTTTCCACTCTGAACACTTACAATTCTAAGATTTGACAGTGAAAATAGTTTCTAAAACACTTACTGGATAAGGCAAAGGTGGGGAGGGGGAAGATGATGCATTCTGATCATTATAAATAATACTTTTTCAGGGCTCTATCATTTTCTCTCTTTCTCTAATAATCCAGAATGTGGTCGGTATCCCCAGTGTTCTAACAGTACCATGCCTGTATTCCAGGTGACCTGTAGACTTCAAGTTCTGTGTCCCAGCCAGTGCAGTGTAGTGACACTGACGGAAGCCTTTATTCTAGATCTTTCATCTATTTGAGGTAGCTATCAGTGGCTTTGTTATTATTTTCTTTGTCTTTTCTCACAAAGCAAATGGTGGGCACCTATGTTTACATTGTATCTTCCTGCAGTGTACTTGGCTTGACAAAGACAAGCAGGCTTCTCTTTTGAGACTTATTATATTTTTAGTTTTCATAGACACTTATTTAATCTTTTTTTATTGTACAGCAAGGTGCTCTAAGTAATATTCTATAAAATATATTTAATAGAGATTTGAGTTTGATATTCATGGACATGAATACATGTATTTTTTTAAGAAATAAGTATTGTGTAACACTATGGCATTGCTTCTATAGCCAAAGTCTAAAAATTTCTGGAACACTGACATGTAAAGACTACAGTTAATTCTGACACTGTATCTTATTAAAATAGGATGATTTGCATTTTGTAAAATTATCCTGCACATCAAGCTGCATGCCTTAACGCCTAAAACTCTAGGATTGTTTTCATGGTAGAACAGTTTATCTGTTCAACAAACAGTGAAGCAAGGTCTTAGCGCTTCTTTAACTACCTTTGGAAATACTGTACAATGTTAGAATAATTTATTTTGCTTTACAGAAGTTTGTCATGTATTGACTTTAATATTGTATTTTGGTAATAAATTTTTTGTTAAAAACACTTGCCTCTAAGTTTTATTAACAAAAAGTTATATCCATTCTTATTTTGGAAATGTTGATTTAATCACTTAGAAATTTGGATTTAAATAATGAAGAACTTCCCCAGGCTTAAACTAAGGCTTATGATTACCCTTTGGTAACATGTTAAACTATTGATGACTAGCATTAAACTGTGTTACACAAAGGTAATTGAAAAAGCATTTAGATTGTTTTAATCTTTTTAAAACTTCAATCTAGGAACTCCCCTGGTGGCGCAGTGGTTACGAATCCACCTGCCAATGCAGGGGACACGGGTTCAACCCCTGGTCCGGGAAGATCCCACATGCCTCAGAGCAACTAAGCCCATGTGCCACAACTACTGAACCTGCGCTCTAGAGCCAACGAGCCACAGCTACTGAGCTCGTGCCTAGAGCCCATGCTCCACAGCAAGAGAAGCCACTGCAATGAGAAGCCCACAAACCACAACGAAGCGTAGCCCCCGCTCACTGCAACTGGAGAAAGCCCACGCACAGCAATGAAGACCCAACGCAGTCAAAAATAAATAAATTTAAAAAAATTTTTTTTAATTCAATCTAATTTTGTAGTTTTTTTCCTTGCTACACAGTTCTTCACTTTATCTTCCAAATCACATCCTTATACGCTTTAAATTCTGATGTAGTCAAAGTGCTAAAGTAGCTCTCTTAACGGCAGTTAGCATTTTGCACTTGCATTGATCTGTTGCATTGGCAAGTGAAGCTAACGTCATCTGACTATATCATTGGTCTAGTTACACATTTGTGCCCTAGAATCCTGGGCTACCTCGGCTGCAAGTGTCTGAGGCCAAATATTTCTCCCAAAAAGCTTTAATCCCTTGTCCTATCTCCCCAGGGGCAACATAATTATGTCCTGTCTTTTAAGAGCCAAATCCCAACACTGTCGCTAACCTCCGGATAGTTGTAGAAATCTCAGCACAAAAGATCCAGAACATGTGCAACTTGGTAGCCACCAGCCACACGTGGCTATTGAGCACTTGTAATATGACTAGCACTTGTAATATGTTGTATGTATAATATACAACAGTTCTGAAGACATCGTTTTTTAAAAAAGTATCGCATTAATAGTTTTTTATATTGATTACTTGTTGAAATGATATTTGGGATATTTTGGGTTAAATAATATTAAAATTAATTTCACCTGTTTTTCTATGTAGCTACTATAAAATTTTAAATTGCATATGTGGCTCACATCGTATTTCTGTTGGACAGTGGTGGTATAGAAGGATTAGTAAACTGACAGCCCTTGTTTCAAATCTGGCCTGCCATCCATTTTTGTAAATAGTTTTATTGGAACACAGCCACACCCAGTCATTTACATACTGTATATGGCTATTTTTGAGGTACAACAGCAGCACTGAGTAGTTGTTACAAAGACTGTATGCACCACAAAGCCCAAATTATTTACTATCTGCTTAATAGTAAATCGTTTGATTGAGTTTGCTGACCTGTGACCTAGAACAATGGTATGATCTGTGCTTTAAAGCTCCCAGGAAAAAAAAGCTTATAAAGAAAGCTTTATATAGCATTATTTTATAAATATATTATTTCGTCTCCTGTTCTTCTACAGCTCTACCCATAAATTATGACTTCAACCTATTTCATCATCTCCACTCCATAAAGCCAAACAATTTGTTGGAAATAACAACATAATTAAATAATAAATAATGCCACTTTTAAAAAGTATTGTTTTCCTCCTGACAACCTTATGGTGCTGATGGTACCCTCTCTGCTTCACCCTTTCTGTGATGTGGTCATGCCACCGGCATATCTAACTGCAGTAGGAGGTAACCGTGGCAGCTAATCCACTCAGCTGCGGTGACCATTGACTTGCATAATCCAGGATATAAAGAAGAGTCTTAGACACACCTCTTTACGATGAATAACTTGTCTGACTCTAAAACCAGATTCTGGGGTGGGGTGGCGGTTGTAGTTGGCTTTGATGTAGAACTGTTGACTAAATTGGCAGATTAAGAAAAAGTCGCAGTATTCGCCTACATAGGTTCTTCGAATCAAGCAGCAAAGATGTAAAATGAACATTTTTGGCCCTATAAGTTCTCAGGGGAGTTTCTGTTTTTAATTGGTGCCATACAATAGATAGAATGTTTTGGTTTATATCTTAGAATCCAAATGACTGTAAGATGCTTAAGCCATTTCCAGAGTCCTAGACGTGCAGCAAAATCTAGTTTGCGTGTTGTGTTGGGGGACTGTAGACCTCATTTTTCTGGTGGTACATTAATATATACTGCATCCAGTTTTCTCACTTAGACCATAAAGTGTTTGTAAGGTTATGACATACTTGGTTTTTTCTATTGATTTTTTTCCCCAGTATGAGTAATTCCTGTTTAAATTGTTTGCCTTACGAAAGTTGATTCTAGGAGATCTTCCTTTGAATTAAAAGTTTAATTT
The DNA here is from genome assembly GCF_949987535.1 of Balaenoptera acutorostrata. Taxonomy (NCBI): domain Eukaryota; kingdom Metazoa; phylum Chordata; class Mammalia; order Artiodactyla; family Balaenopteridae; genus Balaenoptera; species Balaenoptera acutorostrata. Next base: position 47,392,741 of record NC_080082.1, read on the forward strand.
TAGGCATCTAATATAAATTCTTACCATTATAGAACAAAATCATAAGATATTGGTGGTGTTTTGTTTCCTAACTCAACCACGTTTACACCAGTTGTGTCACTTAATCCAGAGAGTAAAGGCACCGTTCGGGAACAGTTTGCAAAACTGAATGTAAGACAGATACTTCCATGACAACGCTGAGGTAGATGGGGCCTTTGTTTGAAAAGGACATGATGTGTTAGGTGGATGGAGTTTTATTTACACAAATCAGAAAATAATGAATCCTTGACCATGAGCTGGTAAAACAGACCCAACTACTTTATCTTTCTGATTTCTCAGCTTTATCCTCTGTTAAAAGGAAAAATTAAGAATAATTATCCATGTCATTGCCACTGGTATCAGTAATTGTAAAATGTTTTTTGAGTTATTAATAAAGTATGTCATCTTAAATATGTACACAATAGACAATTATGAACTGAAGAGACCCTCAACAAAATAAAACAAGTTATTCATTTTTCAGGTCTTTTATTAGTACCTAATGTTATTTAAAGGCTTAGTGCACATCTCCAGATTTCTGGGTTTTTTCTACTTGTCATTTTATTAATTTTAGTATCCATACTTCAGCAATAATGTGGCTGCATTTTACTGAAATAGACACATCAATCTACATCTTGTTCTTTTTTGTTTGTATCTGCAATCCCATTTAAATTTAGTATTTCCAACCACAAAAGGTGTTAGAAAATTCTATTTCAGGCTAATGAGAAAAAGTACAGCAGGATACGGTTCAGACCATAAGCTGTATTTCTGATCCTCTACAGCTCACATTCTACAAAAAATAGTTATGCTGAAATAATTAAATAATTGTAGGAAACCAGCAGTTTCCAAGTTATCTTCATCCTCCAAGCCCTTCTCCATATGAAGCATGAGAATACAATTGGTGAGGTCGTGCCTTTCCATAATGCTGAGATTGGAATCCACGCAGGGTATCACCCTGTAGGTTAAAAAACTCTAAAATGAGGCTCTTCAGAATCTGTGCCGAGCTGGAGCACCCCTGTGCTCCGTGTGCAAATGCTGATAAAGAGGCTCCAGTGTACTATGTGACACTTGTTAAAACTCACTTTGTAATCACAGGGAAAAAGTAAGTGTGGATCTTCCTAATGGGAAAGCGGTCACTGTGTCCCATCTGAAGCAAGGGGAGGACATGGGTGGTGGACGGCCTGCCAGCTGCACACTGAGTGGGTATTTTGCTACCTCAGCTGGTTTGGAATATAGTTTGGCTTTACCTTTTTGAACCTCTTGTAAGTTCAGTTATGTCTTCTATTTTCTGAAATGTGAAATTGATTTTATAATACCAACCTCAGAGAGTTATGTGGACTAAATGAGAAGATCGTCTATAAGATACCTAGTTGAGTTCTGACACTTCTGGATGGTGTTGGTTCGAAGCCATGTGACCTTGAGTAAGGCATTCAACCTTTTTTTGAGCCTCAGTTTCTTCATCAGTAAAACAGATGGTAATACTTAAACCTTGTAGGGTTGTTGTGAAGATCAGCAACCATGTGTATAAAGGGTCTGGCCATCTGTGGGCTCAAACAGTGGTTCCTATCATGGTTTGAGCACTCACTGTGTGTGCTGGGGGCAGGGACGCATTAAACGCCCTTATAAATCATGGTATCAAAGCTACCTGTTACAGCCTTGGAAAGGACTCTAAGAGCCATACTGCTTTGTGTTTTGAGGAAGGATACTCACAACAAAATATCGTATCTCTTAAAATATACCCAAAAAAGACAAACCTGGTACCTAGAATATTGTATACAATTCATGTCACGTCTTAAAAGACAACAGCCTGGGAGAAAGTGTCAGAACATTACCCTGTTACCATCACATTAAGTTCATATAATCATTCTCTCACACCTATAAACCGCCATTAAGGACTATGTGGAAATGGCCCTTTCCCTAAATCAGCTGATGAGCGGGCAGCATTGGCAAAACTTAGCCCCAAGGAAAGAGAATGGTATTTCAAGTTGTATATGCTCAGTATAATCAGCCACTAACTATACAGGATTGAGTGCCATGCACTGGACCATTAGGGAAAGGTAACAGTTCTTGGAAACGGTGAGAAATGGCCTGGCTCATCAGACCATGCAAAGCTCTCACACGGAACTCAGTCTTCTAACCATCTCACAAGGACTGTTTCACCTGCAGGACTCAGGTGCAGAGCAATCCTAATTCTGAAGCATACCTGCAGTCCAGCCCTAAAGCCAGCCTCTTCATATGGGCTGCTGTCCTGTGGGCCTGGGATGTAGCTCTCCTAGTTTCACCGAGGAGACTTATGACCAGGTAGGAAAACGGCAGAAGGGGCAAAGATAAAATCCAGACCAGCATTTGCGTTTAACCACTATCCACTGATGTAACTTAACATTATTTCCAGTCTCCCCCCACACCCCCAACACACACACACATACACTTATGCATAGTGAAAATACAAAAGTTAACCTCTAGAATTTGGCTGGTGTTCCAACCACCAAAACTTAATCTGTATCAGCGTTTCAACCTTTTTTTCATTATCACATCCCTAAGGAACTTTTTTTTAGACCTTTTTTTCCTGATCACCCCCCTCCATGAAATTTGAATACCTTAGATATACTGTATATCTGCACTTTATACATTAAAAGAATAAGGTTTTTTTCAACCCCCAAGAGCCAATTTTCTCCCTATTGTGGGTGGAGGGGGTAATATCACCACGGAGAATGTATGCTCCTATAAATGAACTGGTTGGTGACAGTTGTGAGAGGAAACAAACTTTGTTTCCTGGTATCTTGACTGAAAAAAATTTAAAGCCATCAAGAGACTGTGATTAAAAACCTCTCAGAGGTAGCTGTATTCGTTCCTCCATCATATGGGGAGCACAAAAGGACAGAGCCTACCTACTCCAATCTCCACACAACTATTGGGGTCCTTTGAGTCCTAGCAGCTTTCAGGCCTGGTGAGATGCAATCAAGCCTGTGAATTCCTAAGCATAAGTCCTTCAGGCTAGTTTATCAACATCCATGGGTGGACTCAGGAAGATTTGGGGACAGAACGTGGTAAGTGTTAGTGAAAATCCAACCCAGTGCTAGATTAGCCATAATTTAAGGCATGATAAAATATCTGAATTTGAGGGTATGAGAAACACATACATTTCTGGCTGAAAGTCCTACTTCGTCCTACAAAAAAAAAAAAAATCCCAAGCCAGACAGTATACCTCGGCATCTGTTAGTAGGAAATGTCTATTTCTAGGGTTTTTAGACACCTGTTGTATGTATACCTGTTTTGCAGGGAATGACATTAGAACAGTCCAAGGGAACAAACTGGAAAGACCAGCCAAGGCCACTGGTTTGTGGACTAGAAGAGCCAACTTCTAGGAATGATCACACTTCGCCAAAAGCTTATTATGTGATAAAGCACCATCATCTGCTTTAATTGGATAACCTGACTATTCATGTCCTTATTCAAAAACATACAATAGTTATTCTAACCATGGAAATGGAAAAGAAAGGCATAGGTGGAAACAGCAGACAAGTAGAAGGAAGAAGAGTAGCAGGTGTTGAAGAAAATGAACCAACATTGACAATGTTTAAATATTTTGTTAATTTTATTTAATAGAGTCCTTGGATAATTATGCACCTATGCTAATCTGCCTATAAATTTCATTCTTCTAAACCATTACAAATCTAGTTAATACAAAGTTGATCAAAGGAAGAGAGAAAAAGTAACTAACAACATTACATAATACCTTTTCTTAAGAATCTGCCAGAGAAGGAGGCAAGTATTTTAAAGGCGGGGTTGGAGGGGGGGCACGGGGAAGGACTCAGGTGTAATGTTGATTCCTGTGCAACTCTGGAATGATCTGTGAGCACCGAGAAAGCTGATATCCAGGACTGAGCATGGGTTGCCGAAGACTAAGAGTGCCAAACTAGGCTCGAAAGAATGCCGTAGACACAGCTGATCTCTGAGGTCTCTGACATGGGTCATACACAAGGAGTGTATAAAACAACCCATGGGATGTAGGAAGAACATATTAGGATTTCCATATATTGCAGTACATAATGTGTATATATATGTATGTATACACACACATATACGTGCACACGTTCACACACGGAGAGGACAAAATTTTTGATTGATGAAGTTGTGAGATCAAAAAGTTTGGAGACCACTGCTCTGACTTTTATTAAGACACTTGAAAAACCAACCCTGTGGACGAGGTGGCAAAATAAGAATTGCATGAAACTATTGTTGCGAAAATATGTGTAAGTGGGCCAAACTGTCTTCAACTGAATATGTGTTTCTGTAAAAGAATACTCAGTATTGTAAAGATCTCATTTCTCTCAAAGACTTCTTTACCTTTTATACAATTCCAGTAAAACAATCTCCATGGATTCTTTTTTGGAAACTGGTAAAAGATTATAAAGTTTATATGAGCAAGAAAATATGCAAAACTTGCCAGAACATGTGTTTAAAAGAAATACAGTATGTAGAACTGTTGCAAACTAGTTCTTTTTAAAAATCATTTAAACACAATAATGAGTTTACAAATAGGCCATATACGTACTGGAATTAGTATGTGATACAGATAATTCAAATCAGTAAGGTAAGAATGATGGTGAAACAACTGATTCTCCAATTAGAAAAAAAATTGTCAGATCTCTCTCTTCATATTAAAAAGATGCAATATCTTTTAAAACTAGGAAAAAGTATTTTTAAAATTTTACAATCTTGGGATGGTAAAGGTTTTCCTAAGTATGTTGGAAAAACCCAGAAGCTATAAAGGGAAGATGATACATTTGATAACATAAAATGGAAAACCAATGCAAAGCGAAACACACCATATGAAGTACACAACACTGAGAAAATATCTGCCAGGTATACAACAGAAAGTTAATATCCAGGGACTTCTGTGGCGGTCCAATGGTTAAGACTCCGCGCTTCCATTGCAAGGAGCGCGGGTTCGATCACTGGTCAGGGAACTAAGATCCCACATGCCACGTGGTGCGGCCAAAAAAAAATGTTGAAATCCATAATCTATAACTAATCCCTTTATATAAAGATTAAATCGATGACTGGCCAAAGAACATGAAAACATAAATCACAGAAAAAGAAATACAAACAGCCAATAATGTCCTGATATATCTCCACCTCACTAATACATTTAAAATGATATATCATTTGTCACCTAAGATTGGCAAAGATGAAAAATATCCATTGTTGGCAAGGACATGGAGAAATAAGCCCCGTAATGCACATTGGTGGAGGTGTAAAGTAATACAATTTTTAACCTTTTGTAATATAGTTTGCCAATGTTTATCCTAATTTAAATTCTAGCAATTCTATTTCTAGAAATATATCCTAAAGAATTACATAAATATAAGGATATTCTCTATGCATTGCTTGTAATAGGGTAAAGCTAGAAACAATCTAAATGTCCAATTAGAGGGGAATATTAAATAAATTATGATACATCCATATACAGGATGACTACTATATCGACTACCCATCATTGTGTAACAAAATTACCCCTAAACTTAGTGGCTTTAAAACAAACATAAACACTTATTATTCTTATCATATCTGTGCATGAGATATTTGGGAGTGGCATGGATGACACGGAGCTGGCAGATCTTCCTCCTAGGTGGCTCACTCACATGGCAGGCTGGTTGCTGGCCAGAGGCCAGGTGCCACCCATGTGGCCTTCTCTACACGATGTTTGAGTGTCCTCACAACATGGTGGCTGGCATCCCCCTTAAGTGTGCAATCTAAGAGAGGATAAGGCTAAAACTAGGATGTCTTTATGACCTGGCCTCAGAAGTCCCACAGGTCACTTCCACTGTATTCTATGAATCACACAGAACAGCTATGATTCAGTGAGATGGGAGTGTATAAATACCAAGCAGCAAGGATCATTTAAGCTGAAATTTAAAGGCTGAATAGTAGTTAAGTCAGGCACTTATAAAAACTTTGAAATTTATGAATAGGAAGTAGGGATGAGGCTGGAGAGGTGAATGGAGCCTGACTCAGCAGTACTTTCAAGCTTGTTAAGGAGCTTTTTATATAAAGCCAGTAAGCCACCAAAAGACTTGTATCTTAGTAAGATCAGTATGTTTTCTATATGGAGGGTGACTGAGTGGACAAGGCCAGAGGGCAGGAATGGAAGTAAGGCAATCGGTTAGCAGACTACTGAAATGATCCAGACAAAAAATGGTGCCTTGGATTACAGTAGTGGCAATGGAGATGGGGAAAAGTTGGGCAAGTTCTGAGATATTTAGGAATAAACCCAATGGGACTCAAGGTTTGACTGGATATATGGGTTACACAATAGGGAGGAATCAAGTTTGGCTCCTAAGTTATTGACAGCAATTAGGAAAAGGGGGCACATGGGATGAAACATAGGTTTGGGGATTAGAAAAAGTTTAATTTTTAACGAGTTGAGTTTGAGTGCTCTGCACACATGGCAATTTCCAATAGGCACTAAACATATGGGACCTGGCTGTCAGGAGCTATGCCTGGACATAAAAACTTAGGAGTCATCAGAATATCACTGGAAATGGGAGCCATGAGCCAGAGAGGAAGAGGAGTTTACAATGAGACTGAAAAGGAGTGCCAGAAAGGTAGACAGAGGAGGAATACTGGGAGAGTCTATTACCACAGAAGACAGGAGTGATCCAGAGTGTTCACACTACTAAGCCAAACTATTTAAAACTGAACAAACATCGTACATCAGACAGGAAAAAGCCAATGGAGAAGGAGAGCTCTCTCCCTTGGTCCAACGCAAGATGCTTTTATGGGAAGGATGTGACTTCCCATAAGAAGACATTAATGACTTCTAGTGCAGTGCTTCTCAAAAGTGTGACGTACATACAAATAACCTGGAGATTATATTAAAATGCAGATTCTGATTCAGTAGGCCTTGGGGAGAGACGGAGAGCCAGCATTTCTAAGGTCCTAGGTGATGCCAGCACTGCTGGGCCACAGACAATATTTTGAGTAGCAAGGTCCTACTATGGCTTTCAAACTTTGCTGAACACAGACTCACATGGAGAACTTCTTAAAACAAATTATTGGTCCCTGACCCCTACAAATTATGATTCGGTAGGTGTGAGTAGAACCTGATAATTTCCAACAAGCTCCCTGATGATGTTGATAGTGATGCCACAGGTTTCCAGGCCATACTTTTGAGCTGAACTGTTCCAGCACAACGTAACTATTGCTGGCCCCAACAGAGGGAAAGCCAGATCCCATTGGGTTTCAAAACACAATGCAAACAAGTATTCCTGTAGACCTCTGCAGTCACAGCCCATGACCAGAGCTCAATGGGGGCAAAGGTCTACTGCTCATTACCCATCACCCCCATGGTTGCTGTATCAGAAGGGATTCATTCTTAATTAACTTATTTATTACCAAGACTTACCCTCAGCAGTGGATGTCTATTTCTCGCAAAGCTTTACTTTGCTTAGTAAAGCCATTTCATATGAAAACAAGCAGCTGCTAACAAGTACTATTTCCTTTTCTCAAGGGATGCATGTTTCACAACAGACTCATTTTTTTCTCCAGTGAGCGAGACAATTTAAGAAAAAACCCTATATAATAAGGTGGGAAGGAGAGGGGGAATTCTACTTAAGGAGGAATCAATTCACATATGTATTTATTAAACACACAAATGTATTTTATGTAAGGCATCTTAAGGTGAAAGAGAAAGATTATAACCATACAGTCCCTGTTCTCAAGTCCATAACATGAAAAAAAGACACCAACAATCATGTTAAACACGACAAATGCCATCTGAAAAAACAGCTGACATTTATTTTTATTAAAACCACCAGCAGATACCTCAACCCATTGGCACAGAATGTGTGTTTGTTATTAACAGCAACAGACACACAAAGGAGGAGGAAAATATCAAAGAGGGGTAACAAGGAAAGGCACCTGGCTGAAGTAATTCCTGGAATTAGACAGATGGGCAGTCCTCTTCACAGGTGGAAGACCCAGAGGACCATTCCTTAATAAAAATCAATTAACATGTGCTCTGAGAATCTGCTGACAAAAGGCTTTACCTACTGTTCATCGCAGTGTGATTAAGAAAGATACCCACATATACAACACAGCAACTGCCCTCAGAAAAGGCTTACACTCTAGTTTGGAGACGGAGTAACACAGGAGACTAAGAAGACAGAGGACGTATTCTACACAAAATTGGGAAGAAGACAGCGCGCCCTGCCCCCCTCGCCAAAAAGAGGCGCGTCTTTGGAGATGCGAAAGTACCTCTGTAGGTGCTCTCACTGGCAGTCGGTAAAAGACTTCCAAACACAGACCACCGGCAGTTGGGGCCTGGGGGTGTTGCCAAGACCCGAGAAGGGGGCGCGCCAGGCCTTGGCAACGCGGGAAGCTGGGAGATGTCCGAGTGGTCGGACTGCTTCCGTCAATCGGGCCCTTACTGACCCCTCCACATCCACCAGCACAAGAGACAGGAGGGCACCGGCGCAAGAAAGAGTTTTTCGCGGCCCCCGGCCCGTCTCACCCTCCCCATCCGGGGGCCGAAGTGGTGCCGCCACCCCGCGGTCCGACCTGATGCCACCCTTACTCGCACCCCGGCCGTCTTCCCCCAAGCAGCGCCGCTAGCTCTGGCCTGGGGGTGGCGGGAGTCTGCATGGGCGAAGGTGGCCTAGGGCTCCTCGGTCGGTGGCGGAGGTCCAGTGCTCTTCAAGGGGTGCCGGGAGCGGCTGGACACAGCGGAACTCACCCGACAGCACAGCCTGGCAGCCGGAAGTGCGCCGCTTCCTTCCGGCCGGCGCCGCACGAGACGGGGCGGGGCGCCCCGGGAGGGGGAGGTGGCCCGCGCTGACGGACGGCTCCCGGGACCTATAGGCGCGGCCTCAGCGGCCCAGCCTCCCCGGCGCGCCCCCTCCCTGGGGCGGTGACTCCCCCCAGCCCCCCATTTCCAAGGTGCAGCACAAAGCTCCGCGGCTGCTGGGTTCTGGCTGTCCCCGCGGCGCTTTGCTGGCCGTAGTGCGGCCCCGCCCCCGCGGCCTTCTGCGCCCACGGCCGGCCGGCCGGCCGCCCTCCTTCCCGGTCCGGAGCCGCGCGCGAGGACGGCTGAGGCCGCAGGTCTGTGGCTGCGTGTCGGGCCGCGGGCAGCGCGAGGGGACGCGCGGGCGCGAGGCTCCGTCGGTGGCCCCGGACTGTCCGGCGGGCGGGTGGCGCTCCGCCCTTGCGTGGCGGCGTCCGGCTGAATCTGCCGCGAAGACCGAAAGCCCGCGGGCCACCCCGCTGCGTCGCTCAGGGTGGGGGCGCGGCTCCGGCCCTCGCGGCGTCTTCGGAGACCCGGTGTGGGACTGGGTGCCCCCTTGTCCTCCCGACGTGCGGGGCTGGGGGCGGCAGCTTGGGAGAGAGCAAGTTTGTCGAGGGCGGGGCGCCTTCTCGGGCGACTTCTTGCTTTGGCTATGCGGGCGGAGGGAAGGACTGGGTGGTCTCCGGCCTCGGCGGCCACGCCACTTCCTAGGTGAGCCGGAGCGAGTTACTGAACTTATCCGGCCCCTCAGCGTCTGGCGGGGACTCCGGTGGTGTAGATTGGGGTGCGGAGGTGAGCTGAATAATGTGCCCTGCAGCGTCCCGGGATGCCCAGTACGTGCTGGTTCTTCTAAGCAATGGAGAAAAAAAGCACACGCTCTCATTTCCCTTTTCAAACATTTAAGATGGCATTCCTTGTAATGTGATGGGGAAACTTTTGTTTCTTGGGCTCATGCAATTATCACACGTAGTTGGCACTTAAACATTTGTTGCCCTTCTGTCCTAACGTGTTACATTGTATCAGTTGTGGGATTTTTACAACTCCGCTTGGGGCCCTTAGAAAGGGCATGATTCTAGGATGAGGTAATTTGGGGGTAAGCTCATCTCTAGAGGTACGACTTTGCCCACACTCCTTTTCTCCCTGTTGCTCCAGATTCTCCATTTTCAGTGCTTGCACCTTTTTGCTTCTGACATTTTTTTTTTTTTTGTATGAATGGATGAATTGTATAACGTTGATTGGTGTGTTCTTTTCAGTAGAGCAACTTGTTTACCTTTAGGAGTTAATAAACTGCCCCGACAGTCGTGTCCGGCAACCGGTCATAGTTAATAAAGAGTTAGTTAAACGCTGTTCATTCGTCGGAGGAGTGACGCAGGATGTTCCGGGGGACTGTAGCCAGCTTACTCACTGCCACCACTCCCCTGCCTCCCACTTGCTGCTTCCAAACCAGGCTCCTGCTCCCTGCCGTCACTCCCACTGTTGCTGCCTGGTGTAGCAGCTGCCCTGATTGGCACACCCCGCCGTCCCCACTGAGGCATATTCCTAAAGCTTCCAGTGTGAATTGTTTGAAGGAACACCAGTATCAAAATCCAGATACCGGAGACAAAACAGTGTTTCCGTTCTTCAAAATCAGACTATCAACGATCAACAAATTTACTACTTAATACCTTTTCCATGGTTGGTACTATAGAAAATAATATAAAACTACCTAATTATGTGACAAAATACGTGGTAACTGCTATGACTCGGGAAGGGGAGAGATCAGTAGGGGTTGGTTCATCCCAAGAAAGAAGGCTTCCTGGAAGAAGGGTAGGGGCTTGTCTGTGATGCTCACCTGTGCTCCTAACTCTTGGCAGTGCCTGCCACAGGACAGGCGCTTCATAAATGTGGTTGTGTTAAAGAAATAGTTGTGTTGTGTCTTGAGAGTAGCTTTGATAGCTGGTTAAGGTTTGGATGGGAAAATGGGAGGGCGTGCTAAGAGAGGGAAAATGGCTCAGGTAAAGTCTCCAAAACACAGATGAGCACAGGCTGTATTTGGCAGAGAGGGTACTGACATATGGATGGTGGTTTACTTCTGTGTTGTTTGTAGGAGTGGTTGGAAGAACAATGCATGTGAGTCTTTGACACCATGATATCCATCAGGCAAAGAAAAGGAATACAAACCACAGAAGTTTCAGAGGATTACGTGGCACAAGAAGAAAATGTGAAGTTGGAAAATAAATTGCCATCTAGTAGGTGATTTAAATTAAAGCAGCATTTTGGATTGCTTTTTTGTCTGCATATTGAAATAATCACTCTCCAATAGGATAAAAATTTGGTGAGACCTAATAGGTGAAGAAACTTATTCTATTACCCGGATGTTTTAGTTTTACAGATGATTTGATGGCAATGTGATATTTGTTTTACAGTTATGATTAGATAAAAGACCTCTGATTATAGCCCTTTGCTTCTCAGCTGCCTGTTCAGTATAGTTACGCCAGTCTGATCCTTTGACTTTTGTAATACTTTTTCCCACTGTTCAGATTTTAGTCTACTTCTAATTTTTCTGGTTTGTGTATGCTATTCACAACTAGACAGCCTTACCTTGGGTGAGTTTCTCATTTCATTAAAGTATTGAAACATGAATGAAACTTTCTTTCATTCTTTATTTTCAGTTAAATTCCTGCAATTTTCTAATTTGCTTTTCTTTTTTTTTTTGGTGGGAAAAGTGGTCAGAATTTGGTAAATTGTTTAAATAATGTTGAAGACTCTTGCTAAGCCATACATCAGATGGCATTAATTACCAACTTCTTGCTTCCCGAGTTGCTTTCTTAGGCTAAGCATGGTCAGGATTTTTAAAAGCATGAAAAATTCCATGTCCATCAGCCATTTTGGATATCTGACAGAGTTTACATCAGCTGCAGCTAGAGCTAGTAAAGTAATTTGGGGTAACAGTTTTATTTTTTATTTATTTATTTTTTTGGTGGGGGTTAACAGTTTTATAAAATAAAAGTAATCTGTACTGATCAGTCATGCCATCCAACTCAGCCATCAGCAATTTGGGACAATACAGAGTACTTTCTGAAAATCTTATATAAAAACAAATAACAGGTTCAAGTTTGTCCTTTTAAATTAAAACATAACTTTGAGGACTGTTTATTTTACCAAAGCAGTATTTATTCATGTCAGAAAAAAAAATGAAAACTACAGAAAAGCAAAAATGAAGGAAAAAATACTCCCGCAAACCCACTCATCCTGAGATTACCACCTATGACACTTTGATTATCTTGCTGTCTAAATGTTGTTCTCTGTACGTGTACACCTACAGGCATTCAGATGTGTTTTTTCTCAAAATTGAGATCCTACACGCTGTTGTGTAACTTGCTATCTTTCTCTTGTGTTATGAACATATGTCAGTCAATGTATTTTTAAAATTTTGTCAGTGTGTAGTCACTGTGTGACTGTAGCATAATTTATTTAATTTCTTATTGAATATTTAGATGATTTTTAACCTTTTACCTGTACAAACTGAACTGTGATAAATATCCTTGTGGCCACATGTTTGTTTAAAACTTTATTTCTTTGGGGTGTATGCCTAGATTTACAATTATTGGTCAAATAGGGTGCTTATTTTGGTGGCTTTTATTTCCTATTGCCGTGTCGCATTCCAGAGAGGTATCAACTTATTCTAACACCAGCAGTGTTTAAAAAATGTCTATTTTTTTTAAAAAAGTCTATTTTTTGTATCCTTACCAAAACAGAGTACTAAGCATTTTTAAGCTATCAAATTGGCCAGTATTGTAAAAGTTATAGCTCTTCATTTTGCCTTGCATTTCATTAATACTAACTTTTTTTTTTCTATTAAGTTTATTGGCCATTTTTTCTTCTGTGCATTGCCTATTCATGTCCTTAATCAGTTTCCTACTGAAATATTCATTTTTTTTTATTATCCTGAAAGTATCCTATATTAAGGATATTTAACCTTTCTTGTATGTACTGTAAATATGTTTCCTAGTTTATATTCCTTTAACTTGTGTGATGGGGTTTAAAATTTTAAGTAATCAAGTTTGGGAGTAGCTTTTAATGTATAAACCACACATTGTAAGTAGATGATCTAAAAGACTGTTTATATTTTAGATCTGTAATCCATTTATTCCTCTATTTAAGAAACTTAGTAGTTAAACTAGGTCAAGCACAGGTCCTAGGTGTTAAGATGAATAAGATAGTATGCTTGTCCTCAAGACGCTTACATTCTAGTTGGCAAAATGGACAAATGAACAGTTAGATACAGTGGGGAAATAAAACTATAATAAAAGTATGAAAAGTATAAAAAGGTCTGTGGAATCACAAAACGGAACCCCTAGCTGTCTGCTGGAGACACGGAAAGCTTCACCACTGACAGGTAGCTGGAACTTGGCACGTTTGACAGTCTGAAATAGAACTATTAACTGCTTAATCCTTTACTGACTTGGTTTTTCATTTGTTCATTTTTCTAAAAGGTTGTACCAATAGAAGATTATGGACAATTCTGTCATTTACAATTGGTGGAACTGTTGCCCTTTGCATTGGACTTCTTACATCTGTCTACCTGGCCACTTTACATGAGAATGATTTGTGGTTTTCTAATATTAAGGTATGAACATTGTATGATTTACCCATCAGTGTCTCCAGTAGTTAGCTAGCCATTTAGATGAATGACCAAGACAGTTCCCTTTTGCCATAAAGAATCCAGTCTCTTGAAAGGTTTGGCTATAGAGTAAAATGACTTTTTCTTTGTTAGTTTAAAATAACATCAGAATTTTTATAATCAAGTGAGTTTTCCCATTTTCGTTAGTTTATTCATATTATGCATCAGTTACTCTAAACCAGTATTTTTCAAGCTGTAGGTTGTGAAGTTGGTGTAGTAGGTCATAAGTAGCATTTTTCATAATGAAATCAAATACAAGAGAATACTATCACATAGTAAGGTTGATAATTATTTGTGAAACTTTTATTTTAATTATATGTATGTATGTACAAACTGGGTCACAGTATAAATTTTTTTTTTCCCGTTGGGTACAGTAAAAAAAAAAAAAAAAAGAAAGAAAGAAAGAAAGAAAAAGAAAGCCAAAGCTACTGTTCTAAACCAAGGAGTTTTAATCTGGCTCCATGGATGACCTTGATGTGGTGTACCTTTCTAATAGTACGTGCAAAAGATGGAGAGGAAGCCATAGCTGTCATCAGGTTTTCAAGAGCGTGTGTGACTCTTTAAACACCAGTTTCCTTGTTGTCTTTCTCCTCCCTCCCTCCCTCCCTCTCTCTCTCTCTCTCTCTCTCTCTCTCTCTCTCTCTCTCCCCCCTCCGACATCCTTTAATTTGGCTTTGGTTCAGAGCAAGTATATCACTTAAAACTTACGCATTGCCAGTGCTTTTCATCCAAAACACTGCACATTGCCAGTGTTTTTCATCCAAATGTACCTTTCTTTTCATCAAAAATGTCATGATCTTTTACCTTATTTCTCACCATGGCTTTTTTTTTTTAAAGGAGAAGAGTTAATGATGTGATTGCTGAGTGTCTTCTAGAACTGGAATTCTAGGATTCCATGGAAGGAGACCTAAGGGATGGGGATATCTTTTTTTTTTTTTTTTAAAGATTTATTGATTGATTGATTGATTGCTATGTTGGGTCTTCGTTTCTGTGCTAGGGTTTTCTCTAGTTGCGGCAAGCGGGGGCCACTCTTCATCGTGGTGCGCGGGCCTCTCACTATCGTGGCCTCTCTTGTTGCGGAGCACAGGCTCCAGACGCGCAGGCTCAGTAGTTGTGGCTCACGGGCCTTGTTGCTCCGCGGCATGTGGGATCTTCCCAGACCAGGGCTCGAACCCGTGTCCCCTGCATTAGTATGCAGATTCTCAACCACTGCGCCACCAGGGAAGCCCCCCACCATAGCTTTTAATGATTAGTTGCTTACAAAGGTAAAATTGACTTTCACAGGGCAAAGATTTATCATCTATGAGAATATTCAAAAGTATCTATACAGAATGTAAAGACAGTTCCCAAAGAGAATTTTCCAAAATATTTTGAGCTTTGGCTCCGTTATTGGAATGAATCTCCAAAGGAGACTGCTTTGAATGACAAATTTTATTTTTATGAGTAATTTCTAGTATGTTTATTTTTAAAACCTGTCATATTACTTTATTAGATACAGCATGGACATATCTTTATACAAATAATCATGGTAACAAAAAATAATAATTCTTACCCTTCAGTGACAGTTGGTAGTTTTTCTTGTCAAGAAAAATTTTACTCACCTGTCTCTTTAAAATGGAGTACCTATAAACAGATTCCCTGGAATTAAGAAATTTAAAACTTATTTATTAATACAAGTATTTTGAATAAAGCCTGAAATTTCCCTTTGTGGGCATAAAGTCAAAATTAAATGCTAGTAACTGTATAGCAAGGAGACATGGTGAAAGAGATCACATAATTTTAAACTGTAAGTTTAGCTCTTTAAAGCTTATACGTGGCCCTACTAGCACCCTTAAATAGATATACCCCATCATCAAGAAACCTGAAGAAAAGTCCAGGCCATGTAGGGCTTTGTAGACCAGGCAGGAGTTGGAAGGATGTACTGATTCATCGTTTGTGAGGAGTGCAGTTGAGGAGGAAGAATTATCAGTGATGACCTTCTTTCTCCCGTTAGCAGAAGGATAGACGGGTAGATCTTCATTCGCTATGATCATGAACCCTGTGGGAGGAGCAAATCTGAAGGGTACAGTGACTTCTGACCAGCTACCTGGAGTTAAGCCACACTTTATAGGTTGAGGGCACAGTCCTCCCCAAAACTGACCCTTACTTCGGAAGCCAGTCACAACTTTGGCGGTCCCCAGGCTACTGTCACTTCTGACCAACTGGCTATCCATTCACTAAAATGACACGGAACTGAGGAAAGCTCTATACTTATAATTACAACTTTATTATAGAAATAGGATACAAATCAGAACCAGCCAAAGGGAGAGGCACATTGGGCAAAGTCTGGGAGAGTCCCAGACTCCAAGTTTCCACCGTCCTTTTCCTATAGAGTCAGGATGCATTACCCTCCTGGTACCTCAGTGTGCGACAATGTGTAGAGTATTGCCAGCCAGGGAAGCTTACCTGAGCTCTGGCGTTGAGAGTTTTTACTGGGGTTTCGTTATATATGCATGATTAATTAAATCATGGGCCACAAGGTTGAACTCAATCTCCAGCTGCTCTCCACTTGCCAGAGGTCGGGCTGATATCTGTTGGCTCAGAGCGCCAACCCTCTAAGCATACGGTTGGTCTTTCTGGCTTGGCCAGCTCCCATCCTGAGTCATCTCCTTAGCAAAAACATCTAGGGGCCCACCCTGAGTCACCTGTTAGCACAAGCTGTCAGATGTGGGCCAAGGAGCCCACCATGATAACAAAGATACTCTTGTCACAAGGAAATTCAAGGGTTTATTGGCTACCTCTCAGGAACTGGAGACAAAGGCCAACCACATTCTTTTTATATGCAGGAGGCAGCGAGGCGAGAAATGATGAGTTCAGGTTTGGATACATTGTGAGTCACTTTCAAAACAATCCAAGTAAAGATACGGAATAAGGGGAGCTGGATTTATGGATCTGAAGGCAGGAGTTCCGTGTGTGTTGGAAATGGACCTTTTCATGTTACCAGCTTGTAGCTGTGTGGGCAGGATTGTTTGAGGAGTATGTAGCGTGAGAAGAAAGAGACCGGAGGCCAGATTCTGTCTCTGCCTCAGACACAGGCTGGGAGAAGCTGGGAGACAGGCGCACCCTCTCACAGGCCTCCCCGCACCACCCCCACCCCTTACACTTAAAGTTGAGCTCAAAGTCTTGGTGCGTTTCTCCCTCTCTATTCAAGCTCTCTCTGTTTTTTTTTCACCCCTGTGTCACAAGAGGAATCCTCAGATGTTGTAATCATTTCTCAAACCAGATGATAGGCTGGCTTATTTTTCATCTTAGAATTATCTAGACCCAGTGGTCTCCAGCAGAACTCTCTGTACTGAAGGAAATGATCTAAATCTACACTGTCCAGTACGGTAGCTGCCAGCCTGATGTAGTGATTGAACACTGGAAATGTGGCTAGTGCAACAGAGGAACTAAATTTTAAATTTTATTTAAATTGAACTTTAATTTTAAAGTGCTTATACATTTTCTGTGAATAAACCAGTGAAATCAGCCATTACTGATCAACGGTATTACTTAGCCAAAGGGAAAGCTCATTTTCAGAGTTTATACACCTTCCTAAATTTACTCCTTTACATCATTTTCATCTTGGGGGATGATGGGAATATTTGAGAAGTGTAAATCTATTTCCCTTTTTTATTTGAGTTATAACTTATCAAAATTGCCAGGGTAGTTTTTTATGTAAATACTTTGATCTTTTGAATACTTTGAATTAGTTGTAATTATTCAGAGACTAAAAATATTGCTAATAAAATAGACTAATCATACATTCAGTTTATGCATTCAAAGTAATTTTTTTAAATGTTCATAGCAGTGTTAGTATTTCATATGTGGGAACCCTGGGACAGAGGAACTTGAAAGCTGAAAAGAAGAAGATGTTGGTTTAAATGGTCACAGAAAATGTGTATGTAGTATCCTTTCCTAGCATACTTTTTAAATTAAAAAGTTAGTTTCCTGTTGTCTTAACCATTGTGTTATATTGCCCTTGCTGCGAAATTTAAAGTATAAGAGATTTTTTTAAATATCCTTGATTGAATGTCTGCTATGTCCTTGGCACTGTTATAGGTGCATTTTACATTTATTTTATTTAATCTGGCTGTTTCCAAAGCCCAAACATTTTAACTCTAACTTGTCCTTTAAATGCAACCTGCTATTTTTTTTGCTGCTCTTTATTATAAACAAAACAAACTACAGGGTTTAAAGCCCATACTCTTACTCGCTGTGCTCCCGTTACAGTGCCTGGCACCTCATCAGTGCTGAGGAGACAGTGGTCTGCTGGAGTAGAGTTAACCTCTAGGGGTGAGGGAGTGGTGTAGGCAGGGGAGGCAGGGAGACACCTGGCTGCTGTAAAGAACCTGGGTTGGAATTGGAGCAAAAGAATGCACCTTTGGAGCCTGCCTCCAGGGATAGGACATAGTACTAGCAAGTGGGGAGCCAGTCATTGCATTTTTAATGATTTGTGTTTCGTAGGTGCTGGAGTGAATCTCTGTATGGTCTCGATTGTTTTTCTTTTTGGAACATTGTGTTTTTTATTGCACACACCATACTGTGACAACAACAAAAACTTTTTTTAATGAAAAACATTACTTAGTATTCACCATTAACAAAAAACAATTTTCATTTTTCCCTTCCATTCTTCATCCTGTACGTGTATATATTTTACTTATTTATGACCCCAATATAGATAGTTTTTACAATCATCATGTGCTTTTTCCATATACAATTATATGTTTTCACAAACACTCACAATTATTATATAAATGAATAGCTATATACTTTAATATTTTTGACATTTTTATACCCTTGGTCATCTCACTATTTCCATGCTCCCAACTTGGGGTAGATTGTTTCTAATTGTGTGGTTAGACCCCTAAAACTGCTTACTTAACTTCTCATTTTAAAGCAGCAGGATAAAGATGTCAGTTCCTTCTTTTTTTTAGAATTACCTCAGAGCAATGAAAGAAAATGAAAAATAGATTCCTTCTTTGATGAAACTAAGAGAGGTCTGTAATCTGGAACCACAATATATGAGGAAGGGCTGCCAAATCCAGTGAAACTCCAAGGAGTGTAGAAAGATGCTGAGAGAGAACTCTCAAAGCTTCAGATTTTAGATAAAGCTGCCAAAGTTTAGTCCTTCAAAGTCACTGACATATCCTGAGGGATAAACCAGTGGTCCCCTGTGTGAGACCATGGGACTAGATGTGAGGAGTAATGACAGAAGCTTTCCTGTATACACTTTGGTGTGAAAGAGAAACAAGGTAGGCTGAAAGGAGTAATCACAGAGACAAACCATTTTTGTAAAAGTAGAGTTTAAGCAGACCAGGATAAAGAAAGAAAACTTGCATTTTCAACAGCCCTGAAGTTGCCGATCTCTGAAGACTAAAATGAGGAAAAGACTAAAGAGCTCACTCTTGTAATCCACTCTGTATCACCAGAAAAATTCTTGCTGGCCTGAGTTATGTCCCAGGCCTCTCCCCTACATGTAGCTGATTTGGTAAGAACTTGCCACATTTAGAAATGACTAGTAATCAGAAAGGAACTAGCACAGGATCTGTACAATGACACTGCAAGAGAAAGGGAAGAGAAAAACAAGAACAAATGATACATGAAGAACCAGAAAACTTTTACAGCAGAGGCGTGATGATTGTGGCCAAACATGTCACGTTAAAAAACATAATAGAGCATTTGCCACTGTAGAAGGTGAATTCAAAGCAGGAATGTAAGAATGTATATACCATCTTCAAAGAGATTTGTAGGAAGATAAAAGGAAATGAAACATGAGCTGGCAGAACTTAGTCAAGAAATAGAATATTTAAAGATATAACCATAATAGAAATCATGACTATGTAGGAAGCAACACACAGGACACCAGAATCTGCAAAAAGCACAGAAGAGAAAAGTTGGACAGGACTGATGAAAGTAAACAAAATGAAATAGAATTAGTAAAGTTAAAATATTAGAAGTGACAGCTAAGGAAGACAACAGCAAGATTGCATAATTTGTGTCCCAAAGGAAGCAAAACCATGAAACGGGGAAAAAAATGTTTAAATCTGTAATTCAAGAAAACTTTCCAAAAATAAAGGAATACTTGAATCTACAAACTGAACGGGCATGATGGGTCCCAGGAACATTTGGCCTAGAAAAATCATTAGCAGGATATAGCTACGAAATTGCTGTACCTAAATAGTAAGAAACCTTTGGACATCCGGACAAAAGATCAAGTTACCTATATGAGGAAACAAAGGTCAGTCTGGCTTCCAAGTTTTCCAAGTAACATGTAGTTACTCAAAGACCTTGAATGATGTCTACAAAGGACTCACGTAAAAGAAAGTGATTTATGTATTTTAACCCAGTTATTCCATCATATATAAAGCGCCATTCAAATGTTTTTGACCCTGAGAAATATGTATTTTTAAGAACACCTGGAGAAATTGGTAGAGGAAAAACTTTATCCAGTCAAGAGATAAAAGGCAAAACAATGTTAGAAAGATTGTGAAATTTAACTGTAGGACTAAGACTAAATAGTTACAGAAAAAAATATATATGATATAAATAATGTAATAACATATAATAATGTTATTATGTAATAGTAACACAATAACAGTGTAATAATTATATAACACAAGTTAGAAGAGGAAGGGAAAGAAAAGGTAAAAGATGGTGGAAGTATCCTGATGTATCTTTTATATCTAAAAGTCAAAAAGTTTCAACTAAAAGTGATGTCAAGAAACACACACACAGTATATATAAAGAAAATTCCAAGAAAAATAATATCAAGTAAAATTGGGCAGGGGAGAAGTATAAATTTCATAAGATTGTCATAACTTGTTACAGGAAGTCAGTAGATACTAGCCATAGAAACAAAGAATTAAGTTATCCTCTGAAGTTATAAAGAAAGGTAACCCCTAGAACAAAAACATCAACCTTCCAAATTAAAGATGTGTACACACACACACATATTGAAACAAGCTGACACAGATCATGTAGTGAAGGATTTGTTCTAAAGAGCAGTAAAAAGCATGATACAATATGTATTAATACAAGTATGTCTAATTATTTTTGATTAAATAAGTATCAATGGGTTTTACTCACCTAATAAAAACTCTGGATCACAAAGCAAAATCCAAATCACATCATATATGCATAAGATCCTCCCAGAACAGTAAGAATCCTTCTGAGACAGATTAGGCCAAAGGTGTGGACAAGGACTTAATAAATGCAGAAAGGGGAAAGAAAGTATCAGACAAAGTATTAAATGAGGCAAAGAAGGGCAATATTTCAGTGATAAAGATACAAACCACAAGTATGACTATCCATGCATCAGATAATCGCAATATTTACAAAGCAGAAACCACAGGAAATGCAAGAAGAGTATAGAAATACATTAGTATTGAGGAGTTTTAATTCTTTTCCAGTTCATATAAAAGCAAGTGGACAAAAATAAGTAAGGATATAGAAGACCTAGTGAAAATATTGAATATGATAGATCTAATCTGTAAATATCTAAAGAGAGAATATACATTCCTCTCCAGTATCCACAGAACATTCACTAAAACATTGATAAATTAAGCCGTAAGGAAAAATCTCAGATCCAAAAATACAGAAATTATATGGACAGTATTCTCTAATCACAGTGTGATAGCGCATAGTCTTGGCTTGTTCCTGACTTTGGGCATAAAGGTCACAGTATCCTCTTTTGTTAATTTATTCATTCACTTAAATAAAAATTGCAGATAACTAATTAAAAAGAAAAATTGCTTACTATCTGGAAATTTTAAAATATTTAAAAAGTAACTTTTGGGCCACAGGTAATTAAAACTGAATTTATAGAAATTATAAATGAAATCTAGAAAATGATGAAAACCATATTTCAGGATTATGGAATATACCTAAAAGAGTACTCAGAAGAAAATTTGTAGCTGTAAATACTATATTATGAAATAATTAATATATTATGAAATAAATGAATTATTCCACTTATGAAATCTCACAACAGAAGGAGGGATAAAGGTAAAAGAAATTGATCACCTAGAAAGTAGGAAAACATTTCATAAATCAGTGGTTATTTGGGGGGGTGAAAACTAAAGAAACGAAAGAAAGATAAAGATGGGGTAGGAAATGAAAATATCCAAAATAAGAAATAACACGGAAATAATTACAGAGATGGAACTTCCCTGGCGGTCCAGTGGTTAAGACTCCGTGCTTCCACTGCAGGGGGCACAGGTTCGATCCCTGATAGGGAGACTAAGATCCCACATGCCGTGTGGCACGGCCAAAAAAAAGAAGAAATAATTACAGAGATCATAACCATAGAGACCATGAAATAAGAAAGAGCCAGATGAGACTATTTTGTTTGATTTTATGCAAATTAGATGAATAGATGAAATGGGTGATTTCCTAGAAGAATATTTTTTTTTAATATTTATTTTATTTATTTATTCTTATTATTTTTTGGTTGTGCTGGATCTTAGTGGTGGCACGCACGGGATCTTCATTGCGGCATGCAGGATCTTTAGTTGTGGCGTGCGGACTTCTTAGTTGCAGCATGCAAACTCTTAGTTGTGGCATGCACGCGGGATCTAGTTCCCTGACCAGAGATCAAACCCAGGCCCCCTGCATTGGGAGTGCAGAGTCTTACCCACTGGACCACCAGGGAGGTCCCTAGAAGAACATTAATTACCAAAATGGCCCCAGTAAACACAATTATTTCTGTAGATGTGATAGAGAACACTTGAAAAATATTGTACCTACCTATCCCCCATCCCCAAAATACCAGACCCTGTTGATTTTATGGAGGAATTCTACCAAACTCTTAAAGAACCAAAATATTCCAATGCTATTTGAGCCATTCTAGAACACTAAAGAGGAAGAAAACTTCCAAATTATTGCTATAAACCAGGTATTACACACCAAAACTGAGGATCAGAATATAACTACAGTCAGTTCTTATTCCCACCAGTTATGTTCTATAAAGTCATTGAGAATAGTGAATTAGCGAATACTGAACCGTGGCTCCCGGGGAAATATGTACATATGTATAGACACACTCATATCACACATAGGTTACAATCTTAAATCCTAAAAGCTCCTCCTGGTAGATTCTCTTTTTTCACAAAAGAGAAAGTGAGCGTCAGAAGTGTTAAGTGAGTTGCCCGAGGCCATCCACTAACTGGTGCCAGAGCTGGGATTCAAACCTTCTGTGACTGGCCCCAGAGCTGGGGCTTCTCGCACTGTGCTGCGCTGCCCCTTATGGTCCTTATCCCCTGATCATCTCTGTATGAGAGCTGGAGCAAGAGGCAGACCACAGCTGGCAACCATGCACATCAGGCAACTCACATGTCTACAGATGCCTGCAAAATACAGCAAGTACTGATTTTTGTCATTTTTGTTGTTACAAATTTTAGCTAGTAGGCAAATTCGCAAATAGGAAATCCATGAATAATGAGGATCAACTGCATATAATCTAGATAATATTAAAAAAACAAAACTCAGAGACTAATCCCACTATAAATATTGGACCCAAATTCCTAATTAATGCTAGTAAAGAGGGTCCAGTAGCACATTAAAGCATACCACACCATGAAAAAGTCATTCTTCTGCCAGGAATGCAAAGGAGATTGTTGGGAAATATATACTTTTTTTTTTTTCTATATTAGTACCTCAAAAGATGTAAAAAAAGGTATTTGAAAAAAATTCAACGTCAATTCTTTGTAACATACATAACTCAAAATAGGAATAGACTAGGTGAGCCCATCACATCAGTAGAATACACAAATAAAAACCATGTGATTATCTCAAAAAACACAGGAGAAGCATTTAACAAAGTTTGACAACCTTTATGATAAAAATGCTCAACTATCTAGAAATAGAAGAGAATTTTAGCCTCATAAAGGGCATTTGTCAAAAACCCACAGTTAAGAGCATACTTAATGATGGAAGACTGAGCGCTTTCTCCCTAAGATCAGGAACAAGACAAGGATTTCTGCTGTAGCCACTTGTATTCAACATTGTACTAGACAGTTTGTCAGGGAAATAATGGCAAGAAAATGAAATGAAAGGTATGAAGTAAAACTGTCTCTATTTGTAGATGACACGTATATAGAATCCACTAAAAAAAACTATTAGAACTAATAAATGAGTTTATCAGGGTTGCAGGATACAAGATCAATATGCAGAAATTAGTTGTATTCCTATACAGTAGCAGTGAGCAATCCAAAAATGAAATTAAGAAAACAATTCCAGGGCTTCCCTGGTGGCACAGTAGATAAGAATCCATCTGCCAATGCAGGGGACACGGGTTTGAGCCCTGGTCCGGGAAGATCCCACATGCTGCGGAGCAACTAAGCCCGTGCGCCACAACTACTGAAGCCCACACGCCTAGAGCCTGTGCTCCGCAACAAGAGAAGCCACTGCGATGAGAAGCCTACACACCGCAACGAAGAGTAGCCCCTGCTCGCCACAACTAGAGAAAGCCCGTGTGCGGCAACGAAGACCCAGCACAGCCAAAGATAAAATAAATTTATTTTAAAAAAAAAGAAAGCAATTCCACTTACACATCAACAAAAAGTAAAATACTTAGGAATAAATTTAACCAAAAAGTATAAAACTTAAACCATATCCATGCATTGAAGACAGTATTGTTAAGATAGCAATACTCCCCAAGTTCAACATGATCCCTCTCAGAATCCCAGGTGGATTTTTTGCAGAAATTGACAAACTGATCCTAAAATTTATGTGGAATAAGAGACCCAGAATAGGCAAAACAATTTTGAAAAAGAACAAAGTTGGGAGACTCACACTTCCTGATTTCAAAACCTGCAATATCAAGGCTACAATAATCAAGAGAGTGTAGTGCTGGCTTAAGAATGGACATATAGATCAATGGAATGGAATTGAGTCCAGAAATATATACCTTACGTTTATGGTCAGTTGATTTTCAACAGAGGTACCAAGACAAATGGAGAAAGAATAGTCTTTTTAACAAATGGTCTGGAGACAACTGGATATTTACATGCAAAAGAATGAATTTGGGCCCTTTTCTCATACTACATGCAAAAACTAACACAAAATGGATCATAGACCCAAATGTAAGGGCTAAGACTATGAAACTTTTAGAAGAAAACATAAATAAATTTTCATGGCCTTGGGTTGGCCAAGCTTTCTTAGATACAACACCAAAAGCACAAGTGACTGAAGGAAAAGTAGTTAAATTGGACGTCATCAAAGTTAGAAACTTTTGTGCTCCAAAGTACACCATCACGAAAGTGAAAAGACAACACTCAGAGTGGGAGAAAATATTTACCAATCATGTCTGGTAAGGGATTTGTATCTAGAAAATATAAATAACTATTACAACTTAATGATAAAAAGACAACCTAAAATTTAAAATGAGCAAAGGACTTAATAGACATTTCTCCAAAGATGATTTACATATGGCCAACAAGCACATGAAAAGATGCTCAGCCCCATTAACTACCAGGGAAATTGAAATCAAAACCACAGTGAGATAACACTTCACACCTACTAGCAGGGTTATTATAAAAAGACATAATAACAACTGTTGACAAGGATGTGGAGCAGTTGGAACCCATCTACGCTGCTGGTGGGAATGTAAGATGATGCAACCACTTTGAAAAAAGTCCAGCAGGTCCTCAATCAGACAGAGTTATCGCATGATCTTAGCAATTCTACTCCTAAGGGTATACCCAAGAAAAATGAAAACATATCCACAAAAAAATTGTAAACAAATGTACATAACAGCATCTTTCATAATAGCCAAAAAGAGGAAACAACTCTAATGTCATCAGTGGATGAATGGGTCAAGAAAAGGTGGTATATCCATACGATGGAATATTATTCAGCAGTTTTGAAATGAATCGCTGATACATGCTACAGCATAGACGAACCTTGAAAACATGCTAATTGAAAGAAGCCAGGTGCAAAGGACACATATTCAATAATTCCAGGAGAGGCCAATCTAAAGAGACAGAAAGTAGATTGGTGATTGCTTAGGGTTAGAGGGCGTGTGGAATTTGCAGGGTGACAGCCCAGGAGTGTGGGTAATGAAAATGTTCCAAAATTGATTGTGCTGATGGATTCATAACTCTATGAATATAGTAAAAGCCACTGACTTGTACACTTTAAAAGGGTAAATTGTATGGTATGTGAATTCTATCTCAGTGAAATTTAAAAGACTAGATGCATATTTTTTGTTTAAATATAGCATGCATACATCTAAGACCAAATGTTAAGATCTTACTGATTAGGGAAACACTAGAACAATGGTATTCAAAAGAAATTTCTGTTGGCTGAAGAGTTCTTTATCTGTGCTGTGGTAATACTATAGCCATTGTCCAAATATGCTCAGGAACTGAGAAAATGAACTTTTAATTGTTTTTTAAATTTATTTATCTATGTATGTATTTATTTGCTGCGTTGGGTCTTTGTTGCAGTGCGCAGGCTTCTCATGGTGGTGGCTTCTCTTGTTGCGGAGCACAGGCTGTAGGTGCGCACGTTTCAGTAGTTGTGGCACATGGGCTCAGTAGTTGTGGCACACGGGCTTAGTTGCTCCGCAGCATGTGGGATCTTCCCGGACCAGGGCTTGAACCATGTCCCCTGCATTGGCAGGCGGATTCTTAACCACTGCGCCACCAGGGAAGCCCCTGAATTTTTAATTGTAATTAAATTAAGTAGGCACATGTGGCCCACATTAAATCCTTCAGGAAATCCCAATCAGTTTTCTTTTGACAGTATCTAGAATCCAATCACCTCTCACAACCTCCGCCTTTGTCTCTACCAGGATTACTTCAGCAGCCCCCTTCCTGGTTTCCCGGCTTTGCCCTTGCCCCATAGAATCTATTCTGAACACAGCAGCCAGTGCGATTCTTTTAAATGTATAGCGGGGTATGTCTCTGCTCAAAACCCTTCACATTCAAACTCAGCATGTCTAAAACCAAACTCCTGACCTCCCCACCTCCTGCACACACACCTTCTAGCTCAGAGTACGAGCTGAGAGTCCTTGTGTCTCCCAGACTCTGTGGCCCAGCCCCTAACCCCACATTACATCTCAGATTCTACTTCTGCCCCTACAGCCCCCCGACCTTATTACTGCCCCTTCCTTGTTCCCTCCACTCCAGCCACGCTGTCTTCCTAGCTGATCTCCAGGGTGCATGTGGGCTGTTTTGTCTGACTGATGGGCTCTCCCCTCAGATATCCACATGGCTCACTACCTCACCTCTTCCGGTCTCTGGTCAGTGTCGCTTCATCAGTGAGGCCTTCCCTGCCCACCTCCAGGATCACGGCACCACCCCCTTCCCTCCCTATACCACTTCTCTGCTTTCCTTTTTATATTTTACTTGTTTATTTGTTCCCGTCTCCTTCTGCTCTAGATTATAAATTCCATGAAGGCAGAGATTTGTGTCTCTTTTCTTCCCTGCTAAATCTCCCAGCAAAAGAATGCTTGTCAATTGTTGGTGGTCACTAGGTATTTGTTGAATGAATAAATGAATGGATGGATGGATGAATGAATGAGTGAATGATGAAGATCGATTGGAGGAAGAAGATACCAATTAGAAGCACAGAATCCAGTGGGGAGGCTAGTTTAATAGGCAAAGAATTGTCATTCCTTCTAATTGATACCTGTCTTTCCTTGAACAGTCATTTTCTTTTTTAAAAAATGCATTGTTCTTTCTCATTGAAACTAAAACTCCTTGGGATCAAGGACTGAATTCTTACACCTTTTTGTTTCCTCAGCAAATAAACGTTCAGTTATAAGGAAAGGTAATTCTCATTTGGCCAAAAGTACTCAAGTCACTCAATTTTTTTAAGTCTTTTTTCCTTATGCTAACATTTTTTCTTATTTATTTGATTTTATAGAATTTGCATATCTTCCCATTGAATACTCCTGCAAAGCAAGGAATCTTTAGACCAAATAGGGTTAATCCGCACGGTGGTAACTATGGTAGAACCACAACTAATAATTGCTTCAGCCGAGCCCAGTGGAAATACTGTCACTTCAACAATAGTCTGACCTAGTCACAAACACTGCTTGGCAGCTGTCACATGTCATGGCTTTTAATCAACTCTAGGGCAAGAATCATTCCATTCTAACAGATGGACATGAATTTAACCAGACAATAAACCGTGCATGTGCCATGAATACGTTTGCTGAGGGCATGATTCCCTGTACAGAACTTTAAGAACAGCTGTCTTATCATGAGCTACTGTTGCTTGCTTGGTGAGATGATTTGTTAACCTAATTCTGAAAGATTACATTTGTCTTTAATGTAATCTTTAATATTAATGTTATCTTTAATGTTAATCTTTCTTTTTTTTTTTTTTTTTTTTGTATTAAGAGATTAGAATTGGTCCCTGATCAGATTCAGGGCCAGTTGCTTCTCGGAATGTTTGGTGATATTCTTTTTAAAGTTTTTTTAATTTTTATTTATTTATTTATTTATGGCTGTGTTGGGTCTTCGTTTCTGTGCGAGGGCTTTCTCTAGTTGTGGCAAGTGGGGGCCACTCTTCATCGCGGTGCGCAGGCCTCTCATTATCGCGGCCTCTCTTGTTGCGGAGCACAGGCTCCAGACGCGCAGGCTCAGTAATTGTGGCTCACGGGCCTAGGTGCTCCGCGGCATGTGGGATCTTCCCAGACCAGGGCTCGAACCTGTGTCCCCTGCATTGGCAGGCAGATTTTCAACCACTGCACCACCAGGGAAGCCCCAATGTTAATCTTCCAATGGCTTCCCCACTACCAGTTGCCTAGTTGTTTGGGGGGGGGGGCAATTTTTATAAACAAAAGTTACTTACATGAGATTTTTTTAAACTAATGATATGGTTCCTTTGCAAATTTGGTGTCATTTGTCTAAAAGGGCTTGTTACCTTTTGTGTGTTGCCAGGGCATGCAAATCATTAGTTGCATGCCCTGGCAACATTAATTAGTCATTTTTTTTTCTTCACGCCAATTTCCTTTTAGTACTTCTATTAAATTACTATATTAACTGCTACTTAAATGGCTTTAGCTGTACAATTTCTTAAAAATACAATTATTTTGTCTTTCTGCTTTTTTCTGTCATCTTCAGAGACGATGTTTTTTATTCTCTCAACAGTGCTTCCCCTGTGGAACTTGTGCAATTTAAAATATGAAGTATTTGTTCATTTTGTGTTCTTCAGAGGGTAACTTCTATTGGTGTACCTTTTCATTGGCACTGTCCACCAGGCAAAGTATAAATTGCTGTATAAAAACTGGAAAAGTGTTTGAGTAGAGCAGATGTTCTCTTAGCATGAAGCAGATGTAAAACTTGCAAGTGTCCGTCTAATAAAGTATAGCATTTGGTTCTATACAGCTGGTGCCAAGATTACCAATTAATCATGTTGAAAGGCATTTTTACTAATCAGGATCCCCTCTGTTCTTTACACATTCTGGGTATGTTAAAGAGAGAGAGATGGGGCACAAAAGTGGCTTTCTACTTTTAGTACTTTGAGCAGTTTTTTTTCTCTTTCTGCCTCTTCATGAAGTCAGTCTCCTTTTAGAACCATGTCCGATAAGGAGCCCCCTACATGTGAATGACTGATTTAGTCCTCCAGTTTGGTTTGGGCATGAGTGTTTTTTTTTTTTTTTTTTTTTTTTTCCACACACACACACACTGTATTTTATTTTTACAAGAGATAGATAGACTGACACCAAGCATTGTACATGGATGACCACAACAAAAGCAACAATGATTGCAATTACCAAACATGAAACACACTTATACTATGTCATAATATTGACATTCAGTCCAGTAATCCTCCACTGTAACAGCTCCTTTACTTTGCAGTGAAAATTGATTTGTATATTCTTTTCCTCTGAGTCCTTGTGGGATTTTTTTTTTTTAATTCAGACAGAAAGTCACAAAAATTATACTCATCCTCATCAGTTCACTCAGTCCCATGTAATTAATTTCTTTTTTTTCATCTTGATCTTTTGTTAGCAGTTTTATGAGTTCATCAGTTTTTCATTAGAGTTCTGAAAATGCTTATTCATTCAGTTCAGCAGTACAGTCAGTTACCAGAAACCTGTACTTGTCAGAGTCTTTTCCATGAATTTCTTGAAGATGAAACTCTTTTATAGGAACATATTTGCAAAATGGGCATGAGTGTTTGATGTTAGAATATTCCATTGAAGGCAGCCACACTTTGAACACTTTAAGGCAGCTGGAGAGAAGGAAAGGCATGTAATATACTTAATGTGTTTTTTCTTCTTATTTGCATGGACAAAAGCTAGTTAATGTCAATTCATAGTTTCTATGGTTACCTGACCAAGGAGGAAGTTGAACATTCTGGAAACAATTAATACCAATTTAGTTTTATGTTATCAAAAGCAATGGAGCAGTTTTTCCCAAAGATTAAAGGTGAATGGATTAATGTGACTGATCAGAAGATAAAACTTCACAGGTATGAAAGATACAACACAAATCAGTAGCAAATGTAAAAGCTAAAAGAGCTACATCATTTTCTGTTGTCCTTTTTGTAAAGCAAGTGTGCTAATGAAATTAAATTTCAAAACTTGATGAGCCTTCTCTTCTCATGTTTGATTTCCCAAGGATAAATTTGTTTTCTGTGAAAGGAAGCTCATTATATAAGAAGGTTTGCTACCCTGTGCCTTCTGCTTTTTTAAAAAAGAGTTAATAATGATGAAACATAATTGTTTTAATATCAGTAAGTGGATGTTTATACTCTTTGATAGTTGAGTATTTCTTCAATGCTCTATTCGGGAATTAATCTATAATACTTTTTTAAAGGGTAAGAGAAATATTTCATTAAATATCTTTTTTTTTTAATTTATTTATTTATTTTTGGCTGCGTCGGGTCTTAGTTGCGGGCGCGTGGGCTCTTCTTTGGCCCGTGGCGTGTGGGATCTTAGTTCCCCCACCGGGGATCGAACCCGCGTCCCCTGCATTGGAAGGCGGATTCTTAACCACTGGACCACCAAGGAAGTCCCTCTTTAAATATCTTAAGGGCAGAAGGAAGTACATTAAATAATCTCCAGATCTGAAGATAAATAGCATGACTGGTTCTTTTAATGAAATGTTTATTACTATTTGAAAAATAATTGGAGGTAGGGGAAAACAAAGATGTGCTAAAAGAAGTTTATCCACTAGAAAGTAAGATATTCAGTGTATATCATCCTCCCCCAGTAAAGTTGGGTTTGTGGAATATGGATCCGCTGTATAGGAAAAAACATAGATGGTATTACATTTTAGACAATGTGTTGCAGAACCTGGTTTTTTGAACACTGGTGTAAAAGAATCTATAATGACATAGGTTATAATTTTTTGTTCATTTATACTGTTATATATATATATATGAAATATAGGATCTAAGAGTATTAATAGGATTATTCCAGAAAGTCTTCCCCATTCTTGTTACCAGTTGCCTCCATATTTTATATTACTGATTTAAATCTTAAATTTCATAAAAGCACCTTAAAACCAAATTGACTAATAGCTACTACTTTAAATTTTCAGTTCTTCTAAAATTGAATGTTTATATAAAAGCAGTTTAATATTTCCTGTATCCGTTTTCCTACATGAACATCTTTCCACCAAGGTTACACTTGTCAAAGTAAAATTCACATGTAAAAGGTCTGCCCCATTTTACTAAGAATACCTTGTATTCTTAGAATAAAAAGAAAATTATTAATCTTATATAATATTGTTAGCTTTTAGGCAGGTGTCTAACGCAGTTATAGTTCTTTTTATTTGAGAGACTTTTTTCTACTGTCCCTATTTTGTTTCTCACTAATATTACATAAGAATGGTGGTACTTTTTTAAGGTTTTAATTTGTATGAAATTAAAGAAAAACGTTAACTCTGAAACATTAACTTAAATGGAACTAGTTTTCTCCATTGTTAAAAATGGCTTGTTATAGGAAATTTTAAACATCCACAAAAATAGATAATATACACCCAGCTTCAATAATTATCAGCCTTTTATTGTTTTTATTTGCCAAGATTTCTTAAGACTATTGTCAGAGGTTTTTGTTTTTGTGTTTTTCTTTTTAAGTTGTAGTTCTATATCCTGTTTCTACAGTGACAATAGATAATTAAACAAAACTAGGTCATGTAAACCCAGTAGACCTAACTTTATTTCAGGAAGTGGAGCGAGAAATCTCATTCAGAACAGAATGTGGACTGTATTACTCCTACTACAAGCAGATGCTGCAGGCTCCAACCCTCATGCAAGGTAATCACAGCTAATAGTTTCATTTGGGGTCTACTGC
The DNA here is from genome assembly GCF_949987535.1 of Balaenoptera acutorostrata. Taxonomy (NCBI): domain Eukaryota; kingdom Metazoa; phylum Chordata; class Mammalia; order Artiodactyla; family Balaenopteridae; genus Balaenoptera; species Balaenoptera acutorostrata. The sequence goes on from NC_080082.1 coordinate 47,424,481, forward strand.
ATTCTTTTCAATATTTCTGCTAAAATATACTTTTGGACTAATGCATTCTAAATGCTTTATAGATTTTGTGTAGTTTTTCTTTGAACTTGTATAGTTTTTTTCCTTGTTAATATAATCAATCCATGAAAATGTTTTGCTTTGGAAGAAGTTATGTAATATTTTATGTAGTTCTCCTCTCCTTGCTTCTCAGCTCTACTCCATCCCAAATTATCTGTTCACAATTTCTTGGTTTTGCTGTTAATTGTTTTCATGGTCATTTTGGAAAAGGCCTTTGTATGTGAAAGGAGTTTTGTCTGAAAACAGGAGATGTTTTGGTAGTACAAATGAGAATTACAGTTGTCTTTTTTGTCCCCAGTGTCCCCATTCATTCCTTTATTTTGCAGTTACCATTTTCCCACATTTTCTGTGTTTCTAAGTGGTTTAGAGCACATACTCTTTACCTTTACTCCATTTAATGGAACCCTCCAAAAGGGTCTCTCGTACTCAATATATGCTTAATATGGGTGCACATAACAGAATTGCCTTTTTCTATGCTTTGTTTGGAATCAGATATACTTTTGGCAAGAATTCTTCATGGACGATGTTTTGTACTTCTAATTTTATCACGATAGGAGACATGAAATTTTGGTTGCCTTTCTTTTAGTGCCATAGAAGCTAATCAGTTGATTCCTGTGTGGATAGTTGCATTCACACATAATAAGGTGAATTACCCACCAGCCTTGCACTTAATGGTTTTAGTAGCCATTGATGACTATTGCCTCTGTCCATTATTTCAATAGAGTTACAGAAGTGACTCTCATTCCTCCTGCATTTATTAGCTGGAACTCTGTTAGATAGAAAACCTTTTTCTCATCAGCTATTTGATTACCCCGAGCTACAGTTTATCAAAAAAGGCAGGATAAGTGTTGATTTTTCCCCCATACAGTTGATCCTCATTATTCATGGATTCTATATTTGCAAATTCACCTACTCTCTGAAACTTATTTGTAACCCCAGAATCAGTAGTCCTGGTGCTTTCACAGTCATTCACAGGCATGTGCACAGCAGTGAAAATTTTTAGTTGCTTGATGTGTGTGTTCCCAGCTGAGGCCAAATAAGGTGATGCAGTGCTTTCATGTTTCAGCTATCAGACTACAGAGTCCTTTTCACAGTCTGTTTAGTGCCATGTTTTTTTTGCATTTTTGTGGTTTTTGTTGGTGATTTTCCTGTTTAAAGTGGCCCCCAAGCATAGTGCTGCAGTGCTGTCTAGTTTTCCTAAGTGCGAGAAGGCTGTGGTGAAGGCATACAGAGAAAATACCTTGTGTTAGATAAGCTTTGTTCAGGTGTGAGTTAGAGTGCTGTCGGCCATGAGTTAAATGTTAATGAATCAACAGTATATACTAAAGGTGTCTTTAGACAAAAACTCATATAAATCAAGGTCATGTGTTGATCAGTTGATGAAAATGCATGACCAGAAGCTTGTAGGAAAGTAACCCTGTGTTTCCTACTCATTCAGTATTGCTAATACAGTTTTCATTGCAATTTTATAGAACATAACTGCGGTGAGTAATGAGAATCAGCTGTACTTACAAGTTCTCAAAATTATGAGTTGCTTCTCCAGCATTCCCCAAAGCAGGGGTTCTTATTGAAGGGCAGTTGTGTCCCTGGGGGACATCTGGAATGTCCAGAGATGGTTTTGGTTGTTACACTTTAGGGGGGAGAGGGTGAGTGTGCTACTGGAATTCAGTGAGTCGAGGGCAGAGATGCTGCTAAACATCCTGCAGTGCTCAGGACAGTCCCCCAACACAGAATTATCGGGGCCAAAATGTCAAAATACCGGTAGTGTTGAAGTTGAAAAACTCTGCTCTAAAGGTGAATAATGAGTATTTTCTTTCTTAGTATCACTATGAACTCAGTGGTTGATCTGTTTCAATTCATTTATTTGTTAAGATTATTCTTTTAGAAACTTTCAAACATATAAAAAGGTAGAGAGAATCCTCTAATGGATTTGCACTCAAGTATCACTCAACTACAGTGGTTACCAGTTTATGACCAATCTTGTTTCCTCTCTACCCCCATCCTCAACCTGGATAATTTTGGAGTAACTCCAAGACATCATATTGCTTCATGTGTAAATATATCAGTATATTTTTCTAAAGAATGGCAACTCCCTTTTATAAACATAACCAAGTTGTCATTATCACAATTAAGAAATTACTTAATATCAAATATCTGCTCAATTTTCTCATTTTCCTCTTATCTTACAGATTTTTAATGTAGTTTTTGAAATCCAAATAAAGCTCATACATTGCAGTCTTTCGCTACGTCTTTGTTTCTTTTAAGCTATAGATTTCTCACCATCTTTTTTTCTTGTAATTCTTCACTGAAAACACTGACTGCTTTGTCTGAGAGTTTTCTACTTTCTGGATTTGGGTGGAGCCCCAATGGTGCCGTTCAGTGTTTCTCTGTTGTCTGAATTTCCTCTTAATTGGCAGTTAGATCTAGAGGCTTGCGCAGATTTAGGTTCTGCTTTTTGGCAAGAATACTTCCTAGATGGTGTTGTATACTTCCACATCAGGGGGTGCATAATGTGCAGCTCATTCTTTTGGAGTGTAGACTGGGCCATCCATTATTAAGTTCTTAGCCTTTCACCTAGGTTTATCACCATTGATGATCATTACTTAAATCTGTTCATTGCATAAGGACTATAGCATGGTGATATTCTGATTCTGTAATTCCGTCCATCATTATCAGATGGACTTCCTCTCTAAGTAAAAACGTTTTCTCATCAACTATTTGGCAACCCAGAATGTCAGTTCCTAAAGGAAAGGTGGGATAAGTATTGATCCTTTCCCTTTGTTTTAGAATGAGTTACCTCTCTAGCATCCCCTAAAGGTTTGCTTTCTAAATATTATCATAAACACATGGATTTCTAACATATTTCATGTGTTTCAATCTTTTGCATTATTCTTCTTATAACAAGTTGTCCAGTCTTTGGCCAGTGGGATGCCCTTCAAATCAGCTGCTGTCTTTTTTTTTTTTTTTTAATTTTTATTTTTGGCTGCATTGGGTTTTCGTTGCTGCGCGGGCTTTCTCTAGTTGCGGCGAGCCGGGGCTACTCTTCATTGTGGTGCACAGGCTTCTCATTGCGGTGGCTTGTCTCGTTGCAGAACACAGGTTCTAGGCATGCAGGCTTCAGTAGTTGTGGCACACAGGCTCAGTAGTTGTGGCTCGTGGGCTCTAGAGCGCAGGCTCAGTAGTTGTGGCACACGGGCTTAGTTGCTCTGCGGCATGTGGGATCTTCCCGGACCAGGGCTTGAACCCTTGTCCTCTGCCTTCACAGGTGGATTCTTAACCACCAACTGCTGTCTTTTTGACATGACTCCAGTAGCCTTTGAAAACTCCTTTGGCATGACAAGATGTTTCAAGCCCATTTTGTGTATTTCCTACCCGTGACCTAGAATCAGCTGTTTCTCCAAGGAGCCCCAGTTCTCTTTAGTGGCTATTTAGAGACCACAATCTGGTTACTAGAGGCACTTATTGCTACTAGTTTGGTCCTTGTTTCCAGACCTTTAGTGAGGAGAGTAGGAAATGTGATTTTTTTTCCTAAAAGAAAATATGAGTATAGCTATTTTTAGTTCAAAATTAGGATAACAAGGTTTTTACTTTTTTGACTTTATATTTGTATCTTTTTTTCTTTAAGTTGAACATTTTGGCTTCTATGACATTATCACTTATTTGTTTTATGCTGCTATGTATAATACTTTCAGTGTAGCAATGATAATATTGCTACTAACAGTATGATTGCCTGAAAACAGTTCAAGCTGTCTTTGTAATTCTTTTTGTCCTTAGGATGTAGCCTACTAGGAATTTACAGTCACATTCCTCTATTCCCAAGAACACTGGAAAGAGTTCTTTTTATGTGACCAAGCTACCAACTCAGTAGGTTTCTTTGTTTTATCTTGCTTTTGGTTTTCAATGATTGCTTTGTTAAAAAATTTTATATATTTTTTATACTTATTAAAAAAAATGTTTACATGGTTCCAAAGCCAAAACTATACAACAGGGAGCATTCAGGGAAGTCCATCTCCATCCCTGTCACCTCTACCCTGTTTCTTTCCTCACTCTTTAGGTAACTATTTGTATTAGTTTTTGGTTTATTCTTCTACAGTTAGTATTTTCAATATAAGCAAATACTTTATATATTCATATTTTCCCCTTTTATTACAGAAAAACCCCTGCTTACTGTATACACTGTCCTCTATTTTGCTTTTTTCACTTGTCTGAAATCTTGTTCACTCTATAGAAGAGTATCATGATATTCCTTATTTATTTACTTACTTATTTTCTTGCAGTTGCATAGTACTCCTTGGTGTGGGTAACCATAAGTTTATTCAAGTAGCCTTCTTGTCTTTGTCTGCTCGGGCTGCCATAACAAACTAACATTGACTGGGTGGCTTAAAAAAGCAGAAATTTATCTTCTCACAGTTTCGAAGGCTGGAAGTCTAAGATCAGAGTACCAGCACAGTTGGGTTCTGGTGAGGACTCTCTTGGCTTGCTGCTGGCCACCTCTCTTTGCATCCTCACATGGAAGACAGAGACAGAGAGCAAGCTCTCCAGTGTCTCTTCTGATAAGAGCACTAATCCCATCATGAGGGTCCCCCTCTTATAACCTTTGTCTCTACCTAATTACCTCCCAAAGGCTCATCTTCAATACCATCACATTGCGGGGGTGGGGGGGGCCTTAGGGCTTCAACATAGCGGGGCATATCAAGTCTCAGTCCATAACACTCCTGTATTAGTCTAGTAGGACTGCCGTAACAAAATAACACAGACTGGGTGGCTTAAACAGTACAAATTTATTTTCTTTCAGTTCTGGAGGCCAGAAGTCTACGATCAAGGTACTGTCGGGGTTGGTTTCTGGTGAAGCCTCTTTCTGGCTTGTAGATGGCCACCTTCTTGCCATGTCCTTACAAGGCCTTTCCGCTATGTGTGTGCATAGAGGGAGGGAGAGAGCCCTCTCTTGTTGGTTCCTCTTCTTATAAGGACACCAGTCCTATCAGATTAAGGCCCCACCCTATGACCTCACTTAACCTTTTTACCTCCTTGTAGACCCTATCCAAATACAGACACATTGGGGTTAGGGCTTCAACATAGGAATTTGGGGGGACACATTTCAGTCCAAAACACCTCCTGTTGATGGACTTTGGCATTGTTTCTGATCTTTTGCTTTTACAGATGGCACTGCAGGAATGACCTTGCACCTATGTCATTTTGTCTTTTTGCCAGTCTGTCTTTGGAATCTATTCCTAGACGTGGGCTTCCTGGATCAAAGAGTAAATGCACATGTAATTTTGCTAGGTGTTGCCAAATTCTCTTTCATAGGGATTATACCATTTTGCATTCCCAACTACAGTGTATGAAAGAACCTTACAGCCTCACTAACAGAGTATATTGTCAAACTTCTTGATTTTTTTCCAAGCTGCTAGGTGAGAAATGATATCTTAGTGTAGTTTTAATTTGCAATTCTAGTAGGAGTGAGGTTGAGCATCTTTTCAGATGTGTAAGGACTGTGTGCATGTTTTCTTCTGTGAACTGTTCATACCTTCTGTTAATTAGTTGGCTTGGTTACAGTAGCAAATGACCTCAATATAACAATGGAATTCTATAACAACAGATTTATTTCTCACTCTCATTATCCAGCCCCTATGTGGAACATACTGTTATCACTGCAGAGGGAAAGAGCAAGATTGCTGGTGGAAGCATGCATTATCTCTTAAAGATTCTGCTCAGATGTGACCTGTGTCACATCCACTCACCTGCCATTGGTCAGAGCAAGTCAAATGGCCAAACCCATCCCTGGGGGTGGGAGGGAGGCTTCATATACTCTCCCAAAGGAGGTACTACAGGTCTCATGGCAGGAAGGCAGAGCAGGGAAATATAAAATCCTCTTGCCCAAATTTCTGTAGAAGAATCATACAGTTCTTCTATTACATCACAGAAGTTATAATTTACCTATGTTTGTGTAAACATTTAAATAATGTCCATCTAATATATGGTATGCTTTTCATGGATAGGCCTATTACATCCCCAACACCTAGCACATTCTCTGGCATATACTAAAGAATCTATGAATAGTTTTGAATGAATAATTTAATTATAATTATCTTTTACTGAATTTTCAAATATCAATCTTAGGTTTTCATGGCTTAATATATGATAACAAAACCGAATCTATGAGGACAGTTAACCTCCTTCAACGAATGAATATTTACCAAGAGGTTTTTCTCAGTATTTTATATAGAGTTCTACCCATACAGGTATGTTGTGTTCTGTGACATTGAATTTAATATTAGATGAAAGTCAAAGTCTGACATTTTAAGTTGAATGTTTCACATATGTTTTTCTGATCTTCAACTGGCTTGGTATAAAAACAGTAGTATCCTAATTTTCTCTATACGTATTGTGAATTTTGCTTTTTATTTATATTTTTTAAGATATTTTTACATATAGATGCTTCCAGGCTTATAAGTATGCAGTCTAGAAGCTGATAAATATTTTCATTTGGAAACATGTGATCACTCCTCATTTATCTTTGAAATAAAAAAACAACAACCTGGAAAGTTAGCAAATCACAGTGACCACTTCTCATGTGAATAAGGTAATACTGGATGAAGTTAGGTGTAAAACTCGTCTAAAGAATGAAACTAGGGACTTCCCTGGTGGTCCAGTGGTGAAGACTCCGCGCTCCCAATGCAGGGAGCCTGGGTTTGATCCCTGGTCAGGGTACTAGATCCCGCATGCCGCAGCTAAGACCCAGTGCAGCCAAGTAAATAAATACTTAAAAAAAAAAAAAAAGAAGACAGAATCCTCAGGGACTTCCTTTTCTGCTTTTGTATTGAGAAGAAAGGCTGCTAGTACACTTTTATACAGGAAGGAGTGATGTACGCTTATTTCTTGGAATTAATACCAAGCTTCTGAATATTAAATTTCCACTGTCATATTTTGTAAATGGCAATGAGAAGGAGTAGGGCTTCTTTAACAGACGTTTTTTATCATTCCCTTACAGAAATATATAGAGCCAGTTTATTTTTATATTTACACCTTATTTGGACTCCAAGCAATTTATGTCACAGCTCTTTACATAACCAGCTGGCTCCTGAGTGGTACGTGGCTATCAGGACTCTTAGCAGCTTTCTGGTATGTCACAAATAGGTGAGTTGGAATCAGTATTCCCTTCTCCCTTTCTAAGGTATAAGGTAAAATGAAGTTACTTCATTTCCAGTTTAAAGAAGGTTGTTCTGCCACATTTTGTGTGGAGTATTTTCTCTTTGGGTTACCTAGTGGAGTTTTTCTTATTTAGTAAGGTAGGAAGTCCTACTTATGTATATCTACAGCTGAGGAACAAAACATTGAATTGTAAGTCAAGAGAATCATCTATAATAATCCCAATTCTGTTACCAACTTGCTGTGTGATCGGTATTTCTCCAGCCACAAATCTCATCTCTTAAAAGGTTTATTAATATCGTTATTATCAACCTCAATAAGATTGTATGCAGCTCATAATTAGCAAAGTATAAAGCACTGTACAAATGTAAGGAAGTTCTTAACATTATTTAATTAATATCTATTAATTTCCAAATCCTGGAGCATTATGAAATTGCATTTTTAAAAAACATATTCGAGATATATCGAATTATTGCCTGACCTATTAAAAGCAACACCAATATTCAGTAGCAGTCTTAAAACTTGAACATGAATTCTAATGTTGATTTTATGTTGTAATCCTCAACAAATTACTTTTTATTATAACCTTATTGAGTGCTTACTATATGCCAAGCACTTTACATCATACTTTATATGTATTATTTTAACAACCCTGTAGAGTGGATACTATTATTACTATTTTAGAAGTGAGGTAATTGAAGCTTAAATGGTTAAGTTATGTATGCATGTGTGTATATATATATATATATATATATGAGAATATTTATATAGGCATATATATTTATATATAGATAAAGGCATACACACACACACGCACACACACACACACACACACACACACACACCTGCACACATGGAGCTAAGTCTTGGTCAGAATTCAGATGCAGAGTGTGAGACCACTATGTTATGCTGCCTCTTAACATTTTAATCTAACATATTATTCCTGCTAAGAGTAAATGAAAGTCTGTAATTCAACTATACTTCAACAAAAAATAAATTTTAAAAAAAGAAAGTCAAATTTATTGTTTCTATTAAAAGTAAATAAAGACATTAATTGGATTCCTAGTATATGTAGGGATCGTTCTTGGTACTAGGTGTACAAAGTTGAAAACTTAACTACACTTGCCCTCTGGGGGTTCACATTCTAGGGGAGTCAAGGAGCTTTTAAAAGTTATTAATCAATGACAAAATTAAGACTCAAGTATAAAGCACGACCAAGTCTACCCCAGTTCTACCACTGCATACCTGTGGACAGGTTAGTTAAATTTTCTCAATGCCAGTTTTATGTTGCAGGGATGATGATGATGATGATAAGGGCAAATTATTGAGAACCAAGAACCAAAATCTAAATATACTTAATGTAATATGTCTTTCACTTTAGGAAATCTTTGAGGTATTGATAGTAAAAATTACTACTTTGGCCCTTTGTGTTTTCCTTGTGCAGAATAGATACCACAAGGGTTGAGTTTACCATCCCACTGAGAGAGAATTGGGCGCTGCCATTCTTTGCAATTCAGATAGCAGCAATTACATATTTCCTGAGACCAAACTTACAGCCCCTTTCTCACGTAAGTTTTTATAATACTTTGTATATATTTTTAGTTCTCCAATTCTTAGAAGCTTCAGAAAATGTGATGTTCATAGTGTCCGAGTGCATGTTAATAGTTCTTATTCCATGACCAATTTTTTAACTTGAGTTAAATTAAGTTTTCTTTTTCTAAACCTGTTCCTCCTTTGCAAAGAAAATGTTTTTATTTTTGATGTTAAAAATGTACTCTACATTATCTGCCCTTAATTGCGGCAAACCCACACAAAATTTCTGCAAAACTGTCAAATTTTTAAGCCATTGCTCTTGAGATGTGATTTGGTGCATTATCGCCTCCATGATAATATGGAGTACACATACCGTATGTGAATATTTATATGCAAAGTGTCACTTTAGGATATTTAGAACTTAAATAACAAATGCAAGAGTTTTCAGAGCAACAGTTCATAGTTTTTCTGTTTGGTTTATAGAGATATTGGCTGCTCTTGAGAACACTTGTCTGAGAGGCTTTTCATTACTAGAGACATGTAAATTATACAAAGATTTTCTTTTTACAGAGGCTGACACTTCTTGCCATTTTCATATCAACTTTTCTCTTTAGTCTAACATGGCAATTTAATCAATTTATGATGCTGATGCAAGCATTAGTGCTGTTCATACTGGACTCCTTGGACATGCTGCCAGCAGTGAAGGTAAGGTTTGCTCTCTTTTCTCAGTTGAGATGGTTGTTGTTTAATGTTTTATATGATAGAATGAGCTCAAAATATGCACATGCTTAATGATAAAGTTGAAGCTGCTTCTTAGCTATAATGTAAATATGCTGTAGTCAGTTGAAGCTGAGTAATTTATGCAGCCTAGTTTGACCATCTTAATTTTTATTCTGCTTATTTTACATTAAAAGATGGATTTATTTTGGGACTTCCCTGGCAGGCCAGTGGTTAAGACTCCACACTTCCACTGCAGGGGGCCCAGGTTCGATCCCTGGTCAGGGAACAAAGATCCCACATGTGGCGTGGCCTTAAAAAAAAGATGGATTTATTTGGAGCACAAATGTCTAAATCAGTTGTCCTTTATAGAGTTGACTTAAATTTTAAAATGTAAGATAGCTATTTTAAAATGTATTACTGTGTATTGTCCCACCTTTTTTTCCCCAAGGAAATCAATGGGTGTATAACAACTTTTCTGTGGTACTTTATAAAATTTTCATAGTAACATTTACCAGTACGGGATGTGAATCCCTATTGATTGGTCAGAGGTCACATATGAAATAAGGAAATTATAAAGGAAACCATTGTTTGTCTCCCAGTGTGTGCTGCTGTCATTTAACTGCATGGTTTTTGTCACGTGCAGAAATATGTTTTAATGTGTTGTGTATGTTTTCCAGTTGCTCATAGTTACTATTCCAAAGTAACAGTAACTTAAATATTTTCCAAGTATAATAAAATATTATCTCCAGATCTAAGGCAGCTATATAATCTAATAGAGAAGAGTTGTACTCACATATTCCATGTCAAAAGAGATGCAACAATCTTTGGAAACTGACTGAATCTGAATTAGGAAACATTAAAGTCAACCAACACATATATATTATCTATCTACTGAGTCATTATAATAGGATAGGCACTACAGAAAATTCCAATCTGTATAAGACATTGTCCCATCCACAGGGAGTTTGCCATCTAGCTTGGGAAATAAAGATGTCTATACAATTAGAGGGATGTCGGTATATCTACAGATGTCAATTTGTAGTAACAGTAAGTGCCAGAAGTCTAGAAGAGGAGAGTTCTTTTTCGGCTAGAAAGGTTTCACAGAAATGAGATGCTAGAGGTGGACCAAAAATGAGGAGACTAGAATTTGGATGGAGTGTGAGAGGGGAAGATATGAAGGTAAAATACAGTAAAGAAAGCAGGTGGATAAATGGGAAAAGAATGTGAAAAAGAATGGATACTTATATGGGTATAACTGAATCACTTTTCTGTACACCTGTAACTAACACATCATTAATCAACTATACTCCAATATAAAATAAAAATTTAAAAATTAAAAATATTTTTAATTAAAAAAAGAAAACAGGTGGATAAGCCAAAGTTAAAATGTATATATATGTGTGTGGGTGTATAATATATGTATGTGTGTATATATATATGGTATTAGATAATGATAATAGAGCCCACATGCCTCTAAAAGCTGCATGTACAAATGAAGCTGAGTCTGTTGCTGTCTGTTTATATTTGCTTTCCTGTTTTGTAAACTCTTTATGCTTTGTTCATGGAGACTTGCAAGCTAAGGGGAAGAGGTGCCTAGATACCTTTGTATTTCTTCTTTTTTTTCATATATTTATTTTATTTATTTATTTTTGGCTGCGTTGGGACTTCGTTGCTGCACGTGGGCTTTCTCTAGTTGCGGCGAGCGGGGGCTACTCTTCATTGCCGTGCGCGGGCTTCTCGTTGCGGTGGCTTCTCTTGTTGCAGAGCACAGGCTCTAGGCGTGCGGGCTTCAGGAGTTGTGGCTCGCCAGCTCTGGAGCGCAGGCTCAGTAGTTGTGGCACACAGGCTTAGCTGCTCCGCGGCATGTGGGATCTTCCTGGACCAGGGCTCGAACCCGTGTCTCCTGCATTGGCAGGCGGATTCTCAACCACAGCGCCACCAGGGAAACCCTGTATTTCTTCTTGTCATACACTCTTAGGCCAGTTGGTCTTTTCATATGTGATATCACTTTTCCCCCCTTTCTAACAAGTATGTTCAAAAGAACATTGTACATTTTACAATAAAAAATAAATTAATTAATAAATAGAAGAAGAAATAAATAAAAATAAATAATATTGTGCCATTTTGAAAATATATATATAAAATTTTTCCATAGTGTATATTTTTTCTGTAGTGTATTTTCACAGTAGGTATCAAAAGCCTAAGAAAACATGTTTTTCTTTTCACCAAATTTTGACCTCTTGAAATTTATCCTAAGGAAATAATCAAACATGTTCATTTTAGCTGGACTGTAATAAGAAAAGTCTGGAAACGACCTAAGTCAATAGCAATAGGGTATTGTTAAATAAACACGTCTTAACTATGTAACACAGTGTTAGTTATATATAACCATTAGTTTTCCTTCTCCCTTTCTTAAAAAGTAAAACATATGTATAGAGAGAGGAAAGTTTCCAGAAATATATGCATTAAAGTATTAGCAGTCAGCTATGTGATTGATGCTCTTATTTTCTTTTTGTTCTTTAGATCTCTTGAATGTTTCTGTAATGAACATCTATTTCTTTTTCTTTTTTTAAAAATTGGAAAACAGATTAAAAGGTACTATTTTGGCACACACACAAAACTACAGAATAATACAGCTAATTTATTTCATATTCAGTTCTAAACTTCGCCGAACTTTTATATTTGAAACTCTGTTGGTGTTAGAAGTAGTTATAACTATCAGAATTAAAGGAGGAACAGTATTATAATGAAAGGATCCTGGGTTATAATACCAAGTTGCTACTATCAACTCTGAAAATAACTAGCTCTTTAAACTTCGTGAAGTGATATAACTTCTTGGAGCCTTAGTTTCTTCATAAATTGGAATCACTGATCTCTAATCATATTGAATGGGAAAGAGTCAGAATAATTGATATAGAAAAAAGTAATACAAATTCAGAGCCTGATGTGGTGACAAGAAGCAATATCTTATTCAGTACACGTCATCTTCTCTTCATGGATGATGGAAAATCTCTTACCATCAAAAGATCAAGTTTTCAGTGAGAAATGTGTACAGGGTTTTAAAATATAAAACAGAACAGTAAATGTTATTATTAAGCATATAATTCTGTTCCATTAAAGACTAAGAATGTGGAGACTACCCGTTGTGAAAACAAGACACATTAGTGATCAATGCCTAAGAGGCAATTTTAAAGTACTCCATGTGGTTCCAGACAAAATGAAGTAAACGCACTTCTCCTTATTCTTCCCACTAAGTACAATTAAAAGCCTTAGACAATATGTAAAAAACAAATATAAGAAGATTTTGAGAGGTGGAGAAAAGAAAGTAGACTACACCTAGAGACCTCTAGACCAGAGGAAGAACATGGCAGTGAGTTCACTGGGTTTTCTTTTTGCTGCATATATCTCAGATTAGGTACTGGAAAAGTCAGCAATTAGGAGAAACCAATGGACTCAAACCAAAAAAGCCCCAAGAAAAGCCAAAAGGACCAGAAATGGTGAAGCATGAATGCCATGTGGAGAACCTTCAACTTCAACCTACTGGTAATGAGACAACCCTCCCCATCCCTGCTGGGATGGTGTCAGCAGAGAGCCTGAACTTTCATCTTCACCCAGCAGTAATGACACACCCCTTTCTCCTGCCCCCCAAAAGTCAGTGGAGGTCAAATGTCCAGGTCACCCTGGACATCCAAACCCATCTGGAAATAATGAGGCAGTGTCCTTCTTTCCTCAGTGGCATGACACTGGCATGGTGTCAGAGGAGGTCTGCTGACACAGAAGATTTACATAAGATTCAGAGTTCCATAGCATAATACAATACAATTGAAGATCATTTGTTAAACTAAGAACCAGGAAAATCTCTTGAATGAACAGAGACTATCAACAGGTGCCAAAACCAAGGCACACAAAAGTTGAATTACCTGACAAGGAATTTAAAGCAGCTATCCTAAAAAAATTCTCATTGAGCAATTACAAACACACTTGAAACAAATGAAAAATAAGAACTCTTAACAGAGATTTAGAAGATAAAAAGAAGAAGCAAATGGAAAGTTTAGAACTGAAAAATTCCAATAATGAAAATAAAAACCTCAATAGATGGGCTTCCCTGGTGGCTCAGTGGTTAAGAATCCGCCTGCCAATGCAGGGGACATGTGTTCGATCCCTGGTCCAGGAAGATCCCACATGCTGCGGAGCAACTAAGCCCGTGCACCACAACTACTGAGCCTGTGCTCTAGAGCCCACGAGCCACAACTACTGAAGCCCGCATGCCTAGAACCCGTGCTCCTCAACAAGAGAAGCCATTGCAGTGAGAAGCCCACAGAATGCAGTGAAGAGTAGCCCCCGCTCGCCTCAACTAGAGAAAGCCCGCACACAGCAACGAAGACCCAACGCAGCCAAAAAATAAATTAATTAAATAAAATAAATAAATTTTTAAAAAACCCAAAAACTCAGTAGATGGACTCAACAGTAGACTGGAATGGTCAGAGGAAAGAATCGGTGAACTTGAAGACAGGACAATTTAGAAATGAACTAATTTGAACAAGAAAATAGACTGGAAAAAATGAACAGAGCTTCTGAGACCTATGGGACCGTAACGAGAAGTCTAATTCATATAATCAGAACCCCAAAAGGAGAGAAAGAGAGTGAGGCTGGAAAAAGTATTTGAAAAAAATACTTTTTGAAGGAATGTCAAAAACTTCCCAAATTTGGCAAAACCTACAGAATCAAGAAGCTGAGCTAATGTCAAATAGGGTAAACCCAAATAAACCAATGCCAAGATACATCATAATCAAACTTCTGGAGAATAAAGATAAAGAAAAAAATCTTGAAAGCAGTCAGAGAAAAATGATACCTATAGGGGAAAACCAGTTTGAACAACAGTGGGTTTCTCATCAGAAACCATGGTGCTGAAAGAATAGAATGGTCAACCCAGAATTCTATACCCAGCAAAAATATCTTTCAGGAAAGAAAGGGAAAGCAAAACATTCTCAGATGAAGGAAGACTAACAGAATTTGTTACCTATGGACATACTGTTAAAAAAAAAAATGGCTAAATGAAGTTCTTGAAATAGAAGGAAATGATAAACGAAGAAATGTTGGGACATCAGGAAGAGAGAAAAGGCAAATAAAAGTAAAAATATGAATGAATATAATAAACTTCCTCTCTCATCTTGAGTGTTCTAAATTATGTTTGGCAGCCGAAGCAAAAATAATAATATGGTCTTATGGTTCTCAATGTATGTAGAGGAAATACTGACAACAATTGTAAATGGGAAAAGTAAAGGGACTTAAATTGAGGTAAAATTTCTACACTTGATTCAAACTGGTAAAATGTCCACACTAGTAGACTGTAATAAGTTATGAATGTATAATGTAATAATCCAGAACAACCACTGAAAATCTGTACACAGAGATACATTCAAAAATACTATAAATAGGTAAAAATGGAATTCTAAGAATATTCAGGTTACCCACAGGAAGGCAGAAAAGAAAACAGAAATGGAAAACAGAGTGAACAAACAGCAAATGATAAAATGGCAGATTTAAGACCTATCATATCAATAATAACACATATATACAATAGAATATTACTCAGCCATATAAAGAAACAAAATTGAGTTATTTGTAATGAGGTAGATGGACCTAAAGTCTGTCATACAGAGTGAAGTAAGTCAGAAAGAGAAAAACAAATACTGTATGCTAACACATATATATGGACTCTAAAAAAAAAAAAAATGGTTCTCAAGAACCTAGGGGCAGGACAGGAATAAAGACACAGATGTAGAGAATGGACTTGAGGACACGGGAAGGGGGAAGGGTAAGCTGGGATGAAGTAAGAGAGTAGCATTGACATATATACACTACCAAATGTAAAATAGATAGCTAGTGGGAAGCAGCTGCATGGCACAGGGAGATCAGCTCAGTGCTTTGTGACCACCTAGAGGGGTGGGATAAGGAGGGTGGGAGGGAAATGCAAGAAAGAGGGAGGGGATATGTGGATATATGTATGCACATAGCTGATTCACTTTGTTATACAGCAGAAACTAACACAATGCTGTAAAGCAATTATACTCCAATAAAGATGTTAAAAAAATTACATTAAAGGTAAATGATCGAAATACAGCTATTTAAAGACAGAGATGGGTTAGAATAGATTTAAAAAGCACAACCCAATTGTTTTCTACAAGGAACTCACTTCAAACAAACTATATAGGTAGATTGAAAGTAAAAGGTTAGGAAAAGATACACCATGCAAATATTAATCAAAAGAAAGTAGGAGTGGCTATATTAATATCAGATAATGTAGGCATGAGAGCAAAGAAAATTACCAGAATAGTAAATACTAATAAAAGTATTAATCCACCAAGAAGACATAGCAATCCTAAATGTACATGTACTAAACAACAGTGCCACAGTACATGTGAAGCAAAAACTGACAGAACGGAAAGGAGAAACAGACAAACCCAAAAAGAGCTGAGGACTTCAGCACCCCTCTCTCTCAACAACTGAGAACCAGACAAATCGTTAAGGATATAGAACTCAGCAACACCATCAACTAACAGGATCTAACCAACATTTATAGAACATTCCACCCAACAACAGCAGAATACCCAATGGATTGAATCAATGGATTCAAACTAGAAATCAACAGAAAGATAAGAAAGTTTCCAATATTTGGAAACTAAGCAGCACACTTCTAAATAATCTATGGGTCAAAGAGGAAGCCTTGAGGAAACACTGAACTCAGTGACAACAAAAATGCAACATATCAAACCTTGTGTGGTGCAGCTAAAGCAGCACTAAGAGGGAAATGCGTACCACTACACATGTTATAAAAGAGGAAAATCTAAAGCATAACCAAGCTCCCACCTTATGAAACTAGGAAAGGAAGAGCACAATAACCCCAACTCAAGCAGAAGGAAGAAAACAATAAAGAAAAGAACAAAAATCAATGAAACTGAAAACAAAAACAATAGAGAAAATTAGTGAAATAAAAAGCTAGTTCTTTCAAAAGATCAGTAAAACTACAGACCATCATAATTCCCTTGGAGCATTAAACATTCAGTGTTAGCACACTTTGATACCAAAGTTCTGATTCTCTGTTGCAGTACTTATGTTCTAGCCAGTTAAGAACATAGACTCTAGAACCAACTGCCTCGATTTGAATGAGTTGATATAAGTGAGTCATTTATCATACTCCCCGATATTTTATGAATGTTAAAAAATGTTAACCATGTTTAATTATGAATGATAATGAAGAGCATGAGCATGATCCGTTGAAGAGAATTTTGATTATTCTGTATAGGAAGAATGTATTATTGCTGCCTTGTTTCTAAACTCTGAACTAATAGAACCTGAGAAGGAACATCAAAAGTACCACTGATAATCCACAACTTTCTAGTATACAGTACTGCTCAGTATTACATTTCTGGCTGATCACCTGCAGTGTTTCTCTTGAACCTAGGATATCATTACAATTGACCCTTAAGCAACATGAGTATCACTGCGTGGGTCCACTTATATGCAGATTTTTTTTCAATAAATATATACAATCCTCTGCAGTTGGTTGAATTCATGGATGCAGAAGGCTGACCATGGGACTTGAACACCCAAGGATTTTGTTAATCCACTGTGGGTCCTGAAACCAGTCCCCCACAGATACCAAGGGATGACTGTACATTTATAAAACTGTGCAATCTTGTAACACAAACTGCTCTTTTTTCTCTAAATATTCCTACTTGGTGTAAAAAAAGACTGCCAGCATCAAAAAACATCATAATCCAAATAAAGAGAAAAGAAGTTTTATTTTAAAAAAATGCATTCCTGAATGAGTCATTATGCTTAAAGAGTTCCTACAGATTTAATGAGGAAAATATTTACACCCCTATGGAAAAGGGAGCAAAAGATACAAATACTTCGTAGAAGGAAAAGCATCAAAAAGAATAAAATATGTAGGTATAAATTGAACAAAAGAAGTGCAGACTTATACCCTGAAAACTACAGAACATTGTTGAAAGTTTTAAAGACCTGCATAAATTGGAAAGATTTCCCATGTTCATGGATTGGAAGACTTTCTATTGTTAAGATGGCAATACTCCCCAAATGGATCTACAAATTGAACATGGTTCCTCTCAGAATGCCAGTTGCAGAAATCGACAAGCTGATCCTAAAATTCATATGGCAACTCAAGGGACCCAGAATAGCAAAAAAGATCATGAAAAAGAACAAAGTTGGAAGACTCACACTTTTCAATTTCACAACTTAACTTCCAAGCTACAGTAATCAAGACAGTGTGATACAAGCAGAAGAACAGACATAAATCAATGGAATAGAATTGAGAGACCAGAAATAAACAGTCAACTGATTTTCAGCAAGGATGCCAAGATAATCATGGAGAAAGAGTAATCTTTTCAGTAAATGGTGCTGTGATGGGACTTCCCTGGTGGCACAGTGACTAAGAATCCACCTGCCAATGCAGGGGACACGGGTTCAAGCCCTGCTTCAGGAAGATCCCACATACCGTGGAGCAGCTAAGCCCGTGCGCCACAACTACTGAGCCTGCGCTCTAGAGCCCACGAGCCACAACTACTGAGCCTGCGTGCCACGACTACTGAAGCCCACGCGCCTAGAGCCTGTGCTCTGCAACAAGAGAAGCCACCGCAATGAGAAACCCACGCACCACAATTAGAGAAAGCCTGCACTCAGCAGCGAAGACCCAATGCAACCAAAAATAAATAAATAAAAATAAAATAAAATTTAAAAATTTTTTTAAAAATTGGAAAACCCCATTAAAAAAAAATGGTGCTGTGATAACTGGATATCTATATGCAAAAGAATGAAGTTGGACCCTTTCTTCTTACCATACACAATAATTAGCTCAAACTAGATCATAGACCTGATTTTAAGAGCTAAAACTATGAAATGTTTAGAGGAAAAGATAGGAATAAATATTTATGACCTTGGAGTAGCCCAAGCCTTCTTTGATAGAACACCAAAAGCACAAGGGACTAAAGGAAAAAATAGGTGAATTGGACTTCATCAAAATTAAAAACTTTTGTACCTGGAAGGATACCATCAAGAAAGTGAAAAGACAACTCGCAAAATATGAGACAATATTTGCAAATCATATATCTGAATAAGGATTTCCAGAATATATAAAGAATTCTTAACAACTCTTTCAACGTTAAAATATGGGCAAAAGATTAGATAGATATTTCTCCAAAGAAGATATGTAAATGTTCAATAAGGACCTGAAAAGATGCTCAACATCATTAGTCATTAGGGAAGATTGGGAAATAATGGAGTACGATAAAAATACTGATTGTTGGAATACAATAAAATACTATAGGCCATACTGTAAAGGAACTTAGAAGAAAATTAAAGACTACAAACAGCATTTGTCTATTTCTAGAATATATTTATACCATTGTTTGCTTCCTCTACTTCATATATCCCTGTTCTTCTTAATGTTATAAAGTTTAAAATGTTCTGTAATTAAAAGGTAAATAAAGAGTTACTATTTTCCTTTCTTAGATTGTATTACTTGAAGCTCGGTGTGTTTTCTGCATTATTTATAACTTGAGATGTATCCAACTGGGGACCAACCTGTCAGCATGTGGGAGTCTCTTGATAAAATCTGTTTAACCATCTGATCCTTGGTTGTTGCAGGTGACATGGCTGTATGGTATACAGCTAACAGGTTTACTCCTGGTCTGCATTCTTCAGTTTTTTAATTCCATGATTCTTGGATCATTGCTTATCAGTTTTAACCTTTCGGTGTTAATTGCAAGGAAACTTCAGGTAGGATTTTTTTTTGTCCTTAATCAAAGTAAACTTTTTTTTTAAATTGTGTGGTTGTTTAGACCTTGTTTTCATATAGTATACAAAGGAAAATTTATGACCAAATTCCCACTAAAAAGCAGTAGGGCCATTATTTGCTTTTTTTGAAGTGCATGGTATAGCATTTGTTTTCAAGCTTTCTGATCTGCCATTCCTTTGTTTTGACGTTTATTATTTCTTAGAAAATTGGAATCTTAATTAAATTCAGGATTAGCCAGAGACACTTGTTTGACTGCCATTGGTTTAAAGTTAGAATAAAAGAGAAAAAAATGTTGACTTTTTTCATGTGTGAACTCAAGAGTGAGAAGAACATATTGCTTGTGGAAATGTGTTTGTCACAGTCTTTAAAGTTGGTGGACACCTTGTTGTTATTTGAAGTAGTAACACCACTCTTTCCCCTATCCTTCCATATCATATTATTGATTTTTAAGTGAGTTAAAATTAACTCTGTTTTGAGAATTTTGAGATTCCAAATAAATACCTTTAGAAAAAACTGGGACATTTCCTAGAATAGCATGTTTGACATTGGCCTCATCTTTTGACTTTATTATATAATTAAAATCTCTTAAATTTACATAAAATTTAAGAGTTAGTTGTTTTTCCTTAATAATGTTGCAAAGCCTGTTTTCTGTCTTATAAGCATATGAGAAACATTTCTCATAAGCACTTCTATATTAAGAAGCTGTTTTGTTTTCCATTTTGGGAAGAATTAATACGTTTTGTTATTAGTCTTTTGAGTGAGAGCTGCTATGGACAAATCTTTACAAAATTTTAAAAAACAGGCTTTTAATTGACTATTAAAAACTGTACTTCTCATTTATCCTTTTAACCTTAATTATAAATAAACATCACTCATGTTTGAACTGTTTAGATATTATTATATTTGATAATCCATAAAGTTATTTGAGGGTTATAAGAAAACTATTATGTATCAAAGAGCACAATTTACTTTTTGTATATAGGTCTTTTATTTAATGGGTTATAGTCTGTGATATATGAATCAGTGGATAAAAAGATGAATCAGTGGATCAAGTTCAGTCAGTATATGCTGAGTACCTTCTAAGTGGACGACTCCATACTCTGGTTGAAGAGGTCTTTTAAAAAAAAAAAAAAGGACTGGGACACATTTCCTCATCATATGGAGCTTATTATTAAGTGATTCATTTACTATTAGAAAAAGACAAATATTAAGACAATGTAACCTCATGAAAATTGTCATATTTTCCCTATATGTTGCGTGACCCAATGTTTTAAATTCTTAAGTAATCTCATCTTAAATGTTTATGAAGTTATATTAAAATTAAAAAATTGAAACTCAACTCTTTTAATTTCTAGAAAAACCTGAAAACTGGAAGCTTCCTTAATAGGCTTGGGAAACTATTGTTACATTTATTTGTGGTTTTATGTTTGACACTTTTTCTCAACAACATTATTAAGGTAGGTTAATAAAATGACATTTAATTTAGCATTACTAAAGAGTTACCAGTTTTACTTTAAACAGACTGTTTTACCTTTGTTTCAGTAACGGGATTATTTTCTTGATTTTAGTCCTTGATTTCTATTTGCTCTTTAACATGTTCTACTTTGAACCCACCTTTTGAGTTATTAAACTTTTTAAAAACTCAGCTTTAAAAGCATTAAACAAGTATTTCTCTAAATTTAAAACTTCTACTTTTTAGAGCGTTTTCTGTACTATGGTACTAAAAAAGAAAAAAATGACATGATTTTTGTTGGGTTAAGCTCATAAATAAACTGGCTTTACTGTCGGAACCACATTGATTAATTGAGATGATTTCGCCCCTCTGGGAAGGCTGGTCTCGGGACAGCTGCATGTACATGACAGACTCCTCTTCTGTAAGAGAATGGCAGTTTCTCTCCCTGTCTGCTGACTGTCAAAGAAAAAACAGACCCTTCACTCAGCCAGCCACATTAAACACCTCCACTCCAGGTCCTTGTCACTATTTTCTTAAACTCCATATAGTTCACTACTTATCAAAAACTTATTTGAGGGACTCCCCGGTGGCTCAATGGTTAAGAATCCGCCTGCCAATGCAGGGGACATGGGTTCGAGCCCTGATCCGGGAAGATCCCACAGGCTGCGGAGCAACTAAGCTCATGCGCCACAACTACTGAGCTTGCGCTCTAGAGCCTATGAGCCACAACTACTGAGCCAGAGAGCCACAACTACTGAGCCCACGTGCTGCAACTACTGAAGTCCACATGCTTAGAGCCTGTGCTCCGCAACAAGGGAAGCCACCGCAATGAGAAGCCCGCACACTGCAACGAAGAGTAGCCCCCCCTCGCTGCAACTAGAGAAAGCCCACGTGCAGCAACAAAGACCCAACGCAGCCATAAATAAATAAATAAATAAAATTTATTTTTTAAAAAAAAACTTATTTGAGCAGAACAATCAGCATTTCTGAAAGACTGGCTGAAAGATATGCAGTCCGTCTGTTTCACCACTCTACATGTTCAGTTATCTGTGCCTGGATTAAGCCAGGAGAGGGCTACTTGTCTGGACCACTATTTTTTGACTCCCCAAAGAATAATGCCTATTGAATTACACTTGATGTTCTGCCAGCTACCTACAATGAGAAGACTTTTAAAAAATAGTCTTTGAGACTGTTCGCTGTTTTTACTGTACCCATGGGGAAAATTTCTCTTGAGTCTCAGCTTTAGGATTCTAAGGATGTCTTCTGAGCAAGTGGTTTGTTTTAATCTTATGACCCTGTGAGTAGCATAAGTGCTTTTATTTCCCTCTTTGTATTTGCTACTAGAATGCATGAGCCCAGATTTGTGGCTCATCTCTACTGAATATATTTTGTGTACTAACCTCAGTTCTGGATTAATCTTATTTTCTTTTCTATCGTCATTTTTCTTATGATACAATTTCTTCACCCATTTATATTATATGAATTTTTGTAAGCCATAAATTAAAAATAAAGTGATGTGAATTAAAATTATACTCACTAATGATAAACACTGGCATTTGTCTCTTCACCCCTTGAGCGTTATTGCTGTGTCTTGAATTGTCTTTGAATGAGTCTTATATCAGTTGTATCTGCAGACAGAAAAACCCAAAGCAAAATAGGCTTTGTGGGCTATGTTCCTATTTGAGGTTTCAGATCATGATATTATCAGTTTTCTGATTTAAAAAGTTGTACTCACTGGGCTTCAGCCGTCTCCCTCTCCCTGAAACCAAAGAACCTCATCCTTTATCTATTTCACATGTTGAACTTATGCCTAGATTTTGTTTGCAAAAACGATTCTGCTAAAAAAAAAAAAAAAAAAAGGAATAGAAGGTGTTCGAAAATCCCTGCTTTTGAATGAAATAATGCCATTTGCAGCAACATAGATGGATCTAGAGATTATCATACTAAGTGAAGTAAGTCAGAACAAGGAAGACAAACACCATATGATATCACTTTTATGTGGAATCTAAAATATAATGCACATGAACTTATTTACAAAACAGAAACAGACACAGACATAGAAAACAAATTTAGGATTACCAAAGGGGAACGGGGTTGGAGGAGGGATAAACTAGGAGTTTGGGATTAGCAGATACATACTACTATATATAAAATAGATAAACAACAAGGTCCTACTGTAAAGTACAGTGTACTGTATTCAATATAAACCATAATAGAAAAAATATATATGTATAACTGAATCACTTTACTGTACACCAGAAACTAACACAACATTGTAAATCAACTATACTTCAATAAAAGAATTTTTTTAAGTGAAAAAGTCCCTGCCTTAGAATTTCTCAGTTCTAAGACCTATTGTAAACATTTACTAATTTTACACATACACACACATACAGTCCTATGAAATGGAGCACTGAAGATGTGTATTCAATGGGAAATTATCAGAAAACCATGCATAAGGAACTGATAGCAATTTTTATTTTCTCCTTCCCCGATAGAAAATTCTTAACCTCAAGTCAGACGAACACATATTTAAATTTCTGAAGGCAAAATTTGGATTTGGAGCGACAAGGTATGACTGAATTTAAAGTCTGTGTTTGCTTTTTGTATTAAATCAGCAGGGTCTTTAAAATGTAAGTTAACAGTTCTTAAGTTCAGGCTTATTTTGAGGAAAAGTTGGTGGTTGACTTATCTTGTACTGAATTTAATACTTTGCTTTCCCTTTGTTTCCTAGAGATTTTGATGCAAACCTGTATCTGTGTGAAGAAGCATTTGGCCTTCTGCCTTTTAATACATTTGAAAGGCTTTCAGATACTCTGCTTTTTTATGCTTATATATTTGTTCTGTCCATCACAGTGATTGCAGCATTAGCTGTTGCCTTCCGTAATCTCAGGTATGGCATATTTCAGAAATCTAATTCTATGCTTTAATGAACTTGTTCTGTGTTGCAGAAAAATTGCTAAATTGAAAATGAAAACATCAGATACAGAACAGAGTACAGTCATCTTAAAGGGGGAACGTGCCCAGGTTAGCGTGGACTGTACTCTAAGTTGGTAAGGGTGGAGTAGTTAAGAGACAGTAAAAAGTAGTAGATGCCATGCACACAGGTCTGGGTTGAAGTCCTGGCTTGCATACTTGGGAACAATGTGATCTTTGAGCCAGTTACATAACCCTTCATTATTTCCATTTCCATTTCTGTAGAATGAGAGCACCAAGAGTACTTACTCTACAGGGTTTTGTGAGAAATAAATAAGTGAAAATTACATAAAGTACTTAAAGCAGTGCCTCATGCGTAGAGTATATTGTGTAGATTTTAGCTATCATTAGCAAGTGTTATTATTATTGAATTGTAGTCTTTATGTTTTGTTCCCATTATTAATTTCCTGTGTTTTTCTACCTTTCTTTCTCCAGCTGCCTTTTTTATTTCTCATGAACTGTCAAGAGTTAACCATTGTTTATTTGTTTTGTTACATCTTGTTTAAGGGCTTATAAAGTTGGAATGGACCATAATTATTAGCATCTACTAAAAGTCTTAAGTATATTAGTTGACAGTTTTTTAAAACTTAGCATGTCTGCTAATCTACTTAAAAGAGAAAGTCAGGGAGTATGAAGAATACCTACCTATCAAGCTGATGGAGGTTTTTGCATTTACTATCCATGTTAAATTGAAAGAAAATTAAGTGTAAGAAGTTGAAGCTACTGTCATTTGTGGAAAAGTAATGAAGCCCAGAAGGAAACCCTTTTCCTGTGTAGTTACCTTGCCAATTAAGGTGCTGGTGAGCTGTGATTCGCAGCCACCGGAGAGCTGTGCTGGGAGAAAGTCATTACAATGAGCCCAGATCAGTTGGGGTGTTTTATGATTATTAAGAATGAAGCAACATTGAACCATGAAGCTATTTCATTGACTATAAACTATCTTAGTATCTTTCAGAAGTGTTCTTTTTATACCGAGTCCAAGATAAAAATTTAGCCCCATGAAAATAGATGGAAATTATTCTAGACAGTGTAACTTAATATTATTGCAGACACACCAGGTGTCGACAGGACTCTAGACAGCATGCAAAGCAGGAAGTTCAGTTGGCCTGCAGTGTTGTGTGAAAATGTCTGCCATGCTCAGTGTGAATCTATGGGCTGTCCTTGGAAGCTTATTTGGTATATGATTATAGATAAAGATTTTACCAGGTAGGGATATTAGGACTTTATTAGAGGAAAGCACTACATTAATTAAAGTCATTTAAGAATTATAGTGTCTCAATGTGAATTAACGTCTAAGTAATTTGAAGGATATATTATCAATGCCAAGTATTTAAAGTATTTCTACTTTCTAGTACTAGGAAGGATGGTACCGTTACGTTTATACACCACATCTACATTAGTGTGCGGTATATAACTGAAAAGGATACCCTGTTCTGTACTCATGGGATTAATAGAGCTTTCCAGCTCAGTTGTGGGCACTGGGAGAGGTGTTGCAGAATTCTCCCAGGTATCAAGGGAGGATGAGAGGGTATGTTCTTGTCTGGAGTAATCTTTTAGTATCAATGGAAGCCAGAGTTTGGGTTGTGATATATAACGTTTAAGTAAAGATTATCACCAGTGGTGAAAATTACCATAGAGTATCGTTTTAATTTTCTTATGTATCTAGGGTGGTGTAAAAGAGGATTTCCAGGAAATAATAGGTCTATAGTTACATGGAAGCACTGTACATATCCAAGTCTGTTGGATTTGTGTGAAGGATAAGTGGGGCCTTTATAGAAGTATTATTTTTATCCTAAACTGGCAGCCCTTGCTGTTGTTTCCTTTTCCCCTTGACAACAAATTGTGCAAATCTGAACCCACTCATCCATCTCAACATCATTCAAGTGGGGACAACCAGACAGTACGTGCTTCCCAATGTGATGCAATATGGAATACATCATATCCCCGTGAAGTGTACTTGCCAAAATAAATGACCTTGACTCTAATAATTAACCTCTAGATCTAATTACAAGTTTATAAGAAACATGGGAATAGAGAAATATATTAAATGGCACCACGAGGAGACAATCAGCCAAATCCAGAAGGTAGGAACAGTTATAGGACAAGTGATGCATTTTCTTCAACGAGCAAATGCCCTTAAAAGTGGGGATGGGGGAGTACTTTTATTGATTGAAAGATAATTTAAAGAGACGTTGATGAAATGCAGTATGAAAGCTTTGGATCCTCATTCAAAGAAACCACCTGAAAAAAGCTATTGCAATAAATAGAAAATAGAACGTGAACTGGGTGTTAGATGATGTTGAAGGGTTATTGTTAATTTTATTGCAGTCATCTTAATGTAGCCATATTTGATTTTTAAAAATCACGTTAGGGTACTTCTCTGGTGACGCAGTGGTTAAGAATCTGCCTGCCGATGCAGGGGACACAGTTCGAGCCCTGATCTGGGAAGAACCCACATGCCGCGGAGCAACTAAGCCCGTGCGCCACAACTACTGCGCCTGCGCTCTAGAGCCCGCAAGCCACAATTACTGAGCCCGCAAGCCACAATTACTGAGCCCGCATGCCACAACTACTGAAGCCTGTGTGCCTAGAGCCTGTGCTCCGCAACAAGAGAAGACACCGCAGTGAGAAGCCCGCACACTGCAACGAAGAGTAGCCCCCGCTTACCTCAACTAGAGAAAGCCCGTGCGCAGCAACAAAGACCCAACGCAGCCAAAATTAAATTAATTTTAAAAAATCATGTTAGACATATGTAATGAGGTATTGTGGTAGGTTAAAAATGTGATCATTGGTTCGTAAAGGAACTGAATTCCAAGTTTATGGATACATTTTTACTTCTTATTTGTAAAAACTAGAAAAATATGAGTAACTACTATGACATCTCTAAAGATCTCTTGTAGTTTCAGTGATTCCAAAATTATACATTCTTTGCTATCTCTTATAATTGAAAGGATTAAAGGACTTTAAGGTTTTGCTTAAATTAAAATGAAATTTGTTCAATTTTAGTTACTCTAATTATTTTTTTTTTACTCTAATTATTAATGCATTTATATTATGACACTTTTAGCCTCATAAACAAATTCAAAATTGATCAGAGCTGATTCACTTTATCTTAGGGAAATAAAACATTTCTAAATATATGAAGGCATAGGTTTCTTGTGTCTTCCTTTTTTTTTAGTTAGTTGTTATTTTTGGCTGCGTTGGGTCTTCATTGCTGTGTGCAGGCTTTCTGTAGTTGCGGCAAGCGGGGGCTACTCTTCCTTGCGGTGTGTGGGCTTCTCATTGCTGTGGCTTCTCTGCGGAGAATGGGCTCTAGGCACGTGGGCTTCAGTAGTTGCTGCACATGGGCTCAGTAGTTGTAGCACGCGGGCCCTAGAGCGCACAGGCTTCAGTAGTTGCGGGGCGTGGGCTTAGTAGCTGTGGCGCGCAGGCTCTAGAGCACAGGCTCAGTAGTTGTGGCGCACGGGCTTAGTTGCTCCGCGGCATGTGGGATCTTCCCAGACCAGGGCTGGAACGTGTGTCCCCTGCATAGGCAGGCGGATTCTTAACCCCTGCGCCACCAGGGAAGTCCTTGTATCTTCTTCTTTAAGAAAGATTTAACTAAATCAAAATTAGTTACCCAGCTTTAATTTTTGTGTATGTACTATTTTATGCAGTTATTCTACAAATCAGCAATCCATGTATAAAATGGGAGAGTACACAATCGGCCTGAAACCAGAAACTGCCTACAATTTAATACATACGATTCTGTTCGGATTCTTGGCATTGAGTACAATGAGGTATTTTTGTCTTATCTGTTTATTTTTTTATTTGACCACTCTTTACCTGACATAGTTTAGCAATATAATTTGCAAACTGATGATCATGTTAATTAATGATTATGGTTCCCATAAAAATGTCCTTGTTTACTATCTTCTCCCAGTACAAAATATTATTTATAACCAGTATTTTTCCTAATTACCAATATTCCTCTACTTTTACTTATATGATGGTTCTCAAAAGGCAATGGAATTAATAAGTAACTCCTTGGCAACGGTTTCTGCATAGTTTTAGTAAGATTTTACTATCACAAATAATACAGCTGTCTTTACAGCTGTCTCAGACTCCAGGTTTCTACACACCTAGCACTGTTGACCTTTGCCTGCTTCTCTTCTTACAGAATGAAGTACCTCTGGACATCACATATGTGTGTGTTTGCATCATTTGGCTTATGCAGCCCTGAAATATGGGAGTTACTTCTGAAGTTGATCCATCTTTATAACTCAAAGAGGGTCAGTGCTATCTCTTTTTCCATTTCATTTTTATGACTTCTAGTATTTCTTTCATTATCAATTCTGTTGGTTTTGGTTTTTTTTTCAGTTGTCCATACATCAGTTTGATAAAATGGATACTAAAATTTAAAGCTAAAAATAACTGATACATTATGATTTTATAAGGAATTATTTTTAAATGATTTTATGTTTAATTTTAGCTTGATTTTCTAAATCATTTTTTTTCCAGACCATAAGTTAGATATGTTCATTATACAGAATTTGGAAATACTGAAAAGCACAAAAAGGAAAATTAAAAATCACCAGTAATCCCATTATCCAGAGTTAACGCTATTATTATTATTGTTAATTATTATAATATAAACATAATTACTACTAAGTGTACAGTAATGATTAATGGCCCATAAGTGCAGTTCTGGGTTGTTCTGCCCTATAAATTCACTAGGTGGCAATATGGTAGGAGCTACAAATAGCTTATGAATGATTGACTCAGTTGTCTTGCATATCGGAGACTCATGCTCTGTTAAATTATACTTCTGTTGTTTAAAAAAAAATGTATTTACAAAGCAAAAATGGAAAAGCAAAAATATTCCTAAACACTTGTAATCTAAATAATGTCTTTCTTATATAGATATGTATAATGCGATATTCAATACCGATATTAATACTGCTGTATCTGTGCTATAAGGTAAGGCTGATTGTCCTCATTCCTGTCTTTAATCTATTTAGCAGAATAATTGCTTTGACTCAGTGTACTTTGTGTGTCATCGGTAGAGTGGTTTGCAGAACTTACAAATACTTACAAATACCTACTTAGCTTCTTCTTATGGCAGTTGACATTGATAGGAAGAGTGATGTACTTCCCAAAATGGGATTTAACAGGTAAAAACATTATAACAAAAAAAACTACAATTTAATTATTCTAATTAATTTTGGTTTTGACTTACTAGTCAGCTGATGCAAATTCTGAAAATAAAGATGTTTTCAGACCTGTTTTGAGGTGAATAAAGGAGAAAAATTAGTTTTCCCTGTTACCTGCGTTTTATAGAGTTAAGATCCTAAAATGCATCTTACTTTAACCTACATATTTTATTAGATGCTTAAAATCATCTTTGTAAGAGGGCTGGGCACATATAAATACAGTCTAAGTTTAGCCTTGTTATGTCCTTCAGTTTCAGTAGGAAATAAAGAAATTCTTCATATTCTCAGTTGACTAATTTCTGAAACAGCATTAACTGTGTTTCAATTCTGAGACTCCTCCATACGAGACAGTGAGTCTTTCATCACATCTTTGAGATTTAGAGGCTTGAATTGTTACCTGGGAAGGTAGCTTGGATTGTTTTATCCAGTTGAGCTCTTATGCTCTCTTTTTAAAAAAAAATCTTACACATTTTTTAAGTTTAGATTTTTTTTCTTCAAACTTCATTTTAAGGTAGAACAATGGATTTCAAACTCTACTGTGTATAGTTCCCGATTTGGGAGGGCAGCTAAAGGGAGTGGGGAGGCGGGTGGGACTCTCCTACAGAAAGGGTCAGCTATGGCAGCTCAGCTTCTGAGTTTATTTGCTTATATTTTCATGTAAGATTTTATTTGAAGCAAGGGTTTTAGGCTAAAAGAAATGTTTTATAGTCACTGTTAGATAATTCTATTGTAAATATTTCAAAAAATTATGTTCTATCGTGTTCCTATCTATCAAAACATTTGCTGTTATGGGTGGACCACTGTGCCAACTCCCAGATACTAGGAAACATAGAAATAGGTCATTTCTGCCACCATGCCTCTGGGAATTTTATTGCTCTACGGTAAATAAATGAAACTTCTTACAAACATCTGGAAAGCAACAATTAAGGATTAGGCAGAGTATATGTTTAATGATGAATGAGGTAGCTTTATTACACATTGATTCTGAGGGATAAAGCACCCTCCTCACAGAAAAGATGCAGCTCGTCATCATTCCTGTCTCACCACTAAAGACATACACACACCGTAACAGTCTTTTCCCACTGTCTCTGTGTGTAGGCTGAGTTCCTTTATGTCTCAAATATTTATTTGAAAATTTGTTGATTTTTTAATAGCTACTTGAGGACTTAAGTCTCTTGTTCTTGATAACATTGAGGAAGGACATTATAGAAGAAATAAACAAGCAGCATCAGTATCACCTGCGAACTTGTTAGAAATACAGATGTTTGGGTCCTACTCCAGACCTGCTGAATCAGGAGCTCTGGGAGTGGGGTCCAGTGATCCGGGTTTTAACCAGCCCTCCAGGTGGTGCTAATGCACCATCAAACTTGAGAACCCCCTGCAGAGAACAGGGATTCTCAGCATCGGCACTGTTGACATTTTGTCTAGATAATTCTTTGTCTTAGGAGCTGTCCTGTGCATTATAGGACACTTAGCAGCATCCGTACCTTCTACCCACTACATGCCAATAGCACCAACTTCCAGTTGTGACAATCAAAAATGTTTCTAGACACTGCAAAATGTCCCCTTGCGGGTGTGGCAGAATCCCTCCCCCAACCCCTCTTGAGAACCACTGCTGTAGAAGAACCAATGATAGCACTGAAAAGGCCATCATTTCCTCAGGGAATCTTTGTAGATGTACCCTGAGTAGGAGAGTTAGTAGTAATTCTGAAGAATCCTTCCAAAGACAGGTGGCCTCGCCTCTCTCAGTATTGGGCTTCAGGAGAAATCCTAACACATCCAGCTTTCACTGTATAAAATAGTTAACGTATTTCAGCTTCTCAAAACTGTATTTGTGTTTTATAAAATACAAAATCACAAAGAAAATAAAGATCTTATGTATATTAGGGGTTACCCTAAAACTGAATATGTTTTCCAGCTATTGAACAGATGTATCTGTAAGAAATACGAACTAATATTTCAAAGCCTGATTTAAGTTTTACATAGCACTTATAATGAGGATTTCAAATTTTCTTGTTCATAGTACCTATTTTGCTATATGTCTGCTTAGGATAATCCTGTTTAAAAGGGAAAAGTATGTGCTAGTCTCCACTCTAAAATCAAGAGTTTAATAAAATTATTGCTCTCGTGTTAGTTAACTTATTTGGATACCTAAAATCTCATATAAACTACTGCTGATCATTTAGGAACAGCATTTAGTTAATTCAACATTTGTTTTCACATTGTTTAAGAAGTTTATCATAAGACTGTGTTACCAGATATTAACATTTTCAGAATTAACAGCAACTTTCAAACTAGAAAAATATGTAATAACCATTGAATTCACAGATTTCAAAATATGTTTTATATGAAAATAATTAAAATATCATTTAAAAGTTGGTATTCTATTGTTATCAAAATTAATAGGGATAATGGGTAATTCGAATCTTACAGAGGTATCATTTAATCAGTAATTTTTATTACATTTCTTCTGAAACCTAGGACTAATAGTGCTGACACCTGATTTTCTGTCACCAGCACCAGCAATTTTCCTGATTTACCCACCCAGGAGACAAGATATGAATGAGTAGTAAAAATGGCCAAAGATGAGAAGACAAGATAAGAAAGTGATGGGGATTAAAAAAACAGCCATAGACCAGTCAGGTGCCACTTTGCTTCTAGTTAGTGTTTCTTAAATAAAAAGATTATACTTGCAACGTTAATGAAGTGTAGATACATTATCACTGGGCTTCTATTCCAATATAGGAAATGAGTTCTGCAGTTCACCTTAGCATGTAGTTAGATGATCAAGTCTTTTTAGCCAACTGCCATTTGATAAAACAGTGAACATTTAATTAATTGTTGAATTAAACAGACAAGTTATATTAGAAAAGCAGTGGATTCAGAGTGTATTTTTACATTATATCTGCATAGCTTAAGTTACTCAAGTTGAGTAGGAGGCACCAGTGGCATAAATATAATACTCAGATGTACCAGATTTTCCTGGACTGTCCTACTTTCAAATATTCTTCTCTCCCTTTGTACCTGTAATTATGTTAATATTCATCAAACAATTTGTCCAGATTTCTAGTTTAAACAATATAATCACCATATCACACAATGAAAAGTTTCCAGTTGTGACTCTGCCACTCTGATCTGAGCAACTCAGGTTATCTCTCTCTCTGAGCCGAGGTCTCCAGACTAGTAAAATGAAAAATAAATAACCATGGTGATGATGCCTTCTGCGTCATCTTTCTCCCTGAGGAGTTGTGAGGATAAAATGAGATTCTGTATTCCAAAGCATTTTTGCAGCTCTAAAATGGTGCTGTCTTTTACAGGGTACATTCTACATTTAAAGATAAATTACATGAAGTTAGTCACATTTTTCTCATATCCTGTGAACTTTCTCATGGTTGCTATTCCTGTCTTATCCAAATTAATGTTTTACTAGATATTAACACCACATACAACTGCATTTTTATTAGTGTAAAATAAAAGCTCATTTTTTAAAGTTGGCAACACCTCTACTTCTAATTAGCTCCAGCTCACAATAATTTTGGAATCTTTTCTCAGACTTTATCTCACTTACACTAGAAGGTTGACTGCAGAAGTGAAGTAGTTCTAATATTCCAGTTACCATGTTTATTTAGTTCACAAGTTATATGCAGTTTCTCCTTTTTCACTTTAATCTTAGTGATAGTTGTGGGTCTGGGGGTGGATTTTGGTTTTGTTTAGTTTTGTTTTTAATTTCAGTTCTGGCCAGGAATGATGGATGAACTCTCCGAGTTGAGAGAATTCTATGATCCAGATACAGTGGAGCTGATGAACTGGATTAAGTAAGAGGATTTTTTTTTTTTTAACTTTTAAATTTAAAGTGCCTTTGAAGAGTCACTGTAGACCTCATTTGGTTTTTGGTTTTTTGGTTTTTTTCTGAATCTAATTATGAAGATACATTCATTCTCAAGTTTTTCTTTAAAACTCTATATTTGCAAATAATTTCTTTCCATTCAAAAAATATTCTCTAACCACAATCCCTTGAAGAAGGGAAAGTACCAATATGGAGAGGGAAACAGAATCAGAGGATGCATTTCAAACCAGTGACAGCAATGGAAATAAAGTTTTATATTCTCTGCCAATTTTATCTTTGTCATTTCTTTCATTTTAATACCATTCAGATTTTCTATTAATACTGACACATAAAATATTCTTTCCTTGTTAATCACTTAAAAATTAGACTGTAAAGTACAGTTAATTACAGTCATACTAGCTCAGTGCAGATTTCATTTTAACTAATCATATTGCCCAAGATTAGGTCTAGAGAAAATTTAAAATTCAAAAGCTAGAGCTTTTCCTTTCTTGAACATCATAATGCTTTCATGTTATATTGGTTTTTATTTTTGCCTGCACGGTTGCTTTGCCTCAGCATTCAGCATCAGAATGAGACTTGTGTTTTTCAAAGTTTTGGTAATGAAACCTGCCTCCCACCAGCAAAAATAAACTTTTTTATCCAGAGCAGCATTCCTATGCCCTGTAATATTGTATTTCCCTATTTTATAACCAAAAAGCAGCAGTGTAATTATTCACACTTAAACAGGTGTCGCAAATCTTATGTGACATATTCTGAAAGCATCGGCTGTATTGTCTCCATCACTTAGAATTTTAGTAGCCATATTGGCACTTGCTGGTGACTAATGTTTACTAACCAGTACAGTTGAGCACTGCTTGTGTATTAAGAGATGGTAAATGTTTGATAGCTTAGGTCTCTTGAGTACAATACATGGATTTTATAGAGATTTGTATCTAAAATACATATGTGGCTTTGGTCCCAATGTTGGACTGGGTTGACTAGATGCAATAAGTTTTCATATATTTTCAGTGCTGAGAATACGAAGTAGTGCTTTGTCTTTATTTATTTAACTTTAAATCATGGCAGACAATTATAGAGTAAGTAATTCCTTCAGTATTTATTGTGTAAGGGAAAAGAGGGTTATTCATATAAAGAAAAGCTAATTACTTTTGCATTAGCTATAGTCAACTGGAAATTTATGACGTGCATCTGAAGGTGAGGCTGATATTTTCTATTTTTCAAATTGCACCATTGATAGGAATGGTGTAGGGTACCCAGTCTGGTAGAATCCTGAAGGTGGCAGATCTTCTGGATCTACTTGGATTGGCATTTTAAAACATCTCACCTCTACTCCCCAGCCTTTTAGGAATTAGTTGTAGTGTCATTAAAATTTTATCCTAGCAGAGTTGTCTTTGGCTGTGTCAGACAGGATATACTTTTTGTAACGCCTTTATTTTCATGCTTTTGCTCACAGAAAATTATTTAAAATAACATTTCTGGTTCTAAAAAATAATGGATGAGAGCTTATTCCATGTGTAAAGAAGATAATCTTTTACTCTGCATTTGGGGAAGTGGTCTTTGTTCTTACATTCTCCTTTTACTAACAGTTCTTCTCCCTGTATGTAGACTTACTCTTTTCACCTTTTAAAAATTCTCAGCAACTGAAGGATTTGTATTGTTCCAAAAAATTGGTTCTATTGTGATCTAATCTTGCCTGTTCTCCCTTCAAAGTCTTCAAATCTAAATTATTGTTTTTGCAAAATAGCTGCTAGGCATGTTTGTGAAATAAGCTTAAGTGATGATGAATGTATGCCAAAATAGAGTCTGTTTAGACACGAAGTGTATTTGTTTAAATCAACATTTAAATCAGCTCTGGTCTGTAGACTTCAATTCCAAACACAAGTGCATGCATTTATTATTCTTTTAACCTGCCCTGATTTCTTCTGTTTTTAAAACATAAAATATGACCTTCTACTTTCACTCCACTACCTTGATTAGTCACACAGTGTTTGTGATATTAACAGGTCTGAGATGTGCTAGAGAAAAGGCTGTGGGCTAAGGATACATGGAGTGTATCTGAAAATCTGTTTGAAATTGTCTAAGGGCAGCAGCCAGACCTCTGGTCCCCACCCAGCACTGTTGGTGAGGGACACCTCCTCCCCATCCTGTCTGCTTCTGTTCTCAGATAACCAAAGTGATACACTCACATCTGTCCTTTGTCAGGGCGGTCGTGAGAGCATCTATTGGGGTGGGAGCGCAGCTTCCCTTACAGGATGGCTGCCTGCCCTGCGGGATGAATGAGAACAAGGAACAGTGACCTGCAGAAACTCGAGGGGACACAAATGACCCTCCACTTTGGCACAGGGCAACTCTTGCGTAAAGTGTTGAGAAGAAGCTACTGCCATCTCCCAGTCTGCCTCGTGTACTTGATGCCGGGGCTCCATGCTCGATGCTTCGGGATTAAATTCTCTTTAATCAGCAAGGATCTTTTGTTGCAGTCAGGCCCCCAGAGTCTTCCCTGTGAGAAGCAGGGCGACATCTGCATGCCTTCCACAACCCCGGCCGGTGTGTTCACCGGGCTGGTTACCTGCCTTCCACGTTATACTGAGGTGCTGCACGCCCTGTTTTCCAGCAGATTTAAATGCACGTGTTCACATTAACCCCTTTTTACTGATGATGTTTCCTGAATACGAAGATTAAAAACCTGGTTTTTTGTTGTTTTCTTACTTTCCGGTATCTCTTTCAGCAAAACCCAGTTAGTACTTTTATAGGTTTTATGTGTGATTAGAAAGCACGTTTACTTCATCAAGGCCAAGTGCCACAGCAATTGGTAGTTCATACCTCGTTCCTTAGAGTGTTTCATTTTTGGCTCCTGAAACATTTCTTTGACATTGTGCAATTAAGATAGACTGTAGATTTGACTGTTTTGAAGTGTGACATTTTACCTACTTGGCTTTAGGAGATTTTCACTAGAAATAGTTTCTTTCCAGTGATGAAGCCTGCATGTGCAATATTTTCTCAGTGGGCCTGAGAAAATGGACCAAACTTCCTTCACATTTAATCAAAGCAGAGAGAATTACTGTATATTTTAAACATGATGTTGGTTAAGTTCAGACCTTAAATGCCTGTAAGCCTCTTTTATACTTAATGAATCATTTTGTGGCATTTGCATAATTCTATAAATTTTTGAAGTGTAGATAAAACAAATGTTCACATTATATTATAATGCTTAGTTTCCCCATTAGTTCAACAGTAATTAACTTGTTGAAGCTTAGAGCTTCAAGAATAAATGAGATTATTTGTTCAAAATGCCATCAGGTCTTCCTGGAATGACATTTAAATTATATAAGGTAAATCCATTTGACCTGTGAGTCCTTGTCATTATTTAGTGGCATTTCTTACAGAATCAATTGTTTGCAGGTTGGGCAGCCTGCTATGGAGTTTGGCAGAGAACTATAAAAACAAATTATTCTTTCATTTTATACATCATTTGTTCAAACATTGGTAAAAATTGCTTTGTTTTTCTATAATAGAGAAGTGTCATTCAGTGGTTAAAAGCACATTAGCTATTTTAGACACAGACCACAGACTGTGTCAGCAAAAGTATCTGTGAAGGAAGAATACCCATCATTACATCTGTCATACTGCATATTTTAAGTTAAAGACAAAGAATCCCTTCTCCCTTTGCCTACTGAGTTTACCACAGAAAATGTAAAATACTGTGAATCTAGGTTTTTAAAGTCTAGAAAATGTGATTTTTTTTTTTCATTTTGTTTCACTTTGCTTGTTTTACTTTTTGCATTTGCTTTACGGCTAAACTTAAATATTTAAGAGAGCAGTTAAATATCCCAGATTTACCATAGGGCTAGCATATAAAACCAAATCAGACAATCAAGTGAATAAACACCATCTCTAGTATGCTTGGAAGTCAGTCGTTGTCAAAGAAATATTATTATCTAATCCATGAGGGTACTTGTATTTTGCTATTTAAAATAAAACCAAGGACCTTTAGTGAAAGACTGTTAAAAATCCAGAGGACTGTAGCACCAGCAGTTGAGACGGATTGCGTTTCTTTTAAACTTCCTGACTTCACTAATGAGGCCAAACATTAAAACGTGTCACAATCGAATGAGCTTTGTTCCATTTTTCCCTCAACTCCTCTAAGTAGTCATGTGACATGACTTGCTCACCTGGTGATGGCGCTGTTGCCTTGGGGACCGTACCCACTGGGGCGGCAGGGAGCAGCAAGTGCTCTGAGAGCCTGCAGAGGAGAGAGGCCGTATTTACTGTGTCTGATGTGTTCCGTTTCCAGCATAGCTGCAGGCCCACAGAAAGCAGTCGTCAGTATGTGGTGGACTAACTATGGGCTTGTTTTGAAGTGTTTGCCTGTAATGAGAGCTGGGTCTATTAGCCAGTAAGCTTCTTGAAGACAGGGTATCACCAGCCCTGCACATAGTAGGCCCTCAGTAATAACTTTTGGCTGAATAAAGAATAACCTTATAACTCCCCAGCAAGCAGTTTAGGAATTTTGACATTTTAAACCTTTGTGAACTGTATAACTCATCAAAGTATTGTGATGACAGCCCAGGAAGGGGCGGGTGAAACCTTTGTCATTAGCCATGAATAGATAACAGGCCAGTCGTCTATCTCTGCCACAACTAGAAACAGCTCTGTGCATCTCCCTGATGCTGAATCCTGTTATATATTCAAAATGATGATGCTGAGACAGCCTAAAGATTTGAATGGATACTGTCAGCTCAGCTGCTGGATTTGTCGTTTGTGAAGAGAGACAGGTTTGGCACTCTTCGGCAGTAAGACTGTACAGACCAGGATGGTTCTCTCTCTGTTAGCTCTC
This sequence comes from Balaenoptera acutorostrata, assembly GCF_949987535.1. NCBI lineage: Eukaryota > Metazoa > Chordata > Mammalia > Artiodactyla > Balaenopteridae > Balaenoptera > Balaenoptera acutorostrata. The sequence goes on from NC_080082.1 coordinate 47,462,062, forward strand.
ACCTCTACCTCATGCTTTGCCAGACATGGAGGCCAGACTCATCTTCTCCCTGCATTCTAAATCTCTCTGGTTCAGAGGACCCAAAGGCAGCCACTTTGTGGCATTAGTTGTATAATTTATTGCAGTAGAATGGTTTGCGCCAGTTAAGAGTACACAGAAGGAAAGAAGCCTGGTTTGGAAAAATGGTGACGTTTTCTTTCATTTTATTTGTGCATATTTACCGTCTTCAGCAATTACGGTACGCTGTAAATGAGGGCAGCGTGGTATATATGGTACAGACTAAGCGTTCAGTAAGTAGTCGTTGAATAAAATGGCATTTTTATATAAACCTTTCACTAAGGAACTCAGTGCACCTCTTTTCATTTAAACCCTCCTATTTCCCTGACCACATGGGACACATGTCAAGAACTCCTTATAAATTGCTGGTTCAGGGGGACAGAGCAGACATCTATTTATGCCTGTGTTCCTGGGTCTGGTTGTCAGAATGATGACATCCTATGAAGCACAGCCAAGTTCTCATAAAAGTTTTTCTCTTGTAATCCATTCTGGGGTCTGACAGGAATAAGGGAGGGTGCAGATTGTGTCATTCCCTGTGTGCTCCTTGTAATTCTATCCACTTTTTTCCATCACTTAAGAAAGCTTATTGGAATTCGAGTGAACAAGAGTGTCATTGTTAGAAGATCTTGCATTTTCCAAAAGTAAATTACTTGTAACTGTTTCAGCTTGAGCTGTAGGATGCCTTGCTTGTAGACATCCAGAGGCCTTTGTTGGGTGGCATTCGTGCTGTAGTCTTAGCATTAAAATGGAGTAAGTAGAACATCCTCATGGAATATGTGAATATGATGAGGCTTCTCTTAGAAACTTGAACACGAGAGCAAGTTTCATGCCCTGATGTCCAGATACATTGAGGAGAACGGCCTGCTGTGGCTTTTTCTGCAAAGTATGTTGAGCTTTAATGATTTCACTTAGACTCCTTCTCAGAAAAACTATGTCCATCATTTTAACTCACCCTAGCAGCCATACACTCCTTGTTCTTAAAACAAGAAGGGTGAATATATCTTGCAGTATTCCTACTGGGCCTGCATCAGAAATTCTGCCCTGAGGAGAGTCCATGGAACAGCCGTTACGTTCTTCACAATAAAATGACACCTTGTTGATTTGCAGGTGGCTCCCAGGTTTTAAAAAAAATGGAAGGGAATTAAATGAACTACTAAGATTCTTTTTTTCTGGGGGAAAAGGAAAAATGCTTTCACAGAAATCAGGAAGTCTTTCCTTGGCCCTCCATCACTGTCCCTCGCATCCCATGGGGAGGCAGAGAATCACAGCTTGGTGATAATTGGAAAGTGAGATCTTAATTTAATATCAGAATACCCTGTGTTCCTTAAGATGTATGTAGTCTTTCGTAATCAGGACTAAAGGAAAGGAATACATAAAATACTTCTGCTTCCGCATCAGAAATATTGTACATCTTCATACTGAGTATGATAAGATAATAAGACATCTGCTAGTTCAGAATCTTCTTTCCGTGTTCTTTTGTTTTTACTAATTCTTTTTTTCTAAAAAGTAATTTATAGTAATATCTGTGATCTTTTTTTCTTGTTTTAACCAAAAACCCTTGGAATTGACTCATGGCAACTGCAGTTTCTGGCTTTATAATTTGTTTTACTCTAGGCAGCCTTTTTAGTTAAGTTTAATACAAAAAGCCCTGGCAGTCTTCTAAGGCCTCGTGTTAGAATCTGCCTCTTTGCAACAAGAGCAGGAGAGGGTTGTGGGTTTTAGCCTAGAAGACTCAGGAGATACCCACATCCTAAGACAATTCATTATTAGAGTAAACCCATCAAAACAGTAAATCAGAAGCTTCCCAATCATTGTCAAAAACAGATATGAAAAATTTCATTAAACAGTTTGAGTGCAAATCAGAATCTCGAGCAGCCTCCTGTGTTTTTCCCGACTCATAGCCCTTCCTAACATAGCTGGGTGATCCTGAGTGTGTGATATTATCTTCGTGGAAGCCTTAACAGTGAGGTTAATTTAGACTCTAAAATCTTTTTTTTTTTTAACATTTTTATTGGAGTATAATTGCTTTACAACGGTGTGTTAGTTTCTGCTTTATAACAAAGTGAATCAGCTATACATATACATATATCCCCATATCTCCTCCCTCTTGCGTCTCCCTCCCACCCTCCCTATCCCACCCCTCTAGGTGGGGTCACAAAGCACCGAGATGATCTCCTTGTGCTATGCGGATGCTTCCCACTGGCTATCTGTTTACATTTGGTAGTGTATATATGTCCATGCCACTCTCTCACTTCGTCCCAGCTTACCCTTCCCCCTCCCCACATCCTCAAGTCCGTTCTCTGGTAGGTCTGCGTCTCTGTTCCTGTCTTGCCCCTAGGTTCTTCATGACCTTTTTCTTTTAGCTCTAACACTCCAAGGAAGGCTGTGTTTGCTGGAAGCATGCAGTTACTGGCCGGCGTCAAGCTGTGCACGGGAAGGACCTTAACCAACCACCCGCACTACGAGGACAGCAGCCTGAGAGAGCGAACCAAAGCGGTGAGCGCCTCTCCCGACTCTTTGTGGGGCAGCAGCGGGCTGGCCCATGTCTGGTAAAGCCGGGGCTCCTGCTGCCTGCGGGTTATGAGGGGAAGGCAGAGCTGAAGTGCCCGTCAGGACTTGCGTCTCCAGGCTCTAGACCTTGGCCTGCCCCGTCTGTTAAAGGCATGCTGTTTCGGCCTCTGTTCCTCTCGGGTAGAAGAGTAAACTGAGGAGGAGAACACCTTGAGATGTACAGGGCAGAGTGTTAGAGGACAGTCCTCAGAGCTTTGGACTGCAGAGAGAAGGAAAGGGGGAGCGGCATACTGGTCACATTTTTTTTTTTTTTTTTTAAATTTTTTATTAATTAATTAATTTATTTTTTTTGGCTGTGTTGGGTCTTCATTTCTGTGTGAGGGCTTTCTCTAGTTGCGGCGAGCGGGGGCCACTCTTCATCGCGGTGCGTGGGCCTCTCACTGTCGCGGCCTCTCTTATTGTGGAGCACAGGCTCCAGACGCACAGGCTCAGCAGTTATGGCTCACGGGCCCAGTTGCTCCGCGCCATGTGGGATCTTCCCAGACCAGGGCACGAACCCGTGTCCCCTGCATTGGCAGGCAGATTCTCAACCACTGCGCCACCAGGGAAGCCCCCGGTCACATTTTTTAATAGGCTGTTTCGCGTGCGTGCGTGCGTGCGTGCGTGTGTGTGTGTGTGTGTGTGTGGTCAACACAGCCACACAGTTAAAAAAGCTCAGAGCATGCAAAAGAGAAAAAGTCTCCATCCCACCCCTGTCTTCCAGCTACTGGTTCCCCTCCCAGGAGGCAAATAACATTACCAGTAATTTTATGTATATACAAGTGTGTGTGTGTGGAGATATACATGAATTCATATTCTTTTCCCCCCTTTTTACAAAAGAACTAATTACATCTTGCTTTTTTTGGCACTTCATGTATTTTGGAGATCACTCCATGTCAGCATATCGACAGCTTCCTTGCCATTTTTAAAGCTGCATATAATATTTTGTTAACATGGATGTGGCAAATTTTATTTGACCGTTTAGGTTGTTTCCCTGTCTTCTGCAATTATACAGCAATTTCCCAAATGAGACGCCTGTGTAAGCATCGCTCTGCACAGGCACAAAGTGTCTGTCCACACATGAGGTTCTTAGAAGTGAAGTTGCTGGGTCACAGGGTGTGGGCATTTGTAATCGAGGTAGAATTACCAAGTCTGTATGAATTATGCCAGTTTACACTCCAGTCAGTGCTACAGAAGTGTACCTGTCTTAGTCCTCGCCAGCAGTGGTTTCAAACTTTTTAATGTTTTATATCAGTCACTTCTTAATCTTGGTGGCTGAAAATTTGTTGAAAAGTCTTGTTTGGGGGGTGAGATTTAACTAGCCTAAAAGTAAATGATTTTTACTAAATACTCCATTTTTAAGAGAATCGTCTTAACATAGATTTCCTGCTAAAATGGGAATTTTTCAACTAGCCCAAGTGTTCCAGATGGCCCTGAGTTAGCTAGAGGAAGAGGGGAGGGTACCTGGATCAGCAGACCCCAGAGTTCAGCTAGGAGGTGGCCACCCCTTTGACTCGAGAGGGATGCAGATAGAGACACGTCAGAGGCACGGGGAGTCCTGTGTTCCGTCCTCTTCAAGATCCAGTCCCTGCCTAGGTGCTGAGTTTTATGCCCTAAAAACTGATAATCTTGAAGGTCCTAGTGCCCTTCTTCAGTCATGACCTTCAGATCCTTGGAATGCCTTAGTCTGAGGCTGGTGCTGGACTGCAGGCAGGATGACCTCGCAGTGTTAGCCGTAGAAGCAGATAACCCCCCACCATTTCAGCATAGCCGTTCAGACCTGCTGACCTGAACCCAGGTTCAGGCTCTCAGAGCCCAGTCTCTTAAGTCAGAGACATATCATTAGAAATCAGTGGGTGACAAAGGAAGCAGCACCTCTCTTCATTACCCCTCCCCCAACACACACACACACACCATTCTACCTTTCCCAGCGCCAAGTCCCAGGATATAGGCCACTCACCATCTGCGTGTATTCACTTAAGGTGTGTGAAGCTGGTGGTGACTGGGAAGGCGTGCCTCCTGTTGAACTGCCACTGGGCGCTGCAAGTTGCTCTTCCTCCAGGAAGGACGAGAGAGAGAGATAAAGTGTAGGGTCTCCTGGTCAAGCTGAGTGCAGCAGGACAGCAGTAGAGCAAGGGTGCTGCCCCTGTCTGGGGCCAGGGACCCTATGGGGGTCCTGTTCCCCAACTGCCACTCTCAGAAGCTGGGTCTCCTTACAAGTATCTGTGCCTCCAGACTGTACCACCACCCCTAATGGACCCTTTTAGTCTAAAGGTCCCCTTTTTAAAGGCAGAGACTGTGTCTTATTTACTCAATCGCATTATTTACCTTGGTGAAACATTCTTAGAATTGGCATCTACTGATGAATATATTCATAACTCAGTACATCCTAAATCCAAATCTCTTTGGCGTCTAAATCCAAATGTATTCAGCATGACGCACTCTCCCCCATCCCAACAACTTTTTTTTTTTTTTTTTGGGAATTTCTCACACACACTCCAGGACTACAGGTGACTGAGCGACCTGCACAGGAAGAGGCGGGGGAGCTGGGTGTCTGCGATTAGGCTCAGCCCCTGTGGGAGGTTGCAGCAATAGATAGTCCTTGACGAACTTCCCAGCAGTTAAGTGATATTTTGCCCTATTCCATTTTTATCTTGTTTTGAAGGTCTATCAGATATATGCAAAGAGGGCCCCAGAGGAAGTGCACGCCCTGCTAAGGTCCTTTGGCACCGACTACGTGATCCTGGAAGACAGCATCTGCTATGAGCGCAGGCACCGCCGGGGCTGCCGGCTGCGGGACCTGCTGGACATCGCCAACGGACACGTAAGCATGCCATCCGCCACGTGCGGGGCGTCCCCTGGTGAGGAGAGGGTCCAGTGTGAGTCCTAAAGAGTGTAACTACCTTTATACCTTGTAGAATTGCACAATGGATCAAGCATTCACCTCCATTGCGTTCTGCAGAACCCCTACCTTGGCACGTTAGTGACTTGCCCCGGGGGCTGGAGGGGCGGGAGAGATGGGAGGGGAGCTCTTGTCCCCACTGTCACACCAAACAGAGCAACTCTGTCTTCAGCTGGTCTGTGCCATGAGGCTCTGCATAGAATTTATTTTTTAAGGTTTTGCTACTAAAGTGAAAAAGAAAACCTCAACCTTTTAAACCGCTGCTCCAAAGCATCATTTTGGCTTATACGAGTGGCCATGACGGCGGTGCACCAACCCACCACCCACCTCCCAGCCTGTGTGGTAGAATCTCACTCCTCTCCCTGCTCTCTTGTTGGGTGTCCCTTTTCGTCCACTGGCACACTTCCACAAAGATGGCTTTCTATGGCCAAGCTTACACTCCTGAGCGGGAAAACAAGCTACTTCTCTTTTCTTCCTTCTGAGGAAAATGTTTTCGGAGCTATGCCAGGTCTCAGATAGAGAAAACAGAAGATTTTCATCCTTTAGAGGTGGTGTGTGCTCTTATTATTGGTATAAAAGCTGATAGATATTTCTAAAATGAGTGGGGGAAAAAAGTGATAAACCTAGCCTACATCTGAAAAAAATAAATAAATAAAACCTTGACTGTACAGAATTTGAGATTCAGAACACTTAAGATCTACTGTCTTAGCAAATTTCAAGTGCAGAGTACAGTATTATTAACCCTAGTCACCATGCTGTACATTAGGTCACCAGAGACTTACTCATTTCATAATGGCAAGTTTATACCCTTTGACCAACATGAATGTATTGATTAACTTGATTGTAGTAATCATTTCACCATGTATATGTATATCAAATATCAGATTGTATACCTTAAATATATACAATTTTATATGTCAATTATGCTTCAATAAAGCTGAGGCAAAAAAAGAATATGAGATTTGATTTTTGCTCAAGGAAAATAACTTCATAACTATCTTGAATTCAGAGGAGGTACAGACCAAATACATGCATTTAAATTTTGCTTTGTGTGTAACTTTTTCTAACTAGGCCATCTAATGAGTTGCAGAACTTTCTCTGGTCATAGTAATTCTTCTCTGTATTTCATTTTTTGAGAGGGAATGGTGTAGTATGTTCCTCAGGACAAGGAGATCCAAGTTCTGCTTCTAGCTTTGCCATTAAAGGTGAACATTGTTTGACACCAAACTCTGCTCTTCAGCCTAGGGTCACACTTCCAAAGGGGAAAGGAATGGACCAGATGATCTCCAAGCAGCCATTGACATTCGTTCAGTTTAAGTTCACTAGCATGTCATTCTTAAAGAAACCCAATCCCTATTCCTACTTCTGTTTGTCTTTTGTAAATACGATTTTTTTCCAAGTTGTATTGGTTTTGTTTTGGCTTTAGATGATGGATGGCCCAGGAGAGAATGATCCAGATTTGAAACTTGCAGGCCACCCTCGCTTTTGCGAAGAGATAAAAAGAAACCTGCCCCCCTACACGGCATACTTCACTAGAGTGTTTCAGAACAAAACATTCCACGTTTACAAGTTATCCAGAAACAAGTAACAGAGCTTTCTATTTAATCTCTATTTTTGATATGTGAAACTCCATCATAATGAAACTCTCAATAGATAAAGTTTCAAATGTAATTAGGTAACCGGTACCTTAAAGCTGTGATATGATTAAGTCTACAAATGTTTACACAAGCGTTACCATCTTTGAAAGTATCTTATATATGCTTCAGTCTTTGTCTTGTTTCATTAATGTTCTTTAGCCTAAATGCTTTCAACTTTCTAAAAGTGATCTAGAATTTTGTTGTTGGGGAGAACAGTTAAGCGTTCCATAGGTAGCCTGAACAGCTGCATATCATGTTGGAAATCTAGAGCCTGTTTCAAGATTTGAAATACTTCTAATTTTTAATTGACTTACAACAGCTATAGTTGAATCGAATTGAGGGGATACATAATTAAATTATTTAATATTTTTTCACTAGTGAAGACCAACTGGTGGCTTTTTAAAAAGCTCTCTATTGTCCTGTTTCACCTAAAAATTTTATAATGTTTTTCATTTGTCATGCTTTTAATATTTTTTTAAAAATCATGTTAGGTCTTCATATGTATCTAAAATTTTTTGTTGTGCTCCATCTGAAATGTAATGTGTAGCACTTCAGGAGTACGTGTCAGTGTGTGTATGTGTGTACACGCGCATGTGCATGAATGTTTTAATGCTGGACACAGAAAAGTGTTACAAGTTCCGTATTGTAAGTCCTTAAGGCAGCAGAAATGTTATGTAGCTGAGTAGAATTTGTTACTGTATAGTGTTACTATTTTAAAACCTGTTGATACTATTTAATCTATCCTGCAAGTAAGAAAATTCTTCTTCATTTCTTACTCACTCAAATTTACTGGGTTTGCAAAATTTTGTAAACTCTTTGTTTTTAGCCTTTGTATTTTTTACAGCCTAGTACCTTGCAAAGTCTTACTATTTTTAAAATGTTGTATCTTAACTAACTCACTACTATGATATTTTTGGCAGAGAGCATTTTCATACCAAGTTTGATTTGTGGTCTCCAATCTTACTGTGAGGGCCCTTAATAGGTTGTTCTTTTTCTTACTCAAAGGTAACCAAGTGCCTCTAAGTCATGCTTATTTGTAAACAACGAAGAGGATTATGTGTACCTTGTACCTGCTCAAAAAATTTTTGATAATTGCTTTTGTAATTAATTTCTAATGATAGGGACATGTAAAAGTTACTGATAAAAGCATATTGTGTATTTAATTAAATCAAGATGGCTAATGAAATTAACTTTCACCTCTCATGCCAGTTGGAAATGATTTAAATATTTCTCCTTGCAATTGTGTTGAAGTAAATCACCGTAGACATGAAGATGGATATATCACATGTTCAAATGATTTTCTATTCAGCTACTACTTATTAAGCAGTATTCAAAAAGAAATTTTACACTATCATGTCGGGTTCAAGGAAGGATACTTGGCTTTTATCAAAACTTATTTAAATAAAAAATTGACAGTAGCTGGGTTGTTAAATTATGCAACTGAAACTCCTGAATTATATCTTTCTTGTATCCCTTAATAAGGTTGGAGACCACTGCAGTTTAGGATAATACAATAATAAAACATTTTAATCAGTACTAAAACTTTAATTAAGCCAGTAATGATGCATGCCTATTGCAGCTGACAGCATGGGTCAGTCCATCCTTCAGTGAGTGCCTTACTCTAATTGAAACCAAGCACATGTAAGGTACAACGTGTTAGACTATCTAGCTACGTTTTTAAAACCCTCTATTACCTTCTCAGAAATATTTCAGTTTATTTTAAATATTCCTGTATTATTAATCTATGCATTTGGGTATTTGGAGTTTCAGTATACAAGAAACATGTACTTAAATTTTTATGCTTATCATCACCACATTGATCGCATACAGTAATCCTTTTTTCACAGTTTAGGTGCCATTTGTTGCCAAAACACTTAGTGTTCAGTCTTTAGTGAAAAATATAAAGTGCCAAAAAATCTTGCAAGACAGAATCCATACATACACTCTTTCCAAAACACTGTGACCATGTATAGTTGACATTTTTATTTCCTGATGACCAAATCTCTTAATGAATCATGTTAAATATTTTTAGTGCTCCTCAGTATTCTCTTTTATGACCTTCTCATTGGAGTACATGGGAGGAAAGAGAGGAAAAGCGGCTGACCCTGGCTCTCTAAGCTCCCTGCCACACGATCTCAGTGGCTGTGCTAATGTTTGGTATTATCCTCAAATTACGGCTGTATTTTATGGGTAGAAAGACCACTTGATTTTGCTTCAGAGTTAGCATTCAAAAGAACCTCTAAGTACAGTAAGTGCTCTTAATTAACCTTTACTTACGTGACTCACCGGGTCCCTTCACAGTGTCCATCCCTCTTGTAAGCTGACTTCGGCCCAGCACCACTGGGGGCTGCTCCCTGGCGTTCTCACGCCTCTGCTCTCTCCTTTGAGTTCTCTGCCTGCGCCAACCTTGTCTGCATGCTCTACTTCCAGCTGTAAATACACAGTTCAACATAAACCCAGGAAATTTTGCTCTAAAATGAAAGGGTTATTTCTGCAAAAATTAGCTTGAATGCTTTGGTAAGATTTGATAAAGGTTGCTGCTAATAAAAATTACTTTTAAATTAATTGTGGTTGGGAAAATTATAAAATATTGGGAGAACTTAAAATTCAAGAAAATTTCTGAGCTTAGATTGCTTCACAGATTTATTTTAGTACTCATTTCACCTTAAAAAAAATCTAGACTGATCAGAAGGTATTAAAAAGTACCCAAATCATATTAGTGGTATGATTTATGCAAAAATAAAACTGTAATCATTGGACCCTTATGCAAAGGAAAGGCCTCAGCTTTACATCAAAAGATGAGCAAATGAATGTACAATTATACATTTGAAGTTATGATTGCCTACTTTAACCAACTTTAACTTCATTAAATGACCAACTACAGATACTGATCCCAGTGGCTAATCTACTTCTTCTAGAGTTGAAAGGTTCCAGTCACTTTATTACAGACTTAAAAAATAGGAATTCATTTCAGATATATTAGCCAGGAGTATAATTAGGTGTTATCTAGGCCATTTGTTGTCCACTTAAAGGTGACTTTCTTGACCTTTGTGAGATCAATTAAATAAATGTGTGTGTGTGTGTGTGTGTGTGTGTGTTGGGTTGGTACTGGTGTTGGCAAGGACATATGTAGATATTTCATCTGGTCTGCATCTTTACAATCAACTAAAAAGGTTTATTCTGATTCCACATGAACCTTGTAACAATTTTAGCTCATCTTTGGCCAAAACTTACCTGAATTAACTAGAAATAGTCCATTTTTAAATTTTCATTTAAACATTGGAATTAATAGAAAGACAAAATGTTCTCAGATCATATATCTTGGCCAGTATGCTCCGAAATGCTTTATATATGACAACCTTTTGGCATAGAAGAGAGTGCTTGTCTGTTCATGGAAAAAAACTTTTAGAATGAGAGAGTGGCTTACTTTCTTGTGGCAATTGATTTTCTGTACTTAGTATCGTATGGGTAAAATCTTACAAAGAGCTTTTATAATTTGTTGTACTGGATTGTATGAAGATTATGTACTAAATAAAGCTCTTTTAAGTTACACAAGATGAGTGTCTTTCATTTCTTTGAAGGTCAAAAACCAAGGAACTGGCTTATTGAAGTGTATTAAATATGTGCTAAACAAAGTATAATTACTAAAAGATGGATGTGACAAGGTCTTAATTGTACTTGCTAATGTTGAAGGGGTTTCTTTTTTTCACAAAATTTGGTTTGATAGCTGCTTATTTGCTTTACTTGAACCTCAAGGTTATAGTTAAGAGTTCTAAAGAGAAGGCTGCTGTCAGCTGAATTTACCCTCAAAGAGATAAATGCTGTTGTTATGACCTTTGGATTTGTTTCTACTTCTTGACTAAACTCTCAATCTTTAGTAACTCAGGAAAATGGGTGGTGGTTCACATTTTTGGTAAGATTGTATAGATAACAAATATGCTTGACTGTTAGGTTGTTCAAAGCAGATATTGAAATTCCAAGCAGAAATGGTCAGGGAGACGGAGATATACTTCCAAATAGAAGAAAACGGCAGTGGGATCTCAAATATTCGGTACTGACTCTTTATAAGTCAGTGTACTTACACTAAAGCTATTAAGTACAAAGCTATTAAGTACATGTTGCTAGAATGGTCTGGCAAATTAAGAATTTGAAAGTACAAGTACAATTCAGTGTACTTACACTAAAGCTATTAAGTACAAAGCTATTAAGTACATGTCGCTAGAATGGTCTGGCAAATTAAGAATTGCAAACAATATAGATAAGCGAGAGATTCGGGATATGAATGAACTGAATGTGTAGTGGTTTGACATGTGACGCAGGCACGTGGCAGATGAAATGCTAGTTCTCTGCCTCTCATCTCAAAACTTTCCAGTTATTTATTTATTTATTTATTTTTTGCCACGCCATGCAGCACATGGGATCTTAGTTCCCCAACCAGGGATCCAACCCATGTCCCCTGCCGTGGAAGCACAGAGTCTTAACCACTGGACCTCCAGGGAAGTCCCCCTTTTCAGTTAATTTGATATTTAGACATTTGCTTTGTAGGATTGTTCTTCGAAGTGCAGATAACAGAACCATAGTGTAATGTGAAATCAATTTAGTGGGTCGCAACCAACATTTAGTGGTTGAGAGAGAGAGAGGAAAGAAGGAGGAGGGGGGAGAGAGAGAGGGAAAGGGAAGGGAGAGAGTGGACAGCCAATACGGTAAATAAAAGTATTGTTTTGTGAAATATTTGTTTCAGTTATACATGTCGTTATTTGTGCTCTGGGGTGCAATGTCAAATGTATTTCTTACTGTGAGTTTATAGTCAGTTTGAAAGCCATGCCCTTATAGCAGGAAGGATTCTGGGAAGATGGCAGTTTGAACTTGGCTCTGTCTTGTCCCCCAACTCTACTGTAGAAGAAGTCTTTGAACAATGATGATATTAAAGAATTAAAAATTTTAGGTGTGATATAGACATTGTTATACATTGTTATTTTCTTAGGTCTTTATCTTTTAGAATATATACTGAAATATTTACAGGTGGAATTATATATGTATAGGGTTCATATCAAAGTAATTTTGTGAGGCATGTAGATGAAACAAGGTTGGCCATGAGTTGATATAGTATAAGCTAGTTTGGGATTTTTCATATAGAAAAAAAAAATAAAACTAACAAATCAGGAAACTAGGAAGTTTAAAATTTAAAAGGTAAGAACTGAAATCAATTATCTAGGGAAATAGTAGAATAAACAACTCCTCCCCATCAAAAAACGCTGCATCTTTTAAAAAGATTAATGAAAAAAACACCTGGTAAACCTGATTAAGAAAAAGAGCAAAAGAAGACATAATCCACAGATAGGTTAAAAAGGAAAACTACAGCCTGGCCAATACAGAGTATTTTGCAGCAACTGACAGGACTACCATCTTTTTTTTTTAAATTTATTTATTTTTGGCTGTGTTGGGTCTTCATTGCTGCGCGTGGGCTTTCTCTAGTGGCGGCGAGTGGGGGCTACTCTTTGTTGTGGTGCGCAGACTTCTCATTGCGGAGGCTACTCTTGTTGCAGAGCATGGGCTCTAGGCACGCGGGCTTCAGTAGTTGTGGCTTGTGGGCTGTAGAGCACAGGCTCAGTAGTTGTGGTGCACAGGCTTAGTTGCTCTGTGCATGTGAGATCTTCCCGGACCAGGGTTCGAACCTGTGTCCCCTGCATTGGCAGGCAGATTCTTTTTTTTTTTTTTTCCTTAACATCTTTATTGGAGTATAATTGCTTTACAATGGTGTGTTAGTTTCTACTTTATAACAGAGTGAATCAGCTATACATATACATATATCCCCATATCTCCTCCCTCTTGCATCTCCCTCCCACCCTCCCTATCCCACCCCTCTATGTGAACACAAAGCACCGAGCTGATCTCCATGTGCTATGCAGGGCAGGCGGATTCTTAACCACTGTGCCACCAGGGAAGTCCAGGACTACCCTCTTTGAAAGAAGGGAAGCACACAAGGTGGGTCCCAGTCTCACCCTGGCTTTCTGCCCTTAAAGTCTTTCCCAAACCATGGCACAGGGAAAATGGAGCTCAAGCAGAGAATGACAGTCTTACTGAAAGAAAGAGATTGGAGTTCATGGATGCTCCGATGGCTGAGATTTGGTAGGAGTTGGAAGGGCAGGGTTCCAGAGAGGAGGGGATTGCAAAAGAGAAAATCTGAGAAGTCCTTTTGGGTCCTTGGCCAATTCATAACCTGCACATGTATGGCTTAGCAGAGAACATCTAATAAGTAACAGAGCTGAACAGAGATTTCAGAGGTTATATAGTGCTGAGGAGACGTTGGAATTGGGGTCCAGCCAGCATGAAGAGGCCATGGTGAACCCCCCAATAATTTGAGACCCAAGAAAAGCTATACCTTTTCCTAGGAGTAGAGGCTATTATGCTATCTGCCTGTCAAAAGCAAATATAAGTCTGCTATGAAGGATGATAACCTTATCCATGTCCTCAAAATTATCTCTACAATTCCTTACATACAATGTCTAGCACTCAATCAAAAATAACTAGGAATAATAAAAAAGCAAGACTGAAACAGAAACTGAAATAGAAACAGAGCCACAGTCTAATTAGATATTGAAGTTTAAAGCATAGACTTTTTAAATAACTACTTATTCAAGAAATTAAATGACAAGATGGAAAATTTAGATGAACTGAAAACTATAAAAAAGAACACAATGGAAATACTAGAATTGAAAAATGTAATAAGTACTCAGTGAAGGGTTAAATAGCAAATTAGACACAGCTGAAGAGAGAATTGATCAACTAGATGATAGGCTAGAAGAAAATATTCAGGCTAAAACATAAAGGAGAAAAGGATGAACAACGAAAGGGCATGAGACATATATTAGAGCATTTCGCTTTATCCTGTAAGTGTAACTGAAGCCCCACAAAGAGAAGAAAGAGAATGGGGCTATATGACTTTGGACAAGCTATCTGTACTATTAGCTTCAGTTTCCTTTTTTGTAAATAGAGGTTTGATAATTACCTATATGGTCATTGACTGGATTAAATGACATGACATTTAAACCACTAGACCTAATACTTTGTACATGGTGAGTACAATAGGTGGAAGCTACAGGGTATCACCATCATCATCATCATCAAAATTAGACAATAAAGACATGTTAAAGAGCCCTTGGGAATTCTATGTGAGCTATTCTTATGTTGCTATAGAAAATATCTTTAATAAACAAAACAAAATAAAACAAAAACCTTTAGGGACTCAGAAGGAGGTTAACAAGAACAGCTTGTAAGGAAACCAACTTCTTAGTAATTTCTGAGTTACATATTTACATCACAAAGAGAGGTGTGTTTGTGTCTGTCTCTGGGTGTGTATGTGTATAGAAGAGAGGAAAAAAGAGCCATAGAAAAAGACTGAGAAGCTGATGGCCTGCATGTTTTTGGAAGCAACATCATTATTGAAAAATGTCAAAGCCCTGCCAAAAAGCACATATTCATAAAGAAAGCAGAAGTGTCTGATTGTGTATGAATCTACTTAAGAGAGGGAGGGGAGTGAAGGAACATGATTTCAGGATTAGCACAGTAATGAGAACAGCAGTGTGCTAATTAAGGCTCATAAATTTAATGAAACTATTAGCATTTTCTCTTGCAAGAAAAGGTGGATCCCCCTCCCCCCAGGAAATGACACCTGTGAAAAATTAGCTCATCATTGCTATTAAGATTATTTACATAACTTGTGCTCATTCAGAATTCACTGCTGTTAATGCTTTTTTTTTTTTTTTTTTTTTTTTTTTTACAATGCCTGATGTCATGCTAGATTCTCTCTCTGGCCAGGAAAGTGTTTGGGGATTGTTGATAATTAATGGTGTAGTACAAATGGACAAAACCATTGTTAGGGGACCTACTGTACAGTTATTTTGCTCTGTCTTTGTGGGCAGCGTTTTTGTTTAATAGAAAATCTGAATCTCAAGAGCTTGGTGGGTTATGAACATTATGAACACGACCTTCCCTATGCCATCATTCAGCTCAGTGATTCCTTCCATGAGAACTTAGCACCTACTCTGTGACAGGGTGAGGCCTGAGGATAGGGAAGGTCCTATGATATAAACATGAATAAAAATATCCTGTTGTACTGAGTGAAAATGGTTATGATGATATGCTTCAGACAGAGCTATAAAAACTCCTCTAAGGGAAAACAAAGTTAGGAAGTTTCATGTTGAGAGTTAACAGAAAACCTAACTCTGGCTCAAACCATACAAGGAATTTATTAGCACATTAGGCCTTTAGGTATGACTTAATCTAATGTCCCAGTGATTAAATGGACTCAGTTAATATTTATTGATACCCATGGGCACTGGGAACACATTAGTGTACAAGACAGACAAGGTCCATGGTTTCACTGAACTTATATTTTAGTGGAGGACACACACAATTGATTAGAAAAAATATAAGAAAATGCCAAATGTTTAAAGAGAATTAAAATAAGATGTTGTGATAGAATGTAATTAGGGGGTTACTTGGTTTTAAGTGCTCAGAAAGGCTTCTTTGAGAAGATGGCATTTAGGATTTGACTGGCAAGAAGGAGGCAAGTAGGGGGGAGGAGCCTGGTGCGACTAAGGGTCAGAAATGAGAACATGGGGAAAGGAGAGAGTGGTAGAAGCATGCAGACATCAGACCACATATGCCATAGTAAAGAGGATGAATTTTACTCCAAATGTGGTAGAAAAACATTGGAGGATTGAGCAGAGTAGTGACATTATCTAATTTTTGTTTCAAAAAGAAGTAGCCATGGATGCTTTATTCATTTTCTGTTGCTGCCATATCAAATTACCAACATATGCTTAAAACATTACAGTTATGTTTTTCTCTCAGTTTTGTAGTCAGAAGTCTGCATGGCTCAGCTGTTTCCTCTGCTCAAAGTCTCACAAGGTTGAAATCGAGGTTCCCTTCTGAGGGTTCTAGGGATGAGTCCATTTCCAGCCTCATTCTGATTGTTGGCAGAATTCACTTCCATGCACGTGTAGAACTAAGGTTCTCGTTCCCTTGCTGGCTCTCAGCTGGGACCACCCTTAGCTCCTAGTGCTCTCTCTGTGGTCCTTGCTATAGCCCCCTACACCTCAGGACCAGCAACAAGGTGTCGGAGCCCCACGCTGCTGCATCACTTCTACCTCCTGTCTGCTGCATCTTTCTGATTTCAGCTGGGAAAGTTCTCCACTTTTAAGGGCTAGTGGCATTAGATTGGACCCACCAGAAAATAAAGGATAATCTCCCTGTCTCAAGGTTTATAACCTTCAACACATCTGCAAAGACCGTTTTGCCAAGTAACATGACATATTCACAGGTTCTGGAGATTAGGAAGTGGAAATTGGGGGCAGGGGGCATTATTCAGCCTACCACAGATGCCGTGTGGAAATTAGACTTGGGTGGGCAGGGGGTAAGATTGGAAGCAGGATGACCAGTATAAGGGTATTTCAGTAGTCCAGTTAAAAGGTTATGGTTTGGGGAACAGAATGGTAGTGATGGAGAAGGAAGAGAAGTGGGGTTAATAGGAGTTGCTGGTGGAATATACACTGGGAATAAGGGTAAAGTCAAGGGTAACACCTAGATTTTTTTTTTTTTTGACTTGGGTTAGCTGGGTATAGGATGGTAGTGCCTTTTCTTGAGATGGAAAAGATTGGCATGATAGTCATTACTGGTGTTCAACAAATATCTCTGGTTCTCCCCTCCCCCTGCCTCCCTTTCGGTTGGACGCAGTCCTATGACTAGTTCTGGCCAATGAAATGTGTCACTTCTGTGTCAGAGCATTTACCTGCCAGTACAAAATCCTCAAGAACTCTCTCGCAGTTGGTGGTTGCTTCTCCCGCAGCCTGGGTCCTGAGAAAGGAAGGTGTGGAACAAAGCTTCCTACCAGCTTGCGTTCAACATGTAGGGTAAGAAATAAACGTTTGTTCTTTTAAGTCACCTTGATTTAGGGTTGTTTGTTATTGCACCTCAGTCTCACCTATCTTGACCTGACATACTGGGGAAGGAACAGCCCTTCTGCAGGAGCAAGAATAAAGAGTTACGAATTGGCCATGTTAAGTTTGAGATGCTTAATCAATGCTGTGTCCAGGAAGTGGGCCTCTCTGTCCACTTTGCTGCGCTCCTTCAATTCGTATTAACATATTATCTCCATCCTCATAGACCTCTTCCTGCTTCTAGACTAGCTGTCAGTTGCTCTCAAGATCTATATGCTGGCATGGTTCAGGTTCAGAGGGGAGAGAGTATACTTCCGAGATAGGTCAAAGGTCAAAGAATGGAATTTTTTTCTGGTTCATGTGTCCATCTTAGAACCAATCGCTGAGACCATGGGGATGGGTTATGTTGACAATTTAGGATAATCAGTTTCTCCCTCTGCAGTTGAATGTGAGACAAATTGCATGTAAATCACATGGCTAGGAAAACCAGAGTATTATTGGGAAGGAAGATGCTGAGAAAGCATGTTCAGTACAAGAGAAGAACACATTTTCAAGTTCCTATTGTAGGTCTGGCACAGTGCTTGCTAGGTACTTTGCTTGTATCATCTTATCGGTAATGCCATCCTTCATGGAACCCATTATAAGCACTATTAATCTCAGCTAACATTGTCGCAGATATCATTCATGTACGTAACTTTTTTCCACCCACAGATTTCTTTTGACATTTTTTTCCCCATGGAAGCTATGAAAACAATAAGTAACATTTGTTTCCAGTGCCACAACTATGATAATTGACCATGTCTGAAAAACCTATGGTCTGCCCATCTGTAGCAGCTGTGTTACCTGCATTGCCACATCTGCTTCTCAGAGAGTTTGCCCCCTCAGCCTCTTTAACAGGCAGGAGACCACATTCATGATCCCTCACCACAGCTGTCTTACCCTAAGTCGGTTACCTTCCCTAAGTGTAATTGGAAATATGACTTCAGGACCCGACTCAGCCTCCACTGGCAATTTGAATTGTGAAATCATAGGGCAGCTTTGTGCATGCCAAAGCAGACAAAGCCAGCCTCCAGAAAGTGAAGCAGGCACAAAAAGTAGCCATAAGAGGCTGTGTGACCACCCAGTGAAGCAGGGGGAGAAATACTAGGTTGTGGATGACAAGTGCCTACTTGTCCCCCTGAGGCTGGCCTCATGCATTGTTCTTGGGTTCCATGAAGTACCCCTGTTACCTTTCCAATAAATTAGTTCTTTGACTTGAGCTAGTTTGCGTGTCTGTTTCTAATAACCAAATGACCCCTGATGAAGATACTCTCTGAAGGCAAAGAGTTCTCACGAGTCTGGCTTTCTTAAGGCAGACATCTCTTTTTGATGTTCTTTACTTTCATAAGACCATGTCCGTACAGTTAACACAGTACTTGTCATCCTGAATTATGTAAGTTTCTATGCTTCTCACTGTGCTGTGAATTTCCTGAGGGCAGGGACTATTTCTTTCTCATCTTCAAATTCCCAATGGACACTCAGAGTGAGCATATTGTAAGGGTTTATTGCATTGGATTCTGCAGTTAAGATCAGGTTCATATGGCCAAACAATACTCAGTGAGCTACAGTCAGTCAGTTCCTCCCAGGGAGAGGAAGGGAATGAGATCATGGCGCTTAGCAAGCTAACTTTCCCTTCCTACTACCTATCGAAGAAACTGATTCACCTACATTCCAAAAGGAATATCTGAAAATGAAATCTCCACTCAAAAATAACCAGGCATTCAATAGTCCAAAAAAAAAAAAAAAAGGGACTTTCCTAGTGGCACAGTGGTTAAGAATCCACCTGCCAATGCAGGGGACACAGGTTCGAGCCCTGGTCCAGGAAGATCCCACATGCCGTGGAGCAACTAAGCCCGTGCACCACAACTACTGAGCCTGTGCTCTAGAGCCTGTGAGCCACAACTACTGAGCCCGCTCACCACAACTACTGAAGCCCACGCACCCTAGAGCCCTCAAGCCACAACTACTGAGCCCAAATTCTGCAACTACTGAAGCCCGGGCGCCTAGAGCCCATGCTCCGCCACGAACAGTAGCCCCCGCTCTCCACAACTAGAGAAAGCCCGTGCACAGCAACAAAGACCCAACGCAGCCAAAAAGAAATAAAATTTAAAAAAAAAATAGTGACAAAATATATATATACATTAAAGGATATCTATTACGTTATTATTGGATACAGTGCTCTAATATTTATTAGGCCAAATTTAATTTTGTTATTCAGATATTCAATATATATAATTACTTATTTCTTTGTTTCTTCTTGTCAGTTGTTGAGAAAGGTGTTAGAATCTCCCACTGTGGCTGTTGCGTTTGCCTATTTCTCAGTTTACTCCTGTTAATTTCCTTTATATGTCTAGCATTAAGATTTAGAATTGCTATGCCGCCCTGGTGGACGAGTTTCTTTAACATTATGAAATGCCCCACTTAATTTCTAAATGGTGCTTATTACCTTAGCTTAGTTTGTCTGATATTAGCAGAGTCACAGCAATTCTCTTTGCATGGTATACATATATATTTCCACCCTTCTTCTTGGAAACTTTCTGTATTCCTATATTTATGATGTGTCTCTTATAAACTTATAGTTGGGTTTTTTCCTCCATTCTGAAAATGTTTTCCTTTCAATAGGAGTGTTTAGTCTGTTTAGATTTTAGTGTAATTACTGATAAATACGTTGAGAGACTGATACTAAACAAGTGGTTTTGTGTTCTTCTCAGGGCATCACGTCTGAAGACACATGATACCATTTTTCTTTTTTCAATGATATTAATTTTGATCACTTAGTTAAAGGTGTTGTCCAGTTACCCATTGTATAGTTATTAATTATGAAATGATAAAGAGTAAGTGATGTGTGGGGAGATATTTTGAGACCAAAAACCCTGTTCTTCATCAATTCCAACTCCTCCCACTAGATTTACAACCCATCCCTGATCTTATTATTTCAATGTTCACATTCTTCTACATTTGAACAGTTGAAGTCCTTCAAGCTAGATCTTCTGTCTTTTTTACACACCCTATTATTTATCTTAACCTTTCCTCTCTTTCCGGTACAATAAGACATGCAGTGCTCATTGTGTGTGATTCCTTCCTGAGCCCTATAACCAAACATTTCTCTAAGGGGTTCTGGTCCTTTTGATAGGAAATGGTAAATATTTAGAAACGAAACACTAGATGCTAGGTGTGCTCATTGCTATTGAGCGTATGGCTTCTAGGCTTTTTCAGTGGACTATGTGAAGAAATATAGAATCACACACACACACATACACATGCACATATATGCAAGCACAAGAAAACTTAAATACATATATGTGTGTGCATAAATATATACATACACATGACTTTGTGCCATTACAGCCATTTCCAGTTCAACCCCACAGTGTTCTTTCTTGCTTTCCCTAAAGTTAAACAAAAACAAACAAAAAAATCAATATTTATGTCTCTTCTTTTGCAGTGAGAACCCCGGCTCCCAATATTATCAATCCAAAGTCACATAAAATAGTTTCAGAATTGCTATGCCTGTAAGTCACTATGAAAATCAAACCAACTCAGAAAAGTTCACTATTTATTTGCAGGTTTTTTTGTTTGGTTGGTTGGTTTTGTTTGGTTGTTTGTTTTTTAATTTTTTTTTTTTTTTTAAATTTTTGGCTGCGTTGTGTCCTTGTTGCTGCACGTGGCATTTCTCTAGTTGTGGCGAGCGGGGGCTACTCTTCATTGCGGTGTGCGGGCTTCTCTTGTTGCAGAGCATGGGCTCTAGGCATGCAGGCTTCAGTAGTTGTGACATGCGGGCTTAGTAGTTGTGGCTCACAGGCTCTAGAGCTCAGGCTCAGTAGTTGTGGCACACGGGCTTAGTTGCTCCACGGCATGTGGGATCTTCCCGGGCCAGGGCTCGAACCCGTGTCCCCTGCATTGGCAGGCGGATTCTTAACCACTGTACCACCAGGGAAGCCCTGGTTGTTTGTTTTTTAGACTGAGGGTATATAGTCAAAGTATTGTGTTCAAATGTTACTGGAATTAATCACTTCCCCTTTATTGTGGTTGTTATTCTTATGAAACACAGTTGGATTCAGGGGTTTATGTTTGCATCTAGTTTTAGGTTTCCCCCCTCCTCATCCATGCTGTTCTGTTTGTTTGTTTGTTTTAGTATTTAGAACATTAATATGATTACAAAAGTCAAAAAAAATCAAAAAGATACTCTTAGAGAACTGTCACTTTCTCCAT
Organism: Balaenoptera acutorostrata; assembly: GCF_949987535.1. Taxonomy (NCBI): domain Eukaryota; kingdom Metazoa; phylum Chordata; class Mammalia; order Artiodactyla; family Balaenopteridae; genus Balaenoptera; species Balaenoptera acutorostrata. The sequence goes on from NC_080082.1 coordinate 47,483,400, forward strand.
TAATCTTCCCACCCAACTTTGCTCCTGTACACAATCCATTTTACTAGTTTCTGGTGTTTATTCTTTCTTTGTTTCTTTTTGCAAAATTAAGCAGATGTGTGTATGTTTTCTTATTTTCTGTTTTTCCTGACACAAAATGAATATATTCTTTTGCACTTTGCTATTTTTGCTTAACAATATATCCTAGAAATCATTCCATATCTTTTCATAGAGATTTTACTCATTTGTTTAATAGCTGTTAAGCCCATCAACATTTTTTTAAATATGTATTTATTTATTTATTTATTTATTTTGGTTGCACCGGGTCTTAGTAGCAGCAGGTGGGCTCCTTAGATGCGGCTTGTGGGCTCCTTAGTTGTGGCATGCGAACTCTTAGTTGCAGCATGCATGTGGTTCTAGTTCCCTGACCAGGAATCGAACCTGGGCCCCCTGCATTGGGAGCGCGGAGTCTTATCCACTGCGCCACCAGGGAAGTCCCAAGCCCATTAACATTTATTGATATAATTGATAATGTTTGGTCTTAATGCCCTCATATTGCTTTAATTATTGTGTATATTATATTTACTGTGTTTCTTTATATGCTATGTCAGCTTCTTTCTAAAATTATTTTTTATATTTAGGAAAGCTTATATTTTGTTTCACTGGTTACCTTTGTATTTATACCTTTAATGCTCTTCATTAGGCATAAATGAGAAAAACTCATTTAACTTTTACTATCTGGTGTCTCAGTTGTCTGTTTATTCTCACCTGTTATCTATTCAACAATCAATGACCATATTCTACTTTTCCCTTTTTCCCTTCTCCTCCAAATTTTAGTCATAATTTTTAGTTGAATTCTTTACACTTTGTCAGAATATATTCTGTTTACTGTTACTTCTCCACCTGTTGTAAGGTTCTTATATTTTACCCGAAGTGATATAGTATTATTTGAAGGTATTCTGTAATGAAGGTGCATATTGTAAACCTTAAAGCAATCTCCCCCCGCCTCTCTCCTTTGCTTTCTCTCTCTTTACCATACTTTATCTGTAGCTATTTAGACCACACTTGGAGAATTAATGTCTTAATAAAATTGACTTTATCAAAAACCTTTCCAAGGAGTTCCACTTCCATACTGGTAGCATGAGGAATTCTGTGGTCCTGCTCCCCAGTGAAATAAGCATAAACTGGAAAATAATTTTTTAAATCCAACCATTTAAAGTCTCTGGAAATTTTCTTAAGGGCATACAGCAAACAAACAAAAAACATTTATTCAAGAACACTTGTTGGGGCTTCCCTGGTGGCGCAGTGGTTGAGAATCTGCCTGCCAATGCAGGGCACACGGGTTCAAGCCCTGGTCTGGGAGGATCCCACATGCCGCGGAGCAGCTGGGCCCGTGAGCCACAACTACTGAGCCTGCGCGTCTGGAGCCTGTGCTCCGCAACTAGAGAGGCCGCGATAGAGGCCCGCGCATCGCGATGAAGAGTGGCTCCCACTTGCCACAACTAGAGAAAGCCCTCGCACAGAAACGAAGACCCAACACAGCCATAAATAAATAAATTAATTAATAAAATTAAAAAAATAAAAGAAAACTTGTTAAAACTTGGTAAAAACAGTACAAGTCTGTGGCATTTGAACACAGCCTGTCCCCTCGTGCTTCCCCTCCCAACTGAGCACGGCAGGAAGGCAGGTGCAGATGAGGACACAGGGCTCCCTCCCCGAGCTCCCCGCTCGTGGCTGCGGTATCTTTACAGGAGGCACAGGTCACCAGCATTTCTTACCCCTCCACCCCAGCTGCATGTTGCAACGAATAGATTACAGGCAAGTGTGGTCAAGGGCATGGGGCTCCATTCTTCCACCTAGGTCCCCACGGGTGGAGGCTCTAGCCCAGGGATGGCACACTGAAAACAGCAGGCCCTGTTCATAGGGCTGAGGGTCAATGCCAGGAAGAGCAGGTTGGGAAGACCAAAAGCTACCACCCTCCCCCACTGTCCTCCTCCAAAAGCAAGGGTGTCACTCAGAAGAGGGCTACTCCCTCTGCCACCAAGTCCATATGACCCAGCGATCACACTACCTAAATGCGTTGAAAATTTATATCCATTTTTATAGCAACTTTATGCATAACTGCCAGCACTTGGGAACAACCAAGATGTCCTTCAGTTGGTGAATGGATAAACTGTCGTACATCCAGACGATGGAATATGATTCAGCACTGAAAAGAAATGAGCTATCAAGCCATGCGAAGACATAGAGGATCCTTAAATGTGTATTACTAAGTGGGAGAAGCCAGTCTGAAAAGGCTACATGCTGTATGATTCCAATCATATGGCATTCTGGAAAAAGCAAAACTATGGAGACAATAAAAGGTCCGTGATTTCCCAGGGTTGGTGGAGAGGAAAGGCTGAATAGGCAGAGTACAGAGGATTTTTAGGGAAGTGCGTCCTCCCTAAATATACGTTGGATGCTTGTCATTATACATTTGCCAAAATCCCTACAATGTACACCACCAAGGGTGAATCCTAATGTAAACTGCGGATTTTGGGTGATTAGGATGTGTCGGTGTAGGTTCATCAGTTGTAACAAATGCACTCCTCTGGTGGGAGATGCTGATGGTGGGGAAAGGTGTCTGGGGGCAGGGGGAGCAGGGAGTATATGGGAAGTCTCTGTACTCTCTGCTCAGTTTTGCTGTGAACTTAAAACTGCTCTGAAAAATAAAATCGATTTTTAAGTTAATTAAGTGAAAATCAGTCATAACACGAACTCAAAACTAACAAAGAAAAAAAAAATGCAGACTATCTGAGCCTGCTGTGTAACGGCAAGATTATAAAACATGAAGAATGACTACTCTCCATGACCAGTTTGGGTTTTTCCAGAAGGACAATATTAAAAGATTCGGCATATTAGCAGCTGAGGTTTCAACATAAATCATTAGCCCATTAACATTTCTGTGATATTTTATGATAATATACAAACTCAGTGAGTGATATTTTAAGAATTCTAACCCAAACAACCAGTGAGCCGTCTGTAAAATCTAAGCTGCTTTCTATCTGACAACCAAAATCTAATGGTACTTGTTACATTAAGATATTTGAAATTAATTTTCCTTCACATATATAATCCACTCCATTAAACTTAAATTATAATTCATATTATTTGCTAATATTTTCTAATATCCTTCCAAGAGATTTGGAGGAAGGTGGCACAAGGGCTAAATGTTCTGCCCCAGCAGCACCACTTGATAGCAGCATGACCTTGGCCAAGAAACACATAAACACAGGAAACTGTGTCTCAGTTTCCTGAACTGTAAAAAGATTAAATCAATAGTCTCATCCCATGAGGCCTGAAAGGATTAAATTAGTTAATAATTTAAAGCTCTCCAACAGTGTCAAGCATGGAGTAAGCACCTAATAAATATTTACTGCTGTTATTAACACAATCTTGACACTTCTTAAAAGGGAGTTTGGCTTGTGTAATTATTCTTCTTACCCAACGGAATAAAATGTTTACCCCTGGTGTGATGAGATCATCTATTAATAGACACTTCCACCCTTTTTTTTTTTTTTTTTAACTCCATGACCATTTTGAAACACTTCGTGCCATCAGCAAAAAGTAACTCTAACTTCCCAGAGCACTGGCCACGATTGGACCATTCCAAGCACGGTCCCATAATGAGAGCATTTCCAGATGCCATCCTCTAGGCCTGAGGTTCTCTTCCCTCTTGTTTCCATTTCTACAAGACTCCCTCCCTCCCTCCATTCAACTCTCTGCTCGGATATTACCTTCTACGAGAGGCATGCCCTACTCACTCTAATGCTGCTTCCTACCATCCATCAGTGCCTACAATTATACTTCTGCTTGTTCTATTTTCTATTTCCTCCATGAGAATGTAAGTTTCAGGAGGGCAAAGACTTTTATCTTGTTCACTGCTCTATCCTCTGCTTCCAGAAGCCCCTGCATGCAATCAAGCTGCCTTGGTCCCCTACATAAAAGAGCCCCCTTCACCCCGTCCCTTCCACCTTCCTTTCCTTTAGAGTTTGCATCACCATTTTGTTTACTTATTTTCCATGCCCCCCCACTAGAACAGTGTCTAGAACACCTGCCACCAATAAGACACCCAGTAAATATTTGTTAATGGATAAAGAGTGTCTGGCACATAATAAATCCTCAGCAAATGTGCTGAATGAGTCCATGTCCCTGAAGATGTCATGGAAAGACTAAAGGAGGGCTAGATTCCCATGGTCCATCAAAGCATCATAAAAATTTCCAACCAACAAAAAAGAAGAAGAACCTCATTATATCTGACAGAAGGCACACTGGTTCTACCATAGAGCCATGGTTGCTAAGCTCATTTGGGCCCTCAGCTTGGCCCAGAAATCCTACTGTGTTGCTGGTCGACGTACATTCTTTCTCACTTTCCACAACAACCATTTCAAATCTTCTCCCCTCTTTAAACGTCTAGTCCCCTTCCCATCCTACATTCTCAGTACATAAAACCATGTATTAGCTATCTATTGCTGTGTAAAAAATTACCCTAAAACTTAGTGGCTTAAAACATAAAAAGCATTTGTTATCCACGGTTTCTGTTGTTCAGGAATCCAGGGGTGGATTAGCTGGATGCCTCTGGCTCAGGTTCTCACTGGGCTTCAGCCAAGTTGTCGACGGGGTCTGCGTCTCCCCTGAAGACTCAAATGGGACAGGATCCTCTTCCAAGCTCATTCCCATGGTTGTTGGCAGTGTTTGGTTCCTTGCAGGTTGTTGGTTAGAAGGCCCCCTGCTGAGCCTTTCCATGGGGCAGCTGACAACATGGCAGCTGACTTTCCTCAAGTGCACTTGCATGCAAGAGCGTTCGAGACAGAAGCCACCGCCTTTCAGGTTATCTCATATCTGAAGTGGCTTCCCATGACCCTGACACATTGTTTTCGGTGGGAGCAAGTCAGTAAGTCCAGCCCACACTCAAGGGAGGGATTACAAAAGGGCGTGAGCACCAGGAGGCATCACTGGGGGCCGTCTCCAATTTTACAGAGAAAATAGAAGCCATGGCACAAGAACTTTCTCATCTCCGACTTCTTCATTGGTATGGTCCTATTATCGCAACAGAGACGCTGCCCTACCACCTGTGGTTTTGTTCCCATTTTGATCCTTCTCAAGACACTTGCAGAATGGATTATCCCTCCTTTGTTACACAGTCAAGCTCTCAATGCAACTGAGTCTTTCTCATCAGCCTGTCAGTGTACTCACGACTCTTCTGACAGAAACAAACCAATAAAAGCACAAACCAAATCAATCTAAACCCTCACATCCTCTCCTTCCAATATGTATCTCTCTATTTCTCTCCGTTGTTGAATAGTCCAAATGCCCTTCTCCTTTCCCCCCCAAAAGCTGCATATAGTCACTTTTCAACCCATTCCAAGGTAGATTTGGCAGGATTACTTGACTAGCAGAGCTCTTGCTGGTCTCACCAATGATGCCATGAGATCTGGTGAACCTTTTTCGTCCTTGTGCTCTCTTAGTTTTAAACACTGGCAATTTACAATAGCCAAGACATGGAAGCAACGTGAATGTCCATCGACAGATGAATGGATAAAGAAGATGTGGTGTATATATATATATACCATGGAATATTACTCAGCCATAGGAAAGAATGAAATAACGCCATTTGCGGCAACATGGATGGACCTCATACTAAGTGAAGTAAGCCAGACGGAGAAAGACAAATATCATATAATATCTCTTATATGTGGAATCTTAAAAAATTATACAAATGAACTTATTTACCAAATAGAAATAGACTCACAGACATAGAAAACAAACTTATGGTTACCAAAGGGGAAAGGGGGTGGGGGAGGGATAAATTAGGAGTTTGGGATTAACATATACACACTACTATATACAAAACAGATAACCAGCAAGGACCTACTGTATATATAGATCCAAATTTATCCAAACTGAGATATATATACATATATGTATATATATACATATATATATAACTGAATCACTTTGCTGCACACCTGAAACTAACACAGCATTGTAAATCAATTATATCTCAATAAAAAATAAAAATAAACACTGGTGACCACGCCATCCTTTCTGAAATACCCGCTTCCCTTATTTTCTTTTTTTCTTAATTTTTTTTTTATTTTTATTTATTTTTTATTTTTTATTTTTTTGGCTGCTTTTGGGTGTTCGTTGCTGCACGCAGGCTTTTCTCTGGTTGCAATGAGCAGGGGCTACTCTTCGTTGTAGTGTACAAGCTTCTCATTGCGGTGGCTTCTCTTGTTGTGGAGCACGGGCTCTAGGCACCCGGGCTTCAGTAGTTGTGGCACGCAGGCTTCAGTAGTTGTGGCTCATGGGCCCTAGAGCGCAGGCTCAGTAGTTGTGGCATACGGGCTTAGTTGTTCCACGGCACGTGGGATCTTCCGGGACCAGGGCTCGAACCCGTGTCTCCTGCATTGGCAGGCGGATTCTTAACCACTGCGCCACCAGGGAAGCCCCCGCTTCCCTTATTTTCTAAGACAGTGCTCTCCTGATTCATTCTTATTTCCCTGGCCTCCCCTTCTCTATCTCTTGTGCAGGCATATCTTCTACTACTTATCCCTTTGGGTGTTAGAGTCCCTCAGGGCTTGGTCCCAGGACTTCCCTTCTCCCCTGTATTTTCTCTCCTTGTGACTTACCATGTCCCCACTTCCAGGACCACCTAAATGCATGTGACTCACGAACTGACTTCTCCAGCCCAGACAAGTACGTACTGGCCTATTCAACATCTCTTCCTTGCTGTATCAAAGGCAGTTCAAGTTCAGCATGTCCAAACAAGCTCATTATTTCTTCCTCCAAACCTGTTCTTTTTCAGTGTTCTCTAGTGTATTTGTTTCTGGGGCTGTTATAACAAATTACCACAAACTTGGTGGCTTAAAACAACAAACTTATGCTCTCACAGTTCTGGAGTCCCAGAGTCTGAAATCAAACCTCCCTCGGAAGGCTAGACCTAAGGGAGAATCCTCCCTTACTTCTTCCAGCTGCTGGTGGCTCCAGGTGTCCTTGGCTTGTGTCTGCATCACTTTAGTCTCTGCCTTCACCTTCACGTGACTCTCTCTTCTCCTTGTACGTCTCAAATCTCCCTCTGCCTTTCTCTTAGAAGGACCTGGAAAAATCCAGGATGATTTCATCTCAAGTTCCTAACTTATAAATACCTCTGCAAAGACCTTTTATCCAAATAAGGTCACATTCACAGGTTCTGGGACGTCGACATCTGAGACCACCGTTCAACCCACTCCATCTACCTCAGTGAACAGTACCTTCATCCGTCCTGCTGTTCAAGCCAGAAACCTGACTATCCTTGCGCTATCTTTTCCATTGCTCCGTATCTAACGCATCCAGAAGTCATTTTACTTCTTCTACATGTCTGGTATCTGTCACTTCCCCCTCTTTACACAACCTAATCCAAACTAGCGTCACCTCTCTTCTAGAGTCCTGCGGCAGCCGTCTGTCTGTGTACACCTAGCCCTGTGCCCAAAGATCTGTTCTCCATATACTGTGGAGGAGGTGTTTTAAAACGCAAGTCTGAGTGTGCTGCCCCCACCTTTTCGCTGCTGTTATGAAATGAACTAATAGCAATAACATAGTCCGTATTTAAAATGAAAATGAATTAAGAGGATAAACTTGAAACTGTGAAGTCTTTAAAAAGGTGATACATAGCAGGCAAATAAATGTTTTGTAAAGCAATTAAGAGGGGTCACTACAAAAATGAATGATTTTGCACACACCCTTATGTTCATAGCAGCACTATTCACTATAGCCAAGACATGGAAACAACTGAAAGCCTAACAATCGACAGATGAATGCATAAGGAAGATGTGGTACCTATTTACAATGGAATACTACTCAGCCATAAAAAAAAGAATGAAATAATGCCATTTGCAGCAACATGGATGCAACTAGAGATTATAATACTAAGTGAAGTAAGTCAGAAAGAGAAAGACAAATACCACTTGATATCACTTATACGTGGAATCTAAAATATGACACAAATGAACCTATCTATGAAACAGAAACAGACTCACGGACATAGAGAACAGACTTGTGGTTACCAAGGGGGAGGGGGGTGGGGAAGGGATGAGCTCAGCGCTTGGGGTTAGTAGATACAAACTATTCCATGTAGAATGGATAAACAAGGTCCTACTGTATAGCACAGGGAGCTATATCCAATCTCCTCGGATAAACCATAATGGAAAAGAATATAAAGAAGAACTTATATATGTGTATAGCTGAGTCACCTTGCTGTACAGCAGAAATTAACACAACATTGTCAAATCAACTATACTTCAATAAAAAAGTAAATTAAAATGCAAATCTTTCTTAAAAAAATGAATGATTTGGAACGCGGCTGGCTTGACACCCAACACTTTAATACACTGCAGCCTAACTAAGCCCCTTCTCTGGTCTATAAGAAAACAAAGTCTCTGGACATTGATAAGCTAAAGGGCATCTACCCCCCTTCAACACTCATCATGTAGTAAATACTGAGATGGCTGGAATCCCCTCAGAGCATTTCTGGCAGCAGCATTTTTTTTTTTTTTTTTTTTTTTAAATTTTATTTATTTATTTATTTTTGGCTGTGTCGGGTCTTCGTCTCTGTGCGAGGGCTTTCTCCAGTTGCGGCGAGCGGGGGCCACTCTTTATCACGGTGCGCGGGCCTCTCACTGTCGCGGCCTCTCTTGTTGCGGAGCACAAGCTCCAGACGCGCAGGCTCAGTAGTTGTGGCTCACGGGCCTAGTTGCTCCGCGGCATGTGGGATCTTCCCAGACCAGGGCTCGAACCCGTGTCCCCTGCATTGGCAGGCAGATTCTCAACCACTGCGCCACCAGGGAAACCCCCTCTGGCAGCAGCATTTTAAACTTGTCTGCTTTTCCCACGCTCATCTTTCCACATAACTCTCCGGCTGTAATACCTGAATAAGAGCTGTCCAAATGGTTTCGAAATGAAGTGCCTCTAAGTTACCAACTTTCATATTCCTGTCACTACAAAGCAGTCTGCTCCAATTTATGTTCTAATAATAGCTTAGTGGAGACCTTACAGGTCCAATGGAAGCAAATTTCTAGCATGAAAAATATGACGTTCACCAATCAGTCATAAACTACCTTCTGGGTAGCCACGATGTATCAGCACTATGCTGGTTCTTCTCTGGCCTTAACAAGGGTTTTGGCCCCAAACCAGTGAGATGGAGAGCAAGGTGATTTTATACAAGTGAAATGTTCCCTTCACATTTCTGTGTCTTCAGGATAGGCTCAATTCTGCTGCAAAGAGCCCTAAAATCTCAGCGACTTAAAGAGATGAAGTGTTATTTCCCACTGTTGCTACATATCCAGCAGGTTGACTGGGGCTTTCCATCATGCTGTCCTCCCTCCTAGACTGATTGATGAAGTAGCCTCTGTCCGGGTTGTGCCTGGTCACTATGGCAGAGGGAGAGATGGCTTTGCGGGGTCTTGCACCAGGAGTTAAAAGGTCTGGCCTGGACACTATCAAACTCTTAGAGGAAAACATAGGCAGAACACTCTATGACATAAATCACAGCAAGATCCTTTTTGACCCACCTCCTAGAGAAATGGAAATAAAAACAAAAACAAACAACTGGGACCTAATGAAACTTAAAAGCTTTGGCACCGCCAAGGAAACCATAAACAAGACGAAAAGACAACCCTCAGAATGGGAGAAAATATTTGCAAATGAAGCAACTGACAAAGGATTAATCTCCAAAATATACAAGCAGCTCACATAGCTCAATATCAAAAAAACAAATAACCCAATCCAAAAATGGGCAGAAGACCTAAATAGACATTTCTCCAAAGAAGATATACAGATTGCCAACAAACACATGAAAGGATGCTCAACATCACTAATCATTAGAGAAATGCAAATCAAAACTACAATGAGGTATCACCTCACACCAGTCAGAGAAAATCTACAAACAATAAGAGTGTGCTGGAGAGTGTGTGGAGAAAATGGAACCCTCTTGCACTGTTGGTGGGAATGTAAATTGATACAGCCACTATGGAGAACAGTATGGAGGTTCCTTAAAAGACTAAAATTAGAACTACCATATGACCCAGCAATCCCACTACTGGGCATATACACTGAGAAAACCATAATTCAAAAAGAGTCATGTACCCCAGTGTTCATTGCAGCTCTATTTACGATAGCCAGGACATGGAAGCAACCTAAGTGTCCATCGACAGATGAATGGATAAAGAAGATGTGGCACATATATACAATGGAATATTACTCAGCCATAAAAGGAAACGAAATTGAGTTATTTGTAGTGAGGTGGATGGACCTAAAGTCTGTCATACAGAGTGAAGTAAGTCAGAAAGAGAAAAACAAATACCGTATGCTAACACATATATATCAAATCTAAAAATAAAAATAAAAAAAAAAAAGGTTCTTATGAACCTAGGGGCAGGACAAGAATAAAGAGGCAGATGTAGAGAATGGACTTGAGGACACGGGGAGGGGGAAGGGTAAGCTGGGATGAAGTGAGAGAGTAGCATTGACATATATACACTATCAAATGTAAAACAGATAGCTAGTGGGAAGCAGCCGCATAGCACAGGGAGATCAGCTCGGTGCTTTGTGACCACCTAGAGGGGTGGGATAGGGAGGGTGGGAGGGAGATGCAAAAGGGAGGAGATATGGGGATATATATATACATATAGCTGATTCACTTTGTTATACAGCAGAAACTAACACAACATTGTAAAGCAATTATACCCCAATATAGATGTTTAAAAAAAAAAAAAAAGTCTGGCCTGGAAGTGATTCATGTCTCTTCTGCTCATGATTCAGTCAACCACCAGCGGGCCCCAAAGTGCACCCTGCAATGAGCCCGGAAATGGGGAGAAGTGGAACTATTGGCAAACTGAAGATTATCACAGTCTGTGCTTCTTGTCACTAAATATTTAGACCACCCTTCTTCCCTACAAGCAATATATACTTACACCCCCAAGGGTGATAACCAAAAGTTCCATCCAATCACGGCATCAGGCTTAAAGTCCAGGACCTATGGGTGTTGCACAGGAATTTCTAAATTGGGTTGAGGGAGGCGCTCTCTCCAGAGACTTAAGAACCAGATGCCAAGTTCTCTATTCCACCTCCAAAACTGTTGCCCCAGTCCCAGCTTAACAAAGATAGAATACTCGTGGGCTAACAGCAGTCAACACACCCTTCAGCAAGGGGAAGAATAAAAGGCACTCAGACACTCACTCTCTCCTTTTCTCTATTGTATTCATTGCATTTCACATTTCCATAGCGTCATTTCTCTGCCAGGAATCCCTCTAGGCGCCATACACACATCAATTGACTTAATCCTCACTACAACCCCATGAAAAAGGTATGATCACAAACCCCATTTTCAGATGAGAAAATTCAACCAATGCATTTGTTCCAGGTCCCCCAGCTAGTACGTGCTGGAGCCGACCCAGCAGCCTGCTTCTAACCATTACACGATGCTATCTTTTCAGGGTCTCTCCATCTCTAGAGATTCATTTGCAAGTAAAATTCTAAATTAAACTTGCAACCTAAAAGTGGGAAAATGCTTATTAAGAGAAGTAGAGTTTAGTCTTGGAGGGAACAGATTTGTTACTGGGACCACCAGTGCCTACTCCACCCTCATGCTGTTGTCTTCGCCCAGGATGAGTCGGTGGGACACTCACACCTCTCACAGATGGGTCTCCCTATAAGATGGAACACAGATGGAACACCTCCTCCTCTTTGCCGTCAGAAAGCCTCCACGTAGAAAGCACTGCTGCCTCGTTGTATTGCCAGCAGAGGAAAACGCCAGCGAACACTTCCACGCTGGTGTGAGTGGCGATGGAAATGGAGCTTCTGGATCCAAACCAGGAAGTATTTTTGAAGACTGCCTCATATGCAGCTCCTGATTGCTGGCTGTGAAGGCATGAGCCCAAGTGCTGCCTGAGCCCATGTTCTCCTCCAAGGGCAGGAAGAGTGAGCCAGCATGCAGAGAGGGGTGGTGGTGGACTGAGAGAATCCTAGCAGCGTTCAGGTCCCAGGTTCCAGTCCCTCCTAGGAGCCCCATGGGGTGGTAGACCCTTTCCTTCTAAAATTTGTTCAAGTTGGAATGACATCTCTTGCAATCAAAATGGTAGATGTACCACAATTTATTTAACCAATGTCCTACTGATGCCTTTGAATTTTTCTAATATTTTTGCTAATGCAAAAAATGCTTGAAAGTTTTTCTTGTTCTTTAAGTGTGTCAAGAGGATGATCCTAAAAGTAGAATCGCTTTCTACTTTTAAAAAATTACTGATGCTTTTAAATTTACCAATACTTTAAACATTTTATTGATATTGCTAGTCCTAAAGCACAGTGTCAATGCACAGACTCTCCAGTAGTACATGAGGGACCTAATTCTTCACGTCCTCACCAGTACTTGCTATAATCAGTCTTTTTATTTTTTAATCATTGGGTGCAAATAAGTGATTTCATTTTTAAAAAATTTTTTTTAAATTTTATTTTATTTTTGGCTGCATTGGGCCTTTGCTGCTGTGTGCAGGCTTTCTCTGTTTGCGGCGAGCGGGGGCTACTCTTTGTTGCGGTGTGTGGGCTTCTCATTGCAGTGGCTTCTCTTGTTGTGGAGCATGGGCTCTAATAGCGTGGGCTTCAGTAGTTGTGGCACGTGGGCTCAGTAGTTGTGGCACACAAGCTCTAGAGCGCAGGCTCAGTAGTTGTGGCGCACGGGCTTAGTTGCTCCGCGGCATGTGGGATCTTCCCAGGCCAGGGCTCGAACCCATGTCCCCTGCATTGGCGGGCGGATTCTTAACCACTGTGCCATCAGGGAAGCCCCCATTGATTTAATTTGAATTTACTTAATTTGTGTGATTAAACATCCTTTTGTATTTCATTGACCATTCATCACTGCTTTTACTTTTTTTTTTTTTTTATCTACCTGGGATTTATTTTGGTGTAAAGAAAAAGATGAGGATTCCAACTATTTTTTAAACATATAGTGGCTTTTCAACACTACACTTCTCTGAAAAGTTACCTTTATCATAAAATTAATTCCCTATATACTTGGGCATAATCATGAACTCTCTGGTCTATACCATTCATTTGTCCCTCTGGTCTTATTGATTCTTATGATAAATGAAAGTGTTAATGAAATAACCTATTAAATGAGATAGATTCTAAAATAGGGTCTAAGAACTAAGTTCAACTCTATGTTTATGAGACATAAACATTGTTTATATGAGACATACCTGAAACAAAGAACACTACAAAATTGAAAACAAAAGGATGTATAAAAATATACGAGGCAAATGTAAACAAAAGAAAGTATGGGTAGCAATACTATCATCAAATATATAAATCATGGGCAAAAAGCCTTAAATAAGTCAGAGGATGACTTTACAATGATGGAGATGAGCTGATGCTTTTGTGCACCAAATAACATAGCATTGGAATATATGAAGAAAACCTATAGGAGATACATGTTGAGAGAGATAAGCACAGTAGCAGGAGGAGACAATATAAAACTCTCAAAACCAGTCAGGTCAAGTACATAAATGAGTATGCCAATAGAGAAGTGATTTAGACATGTCACATGTATATTTAGAAGGAATTTCTTGAAGTTTGTGATTATCTAAAATTAGGAGGTGGTATGAAAAAGTCAAAATATGTTTATTAGTTTTAAAAATAAAAAGTTAATGAAGGTGTTCCACCTCCTCCCCCACTAAGTTCATATGTTAAAATCCTAAACCCCAAAGATGATGGTATTAGTAGACAAGACCTTTGGGAGGTGATTAGGTCATGAGGGTGGAACCCTCATGAATGGGATGAAGGCTCTCCCACCCTACTCCCAAGTTGCTTCCCCCATGTGAGGACACAAGAAGTCTGCAACCCAGAAGAGAGCCTTCACCTGACAACACTGGCACTTTGATCTCGGAATTTCAGTCTCCAGAACTGTGAGAAATAAATATCTGTTGTTTAAAAGCTTCTCAGTCTGTGGTATTTTGGTATAGCAGTCCAAATAGACTAAGACATTCCCCTTGTAGAAAAAATGAAGAAGACAGAGATCCTTTCCAATTCTCTCTGCTTCCATTACTTCTGCTGGCCCCAGCTGAGATTTCTACGATCTCCTACATTTCTTGAATAAGCAGCATAATGCAAAAATAATAACATTTTAATAAGTAAACTCTGGTTTATGGCCACAATTGCCAGTCATTTTAACCTAATAATTTTGTTTATTTAGGTTCAAGGCTCACCACAGACTTCATTCTTCATATTCATAAGTTCTTTATTTTGATTCTTCTTTTAATATGTCTTCCATCAACTAAAGCATATAATTTAAGAAGCATCTGTGAGTTCTTAGCTCAAAGGCTTTCCCTCACCACACTCTGCAAACAATTGTTCCATTATCTTTTGGCATCTTGAGTTGTGGAGGAAAGTCTGAAGCCAACCTAAAATTTCCCATGATAAGATGACTTTATCCTACCCTGATGCCTATAGGATTTGTATTGGTCCTGATGGCTTTATACTGATTTGTCTTGTTATAGTAAGAGAATCCTTTTAGTGTACAAATTACAGTCATCCTTCTGTTTTATCTACAAATTTGGTTTTGTTACATTTGTTCTGTTCTCTTCGGGAAAACCCACTGTGTGCTGCATCATTACTGTCAGGTTTCATACCCAGCATCTAATCATGTTTCGCCTCTGCCTTTGCCCCTTGCACTTGATGGGTTTTCCCTTGGATCTCATCTCCATGACAGCAGGACAGATTTGATTCTAAGGTGCTTCTGAGGTGGTTTTCATTCTAAAAAGCTTTCCCCTCCACTTAGTCTCCAAGAGCCACTTCCCTTCTCTTTCTGTTGTTTGATGCTTTTGTCTTTGATGTTTTGCTTGACCTCTTGCTTCATAGGCATGCCCTATGATTAAGATTAATGATAATTTCTTTGAGACTTTGGAGAAGTTTTAAATAAATATTTCTTCAGGGAATTCCCTGGTAGTCCAGTGGTTAGGACTTGGCGATTTCACTGCCAGGGCCCGGGTTCAATCCCTGGTCAGGGAACTAAGATCTTGTAAGCCGCTTGGCACAGCCAAAAAAAGAAAAAAAAAAAAAGATGTTTCCTTTTTTTTAAAGATTTATTTACTTTTTATTTATTTATTTTATTTATTTTTGGCTGCGTCGGGTCTTAGTTGCGGCATGTGGGATCTTTGTTGAGGCATGCGGGATCTTTCGTTGTGGTGCACGGGTTTCTCTCTAGTTGTGGCATGCGTGTTTTCTCTCCTCTAGTTGTGGTGCACAGGCTCCAGGGTGCGTGGGCTCTGTAGTTGTGGCGCGCGGGCTTAGCTGCCCCGTGGCATGTGGGATCTTAGTTCCCCAACCAGGGATCAAACCTGCATCCCCTGCATTGTAAGGTGGACTCTTTACCACTGGACCATGAGGGAAGTCCCAAAAAGATGTTTCTTTAGTTGTGTGATCTAATTCTTGTTAAAGTGTGTATCTGCCCTCTCCACCCCCATTTTTGTAGCATCTATGCATAAGACCCACGTTGGTTCCTTTCTGGTCACCACTGAGTGGGGGTAGCTCTCTAAGCCTGCCTCAGAATTGCATGATGCCATCACTCTTTTTATCCTGATAACCTGAGCGTTGTTTTAATTCTTCCCTTAGAAAGAGAAGTGAAGACCTAGCTATTGACTTTTTTTTTTTTTTTTTTTTTAATTTTATAGCTACTTTATTTATTTATTTATTTATTTTTGGCTGTGTTGGGTCTTCAGTTCGTGCGAGGGCTTTCCCCGGTTACGGCAAGCGGGGGCCACTCTTCATCGCGGTGCGCGGGCCTTTCACCATCGCGGCCCCTCCCGCTGCAGGGCACAGGCTCCAGACGCGCAGGCTCAGCAGCCGTGGCTCACGGGCCCAGCCGCTCCGCGGCATGTGGGATCTTCCCAGACCAGGGCTCGAACCCGTGTCCCCTGCATTAGCAGGCAGATTCTCAACCACTGCGCCACCAGGGAAGCCCGACTTTTTTTTTTAATTGGAGTATAACTGCTTTACAATATTGTGTTACTTTCTGTTGTACAATGAAGTACATCAGCTATATGTATAAATATATCCCCTCCGTCTTGGACTTCCACCCCACCCCCATCCCACCCATCTAGGCCATCACAGAGCACTGAGCTGAGCTCCCTGTGCTATATAGCAGGTTCCCACTAGCTATCTATTTTACACATGATAGTGTATTTATGTCAAACCTAACCTCCCAACTCATCTCACCCACCCCTTCCCCCCGGCTGTGTCCACATGTCTGTACTCTATGTCTGCGTTAAATCTGCTCATTCTTTCAGCTGCTGGAGAATGAGTGAGAAGGGCGAGGAGTGAGCTAGAGTTAACTGTGTGTCTTGACTTGGGAATGTTGCCTGCAAATCTTTTCCATTGTCTCCTCTGATATTTCAGGTATTTCTCTCTTTGGGGTAAGCAAGGCAACATGGCAGGAGTCCCCAGAACAAGGTAAAGCCTTACAACTCTGGATTGGTTATCTATTGTGGCCTTACAGACAAGTCCAATACTTAACAGCAAAGAACAGCAATTTATTATTATCTCTTTACAATTCTGTGGGTTGAGTGGGCTCAGCTGGGTGGTTCTTTTGTCTCATGCTGTTTCATTCAGATGAGGTCTAGGGCTGGAGTCATCTGAGGTTTTCTTCACTAACATGTCTGGCACCTGGGCCAGGATGGATAGAATAGCTAGGGGCTGGTGGGGCATCTCTCTCTCCAAGTGGCCTTTCCATCCAGCTAATTTGGGCATTCTCACATGATGGTGGTGTCAGTGTAGTTGGACTTCTTACGTGGCAACCAGCTACCCCTGTGCAAGTCAGGTTTTAGACGAAGCGACTGGAGAGCTTTGGCATGCATGTGACCTGAACTGAAATGGCAGAAATTGGAGGGATGCAACAGCTGACTGCTGGGACAGAACCACTCTCCCTCTGTCTTAGGGCTGCAAGAGAGGAGTGGAGAGCTCTTAAGTATGTGGGTCATGGTAAACCTGTGCTTCTCAAACTTTAAAGCACACAGAAATCCCTTGGTGGTTTTTGATAAATGCATGGTGTTGTGTATCCACAATTAACATTACAGTGTCATACAGAATAGTTTCACTGCTCTAAAAAAATCCCCTGTGCTTCACCTATTCAAACCCCTGGCAACCACTGATCCGTTTACCATTTTTACAGTTTTGCTTTTTCCAGAATGTCACGTAATCAGGATCATACAGTATGTAGTCTTTCAGACTGGCTTCTTTCATTTAGCAATATGTATTTAAGATTCATCCGTATCTTTGTGTGCCTTGATATTACATGCCTCTTTTCTTGATGAATGGAAAATATTCCATTTTGGGCTGCTTTCAGTTCTTAGTGATCATGATTTCAACTGCTATAAATATTAGTGTGCAAGTGTTTGTGTGGACATAAGCTTTCCAATCAGTTGGGTAAATACTTAGGTAGGTGATTGCTGGATCATATGGTAAGACTAGGTTTAGGCTCAAAATAAACCACCAGTCTTCCAAAGTGTTGTTCCATTTTGCATTCTCACCAGCAGTGAATAAGAGCTCCTCTTGCTCTGCATCCTTGCCAACAATTGGCATTCAGTTTTTTGGATTTCAGCCATTCTAATAAATTTGTAGTGGTATTTTATTGTTTTCATTTCTATTTCCTTAATGCAAATGATGTTGAGTATCTTTTCATATGCTGATTTGCATCTCCATATCTTCTTTGATAAAGTTTCTGTTCAGATCTCTTGCCCATTTTTAAACTGAGTTGTTTGCTTTCTTATTGTTGAATTTTAAGAGTTCTTTGTATATTTTAGAAACAAGTACTTTATCAAATATGTGTTAATATTTCTCCCATACTATGGTTTGTCTTTTCATTCTCTTAAGAGTGAGTATCTTGCACGAAGAAGGCTTTCATTTTAATAAAGTCCAGCTTATCAGTATTTTCATCCATGGGTTGTGCTTTTAGTGTTGTACCTAAAAACTCATCACCAACTCTCAGTCAAGAAGACTTTCTTTTATGTTTTCTTCTAGAAGTTTTATTTTTAATTTTTTGAAATTACTGCTTTCCACACTAGCTGCACCAATTTACATTCCCACCAACAGTGCACAAGGGTTCCCTTTTCTCCACACCCTCGCCAACACTGGTTACTTTTTGTCTTTTTGATAACAGCCTTTCTAACATGTGTGAGGTGATATCACATTGTGGTTTTGATTTTCATTTCCCTGATGATTAGTGATGTTGAGCATCTTTTCCTGTACTTGTTGGCCACCTGTATGTCTTGAGACTTCTTCAACCCATGTGTTGTTTAGAAATATGTTGTTCCATTTCTAAGTATTTGGGAATTTTCCAGCTATCTTTATTGTGTTCTGTTACTTTCCAGCTTTCTGTTACAGATTTCTAGTTTCATTACATTTTGTTCTGAGAACATACTTTGTATGATTTATATGCTTTTAAATTTGTTAAGGGGGTGTTCTATGGTCCAGAATGTGGTCTATCTTGGTGATCTGCTGTGGTTGGATGGAGTATTCCATAAATGTCAATTAGATGAAGTTGATTGATAATGCTCAGGTCACTTATATCCTTACTGATTTTCTGCCTGCTTGAGCTATCAATTACTGACAGAAGAGTTTAAAATCTCCAAATAGTGGATTTACCTATTTCTTCTAAGTTCTTTAGATGTTGGGGCTGAAACCAGAAGTCCCAAGACTTTGTTTTTGTCATTCATGTCATTGATAAAAATGTGCTCATGCACACTGTCTACAGAGGCAAGAAGCAAGAGATTAAAACACCCCTCTAAGACCCTTCTGTCAACTGGGATTCCTTAGGCTGTCTCCCTGCACATAAATGAAGATGAATGTGTAGGCAACACAGAAATAGGCCCTTAGGGCTCTAGACCATTTACATACCAAAAGCACATTACTCAAAAGCTCTAGGGTATCAAATGAGTGTCACATCCAATTTGTTGAAACAGACATACATGTAAAATAATTGTTGCCAAATGTCACCGGACAATTTAGAGTCATAACTTTTTTATCCTAAAGTCACAAAAACTCAAGTTTAACTCTGTTCAAACAAAACTATCGATTAAAAAAATATATTTTGCCTAAGTCAAGAGATTGTCTCTGCAACTTCTTCCTATAGTCAGTGATTGGAAAGGGTTCCTGCACCCAATTCCAACTTGTTTGTGTGGAGACTTCCCCACACCAACAATAGGCGATTCTCGGATGCCAGGAGGGTGTCCTACAATTCAACTCAGTTCTGACACGGTCAACCCAGAGACAGAATCAGACTCCACAGGTAAAAGGCTCAGTCCTACAAGACCGCCCTCCATTTCAGACACCAGGAGCAAACTCAGGTTGTTACCTGTGCTTCCGACCAACTAACTATAAGCCAGAGGTTCCCATGACCCCCTCCTTGGGTTCGATTAATTTTCTGGAACAACTCACAGAACTCAGGAAAACCCATTTACTTACTCGATTACCAATTTATTATAAGAGGATGTTAAAGAATATGAATCAACAGCCAGATGAAGCGATACATAGGGCAAGGTTCCAAACAAAGAAGCTCTGTCCTCGTGGAGCCCAGGGCATGGCAAGGTGGCACTCAGAAGCATTCTGTTTCCCTGATGTGAAAAGGGGCCGAAAAGCTGTCCTTTTGGGTCTTTATGGTGGCTTCATTACACAGTCATGATTGACTAAATCATGAGCCAATGATGATTTATTCAACCCCCAGCCCCTCTCGCCTCCCCAGAAATCAGAGGGTAGGACTGAAAATTCCTACCCTCTAATCACACGGTTGGTTCTCCAGGCAACCAGCCGCCTTCCTTGTGTGCTTCTAAACATCACCTCGTTCACATAATAAAAGAAACTTTTATCGTTCTCAACATGTAGGAAATTCCAAGGGTTTTGGGAGCTGTGAGCCAGGGACTGTGCATGAAGACCAAATATATATGAGAAATGCATTTGGGTCATCTGAATGACCAAATATATATTTCCTATAAATCACAATATCTCTGTGATCGATAGGTTTAATTCTTCAGAAAGATCATAAAGTTTTGTGTGTTTAAAGCAACATTATTTCTTTTAATAAAGCTTTGTGTCCTGATGATGGGGAGAAGGTAGAAAAGGAGTCAGGCAAGGAGAAAGCTGACATTCCGCATGGACTAGGGTCCTATATGGCTAACCAGCCCTCCACCACTGTTATTTCAGCAATAAGAGAGGCAGCACCCCACCTCTGACACCAGACCAGTCCTGGGACATATACACCATCCCTGAAGGTGTTGCAGGGGACAGAACTGTGGAGCCAGACAGGCTTGGCCAGAGCCATTGCTCAGCCACTTGCTGGCTCTGTGAGCATAACATCCTCACTGAGAATGGGGAAGGTAACGATTCTTCATCTCATCAGGCCATCATGAGAATTCAATGAAGTGATGCATCTGGGCCTCAAACAGGGCCAGCACATCACAGGTTCTCAGCAGTTGTTAATTCCTCCCCTGCCCACCACTTCTCACCCCATGTCTGGAAAATATTATTTAAGAGATACCGCCAAATGCATAAGAGACATGTGCGTTAAACCTGCACTTAGATATGCCTTCTCACCTGTTACATTAGCAAATATGGTAACCCTATGTGACAGAGGTGGCATAGGATGGAACATTCAATAATAGTATCGGGATGATCCGTATAGAAAAGAAGCCCTACCTTTTACCTGATGGGTGAAACTCTTCATAGGTTATAAAGGTTTAAACACGAAAGGCAAAACTTTAAAAATGCCTAGGAGCTAGCACAGGATAACATAGGACCTTGAGTAGAGAAGAATTCCTTAAATGAGATACAGAAAGCACCAAATGTAAAAGAAAATATTAATATTAATATATTGTACATTTATATATAATATTTATATTAATTTATAGTTATTTTAGTATACTTATATATTTTAATAATATAGATTATATACTACATATGTTTATATATAAGTATATTTTATGTTTTATTTTTTATTTTATCTTATACATTATATAAATTATATTCTTATATTAATATTAATGTGAACATTAAAATTAAGAAGTTTTGTTCATCTAAAAATATTATGCAGGTTGTATAAGATGTTAACAGCAAGGAAGGTAGATAAAGGGTAAACAAGAACTTTCTGCATTATGTTGCAACCCTTCTATTAGTCTCAATTATCTCAAAATTAAGAGTTTAAAATCAAGTATAGAGAAAGTGAATTGACAAGCCATAAAATACTTGCAACACATATAAGCAGCCAAAGGATTAATGTCCTGACTATGTGAAGAACTGTTACAAGTCAATAAGAAAAGAAAATACAAATAACCCAATAGAAAAAAAGTACATACACACACACAAAATACTAAGAACAAAAATAAAACAAAAACATGGAACAGTCATTTCACACAAGAATGACCCATAAACATAATCCTGACTCAACCTCATTAGACATCCAGGAAATGCAACTGAAGACCACAGTGAATACCATGTCTGTGACCTGCCTTAAACTACTTCAGTAAATACATGCAGCTGGGTGATGGGGAAATGAGGCCAGTTATACTACTATTCTCTCTACTTATAAACACTAGAAAATGTCCATAATAAAAGGTTCTCCAAAACCCCACAGTTAGATACTATATTTAGTTTGCTCAGGCTGCCATAACAAAGTACCACAAACTGAGGGCTTAAACGACAGAAATGTATTTTCTTAAAGTTCTGGGAGCTGGAAGGCTGAGATCAAGGTGTCAGCAGGTTGGGTTTCTCCTGAAGTCTCTCTCCTTGGCTTGCAGATGTCTGTCTTCTTCCTGCATCTTCACATCATTTTTTTCTCTGCTCATTATCTGTGTCCTAATTCCTCTTCAATGAGGACCCCGGGCGTACTGAAGTAGGGCCCACTCTAGTGACCTCATTCTAACTTTATCACCTCTTCAAAGACCTTACCTCCAGATGCGGTCACATTCTGAGGTTCTGCTAGTTAGGACTTCAACATGTGAATTTGGGGGGAACACAGTTCAGACCATAACAGATACAATTTTCCACCCAACTGATTGGCCAAAAAAGAAGCCTGACGCATGTTGGTGGACGAGCACACGGGCCAGGAGGAACTTGCCCCACTGCTGCTCAGAGTGTGAACCGCCAAACCACTCTAGAAAAGACCACGGCAATTTTATAAAGTTGAACACACACGTATTCTATGATCCAGTAATGCCACAACTAAAGGAAATCCTGCACGTGTGCCCCAAGAGACATACGGAAAATTACTCATTAGAAATATGATTTATAAAAAAGAATGGATATACATGTACAACCAAATCACTTTTCTGTACAGCAGAAATTAACACAACATTGTAAATCAACTGTATTTCAATTAAAAATAGAAATGTGATTTATAATTTCCAAAAGAAACAAAAAGGCAATAACCCCCAAAACAGGAGATGGGATATATGAATAACAACACAAGGAGATACAAATGAAAAGGTAATAACAGGCGAGAAGTTCTCAGTTACAATGTATATGATACTTATATAGCTTTATATGATAGCAAAAATCATATTCTAATAATAAGGGGTTAGTTAAATAAACAATGGTAGAGACATACAACAAAATGTCATGCAACCACTAAGAATCTTGTTCTCAAAGACTATTTTAGGATACTGAAAAATATATCATTTAATGGAAAAACATTTTCAGAACAACGCAGAGAGACTGAAGATAGTGTATCCAGCTTCCTTTAACGGCAAATGCCTAAAAATGGCATGCACGCATACTCACACGTATACGTGTATTTTTTAATCTATGACAGAGTCCTCAAAAGAAAGAAGAAATGTCTTCAGTAAACCAGCAATTATGAAGAATCCCTGAAATTCAGAAGGCAGATGGGCCTGAATGGGAGGAGAACTCACCCGGCCAAAACATGCACAAGAGTGGACTCCTGCGGACTGTGGGAGCAGTCAGGGTGCTGGGAAAGGAAGGGGCTGCACATTCCAGGAGGTGTCCAAACAGGTGCTGGTCACACTGCAGCAGTAACCCCCAGGCAGGTCCACCCAGTCTTCTCCCCAGGCCATGCCAAACAGTGGGCAAGAGCAAAGAGAGTGAGTTCCTGGGAATCCACAAAGTAAGAAAGGGCTGTATGAAAAAGAGCATGTAATAATCTTGGAAATGAAGGGATGGGCCAAGCAACAGAATGGACGGTGCTGAGGAGCCAGTGAGAGAGCTCCTTGTGGATCTGGATGCACATGAGACCGGGATGGAAAGCCTGAAGGCTGAGAGCCAGAGAGAGATCCAGGAATTTCAACAGCAATTCAGCCGAAAAGGGAGAAGAAGAATAAAATGAAGGAAGAGTAAACGTAGCTGAAGACACCTGAGTCTGCAGATTAAAGTGCCCTCTGAGCATCAGCGGAAAGGAGACCTACTCAAGACGCAGTGTGTGAAATTCAGAGCAGCAGCGAGAGAGAGAAAGAGAAACTCTTAGAAGTTTCCAAATAAATATTTCCTACAATGGACAAGAATCAGTAAACTTCTCAATGACAATTCTAATTATAGGACAACAGAGCAATTTCTTTAAGGTTTTGAGGGACAATTATTCTGCACCTAGAATACCATTCCCAGCCTGATGATTATCTTTCAAAATTAAGAGCCAGATGACAAACACAGACTCTGAGGAGCCATGAAATGTCCCAGATTAGTGAAGAAAGATACTAATACATGTATAGTTAAATCTTGGTTATCAGATGAGTGTTACCTATGACCTTAACAGGAGAAGAAGGAGCAAGGGTCTTACAACATGGAAGTCAAAATCTTGATCGAATTTAATAACCTGTTGGATCATTGATTCCCAAGGAAACCCATCATTATTTTCTTGGGAAGCCCCACCCCACCAAGTGAGGGTTTGTTTGCACCATCTGCAAGGGTGACATATAGGAGATGTAAAGGAGTTTGTTGGAAGAGACAGATGTGTTTTTCACATCCTCGAAAACCTAAAGTGTTATGGAGACATGAGCACCTGGAACAAAACGTTCTTAAAGCTAAACCACTTTGCCGTACAGCAGAAACTAACACAACACAGCAAATCAACCATACTTCAATAAAAATTAATTAAAAAAAAAAAAAACTAAACCAAAAGTGTGCAAATCCCTGGGCCTAGTCAGGCGAGTTCTGTTGCACTGGGAGTTATTCACATCTACCATTATTTGTCATGCCCTCTGTTTCCAGGCCAAGCCCATGCTTTAAATCTCTAACTGAGCTTGGAGCAGAATCCAGCCCTGTGCTACCTGAGCCACCTCCAACACTGCATATAGAAATACCGATGCAACCTGGAAAAGCCATCCACAAGGCTTTTTCCTAATACTTAGTGACACAGGGTCATTTTCTTCTTATCAAATCATAATTTAAAAACATATTACAGGAATTCCCTGGTGGCGCAGTGGTTAAGAATCCACTTGCCAATGCAGGGGACACGGGTTTGATCACTAGTCTGGGAGGATCCCACATGCCGCAGAGCAACTAAGCCCATGCGCCACAACTACTGAAGCCCACGCGCCTAGAGCCCGTGCTCCACAACAAGAGAAGCCACCGCAATGAGAAGCCCATGCACTACAACGAAGAGTAGCCCCTGCTCGACGCAACTAGAGAAAGCCCGCACACAGCAACGAAGACCCAACGCAGCCAAAAATAAATAAATAAATTTATTTAAATAAATAAATAAAATTAAAACATACTAAAAAAATTTTTAAATGACAGTAAAACCTGAGAATTTGCTAAACATAGCATTACTGGATCTTACATATCATAAAATCTTACCACAAACAACCACAAAGTAGAAAAAGGTAGTGTGATGAGTAATTTCATGTGTCAACTTTGAATTCCTATCCTATATAATGATTTGTAGCTTCATAATCACCAAACAGGTGAAACAACATTTTTAGGATGAAAAACTGACCTGGTAAGATTTTTAAATTAAGTTCTTTTCTTTCGGCCAACATTTCAACATGGTGCAGTAAATAGAAAAGAACTGGATTGTAAGATTTTTTTTTTCTTGGCATAAAATTCTCTTAAGCTCTCTGTCTTTATATAAGATGAGCATAAATTGGATCAATAGAGTTTTAGCTGAATAATTAACTTAGAATTCAGCTTCCTATTGTAATAAGATTGAAAAAGACAAGTTAAAGCAGGCCTGTGATCATTTTACCCCAAAATACAATTTCTTCATTATAAGGAACCAAACAGAAAAGAAGTTAAAGAACTTCCTTAATAAAAGCACTGAACTGCCACAAGCCTAATAGACTATTAGAGCCTAGATGAAGATGGAAAATTGCCTAATAAAAATTGCAATTTGCACAGATTTTCCCCATAATTACATAACTTATTAAGTTCCATTTTCCAGATACCATAATGGGGTTCACCTTTCATTTAATGCGATTTGTGATCACAGACTACTGCAAGCAGCAAACGTTGGTAAAATCAAATCCATAATTACATTTTTGGTTCATACATGAAAGACTGAAATATTCATTAGCTGATATATACACTATTTGTTAAAATTAAGTAGAATGAAAAATTTGGAAGAGGGTTTTACTCAATCCTTTAACTATCTTTATCAGGGCTTTTGGTCCATTGACTGTACCAAGTAAGGTTATAAAGGTTACAAAACAAGGAGAGGAAACATTTTGGGTCTAAATTCATTCAGCCTGGTTCAATACAGTAAGTGTTTATTAAAATCCTCCTATTTGCCTGGCCCTGTCTGAATTAAGCGGGTATCATAGGTGCCAAATGCCTGTTTCATGCTGAACATTGTAAATAGCAGCTACTTTATGGTTTTGTGGTAGAAGAGATAAGTAAGACTCCAAATCTGTCATGCCTCCCTGAGGCCACACCCTTTTTCCATGTGACTTTGTAGCTCCTCCCTTCAGGAGGTGTGGTCTGGTCCCCCAGCACTTGGATCTAGGCTTTGCAAGTTTGGCTAATAGACCACAGTAGACGTGCAGTTAGGCAAGAAGAAACCTTGCAGCTTCCTATTCCGGTTCTTGGAATGTTCCAGATGCTATGTGAGCAAGTCTGCACTAGACTCCCAAGTGATGCGGGGCCAAGTGGAGGGAGAGGTCCCACTGACAGCCAGCATCAAGGCCCCAGACCTGTGAGGAGACCGTCTTGGACCCTCCAGCTGCCAGATAACTGTAGTCATGTGAGAAACGCCAGGTGAGGCCAACAGAAGGATCCCCCAGCTGAGCCCAGCCAACACATGGAATCGAGAGAAATAATAATTATTGTGGGATTTTTTTGCCTTTATTATCATTTATTTATTTATTTATTCATTTATTTAATTTTTGGCTGCATTGGGTCTTCGCTGCTGCACGCGAGTTTTCTCTAGTTGCGGCGAGCCGGGGCTACTCTTTGTTGCAGTGCGAGGGCTTATTGCGGCGGCTTCTCTTGTTGCGGAGCACGGGCTCTAGGCGCGTGGACTTCAGTAGTTGTGGCACACGGGCTTCAGTAGTTGTGGCTCATGGGCTCTACACCGCAGGCTCAGTAGTTGTGGCGCACGGGCTTAGTTGCTCCACGGCATGTGGGATCTTCCCGGACCAGGGCTCAAACCCGTGTCCCCTGCATTGGCAGGTGGAGTCTTAACCATTGCGCCACCAGGGAAGTCCTAGCCTTTATTACTAATAAAAATGTTCAGACATAAAAAAGTAGATAATATAGTGTAATGAATCACCATGTGTTCATCACCCAGCCTCAACAATTACCAACTCATAGCCAATCTTGTTTCATCCATACCCTACCCAGCCCCTATCCAACACACACACAGAATTTCATCTTTTCATTTGTAAATATTTCAATATATATCTTCAAAAGAAATGGACTCTTTTTAGAAAAATAACAACACCTATAACAATCATTTCTTAGCATCATCAAATGTCCTGTCCATGTTCATATTTCCCCAATTGTCTCATAATTTTTTCCCCACAGTACGTTATTTGAATCATGATCCAAACAAGGTCTATGTCAGAAACTGGCATTTGGTTAACACATCTCTTAAGTCTCTTTTTTTATCTCTAGGTTTCTCCTCTTTTTTTTTCTTGCCATTTGTAAAAAGAAATTGAAAGCCTCCGCTCTTAACCACATAATGTAGCACCTTATGTCCATTTTTACAGCTATGCGTTTGGAGGGAATAGCCTCCTCCCAAACATATTTCTTTCTTTTTTTTTTTAACTTTCTTTTTTTGAATTTTTGAATTTTATTTTATTTATTTTTTCATACAGCAGGTTCTTGTTAGTTATCCATTTTATACATATTAGTGTATATATGTCAATCCCAATTGGGAGATTGGGCAAGCGGATTCTTAACCACTGTGACACCAAGGAAGTCCCTCAACAATGAAGTCTTGCAGGGTGGTCTTAGAGTACTTCTGCATCTGTATACAGTCATCCCTCAGTATCCACGGGGGATTGCTTCCAGGACCCCGCAGATACCAAACTCCGTGGATGCTCAAGTCCCTTATGTGAAAAGGCATAGTGGGTCCCTCCTTATCCCCAGGTTTCACATCCATGGATTCAACCAATCATGGATCTGATCAATTGTTGAATCCATGGATGCGGAACCCGCGGACACCGACCTGATCGTGGTCACATAGTGGACTCTCAAATACACAAGTGGATTGAGTTTGATTGGTTAATTTATAATGAACTAAAATCCACTGATATTTGTCCGAATGTTGCTCTTTTACAGAGCTCAATTTAGAAGTGTGGGAAGGGACACTTGTATGGGAGTACGTGTGCTCGGGGCTGGTCCTCCAATCAGCTGAGGAAATACCTGTCTCCTCCTGACTGTTCTATTCCCTTCCTTCCCACCAGACCTTTAGGCTCTGAGTACCAAAACTCCTCTCAGACTAAGTTAAGGAGGGATTTATTTTTCAGTATCGTAAAAGCTATCCACAGCTTGAAAATAGACCAATGAGATTTGCTGAGTGTGCATTCAGTGCAGTGCTGGGCTTGCACCTGTGATTGCTTTTCTATGGATTGGGCTATTTTACAGCTCTGTACCAGCAGACCTGAATTTAGATTTTTTCAGTTAGATAGGCAAATCATCTCTGAACGGTGAAGAAAATAATCCCAGATGCTACGGGTATAGTCCTGTAGGAGATGAACCAGTTTTCTATCTAAACCGGCAATCCTACCCTAACACTCCTTTATTAAAGTTGCCTAAAATACCCAGTTCCTCTAATGCACTTTGAACCAGTTTCAACATTTTCCTGGTTCCCACATTAATTGAGTTAAAGAAAATCTTGGACACTTGTTCATATTATTGTTGAGTCTTGTTATTTAATCTTTTATAAATTACACTTTGCATAAGGCAAAAAAAAAAAAAAGGTATCAGAGAACGTAAGGTCCTGAAGCAGCCACTGCCTTGGGGTGGCTCTGGGCCACAGGGTCTTGGCATCTCTCTCTCTCTCTCTCTCTCCCTCTCCATTGGTCCCCACTCTCCTCTTGGCAGAGTTGTTAGTGACTTAGGTCCTCGGACCCTTTAATTACTAGAAATTCATAAGAGGCCAGAGGAGGAATTCAGGCAAGGCTTCATGGGACTCAGGCTGCAGCACCCCTCGCATGAAAAGCAAGTAACAGGTGCCCTTGCTCTCTCTCCTCTCCGAGCAGGGCAGGCTGGTTCCCTAAACGGGACGAGGGTAAGGGCAGGACCAGTGTGTCGGGCCAGAAGGGTGGCTTAAGTGGCCTGCCCACCGCTTGGTGGCGCTGTGGGCAGGGATCATGCGCAGTACTCAGTCTTTGCTCCCAGCACCTTAGAAGTGGCAGTTGGTCAGAAAGAGAAAAACAAATACCGTACGCTAACACGTATATATGGAATCTAAAAAAAAAAAGGTTCTGGGGGCTTCCCTGGTGGCGCAGTGGTTGAGAGTCTGCCTGCCAATGCAGGGGACACGGGTTCGAGCCCTGGTCTGGGAAGATCCCACATGCCGCAGAGCAGCTGGGCCCGTGAGCCACAATTACTGAGCTTGCGCATGTGGAGCCTGTGCTCCACAACAAGAGAGGCCGCGATAGTGAGAGGCCCGCGCACCGCGATGAAGAGTGGCCCCCGCTTGCCACAACTAGAGAAAGCCCTCGCACAGAAACGAAGACCCAACACAGCCATAAATAAATAAATTAATTAATTAATTAAAAAAAAAAAAAGGTTCTGAAGAACCTAGGGGCAGGACAGGAATAAAGACACAGATGTAGAGAATGGATTTGAGGACACCGGGAGGGGGAAGGGTAAGTTGGGATGAAGTGAGAGAGTGGCATGGACATATATACACTACCAAATGTAAAATAGATAGCCAGTGGGAAGCATCCGCATAGCACAGGGAGATCAGCTCGGTGCTTTGTGACCACCTAGAGGGGTGGGATAGGGAGGGTGGGAGGGAGACGCAAGAGAGAGGGTATGTGGGGATATGTGTATATGTATAGCTGATCCACTTTGTTATACAGCAGAAACTAACACACCATGTAAAGCAATTATACTCCAATAAAGATGTTAAAAAAAAAAGAGGTGATGGTGGGTTTTGGCCTTTTTTATCTATTTGTTCATAATTTGCCCCAACTGGGCATGCATGTGGTTATTTTTAGTCCCTTATAGTTTCTTTGTACTCTGTTGCTGGAGGAGATGTTTGTCCAGGTGCAAGCCCTGCAGCAAAGGGTCCCAGGTCCCCACCCATCTCAGAATGGCCCTTTCCACACCCTTAGGGAAAATGGCTCTCAAGTTTGCATGTTCTTGATTTAGAGGAATGCCCCATTGACCAGAGTCCAAGGATCTTAAATACATTTCCAGGAGAGGGACCGACCAGTATGACTCCAGCATCTGCCCCTTGACCACTGAAAGATAAGGACAGGCTGTGACATTTCGGCATTTGCAATTCCATATACTACTTCAGGGACTACTGATGGCTGCCCTCACTACCTCCTGATGCCTGGACCTGTGGAGAGAAGGGGGGGGGGGAACGTGTTATAATGGCATCCATCTCCCCCTCCCACCTCTGTGCTTATACGCCCTTTACCATTTACTAATGTTTTCTTTTTTTTTTTTTTCTTGATCAGCATTGCTAAAATCTAAGTCATTTTTAACTTTTTCCAGAGAATCATTCCTCATATTAAAAATCCTATTTTAGTTCTTTTCTCTAATCTGTCGTTCTCTAATTTTGTCTCCAGTAGTTCCATTTTTATTTTTCTTGGCTTTGTTTTATTGGTTTTCCAGCTTTTTATTGAATCCCTAGTTCATTTATTTTCATCCTCTCTTGCCTGATAATGAAAACGCTTCTTCTCTTGCTCTGAGCAACGTTTGCCTGCATCTCTCATGAGCTCTGGTGCCTGGTGCCCTCCACAGTCCTAACTTTTAAGGAGTCCATAATTGTGTCAATGAAAAAATGCTGCCTGCCGTGTCAGTAAACAAAGGATGCTGTAGCCATCAAGCCATCACATTACAGCTGCCCCAACGGTGAGCCCTGAGGAAACTCAGGTTAGAAACAGGATGCCCGCCCTCAAGCAGTCAGCCACTGCAGCCACTCCCTACGATGCACCCTGAGGAGACTCAGGATGAGAAAGCACAGAATGCTGACCCCAGAGAGCTGAGGTGCATATCAAAGGAATGCTTTCAGTGAGCCTAGACTCTTGCATTTCCCATACATAGAAAAGCACTAAATTCCTTAATTCCTTGAGATGTCTGATTTTCTTGAATTAGCAGTAATCTTTTGATGTTCCGACTACCTGGTCTTAGTTGCCAGAAACTCCTAGGTATCCTGGAGGACACTCACCTCTTCAGAGCAGTCCCTCAGAGCTCGGTGAGAGGCTGCATCCTGGGCGTAAGTCCTCAGTTTTGGTGGTCAAATAAAACATAATTCTCAACTTTTACGTTGTGTGCGTTTTTCAGTCAACACTTGCTTTTTGGAAGAAGTTAACCCTTGACAGAGGGTTACTGAAAAGACTTATTTGCTTAACTTCCAGGCCTTGAATTTTTAAAATAAACTTTTTGTAATTGGTTTTTAGTTTTATGACGTTGTTGTCAGAAAATGTACTCCTGGGACTTCCGTGGTGGCACAGTGGTTAAGAATCCGCCTGCCAATGCAGGGGACACGGGTTCGATCCCTGGTCTGGGAAGATCCCACATGCTGCAGAGCAACTAAGCCCGTGCACCACAACTACTGAGCCTGCGATCTAGAGCCTGGGAGCCACAACTACTCAGCCCGCATGCCACAACTACTGAAGACCGTGCGCCTAGAGCCCGTGCTCTGCAACAAGAGAAGCCACTGCAATGAGAAGCCCGCGCACCACAACAAAGAGTAGCCCCCACTCGCAGCAACTAGAGAAAGCCCGCGGGCAGCAACGAAGACCCAATGCAGCCAAAAATAAATAAATTTAAATAAATAAATTTTAAAAAAGAAAGAAAGAAAATGTACTTCTGCCGTGTGGAACTGGAGAGTTTCCCATACCCTGAGACAAGAAGGTGATTATGCACAGGGCACAAAATTCCATGGATCTGTAAGTCAACATTATACAAAGCCTCTAACCCTTCTGTTTTTCCTGTTTGACCTGTCAGAGGTTGAGAACCGTGTGTTCAAGTGTCTCACTCTGATTTTCCTTAATGACAGTTTATTCTTTCTTTCTTTTTTTTTTTTGCTTTGTATATTTCAACTTCAGTAATTTACTACATCTGTGTGGGTGATATGAACATCTTCATTGTGAATCATGCCCTCTGTATCATTAATACATTGACCCAAATCCATATCACATATTAATGATATAACCCCAGTTTTTTTTTTCTTGCAGCTGCCTGACACTCATTCGTTCATTCATTCCTTCAAATATTTGATCATCTGCCATGTGCGGGGGCTGCATCCCTGGTGCTGGGGACAAAGGGGTGAATGGAAGCAACAAGAACCCTGCGCTCAGGGAGCTTCTAGTGAAGGAGAGAGACGGTGAGCAAATTTACCAAGGATGTTAGACCCCCATTCGCACATACCCACACACTCGCACATTCACACGCTGTCGTACACAGACACACTCTCAGACACATCCCTGCACACTCTCATCTTGAATCTGTATCAGTATTCCTATAGAATAGATTTCTAGGAAGGGAATTTGGGGGTTGAAAGTCATGGGCATTTTAAATGGACAAAAACTGTCACATTTACCCATTCCAAAGAGGGCGTAATTTTGCAAGCAGCTTTTGGAAGGAAAGAGCTCTTTGCAGAAAAAAGCTCTCTG
The DNA here is from genome assembly GCF_949987535.1 of Balaenoptera acutorostrata. Taxonomy (NCBI): domain Eukaryota; kingdom Metazoa; phylum Chordata; class Mammalia; order Artiodactyla; family Balaenopteridae; genus Balaenoptera; species Balaenoptera acutorostrata. The sequence goes on from NC_080082.1 coordinate 47,515,676, forward strand.
CTGGAGGCCTCCTTGTCTTGTCACTAACCTGACACAAGGCACCCCCATGCTGTACTCATCTCCAGACCTAGCACACCTTTCGAATCTTTTGACCACACAATACCTTGCCTAATCTGTTGGTTCTTTCCATAGATCAAAGAAGCAGAAATGAAGAATAAGTAATTAATAGATGACCAGATCTCTTCCTTAGCTTCCCTTTCAGTACTCTCTCGAACAAACTGCGTGAACAAGAGAGCATCTAAAGAAAAGCCACAAGAAGTCAGCAAGCCTGCACACAAGCCTGCACACAGTAGGGGATGGCGATGACTCTGACCCCCGTTTCAATGATTAACTGAGATTACTTCCCTTTCTCCCTTTAAAAACTTTCATGGCCAAGCAGAACCTTTGGAGGTGGTTTTTGGAGGACACTGAGTCCACCATCTCCCCAGAATGCCAGCATTCTGATTAAAAGCAACTTTCCTTTCTACAACCATTTTTCTCTCCCTCTTGCGTACTGATTTTTGAGCAGTGAGCAGCCGGACCTGGTTTGGTAACAATTTCACACTCCCATCAACAGAGCAGGAATACTTCTCCCCAACACCCCTACAAACACTAAATTTTTTTCTAAATTTTTACATTTAGGTTTGTCCAACAGTGTTGGTTTTCTTTTTTTGCTAGTTTATTTATATCTCTTTGATTCATAAACTTGAGTACCTTTTACCACATGTCTTATCTATTTTTAGAAGCCCTTTACATGTTATGGATATTAATGCTTTGCTATATGTCACAAATATGTTTTCAATTTTGTTATTTACTGTTTAGCTTTATTTATGATGTGGCTGTGTATATAAGTTTTAAATTTGAGGGGTCCACTCTTTTTTTCTTCTATTGCTTCTAGGTTTCTTTTCTTTCCATCTCTCAGATTATGAAAATAGGCTCCTATATTTTCTTCTGCTACTCTAGAAATTCTTTTATTTTTAATCCATCAAGGTTTCTGTGAATAACATGAAAGCAGAGAAGTAACTTCTCCCAAATGGATAACCAGTTGTCCAAGGCTATGTTTTCTAACTAATCAATGGACGAATCCACCAAAAGAAGTGAAATACTTTATCAGAGAAAGGAGGAGAGGAGAGAGATGCCAGCATCTGTTCCAGTGCAAAAAATTTTCTTTCCAAATCTAAGAGCCTGTATTCAAAGAGGAAACAGTAACTACATGATAAGGAGCCATATCCAGCCAACAGCCTTTCTTTATTTAAGGAAGATGGGTCTTTTTCCACAGAAGAGGTCAGGCTTCTGGTCTGAGTCCAAAATGCAAGGAGGTGGCCACCCGGTCATGAGCTGAGCTCCTAAATCTCAGGAAAAAAACATACCAGGAGTGAAGGCGGCTAATACAGCATGCATGGTGTGATGAACACTGCCATGGGGACCAATTTAATACAAAGCCAAGTCCTTTGTTTTGTTAAAACTCAAATGCTTATCTTGAAGAAGGAGGTTGTCATGGTAACTCTTTCAGAAACAATGTCTTCCCTGTGGACCAGTTGTCTAAACTCTGGAGAATAGCATTCCACTCTGTGATGACAATAAAAACCCACTGGGGAGGGGGAACCTGGCAGCCCCTGGGTGTACCACAGGGAGACCCTCACTGGTATTCAAAACACTTCAAAAATGGTAAAACAAGAACTTAAAGTTACATGACACTTGTAAAAAGAGAAGTTGCTTAGATCAACTATTTTACTACACAGATATGAAGTAGTAATAAAAATGACAAAATGAACAGTGTGATAATTATAATAATATTAGAATGGGTTTGCTTTTTTAAAATATGGGGATTTTCAATACTAAATTAAAATACACTAACCTAAACTTTCTCCATTTTCATCTTCTACAGCTTCTAAACTATTGTCTTCTTAAGTCTTAAACCTATTTCTGGGTAACAAGCACCCAGAGCTTGACAGAACCAGGTTGAATCTGAGCCCTGGTACTTCCCAGACGTGTGACTGCATTGGTCATGGTCTCTGCTGGGTGCTCAGAAGGTTTAAGAAAAGCTGTTTAATGAACATGTAACTGAGCAGGACCCTCTGAGACCTTCCCAGAATAGACCACCACCCATGTCCTCCACCTGCCTTTTGTCGGTAAAAATCTGTAGTCAAAGAATAAATTTAATTAGAGAAGTGAAAAAATGCAGAAAGAAAGGAAAACAGTCAAGAAAGACAAAATAATACTTTAGCCATTAAACAAAGTCAAGAACCTTTAGTTCTTCCTCAAGGACTATAAATGATATTCTGAGCCATGTCCTTTGAGCTGTTTTGCAGATACTGAAACCCCCACCAGGTGGAAGAAGTCAACTGTATGCTGCCTACAAGCACGTAGACCCCAGACCTGTTGGAACCAGAAGGTTGGTGATGCTGACTCCCGATTACCTCACCACCAACCAATCAGAAGTATGTCCGCTAGCTGACCACGCCCTGCTCCCTGAACACTATAAGACTCCTCACAACCCCCTCCAGGGTGGGACACACAGTTCTGAGGGCATTAGCCCTCTGTGGCCCCCTTTGCCTGGCAAAGCAATAAAACTATTCTACTTTACCCAAAACTCTGTCTCCACGTTTCTATTTGGCACCGGTGAACAGAAGCCGAGTTTTGGCAACAAACAGACTTCAAAGGTGTGGGCTGGGGTATGGGGACCAGCAACCCTGGGAAGCTGTTACTCCCGGACCTGAAGAGGTCAGAGGAGGAACCCTGTGAGCACTGGGGCTGTGCGAGGGGGTCCGCGACAGGAGGTGTGGCCTTAGGTAGAAGAAGGCTGCCAGGTTCAGAATGCAGGTTCTGGGGTTTAAATCCTGCCTGGACAAGCTACATGCCTTGGTTACCTCATCTGTACATGTGGCTAATAATACTGCAAATTTCATAGGGCTAAGGTTTAAATTTGATACTGATTAAAACACTTGGAACAGTGGTTGGCACTGTTCAAATCGTAAGTACTCAAATGTGAGCACATAGTAATAATAGCTAAGGAAATTAACCTTGCAAATTACATTTTTTTTAATGGAAAGAGGACTTCAAAGTTTTTAGAGAAAGCAATTTTCACCCTAGAACCCCTAACCCAAGCCAACTATCAATCAAGTGTTTTCAAATATGCAAAGATTTAGAAAACTGACCTGCCAAGCACTCATTCTGAGAAAGTTACATGTGGATGCACTTAACTACAAATGAGGTCTTCCAGTGAACAGTATTTGCAGGGTAAGAGCACCAAGTCCCCATCTTTCACAATGGGAGCCAGTGTGTAATATCCATGGAACAGAGATCCACATATGTTAATTACAGTCTCGGATGTAAACACTAGAGAAACTAAATAGAAAATTGAGGAGTGACTCAGAGGGGAAGGTGATGAGATGGGGAACTCTTTCCATTGTAAGCAATTCTCTATGCATGTTTTCCACCATGTGAAAATTGATAAAAACAATTTTAATTTTTCACTGATGATCATTCTGTGACATCAAAACACATCTTCGATAATATTCAACAGGTGGTTTTACCATTTTAAAAAAGCCTTGATCAACACAAGGGAAAGGGGGTGATACAGATTGAGACTTAACAGGCATCTCAGCCAATCACAAACATTCTCTGAAAACCCATTAGAACAAATTTAAAAAGCAGTTGAATCATTTGAGCATTTGCTGATTAGGTATTTGATTTTAAGGAACTGCAGAAGGGTTATTGTGGATTTTTTTATGTTTTCTTTTTTTAGAAATACATGTTGAAATATTTACAGATGAAATTATATGGCGTCTGGGATTACTTCAAAATCATCCAGTGGGAAGAGGGTACTGATGAAAGCAAACTGACTATAAGTTGATAATTACTGAAATGTGGGGGTCATATGATTTTCCTAACTTGTATGTATGTATGAAATTGTCCATATTAAAGCCAGACACAGAATAGGGATGTATACACTAAGTGGCAACAGCTCACATTTTGACATCTTATATTTTTTATTTAAAATGTAATGTTCAGTTTTAAGATAAAGCCTTAATTGGGGCAGATTCTCCTCCTTCTAAGGGATTTGAACATAAATTTCTGAAGAGTTGAAGTGTGGACTCCACTGGCAATCTCCAGCTCTTGGGTGGTGTAGAACAGAGACAAGCGATACACAAAAGGGAACAATTCTTGTGCTCCCCAAAGCTCCAAGGACCCTTCTGAAACAGCCCCGAGTCCCCCGCACCCCTCACCAAGTCCAACCCCTGATTCACTTGTTGGGCTGGTTTGCTGTGCCCGGCCAGGATGCCACATTCGTTGGCAGTGGGAGGGCTGGGTGGGGGGGAGAATGAAGCAGGAGGAGAGAGTGTGGGGCAAGATTTGAGAGCGAGAACCAGACTGTCAGCTGGAACAGTGCATACAGTAAGCACTTAATAAGTGTTTGACTGGATGGATGAGAACCAAAGCACAGATACTGAAGAAAGGCAGTAACTTTTTCCCAGAGGTAAGAGAAGAGGTCTGTTGATAAAGACTATAATAAAAATGTACATAATTTCCAACAAAAAGCCAAGAGCTCCCTGGCAGGAATAAGTGCCAATGTTCCAAATATTCCAGTGCTCCACTGAGGGTCATTCTCACTAAGGGAGTTTCTGCGATTCTTGTCTACACTCTTTTCTAACCCCCATTTATTTACCTTTTTAGATTTCCGTATTATTTTTCTACTGCATTTACTGGTTGATTTGCATATAGTGTGGCCACTGCAACCGATCCGACGTCATAAATATGCAAAGGCAGCCACAGGCGTATCAAAGGGATTTAAGAAACAAACTAAAAGGTCAAAAATATGACTTCTTAGACATAAGTGAAAAAGACATCCCAGACATGGCAAGATTGCATGTAAATTGCTTCAGCTGAATTTAGACACTCAATTAGGCACTTAATTATCCTGAAGCTTTATTGATGCCCTATTAGAAGTGGGCTCCATCCCTTAGAATCAAATAAAAGACACAGGTCAGCTCCCTGGAGCGGCCTGAAGGCAGATCTGATGGGTTGAGGCAGGTAGCTTTCAATCAACAGTTCGCGGACCCCCTCCGCTCCTGCTGTCCTGGTCACATCTCTCATTGAACAAGCATTTTCCCCCTGAGAGCATCTCAAACCTGAATTTTAAATGTGGCTTTTCTTCCAGGACTCCAAGCAATCTCTCTGCATGGCCTGGCTGTAAGGCCGCCAACATTCAGCCGCAGCTGACCCCTCTCGGACCTTCCAGGGGTCACCATCCCAGCTGCTCTCCTGAGCTGCTCCAAGTGGGACCCTGATGGAGCTGTTAGTGGTCTACAGCCCACCCCCTCATTAGTAACTTAGGTCCACAGGCAGCAGGCTCCAGGTCCCTGCCCCGGTATCACATTATATGATAATTATACTCAGATTAGTTTTTCATACCCTTCGGACAGAGACGTGTTAATTTGGATTTTTAGACATTAAAATCTTATAAAGTTCTCAGGTGATTTTAAGTCCAGTTTCTTAACTGGGGTGCCCTAATGGAGAGAAAAAGATGTGGCTATCGGCTTCCTATCAAGAGCTGTTTCCTCAAGTGACTTTAATAAGAAGCTTCTTGGGGGCAGGGATGTCATGTTTCATATCCAGTTCAGCACCTATTTTTATTTTTATTTTTTTATAAATTTATTATTTATTTATTTTTTGACTGCATTGGGTATTCGTTGCTGGGCGGGGCTTTCTCTAGATGCGGCGCGCGGGGGCTACTCTTCGTCGCAGTGCGCAGGCTTCTCATTGTGGTGGCTTCTCTTGCTGCAAAGCACAGGCTCTAGGCGCGCGGGCTTCAGTAGTTGTGGCGTGCGGGCTTCAGTAGTTGTGGCGCACAGGCTTAGTTGCTCCGCGGCATGTGGGATCTTCCTGGCCCAGGGCTCGAACCCGTGTCCCCTGTGTTGGCAGGCAGGCTCTTAACCACTGGGCCACCAGGGAAGTCCCTGGCACCTCATTTTTTAAATGCCCGTAACCTATTTACTGACTGTCTTCACACCTGCTCAACAGTTCTCACCTTCACAGCCCCAAATCAGACAAAGGCAGCAACAAGAACTGGATCAATTGGCCACCTAAGTTCATCATTTATTCTTTCAAACTCATCACCATCAGAAATAGAACTGTCCAAGGTACCTCCAAATAACCTACCCAAGTGGTGAAACATTAGTCACTGCTCTCTTTGTCCAGAGCAGCTGTTAACAGTTCAGGCTCCAGGGCTGCAACACCAGCTCCTCTGATTACCAGCTGCTTAACCTCTCTGGACTCCACTTTCTCATCTGTAAAGTGGGACTGCTGTAGGATTAAAAGAAATAATGCCCTGAAGCACACAACACAGTGTCTGGCCCACAGAGCCTTCAATAAACGTTATTTGTTTTTTATGAATATAGAAAAAGAAAAAATACATATTGAATCATTCTCAAGTGGTAAAATATATATTATGTAATAATAGTATATATATTATGATAGTATATATAAATATATATAATAATATATAATATGATATATAGTATATGTTTTTTTTCTTTTTCCTTTTCTTTTTCTTTTACCACTTTAGAATGATTCCACAGGTAGGGACACTTCAATTATGTTCTCTGCCTAGTGAGCATTCTTGTTGATTCTGGCTGTTTCTCCCTCCCTTGATGGAATCTATCTGTGTCTATCTGTGCCTATCTGGGTCTCTGTCTCTCCTTCTCCCTTTCTCTCCAGGAACTCCCATAAACTGAGGTTCCTCCCCCCCTCCCTGAGAATATCAGCCTCTATCCCCCACCCACCACCCCCATCCTTCCCTAGATCCTCCCAAACTTCCTGGCCCCGCTCCCTTCCCTATCCGACTCTCACACTGAATCCCAGGGTTGGTCGGTCTCCCTCTGGCATTCCCAATGCCCTGCCTCAGTCTCACAGCCCACCTGCCCCAGTCCTACACCGGCCAGGCGGCCAAATCCTGCTCTAGAAGCCACGCAGCCCCACAGGCTGGCAGCCACTGCCACAGCTGGGCCTTCAGGACACACACCTCTCCCTCTGCCTTTCAAAACGCCAGTGGCAGAAGACTGTGGTTCTTGGTATCTGTGATTAGTTAAAACTATTTCTGGGGACTTCCCTGGCGGTCCAGTGGTCAGGGCTCTGCGCTTCCACTGCCGGGGGCCTGGATTCGATCCCTGGTCGGGGAACTAAGATCCTGCAAGCCGTGCAGTGCGGCCAAAAAAAAAAACCAAACTATTTCTGGATAAAATTTTCTCATACAAATTCCTAAATGTTAACCTTGAAAGTCAAGTGATGGGATTAGGAAAGCAGTTTATGGAATGGCAAGGCATTTCTGCCTCATCAATGAGAGAGTGTACTTCAGATGCCCAAGACAGATTCCAGCTAGAAGTCTGCACATGATTTGTAATGGACCTGGTCAACTAAATACTCTTGAAAATACATGAAGTTCCAGAAAGCACCAGTCACAAGGTTAAGGAATCTTGGTATCCCAATTTCCCATGGTCAGAATAAAGAGCTAGGAAGGACACAGCATTCTGTCCTTGTGCTCATCGTTTTTCCAGCAAAAATCCATTCTTCGGGAAGTGTCTCTTATAACACAAAAGTTTTCTCAATAGATTTTTTTAAAACACTCTAAGAAAACAAATAAGTTCAGAAATGGTGGATGCAAGGGAGCAATGCAGGAAGGAAGTGGAGACAGCATTGAGGATGTGGTCATGTAAGTCCCAACAGAGATGACCAAGACTAAGAAAGAGGCTGGAAGGAACTGATTTGAGATGGTAGAATCTTTAGGACTTAGTGACTGATTGATCGGGGGGAAAAAGGGTGACAGAGAGAATGGAACCTATGATAAGCCCCACCTCCATCATGTCTGGGAGAAGGTAGATGTGATATTGTCATTTACAATAAGAAATGTATATTTGGTCTTCATCCAGTTCCTGGCACAGAGTTCCTAAAACCATTGGAATTTCCTAAGTGATGAGAGTGATAGAAAGTGTCTTTTGTTACGTTAACGAGATGACTTGGAGGAAGCACCTAAAGATGGGGGCTGGTTGCCAAGGGAACCAATCAAGTGATTAAAGGGTTGGAAGTTTCAGTGCCACCCCCCTGACCTCTGCGGAGGAGAGGGGCTGGAGGTTGAATCAATCACCAATGGCCAATGATTGAATCAATCAAGCCTATGTAATGAAGCCTCCATAAAGACTCTAAAAAGACAGGGTTTGGAGAGCTTCTGGATTGGTGAACATGTGGAGATAAGGGGAGAATGGTACCCTAAGAGAGCATGGAAACTCCAAGCCCTTTCCTTTCCCAGACCTTGCTCTCCACATCTCTTCCATCTGGCTGTTCCTGAGTTATATCCTTTTATAATAAACTAGTAATCTAGAAAGTAAAATATTTTTCTACATTCTGTGAACCACTCTAGCCAAGTTAATCAAACCCAAGGAAGGGGTCATTGGAACCTCCCATCTACAGCCAGTCAGTCAGAATCACCAGTGACAAACTTTCAGTTGGCATCTGAAGGGTGGGGTGGTGGGGGTAGTCTTGTAGGACTGAGTCCTTAACCCGTGGGATCTGTTGTTGTCTCCAAGTAGATAGCGTCAGAATTCAGTGGAATTGTAGGACACCCATCTTGTGTTGGGGAATTGCTTGAAATTGTGTGAAAAACACATAGGAATTGGTGTCAGAATTGGAGTAGATAAGGAGTCTGGTTTCAAACTTGAAGGATTTGAGACACCTACGGAAGATCCATGTAGAGAGAAATCCTATAAACAACTGGATCTTCTCCTGGGAGTTCAGGAGCAAGATGGGGATAGAGACACAGTTTTTGGAGCTATCAGCATCACTGGTGGTACATGAAACCCTGGGGAGAAATGAGAATATCCAAAGATGCTCAGGGAGAGAAGATGGCTAAGGACAGAGCTGGGCGAGGGGGTCTCAACCTGGGCATCCAGCAGGTGGAGAAGAACCCAGCAAGAGACTGAGAAGAAACAGTGAGGGCAGCGAAGGAGGAAGCCCTAGTGCTGCAGAACAGAAAGTGAAGAGAGTGGTCAGCAGGTTCTCAGAGCTCAGGTGTTGGGTAAAGTGAGAAAAATCCCATTGCATTTGGCAATCAAGAGTTATTGGCTCTGTCTGAGCCATTTGTCAGATCAAACCTAGAAATTATCCTTAATTCCTCTTTATCCTTTACACTCCACATTGAATTCATCAATGGTTTTACTCCCAAAATGTAACTCAGATTCATCTACTTCTCCTATTACCACCATCATGACCCTGATCCTGGACAGCTATCGTTTCCGGCCTGGACTTAGCTCTCTATAACAACGTCTATCACCAATATTAAATGGGACATTGGTTTGAATTCTGTGAATAGACTTCCATGTTATTTGTTTTCATATCCATGAAACTAAGGAGACACTGAAATAAGGAAATTTCCATCTATTTCTAATATGATAAATAAACCAGCATCAGCATGGTGGGGATACACTAGGGACATTCCCACTAGAATCATAAAGAAAACAAGGGTGCCCCATCACCCCTATTACATACCATTGTCTTGGTAGCACTAGCCAAGCAGTTAGTTGATAGAAATTAGAAGCATAAAAATTAAACTAAAAATAGAGCCCCCGTATGATCCATCAGTCCCACTCCTGGGCATATATCCAGGGAAAAATATAATTCGAAAAGATACATGCACCCCAATGTTCATTGCAGCACTATTTACGATAGCCAAGACATGGAAGCAACCTAAATGTCTGTCAACAGAGGAACAGATAAAGAAGATGTGGTACAGAGTTTTTAAGAAACATTCTAAAATTTCCTAAACTCTTCCAAGGCAATAAGCTTTTAACCCCAATATATCCTATTAACTTGCAATGCTCTCACTATAAAGAGTTTGTGCTAAAATGGGAAGATAAGTGAAATAAAATTTGGGAATCAAGAAAAAAAATAATTTCACAATATATACATATGTCAAGACATGCTGTACACCTTAATCTTTGTGTGTGTGTGTGTGTGTGTGTGTGTGTATAAACAGTAGTATAATTCAATACATTTGATTAAAGTTCAAAAATAAGCTAAGTTAATTTACAATGTTCCAAATCAGTATAACCCTGAAGGGAATAGTAATAGTGATTGGAAGGGAAATTCTGTGGTGTGGTTAATGTTTTTCTTTTTTAAATTTTATTGGAGTATAGTTGATTTACAGTGTTGTGTTAGTTTCAGGTTGTACACCTTACTCTTATAGAGTGCTGCATGTCAATTATTTCTCAATAAAACTGGAAGAAAAAAATACATTAGGGGGATAGAGCTCATGTAACAAAATAAACAAAAAACTAAAAAAAAAAAAGTGGAAATTTTTTAAGGTAGTGGATGTGTCTATTGCCTTGATGGCATCACGGGTGAACACATATGTCCAAACTCACCAAGAGGTATACTTTAAATGTCTGTAATTTTTTGCATATAAATTATACCCCAGTAAAGCTACAAAATAAACAAACTCACACACACAAAAAGATGTGGTACATATATACAATGGAATATTACTCAGCCATAAAAAAGAACAAGATAATGCCATTTGCAGCAACATGGATAGACCTAGAGATTGTCATACTGAGTGAAGTCAGACAGAGAAAGATGAATATCATATGATACTGCTTATATGTGGAATCTTTAAAAAAGGGTACAAATGAACTTATTTATAAAACAGAAATAGAGTCACAGATGTAGAAAACAAACTTATGGTTACCAGGGGGTAAGGGGGGGAAGGATAAACTGGAAGATTGCGACTGACATATACACACTGCTATATATAAAATAGATAACTAATAAGGACCTACTGTATAGCACAGGGAACTCTACTCAATACTCTGTAATGACCTATATGGGAAAAGAATCTAAAAAAGAGTAGATATATGTATATGTGTAACTGATTCACTTTGCTGTACACCTGAAACTAACAAAACATTGTAAATCAACTATACTCCAATAAAAAGTTTTTTTAAAAAAGAAGCATAAAAATTAGAAAGGAGGAGATATACTATCATTATTTGGAGATGATGTGATTGGAAAATTCAAGGGAATGAATTGAAAAAATGTAAGAATCCAATAAGAATTCAGTAAGTACCTACCAGATGTGTGAGTGAAGTCATCTTAGACCATTCAGCCCCATTGGACCACAGGTAACTACAACCACTTGAGTGAGCCCAGATGAGACCAGCAGAAGAACCACCCAGCTGAGGCCAGCCCAAATGACTGATCCACAGAATCATGAACAAACAAAAGGGTGGTTGCTATAAGGCACTATGTTTTGGGGTGGTTTGTTATACAGCAATAGGTAACTATGTTTGTGTCTCACCAAAATTCATATGCTGAAGCCTAATCCCCAATGTAATGGTATTTGGAGGTGGGGCCTTTGGGGGAGTAATTAGGTCATGAGGGTGGAGCCCTCATGAATGGGATTATAAGAAGAGACAGGAGAGAGTTTGTGTCCTCACTCATTCTCTCTCTCTCTCTCTCTCTCTCTCTCTTTCTCTCTCTCCACCCCCCTCTCTCTACTATGTAAGGACACAGCAAGAAGGCAGTCATCTGCAAACCAGGAAGAGGGTCCTCACCAGACACTGATTCTGCCAGCACCTTGATCTTGGACTTCCGGCCTCCACAATTGTGAGAAATAAATGTCCGTTGTTTAAGCCACCCTGTCTGTGGTATTCCATTATAGCAGCCTGAACTGACTACAACAGTAGTTAATCCTGTATCTCAGTTTTTAAGTTACAGGGTATCAAAGATGGATTGTGACTCAGGTAGAAGAGGAATAAACATCACCTAAAGATGGATAAAGTGACAAACAGGCTTTTGAACCCGTTTTTGAGGACCAAGGAGTATGTGCTTTGATTCTATGAGGGATAGTTGCATCCTGTCAAGTGAAATCATGATTCTGCTACTGTTTTTAAGAACGGGTAAACGAAGTGAGTATGGATGCCAAGATGAGAAAGGTGGAGTGTGTTAGATTTTTTTCAGCTTGGCAGCTTCTATTTCTCCATCAGCAATAGCCACCAAAATTACAAAAGTATATCCCTTATGACATGGTGATCCCACTTTGGCATTTTATTCTACATTTATTCTACATTTTATTCTATTCTAGTATTCACACCAGTGTACATATGTGAAAATGTATCTCTTCAAGGGTGATCATTGTAGCATTGTTTGCAGTAGCAAGGGACAAGAAACAATCTAAAGTTTGTCAAAAGTTAAATAAGATATGGTAAGTTCATATAGTAGAGTACTATGCAGCTGTAATAAAGAATGAAAATAACAAAACTCTGTGTGTATTAATATGGAAAGATATCTAAGACATTGATAGGTAAAAAGGGCAAGATACAGAACCATAGGTAGAATATGGTCTCTTGTATAGCAAGGAAGAAAAATAAAATATATATTTTATATTTTTATGTATGCATAAATATTCTCTAGAAGGGTATAGAAAAAACCAATGGTAGAGGGGAATTGAGGCAGAAACAGAGCAGATGGGAGTAAGGATGGAAAGAAATTTCTTTATATACTTTTTTAAAAAATCATGTGAACATACTTCTGTTTAAAAATTAAACATGCACAAAAATTAATTATGCATTGTTTTAAGAAAAGCAAGTATTATTACAATGATAATGACATTAGTTTAAAAATATAATTGCAACTAAATTTATTCTTTTTACGTAAAATTCATTTAACTTATGGAGAAAAAGAGCCACACTGATTTGGCCAGCTCTCGTCCCTCAAACTTTAATTTCAGCCATTTTCAAAACTGCAGAAAATATGAAATAATAGCATGTTAAACAGCCATATGGCCTTCTTCTAGATTCACTACTTGTTAATATTTTGCCACATTTGCTTTATCAGTCTCTCTATACACATGTACACAAGCAATTCACACATTTTTTTTTGGCTAAATTATCTGAGAATTAGTTGTAGACATCATGACACTTTAATCCTTATGTATTTCAACATGTAGCTCCTAGAACAAAGACACAAAAACACAAGTTATGGCCATCAAGAAATTTATTATTAACTAATAAATAGCCCATGTTTAAATTTCCCAGATTGTCCCAATTGTGCCGTTTATACTCATTTTTTCTTATCCTAGATCCAGCCAACGATCACACATTGCATGTAGTTGTTTTGTCTCTTTACTCTCTTTTAATCCAGAACAGTTCCCCAAATCTCTCTTGGCCTTTCTTGACACTGACACTTTTGAAGAATCCAGGCCTGTTGTTTTGCAAGAAGTCTTTAAATTTGGATTTGGATTCCTCATGACTAGACTCAGTTAAACATCTTTGGCAATGATTATCACAGGTGATGTTATGCCCTTCATCAGAAGACTTATGGTATCAGCTGGTCCCATCATTGGTGATAAAGTTTGATCACTTAGTTAAGGTGGCATCTACCAGATTTCTCTGTTGTAATGACCCTTTTTCCCCTTTGTAATTAATAAGCCTTCAGGGGTGATACTTTGAGATTGTGTGACTATCCTGTTGCAACAACATATTACACAATGGTTTAGCATCCATTGATAAGTTTTATCTGAATCAATTATAAAGTTTGTTGCAAAAAGTGATTTTCTAGTTTTACCATTTCTTCTACATTTACTAGGTGCCACTCTTTTTTATAGGGTAGGGTATGAGGGGCAGTATTATTCTGCCTCAAACTATTTTTTATTAAATGTGTTATAATCCATTACTGTCATCATTCGCTATGCTCAAATTGTCTCAGGTTTGCCCAGTGCTGATACCTACAAGTTAGCTCCTGTGTCCTTTTGCCACATTCCCATCCATTTTGGAGCATGTCCTTGCATTCGGGAACAAGATATTCCAGCCTCAGTTTGCACATTTTCTGCTCCAGACCTGAAATTCACTATTTTCCAAGAAGCTTTGTTTCCTTTCAGTAGGGAGTGGTATTTAGAGACCACAGTCCGGATGCCAGGGGTTTTCACTGCTTCTGGTCCTCTTTTTACCTACTCACTCTGGTAAAGAGCTGGTCTTTGTTGTTTAATCAGCTCTCATTCATTTCTCTACCCCACCCTCATTTTCTTTTCCCCCTTCTTTGGCATCAAGTCCTTGGCAAAATGTTGGAAGCTCTGAAGATTAGAAAATGTGGACCTAGATGGTACAACATTTGAAGGGAGACAACATCTTCATTTCTTTCCCAGCGTGTCCCCTCAAGCTGAAACAGGTTATAACTGAACTATGTTAAGGATTATCTATGAAGAAAGGAAGCAGGCAGCAGTTTTCCATTCAGATCTTTTTCTGCTTGAGAGTAAAGAACTCACCTTTAGGAGGAATTTCATCTAATACAAATATGATTTGAATTTTAAAAGTCTATGTCTAATTACTACTTATGACTATGGTAAAAATTGATTTTATATACTGTAATTGTGTGATTTGAATATGTAATAAAAAATGCAAAGCTTGATGCCTTTGATTTTCATTTCCATAACCAAAGCTTCTCAGTTCACATATTTCAGTGGTTTCTGGGTTGAAACACCTTTTTCTAATTAGCAATCAAGATGTGCACCGTAGTTCAAGACCTCCTCAGGGTTTGAACCACCCTGCATAATGCATTTTATTCCATATCATGATTATGCTTGGCTCTTTGCTGAACTGGTCATTACCTTGGCCACAGAAAGACATCCCACAGGGAGTCTGTTCCTGAATTCTTAAGTGGCCTAAGATTTGCATCACCCTGGCAGGTAAAAGGGTCAAATTTAACCACCAACTAGCAAACATTTTCAGAAGACAAAAAAGTAAGTTACAGTTTGCAATGACTGAAGCTGTACCCTAATGTTTTAATAAAAATATTTTTATACATGAAGAACTTGAGTTCTCTGAGGACACCACAGAAATCACCACATGATTCTACAAGACCAAGGACAAGCCATGAGGTCCCTGGCCTGTGAAAACCAACCGGCCACCCCAACACCTCTCTTCAAGGTCAACCTTTGTTGTGCTGTATATCAACATTCATAAGATATATGGGCAGCCACCAAAAACTCAAAGCAAGGCTCCACCAAAAATGGGAAACTGCTGGTTCACTGGGAAGCCTAACGGTGACTACGACTTAAACTGCTTATGTGCCTTAAGCATTTCAGGAGCAACCCTTCCCTCAGGTCAAAGGAAACTATGCCCAGGCTTCAAGTGAGCTCTGTAAGCCCAGACCCCCACCCCAGTCCAGAGGTTCCCCCTACCCCAACCCCTCCCCACAGCTCTCTTCATGTCTGGCACTCTCTTTGGTTCACAACTGTTTGCCACTTCCTGTGTTTTGCCTTATATTTTTGCTATATTACTTTTGTCTCCCCAAGTCAATTATGTAGTCCGTCACCAACAAAGAAGCACGTAATACTGTCTTCAATATCTCTATGCCATTCTCTGAAAATAAGCACTCTTGTTCTGTGGTTGTGATCATTGTTAAGGGTGTGAAATACAGAAAGCTTGTGTTTGGGTTTTGCATGGACCTAGGAAAAACAAACTCGAGGGTTTTTCCCCCCTGAAGTCAACTATGGTTACAATGAAAACCGTCATTTCTTTATTTCAGTTCCTCCTCACCCACCCAACAGAATGCCCCCCGACTCTGCCTGCCATAAGAATCCTGTAGGAAAGTGCCATGATACACCAGACAAATAGAGAAAACAATAGAGTGGATATAGGACATTTGAAAAATATAAACCAATAAATCTATTAATTTCTGTATTTTTTTAAACAGAAAAAAAACACTATCATTTCAAATGTCCATGGTACATATAAAATAGTAATTATATACCAAGCTACAAATAAAACCTAAATCAATCCCCCCAAATAACAGTGCACATACTCTTATGACCACCAAAAAAAAAAAAAAAAAAAAAGATGGCTTAAACCAAAAAATGAATAAATAAAATCTAATGACTTGTAAACTGAAAGTCATTCTCCTGGTCAAATTGAAAATAAACAAAAGTCACCATCTTATAAATAAAGGACAGTAAGAGTAACATATGTCAAAATTTGTCAGATGGGGACATAGTTATACTCAGAAAAAATTGCTGTCTACACTGAAGAACAAAACCATGATATTTTATACCTCCTTCCATTACGAGGTAGAGTTTGTTTACACAGCCCTTGGACCTGGGTTATCCTCTGACTTACTTTGGGTAGTAGAATGTGTGAGAGTGATTTTGTGTGAATTCCTAAGCGTGGCAATTTCAATTTTTTCTCTCTTGGCATGCTGCCTCCATACTGCCACTTAAGGAAACTTCTAGCCCACTGAGGATGAGAGACCATGTGCAGGAGAACCAAGGGGCCAGCACTAACTGCCGGACACCTAAGCGGCGCCTCCTGGACCTTCCAGCCCAGCTGACCTGCCCCCATAACTGATCCCAAGTGAAATCAGCAGAGGAACCACCTAAACAACCTAAAAAAATCATAAGATACAATAAAGTGTTGACATTTTGAGCCATAAATTTTAGGGTGATTTGTTATGCAGCAATAGTTAGCAGATGATAACTTACTGCTTTTTTTATCACAAATCATGGAATTTTGAACTCATCATAAATAAATGAAGCAATTCTAGTGGGCTGCTGCTGTTTTGGCCAGTAACCCAAGTTGGTCCAATCAGTGAATCCCAGCACTTTTCTGGACACTCCCCTGGCACTTGGCTCCACCTGGCGGCAAGAAGGCTGCAGCAGGTCCAGCCTTCCAAAGTTCATCACAGAGAACCAGCCTCTCCTTCGGCATAAGTCTCACCTTTCCTCCTTGGCTCCAGGTGGGTCCCTGTGGCCAGGAGATTAAGACCTGCTGATTTGCTCAACCCTGAACCCTCTGTGCCCCTGGAGTTGGGAGTGGAGTTCTTAGCACAGGAAATGTGCTCAGTACTCAACAAGTATTATTATCTATATTGTTATTATTACCTGGAAAATACATTGCTGGTTTTCTAGGAAACAAAGAGGCACTCTTCAACTTGTCCCTGACTTTCATCCCCTCTGGGGACTGGGACACAAGACTTATGCCAAAAGGTGTGGAGTGGGGGGTTGGGGGGGGTCATCATTCCTGCTAAAATAATGATTTTATTTATTTTAGCAGATTTTTTTTTTTGGTTTAACCCATCTTCCCCCACCCCACCCCCCGTGGTGGTAAGAGTATGTGCCCTGAATTTACAGCAAGTAGCAAAGAAATATTTTTCTTTTGCAAGTATGTTTATGTCGCTGTCAAGCAGCCAAATAATACTGTCTCCCTCCAGGCTTTCTCCCTGCCGGGATCTCCTTACAGACAAGCCTGCACCCCAGATGCCTGGGGACCCTTCAAGAGCTCTGCAGCTTCCTAGAGCAAGAAGATGCCAGATGCTCCCTGCTTGGGGCAGGGCGACCAGGGTTCAAGGGGGCCGGCTCTGCTCTGACTCTCCCGCCCAGTCTCTGCTTGCCCGACCACCGCAGGAGAAGCCTCGAGAAGATCGGAGGGAGGCCTGCCTCTGAGGGCAACCCAGAAACAAGGGTTTGGCCAGAGGAAGGTTAACTCCAATGTTACAGAGAGACCCTTCGACGTTTCTGTGCGTAGCGGTCCCCAGCCTCTCCTCCCCATCACCGCGGAGAACCGTGGCTGACGCACCCAGGACCGAATCGGGGTGGCGCCCTCAGAGCCCGACCCCCGAGCTTGGTGAGCTGGGGCTGCCGCTGCGGGGAGGGTCATTGGCAGAACCCCCTGACTCCCCACTCGGCGTGGGGGAGGACCCAGGATCGAAAACAGCGCGTCACCAGCAGTGTTTTGATTCCATCCACAGAGCGGGCGTTAGCTGTGGCTCTTTTCCGCGGCCTCGGTTAACCACTGAACACTTCTGGTTTAACCACTCCGGAGAGTGGAAGGTGTTGCCGAAAACCCAATGTGGTTTCTACTGCGCCAGCGTCTCTGTTGCAAAATTAATCCCATAAGTGGCTGGTAAAGGGCGCGTTTCCCAGGTAAGTGGCGCCGGCGCGTGCGGTGACCGCGCAGCGAGGGGGCGCCCTCTCCCTCCCAGTGCCCGCGCTGCAGCCCATCCCCACCGCCTCGGACACCTGGCCAGTGGTCTCAGCCCCTCCCCTCTTCCAGAGCTTGCCAGGGTCCTAGACTGTGGCAAGGAGACTGCCCAAATGCGCTGGGCAGGGTCCAGGCAAGACCAGGCACTGGCCTTGCCTGACCAGCGCAGCTGCCATGTGACTGCCGCGGCCGGGGACCCTCGCCACAGACGGGAACGGTGACCCCCAGCGGGATCTGTAGCCTGGCACGTTCTGGGCTCTTCTGTCCAGTGCCCGAAAGGCAGGAGCACTAAGGATCTGAGATCTCTCTTCTCATCCTGCCCTTGCTTCCCTGCCCGAAGGGGCTGGCAGGAAAAGGGAAGACCAGAAAGGGGTCTCCAGGCAGAGTCAGGCAGTGGGAAAGACGGCGGGTGCAGGGGGCTGTAACCCTCGCACCCCACCCCCTCCCAAGCCTTGGCTGCCTAGCCCACCTCCTCCCCACCTTGGGGCCCTGGAGAGAAGGGCAGGCGGAAGGGGAACCGCACCAGAGGTCACCACTGCAGGGTCAGACCAGGTTCTTGAGCACCTGGGCATGGTCTATAAGTAGGCACCCTTCCAAACTGATAGTCCTTGATTTTCAAAAAATATATATAGGGGCTTCGCTGGTGGCGCAGTGGTTGAGAGTCTGCCTGCCAATGCAGGGGACACGGGTTCGAGCCCTGGTCTGGGAAGATCCCACATGCCGCGGAGCAACTGGGCCCGTGCGCCACAACTACTGAGCCTGCGCGTCTGGAGCCTGTGCTCCGCAACAAGAGAGGCTGCGATAGTGAGAGGCCCGTGCACCGCGATGAAGAGTGGCCCCCACTTGCCGCAACTGGGGAGAGCCCTCGCACAGAAACAAAGACCCAACACAGCCATAAATAAATAAATTAAAAAAAAAAAATATATATATATATAGAAATAAGTTTATACACATTTCCAAACTACACAACTTCTTTGGAGGATTATTATACCCATTAAAATATAGGTTATAAACACAGTAACTTGGTAGTTCCCTGGTGGTCTAGTGATGAGGATTTGGCACTTTCACTACCATGGCCCAAGTTCAATCCCTGGTCTGGGGACTGACATCCCATAAGCCGTTTGGCACAGCCAAAAAAGAAAAAAAAAAAAAAAATAGAGTAACTCATTTGTTTCCTGTGAAGCAGGCCCAGAATCCCAGCTTAGTGCAAGCTGGCCTCACCTACAGCTGTGCACCTGTAGGTGTCTGTGCTGCTTGTACTGAACGTCAAAGACACCCCTTAGATCAGTCGGCAAGAAGAGGGCTTTCCATTTCTACTCCCGGCTACCGTCCGCCTCGGCAGGAGCAACGCTCCTGGGTAACTCGCCCTGATGTAATGGCAGCCTTGCAGGTCACTTCCAGGCAGCCTATCCCAGAGGTGACGACCAAATTAAGATGCTGGAATCACACCGTGTGTGTTGAAACAACAGAAAAGAGAGCTTGGAGCAAAGGGAATGAGATGGGGCAGCTCAGCACACTTGGAATAGGGTGCAGAGGTGGTTGGAAAGACCTCGCTGCCTGAGTCCTGGATTAGGCAATGCTGACATGTCCCGCTTCACTCAGTGGCATCAGCCTTCCCCACTGATGAGGACCAGAGTTGAGGATGAGCAAGCCGGTAGACGGTAGGTGCCTGGGGCGTGCACACACTCGCTCTATCAAGAGCTACACGGGCAAGGACGCCTGGCCTAGACCATACATAGCTGGCCGACAACCCTCTGAGCACCGTGCCTTTTACCTGCACATCTTGGGCAGGGGACTCGCGGTGCCGGAATGAATATCACGGATAAAGAAGGATGATGGTTCCAACATAAAGCACAGAAGATAATTGAACACGTGTTGCCTGACACCAAAGAGGGACTTTGCCCTTGAAAAGACAATTCGAGTGCATGGAAAAGAAACACAATGCCTGGAACCACATTGTCTGGATCCAGGTCTCACTCTGGGACTGAATGAACCCTGTGTTTTGTGGGTGGATTGTTTAAAACTTTTTTTTTTTAATTTATTTATTTTTGGCTACATTGGGTCTTCATTGCTGTGCACGGGCTTTTCTCTAGTAGCAGCAAGCAGGGTCTTCGTTGCAGTGTGCGGGCTTCTCATTGCAGTGGCTTCCCTTTGTTGCAGAGCATGGGCTCTAGGCGCATGGGCTTCAGTAGTTGTGGCACACAGGCTCAGTAGTTGTGGCTCGAGGGCTCTAGAGCACAGGCTCAGTAGTTGTGGCACACGGGCTTAGTTGCTCTGCGGCATGTGGGATCTTCCCGGGCCAGGGATCAAACCCGTGTCCCCTGCATTGGCAGGATTCTTAACCACTGCACCACCAGGGAAGTCTGGGTGGATTATTTGAAGATGCCAGGTTTCTGCTGTGGGCTGTAACTGAACTGGAAGATGCATTTGAGTCAAAGAATTGAATAAGTAGGAGTGGATTGTAAGGGATGTTGCTGTATTATTGAGAATACTCAGGGGTTTTTTTCTATTAACTAATTTTATTTTTTTAATCTTCTTTTTTTTTTTTTTCTGGCCACGCTGCATGGCTTGTGGGACCTTAGTTCCCCAGCCAGGGATTGAACCCACACCCTCGGCAGTGACAGCGTGGAGTCCTAACCACTGGACTTCCAGGGAATTCCCAAGAATACTCAGTTCTGGTGTATAGAATGAAAGACACAAATGAGTAGAGCAGTAGGAAAACTCCTAAAATGTGTCTGTAGATTAGGAACGTGTGAGATATGGGAGAGAAGAACAGAGCCTATGTCTGGTGAGCATAGAAGGAAAGGATGGAACAAATCAATGTTATCTTTAGATAGAAAAGCATGGAAGGGCCAAGGGAATCTCACTTATTCAGGATGCACAGCTCATGTCAGCTCATTGAGCTTTGTCAGCCCGACTGATGACAGCCACTGATGCCACCCATTCTGGTCCCATGAGTCCCCTACCTGGGACATGCAGGTAAAAGTCATGGCTGCTCAGCAGGTCACCTGTGAGGGAGAGCTATGGCCACACCACTGCCTTCTTCCAATAGGGCAAGTATGGGTTGACCCCAGGCACCTTCCATATATTGGGCCCCTTTTCTGTTTTCCCTTGTTTCTCACTGTATGTTTTAAATTGACTCAATAAAATGGATATAACAAGCATCTTAATTTGGCCTGTGAGCCTTTTGGTTCTGTCGCCTCTGGGGTAGCCTGCCTGATAGTATAAGAGGCTACCATTGCATCAAGTAAATTCCCACCACTACAGGAGCAATTTACACATTGCCAGTTATGTGAAGAGTTGAGTATAGAAGCCTGAGTTAACTGGCACCACATTTCTGATGTGTTTCAGTGATATCTTAGCATTCCCTCTAGACTGGTGTCCAGGGAAGCCGCCTGGCTATCCCATCCCTTAATCTAGTTCTTATCCTGGGATGCCTCTCTCCAATATCTTCCACATGGGTTTTTTGAGAACATCATCCAAGCATCCTGGGCACTGACTTACTACATGTTGGAAACGGTATCAAAGGGTGTGTACATTCTGGAGCTTCTACTGTGGCAGACAGAAAGGACTCCAGGTGATATATGGGAAGTATCTCTCCCCGAAGATCCTTATCAGACAGCATGTTCAAATGGTTGGACATCCAATGACCTCAGGCCATCTGAGAGCTGGCTCTCCTACTGGGCTGAGTTTCTAGAATAAGACTCTGAGCCTATCAGAAAAATATAGGATAAAGAAAGAAAAGCCTGTGGATATTCTCAGTGCCCTGGTTCATCTGAGAATATTCTGGTTTTTCTTTATAATACTCCACTTACATTTATTTTGCTCAGAAACAGATAAAGGGACAAAAGAATTGGATTCCATCCAAGAACTTCCTGCCTTCAGGAATGAGGGGGATGAGAAAAGAGAGAACCCATTTTTCTAGAAAGTCAGCTCTTTTTAATCAGTCTTAGCAAACAAATTTCTTGAAATCAGGGAATAGGTCTTACGCATGAATGCACACACACGAACAGAATTTAACACGATGTTTTACAAACATTATTGCCATAAACTAAGATGTTGTGCTTAATGAAAATACACAAAGGTGAATCTGACTCTCAGTTTTCTTATGGTCACCAATGTCTCATTCTAGAATGTAGCAACAAATAAATGGAAAACAAAATTTTGAAACACCAGTTTAAATAGCATCAATGATAATCTATAGTGATAGAAATCAGATAAACATGAAATACTTGGGAATATGTTTAATGAAATTTGTGCTAGACATCTATATTGAAAACTACAAAACTTTCCTGAGAGAAATTTAAGAAGATCTAAAGAAATGGAGAAATGTAAATGGATTGGAAGACTCAATATTTGTTAAGATGGCCATTCTGCCCAAATTGATTTATAGACTCAATGCAATCCAAGCCAAAATCCCAACAGGCTTTTATGTAGAAATTTACAAGCTGATTCTAAAATTTATGTGGAAATTCAAAGGATTTAGAATAGCCAAAATAATTTCAAAAAAGAACAAAGTTGGAGGATGCACAATCCTGATTTTAAGACTTACTATAAGCTACATTATTGGAAAAAGATGAGTATATAGATTAACGGAACTTTATAGAGGTCCAGAAATTAGATCCATACACACATGGTTAATTGAGTTTTTACAAAGGCACTAAGGTAATTCTAAAGGCAAAAGGATAATCTTTTCAACAAATGGCGCTGGTAAAACTGGATTATCTGTATGGAGAAAAATGAACCTCAATCCTTACCTCACACTATACGTAAAAATTAACTTGAAATACATCTGAGATCTAAATGTAAAAGCTGAAGCTATAAAACTCCTAGAAGAGAGTATAGGAAAAATCCTTCTGACCTGGAGTGGGCAAAGAAGATTTCTTAGACACAAAACTAAAAGCACTAAATGTAAAAGAAAAAATTAATAAATTGGACTTTATCAAAATTAAAAGCGTCTGCTCTTCAAAAAAAAAACACTGACAAATTACTTGTATCCAGAATGTATAAAGAACTTCCACAAATCACTAATAAAAACACAAACAACCCACATTTCTAACAGCTTCATTGAGATGCAGTTCACATGCCATACAATTCACCCGTTTAAAATGTACAATTCAATGGCTTTTAGTATATTCACAAAGCTGTGCATCCATCCTCACAATCAATTCTCGAGCATGTTTATTATTCCAAAACGAAATACTGCTCGTCTTAGCTGTCCACCCCACCACCACCTACACCCCCCCACACACCCTCTCTAGGCCTAGGCAACCACTAATCTACTTACTATCCCTATAGATTTACATTTTCTGGATATTTCATGTACACAGCATCATACAATATGTGGCCTTTTCTGTCTGGCTTCTTTCACTTAGCATGTTTTCAAGCATCATCCACTTTGTAGCATGTATTAGTACTTTGTTCCTTTTGTTACCAGATAATATTCCATTGCATGGATATATCACATTTTATTTATCCATTCATCAGTTGGTGAACATTTGGGTGGTTTTCAGAACTCACTTTTTAAAAACGTACAGAGACTTGAACAGACACTTCAGTGAAGAAAATATACAAATGGTCCATAAGCACAAGAAAAGGTACTCAATATCGTTAGGGAAATTCAAATTAAAGTCACAATGTGATACCTCTAAACATCTACTCAAATGGTTAAAATTTTAAAACACCAAGTGTTAGTGAGGATATCAACCAAATGGAGCTGTCAACCTGCCACTGGGGATTATTAGAGAAATGCAAATCAAAACTACCATGAGGTACCCCCTCACACCAGTCAGAATAGCCATTATTAAAAAGTCTACAAATAATAAATGCTGGAGAGGGTGTGGAGAAAAGGGAACCCTCCTACACTGTTGGTAGGAATGTAAGTTGGTATAGCCACTATGGAAAACAGTATGGAGGTTCCTTAACAAACTAAAAATAGAGCTAGCATATGATCCAGCAATCCCACTCCTGGGCATATACCCGGAGAAAACCATAATTCAAAAAGATACATGCACACCAGTGTTCATTGCAGCATTATTTCTAATAGCCATGGAAGCAACCTAAATGTCCATCAACAGATGAATGGATAAAGATGTGGTATATATACACAATGGAATATTACTCAGCCATAAAAAAGAATGAAATAATGCCTTTTGCAGCAACATGGATGAACCTAAAGATTATCATACTAAGTGAAGTAAGTCAGACAGAGAATGACAAATATCATATGATATTACTTATATGTGGAATCTAAAAAAAAGATACAAATGAACTTATTTTTTAATATCTTTATTGAAGTATAATTGCTTTACAGTGTTGTGTTAGTTTCTGCTGTACAACAAAGTGAAACAGCTATATGTATACATATATCCCCATATTCCCTCCCTCTTGAGCCTCCCTCCCAACCTCCCTATCCGACCCCACTTAGGTCGCCACAAAGCATCGAGCTAATCTCCCCGTGCTATGCAGCAGCTTTCCACTAGCCATCCATTTTACATTTGGTAGTGTATATATGTCAATGCTACTCTCTCACTTCGTCCCAGCTTTCCCTCCCCTCCCCCCCATGACCTCAAGTCCGTTCTCTACGTCTGCGTCTTTATTCCTGCCCTGCCACTAGGTTCATCAGTACCATTTTTTTAGATTCCATATATGTGCGTTAGCATACAGTATTTGTTTTTCTCTTTCTGACTTACTTCACTCTGTACGACAGACTCTAGGCTCATCCATCTCATTACAAATAACTCAATTTTTTTCCTTTTTATGGCTGAGTAATATTCCACTGTATATATGTGCCACATCTTCTTTATCCATTCATCTGTCGATGGACATTTAGGTTGCTTCCATGTACTGCCTATTGTCAAATGAACGTATTTACAAAAGAGAAACAGACTCACAGACATAGAAAACAAATTTATGGTTACCAAAGGAGAAAGCGGGGAAGGGATTAGTTAGGAATTTGGGATTAACAGATACACACTACTATATATATTGAATAAAACAGATAAATAACAAGGACCTACTGTATAGCACAGGGAACTATATTCAATAGCTTGTAATAACTTATAATGGAAAGGAATCTGAAAAGGAATGTATATAAGTAAATCACTTTGCTGTACATCTGAAACATTGTAAATCAATTATACTTTAATAAAAAGAAGTGAGTAGTGTGTATAGCTGTTACACTACAACTAGCACAAAAAATGAAGACAATATTCTTCTGGCATTCAAAACTATAATCTAACTCAGCAAAGAAGTTGTTTATGTCTTTAACAAACAAGTGATGTTCCAACATATGTCTTGTTTCACTTTTGTCTTATTCCTTAAAGTAAATGAAAATAGCAACCAACAGGTCAGAACTACCCTAGTTACTTGCAAACTTTGGTTGGCTACAGATACAAGACTCTGGAAAAATCAGTGAAAACATTTTGTGATAATCAGTTGACTGTATGGGATTTACGATTAAAAAAATACATTTTGTTATTACTTATAAATTAGTAATAAACATCCTTTGTATCAGCAAAATTCATAATACTTTTAAAATAATACTTTTAATATGTTAAATTATTAATATGCTAAATAAATAGATGTTAAATATATAACATTTTTTCCAGAGAGCCTGCTGTTAAATATTTACCAGTATACTACTGGGCACAAGGGAGTATTTTGGATGATGGAAATTATCTATATATTGATTGGAGATATGGTTTCATGGTGCACACATTTGTCAAAACTCATTAAACCATGTATTAAAATGTGTGCATTTTATGGTATGCGAATTGTACCTCAATAAATTTGATTTTTAGAAAAACAATATAAAATTGAAGACTCTGACTGATAAGCTAATGAAGACCTCAGTGAATTCCATAGTAGCTGGGCCTTGAAGAAACATTTGGGGGTCATAGCACAGTTTGTTCAGTTTTTTGTAACTTTAAGCCCAGAGAAGACGAAAGTGAAGAACGTCCTCTGACCACCCCCGCCGGTCCCACGGCCTGCACACAGCTGCAGCTCCGGGTCCTCCATCCTGAGCTAGTACACCTTTGTCTGTCATCCCCTGAGAATATCCAAGAACTCACTCGTCTATTAAAATAACGTCTGAGATGAATTGCTTTGCAGTAATTATCAGCCAAGAGTAAAGGAAATGCGTTCTGCGCTTTTCAAAGCCTCTTTTACCTGAGCCTTTGATGAATTCCCCAGGAGCAGCCCTTCAGTCCCAGCCCTTTGCACAGGAGGTGAGCAGGAATGACCCCATTCACATGGAGGCACGTGTCGGCCACTGCCCAGAGAGGAAAGCCAAGTCCAGAAGATAGGAGGGAAAAATCATAGATGAGGACGCTCTGTCTTCGTGAAGCTAAATGTTCACAGTGTTTGGAAACAGCCAGTCAGCCCACTGAAACTTTCATTTTTCGTCCAGATAGATATTTCAGTCCCATAACCCTCTGTCATACACGTATGTATGTATATGATCACATACATATATACATAAACATATATATGATATATATCATATACGCAAGCTTTTATACCAAGATAAATTCTTGTTGTAAAAAAAAAGACAAATTGGGCTTCCCTGGTGGCGCAGTGGTTGAGAATCTGCCTGCCAATGCAGGGGACACGGGGTCGAGCCCTGGTCTGGGAAGATCCCACATGCCGCGGAGCAACTGGGCCCGTGAGCCACAACTACTGAGCCTGCGCGTCTGGAGCCTGTGCTCCGCAACAAGAGAGGCCGCGATAGTGAGAGGCCCGCGCACCGCGATGAAGAGTGGCCCCCGCTCGCCGCAACTAGAGAAAGCCCTCGCACAGAAACGAAGACCCAACATAGCTAAAAATAAATAAATAATAAAATAAATAAATTTTTTAAAAAAGACAGATTGATTTTTGCCTATTTGTGAATTAAAATCCTAGCATCAGTCTTATCTTCAGCAGCCCATGCCAAATAACTTGCTGTTTAATATCAGTTAATCAATCAGCAGGTATACATAGAATAGTGACTACATGTTTATGACAGCTTCCTGGAAAGATGGGCATTTATTGCTTTGTGTCTGTTTAATTGACCTGGGTAATCCCAGCTCACTGTTTCCATCATATTCCTCTTCTAGACCCAGCAGAGGAAGTATGTGCCTTGAAATCATCACTTTATTGCTATTAATACATACTAGCCAGGACTATTTTGTTTGATATATTTTAATAACCAGTTGATCTTTGGATTTTCACTCTGAAATGATTCTATCACAAAGAGAATCTTTTTTTTAAATTAATTTATTTTAATTTATTTATTTTTGGCTGCGTTGGATCTTCGTTGCTGCATGCGTGCTTTCTCTAGTTGCGGCAAGCAGGGGCTACTCTTGCTTGTGGTGCGCAGGCTTCTCATTGCCGTGGCTTCTCTTGTTGCGGAGCACGGGCTCTAGGCGCGTGGGCTCAGTAGTTGTGGCGCACAGGCTTAGTTGCTCCACGGCATGTGGGATCTTCCCAGACCAGGGCTCGAACCCGTGTCCCCTGCATTGGCAGGCGGATTCTTAACCACTGTGCCACCAGGGAAGTCCACAGAGAATCTTTACATGTTTAATTAATAATAACTTAATTTGGGCTTCCCTGGTGGCGCAGTGGTTGAGAATCTGCCTGCTAATGCAGGGGACACAGGTTCGAGCCCTGGTCCGGGAAGATCCCACATGCCACGGAGCAACTAGGCCTGTGAGCCACAACTACTGAGCCTGCGTGTCTGGAGCCTGTGCTCCGCAACAAGAGAGGCCGGCGCACCGCAATGAAGAGTGGCCCCCGCTTGCTGCAACTAGAGAAAGCCCTCGCACAGAAACGAAGACCCAACACAGCCAAAAATAAATAAATAAATAAATAAATTAAAAATAATAATAATAATAATAACTTAATTAATAAAGCTTATATTAATTGTAAACTTTGGTGATTTTACAATAGTAGTTAATCGTAGTTAATGCACAATTATTTAAGGAATAAGGGATCAATTTCTCATGAATGAAATCATGTTGACACAACCCCAGGAAGAAACAGATGTGAGCGAGTCAGAGAAGACAGTTCGGCCCCAGAAGTTACCCTGCTCTGTAGCATCCCACAGGAGAGATGTGGGGCCCCTGGCACAGAGTTTTGCTGCTCCGTACTATTCAAAATCAGTCCTTGGACTTCCCTGGCAGTCCAGTGGTTAAGACTCCATGCTTCCATTGCAGGCGGCATGGGTTTGACCCCTGGTGGGGGAACTAAGATCCCACATGCCATGCAGCACAGCCAAAAAAAAAAAAAAAAAATCAGTCCTGGTCACAGTGCCCCGTAGCGTCCCTGGACCAGGAAAGTCACTTAGGCCCCAGAGAAAGCCTGGGCGTGTCAGGGTAGCGCAGGGGAAAGGCCATGGCTCTCTGGATGGAGGTGTGCACCTGGAGAGACCACCTAGAGCCACCCAGGAAAACACACAATCAAGGCATGGAGGCAGGGCTTAGGACTGTCTGGGAACAAGTCTGTGCCACAGGACTTGTAATTGTTTCATGGCCCTGGCACTGTCTGCTTACTCATTCCCACTGGAGGCTTCCAGATGGTTGGGTGTTTATTCACAATCCACACGGTCTCGCAGATGAGGGTCACTGGCTCACTATGCCCGCCCCGTTTGCTACATCCACATACCTCCTATTCCACCCAGAGGACTGTCACCCTAGCTGTGTGCTGCAGCCAGCTCCTACTGGCTTGCAAGAGTCAATTGTTAAATTTTCGGAAAATCTGCAAGCTAAACATAGTCATTATGAAAAATTAAATTAGATGAGCTTACAATTAAATAAACTGTATTCAAATATGAAAGTAATATATACCCCAAGCATCATCCCTAGTTACTTTATTTTGTTGTGGTTTACTGCCTTCTTTGCTCTTGAGGTTATTTACATCTATTGTACCTCGATGGTGGGAATACAATATAATGGTGTGCTAGTGGACACCTCTTCCCAATTCAGCCCTCTGTTCAGGGACCTCACATTGGTAGCCTGAAACTGGCCACGATGGGAGTATTGACACCACAGAAAGTGGCAAATGTGATATACCAGGGTTCCTTTAGTTTGGTTTGTTTGAAGAGCCCTTGTTACAACAGTTACGCTGGATACTGGCATATCCCCCATGGGACTGGAGTGGGTCGGGCAGCAGATAGGCTGGTGAGTGGGAGAGATGCTCTTAGCACAGTGGACAGTCTGAACAGACACTGGGAAGTAGCAAGAGGTAGCAAACGGCATGAGCCGTAAAGCACTCCCAGAGCTCTAGGGAGCCAGAGTGCTGCCAGGGGTCAAGAAAAACGAGGGGGACTTCTCTGGCGGTCCAGTGACGAAGACTCCAAGCTCCCAGTGCAGGGGGCCCGGGTTCGATCCATGGTCGGGGAACTAGAACCTGCATGCATGCCTCAACTAAGAGTTCACATGCCACAACTAAGAGTACGCATGCCACAACTAAAGATCCCACATGCCGCAACTAAGAGCTGGCGTGGCTAAATAAATAAATATTTTTTAAAAAAAGAAGATGAAGAAAAGAAAAATGAGGACTGAATGTCCCCCAGAGCCTGGGTAGATGCAGCAGAGTGAAAGCCCCTCCCCCGAAGAACAACACACAGGAAGTTCTAGAGAGAAAAATCACTGCGACTGAGGAAAGGGAGCCCCTAACCCTGCTCCCCCGCATCCTCAGCAAACCCGCCAAACCCCGCTGATGTGTCTGCACCTGAAGGAAGCAGACGGAGGAGAAATGAGGCTGAGGGGGTTTGGGGTAAGTGCACAATAAGGCTGCCCTTTGGCGGAAGCTTCCACCAGGTCGGGGAGGGGCTGGCTGAGTGTCTTTTCTTTCTTCTCTTGAGAAAGAGTCAAGGGAGTCTTCTGGGCCTCCTACGGAACAGGTGCATTAGTTTGCTAGGGCTGCTGCAACAAAAGTACAGAAATTTATCCTCTCACAGTTCTGAAAGCTAGAAGTCTGAATTCAAGGTGTCAACAGGGTTGGTTTCTTCTGAGGCCTCTCTCCTTGGTTTGTAGGTGGTCATCGTCTCCGAGCGTCTTCACGTGGTCTCCCTCTGTGTGTATCTGTGTCCTAATCTCTTCTTAGAAGGACACCATTCATATTGGATTGGGGTCCATCCTAATGACCTCATTCAACCTTAATCACCTCTTTAAAGGCCCCATCTCCAAATATAGTCACATTCTGAGGCACTGGGAGTTAGGATTTCAATATAGGAATTTCTGGAGGACAAAACTCAGCTCATAACTGCCAGGAATATATCTGTGGAAGCTTTGGAGGCAAGGGTGGGTCCTGGAAGGCTGACCAAGAGCAGCCCCAGGACAGAGGGACTGAGGAACTCTGTGCTCCTGAGGGCAGGCACTGCGTCTTACCTGCCTTTATTTCCCAAATGCCGAGCACTAGGCTTGGCACTTAGTAGGGTTTCCAAAAAAATGCTTTTTGAATGAGGGGATGAATGAATGAACGAATGAGCATGTTACTAGAAAAGGTATTCCCGTTCTCTGCACCTTTTTTACAAACAGGTGAGAATCTTTCTGGTTTTATTTAAGGACAGGTAAGGGTCCTCTTAATTTCCTCTGAGGTTGGTTCCCTTTGGACCAGGCAGGTGAGGGCTAGGACCAAACTTCATCTTGGCCCCCAACCATTCAGCACCCATCCTCTGCACCAAGTCCTTTCCACTCCCCGCCCCCCTCCCTCCCCTCAAGGAGCAGGGCTCAGAACTCAGAGAGCTCCAAAGACCCAAGGATATGTACACAGCCTAAGAGGAAAAAAAATGTATCAGCACAAAACTATAGAGAAAACAATGCAATGTCAGGATTAATACACTTGATGAGACATAATACATCAACTAGTTTCCATGCCCATATTGTCATCTATTATTTATTTATACATTATCATGATGTGGGATAGGGGTGCATTTCCATTTTTTTGACATTTTTTGTAGTAGGGGATCCAAAAGTAAAAGCCTCTGGGGCCTGGGAAGCTCTTAGACTGGCCCTGTGCCTGTTAGCTTTCCAGCTAGGAGAAGGAGGTCCTAGTCAGGGTAACACGGTGGTGCCCTCACCCTGTGGCATGGCGATCATCCTCAGAAAGAAGCTGCCAACCCAGCAAGTGGCCACAGAAGCTTGAGTGGAGCTGCTTCTGAAGTCAAAGACTCCACGACTGGTTTTAGGTGAAAAACTGTTTTCTAAATGTTTCCTGTTGGTCCCCCTTTCCCACCAGGCACAGATGACAGCTGTCATCATAAAGGATACAGGACCTGAGGGGTTTTTTTCCTCCTAAGAGTGGTTTCAGAACTTGGTCAGTTGCTTTGGGAGGGAAATGAGGCAAAAGGCGAACATGTTTCTTTTTCCCAGAAAGAGCACAGTGTGAGGAACAATGACGGTGTGGCTTAGCCCCAAGAGTAACCCTTGCGGGTCCTGACATCTGACATTGTGCCTTTAACAGTGAGCTGGAAAGGATTTTGAAAAAATGCCATTCTGTGCACTGTGGGCAACTGCATGTACAGTAGGTCTGCTCTGAGCAGAGAAGCATCAATATCTATTACTTAGAAACAGATGAGAAGGCGAATCGGCAGCTGCTAGACCATCAGATGAACTGCACTCTGTTGTGTTTCGAGCCTAACTTTCCTTCTGCCTCTTACATCTCGTAATTGTCAGTGAGCTCCGTGGTACCCTTCCATGACATAACTGATCAACTGCAGGATCACGGCTAATAAACTGATATAAAAGAGCTTATTAAGACATACCTTTAAGTGTGAGATAATATGTGATTCAACACGCGGCACAAACAGCTCAGAAGCCCAAGCTCGCCGCCAAGCTTACTGTGGTTTTCTCCCAGGGAATCACGGCATATGGTACCATAATAGAGCAGGAATTTACAGCAACGGAGATGTATGAGGGAGATTAAAGCTTCATCTGTAAGGACATACTGCGTGGCAAAAAACACCGTTATTGTATGTTCTGCTTTGTGTTCTAATGAGAAACTGAATCCCTTTCGGTAGAGTGTGGGCTCCCTCTGCTGCTGGCAGGACACATCAGGACTCTGTGCACTAAGGGATCCCTGGGCACCTGAGCAGAGCAGGTGGGCCGTCCTGGGAGGAGAAAGATGCAGCTGAACATTCAGAGGGACAGACTTGTTCTGTAGGCTCTGCCTCTGTGTGACACTGGGACTATCTGTGCGGCTACTGCAAGTGATGGAAAACACAAAGATGACCTGTCCACATCACCTGTGTCCATCCTGAAATAGGTCACAGAAGTGACGCTGAGAGGCAGTCCTCCCCCCTGAGTGGCAACCCTCCCCTCCCTCGCTCTCCCCCTCCCCCTCCTCCTCTCCTTCCTCCTCCTCCTTCTCCTCCTTCTCCTTTCCCTTCTCCTTCTTCTTTTATTCCTCTCTCTCTCTCTTTACCTTCCACACAGCCACTCCCAGAAGCTCCTCCAGTTCTGTTTCAGACCCCTCCCAACAGTTTTGCTACTGCTCTGGGTTCTGCCTCGTCCCAGCATGGCCAGCACCTGACTCATGTGGTACCGAGGAGAATGCATCACCCAGAAGGTTTAACACCTTCCGCCCATCAGTAAGCAACTCGTCTCAAGACACCTGGTCCCACCCCACTCTCAGCTTCCCACCACCGGTCCAACTTCAAGAGTTGCTTCTTCTTGGCAACAGGATGTTTTAATGTAGTATCCACCCCAAGGGCAGAAACATTTTAGTGCCATAACTTTGATGTGTCCCTTTTGGCCAAATCTAAATAAATAAATAGACCCTTAAACTCCAGCTGTTTCTGCTACCAAGATAGGTATGGGAAGAGGATGTGGCTTGGGGGTGGGGTGGGGGGGTCATACACCATACTCTTTGAAACTAGGACCACACTTGCTCCTCTCAGAACCATCAACCATCCTAAGCAAAGCAGCTCATTCTCCGATAATCTGGTTATTTGCGTGGTCAGTATCTCAAATTCTCTGATTTCTCTCTTAAAGTTCTAACGGCCATACTAATGTACTTTCAGTTAGTCAACAGAGATGCACGTCTGTGTGTCTGCAGACTTCCTGGGGATACTAGCGGTCTTTTACTAGGTATACATTAGCTACTGGGTGAGAGGGGTGCGGGGATACTGCTAGTTCTCTGGGTTACATATGCTGATATATGATCACCTATTCTCACCTGCAGCCTGCAGAGAAAAATGTTCAATTACATTTCAGATGGCGTCCTCAGGCATACACATTTATATTTCATATCACTAATTTCAACACTCATAGCATTTATTCATTTGTTCATTTAACTAAGAAGCCTCTGCACTCATCCAGATGAGAGGAGCTTGCCTGGCCAAGGCAGGTGGTAGAAGAGGAGGCGGGGAGGAGCCAGGCCCTGGAGAGATTTTGAAGACAGGTAACAGGATATTCGGGTGAGTTGGATGTGGGGTGAGACAGAAAGAGAGGGGTCAAGGTGACTCCAAGATCTTTGGTGCGCAATTACGAGGGTGCCTGTTTTTCGATCTGGTTGCAAGGTGGTGCTATTTACTGATATGGCAAACAATGGAGGGAGACAGGTTCTGAAGGAGAAGTCAGGATTTGTTTGGGGCATGATGCATTTCAGATGCCTGGTCGACATCCTCATGACGATGTGGGGTGGGCAGGTGGATGTTCTGCGTTGGGTTCCAAGGGAGGGTGGGCTGGAGATAGAACCTGAAATTCACCAGTATATAGATGGCACTGGATGAGATTGCCAGGGGGTGAGTATAAAAAGCCTGGGGCAGAGTCCTGGGGCAACTTGCAGATAAAGTCAGGAGGAGGGGCGAGCGAGCCCCATCCTACAAAGGAAAAGCGAGAGGAAAACCAGGAGGTCACAGGGCAAGTATCTCAAGGAGGAGCGAGAAAGCAACATTGCTGCTGATGGATTGGAATTATCTCAGTTAATGCTGAACGAGGCAGTTTCAGAAAATCCTAATTGGAATGGTTCAAGAGAAAGTGAGCCTTGAAGAAGTGGAGAGAGCAAACAGAAACTACTTTTTTCAGTTTTGCTATAAAGGAGAGGAGAAAAATAGGGCTATGGTAGAAGGTAAATTTTATATTATGTATATTTTATCACAATTAAAAACATGTTTATTTTTAACTGTGATAAAATATACATAATATAAAATTTACCATCTTAACCATTTTTTAAGTGTCCAGTTCAGCCATGTTAAGCACATTCACATTGTCGTGCAACCAATCTCCAGAATTTGTCTTGCAAAACTTGAACCCTGTACCCATTAGATAATTCTCCATTCCCTTCTCCTCCCAGACCCTGGAAACCACCATCCTACTTTCTGTCTCTATGAATTTGACTACTCTGGTATATTAACCTGCTAAGGTTGCCATAACAAATTACCACAGGCTGGGTGGCTTAAAATACAGAAATTTATTTTTTCACAGTCCTGAAGCCTACAAGTCCAAGATCAAGTACTGACAGGTTTGGTTTCTCCTGAGATCTCTCTCCTTGGCTTGGAGATGGCCATCTTCTCACTGTGTCCTCACATGGCCTCTTCTCTGTGTGCACGCATCCCTGGTCTCTTCTTATAAAGACACTAGCCATATTGGGCCCCACCCATAATTACCTCCTTAAAGAACCTGTCTCCAGATGCAGCCACATTGGGAGTTAGGGCGTCAACATATGAATTTAGGGTGAACACCATTCAGTCCATAGCATCTAAGTGCTTCATATAAGTGAAATCATACAGTACATGCCTTTTCGTAACTGGCGTATTTCACTTAGCGTAACATCTTCAAGGTTCATCCATGTTGTAGCACCTGTTCCAATTTCCTGCCTTTTTAAAGCTGAGTATATTCCATTGTATGTCTATACCACATTTTGTTTATCCATTCATTCATCAATGGGTGAATGGGTTGCTTCCACCTTATGGCTATTGTGAATAATGATGCTATGAACATGGGTGGGCAAATATCTCTTCAAGACCCTGATTTCAATTCCTTTGAGTCTATACCCAGAAATGTATTACTAGATCATATGGTAATTCTATGTTTAATTTTTTGAGGAACCAACATACTACTTTCCGTAGCAACTGCACCATTTTACATTCCCAACAACAGTGCACAAAGGTTCCAATTTTTCCACATTCTCCTCAACACTTGCTATTTTCTGTGTTTTTGATAGTAGTCATCCTAATGGGTGTGAGGTGGTATCTCACTGTGGTTTTGTTTTTTTTAATTGAAGTATAGTTGATTTACAATGTTGTATTAGTTTCAGGTGTACATCAAAGTGATATATATATATATATATGATATCTATATATATATGATATATACACATACTTTTTCAGATTCTTTTCCATTATAGGTTATTACGAGATATTGACTATAGTTCCCTGTCACTGTGGTTTTGATTTGCATTTCCCTAGTAATTAGTGATGTTCAGCACCTTTTCGTGTGCTTGTTGGCCATTTGTATATCTTCTTTGCAGAAATGTCTATTCAAGTCCTTTGCCCATTTTGAATTGGGTTGTTTGTTTCATTGTTGAATTGTAGGAGCTCTCTATATTCTAGACATCAACCCCTGATCAGATATATCATTTACAAATATTTTCTCTCATTCTGTAGGTTGCCTTTTCATTGTGTTGATAGTGTCCTGAAAGTTTTAATTTTGATGAAGTCCAATATATCTATTTTTACTTTTGTTGCCTGTGCTTTTGGTGTCATATCCAGGAAATCATCACCAAATTCAATATCATTTTTAAAAAATTAAAAATTAAAAAAAATTTTAAATTATAAAAAGCACTTTGAGATCCTAAGAGAGTACAGAAGATATGTGGCAATGGAACAAGAATTTAAAAGTCCCATTAGGGGACTTCCCTGGTGGCGCAGTGGTTAAGAATCCATCTGCCAATGCAGGGGACATGGGTTCAAGCCCTGGTCTGGGAGGATCCCACATGCCGCGGAGCAACTGGGCCCGTGACCCACAACTACTGAGCCCAAGTGCCACAACTACTGAAGCCCACATGCCGAGCCGGTGCTCTGCAACAAGAGAAGCCACTGCTATGAGAAGCCCGCGCAGCGCAACGAAGAGTAGCCCCCGCTCACCACAACTAGAGAAAGCCCGTGTGCAGCAATGAAGACCTAACACAGCCAAAAATAAATACATTAATTAATTAATTTAAAAATAAATAAATAAATAAATAAAATAAAAGTCCTATTAATTGAGACAAAGGTTATTTAAACAAAATAGAAAATGCATATCTACTATGAACTCTTACAAGGTAAATATGAGTGCAAAACTGTTATAAAAACAAGGAGAAATCTATAGAAACACAATAGTATGGTAAGAACTTGAAATAATTCTTTAGTCTTTGATAGATCTGGTATATAAAAAAATTAACAGGTATATAGAAGATATAAATAGCTTCATGTTGTGTATGTGTCAAACTTGTCTACAACCAACAAAGGGTACATCTTTCCCAATCCCATAAAGCATTTTAAAAAATCAGTCACAAATAATGCAATGAAAAAATCTCAGGAATTTTATAAAGCCTACATTCTCTGACTCCAGTGCAATTTTTTTTTAATTCAAGTGTTAAAAGTTTTTAGAATTCAAACACTTGAAATTTTACAATCTTCTGGTGGTTCATTGTACTGTTCAACAGACATTTCCAGCTTTCCATTTTCTACACACAGGGTAGGATTGTACTTCTTCACCCCCTTTGATGTTAAGAATAGTCAAATGATTTTCTTTGGCCAATGAAATATGAAGAGAAATGATGGGTATCATTTCTGGGTGGAAACTTAAAGGGACAGTGCACGATTCACTAGGTTATCTCTGCCATGGCAACTGGTAACAGCGAGATGGCAGCTGCTCTGTTAGCCTGGGTCTCAGAGTGGGGAGACATGGAG
The DNA here is from genome assembly GCF_949987535.1 of Balaenoptera acutorostrata. Classification (NCBI taxonomy): domain Eukaryota; kingdom Metazoa; phylum Chordata; class Mammalia; order Artiodactyla; family Balaenopteridae; genus Balaenoptera; species Balaenoptera acutorostrata. The sequence goes on from NC_080082.1 coordinate 47,552,549, forward strand.
CAGAGCCCCCAGCCAACCTCGGTGAGCAAGAAATAAACTTTTGCCATTTTAAGCCATTAATATTTTGAGAGTTTTGTTATACAGCATAGCCTAGGCCATCCTGACTGATACAGGCTTCCTAAATAACTTCTCAGCTAAAAAGATCAAAACTGCAAGTTGGAGACAAGAAAACAAGTGCTATTTTCAAAATGATGGACTGGCCACTCAGTTTTTCTCTTCTTCCCCCTAAGACCCTACAAAAATGATAGTAAAGGACTAAAATGGGAATACATCCACAATGACAAAGAGAACAGGAAGTTGTCCATCAGTAGAAGAAAGCTTTAAAAAAAATTGTGAGACTGTGTCAAGCTGATACAGAAGTAATGACAGATGACACACCGCAGAGGAGGTTGCCGATCTTCCCTACAGAATTCAAGAGAGGAATAAGACAGAGGCCGCAAGTGAGACCGGGCCAAAAACACTGGGATTACTCCAAACGCTCTGTCTTAAACAGTCCAGTCCTTAGCTCCTCCCCTCGTTCAGAATGCAGGGTCACAAAAGATCAACTCTGTAAATGAAACATCTGAGAGTTCTTCCTTTAAATAACAAAGAAGAAAAGGGAGGGGGAGGAAGAGAAGGAGGAGAAGGAGGAGAAAGAAGGAAGAAGGAAGGAGAGAAGGAAGGGAGGGAGGGAGGGAGGGAGGAAGGAAAGAAAGAAGGAAGGAAGGAAGGAAAGGAAAGGAAGGAAGGGAAGGAGGGAGGGAGGAAGGAAGGAGGGAAGGGAGGGAAAGAAAGATAGACAGAAATTTGTATTAATTTGCTAAGGGCTGCCTTAAAAAATTACCACAAACAGGAAAAAAACAACCTCAAAGGAAAGAGAACTAATTCAGGAAATAGAAGAGAATTAAAATATTTTTCTAATTATAATCATAACTATATTCAGGAAGTTATTGCATTCAAAATCAAAAACAAGATGCTAAGTAAACAGCACAATCAGAGAACAAGAAAGGGCTCTTATAGAATGAAAATATGATGCTGAAATAAACTGAAGGCCCAGAAGATAAAACAGAAGAAATCTTCCAGAAAGCAGAGCAAAAAGACCATGAGATGGGAGACATGAAAGAAATGAGACTCAGACTTTTCCGAAACACGAGCGGGAGGTCACAAGCCTCGGCCTTTGGAGCGTTCCCGGGAATTTCCAGGCCCTCGATGTGCATGTGAAGAGCTCTTGCCCAGGGGTGGGAAAGGCACCGATGGGCTGTCTGCCTGGGCGAGAGGGCAGTCGCTGTTTGGGTCCGGTCCAGGGAGGAGTAAGGTCCGTGTAACGTTGCCGCAGGGAGACGGAAGGGAAAATAAAAGGGCAGAATAAGAAAGACATAAGTAGAGGAGGAGAGAAGATGGCGGAAGAGTAAGACGCGGAGATCACCTTCCTTCCCACAGATACAGTAGAAATACATCTACACGTGGAACTGCTCCTACAGAACACCCACTGAACGCTGGCAGAAAACGTCCGACCTCCAAAAAGGCGTGTGGACGAAAGGCTCTTGGTGCTCCAGCCAGGCATCAGGGCCGTGCCTCTGAGGTGGGAGAGCCAACTTCAGAACACTGGTCCACAAGAGACCTCCCAGCTCCACGTAATACCAAACGGCAAAAATCTCCCAGAGATCTCCATCTCAACATCAAGACCCAGCTTCACTCAACGACCAGCAAGCTACAGTGCTGGACACCCTATGCCAAACAACTAGCTAGACAGGAACACAACCCCATCCATTAGCAGAGAGGCTGCCTAAAATCATAATAAGGCCACAGACACCCCAAAATACACCACCAGACGTGGACGTGCCCACCAGAAAGACAAGTTCCAGCCTCATCCACCAGAACTCAGGCACTAGTTCCCTCCACCAGGAAGCCTACACAACCCACTGAACCAACCTTAGCCACTGGGGACAGATACCAAAAACACCGGGAACTACGAACCTGCAGCCTGTGAAAAGGAGACCCCAAACACAGTAGGATAAGCAAAATGAGATGACAGAAAAACACACAGCAGATGAAGGAGCAGGGTCAAAACACACCGGACTTAACAAATGAAGAGGAAATAGGTAGTCTACCTGAAAAAGAATTCAGAATAATGATGGTAAGGATGATCCAAAATCTTGGAAATAGAATAGACAAAATGCAAGAAACATTGAACAAGGATGTAGAAGAACTAAAGAGGAACCAAGCAACGATGAAAAACACAATAAATGAAATTAAAAATACTCTAGATGGGATCAATAGTAGAATAACTGAGGCAGAAGAAAGGATAAGTGACCTGGAAGATAAAATGGTGGAAATAACTACTACAGAGCAGGATAAAGAAAAAAGAATGAAAAGAACTGAGGACAGTCTCAGGGACCTCTGGGACAACATTAAACGCACCAACATTCGAATTATAGGGGTCCCAGAAGAAGAAGAGAAAAAGAAAGGGACTGAGAAAATATTTGAAGAGATTATAGTTGAAAACTTCCCTAATATGGGAAAGGAAATAGTTAATCAAGTCCTGGAAGCACAGAGAGTCCCATACAGGATAAACCCAAGGAGAAACACGCCAAGACACATATTAATCAAACTGTCAAAAATTAAATATAAGGAAAACATATTAAAGGCAGCAAGGGAAAAACAACAAATAACACACAAGGGAATCCCCATAAGGTTAACATCTGATCTATCAGCAGAAACTCTGCAAGCCAGAAGGGAGTGGCAGGATATACTTAAAGTGATGAAGGAGAAAAACCTACAACCAAGATTACTCTACCCAGCAAGGATCTCATTCAGATTCGATGGAGAAATTAAAACCTTTACAGACAAGCAAAAGCTGAGAGAGTTCAGCACCACCAAACCAGCTTTACAACAAATGCTAAAGGAACTTCTCTAGGCAAGAAACACAAGAGAAGGAAAACACCTACAATAACAAACCCAATACATTTAAGAAAATGGGAATAGGAACATACATATCGATAATTACCTTGAATGTAAATGGATTAAATGCTCCCACCAAAAGACACAGGCTGGCTGAATGGATACAAAAACAAGACCCATATATATGCTGTCTACAAGAGACCCACTTCAGACCTAGAGACACATACAGACTGAAAGTGAGGGGATGGAAAAAGATATTCCATGCAAATGGAAATCAAAAGAAAGCTGGAGTAGCAATTCTCATATCAGACAAAATAGACTTTAAAATAAAGACTATTACAAGAGACAAAGAAGGACACTATATAATGATCAAGGGATCGATCCAAGAGGAAGGTATAACAATTGTAAATATTTATGCACCCAACATAGGAGCACCTCAATACATAAGGCAAATACTAACAGCCATAAAAGGGGAAATTGACAACAACACAATCATAGTAGGGGACTTTAACACCCCACTTTCACCAATGGACAGATCATCCAAAATCAAAATAAATAAGGAAACACAAGCTTTAAATGATACATTAAACAATATGGACTTAATTGATATTTATAGGACATTCCACCCAAAAACAACAGAATACACATTTTTCTCAAGTGCTCATGGAACATTCTCCAGGATAGATCATATCTTGGGTCACAAATCAAGCCTTGGTAAATTTAAGAAAATTGAAATCGTATCAAGTATCTTTTCCGACCACAACGCTATGAGACTAGATATCAATTACAGGAAAAGATCTGTAAAAAATACAAACACATGGAGGCTACACAATACATTACTTAATAACGAAGTGATTACTGAAGAAATCAAAGGGGAAATCAAAAAATATCTAGAAACAAATGACAATGGAGACACGACGACCCAAAACCTATGGGACGCAGCAAAAGCAGTGCTAAGAGGGAAGTTTATAGCAATACAAGCCTACCTCAAGAAACAGGAAACATCTCGAATAAACAACCTAACCTTGCACCTAAAGCAATTAGAGAAAGAAGAACAAAAAAACCCCAAAGCCAGCAGAAGGAAAGAAATTATAAAGATCAGGTCAGAAATAAATGAAAAAGAAATGAAGGAAACAATAGCAAAAATCAATGAAACTAAAAGCTGGTTCTTTGAGAAGATAAACAAAATTGATAAACCATTAGCCAGACTCATCAAGAGAAAAAGGGAGAAGACTCAGATCAATAGAATTAGAATGAAAAAGGAGAAGTAACCACTGACACTGCAGAAATACAAAAGATCATGAGAGATTACTACAAGCAACTATATGCCAATAAAATGGACAACCTGGAAGAAATGGACAGATTCTTAGAAATGCACAAACTGCCGAGACTGAACCAGGAAGAAATAGAAAATATGAACAGGCCAATCACAAGCACTGAAATTGAAACTGTGATTAAAAACCTTCCAACAAACAAAAGCCCAGGACCAGATGGCTTCACAGGTGAATTCTATCAAACATTTAGAGAAGAGCTAACACCTATCCTTCTCAAACTCTTCCAAAATATTGCAGAGGGAGGAACACTCCCAAACTCATTCTACGAGGCCACCATCACCCTGATACCAAAACCAGACAAAGATGTCACAAAGAAAGAAAACTACAGGCCAATATCACTGATGAACATAGATGCAAAAATCCTCAACAAAATACTAGCAAACAGAATCCAACAGCACATTAAAAGGATCATACACCATGATCAAGTGGGGTTCATCCCAGGAATGCAAGGATTCTTCAATATACGCAAATCAATCAATGTGATACACCATATTAACAAATTGAAGGAGAAAAACCATATGATCATCTCAATAGATGCAGAGAAAGCTTTCGACAAAATTCAACACCCATTTATGATAAAAGCCCTGCAGAAAGTAGGCATAGAGGGAACTTTCCTCAACATAATAAAGGCCATATATGACAAACCCACAGCCAACATTGTCCTCAATGGTGGAAAACTGAAACCATTTCCACTAAGATCAGGAACAAGACAAGGTTGCCCACTCTCACCACTATTATTCAACATAGTTTTGGAAGTGTTAGCCACAGCAATCAGAGAAGACAAAGAAATAAAAGGAATCCAAATCGGAAAAGAAGAAGTTAAGCTGTCACTATTTGCAGATGACATGATACTATACATAGAGAATCCTAAAGATGCTACCAGAAAACTCCTAGAGCTAATCAATGAATTTGGTAAAGTAGCAGGATACAAAATTAATGCACAGAAATCTCTTGCATTTCTATACACTAATGACGAAAAATCTGAAAGTGAAATTAAGAAAACACTCCCATTTACCATTGCAACAAAAAGAATAAAATATCTAGGAATAAACCTACCTAAGGAGACAAAAGACCTGTATGCAGAAAATTATAAGACACTGATGAAAGAAATTAAAGACGATACAAATAGATGGAGAGATATACCATGTTCCTGGATTGGAAGAATCAACATTGTGAAAATGACTCTACTACCCAAAGCAATCTACAGATTCAATGCAATCCCTATCAAACTACCACTGGCATTTTTCACAGAACTAGAACAAAAAATTTCACAATTTGTATGGAAACACAAAAGACCCCGAATAGCCAAAGCAATCTTGAGAACGAAAAATGGAGCTGGGGGAATCAGGCTCCCTGACTTCAGATTATATTACAAAGCTTCAGTAATCAAGACAGTTTGGTACTGGCACAAAAACAGAAATATAGATCAATGGAACAGGATAGAAAGCCCAGAGATAAACCCACACACATATGGTCAACTTATCTTTGATAAAGGAGGCAAGCATATACAGTGGAGAAAAGACAGCCTCTTCAATAAGTGGTGCTGGGAAAATTGGACAGGAACATGTAAAAGTATGAAATTAGAACACTCCCTGACACCATGCACAAAAATAAACTCAAAATGGATTAAAGACCTAAGTGTAAGGGCAGACACTATCAAACTCTTAGAGGAAAACATAGGCAGAACACTCTATGACATACATCACAGCAAGATTCTTTGTGACCCAGCTCCCAGAGAAATGGAAATAAGAACACAAATAAACAAATGGGACCTAATGAAACTTAAAAGCTTTTGCACAGCAAAGGAAACCATAAACAAGACCAAAAGACAACCCTCAGAATGGGAGAAAATATTTGCAAATGAAGCAACTGACAAAGGATTAATCTCCAAGATTTACAAGCAGCTCATGCAGCTCAATAACAAAAAAACGAACAACCCAATCCAAAAATGGGCAGAAGATCTAAATAGACATTTCTCCAAAGAAGATATACAGATGGCCTACAGACACATTAAAGAATGCTCAACATCATTAATCATTAGAGAAATGCAAATCAAAACTACAATGAGATATCATCTCACACTGGTCAGAATGGCCATCATCAAAAAATCTAGAAACAATAAATGCTGGAGAGGGTGTGGAGGAAAGGGAACACTCTTGCACTGTTGGTGGGAATGTAAATTGATACAGCCACTATGGAGAACAGTATGGAGGTTCCTTAAAAAACCACAAATAGAACTACCATACGACCCAGCAATCCCACTACTGGGCATATACCCTGAGAAAACCATAGGTCAAACAGAGTCATGTACCAAAATGTTCATTGCAGCTCTATTTACAATAGCCAGGACATGGAAGCAACCTAAGTGTCCATCATCGGATGAATGGATAAAGAAGATGTGGCACATATATACAATGGAATATTACTCAGCCATCAAAAGAAATGAAATGGAGGTATTTGTAATGAGGTGGATGGAGTTAGAGTCTGTCATACAGAGTGAAGTAAGTCAGAAAGAGAAAAACAAATACAGTATGCTAACACATATATATGGAATCTAAGGGGAAAAAAAAAAAAAAAAGGCCATGAAGAACCTAGTGGCAAGACGGGAATAAAGATACAGACCTACTAGAGAATGGACTTGAGGATATGGGGAGGGGGTGGGGTGAGATGTGACAGGGTGAGAGAGTGTCATGGACATATATACACTACCAAATGTAAAATAGATAACTAGTGGGAAGCAGCCGCATAGCACAGGGAGATCAGCTCGGTGCTTTGTGACCACCTAGAGGGGTGGGATGGGGAGGGTGGGAGGGAGGGAGATGCAAGAGGGAAGAGAAATGGGAACATATTGTATATGTATAACTGATTCACTTTGTTATAAAGCAGAAGCTAACACACCATTGTAAGGCAATTATACTTCAATAAAGATGTTTAAATTAAAAAAAAAAAAAAAAAGAAATGAGACTCAGAAGACCTTTCCAGGAGGTCCAGTTTTACAGGCATTCCAGATAAAGAAAGATAGAAATCAGAGGGGAAACATTATCAAATGAGCAATACAACAAAATCTCCGAAAGGTTAAAGTTACAAGTTTTCAGATTGAAAGTACCTACAGAGCAAACAGCACAAGGTCTTTTAAAAGACCCACATGTCTGCAAAATTTTAGAACACTGGGAAAAAAAGAAAATATTCTAAAAGCTTCTGGAAGGAAAAAAATACCACTTATGAAAGAACAAAATTCAGATTTTTTATCACCAACACCAAATGTTAGAAAACAGATGAGATATACCTTCAAAGAGATTGACTACTAAACACAACTGAATCATGGATTGACAAGAAAACAAACAGTTGTGGAGAAGCTTATTTGAACAATTAGAGAGAGACAAAAGTGGGTTGTATATCAGTTAGATGATATTATTTTATCTACATTAATTTATTGAGCGCAATAACTGTAGTGTAGTTATGCATGAGAATGTCTTTGTTCTTAGGATATATATACTTAGGGGTGAAGTGACATGATATCTGAAAGTTACATTCAAATGGTTCAGAAAAACTGTGCATGTGTATGTGCATTTATGTGTGTGTGTATGCATGCACACCACATGTGTGTAGACAGAAAAGATATACCAAATGTGGCAAAATCTTAATGATTAGTGGATCTATGTGAAGGACACAGAGGTGTTCTTTCTACCATTCCTTCCATTTTTTTATAGATTTGATATTTTTTAAAATGAAAAGTAAGGAATTTAAGAAATACAACCGATATATAACAAAGCTATAAGGGAAAATAGCAAATAATTTTTAAATTTTTTAATTTAAAATAATTCAGAGGGAAAATTCTTTTTTCTAGAAGTTTATAATTAACCAAACAATTAAAGTATAAGATTAAATATTCAGACATGCAAGAACATAGAAATTTCACCTACCAGCTCTTTTTCTTAGACAACTACTTGAAGATGTGCTTCAAAAAGATGAGGGGTTAAACCAGGAAAGAAAACAGGGAATCCAAAACACAGGATACAACCTAAAATAGCAACAAAGGGAAATCCAGAACAACATAAATGCAACAGGCCTAGAGAGGAACCTGTCCAGATTAAAGAGAGAGGAGGAAGACAGGTATCTGATAAGAAAAGTAGAGTCTATCAGAACACATGATATGAGGGAGAGTTTAGAAAGGTTCAGTTTTCTTTGATAAAGAAAAACAAGGCACCCCAATTTCATTGCAGCATTATACACAAGAGCCAGGTCATGGAAACAACCTGAGTGTCCATCAATGGATGAATGGATAAAGAAAATGAGGCATATGTATACAACAGAATATCATTCAGCCATAAAAAAGAAGGAAATCCTGCCATTTGCGACAACATGGATGGACCTAGAGGGTATTATGCTCCGCGAAATAAGTCAGACAGGGAAAGACAAATACCATATGACTTCAGTTATATGTGGAATCTAAAACAAAACAAGTGAACTGAAAAGCAGTTATAGATAAAACCGAAACAGAGTCACAGATACAAAGAACAAACAAGTGGTTGCCAGAGGAGAGCTGGGGTGGAGGGAGGAGTGAAATGGGTAAGGGAGATCAAGAGGTACAAACTTCCAGTTACAAAATAAATGAGTCACAGGACAAAATGTACTGCATAGGGAATATAGTCCATAATAATGTAATATCTTTGTATGGTGACAGACGGTAACTAGACTTATCATGGTGATCATTTTGTAATGTATAGAAATGTTGAATCACTATGTTGTGCACCAGGCACTAACATAGTGCTGTGGGTCAATTATACTTCAAACAAACAAACTCGTAGAAAAAGAGATCAGATTTGTGGTCACCAGAGGCGGGGGGAGGGGGCTTTGAGGGGAGGAGGAATTGGATGAAGGTGGTCAGAAGTTAGAGACTGCCAGTTATAAGGTAAAGAAGTCCTAGGGATGTAATGTACAACATGATTCATATAATTATATTATACTTTGCTTTATGTTACGTATGTAAATCGTTAAGAGAGTACATCCTGAGTTCTCATCACAAGGAAAAAATATTTTTTCTTTTCTTCCTTTTACTTTTTTTCTTTTTTTTTGTATCTATAGGAGATGACGGATGTTCACTAAACTTATTGTGGTGATCATTTCACGATGTATCTAAGTCAAATCATTATGCTGTTCACCTTAAACTTATACAGGGCTGTAGGTCAATTATATCTCAATGAAAAGGAAGGAAAAAAAGACTGAATTATGGTTACAGAATGGAATGTGAATAAGACGTAGCACAGATAATAAGAAGCACAGATAATAGAAGCTGAGAATGTAGAAAAAAGGATGCAAACTTACTGGAAGGTTAGAGGTGCTGGCATCTTCATCTTTTAAAGCTGGGAGTCAAGAGACACTGTCTATACCTGATGGAATAAGAAAGAGAAGGTGTTAAGTGTGTTGCTTAAACAATATACAACTTTGGAACTGAAAATAGTAATATGTGTATTAGGAAACTAAGGAAGAAAAATAGGAGTTGTGGAGTGTGTCAAATCCCTATCCATCAGGGGATTAGAAAATGTCTAAACTATATAAATGAAGACATCATAGCATAGGTATGTTATTTAAATATATAGCCTCTTGGGGCTTCCCTGGTGGCGCAGTGGTTTAGAATCTACCTGCCAATGCAGGGGACACGAGTTCAAGCCCTGGTCCGGGAAGATCCCACATGCCGTGGAGCAAATAAGCCACCCGTGGCCACAACTACTGAGCCTGTGCTCTAGAGCCCGCGAGCCACAACTACTGAGCTCACATGCCACAACTACTGAAGCCTGCGCGCCTAGAGCCCGTGCTCCTCAACAAGAGAAGCCACCACAATGAGAAGCCTGCGCACCGCAACGAAGAGTAGCCCCTGCTCGCCGCAGCTAGAGAAAGCCCGTGTGCAGCAACAAAGACCCAATGCAGCCAAAAATAAATAAATAAAAATTTTAAAAATAAACAAATAGCCTCTTAACTCATTTCCTGATGCTGCATTCGCCTTCTCCTCACACACACAGTTTACAGTCCAGCCTCAATGGCTCTCTTGTAGTTCCTTAAACATTTCAGGCAGGCTCCTACTTCAGGGTCCTTGCGTTCCTTCTGCCTGGAATTCTCTTCCATATGATGTCTCTGTGGCTCTCTGTCTCTCCTCCTTCAGGTCTTTTTTCAAAAGTCACCATCTCAGTGAACACTTCGCTGATCCACCGCTCCCTATCCCCACTACCTGACTTTTTTTCCTCTGTAGAACTTGACTTATCACATCTAATATACATATTCTGTCTTTTATTTCTATATTTATACTATATCTCCACTCCACCAGTACTATGTCGGGGGGGATGCAGTGATGCTTCCCTGTTTTTATTCACCTCTATATACACTGGTACCTAAAACAGTTGCTTAGGCACATAGAAGGCAGGCACTCAATACATAGTTAATAAAAGACTAAATGAAGGAATAATTACAGAGCAAGGTGGAGGTAAAGTTTTACCTTTGGGGAACTAAGACTGGGTTGGGTAGGAGTGGGCCAGGAATAGCTGCTTTTCCTCACGTACAACTGACTTTTTTAAACGATATTATTTTGACCAGGGTTTAAAGAAATTATTATTACCTTTACAAAATAGGAAAATGTTTTAAGACACTGTGAAAGAGAAAAAAATAAGACAATTGAAAACACTATACACACACACACACACCTGTACTCACAAGTAAATTCATTCCTTAAATATTTTCATTATTAAACAAGAAAGAATAAAAATAAACAAATAGAACATTCATCTGAAGGAACCAGAAAGAAATTAACAGTGGAAATATGAAAAGGAGGTAGAAATAAATAGACAAAGAAGAAAGTAATCAGTACTGATAAATTTCAGTTCCTTGGGGAAAAAAGAAAAACAGCAAAATATTAAAATAGCTGGAAAGCATAATCAAGAAACACAAAGAAACAATAGCCCAAATAAACAATCAAGTCAACAATCCCTAAAACGGATATGACCACAGATACAGATGTGATAGCCAGATGTTTCTAAAATGTGAAACCCTGAATGAAATGAATGGTTCTCTAGCAATTAAAATTATCTTGAGAAGAAACAGAAAACCTGAACAGGCTGATGAAGAAACCCAAATGGTCTGACAGAGAGTCCTTTCATATCTGCCCTAAAATAGTCACACAACTACATAAAGAATTTATCTTTGTTTTGTGACTTATTTTTTAAACCTTTAAATATTTAATCCATTGGGAATGTATTTTTTTATTTAAGGAATGAGGTGAGAAGCCCCATCTCTGCTTATCTGGTTTCCTTCCCTCTTCATGGGTGTGAGTCACTCAGGCATCAGCCCAGGTAGGGCTGCATCCTCCCTGTGAGTGGAAGTCACATGACCCATCACATGGCCCACTGTACAGCCGGTCCACAAAGGGTCTCAAAACGTGACACCCGGAAATAGAAGTCGACTCCAGACTGCCATTTTTATCATCTCTTCCCCCAAAATCTTGCCTGTTTACATATTAGAGAAAAAGCATCCTTAATGTTTAAGAATGTTAAATTCAAAACACATGGATTCTCTATATCCAAGAATTGAAAGAGACATTTATACATCAATGTTCATAGCAGCATTATTTAGGAGAGCCAAAAAGAGGAAACAACCCGGGGCTGCGCTGGTGGCGCAGTGGTTGAGAATCTGCCCGCCAATGCAGGCGACACGGGTTCGAGCCCTGGCCTGGAAAGATCCCACATGCTGTGGAGCAACTAAGCCCATGTGCCACAACTACTGAGCCTGTGCCCTAGAGCCCGCAAGCCACAACTACTGAGCCCGTGTGCCACAACTACTGAAGCCCATGTGCCTAGAGCCTGTGCTCTGCGACAAGAGAAGCCAGCGCAATGAGAAGCCCGCGCACTGCAGCGAAAAGTAGTCCCTGCACCCCGCAACTAGAGAAAGCCCGCGCGCAGCAACAAAGACCCAAAGCAGCTAAAAATAAATAAAAAAATAAAAATAAATTAATTTTTTAAAAAAAGGAAACAACCCAAGTGATGAATGGATAAACAAAATGTGGTTTTATATATATATATTATATATAATATATATATATATATGAGAGAAATGTTATTAAATAGGAAAGAAATTCTGACACACGCTACAATATGTGAGACAGGCTGGGGCCTGGGACCCTTTGCTGCAGTGCTTGCACCTGGACAAACCTCTCCTCAAGCAACAAAATACAAAGAAGCTATAGGGACTAAAAATAACTGTGCGCATTGTGCATTTGGGGCAAATTCTGGACAAGGTACAAAGAGACCAAAAAGCCCAACTGCCACTTCTGAAGAGCTGGGTGCAAAAACAGGGTGTCGGGAGCATAAGCAGGGTACTGTGCCTGCCCCCCTGCACTCAACACCACCAAAGGGGTGGGCAAAACACCTAAGCCCCCACCTCTGGCCTGACCCCTGGACCCGCCCCTACCCTCACCCCATATAAGGAACCAGCGCATCCACCCCAGGGAGAGAGCAAGGGAAACTGTTAACTTGTTCTCGTTCCGCCCTGCTGCAGCAGGGGCCCCAATAAAGCCTTGCCTGAATTTCTTGTCTAGCCTCTGATCAATTTCTATTGATTGGGGAAGGCCAAGAACCCTGGTCGGTATCACATGGATGAATCTTGAAGACATTGGACAAATGTTGTATGATTCCACTTGTACAGGTACCTATAACAGGCAAATTCAGAGACAGAAAGTAGAATGGTTCAAGGGCTGGGGGGAAGCGGGGATAGGGCACAGTTTTAGTTTTACAAGATGAAAAGAGTCCTAGAGATTGCACAAGATGAACGCATTTAACACTACTTAACTGTGAACTTAAAATGGTTAAAGTGGTAAATTTTATATTTTGTCACAACTGAAAAGACAGCACATGCATGACATAGGGTTAGGGAGCTGACATTCCGGCCAACACACACCAATGTCCCCACTCCAAAGGCGCGCTTTCACCCCAGGACAGCGTGTGTGTGTGTGTGTGTGTGCGCGCGCGCGCGAGCCCCAGGACAGCGTGTGTGTGTGTGTGTGTGTGTGTGTGTGTGTGTGTGTATGTGTGGAGTGTCCCGGAGTTCACACCACATCCCACAGCCGCCAAGCCAACCTCTGAGGAAAGGCCCATCTGATGCGGACTCAGCCTCCAAGTTTGTTTTAATTTGGCTTCGTAACGTCAGGATGACCAGAGAGTCTCTATTTGCTCCAGCCCCACCCCCAACCCACTTTAAGGGTACAATTTAGTATTTCTGAACAAATTTTAAAATTGTGCAACCACCACCACCATCCAGTTTTAGAACATTTCCATCACTCCACTTAGCGTTTCTAAGCGCCCGGATCCTCATCTGTAAATGAAGATAACATGAGCCTAGCACATTACAGGCAACCAACAAATTTTACCTATTATTATACTTGTTGAGGACGGCCTGTTTCTAGGTTACTATCTTTTCCCACACGCAGCCAGATCTTTGCCCGGCTGGCGGCCGCGCGCGCAGAGCACAGATTTGCAGCGGGGAGGTGGAACCGAAGTCCGGAAGGCTCCGCGCAGCGGTTCTGCCCCGCAAGCCGCGACCAGCGATCGCGGAATCGGGCCTCTCCCCGCACCCTGGCTGGGGCGCGCGGCGCGGCTCCGGGCTGGATTGGTGATGCCTGGGCGCTGCGGGCGCCTGCGCAGTGGGGACGACGGCGCGCGCGCTGAGGGGCTGCCAGCGGTCTCTCGAGTGGGCTGGAGCCTGGCCGCGGCTGCTCGCTCCGGACGGCCGGGCCATGGCGGAGGAGGAGCTCGAGGCGCTGAGGAAGCACAGGCTGGCCGAGCTGCAGGCGAAGCACGGGGTAAGCGCGCCCGCCCCTCCGCCAGGCCCGTCCCCTGAGGGGCGCCGCCTTCGCCCGAGGTGGAGGGCGCGGCCCCGGGCGGAGGCTCCAGGCGCCGACGCCCCAGCTCTCCCCGCGGCCGAGGACCCCGCCTCCGTCGCCGGCGGCCTCCTGGTCGCTTCGGAGCAGGCTCGGTCCCTCTCCCCGCCGTGCGGGGTCTCGGGCGGCCAGCGGACCACGTGCTGCCCCGGGCGGGTGGGGGCGGGGGGCCCTCTCCCGGGCAGGGGCTGGTTCTCGCCCGGGCAGGCATTGGTCCCAAACAGAATTCTCAGCCCCTCGGGTCTCTCGGTGCCCTTAGCTCTTGGATCTAGCCTGCTTCGACTAGCGTTCCTGCCGAATGTTTTCTAGAATTTAATTGTTCCGACCCAAGGGTCTGCTGTGTGCCAGGTGCTGAGGGTACAGCGGGGAACATCGCCTGATGGAGTTGACAATCCCGGGGAGGGCCAGGCACCAAACTAATCCCGTAGATAAAACGCCCAAGTAAGGGCTCTACTGCAAAGAGGAAGGGAGTAACGTGTTAGGGGTGGAGCGGGATGGTCTGGAAGGGAGGGCTGTTTGAATCTGCAGCGTCCCCAATACCGAAGCACATTTTCTTTTACGGAAATTATTCTTACCACGTAAAACACGGTTTCGTAGAGCAAGGACTCTTCTCCCTAATGATGGTTTGTATTCTAAAACACTGTGTTAGATTGTGACTTTAGAAGCTTATCAAAACGCTGTAGTAAGTGGAAGCTATCGGTTTGACTTTTGTGAGGCCCGGCTTTTAATTATTTGGTAAAGCCGTCTCTACCACTGCAGGAGCCTGTTAGGTATCAGAAAGAAAATAGGAGTTCCTGTGTTTTTCCTCTGTGAAATTACTAAAAGATAAAATTGTCTTTTCAGGACCCTGGCGATGTAGCACAACAGGAAGCAAAGCAAAGGTATGGGCTGGAGCTCTGAACTGTTTTTTGTTTTTAATGTAGTGGCTCTTTTTTTAAATTAAGGAGTACTTGGCATACAACGTAAGTTTCAGGCATACAGCATAATTATTCCATATTTGTACATACTGTGAAATGATCCCCACAATAAGTCTAGTTAACATTTATCACCGCACATACTTAGAAACTTTTTTCTTGTGATGAGAACTTTTAAGATCTACTCTGTTGGCAACTTTCAAACATGCAATACAGTATTATTAACTATAGTCACCATGCTGTACATTCACCCCCATGACTTATGTATAACTGGAAGTTTATACTTTTCTGATAATCTTCACTCATTTGGCCCACCTCCCAACACCAATCTCTTGGTCTGTTCTCTGTGTCTGTGGGAACTCTGAACTTTTTGAAGGATGGTTTCACCAAATTTTTAATTTTTTTTTTACTTTAGTCACCTTAATAGGTGTGTGACTCTTATTAAAGATCTTCCTGGCATAGTGATTTTTCCAGAAATCATCATCACTGTTTGTTATTATGTTTGTTAAATAAACATGTATGGAACCCTACAGCACTTATTACTCTGTATTGCAATTACTGATAGATGTTTCCCTGCTAAACTGTGATTACCTTAAAACCAACATAATCATAGGACTGCCTCACAGGTATGTGGTGAGGATTGCAGGGGCACAGTGCTTCACATTTAGTAAGTGCTCAATACTATTAACTATCCTTCTATTCTCAATGTTATTTTATCCCAGAATATCACAGAGAACCTCACACTTGGCAGGTTTATTGAATGAATGCCTAGTTACCCCATCATGCTACCTTTTTTTTCTAACTAATTAAAAAAAAACCACATAAGATAAAATTTACCATCTTAACTCTTTTTAAGGGTATAAGTCACGTGAACTATATTCTTATTGTTGTGCAGCAAATCTCTAGAACTCTTTCATCTTGCAAATCTGAAACTATGCCTATTAAACTCCCCGTGACCCCACCCCTACCCCCCAGGGTTGCCTTTTAACTCATTCATTCATCCAGCAAATACTGAGCACCTGCTCTGGGTCAGGCACTGTGTTGTGTCTACAGAGATAGGCAAGGTGGAGAAGGTTCCTGCCCTGACGTAGCTTACATTAGAGGGAGAAGACAGATGGTAAGCACCTGGGATAGTGCTAAGAAGAAAATAAAACTACCGCATGAATTTCACTGATTATAAGAAGTGCATTTTTTTTCACATGCTAACATATCTGACGTTCGAATGTGTCTCATAATTGATTGCTCTTGTCCTGGATTCTTCCAAAGAGGATTTACTTTTGCTTCTGCCATCACGTGGGTCATTTCTAACCTGAGACCTCTTAAAATTCACTGCTTGAGGGTCCCCCTTTCTCCACACTGGTGCTGTGAATTCAGACAGCAAACCTGCAAGACTACAGCTTGAAGTTCAAATTCTCAGAGACACTTTTTTCTTCCTCCACTCAGGGCCAAGGTCGTTGCACGCACACTTCCTTGCTGTTCCTTTTCTGCATAGCGGGTTTATTTCTTGTTTACCTTGTATTGAGGATGTTGCTCTGGGATGATACCCCAGCTTTGAGTGAGGGTCTCCTATTAGACACCTCACCTAGGGTGTTTTTCATTCTTGGAGATACAGTATACTATGGTGTGTTTTCTACTCTGTGGCCTCTTAGATTTAGTGAAATGTAATAAGTTCGTGGCAGGGTTGAAGTACTCAGGAGTGATAAGGAAATGGCCTATGGAAGTGGGCTTCAGTCTGTGTTCCATCAACCCCAGGGCTCCTCAGATGGGGGCAATTAGTAGGCACAGCCAGCCAGAGCTCCCCTTCGAATTCAGCCAAAGAATCTCTGCTTTTGTCTGTGTTACGTATTAAGTTCCTTGAAGGGCTTCATTTGAAAAACAATTTCTGCTTAAAAAAAGTTTGAAACCACTGTCCTGTGAACTTGAAATAGTTCCTACTTGGATAGGTAGGAAGATGCAAGGATAGAAGCAGAGTTATAGTTTAACTCCCCTCCCAACCCAGAAACTAGAACTGAGAGTCTGGAAATATGGGATCTGGTCCTACCTTGGCCGCAGTTACCTGTGTCTCCTTAACATTGCCTCCGTGGACCTCAGCTTCTTTATCTCTAAGAAAATTACAGGGATTAATCACTTGGTCCTTGTAATTGCCTGAAATCTCACTATAAATTTCTAGCACCTCTCACACACTAGGTACTTAATAAATGTTTATAATCGTGGTTGAACTGAAACTCCACTCTGATTAGGTAAATGTGAAGTTTTACCTTTCAACCTCACAAAATAAAAAGATAAACACTCACAAAATATAATGCTGGCCTTTGAGTGTAAGAGTGGATTCGTTACATTTTTCTATGTTCAATAGGAACGCTGACAGCTTAGTTCTAATTTTGCTTGACCTGTTTTTGTTGTAGGGAAGCAGAAATGAGAAACAGTATCTTAGCCCAAGTTCTGGATCAGTCAGCCCGGGCCCGATGTAAGCATCTTCAGTTTTCTTTATTTCCATAAAATTGGCTTGAGTTATTTGAATGGGGAGATATATATGAAATTGTTGCTATCTCTAGATTAAATATTTGTTTAACCTTAAAACGTGAGATACAGATTATTTGTAAGAAATGTTAAGTTTATAAACCTAAAGAAATATACTTAAATCATTATTAGAAGTACCAGCTCCATTCTCTCCTACCAATGAGATGATCTCCAAGTGCATACAGTCGGCCCTCTGTATCCATGGAGTCAGAATCCACAGATACAGAGGGCTGATAGTACTACACCATTTCATATAAGGGCTTGAGCATCCTCGGATTTTGGCATCCTCAGGGGGTCCTTGCAGGTACGAAGGGACGACTGTATGAGGTAAAATTTATAGGAAACAACTCTTAAATCGAGTCAGTCACAAAATGTTGCTGGTAGTCGACGTGGGTGATTGGGGGCTCTGGTTTATTGTGCAGGCAGACCTTGGGGGATATTGCAGCTTTGGTTCCTGACCACCACAGTATAGCGAGTCACACAAATTTTTTAGTTTCCCAACGCATATAAAAGTTAAGTTTATACTATACTGTAGTCTATTAAGTGTGCAATAGCCTTATGTCTAAAAAAACAGTGTACATACCTTAATTTAAAAATACCTTATTGCAAAAAAAAAAACCTTATTGCTAAAAAATGATAATCATCATCTGAGCCTTCAGCAAGTCATGATCTTTTTGCAATAACATCAAAAATCATTGATCACAGATCACCATAACATATACAAGAATAATAATAGTTCAAAAATATTGTGAGAATTACCAAAATGTGATACAAAGACATGAAATGAGCAAATGCTCTTGGAAAAATGATGCCAATAGACTTGCTCCAAGCTGGGTTGCCACAAACCTTCATTTGTGAAAAACGCGGTATCTGTGAAGCTCAATAAAATGAGGTATGCCTGTATTCTCCATTTTAGTGTATGTTTTTTCATAATAAAATTTTTCATAAAAACCATGTAGGAAAAAATATTAAATGAGCCATCAGAATGAACCAGTATCTTCTGTATTATAACTTGAAGCCCAGCTTAGAAGAGGCAGGCTTAGATGAATCACTATGATTATATATGTGTAGTACTATATAAATTGCTTTTCAGAGGGCAATAGTGCTTTTTTTTTTTTAAGCATGGAGCTTAGAATCTGAGGACCCAAGTTTAATCTTGGCTCTGCCACGACCTCTGTGTGGTCTTGACTGACGTTGACACAGCTGAACTCAAGTTTTCCTCGTTTTTAAGAGGAGTAACCATAGCATCTGCCTTATCTACCTTGCTAGTTTCAAGACATGAATAAGTCTGAAGGGCTTTGGAAATGTCAGTGCTTAGTTTCAAGGTATAATATAAGTGCATTTAGTTCTGACTTTGTGTGTGTGTGTGTGTATAGATATATTTTTGTTTTCCTTTTTAGTAAGTAACATTTTTTTCCTTTTTAGTAAGTAACTTAGCACTTGTAAAGCCTGAGAAAACTAAAGCAGTAGAGAATTACCTTATACAGATGGCACGGTATGGACAACTAAGTGGGAAGGTAAGCTTGGACTGCCTTGAGGCAGTTTTAACCTATTGTTACCTACTTTATCAAAACATTTTCAGAAGGTCAATTATATCTCTTTCTGGTTACTGAATTCTTGTTGAAGCAATTTTTAAAGGAGAGAATAGTTGTATCTACCATTGTTCCTAAAAGATAACTAATTGTCTTTTCTAAAATGCTCTGCTTCTTTCCTTTTCTGACATTGCTATGGAACCAGTGACTATTAGGGTCAGCTAGCCTAAATTGCTTCTACACTGGAAACAAGGTTTGTCAGTAATACTAATTAAAACAGGTAAAGTTGCGCTTGTTTTGCAAATGAAGAGGTGCTAAAATTCCTGGTTATTATGTGCGTTGCAGTAATGCCATGATGGGTATATTCTGCATCCCTGCCCTTGCTTCAAGACCCAGATGAGCCCCACCTGCACTGGGAAGCCCTCTGCCGCCACCACAGCCTACAGGGGCCAGCCCGCCCTGAACCCCTTACACTGAGAATGTGTGTGGAAGAGACAACGACTGCTTCATCTTTTTTGAGTGACTTGTCTCCTGCTTTTAAGCTTCTCAAGGTTTCAGGGGCAGAGATGGTGTATCTCTGTCCCTGACACTTAACACAGTGGTGATGAAGGTGTTCTTAAGTGCCTGTTAATTTTGTATTTTTCGAGGAAGCTAACTGATGGATACTTTTCCTCCCTCAAATGAAGACTAGCAGAGCAGATTTTATGTGGAACTTAAACCAAGAGTTATAGCCAGTGGCTTCAGCCCGCTGTCCCACTCTCCTTCCCTCTTGACCTCTACCCCCGCACCCCAGAAGGACTAAAACCATTCAGTCTGCTGAGGTCAATTCTTTGTTTTAAAAAAATACTGTTTTTCTCTATGGTTATCCTAGGTATCAGAACAAGGTTTAATAGAAATCCTCGAGAAAGTAAGCCAACAAACAGAAAAGAAAACAACAGTTAAAGTAAGTTTCCCCAAATGCACACGGCAAAAGAAAGATTGATATTTTAAATAAGCGTTGCATCTGCATGTACTGTATCAAACATGTTTCAGCCCATAGACATTTTCATTTTATAACACAGGGAGGTTTGGGGAGAAAGGCTGCATATATTGAGGGCCTAGTTTTCAAGGCTCTTCTATTGTTTTGAAACACTAAGTTGTTTTAAAGACAGACAGAAATGTCTCACTGTAGTAGGTAGAAATTTGTGTTCTCAGAAAATCTGAGTTATGCTTTGTGAAACATGTTATGATACTCATTTAATTTTCCCCCCAGTTCAGCAGAAGAAAAGTAATGGACTCTGATGAAGATGACGATTATTGAATTTAAGATGTCTAGAGACTGGGACTTAATGGAGCAATTCTAGGACAGATAATACTTGGCAGAAGTTAAGATCTTGATGGGATGTTTACTTTGTTTACTGTCTATATGCCTTTTAAAAATAAACTTGTTATGCAAAATAAAACAATTTGGACAGACTTGTTTTAAAACCATAGCAGAATGAACAGAAGACCTGCATTTTCAATTTTTTCCTTTCCTATCAAAAGCTTTTGAACATGTGTAGCAGCATGGGCATATCGTTTGTAATTGTGACATTAGTGTTAGGTGGGAAAATGGCCTCAGCAGAAATAGAAGCTGCTCAATCATCTTCAGTAAAAAGAAAATAGCAGTGTCCGGTAACATCATGGGATTTAAGACTCATGGATTAAGCTGAGTCAACTTTAATATTTCCAAGACATAGGTTCTGAAAGCAGGTAAGCTATTTTTCTTCCTGAAGATAGTACTTACATTTAATGTGGGAAAATTCCTAGCTTCGGTTTCATTTGTAATATGCTTTTCAAAGGCATTGAGACTAAATTATCTAACAAATATGACCCCTATCCAAACAGCCTCTGTAACTAGAGGATAACATCCATTGGAAAAAAATTACCAAAATAAGACATGTGGGTAATAATACTTCAACACTAGTAAACATGTTTGTAAGAGAAATGATTTCTAATGATTCAAATCCAGTTGAGACAGTTTAGTGGTTAAACATTTTGGTAGAAATGTTCTGGGTCTTCACTGATAAGGTTGCAGGTAACTTAAAGCAAATGTCATCTCTTGGGACTTCCCTGGTGGTGCAGTGGTTAAGACTCTGCGCTCCCAATGCAGGGGGCCCGGGGTTCGATCCCTGGTCAGGAAACTAGGTCCCACATGCATGCTGCAACTAAGAGTTCGCCTGCCACAACTAAGGAGCCCGCCTGCTGTAACTAAGACCCAGCGCAACCAAGTAAATAAATATATTTTTTTAAAAATGTCATCTCTTATATTGTGCTTTACTCCCACCAGGTTATGAAAAACTGTGCTCATAAATTTAAATCATAAACTTAACTCTAGGAAGTTCCCTGGCGGTCCAGTGGTTAGGACTCGGCACTTTCACTGCCATGGCCCGGGTTCAATCCCTGGTCAGGGAACTAAGATCCTGCAAGCCACGCAGCACAGCCAAAAATAAATAAATAAATAAACTGAACTCTCAAGTGAGCTGTTTGGTGTAACCTTGTAGATAAGATGTCCTAGTCCTGGGAGGCCTAGCCCTCGAGGAAGTTCATAACATTTAATGAGAAGAATAGGATTAGTAGCAGGAAAGTGATGGGAAATGTGGTTTATCCCAATCTCCCAGTCTAGCTAAATCCCAATCTCTGCTTTAGCTAGCACACTGAACTATATTTGAGATTTTACTATGTTTGAGAATTGAAATTTGTAGCCATAGATGCTGAAGAAAGTCAGTGTTAGAATAAAGTGTCTAGTATTCTTGAATAAACGAATGAGTAGAACCATTAAGAACATCAAAAATTTTTCAGAGTAACAGAGTAAATAAATCATCAAAAGTAAAATGTGATCAAGGATTTTGAAAAAAAAAAATCCCAGTTACAGGTAAATTTTGTTTTATGTCTCGTTTACATAGAAATGCTGGTGGGAGACTAGACAATTCTCACCAAGTTTGCTACACACTTTCTCTTGCAGAATAACCACTGTCCTGATGGCAGCTACCGAAGTGAATGTGTTTAAAGATTGTCAACCTCCCATCCTTCAGAGACACGCGAGAATGGAAAGTGACTCTGTACAAGGATAGAGGTTCTTGACTGCATCAAGGGGGTGGGGTACGTTTCCGTCCACGGGGTGGGGGGGGTGGTTATTCTCAACTTTCTAATTTAACTTTGAATTCAGAACATTCTTACACAAAATAGAAATTCGGGCATTACCAATTTGAGTTGTCAAATTTATTTTTAAGTGGGAAAGTAATTGGAGAAAAACACAAGTGTTTTTAAAAATAATTGAGGTAATCACTTCAGATTGCTCACCCTGCTGATTACCAAAGGAGCTCAAAAGGAATCTTCTCCCCTAAGATTGACAGTCCCATTCATGGTATTTACATCTCTAGATGAAGGGCACACCAAGCTGGAATCTGCCAATTCAGGTGACACCGCCAGCCAGGGCTTGACCCCAGCTCTGACGGTGCAAGCAAATTAGCCCCTTTATTTCCATGAACCTGGCTCCTCATTTGACAATTCTACCAGCCAGGACAATTGTTAGAAATTAACTGGGGGTATATGTGAAAGTTTTCAATATTATATTGCACCACCTCCAAAATTAGGTGATGTCAAATATACGTATTTGCATCTTGGAAATGGCCGTGCTGATAAACTGCATAGGGTCAAGTTTCTTAATTAGGATGGTAGAGAAGCACAGCAACTTAAGTCAATAAGGTGGTTTTGTTTAAAAGTGGGGGAAAGGAGTAAAAATAGAACAAAGAAACTTGCAAAGCAACAGTGCTTATTTCCTGTTTGGGCTAAGAAGCTGTGTTATATTCGGTTTTGCTCTTCTGATGTTAGAGGAAATTCAAACATCCTTGTGGGGGCCCTAGACACTGGGCTTACTGGATTAGGTCAGCCTTACTCAGGGCACGTGGGTAATGATCTGCTCCAGATGATCCAGTTTACATGCTTCAGTCGTACTTACATCTATAACTGAAAAATAAAATGTATCTCCATCCAATGGGGGACGATGTTTCCATATACAAAGCACATGTTTATAGCAGAAAGGCTGAGAAACACATCTCCCTAGCAAAACAAAGTCAAAAAAGTATACCGTGACACGCTCAAGAATCATAAAGTTTACTGTTTCTTTTCCATCATTTGGCACATGTCCAAGGCACATTAGAAAATTAAAAATCATAAATTACTTTGTAGAAAAATAATCAGCCCCTCCCTTCTGTACATAACGCAAGTGTTTCCAAGAACGTGCACAGAACCATTTCCCTATTACAAAGTTGTTTGAAAATGTACTCTGGACAAACCCATGTTTGCGGCTCTAGACCAATTGGTAACACAAAAATAAGAGTATAAGCTATAGAAATTTATAAAAAGGAATAAATGGCAATAAATTCTAATTTAAGGTAACTTTGACCTGGTTTGTGCTGTAAGTTTTGAATCTGAATCAAAAGACTAAGAAAAGGTGTGCCAAGTCTACTGTCTAGTTCAGGAACCATCCATCAGGTGTGACATTTAAGGGAGGCTCTTAACGGAAAGGGATTTTTCCAGAGACACTGCTACAGGTGTATAAGTGCAGTGATCAATTATCTGTACTTAATTTTTTAGAAGAAAAATTATACCCAACTTTCCCCACATACATAGTGTAGAACATGTCATATGTGTCCTTTCAACTAAAATGAGCATTAAAATGGCATTTAGGCATCTTTGGGTTCAAGTGTTGCTTGCAAAGGGACATTTTTCAGGTCCTATTTCCTTCATTCCAACGCAACATTTCTGCCCGGCCTCCACGGTACCATGAAACCTAAATTGCTTTCCTTCAGCTTATCGCAGAGGGAGGAATCCTTTTAGCTGTGGTTTGCAAGTTTATACACATCCCAGAGGTCTAGCACCTTTCAGTAGAAGGAGGTCAGAATCTGGTGATGAAACCTCTCACTGTAACCAAGGAACCCTAATACATAAGAAGAAGCGTCTTAAGGATCTGCACACTACTGGAATTTTTGTCCTTTCCTTTTCAAGTGTATCCATTAGCTTTGAAGATGAAAGAGATAGTGATTGATAGCTTTTTGTTGTTGCATTCTTTCCATCAGCCACAGAAAAGCTTTCAGGACCTTTCTGCTTTTCTCTCAAGACAAACAGTAAGTTCATTTAGTTCTAAGCTGTACTCATGCTTGGCATCTTCTTGTTGAGGGCTCACTTCTTGGCAGTAGATAATTCCTTATTACTGTTAACGTTGGGAAATGCTAGCCTCTTGGGGAGTGGTCAGGTTGCCAGTAGTCTCTGGGCCCTTGGGTACAACCGCATCATTGACTGCGTGTCTACGGAGCATTCGCCTTTGTCCGGGAGCAGTTTGTCTCGGTCCAGGCCTCTCTGGCTGACCATCGTTTCCTTTGTCAGCCGTCTGAGAGCTGCTCTGGTCTGGCAGGTTATTCTGCTTCCGAGTGACTCTTTGCCTCCCTGGCTAAAGAAAAGGTATGATTCAAACAGTTCACGTTTGTGCTATACTTGAAACAACCCACACAATAACAGCTACCCTTGAGTGCTTCTATGTGCCATCCAATGTGCTCAGTACTTTCCAGGCATAATTTCAACTCTTAACATCCCTGCAGTGAAAGTATGACATTTGCACACTCCATGTATCAGACACAATGTAAACGCTTTACATGTTTTCACATTTAATCTTTACAACTCTAACAAACAAGTGTGTACTATTGTTATCCCCATTTTACATACAGCTGAGGAAACAGGATCAGCAAAAGTTAAGCAATTTGCCTTAAGTCCCCCAGCTATCAAGGGAAAAGCTAACACTTGATTGAACCCAGGCAGATTTCAAAGTTTGCAGGTTTCCCAGCCAGCAGCAGGTCTATTAGCAAAGCCATAGAAGATTAACTATGAAATCAAAATTAGTCATCTTAACAAAAATCACTAATTCTCTAAAAGATTTAGAACTTCCGTATATTTGTTCCAACAAGCCTATGCCACACATACTATAAATTCTATTTCTCATAAATAAGGCATATATTATATTGGCAAGCAGCAATAAGAAAAGCCATGTTTCAGCACGGTCCTACTGCATAGCACAGGGAACTATATTCAATATCTTGTAATAAACTATAGTGGAAAAAATGTGAAAAAGAATATGTAACTGAATCACTTTGCTGTACACTAGAAACTAACACAACAGTGTAAATCAGCTATACTTCAATTTAAAAAAAAGCAAAGCCAAGCCATGTTTTCTGAGAAGAGCCACCTGAAAACACCACAGAATGTAAAGCAGGCTTCTTTTTATAATGAAAATTAAATAGTGCTATAGGAAGATGGCCACATACAGAATTGTCTACATGAGCAACTTTATACCATACTTGAAGTTTTTTACCCATCTACATACAAATGTGTTTTCTTCCTTACATTAGTGATTAACACATTAGTGAATTTGCTTCCATAGTAAAATGTGAGATAGTTCATCTAGTATGCACACTGTAAACAGCATCTTTCCATGCATTACAACTATTTCCCACTTTTTCTTCACTTTCCTTTCTCAGCTCAGAAACGCATTATTAAATATAACAATAAATGACCATACTGCTAAGGAACTCATTTTAATTGTTAGTAACTCTTATCAGTGAAGGGAATAATGAAATGAGAAATGTGTTTACCATGGATTATTTTGAAAAATTCCGGCTTGACAGAGTAAGATTATAAGCCAGTGTTTAATAACTCACCTCATGCAAAGAATCTGCAGCAAAATTAGGGACACTTCTATCTCTTGCCATAATCTCCCTTGAGGTCCTTCCCCTGAAATCCAAAACAAACTAAAATAAACGTTCGGGATAGTGGTGCAAAATACTCTGGTTGGCCACGAGGTGGAAGCATTTGATGAGTGGAGATTTATTTATAACCCATTAAAGCTGCATATAACCTGCTTGAGTTGTAAGTAAAGCTAAGGTCAAAAGCACAGAAATCAACTCGAATCTTATACTCACTTAAACTGACCAACTGAGTGGACAAAGTAAAACTGTCTTGTAAAAGGTTCATCTGGTAGATCATACATTTTGGAGTTCCCTGTAGATAAAAGGATAAACATCTGAAAACTTCCAAACTAGCTTAAGAATTGTTTAAAAATTATAGCACAGATGCAAACTTTCAACTTTCTTTTTGTTAAAGTTTAACAAACTTTAGGAAATTAAGCACTGCATTTGATTACAGAAACGTATTAGTAGATACCTATTTATTGCTGTGTGAACCCCCATGAAACAAAGATAAATCCTTAACACACTGATATTCCCCAGGCACAGCCAACTAGGGTGAGACAGCCTCAGGATTATCCAGATATGTGAATGGGCTTATTCACATGACTGCATTGCAAACTACAATTGCAGTTTTTTTAAAAAGTTGAACAAGGACCCCATCTAAACTGTAACAACTTTTTAAAAAAGAGGAAAATACTTCAGCCCCACCCCCTGTTTGGCAGCTGCTGTTCTAATGACCATCTACCTCTGTACACCTGCAGATTAAAAAAGAAGTCTTTAAAGGTAGCATTTACCCCAGATGTCCAGGAAGTGCTGAGAAAAAGGCCTGGATTCAGAACATGAGACATGAAAGAAACTACCAGAGGTGGTCCCTCCTCCCTGGTTGGCGAGTGGAGGCCTGACCTTCAGGGTAATGCCCAGAGTGTCCATCTTACCTCTTTAGGGAGCATCACAATCAAGCAGAAAGCCAGTATCCAAACAATGGAGGAAAAAGGATATTACATACATTTCTGGATGAAATGTATGTTACAGGATGGATGAAACAGGATATAGCATACATTTCTTTGGTGCCTGTATCCCACCCCCAGTCATGATTATGTTTTACATTTACAATTAAGTGAAAACCAGCAACCAACCACTCATGAACTTCCAAATAAACCCAAGTTGAGAATTACAGAAAGGATGTGAGTTCTTACATTTTTTCCTGATCTTGACAGTAACATACTCGTCGTGGTCTGTTTCTCCAACATCATCTAACGTGGCCACGCAGCTTGGTACTACCTGAAGCAACTCCATTATTTTTGAATTCTACAGTGTGAAAGGGAAAAGGTAACAGTAACGTTTTTTAGGCTTTCTTAGCAGGTTATTGCCTGTTTTTGATCTAAATGTCAGTGTTGGCATGGCTGGGCAGAAAAGCTAAGAAGCAGCTACAGACAAAACTTTGAGGCCATAAAGCCTAGTGGTGGAGAACAGCACTGCATTTGGAGGCTGGCTCTGCCCTCTACTAGGTGGTACTCTGGGCCCGTGTTTCACTGCTCCGTGCAACTGGGTTGACAAGAATAGGATCTATTATTGTAGAGTTATCATGAGGTTATCAAGCGCCCAGCACATAGTAAGTGCTCAATAAAAGATATTCATCATTTGAGAAAGTGCTAAGTTGAAAGTATAAAATTTTTCAATTCTGTTAAGAAACACAATTGAAAATTAGAAATTAATATACTAAGCCTATAAGTAGGTTGGATTTATGGTGACTTTAATATGTCAGTGGTGTCATTTAACAGCCTAGTAGTCGTCTACCTGAGTAGGAAACTAGATAAAGATTCAACATGAAAAGAGGAACAGTAAAGAGGTCCCTCCTTTAGTCTCCTCCTATTTCCTCACCGTTTCTCCATGGTGCACGTCCACGCACTGGGAGGGTGGTAAACCGCGCATCACACTTCTCCTTACAGAACTCAAGGTTTGTTCACTAACTGCACACACCCCCTCCCTCGTGCTGCTAGGACCACAGGCGTATTCCCAGTGCAGGGAGGGTGAGACCAGGATGCTGCGTCAACCTGCTCCTTCCCCACGAGCACCTAACTGCTGGACTGCGTGCCAGAGGCGCCGAGGCCTGCGGTGGGCAGGGGGCACCTCTACCCAGGCCTTTGAAGACTACCCCAGCGGGCCGCCTCTGATCAGGTGACCAAGGACCAGGGACGCAGCCACACTCACAGACTTCCAGCACACCTACTCAGCCTGGCACGGCAAGTCAGAGGTCTGGCTACTGCTCTTTCAGATCTGGTTTAAACACGGGGGATCCCCGTGAGCTGTAAGGGAGCCTGGGACGCCCTCAGCAATGAAGCGCTCCCACCTACCTGTTCAGCACAGTCTATAGCTGTGCACTGCCTCTTGTTCAAGACCTGGACTGATGCTCCATGAAGCAGAAGCAGCTCCACCACGAAGACGTGCTTTTCTATCACAGCCTCGTGCAGTGCTGTGTTGCCCTTATTGTTAGAAGCATTAATGGAGGCCCCATGCTAGAAAGAGAAACGGCACAATCAGAAGGAATGTTGCATCGATGTGGTACCTATATGGGTGTGCCTTGCAACGTTCTTTCAACTTTTCTGTATGTCGGAAATTTTTTTAAGATGTTAGGAGTAAGAGTAATACTGAGGAGAAAAGATTTATGTACAAAGATATTCATGGCAGCATTCATCATTATAACAGGAAAAAAAATAAAAGTCACCTAAACGTATTGAGCAGAAACAGTTAAAAAAAAAAAAAAGACCATGGTACATCCATAATTATGCAACCACTAAAAACTGAGATTTTAATAAACAGTTTTCGGACTTCCCTGGTGGTCCAGTGGTTAAGAATCCGCCTGTCAATGCAGGGGACACGGGTTCGAGCCCTGGTCCAGGAAGATCCCACATGCCGCGGGGCAACTAAGCCCGTGTGCCACAACTACTGAGCCTGTGCTCTACAGCCCACGAGCCATAACTACTGAGCCCACGTGCCACAACTACTGAAGCCCGCTCACCTAGAGCCAGTGCTCCGCAATGAGAAGCCACCGTAATGAGAAACCTGCACACCGCAATGAAGAGTAGCCCCCACTCGCTGCAACTAGAGAAAGCCCGCGTGCAGCAACGAAGACCCAACGCAGCCAAAAATAAATAAATAAATAATAAAAATAAATTAATTATAAAAATAAAATAAAATAAACAGTTTTCTATGTTAAGTTAAAACAAGCAATATAGAAAACAATACTGATCTAAACTATGCACATTTTAAAAAAGTCACCAAAGTTAGTTGCCTTTCAGAAACAGGGTTATGGAAAAGTTGGGTTTTTCCCTACTTCTAAAAATTCTTCCTTCTACAGTCAACACATATACCCTTTATCAAGAGAGGAAAAAAGGAGCAGTGACATAAAAGGACATTCAGCTCACACTGCGGGAAACAATTCAACTGACCTGGTTAAATGAGGCAAGATCCAAACCCTCAGCAAAACGGCGTCTCAGTCCTTAACTCTGCATCCCTGATGCAGCTCGGACGCTGAGACCCCGTTATTGCAAAGCTCCCCACCCCAGGGCCAGCTTAAAGCAAAAGC
Source organism: Balaenoptera acutorostrata (assembly GCF_949987535.1). NCBI lineage: Eukaryota > Metazoa > Chordata > Mammalia > Artiodactyla > Balaenopteridae > Balaenoptera > Balaenoptera acutorostrata. The sequence continues at coordinate 47,581,992 of NC_080082.1, forward strand.
CAAGCGGCCTCCCTCTCCTGCCCCTCCCCAGTGCACTGCCAGAGGCTCGCCGCGTGGCGGTATGCCCATCACCAAGCTGTGTCAGCAGCTCCTGGGCTGGGGGTGAGGGGGTCCTTACCTGCAGCAACAGTGCCGCAACTTCGTGGTGACCTCTGGAACAGGCATAAAGGAGGGGTGTGTTTCCACTTATATCCTTTTTATTGGGTTTTGCATTAGAATCTAGTAGACATTTCACCACCTAGGCCAGAGAAGAAAAGTGTTCAACTTTAATTAAAATTTGCAGGGAGAGATCCTCTAACTTGCTATTCCTTTGACTTTTCTGTAAGCTTATCTAGAAGACTCTTAGATCCATGTCTGACCCTCAGGAGAAAGCAGACCAGTGAAGGGGGAGGGATTAACATTTGCTGAGGGGCTTCCCTGGTGGCGCAGTGGTTGAGAATCTGCCTGCTAATGCAGGGGACACGGGTTCGAGCCCTGGTCTGGGAAGATCCCGCATGCCGCGGAGCAGCTGGGCCCGTGAGCCACAATTGCTGAGCCTGCGCGTCTGGAGCCTGTGCCCCGCGACGGGAGGGGCCGCGATAGAGAAAGGCCCACGCACCGCGATGAAGAGCGGTCCCCGCACCGCGATGAAGAGTGGCCCCCGCTTGCCGCAACTGGAGAAAGCCCTCGCACGAACCGAAGACCCAACACAGCCAAAAATAAATAAATAAATAAATAAATAAATAAATAAGAAAAAAATTCTTTAAAAAAAAAAAAAAACATTTGCTGAGGGTCTTGTGTGTGTGGAGGCGGTGTACTAGGCATGCGTGTTTTTCATTTAATCATTCCGTCTCCTCTGTGGAGAGCTGTAATTATTACTCCAGTTTCACATGTTAGAAAATTAATGCTAGGCATTACCTGAAATATGATTCCTAGCTTTAAAAACCTTACAGTGGAACTAATAAGGAAAAATGAAAAAAATAAATAGATATTGAACTGTTTGGCACAGATGACCAACACCCAAGAATCAGAGAGACAGCTCCCGGCTGGGGTGAGAATCAGAATGACAGCCTCTGTGCTGCCAGACGTGAATGCCAGTGGGAGGGGGGTTGGCTCCACCCCTAGAAGCCCCAGGGTTCTGTGTTCTGTTGCTGAGTGGTCCTACCGTGTGCATCTCAGAATCTCGGCGCTGGGAGGAAGGAAATGGGCCCGTCCTCTGGGCCAGCAAGCAAACCCTTCCCTCGGCAGCACTCCTGCCAACTAAGGTTCTAACCCTATACACGCTGCCCAAGAGCCAGGACCCATACCTGGAAGTGGCCCTTCTGGCAGGCCAGGTGGAGTGGGACAGCCTGCTTTGCGTCTCTGGCCCCCACACTGGCACCGTGCTTCACGAGGAGGAGGATGAGGTCCGCCCGACCATGCAGGGCAGCAACGTGCAGTGGGGAGGAACCATCCTGGTTGGTCACGTTCACACCAAGCCCACTGGCAGGAATCTTTGCCAGCTTCTAATAAGTGCAGAATGTGGAAACGGAAATGTTGTTAGTATTTAAGGAAGCCGGCTGAAGGAGCCAAAGCCATCCATCCCTCACAGCCCCTCTATAAAATCTGGAATCACAGCGGCATCCTGAGTCGGGTTGCCCACAGGTGAATTACTACTTTAGAAAGGTATGATACATCGAAGGATTAACTTCCGTTTTCAAGAAAGCAAGCCCCCTACGATGATACCGTTTTACGCCATGGCAATTGAACAGGGAAGGCAAAGTCTGTTTGACAGATAGTGCTGGAACAACTGGACATCCACATATGGGAAAACTGCCCATCAACCCTTACCTCACACCAAACACAAACACTAAAATGCATCACAGACCTAAATGTAAAAGCTACAGCTATTAAACTTCTTGAAGTAAACACAAAAGAAAATCTTTGCAACATTGGGATAAGCAAAGATTTCTTAGATAAGACACAAAAAGCAAAAGCCATAAAAAAAGTTTGATAAACTGACTTAGTAAAAATGTTTAATGTTTGCTCTTTGCATGAGGCAAGTAAGAAAATGAAAAAGCAAGTCATACAAGGGGAGAAAAATGTTTGCAGATATGTGTATCTGACAAAGGACTTGTACCAACCAGAATTTAAAAGCAAAACAAAACAAACTCTTACAACTCAACAAGACAATCCAACTTTAAAAGAAAAAAACAGGCAAAAGAAAAAAAAAATACTTCACTCTGTATGACAGACTCTAGGTCCATCCACCTCACTACAAATATCTCAATTTTGTATCTTTTGATGGCTGAGTAATATTCCATCGTGTATATGTGCCACATCTTCTTTATCCATTCGTCTGTCGATGGACACTTAGGTTGTTTCCATGTCCTGGCTATTGTAAATAGAGCTGCAATGAACATTGTGGTACATGACTCTTTTTGAATTATGGTTTTCTCAGGGTATATGCCCAGTAGTGGGATTGCTGGGTCGTATGGTAGTTCTATTTTTAGTTTTTTAAGGAACCTCCATACTGTTCTCCATAGTGGCTGTATCAATTTACATTCCCACCAACAGTGCAAGAGTGTTCCCTTTTCTCCACACCCTCTCCAGCATTTATTGTTTGTAGATTTTTTGATGATGGCCATTCTGACCGGTGTGAGATGATATCTCATTGTAGTTTTGATTTGCATTTCTCTAATGATTAATGATGTTGAGTGAAGTAAGTCAGAAAGAGAAAAACAAATACCGTATGCTAACACATATATATGGAATCTAAGAAAAAAAAAAAAAGGTCATGAAGAACCTAGGGGTAAGACGGGACTACAGACACAGACCTACTAGAGAATGGACTTAAGGATATGCGGAGGGGGAAGGGTAAGCTGTGACAATGTGAGAGAGTGGCATGGACATATATACACTACCAAACGTAAAACAGATAGCTAGTGGGAAGCAGCCGCATAGCACAAGGAGATCAGCTCCGTGGTTTGTGACCACCTAGAGGGGTGGGATAGGGAGGGTGGGAGGGAGGGAGATGCAAGAGGGAAGAGATATGGGAACATATGTATATGTATAACTGATTCACTTTGTTATAAAGCAGAAACTAACACACCATTGTAAAGCAATTATACTCCAATAAAGATGTTAAAAAAAAATAGGCAAAAGATTTGAAAAGACTTCACAAAAGAAGACAGTTGAATGGTCGGTCAATGAGCACATAAAATAACATCTTTAGTTTTCAGGGAAATGCAAATCAAAATCAGGAATCACAAAACCAAAGGGTCAGAAAGCAGATCAGTAATGGTCAGGGGATGGAACATGGGATGGGGCAAATTTCAAAGAGGCAGGAAAGAATATTTTGGGTGATAGAGATAGTCTATATTTTGACTGTGCTGGTGGTTACACATTCGTTTGTCAAACCTCAGAAAACTGTTTGCTACTTATCTCTGAAGTTCACCTTCATTTTTATCATGGAACTTCCTTTTTATTCACAATGGTTTTAAAACCAATCATGCGGATATAAGAACAATCCATCAGTAATTAAAAGGGCAAACAAAACAAACCAATAGAACTAAAAACAGACATTAAATTGTGATGTTGAATCATATATTTGATAGTGGAATTAATGTCAATGTTTTCTGTGATTGATCAAGGATTAAAACTTGGGTTATTGGGGCTTCCCTGGTGGCACAGTGGTTGAGAATCTGCCTGCCAAGGCAGGGGACACGGGTTTGAGCCCTGGTCTGGGAAGATCCCACATGCCGCGGAGCAACTAGGCCCGTGAGCCACAGCTACTGAGCCTGTGTGTCTGAAGCCTGAGCTCCGCAACAAGAGAGGCCGCGATAGTGAGAGGCCCGCGCACCGCGATGAAGAGTGGCCCCCACTTGCCGCAACTAGAGAAAGCCCTCGCGCAGAAACGAAGACCCAACACAGCCATAAATAAATAAATAAATAAATAAAAAATAAATAAAAGTAACCCAGAAGGAGTGCAATGTAGCATCTCTGTTTAAAAAAAAAAAAAAAAAAAACTTGGGTTATCTAGTTCACTTTTCGATGATTAAAAATGTTATCTCTTTAAAAAGCTATGCTAAATTTAAAGGGTGAATTTCACTGTATATAAATTATACTTCAGAAAAATCAAAAACAAGCAGATGAAGAAGTAGAGGGAAGAACATGATGAAATACCACTGCACAGTTACCAGAATGGCTAAAGTTAAAAAGTCAAAATACCAAGTGCTGACCGGGATTTGGGGCAACTAGAATTCTCACACCCTGCTGGCGGGAATGAAAAATGCTACAATCACTGTGGAAAACTGGTCATTTCAAGTTAACATATACCTCCTGCATAACCCAGCAATTATACTCCTAGGTAATTACCCAAGTAAAAATATATTTACACAAAGAACTGTACACAAATGTTCACAGTTGCTTTATTCACAAAGCCAAAAAGAGGAGACTACCAAATGTCCTGATTCCAGGTGTTGCATGTAATCAACAGTTTATTCTTTATCGCTGAACAGCGCCCCGTGGCATGCCCCTGCCGTACTTTGTTTAGCAGTTCACCCATTGAAGGGCACGTGGGTCGTTTCCAGTTTGGGGATACTGCAAATAAAGTTGCTGTGTACATCTGTTTACAGGTTTTTGAGAGAACATAAGTTTCCATTCCTCTAAGATAAATGCCCAGGAATGCAATTGCTGAATCATGTGGTAATTACATGGTAATTCTATGGTTAGTTTTATAAGGAACTGACAACAAACACTGTTTTCCAGAGTGGCTTTTATATTCCCACCAGCAGTGGATGAGTGAACTAAGTCCCCCACATCCTCACCGGCATTTGGTGGTTTCACTTTTCACTAATTTTTATTTTAGCCATTCTGATAGGCGCATAGCGTTATCTCACTGTGGCTATAATTTGCATTTCCCTGATGGGTGATGACCTTGAACATCCTTTCATGTGCTTATTTGCCACATCTAAATGCTCTTCAATGAAATGTCTGTTCATTCCCTTTGCCCATTTTCTTATTGGTTTGTTTTCTTTCTTTACTATCGAGTTTTGAAAGTTCTTTATATATTCTAGATTCTGGCCCTTTGTCAGATATGTGCTTTGCAGGTATTTTCTTTTAGTCTGTAATCTGCCTGTATAGCTTCTTTGCATGGGTTTCCACAGACAAGTTTGTAATTTAGAAGTCCAACTTATCCATTTGCTCTTTATGGATCATGCTTTGGGTGTCAAGTCTAAGAACTCTTTGCTTAGCCCTGGATTCCAAAGATTTCTTCCTGTTTTTTTCTATAAGTTTTATAATTTTACATTTTATGGTTAAGTCTGTGATCCATTTTGAGTTAATTTTTGTACAGGGTGTGAGTTTATGTTGAGGTTCATTTTTTTGCCTGAAGATGTCCACTTGCTCCAGCACTGTTTGTTGAAAAGGCCGTCCTTCCCCCACCGACTTGCTGTCAGTCAACCTCAGTTGACTATATATGTGTGGGTCTATTTCTGGGTTCTCTGTCTGTCCCAGTGATCTGTGTGTCTGTCCCTCCACCAGGGCCACACTGTCTTGATTACTGTAGCTACACAGTTAGCCTTAGTATTGGGTAGAGTGATCCTAATTTATTCTTCTTTGCCAGGATCGTTTTAGATATTTTAGGGCCTGCGTCTTTCCATATAAATTTTAAAATAAGCTTGTCTAGACTGTCTACAAAAACTTTGTTAGGATTGTGATAGGAATTGCATTAAAACTGTACATCAATCTGGGGAGAAATAACATCTTTACTAGGTTGAGTCTTCATGATCTGATGTATCTAAGTATTTACACATTCTTTGACTTTTTTCATCATTCTGTGATTTCCAGCATACAGATCCTGTCCACGTCTTGTTAAGTGTATACCTAAGTAGTTCATTTTTTTTTTGAGCAGTTGTAAATGGTGTTGTATACATAGCATGTGTTCATTCATGTGCTAGCTGTCTAACTCAATGTGTATGTCCCATGCTAAGAAAATTAATTTGACTTTACAAAACATATAATGGTGTTATCCTTTGTACTGCAAGATAATACTACTTTATTAAAAAAGCTTCACCATGGATGTCTTTAACCTAAGAATATTGAAATGACTGAGTTTTTCATTCACTTGTAGCTTTTTCAGCTACAGGGTACTGTGTACATTGGGATGTACAACTTTTCTTCTGTCCGCATGCTGCTGGATATGTACAGTCCAAAAACTGACTTCCCCAAGGTGGGCTGCTGTGAAAAACAAAGGGATTAAAAAGGCAGATGCTGTTTCAAAGGATGTGATGTGAATGAAGTAGCACAGCCCTCAGGCCCATCAGTGACTGTATGGCTGGAAGCAGTTACTGTGTCTCTGCTGTCCTTCTGGTCATTTACCCACTCTGCTCTCCCCCACCTCACAGTTCATTAATTGTAGCAAGAAACTGAATTACACATTACAGCATCTGTTGAATTTATTGGATAAATTTACGTTCCTTGCTCTTTTAAAGCCTACTATCTTTTTCTCTTTTTGTAATTTCTCAAAAAGACACAAAAGTAAATTGCTTCATGCTGTGATTAAATTAAAACTATTCTTCTAGCCCAGTGGTGTGTTTAGAGTTTGCTCAGCGATGCAGAATAAACCGTTGATTACACACAACAACCTGGAAATCAGGCTGAGTGAACAAAGCCAATCCCCAAAGGTTCCATGCTGTATGATGACTTTTATATAACATTTTTGAAATGACAAAATATTAGAACTGGAGAACAGATTAGTGGTTGCCAGGGGTCAGGGATGGTGGGTTGGGGTGACAGGGAGAGAGGTGGGTGTGATTATAAAAGGCAACATGAGTTATTCTCCTTGTGAGGAGAGAACTGTTCTGTACCTTGAATGTGGTGGTGGACACACAAACCTACACATGTGATAAAACTAAACAGAACGCAGGACAGTAATGGAAATACAAACAAAAATAAACAAATGGGACCTAATGAAACTTAAAAGCTTTTGCACAGCAAAGGAAACCATAAACAAGATGAAAAGACAACCCTCAGAATGGGAGAAAATATTTGCAAATGAATCAACAGACAGAAGATTAATCTCCAAAATATACAAACAGCTCATGCAGCTCAATATCAAAAAAACAAACAACCCAATCAAAAAATGCGCGGAAGGACTTCCCTGGTGGCGCAGTGGTTAAGAATCCGCCTGCCAGTGCAGGGGACATGGGTTCCAACCCTGGTCCAGGAAGATCCCACATGCTGCGGAGCAACTAAGCCCATGCACCACACTACTGAGCCTGCATGCCACAACTACTGAAGCCCATGCGCCCAGAGCCCATGTTCCACGACAAGAGAAGTCACTGCAATGAGAAGCCTGCGCACCACAACGAAAGAGTAGCTTCCACTCGCCGCAACTAGAGAAAGTCTGCACACAGCAACGAAGACCCAACGCAGCCAAAAATAAGTTAAAAAAAAAAAATGGGTGGAAGACCTAAATAGACATTTCTCCAAAGAAGACATACAGATGGCCAAGAGGCACATGAGAAGATGCTCAACATCACTAATTGTTAAAGGAATGCAAGAAAACTACAATGAGGTATCACCTCACACCAGTTAGAATGGGCCTCATCAGAAAATCTACAAACAATATATGCTGGAGAGGGTGTGGAGAAAATGGAACCCTCTTGACTGTTGGTGGGAATGTAAATTGATACAGCCACTATGGAGAACAGTATGGAGGTTCCTTAAAAAACTAAATATAGAATTACCATATGACCCAGCAATCCCACTACTGGGCATATACCCTGAGAAAACCATAATTCAAAAAGACACATGCAGGGCTTCCCTGGGGGCGCAGTGGTTAAGAATCCACCTGCCAATGCAGGGGACATGGGTTTGAGCCCTGGTCCAGGAAGATCCCACATGCCACAGAGCAACTAAGCCTATGGGCCACAACTACTGAAGCCTGCGCGCCTAGAGCCCATGCTCCGCGACAAGAGAAGCCACCACAATGAGAAACCTGTGTACCGCAACGAAGAGTAGCCCCTGCTCACTGCAACTAGAGAAAGCCCACGCACAGCAACAAAGACCCAATGCAGCCAAAAATAAATAAATAAATTAATTAATTAATTAAAAAAAGACACATGCACCCCAATGTTCATTGCAGCACTATGTACAATAGCCAGGACATGGAAACAACCTAAATGTCCATCAACAGAGGAATGGATAAAGAAGATGTGGTACATATATACAGTAGAATACTACTCAGCCATGAAAATGAATGAAATTGGGTCATTTGTAGAGACATGGATGGACCTAGAGACTGTCATACAGAGTGAAGTAAGTCAGAAAGAGAAAAGCAAATATCGTATATTAACGCATATTTGTGGAATCTAGAAAAATGGTAGAGATGAACCGGTTTGCAAGGCAGAAATAGAGACACAGATGTAGAGAACAAATGTATGGACACCAAGGGGGGAAAGGGGGCGGTGGGATGAACTGGGAGATTGGGATTAACATATATACACTAATATGTATAAAATAGATAACTAATGAGAACCTGCTGTATAGCACAGGGAACTCTACTTCACCTTGCTGTACAGTAGAAACTAACACAACACTATAAAATAACTATACCCCATTTAAAAAACAAAACAAAACTAGACAGAACGCGTAAATAAACACACGTGCAGGCATGTGCGCACACACACACACAAGCACAAATAAAACCGGGGAAATATGAGTAAGACGGATGGATTGTATCCATGGTAATATCCTGGTCGGGATACTGTACTGTGCTTTTGCAAGCTATTACCATCGGGGGAAACAGGGTAAAAGGCACAGGACTCTCTCTGTGCTTGGAGGGAGGGTCCTCCTGCAGAGGGTGCACCAACGTGAGCAAAGGCAGTGGGCAGTGGCTCTTGCCTGCATCCTCCCAAGGGACCACGGCCACATGGACGGAGACCCCTGGGCATGTCTGTTCATAAGCTCCTGCCTTGTGACTCAGGGGCCTTGAGAGCCACTGAAACACTAAGCCCGCGTTCATGACCCTGTTCCCTGACCTGCCCATTCAGAAAGCAGGCAGCCGGAGCCAGATCCTGCATGAGTGTCCACTTTCCTCTACCTTAAGCTGTATCTCAGGGGACACCTACAACCAGCCACTCGGCCGTTAGCTGGCTGAGAAGCAGACAACTTTCCTAAGGGGAAAAAGAAGAATTTGCCCTCTACCCCCATCCCCCAACAGAGGAAAAGCCAAACCTTTTGAGCTGGAGCACATTTGGGGCACTGGCACAAGGGGTGACAAAATTCAAGATCCACCGCCCTGAAAGCATCCTCCGCTTCATCCAGGTCCTCCTCCGTCCACTCCAACAGGTAACGCACCTGGCGCCGGGCAGTAAGGAGAAATAGGGCCTTAAAACCCATCCTCAGCTTCTTTACAAGTTATGGTATCTTAGACAGACAGACAGACAGACAGACAGACACACACACACACACACACACACACACACACACACACACACTTCTCTAATCAGGACCTACTGATACATTTCCTCAACCACCAAAGTAACTTATAAATGATGGCTGCTCCCTCTTGAGGATTCCAGGGTTCACCTGTGCTCAAGCCTTTCTCAGTCCTTTCAGTAGTGACACAGAGAGACTGAGCTCCCATTTCTGCAGCTTGCGTTAGACTCTTTTCTTCTATCTTAGAAAGGGGCAGAGCGGTGTTGCTTCAGGGTGACGGCTTTAGAGCCCTAGTCCTGGAGCATCTCGTGAGCACCTCCTCTTACGTCATCTCACTGTCCGCTTTCAACAACCGGTCCGTCTCATCCTACAGGGGAGGAGACTCACTCCAGGGCCACTGGTTCAAGGCCACAGGATGAGGAGGTGGTGGCCAGAACCTCATCACAGGCTCTCTGATGCCACGCCAGTGTCCTTTCCACTTTAATGCCCTAGCCCACAGGTGAAAGCACTGAAAAGACCCCTAACAGGTCAAATTTATGTTCCAGTAAACACAAGTTTCTAGGATATTCAACGTGAGAAAAGAAAACAATATAAATACATTTCTAGGCCTGGTTCTGAGCACTGAGGAAGTCAGCAAAAGCCTGCAAGGAGTGACAAAGGGCCCCAGGAAGACCCGTGCAATCCCAAACACCTCCCGCTCCAGGTCCCTTCCACGTTTCTGACAACAGATGCTCCTCACGGTGGAAACACCAAAGGCCTCACCTGAACCGAGGCCTCACCTAACAGACTGGCTGGGACAGACCGGACCGAGGGCAGTTCCTCTTGGTGATTAGAAGGAACAAGACAAGGGAAGGGAGCCGAGGGGCGGCAGCCTCGGGCACAGAGCAGACGCATCATGACACAGGGATGGTCACAATCTCTTCTCCACACTGGCTCTCGCCGCGGCTCATAGGGAGCCTGAGGAACTCTTCCTTTGCTTCCCCCCAAGAACACTGGGTGCCCTGGGGCTGGTCTCTCAAGGGGAGCAACAGCCAGATCCAGATGCCTGTGTCCTCCCCACCGAGTAACCATGTGTCAGGCTGATGGATTCACAGTGGCCTCTGGGCAGAGGCTAAGACACTGCCAACTACCTTCCGATTCTTAATACTCCAGAGGCTGTGATGATCAGATGCCAGGAACTTCTGTCCACCACCTCAAGCTCCATCATTGGCAAAAAGCACTCTTGAAACACACATCCCTGTGAAGCGCTCTTGTAAATCTGATCCACTCAGGCCTCCTAATCTGGTAAGCGCTAATTTACCCCTCCTTTTAAAGTGGAAGACAGAACAAATTCCTTTCAGGAAGCCAAAGGCAAGCCAGGGGAACTGCCCATGGGCGTCTCCAGTGATCTCATCATAGATGTTCCCTGACACCTTAGCACCATCTCGTTCGGACACTTGCTTGTGAGACCTTGGAGCCCCAAGTCTGAGACTCAACTTCCGAAGCAGCCAGGGATTCACACCGCCCACAACTCCTGCAGGGCCACACCAACACCCTCTGGGCTCTGGCCTCCCCTTCGCCACCTCCACCCTTCCCCACCCGGTCTGTTCACCCTGCTCCCAGCTAGTGGACTCTGGCCCCGAGCCCACACTCTGTGCCCCTGGACACAGGCTGGTCCTCTTGCCAAGATCGCTGCCTTCCTGGAATATGAATGTCTAAAGGGCAGGGATAGGCTCACACTGCAGCTTCATTCCACCCGCCTCGTTACTTGCAGGGGGCACGGAGCACGTCACATCCCATCACCAAGTACTCATGAAATGCACCCCTTCTGCGTGAACGTGAACAAAGAACCCTGACAGCTCCTGACTCACCTGGAGACAAGACACATGAGCACAGCTGCTTAAGCCGAGAGCAAGCTGCTTGAAATTCACTTCTAAAAACTCACCATTTCTAGGTCACCATCAGCAATGGCTCTTAAAAGTTTTTCTACCTTAATAAAAGGAAAAAGAATGTAAGGAAAATTATAATAATACAATAAGACTAGAAATAATAAAAACAACCTTCTGAAAACCTAGTAGCTTTCCTGTGTCTCTTGATCTCATTCAGTATCTTTCAAACACATCCCCAAAGTTGTTCAGCTAGGGCATCCAGGAGGGGCCGGCGTGCACCTTCCGTGTAAGGTCTGTAAGATGACCCGCCATCCACGTGGCACGGTGGGACGACAGCCACCTGGGCGCACAGGCGCTTCCTAAGGGGGCAGCCACCCTTCAGAACTGCATCTATTCAGCTCTCATTATCTGCCAGCTACAGGAACCATGAGGGCAGGCACCCCCCTAGGAACGACTCCAGGCCTCTGTTAGACTCTGGAGCACGCCTCTGGGCTTTCTCTGCTGTGGTTCTGCATCGGGCTAGGCTTACTGGGCCCTCCGAGAGCAGGTCACAGCCTGCGGGCGACAGGGGAGGAGGAGCCCGGGGTGGAGTCAGTGAGGGCTCCCCATCCGCAGGGGATGGGCACATCCACGCCACGGTCTGCTCTGTGGGCTGGCGATGGCCAAGGTCTAGGGTAGGTTAGACGGAAAAGAACACACACACAGACAAAACAGGCTATGAGTCAGCGTTTACAAAACGCAACGTGTGAGAACATGTGCACGTCTACGTAAACTCTGCAGGAAGTCAGGAACGAGACACATCAGGTTAACAGGGGCGCTGACGGAGCGGGAGATAAGGGCAGAGAATTTACTTCGTAAAATGATCTTAAAGCAGTGGACCTACAGGTGACTTTACCTGTACTTTTCTTAGAATACCCCCCCCATCTCTCTCTCTCTCACACACACACACACACACACACACACGTCCGTCCGTGAAGGGCAAGCAGGGTGAGGCTGGCCGGGCTCCCCTCGAGGGCACTGACCTTCGCCACAGCAGACACGCTGCCCCAGCGGCGGCGAGCAGGCTGGCGGGGTGGCCCTCGTCAGGGCAGGGCTCTCTAGCTGCCCCCAGAACACAGGCCGCCCCCCACCCCGCCCCTCTCTGCCCTCCGGTCCGGGGGCCTCACCTCCCTGTAGTCCTTTCTGGGCTCCTCTTGCCTGGAGCTCAGCGACGCGGAGGAGAAGCTGGAGGCGGAGGAGCCCTGGCTGATGGAATCCACGGAGCACTGAGGGGGCCGCGCGGGCACCTGCAGCCAGGGAGCCCGGTGAGGGGTGGGTGAGGGCCAGACAGAGGCTGGTCTCAAGTAGGGCCAGCAAGCGCAGCCCCGTTCTCTTACCTCTGAAGACTTCTGCCCCCTCTCGACGGACGGATGGTGGGCTTCCATCATGGACAGAATCTAGGAAGCCAAAGGGGACGCGAAAAGTACTGAGATGGGTCGCCAAGGTCTCGTCACCCCTATGGCCCCACTGCACCCACCTCCTCGGAAAGCCACGTGGCCCAGCCAGGCCCTCAGAGAGACAGGGGGGACACCAAGGCCCAGAGCGGGTGGGAACCTACTTAGGACCATGCTAAGTTCAGCAGGAGGAGCCAGTGCTCCCCACGAATGGCTCAGTGGACAAGGGAAGCCCAGGCACAGAGGGGCCTCAAAGGCTGCCTCATCCAGCCCGGGCTGGTGGTCCACGGGCCTGAAGCGTGACCTTTCCACTGGCAGCCACGGGCCTTAAGTGGGACCAGCTCGGAGCTGAGTCCAGAAGGCCGTCTGCTCCTTGTGTCTGCAGAGCTCCCTCAGAAGGGCCTTTGGAGAAGCTCCAGTGCAGAGGTGCCCTCAGCCCCTCATGGGCATCTCAGGCCAAGGGTGGTATCACCCAGTTCCGTGGCTCTGGCTGCTACAAAGCTGAGACCCCGGGAGGGCATGGGCAGCTGAGGCCCCCGGGTCAGGAGCAGGGATTTAAACCTTCAAAAACCACACTCCTGGGCTTCCCTGGTGGCGCAGTGGTTGAGAGTCTGCCTGCCAATGCAGGGGACACGGGTTCGAGCCCTGGTCTGGGAAGATCCCACATGCCGCAGAGCAACTAGGCCCGTGAGCCACAACTACTGAGCCTGCGCATCTGGAGCCTGTGCTCCGCAACGAGAGAGGCCGCGACAGTGAGAGGCCCGCGCACCGCGATGAAGAGTGGCCCCCGCTTGCCGCAACTAGAGGAAGCCCTCGCACAGAAACGAAGACCCAACACAGCCATAAATAAATAAATAAATAAATAAATAAATAATAATTTTTAAAAAAACCCACACTCCTACAGGTCTTATGTTGTGTTCTTATGACACACACAAAATAATAATAATAATCGATAAATAAAGAGGGCGGGAGGAAACTTCTGGAGGTGATGGATGTATTTATGGCACAGATTGTGGTGTTGGTCTCATGGGTGTGGACTTGTCTCCAAGCTCATCAAGTTGTATACACTAAATACGTACAGCTTTTTGTATGTCAATCATCCCTCAATAAAGTGGTTTAAAAACAAAACCTGTGCTACTCCTAGAAGAAGACATAAACAAACTAAAAGAACTCCCTAGAAGAGGACTGGAAATTATAAAACATCAAGAGGCAGAAAGTAGGGCCTGTGCAAAGGGAGACACTTGGAGACCTGTATTAAAACGGCATCACCTATGTGAGCCACTAGCCGGGATGCTCTGGGCATCAGGACCTCGGATGGCCATCGCACGTGGCCCTAGGCTTCCTCTGGCTAGTTGGCCAAACACGCTTCTCTGAGGACACCCCTTCAACAGAGCTGCTGCTGGGAGGCGAGACCTCTGGAAGCTGTTCCCAGCAACAGAGCTGCTGCTGGGAAGGCCTGGCCTCTGGAAGCTCCCATCGCTCCCCACCTGCTCATGAGCAAGCAGTGCACGACACGTGGCCCCAAACTATGTGCTTCCAGAAATTACCAGCAGGACGTGCTAGTAGTTCATTAATGAACCATTTATGAAGGAAATTACACCCAACGATGTTCGGAGTTGACCAAATCAGACTAAAGTTTTAGACGCTGAGGGTGAAGGAACAGGAAAACAGAGCTGATGCTTGCTGCTTCCAACACCCCGTCCCCGCTCTTCCCGGCCGGAGTCACCGTCCCATTTCCTCTCACTCCACCGGCCCAGAAACCAACAGCGCTCAGAGGCCGGGGCAAACTCTGCTGGGAGCAGCTCTTGGCATGACACTGAGAAAAATGCCTACTAAGATGGAAAATAAGATGAATAGGTAAAACCCATGAACGACCAGGTCCCGAGTGCAGCAGAGAGGATGCAGCCAAGTTCTAGCCTTGGGGACTAATGCACAGTGTGAACAGCACGGCCAAGACCTAAGCTGCGGATGCTGATATTGTTTAAAGTCATACTGGTGCTCCGAGATGAAAAAGGCTACCTTTGAGTTTAATGCACACTTGAGGGGCGTTTCCTTCAGCCTGTTCTGGACCTCTGTGGACGCTCCGTTCTGTAGCAACGTCTCTATGATGCTTTGGTAACCCCAGCGGGCAGCGATGTGCAGGGGAGTGTCTCCTTTCTCGTTACCAATATCTAGTCTGCAGGACTGCACGTCATAGTAGACCAGAGCCTTCACACACTGCAAACAGAATGGGAAAGGCCACCGTGAACTCACACGCCCGGCCTCGGGCAGATCTGTGCAGCCCGCAGCCTCGGCCCACGTCCCAATTCGATCAAGGCGCCATCTGCCAAGCAAACATACAGTAACAGAACATTAGACCTCCAGGGTTCCAGATCACCTGATCAGGACACATCGTTCCTGTTTTTTTTTTTTAAAGAACCCAACTGTCAATCAATAAGAAATGGCTGAATAAATTGTCACACATCATGTGCAGAAAGGAGTCACCAGAGCAGGCCTGAGACCGCCATCACTGGAAAGGCCTGCTTGCAAGGCTGGCCCCCTTGACTTGCGATGTTCCCTGGGAGCTTGGATTTGGGGAGTGTTCTCACAGTCCCCTGACTGATGAGAGGGGCTCACTGGGCCTAGTTTGTCCAACAGTGGTTTATGCTGAACACCTGCTGTCCTTCTGGGAGTCTGGAATGTTGAAATGTTCTAGGCAAAAGGGTGTTTACACGACCAGCCTCCAACCAAAATCTTGGGCATTGAGTCCCTAATGAGTTTCCCGGGTGGAAAACACTTTGCACGTGTTGTTAACGACTCGTTGCTGGAGGAATAAGCTGTCCTGAGTGACTCCACAGGGAGATGCTCTTGGAAGCCTGCACCTCGTTTCCTCCGGACTTCATCCTTGGACCTTCCCTTTGGCTGATTTTGCTCTGTGTCCCTTTACTGCAATAAATCACAGCTATGAATACAACCATACGCTCATCCTGTGAGCCCTCCTAGCAAACCACTGAACTGGGGAGTGGTCTTAAGGTCCCTGACACAACACACATCATAGACTTTGTGTAGCGATTACAGAACGGGTTAGATCTACATTTATTGACCTATGGGATGTCCATGATTAAGTTAGGAAAATAAGCTGCATAAAATTGTGTAGGGTATAATCTCGTTTTCGCTCATCAATCACCTAACCCAGGCTCAACCCACGTCTGTATAAATCTACCCGGATATTACCATGGAGAGAAGCGAGAGAGTGGTTAGGAAAAAAAGTAACACACACACACACACACACACACACACACACAGAGTTAAATATTAAGCAAACACGGAAATGATGAAATTCCTTGATATTTCTTTAAAAATATAAAATGTAAAAATTGAGTATGAAGAAAGGTAAGAAGCAGATGGTAGCGGGGGATGAATGCACATGATTTCATTTCAGGAAAAAACAATTATGTTTTAGATTTCTGTTATTTCAATACAGCATCTGTAATGTGTTTTTAAATTTTTTAATTAAAAAAATTATCTGCCAAATGTTCCAATAACTGTCGACATAAAATACGACATTCAACCAACTGGAAATTCACTTTTCTCTGTGAGAAAGGGTAAACACGGCCGCCCTCGGCGCAGCAAGGACCACTTACGTCTTCGTGGCCGTAGGTGCAGGCCAGGTGCAGAGGGGTGTTGCCGTTGTTGTCTTGCACTTCGGCGCTGGCTTTGTAGTGCAGCAGCAGCAGCTTCCAAAGGAGAGGGGAGCACAGTGAGCACCAGCAAGCCCGGGAGTGCAGGCGCGTGCTTCCGCAGGAGCACGGCCTCGAGCCTCACCGCGGGAAGTCGCTGGTCTCCATTTTCAACCTTATCTACTTATACTACAATTAAAATTATGTCAACCCTATAATAGAAAATAATCTGAAAAGGAATATATACTATATATAGAGAGAAAAACATTATATATATATACACACACACATATATATCTGAATCACTTTGCTATACACGTGAAACTAACACACTGTAAATCAACTATACTTTGAAACAAAAAAATTTTTTAATTTTAAAAAACAAAAGCAAAAAATATTATCATCACTCTCATCCTTCCTGATAAAAAGTTTAGAGATTACTTAAAAAAAAAAAAAGAGTGGATATATGTTTATGTATAACTGATTCACTTTGCTGAACACCTGAAACTAACACAACATTGTAAATCAACTCTACTCCAATAAAAGTTAAAAAAAGAAAAAAGAAAGAAAGGAAAACAACCCCCATCAATCACTAGCAGTAACTGAGGCACTTTATGTACCAAACAACTTAAGCTGAAATTGAAACATCACTGATTGGCAAAATAATTTTGCCTTTCTAGTTTCTGGCCCGTCTTCTCATCAGTAGGTGTTAAGTCTACGGGAAAGTCCATCTCGGGGCCCTATTTAAAATATTTCTAGTATCTTGGGGGTGGGTGAAAGAAAATCCTATCTCATTATTAAAAAGTATGATACAAAAAAAAAAAAAGTTTAGAGATTAAAAAAAATCTACAGCCCCACCCTTCTTCCCCCATATTACCGTGATATTTCAAATCTACACCTAACAGCTTTTGCCCAGCAGACCCTCGGCGAGGTGCCTGAGACCCCAGCCCTCCCTGCGGCCCAACCGAGCCAGCGTGGAACACAGGAGGGGCCAGCCCTGCCAAGCCGCGCGCAGAGCCCAGCCCATCAGAGCCCAGCTGCTCACCGTCACGCTCTGACAGCCCTTCTGACACGTGAGATGGAGCGGCGTGGAGCCATGGTAGTCTGTAGCGTTCACCACCGCGCCCTTGGAAACCAGAAAGTCGATGAGGGACGCCTGCCCTACAGAACAGAAGGGAAGAGAGCGGGCTTTCCAAACCCTGCAAGCGAAGCCACGGCATTATTTCACCCTCTCATCCCCTGGCACGAGACACACCGGGAGGCATTTTTCTGCTTGGGGGGAACCAGTGCTAACGTGAAGTCAGACTCTGCAGATTCCAAACACTCTGGGGTGGCCCCTGGAGGGGACTCGGCTCCAGTCCAGCCCCCAGCCACAGAAGGTAGGAGAAAAGAGCGTTAGACGTCCACAGAAGAGTCCATGGTGCATCAATCCACAGGATGGAATATTGTGCAACCAATAAAAAAATACTGACATGGAGAAATGTTCTTAACGTGTCGCCGAGTGAAAAAAGCACTGTACAGAAAAGTATGATCCCCACAGCATCATCTGTTTTATACACACACACTCATAAGCATGCTGACATTTCAGACAGTCATGAATCAAAATGATCTCTGGGAGACAGAAGGATGGCGGGTGATACTACAGATGTTTGTGTTTGTGTTTTCTACCTTGAATGCACACATTTTTTTTTTTTGCATGTGCACTTTAAAAGACAGTATAGCACAGAGAACTATATTCAATATCCTATGATGAACCATACTGGAAAAGAATGTTTTAAAAAAAAGAATAATAAAATAAATTAAAGACACTAAAGTTATTTTTTTTAAAGGAGGAGTATAAGCACCCCAATTCTGAGGTCATTCTCATAGTGCAGACTCAAGCCTTCCCTGGCTGGACCACCAGCCCAGGGGCAGCGCCAGGCATCCACACGGTGAGACCCAGCAGCCACCCTCTCTCTGCAGGGCCGCCCTCGGCCCCATCCCTTTGCCCACGTACCGCAGAGGGCAGCCACATGGAGCGGTGTATGACCCCTGTCGTCTCTGGAAAATGGAGTAACAATGGAGGGGTCATTCAGCCTCCTAAAAGAGAAAGAGGATACAGGGAAATACACCAGGGTCCTGGGACAAGAAGACAGATCTCCGGGTATGATCCAAGCTGGGTCTCCTCTACCGTGTCCCAGAGAGCAGAAGCCCCAACTTCCTCAGGGCCTCTCTCCCCGCCCACCCCTCCAGGCCTTGACAACCAGCAAAAAGAGCCCAATAAGGATAAGGGGAAACCAAAAAGGTTACAGGCAGGAGCTGACAGTCCTCCCATCCTAAAACCCACTTTCCGAGCCTGGGGCACGCCCTCTGCCCACCTCCCCTGGTAAAGCAGCCGAGCAGGGTGCCAGGTATGTTTACAATCTTTATTCCACCTGATTCTCCAAAGGGGCAGACGTTACTCTCTCCACTTCACAGCAAAGGAAGCAGAGTGCAGCGAGGATAAGTTCCTTATTCCAAATCTCACAGCAAACAAGTGGGAAAGTTCCGCCCAGGCCCCGAGTCTCCCCCTTCCTGGAGCTGAGCCCACATAGGACCCTCGTACCCAGAGACGAGTTTCTCACAGTCATCACAGAAGCACAGAGGGTGACACATCTTTTGGACGGCATCTTTATCTTGGTCTTCCTGGCTCAGAAGTCTTTCCACTTCTTTCTGGTTACCTGATGCGATGTGCTAAAAAGTGACATCAAAAGCACTATTGATATGAAGGAACTATTCGCTCTCTAAGGTGTGAATTTTCTGAGCATCCTTACAGAAACACACATCTACGTATGGATGGATGAAACAATTTGCTCTCTGGGACTTGTTTAAAAATAATTTGGGTAGATGGGGAAAAGTGGGGCGGGGGGATAGAAATGAAACAGGATTGGGAGATGGCTACGCGAGGCTTCCTTCATTGTACTACTCTCTTTTATTTTTATAAATGTTAGGGTTTTTCCAAAACTAAAAAAAACAACAATATGACAAAATTTCCAGAGCAACAGGAGTAGGGGGGCAATACATCCTGAGCCTTGGTGTAGATTTTGACCCCTCATTAGAGGGTCAAATCGTCTTGTAATCTAATAGAGCCTTGGTTTGCAGAACAGCTGCAATTATCACAAGACCCCCATCAACAAGCAAACCTGCAGGGCTCACCCCTGTGATGCCTGGATGTATTCCCCACAGGGAGTGAGATGTTCTGAGGGGTGCATAGCTCTGGGTCCTCCATGGAACCCACTCTGGCCCCGGGTGGCCCTCCGACGACTGCCTCGTAGGGAACCTCGCCAGCCTCCCAGCGGCAGATCAGATCTGAGGAAGGAGCCGCCTGCCTGTGCCTGAGGATCAAACCACCACCAGGTGCCTTGCTCCCAGCCCAGCACACTCACACACACATCTGCAGCTGGGGCTCCCGGAGCCGAGAAGAGGCACCAGTTCTGGCAGAGCTGCCAGTGAGGTGTCACTGAGCTGACTGTGAAGCACCGGCCATGTTTCGCCAAATGCGGAGAGGAGGACAGCCGGGCAGAGGGTTCCACACGCAGGGCCCGGTGCCCTCGCTATGCTGCCCAGAGGGGCTACAGCGCAGCTCACGTCGGGGGAGACGGGCAGCCGAGCTGATCCAGCATCCTTATCCCTCCCTCGAGCACAAAACGAACTCCTGCATTGAACTACGCGGACCACCCTGATGGATTCTACAGAGGTGTGGGAGGATGGAGGGCCCCTCACACATCTGTGCCCGCAGGACCTCTGCGTGTCGTACCTGAAACAAGCAGTCAATGGGAGTCGAGGTCATCTGAGACAGCAAGCTCATTCTCTGCTTAAGGAACAGTCTGTCGCCAAATCCCTCGGACTCCTGCAGGAAAAGCCGACAATCCGTTTTATCACACGTCATGAGCTGTCAGTGCAGATCCTTGAAAACAGACGACCCAGGAACGATCCCTGCTGTTTCCCACAAAACAGGACCGGCAGTGCCTCTCCCCGCCCCAGGGAGCCGCACAACAGACCCTCATCAGGCTGGGAGAGGGGCTCCCCGTCTGCCTCTCCAGGAAGCGGGGCTCTGATGACAGCTTCCTGGCAGGAACCTGGGAGGGGGCAGCATGCTGGTGCCGTGTGTGTGTGTGTGTGTGTGTGTGTGTGTGCGTGCACGCGTGTGTGTGCGTGCGCGTGTGTGTGTGTGTATATGTGGAATGTGGCATCTCTCAGTGTGAAATGTGGCATGCACACAGCACCATCCCCCACGTGGAAACCTGGACTGTCCCGGCCTCCCCCTCCTCTCAGAACATCTGTCCTAATGCCTGCAGAGCCCTGTCCGCTGCATGTTACCTGGGCCCACAGACAGAGGAACCATGTGACAGGCTGGTCTACCCTTCCCAGTGTGAACCAGCAAGAGAGAGAAGGGTCCTGCTTTTTGAACATACTTACTAAGACATCAGACAACACGGCCACTGGCCCAAAGTCCAATAAAATATGGGGTCCACCCCAATGAATAAACTCAGGTCTTCAGAGTGCAGGTAATTTTTACCTAGATACAGAAATCTAAAAATGTATCCTTTCTCTATGAAATCATTTCTAGTGAGACACTTCAATGCTCACTTGAGCACCTGTGACTAAATTGGTAACAAATTAACTTCCTTGAAAAGAATCTTGGTGGGAGACAGATGGAATTGTTTCCAGCCAGCTGCTGCCAGAAGAACTCACCAGACCCTGAGAAAATTATGGGAACATTTCTCTCTGTGGCCCCCTAGGTTCTGATGAAGAGGTCCAGTTAAAGAGAGAGCTGTCAGCACTTCTGGGGCCCACTGCCAAGCAGGGCCCCTCACGCCAGCCGCCCTCACGGGGGCGTCTTGGCAAACAAACACCAACCCTCAGACGTAGAGCCACCTTTGCTCCCAGTCGGTATATGCTGTGTAAGGCTCGATCAACCTGTTTTATTCAGGGATTTACAGCTGAGCTGTAAATCAGAGAAACATCAACGACCTTATTGTTCAGGTAAATTTAGGGCTCTTTCCTCCACTTAGGTGACTGTTTGAAGGGCACTGATGAAAAGAGGCAGGTCTTCCACGACTGACTGGTCAGGGAAGGATGAGCAACCAGAAGAGATAGCATATCAGCTAAGACCAATTCAGGAAAAGGGTAAATACTATTTATTGGAAGCCCAGTAACGTGAAAAAGACCTGCAAAGCTGGAGCAGAGAAGGGTGGAGAGCCTTTCAAGGTTCTCCTCCATTTTTTTCTGTCCACAAAGGTAAATCTAGAGTCATCCCAGTAATGGTTATTTTCAAAAAAGCTCAAGTCTTCATCAATGAACATGCTTAAAGAATGTTTACGGTCATCTCAAGTATGATTATGTCTTGGGGAGAAAATTTCTGTGAAACTACATTATAGTATATAAAGAGTCAATAGTAAAACATTATTTGATTTCCTAACACTTAGTCCTTAATGCTTTTCAGAAACCTCACCTGCTGTGTGGAGATACACTTGGGCTCTTTCCCCGGGAAATTCTATCAATACCAACAAGCAGCCGTGGCCTCGCACTTTCCTAGATGGAACTGCACTAAGGCATAGGCAATGCCACAGACGGAATCCCAACGCAGGCATCACAAAAGACAAGGAAGCCACAACACCTGCTCTGTCCATAAAGGTAAAAGGACATCTCTCAGGCCTGACCCACTCAAGACCCAAGGCTCGGGCTCCATGGCCAGCCGAGAGGATGATGCAACCTTGTCGCCAAGTCCAGGGGGACCAACCACCCTCCAATCCGGGAGGGCAGGACCAGGGTCTGACAGCCCAGACAAGAGGGGCGTACTGGGCTGTGTCCCCCTCTTGCCCACCCAAGCTCATGGCCATCCTTGGGGCTATCCATGCAGGATGCACCAGAGAGCCAGGAAATAGAGACATCCAGATGCAGGTGTTGCAAGATCAAGGAAGGGCATCAGTATCACTTCACACTTCGAAAAGGCACTTTCAAATATGCCATTTGATCCTCGCAACCACCTGGCAGGGGTGAAATACACAACACGATCCCCAGTGTAGACAGGAGGGACAGAGGCTCAGAGAGACAAACAGACTTGCCCAAGGGCTGCACGCAAACCAACACCAGCACAAGAGGGGCCGCCCCTCAAACACTCCCACAAGCCCACTTGGAATATTTTCTGAAGGAAAAGTGTGTGTGAGAAGCTGCCTGTTAGAGTTTGGTCAACTACCTCTCTACTCTCTGGCCAAAGGTCTTCAAGCATTGGACTTCCTGCCTACATGCCACGGAAAGTAAGAAAGCAGGATGGTTGTGGTACAGGATGGGTGCAGCAAGGGGGACGGGAGCACCTTCAAGAGGTGGGCACCTCCCTCCAGGTGACAAGGGGCACCCCTGGCCCCAGCAAGGAGCATCAGGCAAGTCCTCTGCAGGGTAGTGGGTCCAGGAGCGGAGACCCATCAGAAGGAAAGAACCAGAAGGGCAGGGCCATGATGGAAAACCTCCGCAGGCACCACGGGAACAACACGTGTTCCTAGAACCTCACAGAAGACAATTCAAACTAAGAAATCTTGCTGCCCAACTCTGGAAGTGAGCAGCATTTCTTTTTTTTTTTTTTTTTTATAAATTTATTTATCTATTTATTATTTTATTTTTGGCTGCACTGGCTCTTTGTTGTTAGGCACGGGCTTTCTCTAGTTGCGGGGGCCACTCTTCGTTGCGGTGCACAGGCTTCTCATTGCTGTGGCTTCTCTTGTTGCGGAGCACGGGCTCTAGGCGTGCCGGCTTCAGTAGCTGCGGCATGCACACAAGGCTCAGTAGTTGTGGCTCGTGGGCTCTAGAGCGCAGGCTCAGTAGTTGTGGCACACAGGCTTAGTTGCTCCGCGGCATGTGGGATCTTCCCGGACCAGGGCTCGAACCCGTGTCCCCTGCCTTGGCAGGTGGATTCTTAACCACTGCACCACCAGGGAAGCCCCGAGTGGCATTTCTGACTCTGCAGACCTGTGTGTATGCAGAGGCATCCGTGAACACACACATGTGCATTCTAGAATGTTAATGATTTCCCCCTAAATTAGAAACAACTTTTCACGAGAGTCACAGCCAGCCACATCTGAGATGAGATGCACAGCCTCTAATTTCACCTGCGTATGTGTGTGGGCAATCAAATCAGAGCAGAACTTAATTCTTCAGCAAGCACCATGATACTGTTGGGCTACGTGCCAGCAAGTGCAGCATAAGCTCAAATTCTGGTTAAAAATATAATTGTATAAGTACAGAAAAAAGACATATACCAAAATGTTAATAAGTCATTCCCAACTAGTGTGTTTATGGGAGGCTTTTGTTGTCTTCGCTGCTACTTTTTATATTTCACATATTATTTATAAGCAAATAGTTTTCTAATCAGAAGAAAATAGAACTATTCATTTTGGGGAAAAAGTATACAAGGCTATCTACAATACAATTTCAATTATGTAAAGTATACATGGCAAGGAAAAAGACTAGAAAATATATAAACATGTTAACAATGAATGAACTCAGGGAACTGCTTGTACCCGAGTGCTCCTGTCTGAACAGGCCTATGTTCTTTTCCACATGTTTCAACTTATTACTTTGGGAGCTTCTAACATCAGGGGAAAATTAAGATCAAGTGAGGGTTCCATCCTCAGGACTCTTGGTGTTTTTTTGTTGTTTTTTTTTTTTTTGGCTGCATTGGGTCTTCGTTGCTGCATGCGGGCTTTCTCTAATTGTGGCGAGCGGGGGCTACTCTTCGTTGCGGGGCAGTGGCTTCTCTTGTTGCAGAGCACGGACCCTAGGTGCGTGGGCTGCAGTAGTTGCAGCATGTGGGCTCAGGAGTTGTGGCTCGCAGGCTCTAGAGCGTAGGCTCAATAGTTGTGGCGCACAGGCTTAGTTGCTCCACAGCATGTGGGATCTTCCTGGACCAGGGCTTGAACCCGTGTTCCCTGCACTGGCAGGCAGATTCTTAACCACTGGGCCACCAGGGAAGTCCCAGGAGTCTTGGTTTTTAATACAGAAATCTCTTCATTTGATTGATTTCAACTTTGCAATTTCTGTGAGTACTGTCACATTTTGCTGGTTGGTATGCAGTGAAATAAGCCAGCAGTGCAATCTTGGTTCAAGAGTCTCACATTTCTCATGGGAACATAATCGCCTCCACTAGCCAAAGCTCACCAACCAACCAAGAAAATAGTAATAGGGCCACTGAGTCCAGAAAACTGCAGACGTCAGTAATCTCATCTCTTGCCCATTGTTTTCAGGATACCCCAATTCACCGCTTCTAGCTTCCCCTTCTGCCCGTGTGCTTTTGAGGATGACAAGGATTAATGAAGCAGATCAACAATGTGAAAGCCAAGATAACGCGCAAACTTTCACAACCTACCGGGTGCTAGTGTTCACTCACTGGGCGGAGGCCCCATTCTCTCGGGAGAGCATCTCTGACTGCCCCGCCCCCACACCACCCTGAGAACCCCATCGCACACGCCGTGACACCCACAAAGAAAGGGCAGAGGAGGAGGGAGGTCTCACCGGTGGCTTAACGGAGAGGCTTCCCTGCCGAATATACTCAATTGCAGCCTCAACTGAGGTCAGGCAGTATCCCAGTTCATCTTTCGCTGAGCTGCTAAATCTGAAGTTTTTGATATAACTCAAATTTGCCATCCTAATAAAAGGAAGAAAAACGTTTTATTGTTGTATACCCAATTAACACTTTGGCAGAAACAGTGCTATTGGCTCCATCATCAAGTCGGTTAGCTCCTGGGAGCTAGGGCTGCTTCTCCCTGGATCTTTATTTAGAGGGAGCACAATTAGGAAAATAAGTAAAGCTACTTGCGACTTTCCTGGAATGGGCTAGCTTTTAGAAAGCTGGTTATTATAAAGGGAACTTGCATTTCTGTGGGAAAAGGACGGGCTTTGGCGCCAGACAGAATTGGAGTCTGCTTCCCGCTCAGCCACTGACTAGCCACATGCTCCAGAATGAGAAACGTAAGCTCGCTGGGCCTCAGTTTCCCCATCTGTACATGGAAGGACAGCCACCCTTTGCAGGACGAAGGCAGGGCAGTACCTGGCTCATCAGGGGCACTCAGTTTCCTAGAGTGACACTAAAACCACCCCAGTACAGTGCTGCCATTTTGAAAAAGCATTTTAACAAAAAATATTACCAATTAGGGATCTCTGTTTTCACAAGCAAATACAACAGGACTGATAGCAGATCATCAGCACACATGGTCTCCAAGTTAACTGCAAGGGAGAAACACATGTTCAAAGCCATCCTGGGACTCAAATGGACCGACAAGTGTTATCAACTCCCCACCACCATCCAACCCACAAAACCACAATCCAGGAAGATCACACATCAGGGAGAAATTCAATCGCACAATTTCCTTTCTAGTGTCCTGAATAGATGTCAGACTCCAGGGGAAAATGAAGGCTTAGCATCCTCAGAACATGTGCAGAAGAAGCAAACTGCAAGCAGACCACCCCTTGCTACCTCCCGGGACAGATAAAGAGCCCGAGGAAGTCGGCAATGGTGGATACAACTTGAAGGTGTGCCAGAGCCACTGCCAAAAGCCTCTTTCCTCCTGGGATCATTTCTGTTTCATACACCTCTGAGTCTAATGCCGATTTGCAGCTTGACTCTATTTTTTTCATAAAAATTTTAAGTAATCCATTCACACGTTTAAAATTTCAAACAGTACAAAGAGCAAACCGTGCACATCTCTCCCATCCCTGCCACCCAGACTTCTTTCCCAGAGGCCACTGCTGTTGCTTGCCCCGTACCTGTCAACAGACAGTCTATGATCTCCCCATTGCATATATGGATAGTCGCCCCCTTTCCGCAATGCTGCTGGAAGGGTACCGTACACACTCCTGTTCATTTCATTCATTGATAATAACGCTTCGAAGATCACCCCCTATCTGCCCACACAGATCTGCCTTCTCATTACTTTTTTATTTTGTTTTTACTTTTTATAATGGAAAATTTTAAATGTTTACAAAATTAGAGAGAACAACTTAACAGTTGAACCCCCATGTTTCCATCCCCAGTTTGGCTCGTTTTTGAGGCCGCTGCTTCTCCGCCAGCATTTTCTCACCCTAAAGATGCCCCACCTGTTCCCACCCCCGACCCCCATTACTAGGCACCCACTCCTCAGATCAGACTCCGGGGCACTCACACGGAAACGCTCTGCTGCACAACAACCCATCTCTGTGACCCTTTAAGACGGCACTGCTTCTCAACAGATGTTTGCATCTGGACGTATGCAGCCACCCCACTGCCAGCCCCTTCCCCGAGCACACACCTCTCTGGCTGGGAGACTGGGTGATCAGCTGCACCACCTTCCGCAAACAAGCCAGCTTCTGCTGCGGGGACGTGCACCTGTTCAGCTGAGCCAGCTCCCTCTTGGCACGAGGTATGTTGAAGCTGCAAAATAGTTTGGAAAGTGACCACATAAGACCACGGTGTGAGGGCCCTCCTTCTTGGATCTAATCCCATACCTCAGATTCACATTTCTTACAGCAAACCGTAAGTAAAGACAAACAGAAATAGAAACTCAGAAGTAATCTGACTCGGGTCACTGGCAAAACCCAGCAGCTTTCAAGGTGCCAATCAAGCTGCCAGGTGATGTAGCTGCACCAGAAAATTAGAAAAAAAAAAAAATCAGCAATCCTTAGCCCCAGAGTGAAATAGGCCAATGGGTGGGGGGGAGTTTAGACATAAACAGTTTAGATTTTTTTTTTTTTTTTTACTTTTTGGCTGAGCTGCGCGGCATGCGGGACCTTAGTTCCCCAACCAGGGTTCGAACCCGTGCCCCTGCAGGGAAGCACGATGTCTTAACCGCTGGACCACCAAGGAAGTCCCTAGACATTTTTGTAATAAAATGAAACTTAATCCAAAAGGAGATGCCCCTAAGGCAGGGGTCCCTCAGACTGGCAGGTGAGGAGAGACATCTGTGTGCAGGGCCCACCTGGGTGAGCTGTGTGCCTGCCCAGAGACCAGCTGTGTACGACCCCACCCCTTCTGGCTCCCACTCACCGGATGCTGGCAGACGGGTGCAGGAGCATGCCAGCTCCGAAACAGTCATCTGCCAACTTCAGCCCCTTTATCTTTGGTCACAAATAACTACCCTGCTCCACAGTCTGAACCACGTCAAATCAGTGCCGCCACTGCTGCTTTGGGGGTCGGGGGGGGGGGGTGGCGAACGGTGCCCCAGCCCCTGAGGACACGGCCACAGCAGCGCAAACCCTTACCTGAACTCAGGTTTCACACCAATATCCTTCTGCTGAAGATCTTGAAGGCTCCTTGTGATTTTGTTAAAGGCAGCATCCTAACAAGAGATTTTAATGAAGCTTCAAATGTCTTAAAAGGCTTAGAACAGGGCTTCCGTCCTGGATGATGATGATGGAGAACCTACCTCGCTTGCTTCCATGGTCCCCACATATTTAAAGATCAGGTCGTAAATATCGTGCTGGACATACATCTGTGAAATCAACGGGACCCAGTTCAAGGCATGTGAGTGGGGGGGTGGGCAACAAAGGAGCCCCCGGCACTGCCGTCCTCTCTCCCCTCGCTGCCCTGGCCCCTTACCTCTACAGCCTGCTTCATCAGGTTCATCTGGGCCTCCTGCTTGGCGAGCACTTTCTGGAGGACAAGACGAGTACAGTTACAGAGCATGCACTAGCATGTGGGCAAACTGTAAGTCTCTCTCTCTCTTTTTTTTTTTTTTTTTGGTTTATTTAGTTGATTCACAATGTTGTGTTAATTTCTGCTGCACAGCACAGTGATTCAGTTATACATATATATACCTTCTTTTTTTTATATTCTTTTCCATTATGGTTTATCACAGGATGTTGAATATAGTTCCCTGTGCTATACAGTAGGACCTTGTGGTTTGTCCATCCTATATATAATAGTTTACATCTGCTAACCCCAAACTTCCACTCCATCCCTCCTCCAACCCTCTCCTCCTCGGCAACCACCAGTCTGTTCTCTATGTCCGTGAGTCTGTTTCTGTATCGTAGATAGGTTCACTTGTGGCATATTTTAGATTCCACGCATAAGTGATATATGCTATTTGTCTCTCTCTTTCTGGCAAGTCTCTCTTTTGAACGTCGTGCTGCTTACCAGGTGGGAGTCCCTCAGCAGCTGCTGGAGGCATCTGGTGTAGAGAGCATTCACAGAGTCCTGTGCAACACAGAGCAGAGAGAGAGGTCACCCTCGTGATCCGAGGCCACGACACAAAACCCAGGACGTGTAACGTGTCCTGGGGCAAAGAGAACATTTCACAAAATGGATTTCCTGGGTGACAAGCTCTAAACCCTAAAGCAAGCTTATCAAATCAAGTGTGTGATTTGTTTTTCAACTTTAGGTATATGCGTTAAAAGTAGGAAAAAAATCCCCCTTAGGGTTAACATAGATGATAACGATATTCATTTTTATACTTCCTTGTGATTTTCAAGTTTTCTACAGTGGTCTGTACTACTTTTATAGGTAAAAAGAAACATTTAAACAAAACTTCCAACGATGGAGGCAGCAAAGTTACAGAGTGAACCGAGAGGGATTCTGGTGCTCTGAACTGGCCTGAGACAAGGCACGCCTAGCAAAGCAAGACACGGCCACTGACTATGTGATGACGGAGGCTCTTCCTTTCACACTCTCTGAACGCTCGCTGGAAAGAGGCAATGTTCCTGTCGAATCTCTCTGCATGTCTTCCCAAAAACTCTCTCACATCTTCGATGGTTTTCAGGGAAAAGGCATCTGAGGGTGTTGAAGGCTCTTCTGAAAAAAAGACAGACGGTCGGGCTGGCTGAAGGCTTCACTGTTTCCTAACAGGGCAAGTCCCACAACCCGTTGCCCTGCTCCTCCGGGATCGGAGGCTCCATCTTCCACAGGAGGAGAGGGATGGCCTTATTTCAAGATATCGCCCAAGAGCAGCCCAGTTGGGGGTCCAGAGAGCCTGGTCCTCTTGAAGCCCTTTCCTGGGACCAAACCTGAATTATCTGTGAGGCTGTGGTGAGGAAGCCCTGATTCCTGACAATAAGAGCCTCGGATAGGAGCGTTTGGCACATTAATTGTTATCTCAACTTCGTGGGGTACCCAAGAATTATTATCTGGTAAAAATAATGAGATCTCAAAGAGGCACAGCAGTGGGGCTGGGTGGGTAATAATGCTGTAAGAGGTAGCCCTAAAGCCAAGGCCCAGAGACAAAGCCAGGGCTGCCACTTTGCACAACTCCAGGGGGCGACATTCCCACTAAGGTCTATGTGTGTGACATCCAACATGTACAACCACACACAGCAGCCTAATCCACATCACCTTGGCTCAAGATGACTTTCTGATTAAGTTTTAGGGGGAATTATTGTAAACAGTTATGCAGGTTTCTAGCGGGCTCTTGAATATTTTATAGGATGTTTACAACAACTGTGTCAGGAGGAAGTTCAACAAGCACGTTTCTCCGAATCAGGAGAAAGGGGTTTTCTCCCAGAATACCTGAACTCTCTCTCTTTTCCAAAGGATGGGCTATGCACAGTATGCTGAAACTTTCTTCTTTTTCATTGTAGAAAGTTTCTTCAAAGAGAATGGGCACTGAGAGAAGACAGGCGAAACCAGCTCCTAGTTTAATCCTGTTTCCTTGGATAAAGACATCCTGGAACAAGAGAGCCGTCACTGCACCAGCAGCCCGTGTGACTGCCGACCCCTCTCAGCCTGGTCCGCATCCAGCACCTCACCCCACCCGCCTGCCTCTGCTCCAGTGTGGGTTTGTGGGGGGCACCAACACTCTTCCAGCTTGCTTTTTGGTGCTAAAATGTTTTCTTCCTTCTTTGTTCACCCTGTCACTCCAGCTACATAGTACCCTGATCCTTTTCACATGTTGCAACCCAAAAGCACTGTACCCTCCACAAAAGGAAAAAGTAAGAAGGTTCTCCTCTCTGAATAAGAGATCAGAATGACCCGATGCTGCAACCCGGCAGCGCCAAAGGATGCACGCTGCATCCCCCCCATGGCTCATCACTCTGACCGTGGCCAAGGTGCCCGGGAAGACCAGCCACAATGAGCCCAGTGCCTCTGTTCTCTTGGTAGATTTGGGTACCGGGAAGAGAACAAGTAAACTGATGCGCAGCTGTGGTGAGCAGACCCCTGGCAGGAAAATAGCAGCATGCTTGGGAGCCATAGGGCTGCAGACCACCCCTCACCCCAGACTGGTGTACTGGTACCCACCCCCCTGGACCCATCCCTCCTCAACCCCCCCAGTGCCCACGGCCCCGGCTACACCAGTGTGGACCCCCACTCCTGACTGCGGGTAGGCTGGGGACCACGGCCAGTCCTGACCAGGGATGGAACCTCCCCCTCTCGGAACCTAGCTGCTTCCGCTTAAAAAAAATAAGAGAATGCCTACCCCAAAGTTAACATCAACAATGAGACAGACTGACGTCACGTGCCTCCTGACACAATGCACTGAGAGAGATAAAACACCCTTCCGAGGCGTTCCTACTGAAAAGACATAACTGCGATCTAATCATGGGAAACATCAGAGAAACCCACACTGAGGGAGAGTCTACAAAGCAAGACAAAAATGTCAATGTCATGAAAGACACAGACTGAGGAACCATTCCAGATGGAAGGAAACTAAAAAGACTAACCACTGAATACACTGCATGATCCCAGATGTGATCTTGGATCTAAAAAAATAGATCTTTTTTGCTATAATAGGGTATTACAACTAGCAGAATTTGTTGAAGGACAGTATGCTGGGACTTCCCTGGTGGTCTAGTGGTTAAGACTCTGCACTTCCAATGCAGGGGGCGTGGGTTCGATCCCTGGTCAGGGACTAGGATCCCACATGCCGGGATGCGGCCAAATAAACCAAAAAAGATTAAAAAAGGACAGTATGTTGGAGAAGCGTATTCTATCAATGCTAAATTTTCTGTGTGATCACTATGCTGTATTACATAGGAAATACACGTTGTTTTGAAGCAAAGGGACATGGTGTCTGCAACTCTTACTCTCTCTGAAAAATGTTCAGAAAAAGTAATAATGTGTGTGTGTAGACAGATAAGAGAGATAGACAGATGGATAGATAGGGATAGGGGTGAGGAAATAAAACAGATGTGGCCAAAATGCTAACAGTTGACCAATCTGGGCAGAAAGGTATGTGAGAGTTCTCTATACCTTACTGAATCTTTCTATAGGTTTGAGATGATTCCAAAACAAAAAATTCTTAAATTAGAAATTCATCCCTGATCCCAAGGGCACTGGGGATAAACAGCTTGCTCTGACAGGGCCTCTCTGGGGAGGTGTCCCAGCCACTCCCCGACTCCCCGGCAGAAGACCCGTGGGCTGAGGGAGAGGTGCCCGGCCCCGCCTCACCTCCTGGCTGCAGCCAGGACCCTGCTCCCCACTGCCAGCTCCTCCGCCCTCAAAGGTAGCAGGGCTGCTGTGGTGTCAAAGCCATCATGTAACACAGACATGAAAGGGTGAGAAGCAGGATTCTCTCCCCTCCCCCACTCCCAAACACTGAGTGAGTGGCCCTGGTTGACCCACAAGAAACGAAAGAATACCTTTCCATTTAAGGTCTGAAAGTGTTCTTCCACTGGGATCAAAATATAGGACTCAAACTGACAAGTAGACTGAACACTGCCTGACAGGCTTCCTTTGCAGGGTACTAACACCTGGAAAAAAAAAAATTAGGGTGAATACTCAAGAGACGTGTCATTTACAAATTCAGCAGAACACGAGGCATCCAAAGACGCTCCAACGGAACTGCCATGGGGACCTGCTGGCAGAGAGAACCTCTGGGGTCACTGGCCAAAGGGGCAGCAGCTGATCTGTTGTCACTGTGGAAGCTGAGGCCCCCACCCAGCCAAGGGAGGCAGCACACGCCTCTTCCATCCCGGGGCCTCAGACCGGAGGGCTCACTCCCACCCCGCTGGGCCCTCCCTGCAGCTACCCCAGGGGCCCCCTGTCCTCAGCAGGCTCAGGAATGATTCCAGATGAAGAAACGATAGTTTGGAAAGTACAGAAAAGTGAAACTAAAAAATCACACGGAACCCTACCACCTGAATGATAAACGCAGAACAATGAAGACAGTTTCCTTCCCGTCTTCTTTCTATGCTTTTTTAAGCTGAACTGTGATCACAGTTTGTTTTACCAGCCACAGAAATACCGCTTCCTATTGCAGGCTGCCACCTCCACCAGAGATGTCTCAGGTGCCAGACTGTGTCTCTGGGGCAGGCTCAACCTGAAACGTGAATTTTGGTCCCACCATGGCCACCATGCTGACCGGGCACAAGCTTCTTTGCTCAGCGCAGCAAAGGCAAGGACCTGCCCTGGCAACCACACGTGGATCTGTGCTTGGCCCAGGGACTCAACGTTTAAGAGGAATCTCTCAGATTCAAGTGCACCTGGAAGACGACGACCAAAGTGGTGAAGTCCCTCAGAGCCCCAGCTCCTAAAGCAGCCTGGCACAAGGCAAGCAGCTTCTGCACTATCCCCACTGTACAGACAAGGAAACTGAGGCTCAAGGAAGTGCAGCAACTTGTCCAGGGGCAACCAGCCAGTGAGTGACAGAGCCAGGACTCAAACTCCTGCCCCCCACCTCACCACAGCCCTGTCCTGTGGCCTCCTGCAGGCCAGCGCTGGGAGCAGGGAGCACAGCCCAGCATCTGCTAGAGTTTCCTCTGTGCAGACACCATGAAACTCTGGGGCCTTCAAGAGCAGTTGTCATTAGGAGCTTCCTCAGGCAGGTCAGAAAGAGCTTCTCTCCCCACGAGGGATATGCCAATTGCTCACGGCAGAAAAGGGAGGCCCTCGTTGATGGAAGATCACAACTGTCTATGAAGCGGGCTTGTCCCTCTGCAAAAAATCAAGACTGAATCAGACCCAGAGCTAGACTTAACTACCAAGTTCAGGAAATACAGAGACCAGAGGACCATGGTAAACACCACCACAGGGCTGCAACCGGCAAAAGCCAGAAGGCAGGAAATTCCACAGGATGAATGACCTTGATAACTGAATTGTAAGGAAAGAAGGAAAATGAGGAAAGTGGGGCTTATAGTTAAAAAAACAGACTGTGGTGATGATCTCACAAGTCTACACACATGTCAAATGGATCCAGTTTTACACACTGAGTAGGTACAGTTTAGTTGTTCTGCTCAAAGTTTAGCTCAAGAAAGTTAGGAGGAAAAGAGATTTAAAAGGCATATCAAGCAACAAAAATTTACTGTATAGCACAGGGAACTATATTCAATATCTTGTAATAACCTATAATGGAAAAGAATCTGAAAAAAAATATATATATATATAACTCAATCACTTTGCTATACACCTAAAACTAACATAATACTGTAAATCAAGTATACTTCAATTTTTTTTTAAAAGGCCTACCAATCCAGAATAATGTGTGGATCACCTTTGGATTCTGATTTAAACAAACCAACTGGAAAACAAACAAAAAAAAATTATGAGACGATCTGGGAAATTTCGACAGTGACTAGACATTTGACCACAGTAAGGAGTTATCGAGGAATTTTTTAGCTGTGATAATGGTATGTGATTTTTTTTTAAGTCCTTATCATTTAAAACTACATTCCTACATATTTACAGATGAAATCACATGACTACCTTATATAATTTTCTGGAATCTGCTTCAAAATGATCCCCTGGCTAAGGGGAGAGGGCAGCAGGGATAGAAGTGAGATGTGCTGGCATCCGAGCCGGGCACTGCGGAAGCTGAGTGATGGGGGCGTAGGGTGCATTGTATGATTTGTTCCACTTGTACATGTTTGTTTGAAATTAAACATAATAATTTTTTTTAAATTTTCAGATAGCCAACTTTATTCAACTAATTATTAAAATTTGAGTTTGATTTTTCTGTTTTTTCTTCATTCAATATTCATGACACTGGGCACTGTTGGAGATACAGTGCTTTGGTCCTCATGGACATTACATTCTAAGTGGAGGATACAGATTTCTGAATAATAAAACACATATTCCATATATCCATAAGTTCTATGCAGAAAATAAAGCAGAATATCAGGACAGAGAATGACTGGAGTGGGGCAAGGGTTCGCTAACTCAGGTAGAGTGGTTAGGGAGGTCTCTGAGGAAGTGGCTTTTGAGCAAGGAATGGATGAAGAGAAGGAACCACCAACTAAAGATCTAAGGGAAGAACATTTTTGTCAGAAGAAAGCATGTGCAAAGGTCCTGACGTGGGAATGGGCTTGGTGGTAGCAGATGTGGAATAAGAAATGGGGGAGAAAAACATAAAATTTTTAAATGTTAATGAAAGTGCAACTTAAAGAAATGGGAGGCCCTCAGGTATGAGCCAGAACTGAGAAACGGCCTCAAGGTTCCTAGGTGGCCTCAAGGCAGAAAGAACACAGAAAGAAGATCTTGGAAACCCGAGGGTTGGCCCCAGGCCAGGGGACAGCATGAACCAGGCCTTGGGGATGTTTACGCAGGCCAAGTGATTGCCCCACTCCAGCTCAATGGATGAAAGAGTCACATAGTCCCATATGAGGAAGGGCCTCCGAGGGACCAGCAACTTCCGAGGTGCTTCAGAGACACCCCACCCGTCCCCACCACACCTGTGACTGCATTCTGTGAGCCTGTTTACCACACCTTCTCCGTCTCCTTAGCTTGAACAAGGCATGACCGGCTCCTGCTTCACTGAATCCCCATCACCAAGCACACTGCTCACCATACGGTAGGTGCCAATCAATATCTGTTGAGTGCACTGGGGGCCTCCAATTTCAGGGACTCCCCCAAAGTTTTCAGGCCCACAACGCTGCCTGGAGCATTTCATTGCAAGCACAAGCCAGGGCTGGCTCTCTGTGGCCCCATCCATCTCCACCAGGATCCTGCTGAGACCAGGGTGAGGAAGCCAGCCACGGAGGAGTGGGGTGGAGCAGCTATGAAGCCGCCCTCCGGAGACAGGGCCAGGTGCCTGGGGGCTCTCGTGAGATGGAGGTTCAGACTACCTCTGGAACAGAGGTCATGGAGTTGTGCATAGGCTTTCTCTAGTTGCAGCGAGCGGGGGCTACTCTTCGTTGCAGTGTGTGGGCTTCTCATTGCAGTGGCTTCTATTGGTGCAGAGCACGGGCTCTAGGCACACGAGCTTCAGTAGTTGTGGCACGCAGGCTCAGTAGTTGTGGCTTGCGGGCTCTAGAGTGCAGGCTCAGTAGTTGTGGTGCATGGGTTTAGCTGTTCCACGGCATGTGGGATCTTCCCGGATCAGGGCTCGAACCCGTGTCCCATGCATTGGCAGGCAGATTCTTAACCACTGCGCCACCAGGGAAGTCCCGAGATCATGGAGTTTTAACAGCCGGTGTGGAGGACACAAACTTTACAGTGACCAAGCAGACCATAAGTTAGGGACCTACTCAGTTCAGAGCTTAACAATAAAATTTTTTATTATAGCCCCTTTAATTTTTTTAATAAGTAATAGTCATTAAAGAAAAGAAAGAATAAAAGCAAGAAGCAGCATTAGTCTTATTACCCCAGGGTGCCCTCCTGACTCCTCCCCAGGCTGGGTCAGCCACTCCCCAGGAGCCCATGACCACCTCTGTCCTAATACTCATCCCTCTGCGCTGCAAATGGCCTGTTTCTGGGATTCCCTGAAGGCATGCTGTGTTCCCCATTCATCCGTGTGACCCTGCAAACCCAGCACAGTGCCTAGATGTTCAATGTCTGTCACGTGAATCTGTACTAAACAAATCCTGAGAACTGGAATTTGGACCTCAGCACCCTTAGCTGAGCTGTATGGGTATTTACTGGAAAGTCAGTTCTCTGGAACGTGGAAGCCATTGCTGCTGGGTTCTCAGGCTAGCCCTCAGAAGCCTGAGTACCCCATAATTAGAGGGCCACAATAAAAGGACCAAATGTAATCCCCTTTTGTCATTTTTGTTTTTTCCTACAGGCAAATGGACCCACCCGCAGTCCACCAGGGAAACGTAGAGAACTTTCGCCAAAGCTCCATGGACAAGAGACCCAGGGGTACAGCAGGCCTGCCCAGCTGGCTCTGAAAAAGCCACGGTGCATAATAGCTGGATGGTTACAAGAACAGGTGACCACGAGAAGCAGTGTGCGGGTGTCACAGGCCTCTGGGATTGGAATGGGGGGACGTTGGGAGAGGAGCCTCCGCGGATCAGTCAGAGAGCGGATGGTGGAGGACGTGGAGGCAGTCCCATCAAAGGCGGCCAAACTCGAGGAGGGGCTGGGGCAGGTGAGGGGCCAGCCAACCTCCACCCTCAGCCGTCGTGTGAGGGTCGTGTGAGGGCGGGGCCCAAGCTCGGCTTGCAGGGGGAAGGGGGAAGGTGGTTAACCCTGGGGATACACACATTCAAAAGTCGTGACTTCACATTTTTATAGTCCAGTAAAGGACTCTAATCCCCAGGGAAGATTCAGGGGCCGCCAAACTTGGCCCAAAGGCCAAGCCCCATGGAAGGAAATCCAGCATTCACCAGCTGAGGCCACGTGGGTCCTTCAGCGGTGGCAGAAAGGATGAGCGCTCTTCTAGAGGCCACTGGGATACTCTACTTTTTCATTCAACCAACGGACACGGAAGGAGCACTACGACAGATTAGACAGGGATGAGCCGGGGCTCCATCACACGGCCAGCAGTTGGCAGGGGCTAGTCACCAACACCTGGCCAGGCTGAGCAGGATGGCGAGAGCTAGCTCCTTCCCACAGCTGACCTGTGCTGGGGAGTTGGCCTTGCTGATTCTCGAGTCCACCGAACGAGGCCAAGGAAGGCCCGAAATCTAGTGCTGCCCAATCTGGGCCCCAAGCAGCCCCTCATGGATCTCAGTGGGGGCTGCAGTAAGGGGCCTAGGGCACCACTGGAATGCAGGATGACACAGCTTAAGAAGCATCTCTCTGCAAATTTCCTGAGCTGTTTTGCAGATGTGAACCACGCCCCACCCCCCACCCCCCCGCAAATGGAAGAACTACTAGAGGACCATGAGCACATAGCCCAGGCCTCCTGGAGCCTAAGGACTGATAACCCCTGTGACACCACCCTGCTGCCACACCATCAGCCAATCAGAGAACTGTGTACAAGGTGATCATACACCATTCGACACCCCCCCCCCCGCCCCTGCCTTTAAAAATGCTTTGCCAAAACGCTTAGGGGAGCTCGAGGCTTTTCAGCGCACGAGCCACCTTGTCTCTCTGCGTGGCCTTGCAATAAACCTTCTGCTCCAAAAAAAAAAAGAAGCATCTCTCATTCCTCGGTGTACCTGAAAGGAAGGTGACCAAAGTGATTCAAAATTCTCTTTTTGCTAAAGTGAACTCAGCTGGGTTTTCACTACTTGCAGCTGTAAAAGCACCTACTGGGCAACAGCAACCGTGCTATGGGCTGGCGACACAGTGATGAGCAAGACAGACAGGTCCCCAGGGCTTCCTGAGAAAGAGCAGCGGGGTCTGCAGTGCAGCATTTCAAAAAGAGAAAGTTACATATGATGACACACTCTTATCTAGACAATATTTTTTTTAAATATCATAGAACAAAGATGGGAAGGAAGTATTTCCCAAGCAGGGTCAGGCCCTCCCAGTTAACATGATGGCTTGGCATCCTCTACTTTTTCTCTGCGACACTTACCATAATTAGTAAATAGGTACCCACAGCGTGACCGTCTCTCCCACTAGAATTTCAGCTCCATGAGGGTAAAGATCATGATGCCTATTCATAGTTTTGGCTGAATCCCCACATCAAACATATAGTGCCTTGCATACAGCAGCATTTAATAGCTACTGTGAAATGAATGGATGACAGTGAATGCCTTTGCTGAGCTTTATGAGATTTTTATTTTCTTCTTTGGAAACAGCTCTATTCTCTAATTTTTTTTTTTATAACGAAGTTTATGACTTCTAAAATCCAAAGTAAAAGAATTCTGGGAAAAAGATATTAACCACAAAACTAATCATAAAAACAAGAAGGGACTTGAAAAAAAAATCAGGTTTCTGAGGGCAGAGGGTTAGACTGGGTATGGGGAAAAGCCAGTTCCAAGCTTGCAGAGAAACCCGAGTTAACTGATTTCTCCATTGGTTCAAAGCCTCAGCCGCCTGACACACCTAAGATCGTATCACATGGCAAAAGAAGCAGGAACACAAGTAGGAGAAGAAAAGAGGACAACGCAGGAAAAGAAGAGGGCCCAAGGCAGATGGGTGGCACAAAGGCGCCCAGCTCGCTGTGTCCCATGGTGTGTAAGTAAGATGCCTGCCAAGTTCACCAATCTGGGAACCAGAAAGACCTGCAGCACAGGGCCTGCCCTCCCTCCAGGCAGCAGACTATGGTTTCTCTCTTCTCTTGCTCCTGTTCCCCGGCTGCTCCTGTAGGCTTCTGAGGTTGTGGCCTCTATTACAAAAGTTCTCTCGGTTCTTTCTCTTTAGGAAATGCCTTTGAAGGCGACATACATGTGTGTGTATACACGTTCCCTTATCCTATGGGAGCGAGCACCCATCTCACAGACGAGGAGGAATATGATTTCTGCCCTGAAGAAGCCCTCCTGGTCCCCATGGAAACAAGAGAAACAGAGATGAATACCATGAGACCAGTGACAACAGGGGCTGAGAGTTCAGAGAAAGGATTACACCCTGGGCTGGTGCAGTCCCAGGAGGCTGCCTGGAGGAAGCAGCTTG
The DNA here is from genome assembly GCF_949987535.1 of Balaenoptera acutorostrata. NCBI lineage: Eukaryota > Metazoa > Chordata > Mammalia > Artiodactyla > Balaenopteridae > Balaenoptera > Balaenoptera acutorostrata. The sequence continues at coordinate 47,620,990 of NC_080082.1, forward strand.
GGGCGGTCCCTCTCTGCTCGTTCACATACCTAACATGCTCTAGGGCTTGGTTCACTTAGCAGGCCTATACCTGACTCCCTCTAAACTTAACTGAAGTCTACCATATTTGTGGCCTTGTCAGCACTGCTCGGTCCAAGCCTAGTGGAGAAGGACCACACTTGGGATCGATGCACTTACAATGCCACGGGTTTGGGCCACCTTGTTGCACAAGTCAGGACGCCACTTTTGAAGAGCCAGATAGAAGGGATTTTTCAGGAGGTCCTCATCATACAGAGCCATATGGACTTCAGATGGGGCAAAAAGAGTCTCCTGGGACGAGAGAGGAAAAAGCAGTAAATGACCACTTTCAGAATGACCTAACACGTAAAAGTCCTGATCTAACAATTTCTAAAAAGTATCCCTGACACATATTATTTTACACTACAGACCTAACACGCCATCAGGAAAGATCAAAGATAACCCACCAATTCCAAGATGACTTTTTTTACAGGTTAAATGTATAAATTATGTTCAGAAAATCTTCTTGACTCCAAGTCACTGCAAAAGTAAAAAATAGCTGTTTTTAGAACATCATACATGACCCAAATTATAACATTTTAAAGATATGCATATGTTTTTAAGGAAATATTTTTACCATACAGAAAAGTAGAGTAATAATGCTAACCTACCACCCAGAATTCCCGAATCCTACCACTTTGCCATATTTGCCTCAGATTTTCTTTTCAGAAATAAAGTATATCAGAGTAGACTAGATCCCCCATGTGCCCCTCCCCATCCCATTCTCTCCTCCCCTTTCAGAGGCAACCACTATCCTGAAGTGGTTTCTATATCCTTCTTGCTCATGTTTGCACTCCTTTTTAAACTCATGTATTCATAAATAATATAAAATCTTGTTTTTAAAAATATTTATTTATTTTTTATTTTTTGGTTGTGTTGGGTCTTTGTTGCTGTGCACAGGCTTTCTCTAGTTGTGGTGAGCGGGAGCTACTCTTTGTTGCGGTGCACGGGCTTCGCATTGTGGTGGCTTCTCTTGTTGCGGAGCACGGGCTCTAGGTGTGCGGGCTTCAGTAGTTGTGGCATGCAGGCTCAGTAGTTGTGGCTTGCGGGCTCTAGAGTGCAGGCTAAGTAGTTGTGGCGCACGGGCTTAGTTGCTCCACGGCATGTGGGATCTTCCCGGACCAGGGCTCGAACCCATGTCCCCTGCATTGGCAGGCGGATTCTTAATCACTGCACCACCAGAGAAGTCCTAAAGTCTTGTTTCATGGGCTCCAAAATCTACATAAATGGTATCACACTATAAGTAGTTTGGAACATACGCTTTTCAATCACCATTATGTTTTCAAGTTCTAGCCGTGCTGATCCATACGGCTCCCATTCATTCACTAACTTCTGCTGTACAGTATTAAGTGAACATGACACAATTTATTTATCTAATATCCTATACTTAAGTTGCTTCCACATTTTCACAATTAAAAGCAATGCTAAAATGAACGCTCTTATACCCTTATGTATAAAATTACTTGGTTATTCCTAATTCTTTATGATATCACATGAACTAGAGTCAGCTTATCAATTCCATGAAAATTCCTATTGGGATTTTTATTGGAACTGTACTAAATTTATGGACTGGAGAGTCAACGTCTTTATAATAATGAATCTTATCATCCATGAACATGGTATGTCTTTCCACCTTCATCCTCTTTTATGTCCTCCAATTAAATTTTCTTCATTAAAGATCATAGATCATATAAAACTTTTATTAGACATTATTTATATATTCTGTATAGATTTGCTCCTGTTGTGAATGGGGCCTCCAATGCCCCTGGTCTGTTCCCCTTACCATACATCAGTGTGGTTTTACTGAACTGTGAGAGAGGAATATGAAAAATGGGCACAGAAAAGAAGTCAGAGTTTCAGCCATGTCATTTCACCTCTCTGAGCCTCCATCTCAGTCTGTACAATGGAGAATATGAATACCTGTCTTGCAGGATTCCAATTTACATGCTACCTTCACTATTTTTGCCACACTGCACACCAATGTACCGCCACTTTCTGCTAGCCCACATGGTGCCTTTTTGAGAATTACAAAAAGGCACCCCATCTTCCCAGTAGGTACAGTCCTGTGCCAGGGCACATGGCTTAGTAAGCAACTCATAGGCTATATATCAGCCTAGTTTGCCAACACCTCTCCTCCCCTGGGCAGGACACCTGTGCAATAAATAACCTGTACAGTTTACACAATGGCCCTATTGTTAATGTTTGACATTTTCCTTTAAACACCTACTCCCATTTAAAATTTATTTGTAAAAGAACCCTTATTACTACTTTAAATGGAAAAATAGTATCACTTCCCATTAAGATCATCTTAAAATTAAACATTATAAATCCAATTGACATTATTTAAAATCTGGCTACATACCACTGCCTGCCAAAGGTTCTGAACTTGAGCCTGAGGCTTCTTCTCTTCATTAAAAGAAGAAAATTAGCAACTATTAAAGAGCATCAAGTAAACTTACCCTTGATACAATCAGATGAATGAAATACGAGTGAAAAACTGAATTACTTTCTCATTATGTAACAGTATTCCCAAACACCTCTTTGGGAAAACACCAGAACAGTATGCATAAGTGCATTATGAATTCTATTCCTTATAGCTAATGTTAAAAACAGCCACCATTTGAGAGCATCCTTGGTCAGGCACTGTGATGATGTCTATACATCCTCATCCCATTTTAATGTTCACAATAACTATAGATAATTAACTATAACTAATGCTCACAATAACCATAGGTATCATTAGCCCCATGTCACAGATGAAGAAACTGAGGGTCAGCTGGCCAACTCCAGGTTAGACAGATGTCAGAATTTATTCTAACACCCATCCCTTTAACCACTACATTCATCATGTAAAATAATTATGCCTGGATTAGGGGTTATTTCATGAGCCACAGATGCACAGGCTCCACACTTCATTTCTCCTAAAGGAAAAGTCCCCATGACAGCCACACAGGCTCAGCATCAAATTCTCTTGGCCTGGTCCAGCCTGAGCTGTCTTAGCTGCAGGCCATCCTGGGGACTGCCTAAAGAAGGCCCCCGAGCTCCCTGCAGATCCTCTTAGGGAGAAGAGCCTAGCATGAAAATGGCTACGTATAATCAATCCCTTCACAGGCCCCAGCTCTGCAATCATTCAGGTATTTGAATTGTTGAATTCAATTATTACTGGAACCCAGATAATCCTTTTATGAGTCTCTACCAGAACAACTGGATAATACAATTTTGCTAGGACAGAGTCACAAGAAAACAAAATTCCTCCTGGTTCCCGACACAGCTGGTTCTACATGGCGGAGCACAAAAGTAAAGATGCCTTACATAAAAACCACATCAGAAACAGGATGCGACAAGGTCAGACTAAAGCTGGGAAGGGACACTCCTCCTTGCTCCTCAGACAAGATGCTGGCAGAGCACCAACACCCCTGCCCCCAAGATGGGCTTTGATGGAGGAACTAACCACCTAACTGGGAAGCAAGAAGAGTCAAAAAATAATAATAAAACAAAACAAAAACAGAACAGTGCCAGGAGAGGTAAGGACGAGATAGAGAAGGGAGCAACAGGGAAGGGGTTGGGGTGGGGCGTGTGGGAGGCATCCTTGGCAGGGACCAGAGCAGGGCCAAAGGGTCGGGAGGTGGGAACAGGTTCCTGGTGAGCATAGAAAACTCAAGAATAAACTTTTTTTGACTAGATGTGAAAATGAGCTCTGAGAAATAATAAGAATCCAAACACAGCAGGTCAGAGAGGGGCAGCATGGGAAGGGAAGGGCCCTGAATGCCACATTAAAACATTCAGTTCAAATGCATGAATGGTGTAAACACACAAGACTCTCAGCAAGCATTGCTGGTGAATGAGATGGAGCTGGCTGGTTTTCAATCCAAGTCATATGCTTTCTCTTGGACATCAGTCTCCTGGATGCCAATGACTGGATCCTCTGTCCAGGAGTAGGGATTCAGAGACCTCTGTCCAGCACTGTTCTCAACCTTTCTGTCCCAGTGTTAAAATATGTAATAATGTTTAATGCCAGAGTTGAATTCTTATATAGCAGTACATGCTTTAAAATAATCTGACAAGTTTACTTGCAAGAATTGGTTTTATATTTTAAAATACTGAATAACATGTAAAGTAAACTGACTTTTCCTTGTAAAAGTGGAAAGACATGTGAATCCTCATATATAAAACTCCTTAAAAAAAAAATTCCACCCCTTCCTAAGTGCAAATGATGGGATGATTTATAGAAAATCCAGTGAAGTTAGTCAGAGATACCAAATAACCCTGCACGTGAGTTATCTGAGGTTACTCTGAACAAGACAGCCAAGTGAGGCCTCAGACCCGTTCTGGGCATTTTCGGAGGTGGTGTGCACTCGTGGTTTTGTGGTCTTCAACCGTCCTGCCAGCCCGGATGAGTCTGGGTTGTCAGGGACCATCTGGTGACAGTGTGCAGCCTGGCTCAGCAGAATCCAGCCCAGGAAAGTCTGCACCTCCCAGAGATGCACTCCCTGCTGAAATCTCACTGCTGTGGCTTCTCCTGCCCTGCCAGGGCCCTGACCAAAGACCCCGACCAGGCATATTCTCCAACTGGCTTCATCTGTGACTCAGAAGGAAAAGGCCAAAAGGGAAAACTTTTTATACATCTATGTTTAATACCAAATGGAAGCAATTTTATGATGTAACGTGTGGTATTACAGTCACTTGTGTCCTTCTGGCCTGTAATGTCTATGGCTCCTGTCCATATGTCTCTCAAAGCTCTCCTTCAAAGCACTATGAAGCCTCGCTGCCTGGCTCACTGCAGGCATGCAGTAACTGCTGGTCCACTTGAACAAAATGATAGTGACGTGTTAGAAAAAGATCAAGCTCCCAGGAAGGGATCATCTCTCACAGGAGCTGGAAATCCCCCGCCCAGATGCAGGGGAGGGTGAGGGGCTGGCCCCAGGCGGTCCTGCAGGCACTGGCAAAAAGCCATAAAAACGAACACGCTCAGAGCTGGCTAAACACAGTGACTGCTGGAATGTGGAGGATCACGGTAGGAGAGAAGGCCTCCGGGCTGGAAGAGGGGTGTGACCACTCACAGAGCGGGGAAGTTTGGAGAAGCATAACTGCCCCTCAGAATGCCACTCCATCACCCTGCTCCTAGAATTGCAGGGGAGTCACCAGCACCCACGTCCCTGCCAGTATTTTGGGCAGGAGGGCAGGAACTTCAAGGACCACTGCTCAGTGTCTGTCGGATGTGGAAGCAACCTCAGGACAAATCATATCCAATTGTTCGGGTCTGAATCCTTTCTAGATCTGGTATCTATCATCGCACGGTCACATTCCCCTGCTCTCCTAGGAAAGGAGGACATTACTGGACACCCATCTAATCCTGGCACTTCATAAACAGAAGGACAGCCCGGACAGAAACACTAACAGAGGCAGACATGTGAAGAACAAAGCCCCAGCAGCCGCCCTCATGAGGGCAACACAGTCCAAGAGCCACAAGGAGGCACAATCAAGACCTTGACCCAAGGCCCTATGCAGACACTTACTGCTGCTCTCCCTGCAGAGCTGCCAGGTGGGATTATTTCCGGTGACAAGCCAAGGTGAGGAGAACTCACCCAAGGTGTCCACCCAGCTTCAGCAGCCCAACTGCTTTCCTGCCACTAGGGCTCGTGAGAAGTACCTGTGTCTCCTCCCATCCTGCACTTCTCCCTCCGAAGCCTACAGGCCCTGCCTCTTGATTCACCGCAAACCTGTCCGCCTGAAAGACACAAAGTGATCTTTCCAACACTGAAGTCTGTGCAGGATTCTTCAATGACTTCCCCTCCACTCCCTACCAGATGAACTCTCAACTTCTCTGCTGGGCATGGAGGGCCTCTCACTCCTGGCCTCCTGCCCACCTCTGCAGCTTCATCTCCCTCTGCTGTCTCCAGAGCTCCCCAAAGAGATGCGCTCTCCCTCCTTTTACCCATTTTGTCCTAAAAACTACTCTTCCTCTGTCAAGGCCCCAGCTGGCCCATAGGTGGCTGACACCCTCCACCTCAGAGAATGGCCAAGGGCCAGAGTACCACCCAACCCTGGCCACAAACCACCAGTGAAACAACCAATTAAAGGACAGACTGCTGAGTGAGAGCGAGCCGTGAATCTAGCGCTCTGGACCCCAGAAGGCTGCCTCAACACCAGGCCCGGCAAGGCGGCATGGAAATGTAAATATCCTGCTAATATCTGCCGCTCTTCTCTAGGGCTGGTGGGAGGGCACATTACTTAATCAAAATAGGGGCCTCTCTCCCTAAAACCCACAAACTTGGAAAATTCCAGCTCGCATGGCAAACTAGTAGTCCCTACAGTCTCCCCTGCCCCTCATTCCCTGAATGTCCTAAATCCTCAATGAAGACGGGCCACTTGCTCTCGTGGCCCTGCACGGGCCGGGAGTGCCCACGTCCCCAGCACCTCCAGGGGCGGCCAGAGCGGCACGGCCTTGCTCTCGAGCCTATGGGCAGTCTATTTTCAACGAAAAGAACTGAACAGACCCAGAGTACGGAACACCTCTTGGTGCTTCATAGTTTTCCTGGGGAAATCTTTACCCAACAGGAAGACGAGACCCCACTCCATGAGAGGCAGGCTAGCAGGGATTCCCTCCTCTCTCCCCCGCGCTTTCATTACCGCGGTGACCACGACAGCTCGACCCGAGGCTCCGGACCCCCACCCCCACCCTCCCCTCCACCCGCCCCGCCAGGCCTCCCTTAAACCGCGGAAACCACCCAGCCCGTGAGCGACAGCCCTGCCCACTGCCCCCAAGTCTGACCTCCCGGGATCCCGGACCTGCTGACCTGTCCTGGAGCCGCGGGAGTCAGAGGGCACATTCTTCGCCAACCCCACCCCTAGCCCCGCAAACACACCAGAGGGGCAGAGCGAGCCCGGCTGAGGACAGGAGCCGGAGAGCGCGGGCGGGGCAGTCCACCCGGCGATGGGCCGGGGCCCTGGGGGCCACCCGGAGACCGCCAGCCCAGCTTGGGGCGCCGGCAGAGGAAAGGAAAGAGCCCCTCCCCCTTCCAGCTCCGGGGCCCCGCCCGGCCTCTGGGCCCCGAGGCGCAGCAGTCCCGAGGGAAGGAGGGCGCGGGAGGAGACAGGAGGGAGGACACTTACTTAAAAGGCTACATAGTTGCACTCCCCGCTCCTCCCAGAGCTGCGCCGACCCCTCCCGGCCCCTCGGTTCAAACCTCAGGCCCACCACCCCAACGCGGCGGATCTGCTCCACCGCCCACCCCCGTTGGGCGGAGCCGCGCCTCAAGATCTCTGGTCAGCCCAATGAGAGGTCGTCTTTATTCAGAGTGACGCGTGCGCAGAGCAATCATTGAGTCCGCCCAGCCGGGGGTGGGGCTCAGGCGGCACACAGCACTTCCTACTCAGGCTGGACCGGCCCAGAGCCACCGACTGCGCGTGCCCGGAACGGGAGTGGGCGGGGCCGAGAGCAGATCTGATCCAAGGGGTGGGGTCCAAGCTCTGTTGCTGGAAAGCGGGCTGGACTAAGAAGGGGAGATTCTGGGAGCCGTCCCGCCCCGCAGATCGCCCTTTACTGCTCGTTTTGGGAGACGGAGGTGCCCAGTCCTACGAGGCATACCACTCCATCGCTAACAGGGTCTCAGAGCTGGCGGTGGCCATCCGCGCCCGACTGAGTCAGGGTACCTGGGTTCTAGCCCCTTCACTTGCATGGACGTGGCGTGATCTTAGCCGCCTTTTTTTTAATCGAGCCTCAGTTTCCCCTTCCGTAAAATAGAGGAGGATTGGATCTGACGAGCGCTAATATTCCAGACAGTAATGGGGTGCGGAGGGGGTGATGGGGACCTACACGTGACCTCCCGCGTGGGGCCCCGCCTATCCCTGGTACAGGGGATGGAAGCGCCCAGCGAGGACAGGAGGGGGTGGGCGGATCCTAAGAAATCCGACCCGGCCGCCCTTGGCAGCAGCTAAGGCGGAGGGCGCGGCTCCGCGGCCGGCTAGCCCTGGCGACTGCACCGGAGGAGGATGGCGACCGCAACCCGGGCTTCGCAGGTGGCTACCGTGGAGGCGAGGGCTGCGCAGAGATTCGGCGTGTGACTAGGAGCGCACCTGGGGAGGATGGACGAGGGGATGGGAAACAGCTAACGGGGCTCTCTCTCCGCGCCGAGTCCGCGGAAGCGCACGTCGTGGATCCTGAGCGGCTCCGTCGACAGCAGCGGCAGCGCCTAGCTCGTCTCAGGCCATGAGGAGTGCTCGGGCCGCCTGGCCAGGGGACGCCGTCGGGGCTGGCTGTGTCCTGCTGCGCTGAGGGCGTGAGGCTGAGAGGGGCGCAGGCGGCTGGGCTGCGCCGGAGAGCAGCGCCATGACGAAGGAGGAGTGCAAGGCACTACTGGACGCGCTCAATAAGGCGACTGCATGCTACCACCACCTGGTGCTGACCATCGGCGGCTCCGCGGACTCGCAGAACCTGCGAGAGGAGCTGCAGAAGACGCGCCAGAAGGCGCAAGAGCTGGCGGTGGCCATCCGCGCCCGACTGACAGCTCCGCTGCGCGACCGGGGCCTGGGCGCCGAGGAACGCGCCGAGTTCGAGCGCCTCTGGGTGGCCTTCTCCGGCTGCCTGGACCTGCTGGAAGCGGACATGCGGCGTGCGCTGACCTTGAGCACCGAGTTTCCGCTGCATGCGCCGCGGCGGCCGCTCGTGCGTACCGGGGTGGAAGGCGGCGCCGCGAGCGTAGCGGCGCGCGCCCTGAGCGCCCGCAGCCTGCGGCACGAGGCGGAGCGCGGCTTCGACGTGGAAGACCTTCACCAGCTGGAGCAGGAGATCCTTCAGGTGGGCGAGATGATCCAGGATATGGAGATGAAGGTCAACGTGCCCCGCTGGACGGTGCAGGCCCGGCAGGCGGCAGGCGCCGAGCTCCTGGCCAGCGCCAGCGCCGGCGTCTCCTCGTTGCGTGGTGTGGCCGTAGAAGAGCGCACGGGGCCCTGCGACCTGAGCAAGGCCCTGGCCGCCACCATCTTCAGCGCCGTGCTGCTGGCGGCTGTGGCCTTGGCCGTGTGTGTGGCGAAGCTGAGCTGACCCGTACGCGAACGACCTCCGCCGCCACTACTCGCTACCCGGGGACACCCCTCGGAGAACATCTGCAACCGCCAGGACTAGGAATGGGAGTGGGCTCTGGCATGTTTAAGGGGAGCGGTTCTAAAACCCTGCGTGTGTACGTGTATGTTTATACGCGCGTTTCAAGCACACATCTGCCTGGGCAGAACATGGCTTCCTCTTGATGGCCCAGGAGGAGTTAATTTTGCGCGGGCCACCGGGTCATTACCGCTAATGTATGCAGGAGCTTTATACCCTATTAATAGAAAACCGTTCGTAGTGACCCGAGATTCCTCCGAGTTAATAGGTTACCGCCTGTGCTGCAGGGGCGTGTTTACACTGAGTCTGAGCTTGGTGTCCCCACTCCTGCCGGTGAGTCCCATTCTCCAGGTGGGGCAGTTTGGAAAGAGGGTGAGGTGAAATGAAGTGTGTTTTGGCCTGTGTGTGTGTCTTGGTTTTGTTTCCTAGACAAGAAAACAAATTGCAATAAGAGGTAAGCAGTTTTTATTACCTTAATCCTTTGGGGCCTAAGCTTAGGATAGTGTGCAAATAGAAGTTCATGCAACGTGCTTTCTTTTAGCACATGATTACACACTTCTGCACACCCTTGCCTATTGAAAAGGGCTCTGCCCAGTCAGCCTGGAAGGGGTGCAAGCTTTAGGAAGGGCCACCGGCTATCTAAACAGGCACTTTCTCCTTGGTTGGGGCTTATTTTTGTTCCAGAACTAGACTAGAGTTTTTTATCCTCCTTTGGGGGAGGGCTGGGGAATCCTCTTTGGAGCCCTTAATCCTGTCTATCCCTTGGAATTTGCTTGCTGGCCAGTAGGAGAGCTGGCTTTGGAGGGAGCTGCACAGCTCCCTGACCTGGACACTGACCCCTGAGAGGGTCAAGTGGCATCACTGGGCACAGAGGTCTTGAGCCAATTAGCCCTGAGACTGGGTTAGAACCTAACAGCTTTAACTTCAAATTTAAGGAGATTAAAAAAAATAAAATCATTTGTTAGAAAAATCCTGTAGCCACATTGTGTACTGTCAAAGCTGTTTTTTTTAATAAAGGACATTTGGCCACGAATTCATACGGGTGCCAATGAGTCATACACAGTGTCTTTACTTATATACTTAGATTGCTAAACATACATCTCCAACTATTTTTAAAATCTGTCTTCTTAAGGCAGGAGATCATAGCATAAACTACTGGAACCACAGATGTAGATGACAGAAGTTAGGTGGCCCTAGCCTCTTTGTGGCAGTAAATAAGGAAATGTGGAAAACACCTTAGGTCCCAGGCTGGAATTTGCCTGAGCACTGCCACCAGCTCCCACCTGTGGATCAGAGAGAGCCTTGTTGGGGAAGTAAGGCTGAGAAAACAGATGCGTTTAACTCTGAAGGTAGTTTGGAATAAAACCCAGAGATTGGTTTGGCTGAAAAGTGACATGGATTTTTTTTTTTCTCTCTCATTTTCACCCCAGAAGTGAGAAAGGGGACTAGGAGGAGGGAATTGGCAATTTTTCACAAGGGCAGTTTGGAGGGTCAAGGGTCAGAAGCAAATAGCAGCAGTAGTGCTGTCTGGGCACCCAGTCCGACGGGCCACCCTCCCAGCCTTGATCACCCACTCTCACTCCCACTCCTCCTGAGCACACAGATTCCAGTACTGTAGATAGTGAAAGCAGAGGATCTGTTTTGTGTGTCTCTGTGATAATGGTTTTAAAAGAGCCACGAAGTCTTAAGCCGATTAAGAGTTCTATCACAATAACTAATAAAAGCAACTCCTTCTGCTTCATCCAGTCTGGGTGACTGAATTGGGTCATGTCAAATTCTTTTTACACCTGCCTTCCCAGGGTACCTTCAGAAATGACATAGAAAGTTTTCTAACTCCCCTCTTCCTCATCCCACATGCAACACAACACAGAAGCTCTGTCACCTTCCCCAAAGTCTCATTTCTTTCAGGCAAGAGGAGGCTGGGGGGACTTCCCTGGTGGCTCAGTGGATAAGAATCCACCTGCCATTGCAGGGGACACGGGTTCGATCCCTGGTCCAGGAAGATCCCATGTGCTGTGGAGCAACTAAGCCCGTGCACCACAACTAGTGAGCCTGTGCTCTAGACCACAACTACTGAGCCCGAGTGCTGCAGCTACTGAAGCCCTTGCACCTAGAGCCCATGCTCCGCAACAAGAGTGGCCACCACAATGAGAAGCCCACGCACCACAACGAAGACCCAATGCAGCCAAAAATAAATAAAATTAAATCTTTAAAAAAAAAAAAAAGAGGAGGCTGGGGCATATTGTGACCCAGTGTTGGAAAATATCCCTAAATATATTCTACTGTCTCTAAAACTGTGATTCTTTGTCCTTATCAACGAGTTTTTGTTCATGATTCATCAGAATCTATTAAAGAAACAACCCATCAGAAGTTGTGTAATCCATTGCTTCTCTGCCTTTTGGCTAAGATCAAGTGTGGAAGTTGTGTAATCCATAGAGATCAATTGGGACAAGCAAATTTTTTTGTTTTCACTCTTTCCACCCACTTGGCAGATCCTTGAGTATTTACTTACATGTGCAATCAGATGTGTACCTGATTCTGAGAATCCTCTGCTTACTGAAATTAGTGATAAAGTATTGCACACACACCAAAAAAGCTGAATTACAATAAACATATTTATCCTGTGGACATGTTAACCTAAACAACTCTTTGAAAATGTTAAGCATTTGTAATATTTGGCATTATTTGGAGTTATAACATTGCCTAACAGGACTTTTGCTGTATGATGTAAGCAAAATCACTTTCAGCTTGAGCAATATGCTGCTCAATAGCGGCAATATCTCCCTGCTCTCATTTCTATGTATAATTCAAGAGGTTGCTTTCTGGTAGAAGCCTGATTCAATTTAGATGTTGGATATCAAAGTCATTAATTTTCTAAAAATATTTGTTATGATCTTATACCATGATACAAGTGATTTAAAAAATTACAAATATTTAATATAGGGTATATATGATAATGGTCAGTGTTAGAGTCTACTTTCCTAAATTAAAGGTACAAGTTAAAGGATAGATCTTTACCTCAAAAGTTAAGTGCTATTATAAATCTCTTGTAAAGTTAATACCTGTAAGAGAAAACATGCCTGGCTTCTCTTTTGGGAAAAATAGCACAGCTTTATCTGATACTGAGAAGACAAGAACTTGGAACGCCAAGGCACTTATCACGGGAACTTTCAACTATTCCTATTAGAAAAAAACAGAAAACATGATAATGTTTGTAGAAGAAAAATATGCCTGGCAAATTCTTTTTTCTATTCTCTAAGAATGTATGCTTTTAAATGCCACAAGGGAAAATATTTTTGGTAAGTCAAATTAGAGCATAAACTTCACGATTTACCTAAGGGTTACAGTAAGCTACATAAGAGATGTGTGCTGTCCAATGACTAAAAAGCAGTCTGGGTTGAAGAGAGTTCTAGTTTGCATGAGGACCCTGATCATGTTCCATTTTCCTTTTCAATGTGCACATTGATACATTTTTAGCTACACAGTTACTTCTCAGAATGCAGTTCTCTGTTCTGTAATGAATGTTTGTGAAGGGTACAAGCCCCAAAGTGTGAGCCTGTAAGGCAGGCTAAGAAAGAAAAGTGCTGTAGGACTGGCCTCTGCCTTCCTTTGGGGAATGCCTCCTCCTGCAACGTGGGACCAGCTGTGATGGGCAGGGCTCTGCCTTTCTCTCCGAGTACCTCAGACAAGTCACTGACCTCCCTGTGCCTCACTTCCCTCATCTGTGAAATGGGCGGGGGATGGGGGTGGGGGCCGACTGATTAACTCAAAGTTCCCTTACAGGGCTTAAAACATTTAACAGAATGCAGTTCAGCAAAAAAGGGTTGTTTTGTTTGTCTGGGGTTTTGGTGGGGAGGGGGTTGTCATTGTTGGTTTTGATGTGTATGGAAACGGAATCTTAGTTTGTCTAAAATTGGTCTGTTGGTAAAATTCCATATGAATTTTAAAAATCAGAATGAACTGGGGCTTCCCTGGTGGCGCAGTGGTTGAGAATCTGCCTGCCATTGCAGGGGACACGGGTTCGAGCCCTGGTCTGGGAGGATCCCAGGTTCGAGCCCTGGTCTGGGAGGATCCCACATGCCGCGGAGCAGCTAGGCCCGTGAGCCACAATTACTGAGCCCGCGCGTCTGGAGCCTGTGCTCCGCAATAAGAGAGGCCGCAATAATGAGGGGCCCGCGCACCGCGATGAAGAGTGGCCCCCGCTTGCCGCAGCTAGAGAAAGCCCTCGCACAGAAACGAAGACCCAACACAGCCATAAATAAATAAAAATTGTATAACTTAAAAAAAGAAAAAAAAAATCAGAATGAACTAAGCTTACTGTGATTTTAGTTCACATCAGGATTAGTGTCTGGACTTAAAAGCAAATTTGTATAAATGCTACTTATTTATAGTGTTTAAATTAGATTAGGAATTTAAATTCAGACTCTAAGTCTGAGTCTAAGAAAGCCTAGTGTTTATTAAACAGTTTGTTTTACCCAGCAATCTAAACTGATTCTGGTAAATTACAGATGTGAAATCCCATCATTTGTCATGGAGTCTAAGAGAATCCTATTCTGTAACTGACTTGGTGCCCTCAGAAGTATAATTGCATTGGCTGCCTGATGTTGGGAAACTAGCACAGCATGGGCTGTTTTGTATGTGGCAACAGATCTTAGTTGGAATTAAATGCTCCGTGTCTACTGTTTGAATGACACGTCTAACTAAATGGCTATTAATAATTAAAAATTAAAGATAACGTGCAGCATTTATAAGTTAGTTGAAAAAGGCACCCCCAAATGATTCAGCTATCAACTCTTATGATTTTTTAAGATATTCTTAATCTTCTTCATGCACATTTTAATTGAAGTGAATATCCTGATCAACATATTTACCCTTCACATATTTCATTACATAAAGAGATGTTCAGAAAGACTCCAGGATTATAAATCTCCAAGTGCTTTTCTACAATACAATTATACTCATCTTTTAATGCAGGATGGAATCCAGGAAGAATAGTAGGTCTCCACATAAATGATCTTTGGCTGTGGTCAATGTAGATCAAAGTCATGTTCAAATACTGTTTCTTTGGCTCTTAGGAACTGACCGAAGGTGCAGGAACTGACCACATGCTGCAGCCCTCTGTCCATGAGCACAAGATGGATTTCTGGAAAAGCATTCCTCTCTTTCATTTACTTATTTTCATCTCATTACACAGAGGATTGTGGGTGTTTTCATTGCAGTTCTGTGAGATCTTGGGCATCCTGCTTCTTTGGTGTTTCAGTTTAGAATGTTATAACCTTAAGGCTTATATGAAAAATGTAAATAAGCCAAATGAGAACTCCTGTTGGCAAAACGATTTTCAAGAGTCCTTCTAACATGCTGTTGTCAGAAAGCAAATTTGAATGTCCTTTGTCTGTAGGTATGTGTTAGGCACATAGAGAAGATCTAAGAGGAAATATACAGAAATGAAAATGTATGTTAAGGTGGTGGAATTATGAATGGTATTTTTTCAATGTATTTTTATTTAATATTGTTACATTGTTTTTACAATAAAAGTTTGAATGCTCTTATCATCTAGAAAATATTAGTTATTAAAATGTAAATTTTAACAGTTAGGGTCTCATTTATAATGAGAAACAATTTCAGAACACACACCCCCTCCCCCACCCCGCCAGGCGCCACAGACAGGCAAAGCAAAACTTTTGGAATCTTACCTGCCGGGAATCAGAAGCACGTTTTGAAATGCATCATCAAGACAGAATAGCATCGAGGTTAGGAGCACTGACTATGGAATAGGGTACCCCTGAGTTCAGATCCATTCTTATTGAAGATTTTCATTAATCTCCCTGACCTCAATTTCCTTATCCTTACAATGGGAGTAATAATAGGGTATACTTCATAGGGATATTGAGATAAGACTTTTTTCAGGCACAGGGTTCAATAAATGTTGGCTGCCTAAAATGGGACGCTTGGGCAAAAGAAGCAATATATATGAAAAGATTAACTTTCTATAACTTAGGTAAAATCTGCTGGAAATCATTTTGAAGATTAAAACTAGATAAACTTGTCAATGAAAGAAGGTATTTAATAAAAAGGTCAAGGTTACAGAGGGAAATTCAGGTTGATCTAGAAGTTGGAATCTGTACATTTTTAAAGTCAAACTTATTGAGGTATAATTTAAATACAGTAACATTCACCCTTCTTAGGTGTGCAGTTTTGAGTTTTGGCAAATATGTACAACCATGTATCCACCGCTGCAATCAAGATACAGAATGTTTTCATCACCACCCAAAAGTTCTCGCATGTCCTTTGTAGGCAATCCTTTCCTCTCACCCCAGGATCTGGCAACCACTGATCTGATTTCTGTCCCTACAGTGTTGCCTTCTCCAGAATGTCACCTAAGTGGAATCTATGCATTTTTGAGAAAACATACTGTGAACCTTTTCTAAACCCTTTTCAAAAAACATTTTGAGAAATCATTTTTACATGATGATTCTTGGTGCACTGGATGTTGCTGGTCATTCATAGGTGAATTCCATTTAACTGCAGTGACATGCCTTCGTTTCTAGGCAGTTTGAACAAACTCTCCCGCTACTGTGGATTCTTCAAGCTGAAGTCATCTGTCCATGGCTAGCCCCCGCATTCTCTTCCTTTCTTTTTCCACTGAAAAACTTGATAAATAATGGATAACAGAAATGAATTTGGGCTCAATGAAGTAGAGATTGAAATAAAAGTCCACTTGGAGCTATGGGTAAGAAACAATATGACATGTTTGGAAAGTTTTTTTTTTTTTTTCTTTCAGGATCATGCATGTTCTGATAAATCAAATAAGAACATTTCTTATTGTAAAGATAGCTGGGGCAGACCAGACCAGTGGAACATAAGAACCAAGACTCAAGTGTCCTTCTCTGAAGTAAGCAACTGTTGTCATAAACAAAGTGACTCAACTCTTGTGATCAAGTGGCACATGGTAACTGCTAGCCCTAGTAGGGGATGGTTGTGTGCACTTACTGTCAGGCCTGGGGTAGCTGGCACTGTGCCCCTGGCAGAACAGGGCAGGGCAGGACACTCGGAGGACACGCCAATAGGTCTGGAGACAGATTCCAACCAACACTTGCTGCACATGTGACCTTAAATAAATCACAATCAACTGCCTTTCCATATCTCTTGCCCATTTTCTACACAATTGGAGGTTTTTTCTTCTCAGTCCTTTGTGATAAGCATTAGAGATAATTTTCTCAGTTTATTATATCTTGGACTTTCTTATGGTGTCTTTTGTCATAATAAAGTTATAAATATGCATGGTGTGTCAAATTGATCAATCTTTTCCCTTATGCTTCTAGATTTTGAGTCAAAGACTATAGAGGAATTTACCTATTTTCTCCTAATGCTTCGATAGTTTTTTATCCACTGTGGTAGCCAGCCTCCAAGATGACCACCAGTGGTCCCCACCACCTGGTGTTTTCATGTAGTCCCCTCTCACACAGAATAGAGCTGACCAGTGTAACAATAGGATATTGTGGAAATGATGGAATGTGACTCCTGAGGCTGAGTCAGGAAATGCATCATGACTTCTTCCTTCCTCTCTCTTGGAATCATTAACTACCATGTCTCAAAGACATCCAAGCAGCACTATGGAGAGGCCAATATGGTGAGGAACTGAGGCCTCTGGCCAACAGCCATATGAGTGAGCCATTGTAGAAATGGATCCCTCAGCCCCTAATCAAGCCCCAGCTGACATGCTCACCACAATCTCATGGGAAATACTGAGACAGAACAACCCAGCTAAGATGTTCTTGAAATCCTGATCCACAGACACTGTGAGATAATAAATGTTTATTGTTTGAAGCCACCGAGTTTTCAACCTCCCAAGCTAAAACTTTCTTTCTTTTCCCTTGCTCTGCATATTCAACCAATTACCACATTACCTCAAGTCTACCTCCTGAATACTCTCTAGTGAATCATTCCCTTCTTCCCACCTCATCCCCTCTTCACAGCCACTCTCCTAGTTTAGACACTCACCATTTCTTCCCCAGCACATTCCACGGGCCTCCAGAACAGCCCCATCCAATTGAGTCATCATGCTGTTGTCAGGGTGACCTTTGAAGATGTGAACTTAATCATGTCGCCACCTTTTATGGCTTCCCATGGCTTAAAGCACTGAAATCCCCTGGAGAAGTTGGGGGATTGTTAAAAACACAGGCTCCAGGGTGCCATCCTAGACTCCACAATAGCTTGTGAAGTGATTGTCTCAGAGCAGAGAGCCATGCAGTGGGAGAGCAGATAAGGCAGGGGTCCCTAATTGTGGATTATGTAGAGACTCAAGATGGATGAAATTTGGCAGACTCCACCCCCCTCCCCCAACCTGCCAGTACATGGGTGCTCCCTTGGCCTCTTGTGTGTTTTTCTAAACATGTGGTCTTGTGTCCTGTTTCTGGGATGCGGTCAATACACAGGGATCTGCATCTTTAGAAAATGATGCCAACAAAAATCAACCTAAATACTGCTGGTGTCATCTCTGGATTCTCCCCCAGGGAATAGCCCACATTAAAATGATAGTTTGAAAATGAGGCTCAACAGTAGTCTATATGCTCATCCGGACACATAACAAATGCGTGATCAACTATTATAGCCATTGTGGAGAAACCGTTGGTAACTAATAAGGAGCTATAAAAGAGAAGACTGCTTTAACAGGCTCTTTCTAAAGATGGAGCAGAGCGAAATTTCCATCTCTAGGCTTGCATTAAAATTCTCCCATGAAAGTGGAAATTATCCAATGACCTAAGATGCTTAAGGTGTTCCCAGGTGCCCTGACAATAAAAGGTGTCCAGATCACAAGATAAGGAGCTTGTCTGGGGATTCAAGGAGGACCTTTCACACTCAGACTGTGCAGTGTGAAATTTGTAATTTGGTATCTGGTTCATGCATCAGTTTCTCATTGCTGGGGTTCATGTGAGCCTGCAAAGCTCGGACACCTAGCCCTTGGACGCCCCCCTCATCCACCCCCACCCCGCCCCCCCGCCAAAGGAAACAAACCCTCTTTGTTTAATCGAGAAAGTCCTAGTTCTCAGGGTTTGGTCGGGGAGGTGTCACCAGGCCTAGGTTTGCATCGCACTTTTACCTCGACAGGTTATTGTGCGATCATAAGCATTCCTGCTCTTGGTCCAAGTGTCCTGAGTGAGGGTGTTGAGGCCCTCCTAGCAAGCGGCTGTGACAGCCCTTGCCCCGCGAGAGTGACCTGGCTGGGAACAAGGGCACTCGAGGCGGAGCTTCTCCGCGCTGGCACGTCCCCCTTACAGGCAGGCGCGGGTGAGGCCAAACAGCCCGGGTTCACCGATCGCCCAGCGCGCACCTTGCCGGGAGTTCGCCCAGCGAGACGCCGGCCTCCGTCCTCAAGCCCGGGGAAAACTCCAGCCGCACCAGAACCCTGAGCCCGGAAGCCGCGCGCCGCCACCCGCCATGAGCGGCCCCCTGCGGCCGGGCCCAAGCAGCTGGCGCCGGGCGGCCACCGTGGTGCTGGCTGCGGGCTGGACGCTCCCGGTCCCCGCCGCCCCGCCGCGGCCCCCGCCGCCCGCCGAGGGCTTCCGGCTGCTGCTGCTGCTGCGCTCCGCGCGCCAAGGCTTCTTGCCCGGGGCGCACGTCTTCCCGGGTGGGGTGCTGGACGCGGCAGACCGCTCGGCCGACTGGCTGCGCCTCTTCGCGCCGCACCACCGGCCGCCCCGCTTCGGCCTGGGCCCGGCGCCGCCCCGACGCACCACCTTCCCGGTGCTGCCCGAGGCCAGGCCCGGAGCCCCCGACGGGGACGAGGCGGCGCTGCCGGATGACGTTGCCTTCCGCATCTGCGCCATCCGCGAGGCTTTCGAGGAGGCGGGCGTGCTGCTGCTGCGGCCCAGGGGCCCCGGGCCCGCCGCGCCCGAGCCGGGTCGCGCCCTCGCGCCGCCGCCGGCCCTGGCCGACTGGCGCGCCCGCGTCCGCCGAGACCCTCAGCACTTCCTGCGCCTGTGCGCTCACCTAGACTGCACTCCCGACATCTGGGCGCTGCACGAGTGGAGCGCCTGGCTCACGCCTTTCACGCAGCGCCGTGGCCGCCGCTTCGAGACCACCTTCTTTCTGTGCTGCCTGTGCGAGCCGCCGCCGGTCTTCCCCGACTTGGTGGAGGTGGTGGACTGCCAGGTAGGGCGTCCTCCCGGCGCGGAGTGGGGACCCACGGGAGCTTGGGAATGAGGACCCCACCCGCGGCCGGCGGCCCAGGCCCACCCGGAACCTCCAGATAGGCTGGGCCCAGAGAAGCTAATTCGCTTGCTCAGGGACATACAGCCAGTACGCGACTGAGCGGGCATGGGACCCAGGTGGTCCGGCCCCCGGCCCAGCAGGCCAAAGCCATGACCTTGGTGAACTGCTTTCTACTTTCCCCGGCTTCACAGTCCCAGGGCCTCGACGATGTCTCCCCACGCGGTTTCTCCAGTGGGAGGCCAGCGGAGACGCTGGGAGCTCTGCTAGCGCTGATCAGGTGCCAGGCTCCTTCCTAAGCACTTGCCATGCATTAACTCATTTCAACCCCCAGCAGTTTAAGTGTTTCCTCATAGTTCAGTCTTTTAAAATTTATTTGAGGCTGTTTCATTTGAGACTTGTTTTATGGCCACGAATATGGTCTACCTTGGTGAATGATCCCTCTGCACCTAAAAAGAATGTGTATTCTGCTGTATTTGATGGAGTGTTTGTAGAACTGTCAGTTAGGTTAAGTTCTCTGATAGTGTCCTCAGGTCTTCCATATCATATACCTGTTCCATCAAGTACTGAGAGAGGAATGCTGAAATCTTCAAAGACTAATTGCGGATTTGTCTTTTTCTCTTTTCAGTTCCATTAGGTTTTGCTTCGTGTGTTCTGAAGCTCCCTTGTAAGGTGCTGCATAGGACTATTCAAGCTTGATGGATTGAGCCTTTGATTGTGATGAAATATCTTTCTTTATCCCTGGCAATGTTCCTTATTCTGAAATCTGAAGTTTACCGTCTGATACTAATATAGCCGCTTTCATTTGATTAGCAATAGCATAGTGTATCTTTTTCCATTCTTTACTTTTAATCTGTGTCTTTATATTTAAAGTATGTTTCTTGTAGGCAGCATATAGTCTTTTTTTTTTTTTTTTACTTGTTTATTACCTCTTTTTTTTTTTTCCACACACACACACTGTATTTTATTTTTACAAGAGATAAATAGACTGACACCAAGCATTGTACATGGATGACCACAACAAAAACAACAATGATTGCAATTACCAAACATGAAACACACTTATACTATGTCATAATATTGACATTCAGTCCAGTAATCCTCCACTGTAACAGCTCCTTTACTTTGCAGTGAAAATTGATTTGTATATTCTTTGCCTCTGAGTCCTTGTGGGATTTTTTTTTTTTTTAATTCAGACAGAAAGTCACAAAAATTATACTCATCCTCATCAGTTCACTCAGTCCCATGTAATTAATTTCTTTTTTTTCATCTTGATCTTTTGTTAGCACTTTTATGAGTTCATCAGTTTTTCATTAGAGTTCTGAAAATGCTTATTCATTCAGTTCAGCAGTACAGTCAGTTACCAGAAACCTGTACTTGTCAGAGTCTTTTCCATGAATTTCTTGAAGATGAAACCCTTTTATAGGAACATATTTGCAAAATCATCAGAGTACACCCAGAACTGTCTGTAAATGACAAAAGACTTAAAAATGACCATGGTTAAAGATTTGATGAAAGTTCATAATAATGCAGTTGACAAGAAAATTAGTTATTTCTGAGATATACATTTTAAAGTAATAACTAGGATTATTACTTATAACATTATACCAGAACATATAAGATTTTTAGACGTTTCCTGTAATGTCTGAAACATTTATATTAACATATTTCCATACATAATTCCATACAAATACAAATATAAGATTTTTAGAAATTTCATGTAATGTCTGAAACATTTATATTAACATATTTCCATACATATTTCCATACAAATACAAATATAAGATTTTTAGAAATTTCATGTAATGTCTGAAACATTTATATTAATATATTTCCATACAAATAACCCAATGAAAGTTTAGTATTAGTTGTTTTGTTTGTTTTTTTATACTGCAGGTTCTTATTAGGCATCAGTTTTATACACATCAGTGTATACATGTCAATCCCAATCGCCCAATTCAGCACACCACCATCCCCACCTCACCGCAGTTTGCCCCCCTTGGTGTCCATATGTCCATTCTCTACATCTGTGTCTCAACTTCTGCCCTGCAAACTGGCTCATCTGTACCATTTTTCTAGGTTCCACATACATGCATTAATATACGATATTTGTTTTTCTCTTTCTGACTTACTTCACTCTGTATGACAGTCTCTAGATCCATCCACTTCTCAACAAATGACTCAATTTCGTTCCTTTTTATGGCTGAGTAATATTCCATTGTATATATGTACCACAACTTCTTTATCCATTCGTCTGTTGATGGGCATTTAGGTTGCTTCCATGACCTGGCTATTGTAAATAGTGCTGCAATGAACATTCGGGTGCACGTGTCTTTTTGAATTACGGTTTTCTCTGGGTATATGCCCAGTAGTGGGATTGCTGGGTCATATGGTAATTCTATTTTTAGTTTTTTAAGGAACCTCCATATTGTTCTCCATAGTGGCTGTATCAATTTACATTCCCACCAACAGTGCAAGAGGGTTCCCTTTTCTCCACACCCTCTCCAGCATTTGTTGTTTGTAGATTTTCTGATGATGCCCATTCTAACAGGAGTGAGGTGATACCTCATTGTAGTTTTGATTTGCATTTCTCTAATAATTAGTGATGTTGAGCATCTTTTCATGTGCTTCGTGGCCGTCTGTATGTCTTCTTTGGAGAAATTTCTATTTAGGTCTTCTGCCCATTTTTGGATTGGGGTGTTTGTTTCTTTGATATTGAGCTGAATGAGCTGTTTATATATTTTGGAGATTAATCCTTTGTCCGTTGATTCATTTGCAAATATTTTCCCCCATTCTGAGGGTTGTCTTTTCGTCTTGTTTATGGTTTCCTTTGCTGTGCAAAAGCTTTGAAGTTTCATTAGGTCCCACTTGTTTATTTTTGTTTTTATTTCCATTACTCTAGGAGGTGGATCGAAAAAGATCTTGCTGTGATTTATGTCAAAGAGTGTTCTTCCTATGTTTTCCTCTAAGAGTTTTATAGTGGCCAGTCTTATATTTAGGTCTCTAATCCATTTTGAGTTTATTTTTGTGTATGGTGTTAGGGAGTATTCTAATTTCATTCTTTTACATGTGGCTGTCCAGTTTTCCCAGCACCACTTATTGAAGAGACTGTCTTTTCTCCATTGTATATCTTTGCCTCCTTTGTCATAGATTAGTTGACCATAGGTGCGTGGGTTAATCTCTGGGCTTTCTATCTTGTTCCATTGATCTATGTTTCTGTTTTTGTGCCAGTACCATATTGTCTTGATTACTGTAGCTTTGTAGTATAGTCTGAAGTCAGGGAGTCTGATTCCTCCAGCTCCATTTTTTTGCCTCAAGACTGCTTTGGCTATTCGGGGTCTTTTGTGTCTCCATACAAATTTTAAGATGATTTGTTCTAGCTCCGTAAAAAATGCCATTGGTAATTTGATAGGGATTGCATTGAATCTGTAGATTGCTTTGGGTAGTATACTCATTTTCACAATGTTGATTCTTCCAATCCAAGAACATGGTATATCTCTCCATCTGTTGGTATCATCTTTAATTTCTTTCATCAGTGTCTTATAGTTTTCTGCATACAGGTCTTTTGTCTCCCTAGGTAGGTTTATTCCTAGGTATTTTATTCTTTTTGTTGCAATGGTAAATGGGAGTGTTTCCATAATTTCTCTTTCAGATTTTTCATCATTAGTGTATAGGAATGCAAGAGATTTCTGTGCATTAATTTTGTAACCTGCAACTTTACCATATTCATTAATTAGCTCTAGCAGTTTTCTGGTGGCAGTTTTAGGATTCTCTATGTATAGTATCATGTCATCCGCAAACAGTGACAGTTTTACTTCTTCTTTTCCAATTTGTATTCCTTTAATTTCTTTTTCTTCTCTGATTGCCGTGGCTAGGACTTCCAGAACTATGTTGAATAATAGTGGTGAGAGTGGACATCCTTGTCTCGTTCCTGATCTTAGAGGAAATGCTTTCAGTTTTTCACCATTGAGAATGCTGTTTGCTGTGGGTTTGTCATATATGGCCTTTATTATGTTGAGGTAGGTTCCCTGTATGCCCACTTTCTGGAGAGTTTTTATCATAAATGGGTGTTGAATTTTGTCAAAAGCTTTTTCTGCATCTATTGAGATGATCATATGGTTTTTATTCTTCAATTTGTTAATATGGTGTATCACATTGATTGATTTGCGTATATTGAAGAATCCTTGCATCCCTGGGATAAATCCCACTTGATCGTGGTGTATGATCCTTTTAATGTGTTGTTGGATTCTGTTTGCTAGTATTTTGTTGAAGATTTTTGCATCTATATTCATCAGTGATATTGGTCTGTAATTTTCTTTTTTTGTAGTGTCTTTGTCTGGTTTTGGTATCAGGATGATGGTGGCCTCATAGAATGAGTTTGGGATTGTTCCTTCCTCTGCAATTTTTTGGAAGAGTTTGAGAAGGATGGGTGTTAGCTCTTCTCTAAATGTTTGATAGAATTCACCTGTGAAGCCATCTGGTCCTGGACTTTTGTTTGTTGGAAGATTTTTAATCACAGTTTCAATTTCATTACTTGTGATTGGTCTGTTGATATTTTCTGTTTCTTCCTGATTCAGTCTTGGAAGGTTATACCTTTCTAAGAATTTGTCCATTTCTTCCAGGTTGTCCATTTTATTGGCATAAAGTTGCTTGTAGTAGTCTCTTAGGATGTTTTGTATTTCTGCGGTGTCTGTTGTAACTTCTCCTTTTTCATTTCTGATTTTATTGATTTGAGTCCTCTCCCTCTTTTTCTTGATGAGTCTGGCTAATGGCTTATCAATTTTGTTTATCTTCTCAAAGAACCAACTTTTAGTTTTATTGATCTTTGCTATTGTTTTGTTTCTATTTCATTTATTTCTGCTCTGATCTTTATGATTTCTTTCCTTCTGCTAACTTTGGGTTTTGTTTGTTCTTCTTTCTCTAGTTTCTTTAGGTGTAAGGTTAGATTGTTTACTTGAGATTTTTCTTGTTTCTTTAGGTAGGCTTGTATAGCTATAAACTTCCCTCTTAGAACCGCTTTTGCTGCATCCCATAGGTTTTGGGTCGTCGTGTTTTCATTGTCATTTGTCTCTAGGTATTTTTTTATTTCCTGTTTGATTTCTTCAGTGATCTCTTGGTTATTTAGTAACGTATTGTTTAGCCTCCATGTGTTTGTCTTTTTTACGTTTTTTTCCCTGTAATTCATTTCTAACCTCATAGCGTTGTGGTCAGAAAAGATGCTTGATATGATTTCAATTTTCTTAAATTTACTGAGGCTTGATTTGTGACCCAAGATGTGATCTATCCTGGAGAATGTTCCGTGTGCACTTGAGAAGAACGTGTAATCTGCCGTTTTTGGATGGAATGTTCTATATATATCAATTAAATCTATCTGGTCTATTGTGTCATTTAAAGCTTCTGTTTCCTTATTTATTTTCATTTTGGATGATCTGTCCATTGGTGTAAGTGAGGTGTTAAAGGCCCCCAATATTATTGTGTTACTGTCGATTTCCTCTTTTATAGCTGTTAGCAGTTGCCTTATGTATTGAGGTGCTCCTATGTTGGGTGCATATATATTTATAATTGTTATATCTTCTTCTTGGATTGATCCCTGGATCATTATGTAGTGTCCTTCCTTGTCTCTTGTAACATTCTTTATTTTAAAGTCTATTTTATCTGATATGAGTATAGCTACTCCAGCTTTCTTTTGATTTCCATTTGCATGGAATATCTTTTTCCATCCCCTCACTTTCAGTCTGTATGTGTCCCTAGGTCTGAAGTGGGTCTCTTGTAGACAGCATATATATGGGTCTTGTTTTTGTATCCATTCAGCCAGTCTATGTCTTTTGGTTGGGGCATTTAATCCATTCACGTTTAAGGTAATTATCGATATGAATGTTCCTATGACCATTTTCTTAATTGTTTTGGGTTTGTTTTTGTAGGTCCTTTTCTTCTCTTGTGTTTCCCACTTAGAGAAGTTCCTTTAGCATTTGTTGTAGAGCTGGTTTGGTGGTGCTGAATTCTCTTAGCTTTTGCTTGTCTGTAAAGCTTTTGATTTCTCCATCAAATCTAAATGAGATCCTTGCTGGGTGGAGTAATCTTGGTTGTAGGTTCTTCCCTTTCATCACTTTAAGTATATCATGCCACTCCCTTCTGGCTTGCAGAGTTTCTGCTGAGAAATCAGCTGTTAACCTTATGGGAGTTCCCTTGTATGTTATTTGTCGTTTTTCCCTTGCTGCTTTCAGTAATTTTTCTTTGTCTTTAATTTTTGCCACTTTGATTACTATGTGTCTCGGCGTGTTTCTCCTTGGGTTTATTCTGTATGGGACTCTCTGCGCTTCCTGGACTTGGGTGGCTATTTCCTTTCCCATGTTAGGGAAGTTTTCGACTATAATCTCTTCAAATATTTTCTCTGGTCCTTTCTCTCTCTCTTCTCCTTCTGGGACCCCTATAATGCGAATGTTGTTGCGTTTAATGTTGTCCCAGAGGTCTCTTAGGCTGTCTTCATTTCTTTTTATTCTTTTTTCTTTAGTCTGTTCCGCAGCAGTGAATTCCACCATTCTGTCTTCCAGGTCACTTATCCGTTCTTCTGCCTCAGTTATTCTGCTATTGATTCCTTCTAGTGTAGTTTTCATTTCAGTTATTGTATTGGTCATCTCTGTTTGTTTGTTCTTTAATTCTTCTAGGTCTTTGTTAATCATTTCTTGCATCTTCTCAATCTTTGCCTCCATTCTTATTCCGAGGTCCTGGATCATCTTCACTATCATTATTCTGAATTCTTTTTCTGGAAGGTTGCCTATCTCCACTTCATTTAGTTGTTTTTCTGGGGTTTTTTCTTGTTCCTTCATCTGGTACATAGCCCTCTGCCTTTTCATCTTCTCTGTCTTTCTGTAACTGTGGTTTTTGGTCCACAGGCTGCAGGATTGTCCAGCATATAGTCTTACTTTTTTATCCAATATGACAGTTTCTGCCTTTCAACTGGAGTGTTTAGATCATTTGTATTCAGTGTTATTCTCAATAAGGTTAACTTCAAATCTACCATCTTGCTGTTAGTTTTTTAATCTGTCCCCTCTATTCTTTGCACTGTTTTTCTTCTTTTCCTGACTTCTTTTGGATTAATTGAGTATTTTTAGGACTCTGTTTTATCTCCATTATTGACTTATTAACTGTACGTCTTTGTGGTTGCTTTGGGGTTTGCAATATACATCTCTCATTTCACGTGTAGTATTAGAACCTTAAAATAATATACTTCCATTTCTCCCCTCCTGTCATTTATGCTTTTGTTGTCATACATTTGACTTTCATTTCTATTATAAACTCTATAATACACTCTGATTATTTTTGCTTTAAACAGTCAATCTGTTAAAGACTGTGAAAATGAGGGGGAAATGTCTTTTATGTTTACCTGCATATGTACCATTCTTAGCACTCTTCATTACTTTGTGTGGATTTAATGTACATCTGGTATCTTTCTGCCTAAAGAACTTCCTCTAATATGTCATTTATTTCAGATCTTCTAAATTTGTTTAGAATGAATGAATCTAAATTCATTCTAAACAATGAATATTCTAAATTTTGTTTGTCTGAAAATACTTTATTTTGCTTTTGGTTTTTGAGAGATATTTTGGCTGGGTATAGAATTCTATATAGGTTAACAGTTTGGGTTTTTTTTTTCTCTCTCTCAGTACTTAAAAATGTTGCTTCATTATTTTCTGGTTTGCATAATCTTCTGTTGAGAAGTCTGCTTTTTTTTTCCTTCCAGTTTTATTGAGATATAATTGACATACAGTACTGTGTAAGTTTAAGGTGACAGCATAATGATTTGACTTACATATCCCATGATATAATTACCACAGTAAGTTTAGTGAACATCCATCATCTCATGGAAAAGTTTGCTTTTAACTCTCTGTTCCACTGTACATAATGTGTGTTTGTGTTTTTGGTGTGTGTGGCTACTTTAAATATTTCCTCTTAATTATTGGTGTTCAGTAATTTGACTATGATGTGTGTGGTTTTCTTTTTGTTTTATTATTTAATTATTTGTTTCTTCAAATATTTTTCACCTCCCTCTGTTTTCTGGGACTCCATGTATGTTGGACTACTTGATAATGTTCCACAGGTCCCTGATGCCTTGTTCATTTTTTTTCCATCTTTTTTCCTCTCTGCTTTATTTTGAATAGATTTATTGATATGTTTTCAAATTTTCTCCCTTTTCTTTCTTTTTTTTTTTAAATAAATGTATTTATTTTATTTATTTTTTTTGTCTGTGTCAGGTCTTTGTTGCTGCGCGCAGGCTTTCTCTAGTTGTGGCGAGCGGGGGCTACTCTTCGTTGCGGTGTGTGGGCTTCTCATTGCAATGGTTCTCAACATGGGATGATTTACCCATCCCACCCTCAGGTGCATTTGGCAATGTCAGGAGACATTCTTGGTTGTCACAACTCAGGGAATTCTAGTGGCTTCTACTGGATAGAGCCCAAGGATGCTGCTGAATATCCTTCCACAAAGAATTATCTGGCTTAAAGTGTCAGTACTGCCTAAGTTCAGAAACTGAGGGGCAACAGTGGAATTTATAGCCAGCACCACCCCCCCACACCACCCTGTGAGTTTGAAGCCCAGGTTTTTTCGTTAGAGGAGCTTCCTTCGTTTTCTCATCTGTAAAATGAGAGTATGCAGGGTTATCCTAAGGATTGGAAATATTTTATGTAAAGTATTTTTGCTCAAAATACTTTTACTAGTAACTAGTAAAACTAGTGTTTTACTAGTGACAAGTAACCAATAAACAATAAGTTATTTAAGTTATTTTAGCCTATGGTCTAGACCAACCTGAACAGGTTGAATTAAGTGAGTTAATGCCTATTGTTTAACCCTTTATCTTCATTGTTACCACTGAACTCACATGGATACCTTAGAGATTGGGTGGTCCTTTGAGGCCAGAGCTTTGTTTTTCAAAATGTAGCCTTGGCCAACTTTAGAAGAATCTAGGGTGCTTATTAAACATAGATTGCTGGGCCTCACAGATTGAAGATTTAACAAGTTTCTCAGGTTTCTCATACAAGCTTGTAAACTTTGGGCCTGTAGTTATTCAAGGCAGTCAATCTCAACTCCCCGGTTTTGGGTGTGAGAATCAGTTTCCCCAGTGTAAGGAGATATTTAGTAAACCAGTTAAAGAAAGACCTGTTGGGGTTATTTCATATTAATTGAATCAGCTCTTTTTATCTAAATGTGTATGGAAGGAAGGCTTGGGAAAGTGGGCAGGTCACAGCAGTGAGGCCACTTAAGTGAAATGAGTAAGTGCTATCTGGTTGATACCGTGCAGTTATTACACTCCTGGGATGATAGACTGAGTCATGTCTCTTGACCTTCCTGAAAGCTTCTCTTGCTCCGGCCTCTTTACCTTCATTGTAACACATGGCACATATCACGCTACATTTTGTTTGCTGAAGGCCCTATTAGTGCCTGAGAGATCTTTGTCTCACCCACCACCACATCCTCAGTGCCTAGCCAAGGCGCCCATTTATGGGAGGAATGAATGGACACTAAATTCTCAATCTGCTGTCATGAGTTTATACTTCAGGGTCTTCCTTTAGGAGTGACCAGAACCACCTTGCCTTCCTAGCATCTCCTGCCTTTTATGCTGAACAACGCTCCCAGGTCAACCCTTTGTGATCTATCCTGGTTTATTTACTAGTTCTCAGGATCAATGTCCCAATAATCAACCTCTGAAGGGGATCAACCCAGCTTTCTTCACCAAATCTTTTCATGTTGTCTCAGAGGAATCTAGCAAGACACATTAATGAATTAATATTACATTTTCAATTAGCTCTTAGGTACTGATCTAAGGATCTCGAGTTGTGTTGTCTATAGGATAAACTTCAGGAAGCCTTACCTTTGTCTTCCGCAGTGGTCATCTCCGTCAGAGGCAACTGAAAGCTTCATATCAAAGGAAATTTGGCTTGCACCTCCACAGTTCTACGAAATAAGAAGACTAGAACACTTTGCCTCTCTCTCTGACTTGCACAAATTTTGTTTGGATCGTGAATTAGAAGGGGTGGAAAGATGGCTGCCGATCACATTATTAACTGCTGATGGAATAATCCAGCTTTTACCAGGTAAATCAGTGAGTTATCAATGTTTTCGTTAGTAATCACACTTAATGCTCTGGGCTGTATGGCAGTATTGTCTCACACAGAGACATGAATTAGTCTCTGTTTTACATACTACAGAGGTACTAATTAAATAAGATCAAGGTCTGTAAGATATTCATAGTATTTATTATAACCAGAAATTCTGGATACATTACTTTATATACAGTTATATAAATATATTTCCTAGACACTGACAAAGTTCTTTCTCATATATTAGCTCACTTTTTTACATTTTAATTTTAAATTATGCAAACGTAAATTGTACTTATTTGATTGAAAGAGAGTTTGTTGGCGGTCAATTGTTGTTGGGCAAGTACAGGATAGAGGTTTTGTAGCCACTTACAGTGGAGTTTTGTGACCTGTCTCACTTATGGCTGCTTATCTCACTTCTCAGAATTGTGAAAGTATTTGTTATTCATCCTACAGTGGGACAGCTTAGCAGTTTTGATGTGTAAATAATAATTTCTGTAATTTAACCTTAAAATGATTAGAGCACCCCACATTGAAACACCAAAAATATATGGATATCAAGGCCAACATTAACATTGAGTGGGATAAAGAGAGTCATGAATTAGTATAAAAAATTATAGTTCAGGATGAAAAAATACTAGTCATAAATATTTATGTACCCAAAGAAAATTCTTGGCTGGAAAATGGAGAACTGGGGAGGGTAGGGGGGTATTAAAAACACAAGAAATAAATTGAGATAAGCACAAAAAATTAGGATTTTTTAACAACTATCTCAGTTCCAAACACCTGAAATAGATAAAAATAAACACTGATTTATATATCACAAATATATTGGAATGTTTTATAAAATAACACTAAAATTAAAATATTATTTTTCAGGAGATGAGATGTACTTAGAAGATTCAAACTTTTTAGAAAATCTTATGTCCACTGAAAAAAAGAATGAAGAAATCATGAAAGAAGGCAAGAAATTTCACCGAGTAGTGATGTACAATCGCCATGATTATAACATCCACGTGACAGTTCAGTCAAAGTATAAACATGTTTATCCTAAGAACTATGTAGTGAGTAAGAGCCGTCTGTAGAGAATGGCTTCTTTGTAAGCTGGCCTCCTTGAAGTTGTCCTGATGAAAAATGAGGGTTGACTAGACGTGCCTGGAACTTAAGGAACTTTGTGCCTGTAAGTTCTAATACTGTCTTTCATATTTCAGGTGTATTACGGAGCTCTCATTTTATTCTTTAAACCTTACAGTATCACACAAGTATAAAGTATTAATGATCTTGTTACCAAAACGAGAAAAAAATTTTCACGAGGGTTTCCACTTCTGTATTGTTTTGTTATCAAAAGTTTAAATAAGATGTTCTACTGTATTGTCTTTTAACTGTATTAGCGCTCTGCCTGACGTGCTGGGAGATTGATCCATGAATTCCTTAGACTTTCTGTTGGAATTAATTTAAGGGTGTATGATTAGATACATGGTGAACAGTAGACTGAGATGACCTTCAAGTGACAGTGTCATTATTTTCCTATGACTTTAGGTTGATGATTAAGAGATAATTCTGTTTAAAACTAATGGCGTGAGTTATTAGGTTTACCAAATTGGAAATTAGTTCAGTGACTGTTGTAAAGAAATATGAAGCCATAACAAAAGCCATAATAATTTTTACCTTGGAGGGCTAGTTAACAGAATACAACGAGGTTAGAGGGATGTAGAACTATTCATCATTTAATGGTACTTACTAATGGTGTTTGTTTTCAGTGTTTTTAATATGGGTAATTTTTTCACCTCCTCTTAAGAGGAATAATGTTTATTAATTAAAGATGGGAAATGGTTTAGACGCCAGTTCATTTTAGATCTTTGACTATATTATGCATTGTACATTGAATTTCATTTTTCATGAAATGTTCTCGTTTTCCTACCTTTAAAATAGAGCTATTGATAATTAAAGTTTATGTGTATTATTTAATCCTGATTAGAGGAATACATCTAGATCAGTGGTTCTCAATCCAGGCACTTTTGCCCTTCAGGGGCATTTGGCAGTGTCTGGATAAATTTGGGTTGTCACAACTGAGAGTGTGATGCTTCTACCATCTAGTGGCGAGAAGCCAGGGTTACAGTTTAATATCCTGCAATGCACAGGACAGCCACCCACAGTGAAGAATTATCTGGCCAAGTTTGAGAACTCTGATCTAGAGGAAAATCTATTATCTTCGGTAAATGGTTCCAACATGAAAATTTTGAGAGCCACAGATAGAATTAGCATTCATTCTGGCTTCTGAATCTATAGACGTCCTCCTTACTCACTTTTGGCCTTGGGCATACTATTCTTTCATTCTCACAGAAAACAGAATGTTATGATTGGAAGAACACCATGATTTTGCTGATGAGAAAACTGAGAAACAGATTCACACAGTTAGTTAGTGCCACGGCCAAGAGTAGAACCTGATTCTTTTTCTAGCAAGTGGCATCTGTTGCCTGTCACTAAAAGCAGAGGTCTGAATATGTCTGCCCATCGCATCTTGGTATTACAGTCGCCAAGGAAACCACAACACAGCCAAGCATTGGATGAAACAATGCTTTCCTCACATAAAGAGGCAGAGCAAGATCAGCTTTTGAATGACCTCCGTAAGAATCCAAAACTGGGCTGGCATCAGGCTAATATGTTCTTGTCCTCACAGTTCTTTGTTAATATAAAACAAGAGTGCCCTATAACATGGGAAATATAATAAGGACTTGAATGTAAGGGGACTTCTTCTCTCCTGGGGGATGATTTGTGGGGGGAGCCCTCATATATGGGCATATGTAGGTCACATTCTTTAAAAAGGAAATTGCTTGCCTTCCACTTTCTCTTTTCTCTTCTCACTGGCTGGAAATGGTGGTAACTGGAGCAGCTACCTTGGACCCAGAGACAGAAGACATGTTAAAGCATAACTGCCTGCCACTTGGATTGCTCACCTCTTGCTTGTTATGTGAAAATGAAAGTACACTTATATTTTATATAAACCACTATATTTTAGGATCTCTTTGTTAAAACAGTTTAGCTTGTTCCCTAATCTATACTTTTCCCTCCTAAGCAGGTTCCCTCAGCATAGCCTTCCCTGTATCAGAAGGGAAGTTAAGTTACCAGTTACTGAAGGTAAAAATCTGAGTCGTTCATGATTCCTCCCTTTCCTTCATTCCTATATCAGGTGACTAGTAAGTCCTACTGATCTATTAAACACAATTATCTTGAAACTCCCATCTGCCCACCTCTGCACTGCTATCACCTTAGTCTAAACCATAGTTGTTTCTTAGCCAACTGTAACAGCTTCAGAGCCAGTCTCTTCATTTTCATTCTTCCCCCTCACAATGCATTCCTCCTGAAAAAGTGAACTTGACATTGAAACTTACGTCATGTCCTGTCAGTGCCCTCATTAAAGCCCTTCCATGGCTTTTCCTGACACTTAAACACTAAATTTGTGGTCTACAAGGTGCCACCTTTCTCTCTGATGTCATCATACACCCCTCTCCCTCTATAATCCCATCAGAAGGGTCTTCTTTCTCTTCCTTGACTGCTCAGAGTTCTTTCCCACCTCAGAACCTTTGCACATTCTGTTGCCTTGAGACAAACCTGGATCTCTGAACTGTTTTTGTTCTTGGGTCTCCTTGTTACTGTAGCTTCAGAAAAACAGACATTAAGAACAGAGGTTGGGCATCTAATATGTGGATTATTGGCATGTCTAAATGAAAATTCCAGAACAAATAAATAGAAGAAAAGCATTATTTAGAGAACAAAGTTTTCTTGAGCTGAAGGAAAATATTGATCTTCAGATAAAAAGGTCCTGCTATGGTCAAAGCAAAAATAAGAAAAATTGTTCAATACCTGGATGACATTTTGAATTTCAAAGACAGAGAATACATAGATTTTCAGGGAGAAAAAGAAAAGATTACTCACAAAGGCACAAAATCTTCTTAGTATGTATCACAAAGTAACGTGATAAACTGGACAGCATATATAATATTCTGAGGGGAAAAGGACGTGTGTGGTCAGTAATTTTATATCAACCATGTGTGAAAGCCACAGAAGTAGTCCTTGTTTATATATGGGCTCTGAAGATTCCAGAGCTCTGAAAAATTTGATTTGATAGAAATACTATAGATAATTGAAATTTTGATTATTGGAAATAAAAACTTTTGAAGTAGAAATGCATGGTAGAAGTCCTAATGGTGAGTGTGGAAATAAAATACAGGAAGTAAGTATGAATAGTTAAATATGGCTAAAAAGCACTGCAAATGTTAAAAATAATTCAAATTTTAATGTATTTTGTAAAAAAAAAAAGTAACTTTCTTATAAAAATAATTTGGTTCAATAATCCCAGATTATGTTATCATTAACAGGAAGTGGCTACGGGAGGAATAAAAAAAAAAATGAAAGGAGGGAATCAATAACTGCAGGTTTGTGATAATACCTGTTTAAGTGTTTTGAAATGCAAAAGTGGCTATTAGAATTTAAAACAGAATGGTCACTTTTCAAATCAGTCAAAAGCAAAGCACAACCCCTAATGCAGAAGATAGAAAATATGAAAAGGGCAACAAAACAAAAGCTTAGAATAAGACAGTTCAGGTAGGAATAAATATCAACCATGCTGATGCATGAAAATGGGTTAAAGTTATTGAATGATAAAGAATCTTAGATTAAATGTTTTTCAACCTAGTTATCTACAGGAACTTGAAAAAGAAGAATAAACCAAGCCCAAAGTTAGCAGAAGAAAGGAAATAATAATAGAAACTTGAGCAAAAATAAATGATATAGAGATAGGAAAACAATAGAAAAGGCTAACAAAACTAAGAGTTGATTCTATGACAAGATAAAATTGACAAACTATTAGCTAGACTAACCAAGAAAAAAAGAGGATGCAAATCAATAAAACTATAAATGAAAGAGGAGACATTACAACTGATACCACAGAAATAGAAAGGATCATAAGAAACTACAATGAACACAGTATGCCAACAAACTGTGCAACCTAGAAGACATGGGTAAATTCCTGGAAACATAGAACCTACCAAAACTGCATCAGTAAGAAATAGAAAATCCGAACAGGCCAATAATGAGTAAGGAGATTGAATCAGTAATTAAAAAAAAAAATAAAAACCTCCCCAAAAAGAAAAACCCAGGACCAGATGGCTTCACTGGTGAATTTTACCAAACATTTAAAGAAGAATTAATGCCAATCCTCAAACTTCCAAAATTTGAAGAGGAGGGAACACTCCCAAACTTACAAGGCCAGAATTACCCTGGTACCAAAGGACACTACAAGAAAAAAAACTACATGCCAATATCCCTGATGAATACAGATGCAAAAATTCTAAAGAAAATACTAGCAAACTGAATTCAGCAGCACATTAAAGGGATCATACACCATGATCAAGTGGGATTCATCCCTGGAATGCAAGGATGGTTCAATACGCAAATCAGTAAGTGTTCTACATCACATTAATAAAATGAAAGATAAAAATCACATGAGCAACTCAATAGATGTGGAAAAAGTATTTGACAAAATTCAACATCCATTCATGATTTTTAAAAAAACTCAACAAATTAGTTATAGAAGGAACTCAACATAATAAAAGCCATAGATGACAAGCCCACGGCCAACATTGTTCTCAGTGGTGAAGGGTTGGAAGCTTTTCCTCTAGTATCAGGAATAAGACAAGGGTGTCCACTCTCACCATTCCTATTCAACATAGTACTAGAAGAAATCAGGCAAGAAAAAGAAGTAAAAGGCATTCGAATTGGAAAGGAAGAAGTAAAGTTGTCTCTATTTGCAGAACACATGATTTTATATATTGAAAATCCTAAAAACTCCACTGAAAAACTGTTAGATCTAATCAACTAATTCAGTAAAGTTGCAGAGTACAAAATCAACATACAAAGATCAGTAGCATTTCTATACACTAACAACAAATTATCTGAAAAAGAAACAAAGAAAACAATCCCATTTACAATAGCATCAAAAACAATGAAATACTTAGGACTAAATTTAACTAAGGAGGTGAAAGATCTCTGTCCTGAAAACTGTAAACCATTGATGAAGAAAAGTGAAGACACAAACAATTGGAAAGATATCCCACATTCATGGACTGGAAGAATTAATATTGTTAAAATGTCCATACTACCCAAAGGCATCTATAGCTTCAATCGCTATCAAGATTCAAATGGCCTTTTTTTAAAAAACAGAAATAGAAAAAAAATTCTAAAATTTATATAGAACTACAAAAGATCCTGAATAGCCGAAGCAATCCTAAGAAAGAAGAACAAAGCTGGAGGCATCACACTTCCTGACTTCCTGACTTCAAACGATATTACACAGCTATCAGAACAGCATAGTACTGGCATGAGAACAGACACATAGACCAACAGAATAGAATCGAGAGTCCAGAGAATGAAACTAGACCCCTATCCTATACCACTCACAAAAATCACTCAGAATGGATTAAAGACTTAAATGTAAGACCTGAAACCACAAAAATAGAGGAAAAAGTTTGTTGACATGGGTCTTGTCAATAGTTTTTTGAATATGACACCTAAAGCACAAGCAACAAAATTAAAAATAAATAAGTGGGACTACATCAAACTAAAAAGCTCCTGCATAGCAAAATAAATGATCAACAAAGTGAAAGGGCAACCAAATGAATGGGAGAAAATATTTGCAAACCACACATCTGATAAGGGGGTTAATATCCAAAATATATAAGGAACTCATACGAGTTAATATCAAAAATGCAATCCAATTTAAAAATGGACAAAGGGCCTGAATAGGTACTTTTCCAAAGAAGGTATTCAGATGGCCAATAGGTACTTGATAAGGTGCTCAACATCACTAGTTATTAGGAAAATGCAAATCAAAACCACAATGAGATACCAGTAGCTCACACCTGTTGGAACGGTTATCATCAAAAAGATAAGAGATAAGTGTTGGCGAAGATGTGGAGAAAAGGGAACACCTGTGCATTGTTGGTGGGAATGTAAATTGGTACAGCCACTATGGAAAACAGTAAGGAGGTTCCTCAAAAAGTTAAAAATAGAACTATCATATGATACCCATTTCTGGGTATATATCTGAGAGAAATTCTGAAGAGATATCAGCACCCCAATGTTCTGTGAAGCACCATTTACAACAGCCAGGACATGGAAACAACCTAAGTTGTTTCCATCAACAGATGGAAGTGTCCATCAACAGATGAATGGATAAAGATATATGTATCTATCTATCTACCTATTTATCTCTATATATGTATGTGATGGAATACTATTCAGCCATAAAAAAAGGAAATCTTGGCATTTGAGACAACATGAATGGACCTTGAGGACCTTATGCTAAGTAAAATAAGTCAGACAGTGAAAGACAAATACTGTATTATCTTACTTATATGTGGAATCCAAAAAAAAAGCTCCTAGAAACAGAAATCAGATGTGTGGTTGCCAGAGGTGGGGGTAGGGTTTGGGGAATTGTGAATGTGGTCAGAAGTACAATCTTCCAGTTATTAGATAAATAAGGTCTAGGAATGTAACGTACAACATGATGAGAATAGTTAACAATACTGTATTATGTATTTGAAAGTTGCTAAAAGAGTAGATGGTAAAAGTTCTTATCACAAGGGGAAAAAATTTTGTAACTGATGGATGGATGGTGGTGATGGATATTAACTAAACTTACTGTGGTAATCATTTCACAATGTATACATATATCAAACCATTATGTTGTACACTTTAAACTTATACAATATTATATGTCAATTATATCTCAAAACTGGAAAAAATTAAATCTAATTATAAGTTGTTTAAAAACAATACTGCATGAGGGCTAAAAATAAAAAGAGGGGAACACAAGCAAGAAGAGCTTAGAGAGTACTAATCAGATGAGATGGAATTCATCATAGGAACCAATAAATAAAAGTTAATTTTAGTTTGATATATACAGTTAAAAATGAAGATATGAGAATCTTGCAGTGAGTAACACAATATTAAGCTATGGAAAAAATACATTAGAAACAAGGATAATCTGACAGATGTATACTATTAGTGGGAACCATGACAAATGCCTTCTCTGATGCACAGAACAAGTCCATAAAAGATAACTGAGGCGTCTGGGAAAAACCCTGGACAGGCATCAGGCTTCTGCTTTTGGGTTGAATGACATAACTGCAAAAGTTCATTCCCTCTCAACTGATGCAAAATAAATACAACTTTAAAAGTTCTTCTAGGGCTTCCCTCGTGGTGCAGTGGTTAAGAATCTGCCTGCCAATGCAGGGTACACGGGTTTGAGCCCTGGTCCGGGAAGATCCCACATGCCGTGGAGCAACTAAGCCTGTGCACCACACCTACTGAGCCTGTGCTCTAGAGCCCGTGAGCCACAACTACTGAGCCCACGTGCCACAACTAGTGAAGCCTGCGTGCCTAGAGCCCGTGCTCCGCAACAAGAGAAGCCACCGCAATGAGAAGCACGCCCACCACAACGAAGAGTAGACCCCACTCGCCGCAACTAGAGAAAGCCCGCGCGCAGCAACGAAGACCCAACGCAGCCAAAAATAAATTAAATAAATAAATTAAAAAAAAAATCAGCTAACAAAATGATGAAGCCAAACTTGTTTTTTATTCCTCTTTTGTAAAAAGGAGACTATTTTAAAACGGGGGAAGTATAGGCTGCCTTTGAGAATTGATGACTCCAGGGTAAGATCGTTTGAACTACATTTGGTGGGGGAGAGATCTGGGAGGGAGGGGAGCAAAGAGTGTCCTCCTGGTGCCCATTTTTCAGAATTATGTCAGTACTGGAAAACTTAGATCCGCTCCTACCGATACCTCTCACCCTATACCATGAGCACACCGACAGGAGAGACTGGTCTGAGCATGACGGCAGGTCCTGCTATCTCAGACTCCCCCTCTTGCCATTCCTAATGCTTTGTCTTCTCTCCTTTTCTCCCTTCTCTTGGGGGTGGGGAGCAAAAAAATGTAAGAACAGATCACTCTCCACTAAGCCCTTTGCAGAACGAGAATTTCACTCCTGTGATGGGAGAGACCTATCATCACGCCCATGGTGCCTGCAAGAGCCAGTCTGCTCACGACAGCTTTTGGTTGCTTGCTGTGCCGTCAGCTAGCCATGTTTCTGACTGACGGATATTAAACCTTCCTGCATTCCTGGAATAAGCCTTACAGCCTTCCTGGCCATGGCTTAAATTTTTTTTTTTAAATTTGTCCTGGGTTTTACTTGGTAGCATTTTATATGGGATTTCAGCACCTACATTAGTCTGTAGTTGTTTGTGTTATCTTGATCAGGTTTTGGTACCAGGATTTAACCATCTTATAAAAATGCACCTTATTAAAATCTTTTCATCTTCTTATGTTTCATCTTCTTATCTTTTCATTACTTTAAAAGTGCTTCCCACTAATTGGGGGAGTGGGGAGACAGGTACAGATATTGACCCCCTTCAGCCTCAAGAGGCCTGGGTGGCTGGAGCGCCATGCAGTGAGTTCCCATTTCAACAATCTTGACTCTTCATCTCAGTGTGATATATAAATATTTTCATTTTCTGTGAGGCATGCTGTGAAAAGTTTGGGAAACACCATATTGTAGCATGGTACCTAGTCAAAGGAAAAAAGTGTTAACCCCACACAAAGAACTGGGAGAGGGCTGGAACTTCCCTGGAGGTCCAGGGGTTAAGATTGTGTGCTACCACTGCAGGGGGCAAGGGTTCCATCCCTGGTGGAGGAACTAAGGTCCCGCATGCCCTGAAGTGCGGCCGAAAAGTAAAAAATAAAGAAAAACAAAAAACTGGGAGAGGGCTGTACTCTGCATCTTCTTTGGGGCTTGGGAACTGCCTCTGAGACCTCCTGTTTAAATCCGACCTGGTGATTTCCCTTTTTTTTTTTTTTGACAAGGTCTGGAGCTTTCAGGTGATCTGGGCCGGGTGACTGGGGGGGCGAGGCCTGGTTAGCCCCATTCAGTAACATGTGAACTTCATGTACTTTGCGTTGTGCTTTCCTCCAGACTAGCAGCACATTTTTCCTGCTTGGGGCTTTAAGCACATGTTTACCTGACCTCGTGAACTCAAACTTACATTTAAAACTGAAGGTTTCATGTGAGCGCTCGCGAGGACCCAGGGAGCGAGCCACGTGACGCCCCACGCAGCTCCGCCCCCCGTCCGCCCCCGAGCGCTGTGAGCAGGGCAGCGGCCAGCTGTGCTGGCGGTTGGCGCACCACGTGGTTTCTGGACTCCTCCAGGCGTGCGCTGGCTGGGGGCGGGCGCAGGGGGCGGGGCGGGAGCCCTAGCGCGCCCTCGCCGGCGTCGAGGTTGGAGGACGGCGCGTCGCCTGCGGTTCGCTGCGGTCCTGGGCCAGGGCTGCGGGGCCAGGGCTGGGCGCGCGGGCTCCGCGGCGCTGACCTGGGGAGGAGGCGCGCCTCCGCGGAGGCCGGCCCTGCAGGAGACTCCGTTTTCGCCCCAAAAAGTTCATCTCGAGGGAGTAGCGACAGGGAGACCAGGAGCTGGGCGCGGCCGCTACGCTGCGCGTTTTTCCGGGGCGAGTCTGCCGGGTGGCCTGCGAGGCTCGGGGAAGATGCTCCAGGTCCTGGTGCTGAAGGTGAGCGAGCGCGAAGCCCCTGAGCCCGGCCGTTCACCCGCTCCCCGTGCAGGGTCCGCCCCGGGTGGGGACCCGCGGGAAGGGGTGCCGGATGAGATCCCGGACGCTTAATTTCAGATAAACAACGGGAAATTTTCGTTCAAGGCTGCCC
This sequence comes from Balaenoptera acutorostrata, assembly GCF_949987535.1. Lineage (NCBI taxonomy): Eukaryota > Metazoa > Chordata > Mammalia > Artiodactyla > Balaenopteridae > Balaenoptera > Balaenoptera acutorostrata. The sequence goes on from NC_080082.1 coordinate 47,661,221, forward strand.
CATGCAGTATTTGGGATATACTTAGAGTAAAAAATCATTCGTTGTTTCTCCGAAATTCGGATTGAAGTAGGTGTCCTGTATCTAGAACCTCAGGGGGAGGGACGGACTCTGACTTCTTCTCCCGGTCCCGGTTCGGCGCTGGGTGAGGCCCCCCTCGCGCCCCCGGTCCGTTGACCTATTACTCTCCCCCGACGCGGGTCCTCTCCGGCCGGTCCCCACCTGCATTGGACAGGGGCGTGGGTGACCTGTATCTCTCCGAACACACGCCCGTCCCGGCTGCACTCGTGGGGACCCCTGCCCGCTCGCGCCCCAGGACTCTGGCGGCCACCCCCTCCCCACGCGGGCTCCTCGGGACTCGCGACCTTGGAGTCGGGGGCGCAGCGGGGGTTCGCCCCGGAGGGGGCCTGCAGAGTGACCCGAACTACAGCTTCTCCTTTGAGTGAGGTGCGTGCTCCTTAATGATGCCAGAGACCGGGAAAGCACATAGTGTGTTCACGGTGTGTACTTGCAGGAAGGAGTTTACAAACCAGAGCAAAGGGGTGGGTATTGGGAAAAGGAAATATAAAGAACTTTTTGGAAAAGATCATACTTCAGTGGGCAGAGGAGAGGCATGATGGCATTTAGGAAAAAAAAAAAAAATCAACCTTCCTGCTCCTGTTTTATGTAGTTTATACCAACAGATTCACAAGCGTTTGAAGCAGCTGATTCTTACAGAGGATTTGCTCTGAGACTTTTAGGGTTTTGAGATGTAACTGGCAAGCTCCTCTCCACCACCTTCCCTAAATAGTCTGATTTCTCCTTTAGAAAGACAGGGCTCTTCCAGGGGGTACAGATGCTGCCATGTGCAAATCCACTGGGGCAGAACTTTGGAAGGAGTTGCTGGACTCTCACTGCCTCTAACTTGGGAACCCCTTTTTTCTCAGTTGGACCCAAGAACCCTTTTCTCTACCCCCTCAGCTCTGGTCTGGCCCCACTGCCGGTTCTTACCCTGCTCACACTCAGAGCAAATTTTCTATCCAATATAGGAGTATTTCCTCAAGTGTGGTACCATTACCAGCTGTAGTTTTCCAGATTAATTTAGCTTTTACGTGGATAAATTTTTCCCCCCAAGTTTTTACCAACAGATGAATGGATAAGCAAAATGTAGTATATACATACAATGGAATATTATTCAGCCTTAAAAAGGATGGAAATTCTGATATATGCTACAACATGGATGAATGTTGAAGACATCATGTTAAGTGAAATAAACCAATTACAAAAGGACAAATACTGCACGATTCCACTTATATGAGGTTCCTAGAGCAGTCAAATTCATAAAGACAGAAAACAGAATGGTGGTTGCCAGGGGCTGGGGGTGGGGCATGGGGAGTTACTGTTTAATGGATATAGAGTTTTAGTTTTGCAAGATGAAAAAGGTTCTGGAGATGGATGGTGATCAAGGTAGCACAACAATATGAATGTAGTTAATGCTACTGAATATGGTTAAGATGGTAAATTTTATGTGTATTTTATCACGATTAAAAATAAATTAAAAAATTTTAACAGTTATGTATTTGTAATATATTTTAGAAATAAAAACATCATAACTAGCGTTACAGACCTGTTAGGATGCGGCTAAGGGAAAAAAAGGTGTTGATTAAAAATATATATAAAGGAAGCAGCCCAGGCAACATGCAGTTGTGTCAGAAGTGAGGAAGGCAGAATGCAGTGAGACCCAGAAGCACTGCGGGAGAAAAGGATGTCATGTCATCCTTGATCAGAAAGGTGAGCAGCACAGGGAAAGCCCCAAGGCCATTGGTCCTGCAGTCAAGCTTTGTTAGTGGAAAGGATCACTTACATTTGAAGACAGCTAGGTATGGACCCTTCAAAGGGACAGCTTGTGCCAGGAGGGGTGACAGAAGGAGCTAAACAAGGCTTGGAAATAGGGGTGAGATTCTGAAAGCTGCAGGCTGTGACCTCAATAATGTGGTAGAAGCAGCTGTTCTGCTAGCTGAGTGTATGACTTCAGTACCGTCAGTGAAATCCACAAACAGAATGTCAGGAGTGGTTTTCCTGCTGGAGCTGCTTACCAGGTTGCTGCTTTGTTCTGAGGAGACTGGATTGAGATTGAAGCAGTAGCTGCCCAGGGACCTCTCACAACAGTATGACCAAAAGTGGGCCCAAGTGCTATTTAGTCTGGAATTTTCATAACGTTTTAAAATTAACATCTTAATTTTTATAATTGATGTTGGAAAGTAAACTTGACTAAAATATCTGAAGTTATTATGCAAATACCATATACTAAGGGGAATTGAACATGAACTGATGATTAACAATGAGTCCAATTACTGATGTTATAAATTATACTTACACCCACTCATGTTACTGAATGTGGGAAAAGAGACACTCATTCCATAGTTACCCAGATAAATGAAAGTAAAGGGAAATAACATGTAGGAAACATGAGTTACTATTCCTGAGAAATAATAAAGAACACACTTTAATTCAGTTAAATCCTATTAATTTAATGATGTGAGATATTTAGTTCTCATGCCAGATAGTTGATTCTACTTTTACTTGAGTAAAAATAAAGTATTCAAGTTTGAATGATAGAGGTAAGGAGAAGAAAGTGGACCAAAATATTATACAGATATTACTTTTCTAATGGAAATAACGTAGACATGCAGGGAAAAAAGTGTGTAAGGCTGGTGACTGCAGTGGGGCAGCATTGCCTTATGGCATTGGCGGGAAGCAGCAGGCCCCAACTTTGGTGTAAGAGACGGGGTGGGAGGAATTGTGAGCCCATCCCTGCCTGGTAAAGCACATGGAAGAAATTGCAGCTTGAGCCACTTGTTCTTCTGGCGGGTAAAACTGAACCTGGCCTACATTTTTTAGGTTTTAGTAGCAGATTAAAAAAAAAAATTGAAACAATCTAGAAACTTCAAATTATCTATGATGCCTTAAAAATATTTTTAAACATCTTTCCCCATCTTAATATTTTGAAGATTTTCAAACTCGAAAACAAGTTACAAAAACAATATTGAGAATAACCATATACTCTCTACCTAGAGTCAACAATTGTTAACATCTTGTCATATTTGCATGTTTCTTGATAATATATGTATATAAAATTGTTGACTTCTTTTGCCGAACCATTTGAGAATTAGTTGTAAACTCTAAATACTTATGCGTGTGTTTCCTAAGAACAAAGACTTTCGCTTACATAACCACAATATAATTATCACACTTGAGAAATGTAACATTGATACACTAATATAAAATCCATACTCAAATTTCTCCAACTGTGCCAATAATGTATTCTGTAACTTGTTTTCTCTGATCCAGGATCCAATAAAAAATTATACATTGCATTTAATTGTCATGGCCTTTTATTCCCCTTGAATTTGGGTCAGTTCTCTGGCTTTTTTGTATCTTTGATGTCATTGAAATTTATGAAGAGTAAGGGCAGTTGCTTTGCAAAATACCCTTCAAGCTGGATTTATCTGTTTCCTCATGATTGTGTTCAGGTTAAACATTTTTAGTAAAATACTGCATAGGTGATGCCACGTCAGAAGACAAGAAGCTTTTAAAAAAAATCATTACTTTTGATGAAAAATAATGTAAAAATCCAACTTTTATTAGGAAATACTCTAGGCATACAAAAAAGTATAGAAAATATTATAAACACTTGGACATCTGTCACCTAGCTTTGCCAGATTTTAACATTTTGCCATATTTGCTACATATCTTTTTTAACCATAAACTATTTTGTTGTTTTTAATGTAGAGTTCTGTGATATTTTGAAAAATGCCTGGTCATGTAATCACCACCACAGTCAAAATACAGAGTAGTTCCATCACCCCCCAAAATTGCCTTGTGGTCCTTTGTAGTCATTTCTTTCCCCCACCTCTAGTCCTTGGCAACCACTGATTTGTCTTCTGTCCCTATGAGTTTTGCCTTTTTCCAAAATGTCATAAAAATGGGATTGTGCATATGGAATCATACAGTAGTATGTAGCCTTTGAGTGCGGCTGCTTTGACTTACTGTAATGCATTGGAGGCTCATCTATGTTGTGGCACTTGTTAGGAGTGAGTAGTATTCCATTGTATGGACATGTGGCAATTTGTTTATACAGTCACCAGTTGAAGGCCATTTGAGTTGTTTCCAGTTGAGGGAGATTATAAATAAAGCTGCTAGGAACTTTGCACACAGGTTTTTGTGTGAATACAAGTTTTTATTTCATGGGTAAATCAGTAGGATTACCTGTATGTTTAGTTTTATGAGAAACTTTTTCAAAGTAACTGTACCACTTTACATTTCCATCAGCAGTGCTCTACATCCTCACCAGCACTTGATATTGTCAGTTTTATACATTTTAGCCATTCTAGTAGGTGTTTACTGGTATCTCATTGTGGTTTTAATTTTAATTTCCCTAATGACAGATGTGTTAATCATGTTTCCAGGTGTTTGTTTGCCCATCCTTCCATCTTTTTTTGTGAAGTATCTGTTCAGATCTGCCCATTCTTCTAACTTGGTGGTTTGTTTTCTTATTATTGACTTTGTAGAGTTCTTTATATATATTGGATAAAGCTCTTTGTTGAATATGTGATTTGTAAATATTTTCTCCCCGTTGGTGGCTTATCTCTTCCTTCTCTAAACAATGTCTTTCAAAGAGCTGAAGTTTTAAATTTGGATTAAGTCCAGTTTATCAATTTTTGCTTATACGAATTATACTTTTGGTGTTTTATCTAAGAAATCTTTGCCTAACCACAGTCACAAAGATTCCCCCCATGTATTCCTCAAACATTTTTTTTTTTTTTTTAAAGGATTTTCTTATTTATTTATTTTTTTTGGCTGTGTTGGGTCTTCGGTTTCGTGCGAGGGCTTTCTCCAGTTGCGGCAAGCGGGGGCCACTCTTCATCGCGGTGCGGGGACCGCTCTTCATCGCGGTGCGCGGGCCTTTCTCTATCGCGGCCCCTCCCGTCACGGGGCACAGGCTCCAGACGCGCAGGCTCAGCAATTGTGGCTCACGGGCCCAGCTGCTCCGCGGCATGTGGGATCCTCCCAGACCAGGGCTCGAACCCGTGTCCCCTGCATTAGCAGGCAGATTCTCAACCACTGCGCCACCAGGGAAGCCCTCAAACATTTTTTATAGTCTTATATTTTACATTTAGATAAATGATCCATGTGAGTTAACTTTTTTATGGAAAAAATCCAAGGAATGGATCGAGGTTCATTTTTTTTGCATATATCTAATTGTTCCAGCATCGTTTGTTGAAAAAACTATCCTCCTTCCATTGAATTGCCTTTGTGCCTTTATTGAAAATCACTTGACTACACATGTGTGACTCTGTTTCTGTTGTGTTGATTTATGTATCTATGCTTTCTCCAGTACCACACAGTTCTGATTACTGCAGCTTTATATTAAGTCTTGAAATCAGATAGTGTGTCTTCCAACTATGTTGTTCTTTTTCAGAATTATACGGGCTATTCTAGTTCCTTTGCCCTTCCAATAATAATTTCATGAATAGTTTGTTGATTTCACAACTCCTGCTGGAATTGAGTCCTTTTTATAGACCATTTTGGGGAAAATCAAAATCTTAACATTCCATGAACATAGTATATTTGCATTACAGGCCTTCTTTGATTTATTTCACCAGTGTTTTGTACCTTTTAGCATGCAAATTGTTCATTTTTTTGTTAGATTTATTCCTAAGTAATTCCTGCTTTTTGGTGCTATTGCAAACGGTACTGTTTTTAAAATTTAAATTTCCAATTTTTATTGCTGGAATATAGACGTGCAGTTGAATTTATTTATTTATTTTTTAATTTTTAAAATTTTTTCACACACACACACTGTATTTTATTTTTACAGGAGATAAATAGACTGACACCAAGCATTGTACATGGATGACCACAACAAAAGCAACAATGATTGCAATTACCAAACATGAAACACACTCATACTATGTCATAATATTGACATTCAGTGCAGTAATCCTCCACTGTAACAGCTCCTTTACTTTGCAGTGAAAATTGATTTGTATATTCTTTGCCTCTGAGACCTTGTGGGATTTTTTTTTTTCTAATTCAGACAGAAAGTCACAAAAATTATACTCATCCTCATCAGTTCACTCAGTCCCATGTAATTATTTTTTTTTTCATCTTGATCTTTTTTTAGCACTTCTATGAGTTCATCAGTTTTTCATTAGAGTTCTGAAAATGCTTATTCATTCAGTTCAGCAGTACAGTCAGTTACCAGAAACCTGTACTTGTCAGAGTCTTTTCCATGAATTTCTTGAAGATGAAACCCTTTTATAGGAACATATTTGCAAAAGCATCAGAGTACACCCAGAACTGTCTGTAAATGACAAAAGACTTAAAAATGACCACGGTTAAAGATTTGATGAAAGTTCATAATAATGCAGTTGACAAGAAAATTAGTTATTTCTGAGATATACATTTTAAAGTAATAACTAGGATTATTACTTATAACATTATACCAGAACATATAAGATTTTTAGAAATTTCATGTAATGTCTGAAACATTTATATTAACATATTTCCATACATATTTCCATACAAATACAAATATAAGATTTTTAGACATTTCATGTAATGTCTGAAACATTTATATTAACATATTTCCATACAAATAACCCAATGAAAGTTTAGTATTAGTTGTTTTGTTTGTTTGTTTTTTTATACTGCATATTCTTATTAGGCATCAATTTTATACACATCAGTGTATACATGTCAATCCCAATCGCCCAATTCAGCACACCACCATCCCCACCCCACCGCAGTTTTCCCCCCTTGGTGTCCATACGTCCATTCTCTACATCTGTGTCTCAACTTCTGCCCTGCAAACCAGCTCATCTGTACCATTTTTCTAGGTTCCACATACATGTGTTAATATACGATATTTGTTTTTCTCTTTCTGACTTACTTCACTCTGTATGACAATCTCTAGATCCATCCACTTCTTAACAAATGACTCAATTTCGTTCCTTTTTATGGCTGAGTAATATTCCATTGTATATATGTACCACAACTTCTTCATCCATTCGTCTGTTGATGGGCATTTAGGTTGCTTCCATGACCTGGCTATTGTAAATAGTGCTGCAATGAACATTCGGGTGCATGTGTCTTTTTGAATTACGGTTTTCTCTGGGTATATGCCCAGTAGTGGGATTGCTGGGTCATATGGTAATTCTATTTTTAGTTTTTTAAGGAACCTCCATATTGTTCTCCACAGTGGCTGTATCAATTTACATTCCCACTAACAGTGCAAGAGGGTTCCCTTTTCTCCACACCCTCTCCAGCATTTGTTGTTTGTAGATTTTCTGATGATGCCCATTCTAACAGGAGTGAGGTGATACCTCATTGTAGTTTTGATTTGCATTTCTCTAATAATTAGTGATGTTGAGCATCTTTTCATGTGCTTCGTGGCCGTCTGTATGTCTTCTTTGGAGAAATGTCTATTTAGGTCTTCTGCCCATTTTTGGATTGGGGTGTTTGTTTCTTTGATATTGAGCTGAATGAGCTGTTTATATATTTTGGAGATTAATCCTTTGTCCGTTGATTCGTTTGCAAATATTTTCTCCCATTCTGAGGGTTGTCTTTTCGTCTTGTTTATGGTTTCCTTTGCTGTGCAAAAGCTTTGAAGTTTCATTAGGTCCCACTTGTTTATTTTTGTTTTTATTTCCATTACTCTAGGAGGTGGATCAAAAAAGATCTTGCTGTGATTTATGTCAAAGAGTGTTCTTCCTATGTTTTCCTCTAAGAGTTTTATAGTGTCGAGTCTTATATTTAGGTCTCTAATCCATTTTGAGTTTATTTTTGTGTATGGTGTTAGGGAGTATTCTAATTTCATTCTTTTACATGTAGCTGTCCAGTTTTCCCAGCACCACTTATTGAAGAGACTGTCTTTTCTCCATTGTATATCTTTGCTTCCTTTGTCATAGATTAGTTGACCATAGGTGCGTGGGTTAATCTCTGGGCTTTCTATCTTGTTCCATTGATCTATGTTTCTGTTTTTGTGCCAGTACCATATTGTCTTGATTACTGTAGCTTTGTAGTATAGTCTGAAGTCAGGGAGTCTGATTCCTCCAGCTCCATTTTTTTGCCTCAAGACTGCTTTGGCTATTCGGGGTCTTCTGTGTCTCCATACAAATTTTAAGATGATTTGTTCTAGCTCCGTAAAAGATGCCATTGGTAATTTGATAGGGATTGCATTGAATCTGTAGATTGCTTTGGGTAGTATACTCATTTTCACAATGTTGATTCTTCCAATCCAAGAACATGGTATATCTCTCCATCTGTTGCTATCATCTTTAATTTCTTTCATCAGTGTCTTATAGTTTTCTGCATACAGGTCTTTTGTCTCCCTAGGTAAGTTTATTCCTAGGTATTTTATTCTTTTTGTTGCAATGGTAAATGGGAGTGTTTCCATAATTTCTCTTTCAGATTTTTCATCATTAGTGTATAGGAATGCAAGAGATTTCTGTGCATTAATTTTGTATCCTGCAACTTTACTATATTCATTAATTAGCTCTAGCAGTTTTCTGGTGGCAGTTTTAGGATTCTCTATGTATAGTATCATGTCATCCGCAAACAGTGACAGTTTTACTTCTTCTTTTCCAATTTGTATTCCTTTTATTTCTTTTTCTTTTCTGATTGCCATGGCTAGGACTTCCAGAACTATGTTGAATCATAGTGGTGAGAGTGGACATCCTTGTCTCGTTCCTGATCTTAGAGGAAATGCTTTCAGTTTTTCACCATTGAGAATGATGTTTGCTGTGGGTTTGTCATATATGGCCTTTATTATGTTGAGGTAGGTTCCTTCTATGCCCACTTTCTGGAGAGTTTTTATCATAAATGGGTGTTGAATTTTGTCAAAAGCTTTTTCTGCATCTATTGAGATGATCATATGGTTTTTATTCTTCAATTTGTTAATATGGTGTGTCACATTGATTGATTTGCGTATATTGAAGAATCCTTGCATCCCTGGGATAAATCCCACTTGATCGTGGTGTATGATCCTTTTAATGTGTTGTTGGATTGTGTTTGCTAGTATTTTGTTGAGGATTTTTGCATCTATATTCATCAGTGATATTGGTCTGTAATTTTCTTTTTTTGTAGTGTCTTTGGTTTTGGTATCAGGGTGATGGTGGCCTCATAAAATGAGTTTGGGAGTGTTCCTTCCTCTGCAATTTTTTGGAAGAGTTTGAGAAGGATAGGTGTTAGCTCTTCTCTAAATGTTTGATAGAATTCACCTGTGAAGCCATCTGGTCCTGGACTTTTGTTTGTTGGAAGATTTTTAATCACAGTTTCAATTTCATTACTTGTGATTGGTCTGTTGATATTTTCTGTTTCTTCCTGGTTCAGTCTTGGAAGGTTATACCTTTCTAAAAATTTGTCCATTTCTTCCAGGTTGTCCATTTTATTGGCATAAAGTTGCTTGTAGTAGTCTCTTAGGATGCTTTGTATTTCTGCGGTGTCTGTTGTAACTTCTCCTTTTTCATTTCTGATTTTATTGATTTGAGTCCTCTCCCTCTTTTTCTTGATGAGTCTGGCTAATGGCTTATCAATTTTGTTTATCTTCTCAAAGAACCAACTTTTAGTTTTATTGATCTTTGCTATTGTTTTCTTTGTTTCTATTTCATTTATTTCTGCTCTGATCTTTATGATTTCTTTCCTTCTGCTAACTTTGGGTTTTGTTTGTTCTTCTTTCTCTAGTTTCTTTAGGTGTAAGGTTAGATTGTTTACTTGAGATTTTTCTTGTTTCTTTAGGTAGGCTTGTATAGCTATAAACTTCCCTCTTAGAACCGCTTTTGCTGCATCCCATAGGTTTTGGGTCGTCGTGTTTTCATTGTCATTTGTCTCTAGGTATTTTTTGATTTCCTCTTTGATTTCTTCAGTGATCTCTTGGTTATTTAGTAACATATTGTTTAGCCTCCATGTGTTTGTCTTTTTTACGTTTTTTTCCCTGTAATTCATTTCTAATCTCATAGCGTTGTGGTCAGAAAAGATGCTTGATATGATTTCAATTTTCTTAAATTTACTGAGGCTTGATTTGTGACCCAAGATGTGATCTATCCTGGAGAATGTTCCGTGCGCACTTGAGAAGAATGTGTAATCTGCTGTTTTTGGATGGAATGTCCTATATATATCAATTAAGTCCATCTGGTCTATTGTGTCATTTAAAGCTTCTGTTTCCTTATTTATTTTCATTTTGGATGATCTGTCCATTGGTGTAAGTGAGGTGTTAAAGTCCCCCACTATTATTGTGTTACTGTCGATTTCCTCTTTTAGAGCTGTTAGCAGTTGCCTTATGTATTGAGGTGCTCCTATGTTGGGTGCATATATATTTATAATTGTTATATCTTCTTCTTGGATTGATCCCTTGATCATTATGTAGTGTCCTTCCTTGTCTCTTGTAACATTCTTTATTTTAAAGTCTATTTTATCTGATATGAGTATAGCTACTCCAGCTTTCTTTTGATTTCCATTTGCATGGAATATCTTTTTCCATCCCCTCACTTTCAGTCTGTATGTGTCCCTAGGTCTGAAGTGGGTCTCTTGTAGACAGCATATATATGGGTCTTGTTTTTGTATCCATTCAGCAGTCTATGTCTTTTGGTTGGGGCATTTAATCCATTCACGTTTAAGGTAATTATCGATATGTATGTTCCTATGACCATTTTCTTAATTGTTTTGGGTTTGTTTTTGTAGGTCCTTTTCTTCTCTTGTGTTTCCCACTTAGAGAAGTTCCTTTAGCATTTGTTGTAGAGCTGGTTTGGTGGTGCTGAATTCTCTTAGCTTTTGCTTGTCTGTAAAGCTTTTGATTTCTCCATCAAATCTAAATGAGATCCTTGCCGGGTAGAGTAATCTTGGTTGTAGGTTCTTCCCTTTCATCACTTTAAGTATATCATGCCACTCCCTTCTGGCTTGTAGAGTTTCTGCTGAGAAATCAGCTGTTAACCTTATGGGAGTTCCCTTGTATGTTATTTGTCGTTTTTCCCTTGCTGCTTTCAATAATTTTTCTTTGTCTTTAATTTTTGCTACTTTGAATACTATGTGTCTCGGCGTGTTTCTCCTTGGGTTTATCCTGTATGGGACTCTCTGCGCTTCCTGGACTTGGGTGGCTATTTCCTTTCCCATGTTAGGGAAGTTTTCAACTATAATCTCTTCAAATATTTTCTCTGGTCCTTTCTCTCTCTCTTCTCCTTCTGGGACCCCTATAATGCGAATGTTGTTGCGTTTAATGTTGTCCCAGAGGTCTCTTAGGCTGTCTTCATTTCTTTTCATTCTTTTTTCTTTAGTCTGTTCCACGGCAGTGATTTCCACCATTCTGTCTTCCAGGTCACTTATCCGTTCTTCTGCCTCAGTTATTCTGCTATTGATTCCTTCTAGTGTAGTTTTCATTTCAGTTATTGTATTGGTCATCTCTGTTTGTTTGTTCTTTAATTCTTCTAGGTCTTTGTTAATCATTTCTTGCATCTTCTCAATCTTTGCCTCCATTCTTTTTTTTTTTTTTTTTTTAAATAATTTTATTTATTTATTTATTTATTTTATGGCTGTGTTGGGTCTTCGTTTCTGTGCGAGGGCTTTCTCTAGTTGCGGCGAGCGGGGGCCACTCTTCATCGCGGTGCGCAGGCCTCTCACTATCGCGGCCTCTCCTGCTGCGGAGCACAGGCTCCAGACGCGCAGGCTCAGCAGGTGTGGCTCACGGGCCTAGTCGCCCCGCGGCCCGTGGGATCTTCCCAGACCAGGGCTCGAACCCGTGTCCCCTGCATTGGCAGGCAGATTCTCAACCACTGCGCCACCAGGGAAGCCCCTTTGCCTCCATTCTTATTCCGAGGTCCTGGATCATCTTCACTATCATTATTCTGAATTCTTTTTCTGGAAGGTTGCCTATCTCCACTTCATTTAGTTGTTTTTCTGGGGTTTTTTCTTGTTCCTTCATCTGGTACATAGCCCTCTGCCTTTTCATCTTGTCTATCTTTCTGTAACTGTGGTTTTTGTTCCACAGGCTGCAGGATTGTAGTTTTTCTTGCTTCTGCTGTCTGCCCTCTGGTGGTTGAGGCTATCTAAGAGACTTGATGGGAGGCTCTGGTGGTGGGTAGAGCTGACTGTTGCTGTGGCGGTCAGAGCTCAGTAAAACTTTAATCCACTTGACTGTTGATGGGTGGGGCTGGGTTCCCTCCCTGTTGGTTGTTTTGCCTGAGGCAACCCAACCCTGGAGCCTACCTGGGCTCTTTGGTGGTGTTAATGGCAGACTCTGGGAGGGCTCATGCCAAGGAGCACTTCCCAGAACCTCCGCTGCCAGTGTCCTTGTCCCCATGGTGAAACAGAGCCACCCCCCGCCTCTGCAGGAGACCCCCCAACACCAGCAGGTAGGTCTGGTTCAGTCTCCCCCAGGGTCACTGCTCCTTCCCCTGGGTCCCGATGCGCACACTACTTTGTGTGTGCCCTCCAAGAGTGGGGTCTCTGTTTCCCCCAGTCCTGTCAAAGTCCTGCAATCAATTCCCACTAGGCTTCAAAGTCTGATTCTCTAGGAATTCCTCCTCCCGTTGCCGGACCCCCAGGTTGGGAAGCCTGACGTGGGGCTCAGAACCTTCACTCCAGTGGGTGGACTTCTGTGGTATAAGTGTTCGCAAGTCTGTGAGTCACCCACCCAGCAGTTATGGGATTTGATTTTACTCTGATTGCGCCCCTCCTACCGTCTCACTGTGGCTTCTCCTCTGTCCTTGGATGTGGGGTATCCTCCTTGGTGAAGTCCAGGGTCTTCCTGGCAATGATTGTCCAGCAACCAGTTGTGATTCTGGTGCTCTCGCAAGAGGGAGTGAGAGCACGTCCTTCTACTCCGCCATCTTGGTTAATCCTCCCCGTACCACTTATTGAAGAGACCTGAATTTATTATATGACCTTTTACCCTGGAATCTTGCTACAGTCACTTATTAGTTCTAGTATATTTTTGGTAGACTCCTTAGAATTTTCTGCATAGATATTCTTATTGTGAATAGAGACACTTTTCTTTCTTCTTTTCCCATTTTCCTGACAATCTTTTCTTATTGTACTGGCTAGGACCTCCAGCACAATGTTGAGTAGGAGTGGTAAGCACACCACTAATAAATTTTTTATTTTGTTTGTTTCACTTTTTGGTTCTAGAATTACCCTTTTCCAAAGGTTATTTTTTTTTTAATAGTTTCCATTTCTTACACGAAATTCTCCTTTTTAAAAAACAAACTCACTATAGCCATCTTATCCTTAAGTTTTTGAACATGGTATTTATAATAGCTGCTTTTAAGTCCTTGCCTGTTCACTTCAACATCCGGGCAGTCTTGGGTTCACTTTCTGTTGGCTGTTTTTTGCCTTGGCTGTGCACTGCATTCTCATTTCTTTGCCTGTCTAGTGTTGTTCATGCTACACTGGGGGTTGTGGTGATTGGGAACTACTGTGTGCTCTGTCAGCGCTTTGGGAGGCTTGGTTTATAGTTCTTTGGAGACCTCTTGATTTTGCCCTTGTTGACAGAGCACATTCTCTTTGTCCTGCAACATGGTCTTTACTCCTCAGGCCTGGCACTGCAGGGGTTCTCAGGGAGCCTGAGGTGTTTACTGAGCCTCCTTAACTCCTGCTCCAAACTCCGTTTTCCTGTGATGAGTGTCAAACAGAATCAAAGCCGGACATTGGTTAAAGCAGTGAAAACAGATTGTATTCAGTGACTGCTGATGTAAGGGAGGGAGCTGAGTTCCGTTCCAATTTGTGTGGAGGTGACCGGACGTTTTAAAGGGAGAGTGAGGAGGACGAGGGGAGGGGCTCCAGTGGAAAATGACAGAGGGTGGGTCAGTGTCACTGTGGTGGGGCAGCTGTGTCCGCTGCCTCTGGGGCCAGGCTTCTGAATTCCCGCAGAGACTGGGAGGCCGGGGCCCTGTCCTTCCAGATGGTTACATCCCAAAGGAATTGGTTATCAGGTCCTTGAGAAGGAATGCTCCAGAGTGGTAGGAGATACATACACATCCCAAAGGGATAGGTAGGCTCCACAACTGAGGCCCTTTTCAGTAAGTTCTGTGACAAGGGAAGGTCAAGGGCCTGTGTCAGGTGTTGGCTGGGACGAAAGTAGTTCTTTCTCAGGCAGGCATTGTAGAGGGGACATGGCCTTATGCTGTGAGTTTGGGTGGCCTCTTAGTGCAGAGGTTTGGGCAGTCACTCTGTGCCCAGAGTCCTGCAGTTCTCGTGGGCAGAAGCTGAAACTGTATTTCCATCAGCCTCCCGACTGTGGCTTCTCCCAGGACTCCCTGGAGTCTCACCGTGCAGTTCAGGCTCTGCCGAGGATTTGAGGGGTTTTGTGTGCAGACTTCAGGGCTCTCCCCTCTGTGGCTCAGCATTTCTCCCCTTCATGTACAGCTGCTCTGGCAGCCCCAGACTCCGTTCTCTGGTTTCTCAAGCCACAAACAGGGTGGCTTCTGCTTCAGTTGTGTTCTGCACCCCCAGGACTGGGGCTGTTTTCAGGGGAAAAGCTGTTTATGAACATGGGTCTCACCCAGCCATGTTGCCTCCCTTCAAGGATTGAATCTCCCACCTGCTTTTGGTCACTCTTCAGTGCCTTCAGGTTGTCATTTTCTTTTTTTCCAGGGTTTATCATTGTTACTTGCAGGTGGGTTAGTCCATATGAACCACTCTGCCATTACTGGAACCAGAATGGCCAGCTGTTCTTTTTTCCAACTATTTATTATAAAAATGTTCAAACATTCAGAAAAATAGAATGCTTATGTACTCCTGTCACCTGGTATCTGGGATCCAAAATCTTGGGATGTCATTGCTTTTAGGCCCTCTAAGTAGACAGGAAATACAGTACATTTGAAAAATCATGAGCTCTTACTGATATTTTCAATTCAAATTTAACTTTTCATTTTATATTTGTATTCTTTCTCTAATGATGAAAATCTTGGTTTCTAATAACACTAATAGATAATAAGATACATTCAGAGAAGTCTTTCATCCCTCTTCCTTCTACCCCATTCCTGGCTTCCTCTGAAGGTAATAATTTGTATGTTTTTGGTTTATCTGCCATTTCTTTATTTTAACATGAGCAGAATGTACATACATTCACATTTCCTTCTCTTTCTTATGAAAGACATAGAGTACAAAAAACGCTGTTCTGAACCTTGCTTTTGTATTTTGTTATGGATATTTTGAAAGTACAGATCAAGGACATTGATCTCTGTTTGCTTTTTCAGTCACAGCACATGATTCTAAATTACATATTATTGGTTACGTGTTTTAGAGTTTTATCTTTGCATCTTTTATCGTTTTTCCGAGTTTTATTGAAGTATAATTGACATATGACATTATATAAGTTTAAGGTATACAAGGTGATAGTTTGAGGGTCTTTTATCTTCTATCTGACCATTTAAGACAGAAGTACTTGTCAAGAATTTGTTAGAGCACTTAAATTTGAAACAGTTACTGTGATTCTAAGGTTTATTATTTTATGGTTCCACTTTTAAATCATGCATTGTTTTGTCTTTTAAAAATTTTACAGATCGAAGATCCAAGTTGCTTCTGGGTTATTATAAAAGGACGTAGTCCCGTTTTAGATAGTGAAGTTGACTATCAAAAACTAAATAGTGCCATGAATGACTTCTATAACAGCATGTGTCAAGATTTAGAAATGAAACCACTAATGTTGGAAGAAGAGCAGGTATGTATCTAAATGTGCTTTAAACAACATGTCTTGAAATACTACTCAAAATGTAGACTGTTTTAGCAACTCAGATGATAAAAACTTTTAGAGTATTTCAACTGCTTATGATCATTGCCTTGTGTTAGGTTCATTTGGTTGCATAAGAGTCGGGCTAGTCATGGAAAGTGACAGTTCTTGTATCAGGTTCACATGGGGCGAGAGGAGATGGAGTGTCATCTAAATTCAGGCATAGAGCCATCGTCCTGGGGCTGGGAACCAGAGGATCATTCTAGATCCGTCACAGGGACCTTAGCAGAGGGAGCATGGGGGTTTCCAGTCTAGGGCCAGTGCCTCCCTTTTGGTTGCTTGTGACTTTGACCAACTCGTGGTGTTTTATTTTCCTTACTCCACATTGTGGCCCCTCCTTCCTTTCCTGCACCCTCAGCTCTGTGCCCATTGTCTGCTTCTCTCTGCAGGTTAGTCATTTCTCAGAAGAATTTGAATTTTTATAACAGTGTGATAGGAAAAGATTTATAAACTATGAGAAAAATTAGAAATGATTTGAATTCCTCAGCCCACCCTAAATAATCATTAATAACATTATTTTGGGGGCTTCCCTGGTGGCGCAGTGGTTGAGAATCTGCCTGCCAATGCAGGGGACACGGGTTCGAGCCCTGGTCTGGGAAGATCCCACATGCCGCGGAGCAACCGGGCCCGTGAGCCATAATTACTGAGCCTGCGCGTCTGGAGCCTGCGCTCCGCAACAAGAGAGGCTGCGATAGTGAGAGGCCTGCGCACCGCGATGAAGAGTGGCCCCTGCTTGCCACAACTAGAGAAAGCCCTCGCACAGAAACGAAGACCCAACACAGCCATAAATAAATAAATAAAAATTTTTAAAAAAACCATTATTTTTTCCATGCCATTTACTTGTTTGTTAGTTTGTTTTTTTAATTTATTTATTTTATTTTTGGCTGCGTTGGGTCTTTGTTGCTGCACACGGGCTTTCTCTAGTTGTGGTGAGTGGGGGCTACTCTTCGTTGCAGAGCACGGGCTTTAGGCGTACGGGCTTCAGTAGTTGTGGCACGTGAGCTCAGTAGTTATGGCTCGCAAGCTCTAGAGTGCAGGCTCAGTAGTTGTGGCGCACAGGCTTAGTTGCTCCGCGGCATGTGGGATCTTCCCGGACCAGGGATCGAACCCATGTCCCCTGCATTGGCAGGTGGATTCTTAACCACTGCGCCACCAGGGAAGTCTACCGTTTACTTGTTGAAGAAACGAAACCAGGTAAGTTGTCCTTTTAAAATATTCCACGTTCTGTATAGCCTGGTTGCTTCCTTGTGGTGGTGGTGAACTTTTCCCTTCATCCCCTATATTTCCTGCAGACTGATAAATATAAAGCTTTGATTACATTTATAGTCACTTTTTTTCCCCAAGAATGACTGGTGCTGTGAGGTTCCTCTTGTATTGAATTGGGAGAGAATCTCACTTTTGGTGATGCTGAGGTTGACCGCTGCATTCAGATGGCGGCAGCCTAAGTGCCGCCTGTGGTTCCCGTCAGCTAGTAATGCTGTCCAGTGACCACCACCGCCCAAATCAGCTCTTTCATTTATGCTTGCAAAATGGTCATTTTCACATTGCTTCTGCATTCATGAGCTGGAATTCTTCCATAGAGAACTTTCCCTCATCTGTTAGAACTGTTTGGCTTCCTGAAGTAATACTGGAAAGGTGGAAAAATTGCTTGATTCTTTCCCATATTAATTTTCCTGTGCCTAGTTATCTACATTTACATCTAGAGGTTTGTTTTGTTTTTCTCTCCTTGTTATTTTTAAGTACTGTATTGAACTCATGGCTTTTAATGTATTCATCAGCTGTAATCATTTTTCTTGATGCTTAAATTATCTCTTTATTGGCTAGAGGAAGCTCTAGTATACCACCTTTTCAAAGTTAACTGACTGTGTGAATTATTAGCTACAGGTTTCTTTGACTTAAGCATGAAACAGAAATACCCTCCATCCTTTGGCACAATTTCTCTTGAATTATTTGAGTCCTGAATTATGTGAGGCTCTCAAGAACACATCCCTTGCAGAATAGCTGCCCTGTGTTTTCCAACTTCAGTTCCCAAGGGCAGGGATCTCCACTGTCCCACTTTTTCCCTGTTGGGCACAGCTCTCCCCGCTGAGCCACTTTATAAGCCTGTGGTCAGCATATGGTTTGCCTGTCTGTGGCCTGGCAGTCCCATGGGACAGTCAGGATGCCAAGCACTGTCACTCTAGCAGGGCAGTTTCCCTAAAAGGGGGCTGCAGGTATTTATGCAGTCATTCACTGAGTAGTTTTTGAAGACATAGTACCTGCCAAGCACTGTTCTAGGTGCTGGGAATATGGCAGTAAACAAAAAGACAAAAATCCCCTTCATCATGGCACTGACGTCCAGTTGTGGCTGATAGCAAACAAATGTTAGAGGGTGGTAAACAGGCGTGGGAAGCAGAACCGGGAAGATGAGCCTGGGGTTGTGATTTCGTGTTGTCCTGGCACATGACTGACAATTATTTGTAAGTTTTGTTTTCTGATTTAAGAAGGTAAGGCAATGCATTTTCCTTATTTCACTTCCTAAAAATTCTCCTTAGTTAAGAAGTCAAAGTGATTGTAGTAAGAAAACCAATGAAATAGAATTCAGGTGCCCTGAGTTCTTGTTTTCCCAATAAGCAGTGTTTAGCTTGGGGTGATCCAGCCTCCTTGCATCTTTAAGGTAAAAGGTATGAGATGATGTTGAGAGTACCTTTTAGTTCTCTCATTATTGACTAGAGATTTTTAATTTAATTTTTAAAATTTTTATTGTAGTATGGTTGATTTACGTTATGTTAGTTGCAGGTGTACAACAAAGTGAATCTGTTATACATACATCCACTCTTTTTTAGATTCTTTTCCCATATAGGCCATTATAGAGTATTGAGTAGAGTTCTCTGTGCTATACAGTAGGTCCTTATTAGTTATCTATTTTATATATAGCAGTGGGTATATGTTAATCCCAGTCTTCCAACTTAGCCCTCCACCGCCCCCCCCACTTACTCCCTGGTAACCATAAGTTTATTTTCTACATCTATAACTCTATTTCTGTTTTGTAGGTAAGTACATTGGTACTCTTTTTTTGGATTCCACATAAAAGCAATATCATATGATATTTGTCTTTCTCTGTCTGATTTACTTCACTCAGTATGACAATCTCTAGGTCCATCCATGTTGCTGCAAATGGCATTATTTCATTCTTTTTTACAGCTGAGTAATATTACATTGTGTATGTATACCACATCATCTTTATCCATTCCTCTGTCAGTGGACATTTAGGTTGCTTCCACGTCCTGGCTCAATATTGAGCTCAATAAAATAGTGCTGCAATGAACATTGGGGTGCATGTGTCTTTTCGAATTATGGTTTTCTCCGGATATATGCCCAGGGATTGCTGGATCATATGGTAGTTCTATTTTTAGTTTTTTAAGGAACCTCCATACTGTTCTCCATAGTGGCCATACCAGTTTACCTTCCCACCAACAGTGTAGGAGGGTTCCCTTTTCTCCACACCCCCTCCAGCGTTTATTGTTTGTAGATTTTTTGATGATGGCCATTCTTTTTTTTTTTTTTAATTTTATTTATTTATTTATGGCTGTGTTGGGTCTTCGTTTCTGTGCGAGGGCTTTCTCCAGTTGCGGCAAGCGGGGGCCACTCTTCATCGCGGTGCATGGGCCTCTCACTATCATGGCCTCTCTTGTTGCGGAGCACAGGCTCCAGATGCGCAGGCTCAGTAGTTGTGGCTCATGGGCTTAGTTGCTCCGCGGCACGTGGGATCTTCCCAGACCAGGGCTCGAACCCGTGTCCCCTGCATTGGCAGGCAGATTCTCAACCACTGCGCCACCAGGGAAGCCCGATGATGGCCATTCTTACCGGTGTGAGGTGATACTTCATTGCAGTTTTGATTTGCATTTCTCTAATAATTAGTGATGTTGAGCATCTTTTCATGTGCTTTTTAACTGTCTATATGTCTTCTTTGGAGAGATGTCTATTTAGGTCTTCTAACCCACTTTTTATTGGGTTGGGTTTTTTTTTTGATATTGAGCTGCATGAGCTGTTTTGTATATTTTGGAGATTAATCCTTTGTCAGTTGCTTCATTTGCAGATATTGGGTTGGCCAAAAGGTTCATTCATTGTTTTCCTAAGATGGCTCTAATAGTGCTTAGTTGTCTTTAACTTCATTCAAAACAATTTTGTTAGATTGTATTGTGACATATCAGCATGCATTTAAAAAAAATAATCAAAATTGGTGAATTTTTGTGTAGCCATTTTAATATTGAAGATGGAAGGAAAAAAGCAACATTTTCAGCATATTATGCTTTATTATTTCAAGAAAGGTGAAAATGCAGCTGAAACGCCAAAAAAAGATTTTGTGCAGTTCATGGAGAAGGTGCTGTGACTGAACGTGTCAAAAATGGTTTGCGAAGTTTCGTGCTGGAGATTTCTCACTGGACGATGCTCCATGGTCGGGTAGACCAGTTGAAGTTGATAGTGATCAAATCGAGACAGTGATTGAGAACAATCAACGTCATACCACGTGGGAGATAGCTGACATACTCAAAATATCCAACTCAAGCATTGGAAATCATTTGCACCAGCTTGGTTACGTTAATCGCTTTGATGTTTGGGTTCCACGTAAGTTAAGCAAAAAAAAAACCTTCTTGACTGTATTTCCGTATCCATTCTCTACTGAAACGTATTGAAAATGTTCCATTTTTTAAACAAATTGTGATAGGCGATGAAAAGTGGATACTGCATAATTGGAATGGAAGAGATCGTGGGGCAAGGGAGATGAATCACCATGAACCACACCAAAGGCTGGTCTTCATCCAAAGAAGGTGATGTTGTGTATGTGGTGGGATTGGAAGGGAGTCCTCTATTATGAGCTCCTGCCGGAAAACCAAACAATTAATTCCAACAAGTACTGCTCCCAATTAGACCAACTGAAAGCAGCACTCGACAAAAAGCATCCAGAATTAGTCAACAGAAAACTCATAATCTTCCATCAGGATGACGCAAAGACTGCATGTTTCTTTCATGACCAGGCAAAAACTATTACAGCTTGGCTGGGAAGTTCTCATTCATCCGCCGTATGCACCAGACACTGCACCTCCAGATTTCCATTTATTTAGGTCTTTACAAAATTCTCTTAATGGAAAAATGTTCAATTCCCTGGACGACTGTAAAAGGCACCTGGAACAGTTCTTTGCTCAAAAAGATAAAAAGTTTTGGGAAGATGGAATTATGAAGTTACCTGAAAAATCACGAAAGGTAGTGGAACCAAAGGGTGAATACGTTGTTCAACAAAGTTCTTGGAGAAAATGAAAAATGTGTCTCTTATTTTTACTTAAAAACTGAAGGAACTTCTTGGCCAACCCAATATTTTTCTCCCATTCTGAGGGTTGTCTTTTTGTTTTGTTTATGGTTTCCTCTGCTGTGCAAAAGCTTTTAAGTTTAATTAGGTCTCATTTGTTTATTTTTGTTTTTATTTTCATTACTATAGGGGGTGCTTTGAAAAAGACCTTGCTGTTATTTATGTCAAGAGTGTTCTGCCTATGTT
Source organism: Balaenoptera acutorostrata (assembly GCF_949987535.1). Classification (NCBI taxonomy): domain Eukaryota; kingdom Metazoa; phylum Chordata; class Mammalia; order Artiodactyla; family Balaenopteridae; genus Balaenoptera; species Balaenoptera acutorostrata. The sequence continues at coordinate 47,682,514 of NC_080082.1, forward strand.
TTCCTCTAAGAGTTTTATAGTATCTGGCTTTACATTTAGGTCTTTAATCCATTTTGAGTTTATTTTTGTGAATGGTGTTAGGGAGTGTTCTAATTTCACTCTTTTACATGTAGCTGTCCAGTTTTCCCAACACCACTTATTGAAAAGACTATCTTTTCTCCATTGTATAGTCTTGCCTCCTTTGTCAACGATCAGGTGACCATAGGTGTGTGGGTTTGTCTCTGGACTTTCTATCCTGTTCCATTGATATATATTTCTGTGTTTGTGCCAGTACCATACTGTTTTGATTACTGTGGCTTTGTAGTATAGTCTGAAGTCAGGGAGCCTGATTCTTCCATCTCCATTTTTCTTTCTCAAAATTGCTTTGGCTATTCATGGTCTTTTGTGTTTCCATACAAATTGTAAGTTTTTTTGTTCTAATTCTGTGAAAAATGTCATTGGCAATTTGATAGGGATTGCATTGAATCTGTAGATTGCTTTGGGCAGTATAGTCATTTTCACAATATTGATTCTTCCAATCCAAGAACGTGGTATATCTCTCCATCTGTTTGTGTCATTTTTGATTTCTTTCATTAGTATCTTACAATTTTCTGAGTATGACTAGAGGTTTTAACACTGAAGTTTTCTTTTTATTTTGTAGGTTTGTGTGGTTTATTGTGAGGAACTGAAGTGCTGGTGCAGGGCTGTAATTAAGTCAATAGTGTCTTCAGCAGACCATTACCTCACAGAGTGTTTCCTTGTGGATTTTGCCAAGTACATTCCAGTGAAATCCAAAAAGTATGTATGTATTATTTATTTTGCGTTATGCTCTTTAGGGGACAAATGTCAGTTTTCAAGGAGAATGTCAGTTTTCAAAGTAAGGGGCGAGAGCTTCAAGAAGGGAAGACTTGCAGGTTCCGGTTTTACAAGCAGTGAATGTAAGAGCAGGTGCTCAGGATGAGGACTCAGCAGGCGGCTCCGGCCCTCCTTCTGCCTTCCTTCCTAGAAAGTGCAGGTGCTCTCTGTCAGCTGTTCTCCTGGCCTGGCGTGGCATGTCCCCTGAGTTTGCTCAGGTGATGGAATGGGTCCTTCGGGTTGCCTGGCTACCAGGAGGCAGAGAGAAACTCTTCTTGTTGCCACAGAAGGGATGGTTTGCTGGCACAGCCTCAGATTGCAGAGAGCAGAGCGTGTGTCCCTTGTTGTCCTGCTTAACAGAGTGAGGGTGTGACTGTCACAGAAGACGGGAGGCCATTCAGAGTGACCCTCAATGACTCCAGGACCACACACCACGGTTCCCTAGAAAACACTGTCAGCAAGTCAGTCTTGGTGTTTGTGGTAATTTTTTCATGGTTTCCTATCCCAGAGTCAGAGGATATCAGTTTAATAAATAATAAACATGAGGACCCTTCTTCCGAAAGAGAAAGAGCGGTCCCAGCTGCAGGGGAGGCGGGTGCCCTGATGGGGAGTCTGTGTCAGGGAGCCGCTCCCACAGCGGGGCTGGCAGGTCTTCATGGAAAAGGGGGTGCCTTTCCAGCTTGTGGTTCTGCACCCTTATAACCATAGTGGTTATTAAAAATAACATCGTATTTAATGGTTTGGAGAGATTTCCTCTTAGTATTTGGAGTTTTAAGTTTAGTTTGTTTTGGGCAAGAGAGTCGTATGATTAGAGCAGGGAGGCCCGGAGGGGCGGTTAGGGCAGCCGCCTTTTCTAAACTGTCCGCGACCGAGGTGGCCAGGCTGCCCACACACGGCCCCTGAGAACCTGTTGATGTCGAAACCATATGTTCAAGTGCTCTGTTGTTTGCCTGAAGGAGAATGGAAATAAAAACGCTGAACAACTTATGAAACCTCAGTCCATCAGCTCTTTTTGTGCAAAGTTGACAAATACTAATTCTTAAAACATCTGCTTATTTACAGAAGCTTCAAGGTAATTCTGGTCGTGTATTGAAATTGCTATTTTAAAAACTTAAATAGAATTTGCTTCCAGGTTTGTTCGTTATTACCCAGTGTTTCTCAATCTAAGGAGGTAGTGTTTTTCTAATGTCTCCCCGCCCCCATGCCATGAAATTTTAACGCCAAAGATTACTGAGTATCTTTTATGTACTATATGTATATCTGTGCTTTATACATAAAAAAGTAAGATTTTTCTCAGCCCCCGAGAACCAGTTTTCACCTTGCTGGGCAAATGTCTCCAAGCACTTGCTGCTGTTGGTGGCTATAATAGAAACAGAAATAATCATGTTTTGTGTGTTTTGTTTCATGTTAAGTATTTTAATTATGTAGGTGTACTTTAAAGAAATATGTTATATATAATTTTTTTAACCATGGAACTGTTTCTGTTTCACTGTTAAGCATCCGAGTTGCAGTAGAAACTTTTATGCGGCTTCCCTACAGAGCAAAAAAATTCAAACTATACTGCACAAAACCTGTCACATTGCACATTGACTTCTGTGAAGACAGCACTGAGATTGTGTAAGTACAGCTTCTAACATATGCTGAATCATTAGTAAAAGTCTTAAATTGAGTGTATGATGTTTATGTGAAATCAGATCCTCTTGAGAAGTGCTAAGCGATTTCAAAGGTCCTTTGTCCTTCAGGAGGTGTCTTCTGAGTCACTGTGTCAAACCTGGCCATGTAGCCCCATCTCCAGAGGCTGTGGTGTGAGGGGGTTAGAGTATGGTCTGAGCTCTGAGCTATTCGGCTTCTTAACTTACAAAAAGGGATAAATTAAGTGTAAAGAGAAACATTTATACATCGGATCATGGAGCATTACAAGAAAGTCCATGACATCCTTCTCCAGCCCCATTTCCTCCCTCCCTCCCTCCTGGGAGGCCTCTGTGACCTGTTCAGGCTCTGAACTTGCAGACCTTTTTCAGTGCTTTTATACATATTCACATGCGTGGAGCTTTTAATGAAAATTAGAACACACTGTCTTATTGGCAAATTTAACTTAAGAATGTATTGAGTTGGCCAAAAAAGTGCCTTTGGTTTTTAAGTAAAAATAAAGGACACATTTTTCATTTTCACGAAGAGCTTTATTGAACAACATATTTACCCTTTTGTTCCACTACCTTCTGCCATTTTTCAGGCAACTTCATAATTCCATCTTCCCAAAACTTTTATCTTTTTGAGCAAAGAACTGTTCCAGGTGCCTTTTACAGTCATCCAGGGAACTGAAATTTTTTCCATTAAGAGAATTTTGTAAAGACCTAAATAAATGGAAATCTGAAGGTGCAGTGTCTGGTGTATACGGCGGATGAATCAGAACTTCCCAGCCAAGCTGTAACAGTTTTTGCCTGGTCATCAAATATACATGCAGTCTTTGTGTTATCCTGATGGAAGATTATGCATTTGGGACTTCCCTGGTGGCACAGTGGTTAAGAATCCACCTGCCGGTGCAGCGGACACAGGTTCAATCCCTGGTCCAGGAAGATCCCACATGCTGCGGAGGAACTAAGCCCATGTGCCACAGCTACTGAGCCTGTGAGCCACAGCTACTGAGCCCACATGCCACAACTACTGAAGCCGGCGCACCTAGAGCCCCGTGCTCTGCAACAAGAGAAGCCACCGCAATGAGAAACCCGCACACCGCAACGAAGAGTAGCTCCCGCTCGCCAGAACTAGAGAAAGCCCCCGTGCAGCAACGAAGACCCAGTGCAGCCAAAAATAAAGATAAATAAATTTTTTTTTTAAAAAAGTGGAAGCCAAATGTTTAAAAAAAAAAAAAGTAGAGAATCGTATGCAGAAATATGGTCAAGAAGGTGTTTTTCGCTTAACTTATGTGGAACCCAAACATCAAAGCGCTTAACATAACCAAGCTGGTGCAAATGATTTTCAGCGCCTGATTTGGATATTTTGAGTGTGTCGGCTATCTCCCGTGTGGTATAACGTTGATTGTTCTCAATCACTGTCTCGATTTGATCGCTGTCAACTTCAACTGGTCTACCCGACCATGGAGCATCGTCCAGTGAGAAATCTCCAGCACGAAACTTCGCAAACCACTTTTGACACATTTGATCAGTCACAGCACCTTCTCCATGCACTGCACAAATCTTTTTTTGCGTTTCAGTTGCATTTTTACCTTTCTTGAAATAATAAAGCATAATATGCTGAAAATGTTGCTTTTTTTCTTCCATCTTCAATATTAAAATGGCTACACAAAAATTCACCAAAAATTTTTGATTTTTTTTTAAATGCACGCTGATATGACAGCTGTCACAATACAATCTAACAAAATTGTTTCGAATGAAGTTAAACACAATTAAGTGCTACTAGAGCCATCTTATGGAAAAAAAGAACAAACCTTTTGGCCAGCCTAGTATTTTGAAGTTCTTTGCCAGTACATGTATTCCCTTCTACTTTCAGTTGTTTTCCTGGGTGAATACAGTTGGCATACTTGCTGTCTTTAACCACTCCCCTCTTAATAGTCAGCTAGATTGTTACCAAACCATTTTGCACTGTACATTCTCATAAGAATATAGGTAAATCAAAGTGAGGTATATAGATGCAGAAATATATACATGCATGCATGCACATGTGTACACATGTATCTCACACACACACACACACACACACACACACACACACACACCCCTGTCTAGTAATTTGACCACATTGCCAGTGTTTGTACAGGATGGGTCCCTGCATGGGGCAGTGCTGTGTCGGAGTTCTGACTGTGATCTTTGCTGTCTTGAATGAGCACTACCTGAGGTCCTGGGGGTAGCCCCATCCTCCGCCTCCAACACTGTGGCTTTGTGGGAGAAGAAGCTATGGGAAGCAGCACGATTTTGATTCAACTTGCACGTCCCGGTGATGTTGCATTCTAAGTTCTCTCTGAACTTGGAAGCTGCCTCTCTTATGGATGCTTCTGTGGGATCTGTGGAGACCCTCCCATCTCCACGCCCCCAGCCCTCATCACCTGTAGCTCCCTTGGGATGATGAATGCATCACTCTTGCGGCTGCCTCGGAATCCACACTAATAAGCCAGCTGGTCTCTGCTGAGGCCGCTGCTCCGCCAGGCTGCCCAGCAGCGCCTGCCCCCTTCCTGTCCCTCTTGCAGAGCAGCCAGCGCTCTGTGCCCAGCTCTTCCTCAGAGGCAGACCCCTGTCTTTCTCACGCCCCCTCTGCATTACCCCGTTCCCAGCGCCACCACAGTGCTCCCCAGGGGCCTTCCCAGCCTTGGACACACCCAACCCTAGGAGACCCTCAGTGTAGGCGAAGAAGGGCTTCAGGTAAGCGATCTTACTGGGTTTTGATCGCCTTCTTTGATGTTGCTGGTTTTGTGTTTGCGCCTCATCTGGAATGTCTGTCTTAACATGTGTATTACGGTTTTTGTTAAATTGCCCTTCCAAAGGACTAGTGGTCTATACTCCCATCACTGGGTATAGAAAGGGCTGCTCTCCCCACACAACGCAGGATATCATCAGGCTTTTTAACTTCTGCTTGTTTGCCGGACAATGCTATTTTGTTTTAAGTTGTATTTTTCTGACTTGTGAAGTTGGGTATCTCTTCACATAGGTAGTGTGTGTGTGTGTGTGTGTGTGTGTGTGCACGCGCGCCTGTGTTGAGAGAGAGACACACATACACAGACACACAGACTCATTGATTAACCTGTGACAGACTTGTTGACTTACTTGTTCATAGACTAGATTGATTGATTTTTCTCTTGGGCCTTTTCCTTATTAGGAATCTACTACATTTTGTTAAAAAACAAAAAGCTTATTAGGTAATTTTTTGTATAGCAAGGTTTTCAAACCACTGTATTCGTTTGTTTGTTTGTTTATACCTCCCTTCGGAAACCCTTTGTGATTCTCTTGAAGTAATGTGCTTGGTATCTTAGTAAAAATAAAAATAACAGGGCTGAGTGCTTTATGTACATTACCTCATTTGATCTTTGAAACAACCCTTGGAGGATGGTGAAGGCGTCTCTGATACATAAAACCAGTGGAGAAACAGAAAACATGTCACTCCAACCTTACTTTATTTTATTTTTGGTCCATGCTTCCAAATACTGGTGTTTCATGATCTTCCACTGCCTATAGCTTCTCCTGCGATTTTCTTTCCAAAGCATAGTATGACTCTGACACCAGTTTGGGAGTGTGTGTGTGTGTGTGTGTGTGTGTGTGTGTGTGTGTGTGTGTGTTTTAACACACCACCAAGCAATTAAGGCAGCTTAACCTGACATAGCATCAGATCCCACAGGTTAAGGGCTCCACCCTACAAAACCTCCCCCAGCCCCCCCAAACTTCAGATGCCAATTTCAAGTCTGGGTTGTCACCTGTGCTTCTGACTGGGATGGCTGTAAATGAGAGGTTCCCTTCTTGGGTTTGATGAATTTGCTCTCAGAACTCAGAAACATTTTACTTACTAGATTACCAGTTTAGTATAAAAGAGATAACTCAGGAGCAGCCAGATGGAAGAGATGCACAGGGCAAGGTGTGGGGAGAGGCGCTTCCTTCCCTCTCCAGGCACACCTGTCCCCCACATCTCCACGTGTTCACCAGCCCAGAAGCTCCCAACCTAGGCCATTTTTGGTGTTTATGGAGGCTTCATTACCTAGCCATGATTGATTAAATCTTTGGCCATTGGCAATTGATTCAACCTCCAGCCCCTTTCTCCTCCCTGGAGGTCAGGTTGGTGGGACTGAAAGTTCCAACCCTCTAATCACAAGGTTGGTTCCCCTGGCAACCAGCCCCCATTCTTAAGTTACCTTGCTGCTTTCCACTCGTCACCTTGTCACTCTCATCACTGAACTCTGTGCCAGAAACAGGGACAATGACAAAATATATATTATCATAAATCACAGTATCACACATAGGAAAGGACAAGATGATAGGGAGAAGTGGGACACAGTGAAAGAGGTACCACGGGACAGTAGTGGCTGCGTTTCCCACAGCCACTTTTAGAATGTTGGTTTAACCAACACGTGTGGAGCCCTCGCTCTGTGCCAGCCTGTGCTGAGCAGTCCTCACTCAGGGTCCCTGTCCTGGGAAGCTAGCGTTCTGGCTGGGAGACAGGTGTCGCAGGTAATGGGACGATGGTGTTGGGACAGATGATGCCGTGGAGGTGGGCACGGTAGCTCAGGAAGCCCCAGAAAGGGGCCCATTCTCAGCGAGTCTCTGCACTGGCACAGGCGGGCATGGAAGAGAAGTCTGCTGCGGGGTGCAGCTGGGATCATCACCCCCAGGCCAGAGCCAGACTCCCCGTTACCTGCATCATATGTTCAACGTGTAATATCAGAAACATCCAGTGTATAATTTACTAAATGATGTTAGCGTACTGGCCTCAGCTTTTTACTTAATGAAGTTGCCTCTGTTCTCTGTTCCAGACCTGCCAAGAAGTGGGACAGTGCAGCTATTCGGTACTTCCAGAACATCCTAAAAGGTGAGGCAAGTGCATGATCACTGCAGCCTGCTCTGAACTGACACCTTCTGTTGATGAGGGGGTTTGAGATGTGCGTGCTTAGCTGTTTGACCCCCTTTGTGGGGTTCATAAGTGACCTGGAGCTTCTTCCACCCCAAGTGTCACAGTGACTCTGCACCCCTGGAATTTTTGTGGTGGATGTGGGCATCAGTAATTGACAGGTGAAATCAGGAAGGAGCTATGTGGGCGAGGACCCTTACACAATAATAATGCCTGTCTCTTAGTTTGCATAGAAGCTGCAGCACTGCAAAATAAATGTACGTGCATTTCATTGAACCAACAGTTGATGAAATGCCTAACTTTTTTTTAGCGAGCAAGGGGCAGTAAATGGATACTTACTGTGTGATCACCGTCATTGCTAATGAAGATGTGTAGAATGTCTCAGCGCCTATTTAGTGTGCTCTTTTTATTTTATATCTTTGGCTGTAAAATAGACTCTCATTTGTGACATCTGTCCTAACCCCTGGCAGTCTGAGCCAAATAACTGTGCCGAACTCCAGGGCTGTTCTGAGGAGTAGTGAGTTTGCATTGCCTGGGGTGCTGGCCCCTCTCCTCCACTGCCCCACTGTCCAGGTAAAGGAGCAACCAGAGGCGTTGCACCTGGGAGAAATGGGAGGGAGGGGCGCCCCTGGTTTTGTAGCTTGGGCCCTTGTGAGCCCACAGGGGGCCCGGGAGACACAGGTTTGGAGGAGGCAGAGTGCTTGGGTTGAATACCATCCTGCTACGTCTGCGTAGCCTCCTCACCTGTAAAGTGATAACAGTGCTTACCCCAAAGTGTTGTGGTAAGAGTGAAATGCAATACATTTGTAAAGGACGGAGCGGAGCGCCTATTGGTGCCCACACATGGAGCTGCTCTGTGGGGCATTTGGAGGGGTGGAATGGACTCAGGTGAAAGACTGTGACTCGGCACGTGGGTTTGGGAGTCACTGGAAAAGAAGAGAGGGCCCAGAACTGTGCTCGAGGTGCTGTCATGGGGTGGCAGGAGGAGGATGGCGGGCTGAGGGGGACAGAGGACACATGGCTGACTTCGTGCTGGGAGAGCCTGCACCTTGCCTTGCCCAGTGCCAGACCCCTTCTGCGGGAGGAAGCTGTTGAATGTTGTGGCACTGGGTAATCGTGAGTGGTTAGCAGAGATTAATAGGTGAGAAATAGTCATAGTTGTTTAAAGCATGCTTTTTTCTTTTTTTTTTTTTTTTGGCCTCGTGGTGTGGCATGCCGGATCTTAGTTCCCTGACCAGGGATCAAACCCGCAACCCCTGCAGTGGAAGCGTGAAGTCCTAACCGCTGGGCCACCAGGGAAGTCCCTCAAGCATACTTTTAATATCAGCTACTTTATGTTTTGATTTATGCTATTTAGCAGCTACCCAGGTGGAAGCCAAATTGTGTGCTGTGGAAGAAGATACTTTTGAGGTTTTCCTTTATGTAACTACAAAAAATGAAGAGGTAAGTGAAAGAATTGTATTCTTAAAATATTATTTAAAATGCTTATTTTAATAAAACAGTACACACCTAGGAAAACAACGTCATTCACACAGCATATAAATTTTCTTAATCTTTCAAGGTCTGGCTTAGATCAGAAGTTAGCCAGGACTGTTTTTCTTCTTTTAATACTTTAAAAAATTACTTTAGTATTTTATTTAGACAGCATTTTATTTAGTAATGGACAAGAAATTATTCCTATAGTGAAGAGTGTGAAATGTTATTTTCTTGTAAGAGGACGTAATTTTCTTGAATACACACATTTGGTGTGGTTTTAGTTCCCTGCTTTTTCCCTTCCATAATTTTCTCATTGTATAGACTATGCTCACTGTAAAGAATTCAGATACCATAAGTAGAAAGGAAGTGGGCCTCACCTGTGAACCCCCTCTTTCCTCCACCCAGTTATTAGCTGTTCACCTTTGGCTGGCTGCCCTTTATGAAGGGTAGTATGAGGACGCAGCAGCTCTGTACCTTGTGTGGAGGTGGATAGAGCTGCAGATCTAGGGCTGCTCAGGGCCCACAGAGGGCATCTAAAACCTGTATTTATTTTAAAACTTTGTTTTGGAACAATTTTACACTTACAGACGAGATGCCAAAATAGTGCAGAGATTTTTGTATGTGCTTTACCTGGGTTCTCCTAATGTTAACCATACAAACAAGTAGTACAGTGATTAAAACCAGAAAATTTACACTGATAAAATATAATTTAAAAAAATCTACAGACCTTATTTGAATTTTGCCGGTTTTTCCACTAATTTCCTCTCTCTGGTTTCAGATCTGATCTCAGATCCCACATTGCATCTGACTGTCAAATCTCCTTAGTCTCCTCCAATCTGTGACAGTTGTCTTTCCTCCTCTTTTAAGACCTTGTCACTTCTGAAGAGTACTGGCCAGTTATTTTGTAGAATGTTACTCAATTTGGCTTTATTTGATGTTTTCTCATGATTAGCTTGAGTTGTTGCATGCTTTTAGCAAGAATGCTACAGAAGTGATGCCCGTCTCAGTACGTCAGAGCAGGGGTTATGATGTTGATAATGTTTTATTATTTGTCATCTTAATCATGATCACCTGGTTAGGGTGGTGTCTGCTAGGTTTTTCCTCAACAGAGTTACTGTTTATTCCTTTTTGAAATTATTAAGTATCTCATGGGGAGATACTTGGAGACCATGCAGATAGCCATCGATGACTCTTGTCTACAAAACTTATTTCTGTGGTGTTTGCCCATTTCCATCATGCCTCCTGCATTTTTAACTGGAATCTATGAGGAAGAACTGACCCGTCTTCCCATTTATTAATTGATTCAATAATTTATCTTAGTATAGACTCTTTGGATATTTATTTTACTCTGAGGATATAATCCACCATTATCATTATTTTCCTGCTCAAGTTGTTGCAGATTTAGTTGTTAGGAGCTTCTTCAAAGTGGCTGATGTGTCCTTTCTACGTGCCCCATCATAGTTGAAAACTCTTACTTTCTGGTACCACAGGATGCTCCAGGCTAATTTTGTCCTTTTCCAGTCCCAGCCCTAGAATCAGCCACTTCCCCAAGAAGTGGTTCCTTTTATTGAAGAATGGTCTTCAGATATTAAGATCAGGGCACTAGGTGTGCTCATTATTACTACTGGGGTGTCATTGATTGCAGGCCCTCTCAGCAGACAGATAGGAAAGACATGTATGTACGTTAACCCACTTACACAAACATTTACACCACACGTTACAGAATTTTTTTCTGGTGATGAGAACTTTTAAGATTTACTCTTAGTAACTTTCAAACATGCAATACAGTATTATTAACTATAGCCACCATGCTGTACATTATATGCCCGTGACTTACTTATTTTATAATTGGAAGTTTTCACCTTCTGACTCCCTTCACCCAGTTCATCACCTTCCCCCCATATTCCCCCCCACCCCAGCTCTGGCAACCACCAATCTGTTCTCTGTATCTATGAGCTTAGGGGGTTTTTTTGTTTATTTTGTTTTCTTTTGTTTTTAGATTCCACATACCAGTGGAGATTATATAGCATTTGTCTTTCTCTGACTTATTTCACTTAGCATAATGTCCTTAAGGTATTGTCACAAATGGAAAGATTTTGTTTTTTTTTTTTGTGGCCAAATCATATTCCATTGGGTATATGTATATACAGCACATTTTTTTTAACATCTTTATTGGAATATAATTGCTTTACAGTGGTGTGTTAGTTTCTGCTTTATAACAAAGTGAATCAGTTATACATATACATATGTCCCCATATCTCCTCCCTCTTGCATCTCCCTCCCTGCCACCCTCCCTATCCCACCCCTCTAGGTGGTCACAAAGCACCGAGCTGATCTCCCTGTGCTGTGTGGCTGCTTCCCACTAGCTATATATTTTACGTTTACACCACATTTTTTTTATCCATTCATCCACCCATGAAAGCTTAGATTATTTCCATTAACTTGGCTATTGTAAATAATGTTACAGTGAACATGGGGATGCATGTATCTTTTCAAGTGAATGTTTTCATTTTCTTCAGATAAATAGCCAGAAGTGGAATTGCTAGATTGTATGGTAGTTCTATTTTTAATTTCTAGAGGAATCTCCATGCTGTTTTCCATAGTGAGTATACCAACTTACATTCCCACCATAAGGGTTCCTTTTTCTCCACATACTTGCCAGCACTTGGTGTTTCTTTTTAACAACAGCCATTCTGACAGATGTGAAGTGTTACCTCACTGTGGTTTTTTTATTTATTTATTTAATTAATTAATTTACTTTTGGTTGCCTTGGGTTTTTGTAGCTGCGCGCGGGCTTTCTCTAGTTGCGGCGAGCGGAGGCTACTCTTCGTTGCAGTGCGTGGGCTTCTCACTGCGGTGGCTTCTCTTGTTGCGGAGCACAGGCTCCAGGCATGTGGGCTTCAGTAGTTGTGGCTCACAGGCTCTAGAGCGCAGGTTCTAGTTGTGGCGCACGGGCTTAGTTGCTCCACAGCATGTGGGATCTTCCCGGACCAGGGCTCGAACCCGTGTCCCCTGCATTGGCAGGCGGATTCCTAACCACTACACCACCAGGAAAGCCCCTCATTGTGGTTTTGATTTGCATTTCCCTGATTATTAGGGATATTGAGCATCTTTCCTTGTACCTGTTGGCCATCTGTATGTCTTCTTTGGAAAAAAGTCTATTCAGATCCTCTGCCCATTTTTTTTTTATTTTTTTTTATTTTTATTTTTTAATTAATTTTATTTATTTATTTATGGCTGTGTTGGGTCTTAGTTTCTGTGCGAGGGCTTCCTCTAGTTGTGGCAAGCGGGGGCCACTCTTCATCGCGGTGCGCGGGCCTCTCACTCTCGCGGCCTCTCTTGTTGCGGCGCACAGGCTCCAGACGCGCAGGCTCAGTAATTACGGCTCACGGGCCCAGCTGCTCTGTGGCATGTGGGATCTTCCCAGACCAGGGCTCGAACCCGTGTCCCCTGCATCGGCAGGCAGATTCTTAACCACTGCGCCACCAGGGAAGCCCCTCTGCCCATTTTTGAGTTGGATTATTTGGGGGTTTGTTTGTTTGTTGCTATTGTTGTTGTATGAGTTCTTTATGTATTTTGGATATTAACCCCTTATCAGACAAATGACTTATAGATATTTTCTCTCATTAAGAGTCTTTTCATTTTGTTGGTGCTTTCCTTTGCTGTGCAGAAGCATTTTAGTTTGATGTAGTCCCACTGGTTTATTTTTGCTTTTGTTGCCTTTGCTTTCGGTGTCAAATCCAAAAAATCATCTCCAAGACCAGTGTCAAGGAGCTTATCACCTATGTTTTCTTCTAGGAGTTTTATGGTTTCAGATCTTATATTCAAGTCTTTAATCCATTTTGAGTTTGCTTTTGTATATGGTGTAAGAACGTGGTCCAGTTTCATTCTTCTGCATGTGGCTGTCCAGTTTTCCCAACACTGTTTTTTGAAGAGACTGTCATTTCCCCATTATATATTATTGACTCCTTTTTCATAATTTAATTGACCATATATGTGTGGGTTTATTTCTGGGCTGTCTATTCCGTTCCATTGATCTATGTGTCTGTTTTTATGCCAATACCATACTATTTTCATTAGTATCTTTTGTCCATTTTAAAATTGGTTTTGTTTTCTTTATATTCAGTTTTGAGAGTTCTTTATGTATTCTGGATACACGTCCATCCAGATATATTATTTAAAAATATTTTCTCCTTTTCTGTGGTTTGCCCTTTACAGTATCTTTTGAAAAGCAGAAATTTAAAATTTTGATAAAATCTAATTTATCAGTTTTTTCTTTTATGATTTGTGTTTTGTCTTCACCCTCTTCCCAGATCTTTGCCTGGCAAAGTCATGTTAGTTCTCAAGCACTTTCAAATAGATGTTTTTTAGATTTTGTACCGTTTCTTACTGTTTTTCTTATCAGGAAGGTTGGTCAGAAGTATCTAGTTCACGATTACTAGAGCAGAAGTCAAGAGATCAATTTCTATCAAATTATGTTCTATAAAATAATTTTTCTGAAGATTGAAATTTTCGGTTAAGTTTGGCCTATTTTCTGAACAGTCACCTGAGTATATTTGTCTTATTCATGAAATGTTTAAAATTATACAGGTTTGTGTTAACGATGATCTGGTTGCAAAGAACTTCGCTTGTTATGTATCACCCACGGAGAATAAAAACCTTGATTCTTTAGAGAAACCAAGATTGAATATAAAGTCAGCATCCTTTTCCAGTAAACTCAATCCAGCACTTGCTCTTTGGCCAATGTTTTTGCAAGGAAAAGATTCTCAAAGGATGGAAAGTGAGTGGATTTCACCAATATGTTTCTCTTAAACTGTCTTATTTATAGGAATCTTAGTGTATTGATATAAATTGTTGTACAGACTTTTCCCCGTATGGAGGCAGAGACTTCGACTCTGAATTTAATATTTGAATTTTAATCCTGGTGAGTTTGTTACAAGTTTTGAGGTTCTAAAAGAGCTGCTGCAGTTTGTTTTTATGAGAACAGGATAAAAAACTATTGTCAATTTCTTATTAACATGGAGTTATATTTTCAGAAGTCCATATGTTCATAATTTAAAGATATTATCAAAACAAGGTTTTGTTTACTGTTTTAGATACTTTAAAAAAGAGCCATTTATGAAAATATGAGAAGAGTCAGTCACGGACAATGCAAACAACTTTAAATGTTTCTCTCTACATCCACTTTTGTATTTTGGGTTTTATTTCATGCTTTAACCCTGAAACGTATTCTTTCTGTCAGAGTCAAGTGGTTTAACTTTTCTGGCAAAGTCTCTCCAGCATCCGTGGCCCAAGGGTGTCGGTGACCTCGGGCCAACCGCTAGGATCCTGGGTGAGTTCTCTTTTGCTCCATTTCATAGGCAACGTAAAAGAACACTCTTAACTATCTAAAGATTGTAGGGGTTGTTTAGAAGGGCTGTGGTAATTCTCTCTCTTTCTCCCTTAATTTAATGGAATCAATTTATGATGTAGATGCTGACAAAGATAATTTGCCTTGCAGTCCATAGGATTTTACCATAACATAAAGAACATAACACGCACTTGTTCATGTGTAGGACTGATTTATTGCAGCCCATCCATAGGCCAGTGATTATTATTTGTCTTCAGAATACACATATGGATTTATGATTGATTTTTACTTTAAGCAATAGGATGCATAAAAATAAGAAAGAGGCGGGGGCTTCCCTGCTGGCACAGTGGTTGAGAATCTGCCTGACAATGCAGGGGACTTGGGTTTGAGCCATGGTCCGGGAAGATCCCACATGCCGCGGAGCAACTAAGCCCGTGCGCCACAACTACTGAGCCTGCGCTCTAGAGCCCGCGAGCCACAACTACTGAGCCTGCGCTCTAGAGGCCGCGAGCCACAACTACTGAAGCTCGTGCACCTACAGCCCGTGCTCCGCAACAAGAGAAGCCACCGCAGTGAGAAGCCCACGCACCGCAACAGAGAGTAGCCCCCACTCACAGCAACTAGAGAAAGCCCATGTGCAGCAATGACCCAGCGCAGCCAACAATAAATAAATAAATTTATTAAAAAAAATAAGAAGAAAGAGGCATTTATGAAATCAGAAATATCCAGTCTTTAATTCCATATCTCCAAGGTATTTAATGAATTGGATTTGTTGGGCAAAGGTGAAACATGCCAGCCACTCTGATGCTTGGCTCACCCTCTGTGGTGATTCCTCTGTGATCACTCTTACATTGGGTGTATGTATACCTATTGATATTTCAGATCTATCCATTGTGAACTTCAAGTAAAGTAAAGCTTTAGTCAACTAAAATATTCCGTGCACCTTAAATTTTTAAAATTACCTTGGTAATGTTGTTCATCATAGAAAAATACAGGTAGTTTTAAAAGCCTGTCACCTTCGATGTACCTACTTATTAAAATTTTACAGTTTTTTTTTTTCCAAAGTTTTCCAGATGTGAGGGTGTGTCTTACAGAAATGGGATCCTACTATACCTACCTCTTTGTAGTGGTTTTTCACTTCTTTCTAGGTCAAATGCATCCAGTATAACCTCTCTGAGGTGAGACTCTGTCGGTCCGCTCCCTCCTCTGTGGCACCGGGAGGCCTTATTCCCTCCTGCTGAGTTGGGCCGACGGGCTCTCCTTGTGCAGAGTTTGTGTGGTGGATGTTGGCACGTGTGGCCCCCACCCGTATTCTGATGTGCGTCCTGTAGGGGTCCCAGGTGGGAATCTCTGCCAAGAGGAGCCCATTACTAATGGGGATGTGTTATTTCCGTCCGTGTTTTTTCCATTTCCACGAGAGCAAGAAAAACACCAGGCACTTAGATCGTGTTTAACCACTGCACAGCTTTCCATTGTATAGACGTATTATTTCAAGTAGCCCCAGATTGCTGGGCAATAATTGTTTCCTACTTTTCTTTATTACAATCGGTGTTGGAATGAACTCTGCATATCTTTGAAAAGGAAAAGGTTGATGGTAAACAAAAGAAAGCTAATGGGAGATGTGACTGGATTATCATGTAAGAAACAAAATTATTAGATGTTACTTATTCAAGCAAAGATTTCCTTTTTCTTGTTAATTATTGTGAGGAGCTATTTCAATTATATTTTTATTAAGTTTTGATACTTCTTGAAGTTGCCTTATTTTTTCAAAAATCAAAGTGTAGTACTTTTTAGTACTTGGCTAAACAGTCAAATAGTATAGAAAGGCTGTAATGAAAAATAATTTTCTCTTGTCCAGCTTCTTCTCACCCAGGCCCCTCCCTAGAGGTAAACCGTTTATTTTTTCTTAGCTATTTATCTTGGCAGTTATCTTTAAGTTTTAAAATATTTATGATTATTTTACTCTGCCCAGGCTTATGCATTCTAGACCTTGTCCTGACTTCTGCGGCAGGTTAGCTCTCACACCCCCGTTCCACACGTCTTCGGTCCTCAGATACTCAGGAAGCGCCTACTGTGTGTCAAGCGCTGTTCTAGGATTCATCAGAAAAGGAATCAAAATCTGTTTTCCTGGAGTTTACTTACATTTTCTCAATAAAACTTTTATTTTAGAATGATCACAAACTTCGAGAAAAGCTGGAGAGCATTACAAAGAACTTGATTTTATCCTAAACCGTTTGAGAATAAGTTGCCGACTGGAACGCCCCAGCTCTCTCCAATACTTGAGTGTGTTTTTCTTAGAAATAAGGGTACTCTCAAAAATATTCAAAGTACAACCCATCTAAATCAGAAATTAACGCTGATACATTGTGATCATCTAACCCTCAGCTACCATTGAAATTTTGCCAGTTGTCCCACTAATTCCTTTGTGGGAGAAAGACGCAGCTCAGCACCACGTGGTGCAATTCCCGGCCTCCCTCGGTCCGCAGCAGTCACCAGTCTTCCCTGGGTTTTCCTGACTGTGACCCTTCTGAAGATTATGGACCAGTTATTTTGTAGAATGTCATCAATTGTGGCAGATGATTTCCTGTTTCCAATTTCATTGATTTTTGCTCTGATTTTTATTCCTTTTTTCTGCTTACTTTACATTTAATTTGCTGTTCTTTTCTAGTTTCCGAAGGTGGAAACTTATATTATTAATTAAAAATTTTTCTTCTATTCTGATATAAACATTTAATGATATCACTTGCTCTTTACTGCTTTTGCTGAATCCCACAGATTTTGATAAGTTGTATTTTTATTTTCATTTAGTTAAAAATATTTTAAAATATCTCTTGATTTCTTCTTGATCCATATATTATTTAGAAGTGTGTTGTTTAATCTCCAAGTATTTTGGGATTTTCCAGCTATCCTTTTGTTATTAAGTTAGTTTAATTCCATTGTGGTCTGAGAGCATACATTGTACAATTTCTGTTCTTTTAAGTTTATTTAGGTGTGTTTCATGTGGTCTGTCTTGGTGTAAGTTCCATTTGAGCTTGAGAAGAAGGTATAATCTGCTGTAGGATGAAGTAGTGTGTAGATATCAATTAAGACCAGTTGATTGGTGGTGCTATTGAATTCAGCTGTACTCTTAACTGATTTTTCTGCCTGCTGGATCTGTTCATTTTTGATAGAGGGGTGTTGATGTCTCCAACTGTAACAGTGTTCTCATCTATTTCTCCTTGCAATTCTATCAGTTTTTGCCTCATGTATTTTGATGCTGTCTTGTTAAGCACATACACATTAAGGTCTGTAATGTCTTTTTGAAGAATTGGGTCCTTTATTATTTTATTTATTTATTTACTTATTTGGTTGCGCTGGGTCTTAGTTGCAGCAGGCGGGCTCCTTAGTTGTGGTTCAAGGGCTCCTTAGTTGCAGCACACAGGCTTAGTTGTGGCATGTGAACTTAGTTGCCGCATGCATGTGGGATCTAGTTCCCTGACCAGGGATCAAACCCCAGCCCCCTGCACTGAGGGCACAGAGTCTTAACCACTGTGCCACCAGGGAAGTCTCTGGGTCCTTTATTATTATATACTGCTTCTATCCATAATTTTCCTTGTTCTGAAGTCTACTCTGTCTGAAATTAATACAGCTACTTCAGCTTTTTTTTTAAGCTATAAATTTTTTTATCGAGGTATAGTTAGTTGATGTACAATACATGTAAGTTTCTAGTGTACAACATAGTGATTCACAAGTTTTAAAGTTTATACTCCATTTATAGTAATTATAAAATATTGGCTGTATTCCCTGTGCTGTACAATATATCCTTGTAGCTTATTTATTTTGTATGTAGTAGTTTGTACCTCTTAATCCACTACCTTTTTTTTGTACCTCCCCACTTCCCTCTCGCCACTGATAACCACTAGTTTGTTCTCTGTATCTGTGAGTCTGTTTCTTTTTTGTTATATTCACTAGTTTTATTTTTTTAGATTCCACATATAAGTGATATAATACAGTATTTGTCTTTCCCTGTCTGACTTATTTCACTAAGCATAAATCCATCCATGTTGCTGCAAATGGCAAATTTTCATTCTTTTTTTACAGCTGAGTAATATTCCATTGTGTGTATATGTGTGTGTGTGTGTATGTACACACACACACACACATATACACCACACTTTCTTTTCTTTTTTTTTTCCACACTTTCTTTATTCATCTGTTTATGAACACTTAGGTTGCTTCCGTATCTTGACTATTGTGAATAATGCTTCTGTGAACATTGGGGTGCATGTTTCTTTTCAACTTAGTGTTTTTGTTTTCTTTGGATATATACCCAGAAGTGGAATTGCTGGATCATATGGTAGTTCTATTTTTAGTTATATATATTAAAGACCTTTTGTTTCCTTTGCCTTAGGAGACAGATTCCAAAATGAAATATCGCCTACTGTATTGTGCTGTACAGTAGGACCTCATTGTTTATCTATTTTTTGGGGGGGTTGGTGCCACAAGGCTTGCAGGACCTTTGTTTCCTGACCAGGGATCAAACTCATACCCCCTGCAGTGGAGGAGCAGAGTCCTAACCACTGGACTGCCAGGGAGTTCCCTGTTTATCTATTTTATATATAGTACTTTATATCTGCTGCTCCCAAACTCCTAATTTATCCCTCCCTCCCCCTTTCCCCTTTGGTAACCATAAGTTTGTTTTCTATGTCTGTCAGACTGTTTCTGTCTTGTAAATAACTTCATTTATCATATTTTAGGTTCCACATATAAGTGATATCATATGATATTTGTCTTTCTCTGCGTGACTTCACTTAGTATGATAATCTCTAGGTCCATCCATGTTGCTACAAATGGCATTATTTCATTCTTTTTTATGGCTGAGTAGTATTCCATTGTATATATGTACCCCATCTTCTTTGTCCATTCATCTGTCAGGGGACATTTAGGTTGCTTCCATGTCTTGGCTATTGTAAATAATGCTGCTGTGAACATTGGGGTGCATGTATCTTTTCGAATTAGGGTTTTCTCCAGATACACACCCAAGGGTAAGATTGCGGGATCATATGGTAACTCTGTTTTTAGTTTTTTAAGGAACCTCCATACTGTTCTCCATAGTGGTTGTACCAATTTACATTCCCACCAACAGTGTAGGAGAATTCCCTTTTCTCCACACCCTCTCCAGCATTTATTGTTTCTGGACTTTTTAATGATGGCCATTCTGACAGGTGTGAGGTGATATCTCATTGTGCTTTTTTTTTTTTTTCTTTTTTTTTTGGCTGTGTTGGCTCTTTGTTGCTATGCGTGGGCTTTCTCTAGTTGTGGCGAGCAGGGGCTACTCTTTGTTGCGGTACATGGGCTTCTCTTTGAGGTGGCTTCTCTTGTTGCGGAGCATGGGCTCTAGGCGCACAGGCTTCAGTAGTTGTGGCTCGTGGGCTCTAGAACGCAGGCTCAGTAGTTGTGGCGCACGGGCTTAGTTGCTCCGTGGCATGTGGGATCTTCCCGGACCAGAGATCAAACCTGTGTCCCCTGCATTGGCAGGCGGATTCTTAACCACTGCACCACTAGGGAAGTCCCTCATTGTGCTTTTTTTTTTTTTTTTAAACATCTTTATTGAAGTATAATTGCCTTACAATAGTGTGTTAGCTTCTGCTTTATAACAAAGTGAATCAGTTATACATATACAATATGTTCCCATTTCTCTTCCCTCTTGCATCTCCCTCCCTCCCACCCTCCCCATCCCACCCCTCTAGGTGGTCACAAAGCACCGAGCTGATCTCCCTGTGCTGTGCGGCTGCTTCCCACTAGTTATCTATTTTACATTTGGTAGTGTATATATGTCCATGACACTCTCTTACCCTGTCACATCTCACCCCACCCCCTCCCCATATCCTCAAGTCCATTCTCTAGTAGGTCTGTGTCTTTATTCCCGTCTTGCCACTAGGTTCTTCATGGCCTTTTTTTTTTTTTCCCCCTTAGATTCCATATATATGTGTTAGCATACTGTATTTGTTTTTCTCTTTCTGACTTACTTCACTCTGTATGACAGACTCTAACTCCATCCACCTCATTACAAATACCTCCATTTCATTTCTTTTGATGGCTGAGTAATATTCCATTGTATATATGTGCCACATCTTCTTTATCCATTCATCTGTCGATGGACATTTAGGTTGCTTCCATGTCCTGGCTATTGTAAATAGAGCTGCAATGAACATTTTGGTACATGACTCTTTTTGACCTATGGTTTTCTCAGGGTATATGCCCAGTAGTGGGATTGCTGGGTCGTATGGTAGTTCTATTTGTAGTTTTTTAAGGAACCTCCATACTGTTCTCCATAGTGGCTGTATCAATTTACATTCCCACCAACAGTGCAAGAGTGTTCCCTTTCCTCCACACCCTCTCCAGCATTTATTGTTTCTAGATTTTTTGATGATGGCCATTCTAACCGGTGTGAGATGATATCTCATTGTAGTTTTGATTTGCATTTCTCTAATGATTAATGATGTTGAGCATTCTTTCATGTGTCTGTAGGCCATCTGTATATCTTCTTTGGAGAAATGTCTATTTAGATCTTCTGCCCATTTTTGGATTGGGTTGTTCGTTTTTTTGTTATTGAGCTGCATGAGCTGCTTGTAAATCTTGGAGATTAATCCTTTGTCAGTTGCTTCATTTGCAAATATTTTCTCCCATTCTGAGGGTTGTCTTTTGGTCTTGTTTATGGTTTCCTTTGCTGTGCAAAAGCTTTTCAGTTTCATTAGGTCCCATTTGTTTATTTGTGTTCTTATTTCCATTTCTCTGGGAGCTGGGTCAAAAAGAATCTTGCTGTGATGTATGTCATAGAGTGTTCTGCCTATGTTTTCCTCTAAGAGTTTGATAGTGTCCGCCCTTACACTTAGGTCTTTAATCCATTTTGAGTTTATTTTTGAGCACCTCATTGTGCTTTTGATATGCATTTCTCTGATGATTAGCGATGTTGAGCATCTTTTCACGTGTCTGTTGGCCATCTGTATGTCTTCTTTGGAGAAAAGTCTCTTTAGGTCTTCTGCCCATTTTTTAATTGGTATGTTTGTTTTTTGATGTTGAATTGTATGAGCTGTTTGTATATTTTTGAAATTAAGCCCTTATCAGTCATGTTGTTTGCAAGTATTTTCTCCAGTCTGTAGGTTGTCTTTTGTTTTGTTGATGGTTTCCTTTGCTGTGCAGAAGCTTGTAAGTTTAATTAGGTCCCATTTGTTTATTTTTGCTTTTGTTTCCTTTGCCTTGGGAGACTGACCTAAGAAAACATTGCTAGGATTTATATCAATCTCTGTCTTTTATTTGGTGTATTTAGACCAATACCGTTTAAGGTGATTATTGATTTAGTTGGATTAATATCTGCCAAACTTGTTACTATTTTCTATTCATTCCCTTTGTTTTTGTTCTTGTCTTCCACTTTTTGTCATTTTGTAGCTTTAATTTAACATTTTGTGTGATTCTGTTTTCTTTTTTAGCATATCAGTTGTACTTCTTTTTTCACTTTTCTGAATGGTTGCCTTAGATTTTGCAATATACATTTACAACCAATCCAAGTCCACTTTCAAATAACACTATACCTCTTTACGGGTAGTTGCTAGTACCTTATAATAACAAAGTATTCCTAATTCCTCCCTCCTGTCCATTGTATCATTGTTATTATTCATTTCATGCATTCATAAGTGTACATAGGTGTGTGTGTAATTTATGTATATTTATATATTTTTATATGTATATGCATAAGTAATTAAATACATTGTTGCTATTATTTTGAACAAACTGTTATCTATTACATCTATTTTCAGAAAGAAAAAATTTTAATTTGCCTTCACTTATTCCTTCTCTAATGTGCATATCCTCAAGCTCAAAGATTCTTTCCACAAATGAGTCCAGTCTACTAATAAGCCCATCAAAGGCATTCTTCATTTCTGTTAGTGTTTTTGATCTCTAGCATTTCTCCTTGATTCTTTCTCAGAATTTCCATGTCTCTGTTTATATTACCCATCTGTTCTTGCATATTGTTTACTTTTTCTTTTTTTTTTTTTTTTAATATCTCAAGTAGTCTGGGGATTATTATTTGCTTCTTCTTTTTTTTTTTTCCACACACACACACTGTATTTTATTTTTACAAGAGATAAATAGACTGACACCAAGCATTGTACATGGATGACCACAACAAAAGCAACAATGATTGCAATTACCAAACATGAAACACTCATACTATGTCATAATATTGACATTCAGTCCAGTAATCCTCCACTGTAACAGCTCCTTTACTTTGCAGTGAAAATTGATTTGTATATTCTTTGCCTCTGAGTCCTTGTGGGATTTTTTTTTTTAATTCAGACAGAAAGTCACAAAAATTATACTCATCCTCATCAGTTCACTCAGTCCCATGTAATTAATTAATTTTTTTTTCATCTTGATCTTTTGTTAGCACTTTTATGAGTTCATCAGTTTTTCATTAGAGTTCTGAAAATGCTTATTCATTCAGTACAGCAGTACAGTCAGTTACCAGAAACCTGTACTTGTCAGAGTCTTTTCCATGAATTTCTTAAAGATGAAACCCTTTTATAGGAACATATTTGCAAAATCATCAGAGTACACCCAGAACTGTCTGTAAATGACAAAAGACTTAAAAATGACCACGGTTAAAGATTTGATGAAAGTTCATAATAATGCAGTTGACAAGAAAATTAGTTATTTCTGAGATATACATTTTAAAGTAATAACTAGGATTATTACTTATAACATTATACCAGAACATATAAGATTTTTAGAAGTTTCCTGTAATGTCTGAAACATTTATATTAACATATTTCCATACATATTTCCATACAAATACAAATATAAGATTTTTAGAAATTTCATGTAATGTCTGAAACATTTATATTAACATATTTCCATACATATTTCCATACAAATACAAATATAAGATTTTTTAGAAATTTCATGTAATGTCTGAAACATTTATATTAACATATTTCCGTACAAATAACCCAATGAAAGTTTAGTATTAGTTGTTTTGTTTGTTTTTTTATACTGCAGGTTCTTATTAGGCATCAGTTTTATACACATCAGTGTATACATGTCAATCCCAATCACCCAATTCAGCACACCACCATCCCCACCTCACCGCAGTTTGCCCCCCTTGGTGTCCATATGTCCATTCTCTACATCTGTGTCTCAACTTCTGCCCTGCAAAGCGGCTCATCTGTACCATTTTTCTAGGTTCCACATACATGCATTAATATACGATATTTGTTTTTCTCTTTCTGACTTACTTCACTCTGTATGACAGTCTCTAGATCCATCCACGTCTCAACAAATGACTCAATTTCGTTCCTTTTTATGGCTGAGTAATATTCCATTGTATATATGTACCACATCTTCTTTATCCATTCGTCTGTTGATGGGCATTTAGGTTGCTTCCATGACCTGGCTATTGTAAATAGTGCTGCAATGAACATTCGGGTGCATGTGTCTTTTTGAATTACGGTTTTCTCTGGGTATATGCCCAGTAGTGGGATTGCTGGGTCATATGGTAATTCTATTTTTAGTTTTTTAAGGAACCTCCATATTGTTCTCCACAGTGGCTGTATCAATTTACATTCCCACCAACAGTGCAAGAGGGTTCCCTTTTCTCCACACCCTCTCCAGCATTTGTTGTTTGTAGATTTTCTGATGATGCCCATTCTAACAGGAGTGAGGTGATACCTCATTGTAGTTTTGATTTGCATTTCTCTAATAATTAGTGATGTTGAGCATCTTTTCATATGCTTCGTGGCCGTCTGTATGTCTTCTTTGGAGAAATGCCTATTTAGGTCTTCTGCCCATTTTTGGATTGGGGTGTTTGTTTCTTTGATATTGAGCTGAATGAGCTGTTTATATATTTTGGAGATTAATCCTTTGTCCGTTGATTCGTTTGCAAATATTTTCTCCCATTCTGAGGGTTGTCTTTTCGTCTTGTTTATGGTTTCCTTTGCTGTGCAAAAGCTTTGAAGTTTCATTAGGTCCCACTTGTTTATTTTTGTTTTTATTTCCATTACTCTAGGAGGTGGATCAAAAAAGATCTTGCTGTGATTTATGTCAAAGAGTGTTCTTCCTATGTTTTCCTCTAAGAGTTTTATAGTGTCGAGTCTTATATTTAGGTCTCTAATCCATTTTGAGTTTATTTTTGTGTATGCTGTTAGGGAGTATTCTAATTTCATTCTTTTACATGTAGCTGTCCAGTTTTCCCAGCACCACTTATTGAAGAGACTGTCTTTTCTCCATTGTATATCTTTGCTTCCTTTGTCATAGATTAGTTGACCATAGGTGCGTGGGTTAATCTCTGGGCTTTCTATCTTGTTCCATTGATCTATGTTTCTGTTTTTGTGCCAGTACCATATTGTCTTGATTACTGTAGCTTTGTAGTATAGTCTGAAGTCAGGGAGTCTGATTCCTCCAGCTCCATTTTTTTGCCTCAAGACTGCTTTGGCTATTCGGGGTCTTTTGTGTCTCCATACAGATTTTAAGATGATTTGTTCTAGCTCCGTAAAAAATGCCATTGGTAATTTGATAGGGATTGCATTGAATCTGTAGATTGCTTTGGGTAGTATACTCATTTTCACAATGTTGATTCTTCCAATCCAAGAACATGGTATATCTCTCCATCTGTTGCTATCATCTTTAATTTCTTTCATCAGTGTCTTATAGTTTTCTGCATACAGGTCTTTTGTCTCCCTAGGTAGGTTTATTCCTAGGTATTTTATTCTTTTTGTTGCAATGGTAAATGGGAGTGTTTCTATAATTTCTCTTTCAGATTTTTCATCATTAGTGTATAGGAATGCAAGAGATTTCTGTGCATTAATTTTGTAACCTGCAACTTTACCATATTCATTAATTAGCTCTAGCAGTTTTCTGGTGGCAGTTTTAGGATTCTCTATGTATAGTATCATGTCATCCGCAAACAGTGACAGTTTTACTTCTTCTTTTCCAATTTGTATTCCTTTTATTTCTTTTTCTTCTCTGATTGCCGTGGCTAGGACTTCCAGAACTATGTTGAATAATAGTGGTGAGAGTGGACATCCTTGTCTCGTTCCTGATCTTAGAGGAAATGCTTTCAGTTTTTCACCATTGAGGATGATGTTTGCTGTGGGTTTGTCATATATGGCCTTTATTATGTTGAGGTAGGTTCCCTCTATGCCCACTTTCTGGAGAGTTTTTATCAGAAATGGGTGTTGAATTTTGTCAAAAGCTTTTTCTGCATCTATTGAGATGATCATATGGTTTTTCTTCTTCAATTTGTTAATATGGTGTATCACATTGATTGATTTGCGTATATTGAAGAATCCTTGCATCCCTGGGATAAATCCCACTTGATCGTGGTGTATGATCCTTTTAATGTGTTGTTGGATTGTGTTTGCTAGTATTTTGTTGAGGATTTTTGCATCTATATTCATCAGTGATATTGGTCTGTAATTTTCTTTTTTTGTAGTGTCTTTGTCTGGTTTTGGTATCAGGGTGATGGTGGCCTCATAGAATGAGTTTGGGAGTGTTCCTTCCTCTGCAATTTTTTGGAAGAGTTTGAGAAGGATGGGTGTTAGCTCTTCTCTAAATGTTTGATAGAATTCACCTGTGAAGCCATCTGGTCCTGGACTTTTGTTTGTTGGAAGATTTTTAATCACAGTTTCAATTTCATTACTTGTGATTGGTCTGTTCATATTTTCTGTTTCTTCCTGATTCAGTCTTGGAAGGTTATACCTTTCTAAAAATTTATCCATTTCTTCCAGGTTGTCCATTTTATTGGCATAAAGTTGCTTGTAGTAGTCTCTTAGGATGTTTTGTATTTCTGCGGTGTCTGTTGTAACTTCTCCTTTTTCATTTCTGATTTTATTGATTTGAGTCCTCTCCCTCTTTTTCTTGATGAGTCTGGCTAATGGCTTATCAATTTTGTTTATCTTCTCAAAGAACCAACTTTTAGTTTTATTGATCTTTGCTATTGTTTTCTTTGTTTCTATTTCATTTATTTCTGCTCTGATCTTTATGATTTCTTTCCTTCTGCTAACTTTGGGTTTTGTTTGTTCTTCTTTCTCTAGTTTCTTTAGGTGTAAGGTTAGATTGTTTACTTGAGATTTTTCTTGTTTCTTTAGGTAGGCTTGTATAGCTATAAACTTCCCTCTTAGAACCGCTTTTGCTGCATCCCATAGGTTTTGGGTCGTCGTGTTTTCATTGTCATTTGTCTCTAGGTATTTTTTTATTTCCTGTTTGAGTTCTTCAGTGATCTCTTGGTTATTTAGTAACGTATTGTTTAGCCTCCACGTGTTTGTCTTTTTTACGTTTTTTTCCCTGTAATTCATTTCTAATCTCATAGCGTTGTGGTCAGAAAAGATGCTTGATATGATTTCAATTTTCTTAAATTTACTGAGGCTTGATTTGTGACCCAAGATGTGATCTATCCTGGAGAATGTTCCGTGCGCACTTGAGAAGAACGTGTAATCTGCCGTTTTTGGATGGAATGTCCTATATATATCAATTAAATCTATCTGGTCTATTGTGTCATTTAAAGCTTCTGTTTCCTTACTTATTTTCATTTTGGATGATCTGTCCATTGGTGTAAGTGAGGTGTTAAAGTCCCCCACTATTATTGTGTTACTGTCGATTTCCTCTTTTAGAGCTGTTAGCAGTTGCCTTATGTATTGAGGTGCTCCTATGTTGGGTGCATATATATTTATAATTGTTATATCTTCTTCTTGGATTGATCCCTTGATCATTATGTAGTGTCCTTCCTTGTCTCTTGTAACATTCTTTATTTTAAAGTCTATTTTATCTGATATGAGTATAGCTACTCCAGCTTTCTTTTGATTTCCATTTGCATGGAATATCTTTTTCCATCCCCTCACTTTCAGTCTGTATGTGTCCCTAGGACTGAAGTGGGTCTCTTGTAGACAGCATATATATGGGTCTTGTTTTTGTATCCATTCAGCCAGTCTATGTCTTTTGGTTGGGGCATTTAATCCATTCACGTTTAAGGTAATTATCAATATGTATGTTCCTATGACCATTTTCTTAATTGTTTTGGGTTTGTTTTTGTAGGTCCTTTTCTTCTCTTGTGTTTCCCACTTAGAGAAGTTCCTTTAGCATTTGTTGTAGAGCTGGTTTGGTGGTGCTGAATTCTCTTAGCTTTTGCTTGTCTGTAAAGCTTTTGATTTCTCCATCAAATCTAAATGAGATCCTTGCTGGGTAGAGTAATCTTGGTTGTAGGTTCTTCCCTTTCATCACTTTAAGTATATCATGCCACTCCCTTCTGGCTTGCAGAGTTTCTGCTGAGAAATCAGCTGTTAACCTTATGGGAGTTCCCTTGTATGTTATTTGTCGTTTTTCCCTTGCTGCTTTCAGTAATTTTTTTGTCTTTAATTTTTGCCACTTTGATTACTATGTGTCTCGGCGTGTTTCTCCTTGGGTTTATTCTGTATGGGACTCTCTGCGCTTCCTGGACTTGGGTGGCTATTTCCTTTCCCATGTTAGGGAAGTTTTCAACTATAATCTCTTCAAATATTTTCTCTGGTCCTTTCTCTCTCTCTTCTCCTTCTGGGACCCCTATAATGCGAATGTTGTTGCGTTTAATGTTGTCCCAGAGGTCTCTTAGGCTGTCTTCATTTCTTTTCATTCTTTTTTCTTTAGTCTGTTCCGCAGCAGTGAATTCCACCATTCTGTCTTCCAGGTCACTTATCCGTTCTTCTGCCTCAGTTATTCTGCTATTGATTCCTTCTAGTGTAGTTTTCATTTCAGTTATTGTATTGGTCATCTCTGTTTGTTTGTTCTTTAATTCTTCTAGGTCTTTGTTAATCATTTCTTGCATCTTCTCGATCTTTGCCTCCATTCTTATTCCGAGGTCCTGGATCATCTTCACTATCATTATTCTGAATTCTTTTTCTGGAAGGTTGCCTATCTCCACTTCATTTAGTTGTTTTTCTGGGGTTTTTTCTTGTTCCTTCATCTGGTACATAGCCCTCTGCCTTTTCATCTTCTCTGTCTTTCTGTAACTGTGGTTTTTGGTCCACAGGCTGCAGGATTGTAGTTTTTCTTGCTTCTGTTGTCTGCCCTCTGGTGGTTGAGGCTATCTAAGAGGCTTGATGGGAGGCTCTGGTGGTGGGTAGAGCTGACTGTTGCTGTGGCGGTCAGAGCTTAGTAAAACTTTAATCCACTTGACTGTTGATGGGTGGGGCTGGGTTCCCTCCCTGTTGCTGTGGCGGTCAGAGCTCAGTAAAACCTTAATCCATTTGACTGTTGATAGGTGGGGCTGGGTTCCCTCCCTGTTGGTTGTTTTGCCTGAGGCAACCCAACACTGGAGCCTACCCGTGCTCTTTGGTGGGGTTAATGGCAGACTCTGGGAGGGCTCACGCCAAGGAGAACTTCCCAGGACCTCTGCTGCCAGTGTCCTTATCCACACGGTGAAACAGAGCCACCACTCGCCTCTGCAGGAGACCCCCCAACACCAGCAGGTACGTCTGGTTCAGTTTCCCCCAGGGTCACTGCTCCTTCCCCTGGGTCCCGATGCACACATTACTTTGTTTGTGCCCTCCAAGAGTGGGGTCTCTGTTTCCCCCAGTCCTGTCACAGTCCTGCAATCAATTCCCACTAGACTTCAAAGTCTGATTCTCTAGGAATTCCTCCTCCCGTTGCCGGACCCCCAGGTTGGGAAGCCTGAGGTGGGGCTCAGAACCTTCACTCCAGTGGGTGGACTTCTGTGGTATAAGTGTTCGCCAGTCTGTGAGTCACCCACCCAGCAGTTATGGGATTTGATTTTACTCTGATTGCGCCCCTCCTACCGTCTCACTGTGGCTTCTCCTCTGTCCTTGGACGTGGGGTATCCTCCTTGGTGAAGTCCAGGGTCTTCCTGTCAATGATTGTCCAGCAGCCAGTTGTGATTCTGGTGCTCTCGCAAGAGGGAGTGAGAGCACGTCCTTCTACTCCGCCATCTTGGTTAATCTCTGTTTACTTTTTCTATTAGAGCCCTTAGCATATTAATCATAGTTGTACTAAATTTCTGGTGTAATAATTTCAACATCCCTGCTGTGTCTGACTCTGGTTCTGATTTGCCCTGTCTCTTCAAACTGTCACCTTCTTTGCTTTTCGATATGCCTTGTAATTTATTTTTTGGTTTAAAACCAGACATGATATACTGGGTGAAAAGTAGGCCTTTAGAGAGATGGTTGTAATACATGATGTAGAGGAAGGGTAAGCAGTCTATAATGCTACGATTAGATCTCCATCTTTGCGAGCCTGTGCCCCTGGGCTGTGACCTTCACATGTGCTTTTCAGTCCTCCACCTCTCCTGCTTTAGGGGGGACAGGATGGCTGGAGGGGGTAGATAGGTAGAGTGGGGTATTTCCCCTCCCCCAAGGCTATTAGTCTCTGGTAAAGCCCCAGTAGTTTAGGCTCTGGTTAGTTTCTCCTGAGGCCCAGCCTTGTTGAGAACAGAATGCGCTGGCATATTTCAAATTGGTTAATTTTCCCCTCCCCTACTGGCAGCCCCAAGGGGATTTTTATATGATCTTCACTATGAGAACCTGGTAGAGTTCCAGTAGGTAAGATTCACAAAAGTGTTGGGTGCCTCCTGGAATCGTTAACTTACTTTCCCACCCTGAGCCTCCAGGAAATGGTCAATTACAGTTCAGATTTTCCTGCTCCAGTGCTGGTTCCTGTGGAGATTTCTGCTGACATCAGTTGTGATTCTCTGTTTCGCCCGTCTGTCTCTCCAGTTGTGGGGGAAGAGGTTTGCCCTGCAACCTCATTTTTTAGGTCAGATCTAATAAGAGTTGTTATTTTTCAGTTGGATTAGCTTTTTACTTATTGTTATGATGGAGTGGTGAATTCCAAACTCCTTACGTGCTGGAATCAAAACTGGAAGTTAAATTGAGTTTTTGGTTTTTTTTTAAATTTATTTATTATTTATTTATTTTTGGCTGTGTTGGGTCTCCGTTTCTGTGTGAGGGCTTTCTCTAGTTGCGGCAAGCGGGGACCACTCTTCATTGCGGTGCGCGGGCCTCTCACTATTGCGGCCTCTCTTGTTGCGGAGCACAGGCTCCAGACGCGCAGGCTCAGTAGTTGTGGCTCACGGGCCTAGTTGCTCCGTGGTATGTGGGATCCTCCCAGAACAGGGCTCGAACCTGTGTCCCCTACATTGGCAGGCAGATCCTCAACCACTGCGCCACCAGGGAAGCCCCCTGGAAGTTAAATTGAGTTTTGAAATGTAAGATTGGTAAATATAAGATTACAGCATTTATTTTTTCTTGGAGATTCTAATCGCTTTTCTTTTTCCTGCTTGTATTATCTATCTTTATTGACTCCTTAAGTTGTTCCAGATTCTCAGTTGGGTATTATATATCTGTATGACTTGAATCTTTTAAAATTTATTAAACGTGTATTATGACCCAGAATATGGTCTCACTTGGAAAAGGCTGTGTGTGTACTTGAGAAGAATGTATGTTCTGCTGTTGTTGGGGAGAACGTTACATAAAGGTCAGTTACGTCATGTTGGTTGATAGTGTTGTTCAGGTCTTCTCCGTCTTTATTGATTTTTTTTTGTCAACCGGTCTATCAACTACTGAAGGAGGAGTGTTGATATCTCCAACTTTGCAATTGTTTTATTTTTGTCTCCTTTCAGTTCTATCAGTTTCTGTTTCATGTATTTCGAAGCTGTTACTTAGGTACATGAAAGTTTAGAACTTTTATGTCCTCTTGATGAATTGATCTGTGTCATTATTAAATGACACTTTTATCTCAGATAATATTCTTTGATCTGAAGTCTGCTTTGTCTCCGCTGGGGCTGTCATCTGAAATACGTATAGTGGCCTTTCCATGTGGTTGCTTGGGCTTCCTCACAGCGTGACGGCTGGGTTTCAGAAGTGAGCATCAAAGAGAGCAAGTCATAAGTATATGATGTTTTTGTGGTCTAGCTTTGGAGGTCACATAACACCCCTTCCATGTCTACAAGCCCACCCAGGCAATCGGGAAAGGAGTATGAGCCCATCTCTCTGTGGCAGAAGTGTGAAAGTCACATTGTAAGAACAGCATGTGTTGGGAGTCACGTTGTGACCTTCTTTGCAAAATAGATTCTGCCAAGTTGGGAAAATAAATTGTGGTTAATTTTTAGCAATTAAAGGAATTTTTAAAACAGTTTTTAATAATAAGGGTTGAAACAAGATTTTTAAATTTAATCCCCTCAAGTAAAGTATAACACAAAATCCTATTCCAGGGCTTCCCTGGTGGCGCAGTGGTTAAGAGTCTGCCTGCCAGTGCAGGGGACACAGGTTCGAGCCCTGGTCCGGGAAGATCCCACATGTCGCGTAGCAAATAGGCCCGTGCGCCACAGTTGCTGATCCTGTGCTCTGGAGCCCGCGAGCCACAACTCCTGAAGCCCCCGCGCCTAGAGCCCGTGCTCCACAACAAGAGAAGCCACTCCAATGAGAAGCCCTCACACCACAACAAAGAGTAGCCCCTGCTCACCGCAACTAGAGAAAGCACGCGCACAGCAATGAAGACCCAACACAGCTAAAAATAAATAAATTAAATTAAATTAAAAAAAAATCCTATTCCATAACAATTTTATATATTAAGGTTTTACAATAGTACTTTTTTTTAGTATAATCCTTTTTTTTCTTAAAGGTTTTTTTTGGGGGGTGCTGTGTTGTGTCTTTGTTGTTCTGCGCGGACTTTTTCTAGTTGTGGTGAGTGGGGGCTACTCTTGGTTGTGGTGAGCGGGCTTCTCATTGCGGTGGCTTCTCTTGTTGCAGAGCACGGGCTTTATGCACCCAGGCTTCAGGAGTTGTGGCTTGTGGGCTCTGGAGCGCAGACTCAGTAGTTGGGGCGCATGGGCTTAGTTGCTCCGCGGCATGTGGGATCTTCCCGGACCAGGGCTTGAACCCGTGTCCCCTGCATTGGCAGGCAGATTCTTAACCACTGCGCCACCAGGGAAGCCCTAGTATAATCCTTTTTGTCCTGTTTTCTATTTATTAATAACACTTTCTAAGATAATTTTTATTACTATTTGTATTTTGCAGATACAGCTATAAAATGTAATATGGATTCATTGAGAGATTCACCCCCAAAAAAATCAGAAAAGAAACAACAGTGCATCTCCTTAAAAGATGTAAATAAGGTGGTATTTTTAAATGTTCATTAAATACAAAGTTCATATAATGTTCATTTTAGAATATTCTCCTTTAAAATCTACTAGGAACCAAAAATATGGCTGTGATAGTTTCATTCATGAAAAAATATAAGTTTACATGTTTGCTCTGTTTCAAAAGAACAGGGTAACTCCACCTCCTCCCTTGTCAAGTCCTTGTTCTTTTTTTTTTTTTTTAACTTTAGTAGCTTAACACAACAAAACTTTATTTTGCAGTCATACAATATGCGTTCTTGAAGCAGGGGGGATGTTCTGCTCCACATAATCCTTACTCAAGGACCTGGGTTCATCACCTAGGACATCATAATCGTAGTGGCGGGGGATGAGGGGAAAAGAAAATTATGAACCTGCTATAAAGTCCTTCTACCCAGAAGTGACACATGTCACTTCTGATCACTTCTGATTATGTATCATTGGTTAAAGCAAGTCATATGATCATGTAACTGCAAAGGGTCATAGAAGTACATTCCTGCTGATTAGCCAGAAGGAGAACTGGAAATAATTAATGAGCTGCAATGTTTACTATTATCTCCCAGAGATATTACTAAGTGAAAAGAAAAAGCATGCTTTATTCTTCATGTTAAAAAACATGTTACATATACTATATACTCTTGAAATGCATTGAGTATTTCTGCAAGTCCATGTTGAAAATAAGGAGATAGCTCTAGGTAGGCATAGAAAACCTGGGTGGTTTAATTTTCTTGAAGGCTTAATTTTCACTGTATATGATTTTGTATTTTATGTATTTCATACCAGATGCATGTATTATCTACTAAAAACATGTATTTAAAAACAAACAAAAATAAAAGGCATGCCCTTTGACCCTAAAACAAAGGGCAATATAAGAAATTTACCTGAATTTGCTTTCCCTTGAATAAAATGATGTAAGGGTTTCCCAAAAGGAATATGTGAGTCCGGAAGAGACTTTTTAAAAATTACTTAAATTTATAAAGATTTAGTAATCATGGCTTATAAATAAAATTTCCAAGTGGGAGACACTTCTAAACTCAAATCCTTGTTCTTGGCTTACTGACCACTCTACAAAATTGGGTATTTATTCTCATTTTAACAAGGGTGTAAAAATCTGGAATTATGGGACACTCTGATAGTTAAGGTCAAGTCTAACCTGTCCCTCCAGGTCTTTTGAAAAGACAGGTGAAAGTAATTCCAGGACATTTTAAATACTGATTATATGAAAAGGCAGCTGCCTGCTATTTGGACATTTCAATCTAGTGGTTATAGCAGTGGCATAATCACCCAGCTCTCCAGTTCTTGGTCTCTTCATATCTGTGTTGCCTGAATGTTATCTGGGATGGTTGTCTATGAGAATATCTCCCATGGAATTTTGGTTCCTCAAGAATGTATATCATGTTAGCATAATTATTCTTTCTGAAAAAAAATTTTTTACAGTGTGTTGAATCTTCAGTGTATTGGCCAATGAAAAGAGGCATAACCATATATGCCGATCCAGATATACCAGCAGCAAGGTATGATTTGAAAACCAGTGTAATTGACTAGAGACTTAAGTATAATATTGTTTTATACAGCATTCTATAAGATTGATGATAGAAGAATATTCAATTTCAAAAAAAGAGTGACCTTGGAAATATCAATTAAACATATATTAATTTAAAATTAAAATGTTTGACAACTGGCTAGCAGCACAGTTGACCAAAAAGTGGTAGTGATTCTCGTCTCCTTGTTACCTTATCAGACAAAGTTGTGTCTGTAAGGCAGGTCCAGTGACATTGTCTTGATGTAAAGGATGGGTAAATGAGGGCCAGATGACAGTTCAAGTTGGTGGAAAGCAAAGAATGGTCTGTTATATTTTTGAAGGTGAGCATCAAAGACTCTGAAACCCTGTCCTCATCAAGATCCATGTCAGTGATACTAATGAGATCACAGAAAGGATGTATTGTCATGTTATACATTTCACATATAGTGTAAGATCTTAAAATGGGAAGCTTCCATTTCTCCCCTTCTGGACTTTATGCTAGTGTTGTCATACATTTTATGTATACATTTGTTATAAATGCTGGAGTCTATTATTGTTTGTATTTAAACAGTGATTTTTCTTTTAGAGGGATTTAAATAAATAATAATAAAAATTATCTTATTGTATTTACCTATGTAGTTACCATCCATGCTTTTCACTTTCTGTGTAGATGCAGATTTCCATCTGGTACCATTTTCCTTCTACCTGAAGGACTTCCTTTACTATTTCTTGTATTATGGGTCTGCTGGTGATGAATTCTTTCAGCTTTTGTATGTTTGAAAAAATATTTTAGCTTCATTAAAAAAACAAAATCTTTGCTAGGATAGAATTCAAGGTTTAAATTTCTTTTTCCCTTTGTTTTAAAGGTGTTGCTCCACCATCTGCTTGCTCATATTGTTCCCAGTGCAAAATCTACCATCCTCTTTTTTCTTTGTTCCTCTGTTTGCAACATGTCTTTTTCCTCTGCTTTTAAGAGTTTCTCTTTATTGCTGGTTTGAACAATTTAATTATTGTATCACATGTCTTGGTGTAGTTTTGCTCACGTTTCTTATGCTTGGGGTTCATTAGGGTTCTTCATTTGTAGGTTTCTGTCTTTTCATCAAATTTGGTAAGTATTCAGCTGTTATTCTACAAATATTTTTTCTGCACTCATCTCTTTCTGCTCTCCTTTTGAGACTCTTATGAGACAAATGTCCCTGAGGGTCTGTTCATTTTTTCAACCTTTTCTTCTTGCTGTTTGTCACATTAATAATTCTGCTGATCTGTGTTTAATTGACTCTTCTGTCATCTCCATTTTGCTAATAAGCCCATCCAGTGAATTTTTTATTTGATGTATTATATTTCATAATTAAATAAAATTTTTATTTAATTTTTTTCTAATCTGTATTTTTTTGCTGAGAAGAAAGGAAGGTTCTTATCATTCCATTCACCAGTGCTCACCTTTCCTTTTCTTATGGAGCACGGGTATCATAGCTGCTTGATAACTCACACTTCTGAGCTGCGCTGGGGTTGGCACCTGTTGATTATCTTTTCTCTCTACAGTCTATCTGATTTTCCTGATTCTTTGTATGTCAAGTAATTTTGGATTGCATTCCGGATATTTTGGATATTATGGTATGAGACTCTGGTTTAGAATCCTCTGGAGAATGTTGACTTTGTTGTTTTTGTTGTTTGTTTTAGCAGGAGGTCATCACTTCCTTAAGGTTCAGACCTCAAACTCTGTCTCACTTGCCGTGGGTGGTGATTGCGGCACTGTTTCCGAGTCTTTGGTACACTGTTTTGGGTCTGTTCTGAATATGCTCAACTTGGGGTGAGCGTGGGACTTCTTTTTGGGCCATAAACAGAAATAAGGGATTCCCCCCGCCACCCAGCTCTCTATCTCTTTTTTTTTTCCAGGATTTTCCTCACATTCGCCATATTCTAGATGCTCTCTCTCCCTGTTCCTCTGACCATATAGATGGTTTCTTGTGGAGAAGCTACCATGCAGTTCTGTGTGATTGGGGCTGCTTGTGTAATAAAATAGCAATAGAAATAAGAGAGGGAAAAAGAGGGGGATTTTCCTTGTACAGGCTTTAGACTACTGGGTCCCTATTTCCTGGTTCCTTAGAGGGAGGGAGAAGTTTTCTCGCAGGGTTTTAAGTGACCGCACTGCCATTACCACTGCAGCATGCAGCTCCGTGATCAGAGCTGCCCTTGGGGCAGGGCCAGGAGAGGAAAAGAGGAGAGAAAGTCGGGATTCCTTACATCTTCTGGTTTAAGGTCCTTCTCTGTTCTCTGGCTTGAAATACAGTTGGCCCTCCTTATTCACAGCTCCAGCAGCCGCAGTGACACAGGTCCCTTGGGTACGGAGGGCCGACTGAACTACACCATCTTCTATGAGCATCCGTGGATTTCGGTATCTGCAGGGCTCCTGGAACCAGTCCCCTGTAGATACTAAGGGATGACGGTAGAGAGTTTCTCTCAGGGTTCTTGATGTCTGCATCTTCAACGCCATTCTGCAACTCAGGCTGCCCTCAGCCCAACACCAAGAGAAAGCCAGGAAACTCTCCATAGTTCTGGTGGCTTTTCACATTTTGACTTCTCTCCGCTGTAGTTGCGTACTTCATCCCAAGTTTCTAGTTGTAATCAGTAAGGAAGAGAGGATGTAGTGGGCTTGCTCCCTCTTGGCAGCCCCAGGACTGTCAAAATGGTTTTCATACTCAGAGGACTCAGTTTCAGTTCTCACAGAATTTACTTAAGTTGATCAGCTTATTCCAGTGGAACTTCTTAAATTTTCTCCCAGAAAATAACGGTATTTTGAGGTTTGGGATAAATGGGTTCAGAAATTTTAATAAATGTTTTTGATTTCTAGTGCTTTATGTCAGAAGTCAAATGAGAAACCACTTAGATTGGCTGAGAAGAAAGAATACAATGAGAAGAACGGCTGTGTGAAGTACGGATTTTTTTCTTGGCCTAAAGTTTTAATTGAAATAATTGTAAAAAAAATTATAAGCAGGAAGAGTTTAAATATGATTTTATTATTAATTTCAAACCTGCATTCCCATAAAGTAAATAAATATATATACACACAAGTTAGTTTTTTCTTTTCCATTTACTAGAGTAGATCTTTCTGTTTAAAGCTTTGTTCCACTGTAAGTAGTCATTCTCTACCTCCTGTTCCTGATTCTCTTGTCAAGTGAACAGTTATATGAAACAAATTATATATAGTCGATCTTTTGGGGCTGTTGATTTTATATGGGTTGGTGCTTGCTTTCTTCCTAGTTTTCTGATGTTAAATAGATCTGCCACCTGCTGGAGAAACTGTTTAATTATTTGCAGTGTAGAACTTCAGGATTTTTTTTTTTTTTTTTTTGTCCTGCCAGATTCACAAAGTATTCACTTACAAGGTGTTAACAATAGAGTGATCACTTCATTTTATACCTGTTTAATCCACAAAATATTTTCATACCAGTTTTTATGATTTCTTACCCTACTAGCTTAAAAACACTCTTACATTCCAAGTAACTGTGGCTGCTCTGACACCACCAGAGTGACCAAGTGTTTAAGACAGTTCAGAAGCGGGTAGGTTGTACCTTGTCCACTAACTGGCCTGAG
This sequence comes from Balaenoptera acutorostrata, assembly GCF_949987535.1. Taxonomy (NCBI): domain Eukaryota; kingdom Metazoa; phylum Chordata; class Mammalia; order Artiodactyla; family Balaenopteridae; genus Balaenoptera; species Balaenoptera acutorostrata. The sequence continues at coordinate 47,719,996 of NC_080082.1, forward strand.
ATGACTGGGGAGAGGGTGTTGACCCTACAGCCATTTTGGTGTCCCGACTTCCCAGAGGCCACTCTGTGGCCCTGTGATGTCCCCTCGCCCAGCAGGAGGTCCTCACTGTGTCCAGGGCCGAGGGCTCTGAAGGCTGCCATGGAGCCCATGGATCCCCAGATCCATGGGGGTGGCTGTTAAGGTACCAGAGTTGACATCCTCTTACCCAGGCATCCCTCCACCTAATACCTGAAAGTTGTGGTGCTACAACAGGTTATTTTCCTTGGAACCAAAGACCTTGCGTTATCATGCAGCTCATTTCTTTTAGCTACATGCCCTTTACTTAGAACCCACTGGTGAAATGACATCAGTTATTCTATCAGTCTATGGTGGGTTCCAGGGAACCTTGAAGTGATTAAAGATCGAACAGCAAAAAAGGAAGGAGGCAGTGGGTTTCTTAGAAGAAACATGAGATGACCTAGTGATCATGCAGTCTTTCTCCATGTCCAGAGCAAGTGGTCCTGGGATTGGCAGTGCTGTGTCCACAGAGCAGGGCCTGGTGCGGGAGGGAGAGGGGGCAGGCATGAGACTGGCAAGACCCCCATGGCCCCTTATGTAGCAATAGACAAGGCATAACAGAACAAGCAGTAATGTCATAGCCATGCCTTGGGAGACAGAGTTCATTTTACCTCTGTCAAGGAAGAATTAGAATAATAGCTCAACTGAAGAAATATAAACACTCCTTTTTTCTTCAAATTATCCTTTTAATTATTTTACAGATTATTGCAGTTTCTAAATCCTGATCCTTTGAGAGCCGATGGAATCTCTGATCTGCAGCAGGTATGGCAAACACCCGCAAGAGAAAGAAAACTGTTTACTTTTTAAATCCTTCCCCTTCCTCCCTCTAGATTTGAGATGTGAAGAGAAACTCCTTGCATGGAGGACTTTACCTGACGACATCCTTTTAGAAATTATCTAATGAATTATTGCTTTAGAGACATGGCTCTTTTGGGTAATGGATAATCTTCCTTTTATTTTGGTAATTTTGATGGGTTTTTATAAGCATATAAACTTAGGGTTTTTCACCGAAACCAAACTCTCATATCTTCTTTATTTCCATAAAGTTCTTGGTATTCTATGCTAACACCGCAGGGCAGAGCCATCTAACATCTGTGTTCTTAGTTGCAGAAGCTGAGGTCGGGCTCCCGGCTGCCCTTGGTCGTTCTGCGGACCAGGGTGGAGCCCTGCTTGTCCATCAACACAGCGCCACTCTCGGCAGACGTGAAAAAGGTGACGGGGCTCAGACCGGACTTGTGAAGGAGTACTGACCTGCGCTGACGTAGAAAGATTTTTAATAAAACAGTTTTAAGTTTGCATTTACATAATTTCTTTGCTCTTGAAATTTTCTTTTAAGATTTTATTATTAATTTCTCATTTATCCTTAAAGTCCAGGTTAACTTCTTATAAATGAATAATTCTTTTGTGGAGAAACCTAAGTGCTTTTCTGAAGTAAGTTTTCAAATGCACCTCTGAAAAGGGGCTTAGATAGAGCACAAGTAGTCAGGGCAATTAGAATGTACTTCTTAGTATTCTTTTCAGAATTGCTTTATAGACCTGTGGTTTCACTTAGATCATCAGTTTAGATCATAAATCTTTATCTACTTCCCTCTTGATATTGAAAAAAAGTAAAAAAAATACCCCAAAACTACAAGGATGAATAGAATGAGAGCGGAGCCTTTATTGGACAAGAAATGTTTACAGGCTTTTGGAAGACAGAAAAGAAGCAGCCGAGGATGGCTGACCACCTGAGGGAGGAGTGACATGGGGAGGGCAGTGAACTCCCTACCTCGTTTCCTGAACATCTTCAGCCAGTTTCTCAGGAAGGAGATTGGAGGCTCTGTTTGGAGAAACTGAACGGCCCTAGAGAATGACCTTGTGGTGATGCTGTTTGTGAATCCTCACAGTAAAAATGCATGTTTGCTGCCTGTCCCCCTGCAGTGGTGTGACGCTCACATGGTGACGAGCTCTGCCTGCCTGCGGATATAGTCAGCTTTCAGTGTCCTCGATGTGAGCAGACATCAGGGATCCTTGGACATTGGAAGAAAACCTTAACCTAGGGAAAAAAAAAAAACTCTGAAAGAAACAAACAATGTTAGGAGTGGAAGAAAACATTAGAAAATAGATATCCTTAGAGATAAGAGAAGATATTGCTTGGATTTAACAATAATAGGGTGCTATTAAGAAAAGAAAAAGGAACAGTCAGAGATAAAAAGGGCTCTTAGAAATTAAAAATGCTATAGAAATAAAAAACAGTAGCTATGAGAGGTAAAATAGAAGTTAACAATCAGAAAGTAGAGCACAAAGACAAAGAGATGGAAATGGGAAAAGAGAATTTGAGGGTCAATTTGAGGTCTCCTATCTGAGTGGGATTTCTAGAAAGAATGACGGCAGAGGACCGAAAATTCTGAGAATAACACATGGACACTTTCCTTACTTAATGGATATGACTTCCTAAATTACGAAGAGTTTGCCGACCGCAGACCCAGCACAGCCGAGGAGCAAGAGTGTAGACACGTTGCTGCAAAGCATCTGAGCTGGAGGGATTCAGAGACTGTGAAAGCTTCCAGAGAGAAGAAACCCATCCCACGGCGGGGTCGGGAATCAGGATGACTTCCGACTTCTCCACGGTTCACCAGAGGAGCAGTGACTCCACAATTCTCGTGAAAAGTTATTTCCAGCCTAGAGGTCTGTACTCAGAGCATTACTGAAGTGTAAGGATAGAATGAAGACATTTTCGCACGTGCAAAATCTCAAATTTCCTTCCCCTGTACCCTTTGTCGAGAAGCTACCAAAATTTGTTCTCCACCAAACCAAGAAATTCAACCGAGAAAGTTGCAGCAAAAAGGGTGATGTTGCAGGGGGATCCCAGTCCCGAGTGCAGCTGGGGTTCAGGGCCAGGGGATGAGACCTTCAGAGAGAGGACGGTGCTGATCAGTTCAGCCTGTTGGCAGATCTCATCAGGGTGGCTGGAGAACTCTCCTCTGTGGAACATTTGGGAGGTTTCGATGACAGCGAATTACATAGAAAAATAAGCAAAGGCAAGTTTTTAAAAAACTTTATAAGTGGAGCTGATGCACCAGCAGTTGGTCAGGAGGAGGAGAAGCCACGTCTTGGCTCTGGTGAGCATTAGGCGCCTGGTGCTTCAACAGACTGCTGATTGGATCCTTTCAGTTTGGAGCCCAGAAAAGCAAGAGTCTTTGAGCAGGAGTTTGCTGCTGGAAAAGATTCAGGGGGGACTTACTAAGTTAGGTCTTGGAAACTACCAGATTAAGCAATCTATACTCGTTATTGGGGTAAAGTGAGCAATGAGAAGGAGTTTATTAGTTTTCTGGGCTTTATTGTTGTTTTGGTTGTTGTTGCTGTTTTGTAGGCTCTTCAGAGAAATAAGTTTCCGGGCCCCAGCCACACTGAATCTTACTCTTGGCCTCCCATAGCACGTGGCTGTGACGTGGTGGTCATTTCTCATTGTGGAAATGACCCTTTGTTGTACCTTCCACCACTGCTTACGATTTTGCAAACAGGGGGCTGCTACAAGTCATTACCGAGTAGAAATGGAGTAAGTTGAAGACATTTTTGTTTAACAACAAAGTGGATTAAATATTTATTTTAAATTTGACACCTAACCTTTGGTAAAGTTTAAGTTACATTAAAACTGTCAGAACAGAGACCGTCACTATGAGAAACTCTTTTCTCAGCACAGTCACTGATTCTCTCACACTGATTCTTACCGAGAACCCCTAGTTGTGAGCCATCGGCTGAGTTGGGAGAGTCCTGGCTTTTAGTGATGACTGTACAGTTTATAGGATTATCTCACTGATTCGATTTGCCTAATTATCATGGCAAACCCTTGAGATGCTCAGGCTGTGTATTGTTTTCACTATTTTATAGGTGAGAAAATTAAGCTCATGAAAAATTACTGGTAAAAGTTCTTACCTGCTGACAAGTGTGACAAGAAGTGGGATTTGAATTTAGGATTTCTGTCATCTTGTCCCTATTCTTTAAATTATTTTCACAGAACCCCACACTGTTTTATAATCCCACTTTATTTTTCCCACTCATAAGAATCAGATAATAGCTGAGAAGGATGATGGAAAGGAAAGAAATTGGATGTGAGGGTCAAATGATGGTGAGGGGTTTTGGCTGTTAGGTGAACTGATGTGTATGAGACCCATCTCAGATCTTCTCCCAAGATACACTACAGATGGTTCCATCACTCATTATAAGGTGAAAAATAGCAGTACAAAAGACAATTAGAATTTCATCTTAGAAAAGATACTAGTTTATTTTTCTGATTATGCCGTGTAGTTTAATGAGTTCTCTTTGGAAATCTGTGTTGGCTATGTTATGATGTATTGACTTAATAATATTAAATGGATACATTTATATCACTCAGTCAGGTAGCAGCTGAGCCCACTGATGAGATGCAGCTTGTGTTGAGATAGACCCCTGGCCGGGCCAGAAAGGAAGGTCCAGGTCTGCCCCTTGCGTCCATTCTGCTTTGTCTGCATCTCCAGGGTCAGTCTGCATGTAGGCGTGAGCCCTGGAAGCTGGCGCTTGCCTGCATCTGCATAAAAGAAAGAGGAGACTCATTCTTGTCTTCAGTTAATTGAGGGCATGTGTCCAGGAAGGTGTTTGGCAGGCAGACATCAAGAGACATCTGTGGGATAGTGGAGGGCAGGGGTCAGATGGGGCAATAGGGAACTTAATCTCCTCAGGAAGCGATGCTAACCTTTTTCAAGGCCCCTTTCAGGAGGCAGTTCATCCTTGTGCTTAGGAGCAGGAGGTCTGGAGCCAGATTGCCTGGCTTTAAATCCTGCTTCTACTGAATATTAGCTGTGCAGCCTTGGGCAACAAACTTCACCTTTCTGTCCCTTAAGCTCCTCATCTGTGAAATGAGGCAGTAATAGGTCTCACCCTGTAAGGGGACTTTAAGGACTACATGATTTAATACTTGTGCATAGTTTAAGCCCTGGCAGAATCTGAGTCAGTGTGTCTGAATCCATTCTAATGAAATGATATTTTGACTTTTCTGACCTGCCTGACAGTGATGATAGCAAAAACTTATAGTGCTTACTCTGTACAGGGAGATGTTCTGCATGCTTTACATACACTGTTTTTGATTCTTAACCTTTGTCCAAAATTATGTGAATTTATTTGTCTTTGCAGCCTCTGGCAGTCATCGTGTGCCCTGGGTGGAAAAAGGCCCAATTAATTTTTGAATTATTGAGAGACTATAGCGTGTCCTCCAGGCCTGTTCATCCCGTGGTATTAACAATCGGACTCCACAAAGACGAGGCCAAAAATATGAAGCTTCCAAGGGGGTGTAAGCATCCTTTCCAAGCTGTTTGGTTTTCCCTAGAGAACGCAGTGGAAGCCTGCTCAGGCAGGCCTGGGAGCCAACACTGACCCCGGGCTTGTGTGATGATCAGCCAGACCTCACTTGTCAATTACCGATCAGCGTAGGTGGTGAAGGTTTACTCTTGGCTTAACATCTGTTTTACTGAGAAAACTAAGTCTTCTCATTCATTTATCAACTATTTATTAAACACTTACTGTTTATTAGCTGCTGACTAAAACCGCCCCCTGCCTTTCAGGAGCTCAGAACCTGGTGGGAGCGCGGGTGTTAGTCACACGGTACAGGGGCAGCCCGGGCGGGCCTCTTCTCACAGCCACCTGAGCAAGAAGCACAGGGTTTATTTCATTGAAAGGCATTTCTAGAAAGTATGTGGAATCTTAGCAAAGGAAATGTGAGAAAAACCTGTGGAAAATCTAAGGCGTTAACTGTGTTTTCTTTTAAAATGTAGGCAATGTAATTGTTACAACACCACATAGCCTCCTGAGACTTCTCAAATATCAAAGCTTGTTATTTCTCAGACTCTGTCACCTGATTTTGGATGAGGTGGAAGTATTATTCTCTGAAGCTAATGAACAAGTAAGTATGGCATTTATTTAGATGTCATTACTACTCAGAAATATATATATATATTATATATATATATATATATATATGTAAAATTAAAGTCTTTTAGGAGTCAGGAAACGTGTCTAGTTGGGAAGAAGCTGGTTAATCTAAAACACTTTTCCCTTTAACTGCTGTAATTAAGAGGAGAGAACGTTTATCTGAATTTTCTACCCAATGTTGAAGTTCTCTTTGAAGAGCAAAATTTCTTTCCCAGGGAAATTTTCTAAAATAATCAATATTTTTCTGGTTATGTAAGCAATAATTTTATTTTAGAAAATTTGAGAAATAGAGAAGAACACTTGAAAAACCCCAACATCCATAATCTTATGCTCAGAGGTAACCACTGTTACGATTTTAGAGTATTTCTTTCCTTTTTGTAATTCCTGTGTCTATTGATACATATAATTAATAATATCAGGACCTTATTTTACGTATTAGTTTGTAACTTGCATTTCAGTGAACAGCATTGTGAGTATTGCTACTAACTGTTCTCTAGCATGATTGTTACTGGCCATGTGGTATTGAACCCTGTGGACATAACATAATTTATTTTCTGATTGTCTAATATTTGGACACTTAGCATCATTTGTGTGTATGTGTGTAGCTGAAGAAACATCTTTTTGCACATGTTTTCTTAGGATAAATTCCTAGGAAGGGGATTAATGGATCAAAGGCTATGAATTCTTTTTTGTTGTTGTTGTTATTTTTTTTGGCTGTGTTGGGTCTTCGTTTCTGTGCGAGGGCTTTCTCTAGTTGTGGCAAGCGGGGGCCACTCTTCATCGCGGTGCGCGGGCCTCTCACTATCGCGGCCTCTCTTGTCGCAGAGCACAGGCTCCAGACGCGCAGGCTCAGCAATTGTGGCTCACGGGCCTAGTCGCTCTGCGGCATGTGGGATCTTCCCAGACCAGGGCTCGAACCCGTGTCCCCTGCATTGGCAGGCAGTTTCTCAACCACTGCGCCACCAGGGAAACCCCAAAGGCTATGAATTCTTATAAGGCACTTGTTGGAAGCAGTGTAACATGAAGATCAGGAGCATTCCTTTGGGAGCAGCAGTGGCCCCAAGGTCAAGCCCAGGCTTTGTTACTTACTGACTGTCTCAGTTCTTATTTGCAAAGCTAGTATCTGGAACACTGCCTTGTTCAGTGGCACTCTGAAAGTGTAGATGGGTTTGCACTCCCTCTGGCAGTGTGCCTTCACGCCACACTGCCTGCACCCCTGGCAGTAGGAGGCCCTCGTCCAGCTTTCTTTTCTAGGCTGATTGTTACACGTGGCATCTGATTTGCTTAATCTGTATTTCCTTGATTACTTTGTTAAATTGAGTATTAATTCATACTGGCCATTTGTACCCATTCTTCTAGGAGCTGCTTGTTCATTTCCTTCGCTTGTTTTCTTTCACTGGGATCATCTTTTTCTAACTAGTTTGTACAAGTTTTTATATAAGGCTGTTCATCCTTTGTTACCCGTGTTGCCCGTATTTACCTAGATGTTTGTTTTGATTTTGTTTATACATAAACATTTTTCCTTTTTAGTTTTTTCTTTTACTTTCATGTTTAAAGACCTTTCCCACTCTGAGAACAGAAAATATACATTCCTTACCTTTTATGTTCTGTCAAACTAATTATTAGTTTCTTCTGAAATAAAAATGAAATTAATTATGCTGATTTTTTAGATATTTCCTATATTAGATAACTTTAAAAAAAATATTGAAGTTGAAGAAAGGGAATCTGCCCCACATCAGATTGTTGCAGTTGGAGTTCATTGGAACAGACATATAGAGCAGTTAATCAAAGAGTTCATGAACGACCCCTACATTGTGATCACAGCCATGGAGGAGGCTGCCCTCTATGGCAGCGTCCAACAGGTAAAGAGTCCTGGGTGTGTGTGGTGGGGGGTTGGTGAGCACAAGCAAGTAACCTTTATTCATGGCTTAATATTAAAAGACTATAGCATTAATTTCATATACAAATCTTTAATTGTGCATTTAAATTTATACTGCTTTTCTATACCTTCTTTTCTATTAAAATTATGGCTTTGCCATAAAAAGTAAAACTGGAGCACCTTGAACATTTTTTAAAAATCCCACTGTTTCTGCATTTCATTACCAGGTAGTACATCTTTGCCTGGAATGTGAAAAGACCTCTACTTTACTCCAAACTCTTGATTTCGTTCCAAGTCAGGCACAAAAGACCTTGATCTTCACCGGTTCTGTAGCTGAAACAGAAATAGTGTGTAAGGTGAGCCCTTCCACACATGAAACGTTCTTACTGCTTGTTTAAACTGTGGTTGAATCTTGAGTCACCAGCGAATTACTTGGGGTAGTTACGTATTTGACAGGGAAATAAAATTTTACAAGTTCAGTATCAGTCAGAATGGGCTCTGCCACACAGCACTGGTGACAGTAACAAAGGACAGCAGGAGGCCTGACCCTGAGAGGAGGAGCCAGGCGTGTGGGAGGAGCCTTCCCACGGAAGCCAACGGTCCACAAGGGGAACCTGGCAGAGCATGAAAATGATCTGGTTCATGAAGAAGTGCCAACATCTTCTGAACCCTCTATTTAAGAAAATAGAGACGATAATGCTAAAATATATCATCATTTAGCCAGAAAAGCCAAATAAATTGGCTAAAGATTTATTTAATCTAATTGTATATAAATTAATGCTAAAGTGTAGAAATGAGGCCAAATACAAAAGAATCAGTAGTGCATCCACCTTTAGCAAAAATGAACTAGCAGGTATAGTGAAAAACAACAGTACCCTCTTGACAATAGTACCGTAAATTTCATGTATACGTATACATATCTCTACAGATAATCTGTGTAGGTAAATATACATACACACAAGTATATATACATGCAAATATATGTATGTACACGTTATTTTAAAAGGAAGGAAAATAGTTCTAGCAAAATAATGTGTGTTTCACTGGAGCAAGTTTTTAGACATAAACCATAGAATTTTGAAAATATATTTCTTTAAATTTACAACCATTTCATTCTTAGAATTAGTGGATCAGTGAGGTAAGACCCTCACAGATAATTTTAAATGATTTGTATCGATAATTATTGATGAAAAATTATCTTCAAGCTTATGTTCCTGACTGTGAACTGGCCCCTTTGGTTTCATCTTTAGGTAGTAGAAAGCAGTTCCATATTTTGCTTGAAAATGCATAAAGAAATGATTTTTAATTTAAAAAGTGTTTCAGAACAGTGGAAGAAGAAGTTAAGTTCTGGTTCTCACATTGTATTAGGTAAGTATTTTAATTTCTACTTGTATTTAGAGAAGGCTGAGCTAATAGGAATTATGTCTTCAATTCGTTAATTTATTTACCTCTTCTCCAAATTTCTCGTCACTTCCCAGATTTATTGAGAATGTATTAGTAATGTGAATTTCAAAGTGAAAATTAACCTTGACTAAGATTTTGATACTGAGGTGGAATCCAAGTGTCTCAGGTTCGTAGGCAGCGGCCCTTGGTCTAGCCATGCTCCCTGCAATTCCAGCTGAAGGATCACTGTCGTATGTATATGCCTATGATGAAGCGTGTTGTAAATGATTGTTAAATTTAATATTGGAAATATAAAAGTCAAAATGTATAAAATAAGTGAAAACCATATGGGCAGCCAAGAGTTGTAATAGAGGCATTTTTCGAGTTAAAAAGGAGACCACTTTTCTCTGGAATTTAATTACTGGGCTTTGAAATTTTGGGAAAAGAAATGGGAAGGAAGTTTCTCTACATCTGAAAAGTAAAACGCAGTAAAGAAATGTTTTGAAGTATGGTTCCTGGAATTGTTCTGCAAAGTATGTGCAGTAAAATTCCAGCTTCATTTGAAATTGTCCGAATCCTTTTCTCCAGCCTTAACAGATGATTGCATACCACTCTTGGCCATCACCGATGCCACGTGTGTGATTCACTTCAGCTTTCCTTCCTCGCCAAAAATTTTTGGTGGACGCCTGTATTGCATGTCTGATCGTTTTCAGAGTGTAGCTGAACAGGTTTGATTGATTTATATTATCATTTAATATTTCACTGGCATTTTCCACATAATGACAAATTCAGAGTCCAGAAAGTTTTTATCATTTACACTGGTATGGATGATCCACTTCCTTTATTCACCCCCAATTTTAAGGGTTCTCCTGCAGAACAGGGAGATAAAAAAACCAAATCTGTATTGCTGCTGACGGAGAGAAATGCCTGCCACGCAGTTGGTGTCCTGCGCTACTTGGAGCGAGCAGATACCAAGATTCCTTCAGAGCTGTACGAGTTTACTGCAGGGGTTCTGGAAGCCAAAGAAGATAAAAAAGCCAGAAGCCCTCTTTGTCCGTATCTTAAGGCTTTTGGTTTTTGCAAGTAAGCCAGTCATCTTTTTTATAACTGACATGTAACATACAGTAAACTGCACAGATGATAAGTTTACAGCTTGATGATTGTTACATGCGTATGCAACCCATGTGAGCTACTACCCAGCTCTGAGGGAGCCCCTGCAAGATCCCCTCCTGTTCCTTTCCAATTTGCTCTTCCTCCAGAAGTAACCACCCTTATTCTATCTACCAGCATTGACTAACTTTGCTTGTTTTAGAATTTTATATAAATGGAATTGTAGTGTGCTCAGTCTATCAATACTGTCTGTGGCATTCATCCATGTTGTTGCACGTATTGGTATTTTATTTATTTATTTATTTTGTGGCTCAGAATTCTATTGTGTGGGGACTTCCCTGGTGGTCCAGTGGTAAAGAGTCCGCCTTCCAATGCAGGGGATGCAGGCTCGATCCCTGGTCGGGGAACTAGGATCCCACATCCCACAGGGCAACTAAGCCCGTGTGCCACAAGTGCTGAGCTCACGCACCTCAACTAGAGAGCCTGCATACCACAAACTGCTACAGAGTCTACATGCTCTGGAACCCGCGCCACAACTAGAGAGAGAAAACGCGCACGCCACAACTAGAGAGAAGCCCGCGTGCCACAACAAAGAGCCCGCGCACCACAACAAAAGATCCCAAGTACCGCAACGAAGATCCCGTGTGCTGCGACTAAGACCTGACGCAGCAAAATAAATAAATAAATATTTTTAAAAAATTCTTTTGTATGAATATATCATGATGTATGTATCCATTCTACTCTTGATGGGCCTGTGAGTTGTATTATGTATGAAGCTGCCATGAACACTCTTGTACATGTCTTTTTCTGGAAATATGCACCTGTTTCTCTTGGGTATATATTATACTCTGGAGTGGTATTGCTGGGTCATGGGGTAGACGTGTGTTTAACTTTGCCAGAGCGGTTGGTCATCTTATGATCCCACCAGGTGTGTGTGAGGGAGTTTGCGTTGCTCTGTATCCTCACCAACACTTAGTATTCATGGGGGTGTAGGGGGAAACCATTGTTATTTTTATTTGCATTTCCCTAAGAATTCATGACGTTGAATGGCTTTTCACATGATTGTAGGACATTTGACATCCTTTTTTGTGAAATGCCTGTTCAGGTCTTTTGCCCATTTTTAAAATGGGGTATTTATTGGTTTATAGGAATAATTTGTTTATTCTAGATACAACTGCTTTGTCAGAGATATGCATACATGAATTGAGAAACTTCTCCCAGTCTGTGGCTTGCCTTTTCACTCTTTTAAGAGTCTTTCAATGGACAGACATTTTTAATTTTGATGAAATGTTTTATGGTTACTGTTTTATTGTGTTTTAATATAAGAAATAATTTGCCTATCTCTAGATCATGAAGACATTCTTCTATATTTTCTTCTAGAAGTTTTATAGATTTAGCTTCCACATTTAGGCATATAATCTATATTGAATTAATTTTTGTGTATAGTGTTTGATATGGGGCAAGGTTTACTTTTTTCTGTATGGATAATCTCTTGCTCCAGCATTCTTTATTTAAAACACTGTTGTGTTCTCACTGAGTTGGTGCCTTTGACATAAACCAGACGATAGTATATGTGATCCATTTGTGGACTCTCTCTGTTACATTGGTCTATTTGTCTATTCTCACACCAGTACTACACTTTTTTAAGTACTGTAGCTTATAGTGGGTCTTGGGAAATGGTATTTAAGTCCTCCAACTTTGCTCTCCTTCAAGGTGGTTCTGGCATTTTAAGTCTAATGCATCTCCATGTTTATTTTAGAAAGGGTTGTCAGTTTCTTCAAAAACATTGCTGGAATTTTGATAGCTGCATTGATTATATGAATCAGTTTGGAGAACATGGATATATCTTAACAGTCAGGAGATCCCTAAGTCAGGGATCCAGACACGATGCCAATACTTGATCAGTGGATCTCTGGGACTGAGTAGTAGATGTCTGTTAGATATCTACTGGATTGAATTTAATTTTAAGATAACTATTGAAATTAGCTTCTTTGAATTATGTACATTATCCAGGTTATTAGCAGCAATTTCCATTATGCCTTTAAATAAAATACTGAATTTTAAAACTGAAGCTTTAACTATTTCTCAGTTTGGGTTACGGAATGGCTCCTGGTTTAGAGGTTCTTTGGCCTCTGTTGTGGGTTATAGTGATGTGTTTCTGATTCAGAGTCTTTATTTTGGAAGTATGTTTTGTTCATTTACATACTGCATTTAAGACTGTCTGGAGAAATAATGCAGTAACTCTGTCCTTTTTTTTTTTTTAATTATTTATTTATTTATTTATGGCTGTGTTGGGTCTTCGTTTCTGTGCGAGGGCTTTCTCTAGTTGCAGCAAGTGGGGGCCGCTCTTCATCGCAGTGCACGGGCCTCTCATTATCGTGGCCTCTCTTGTTGCAGAGCACAGGCTCCAGACGCACAAGCTCAGCAATTGTGGCTCACGGGCCTAGTTGCTCCGCGGCATGTGGGATCTTCCCAGACCAGGGCTCGAACCCGTGTCCCCTGCATTGGCAGGCAGATTCTCAACCACTGCGCCACCAGGGAAGCCCCAACTCTGTCCTTTAAGTTTACTCAGTGCCAGTTAAATTTTAGGATCCCTTTCCACTTATTTGCACACTGTTAGTGTCATCTGAAGGATTTAATTAACTTTACAGCATTTGGTTACTTAACTTTACAGCATTTGGAATACAAGTTCTCTGATTTCGATTCTAGATTAATTTTCCTGGTGAATACTTTAAAATTCATGTTGAAAATTGTTATTGTTTTTTCCTGGTTTTAAAATCCTGTTCCTTTTTTTTCAGAGACAAAAGGATCTGTCCTGATCGACACCATGTTAATCCAGAAGTAGACATGCCAAGGAAGTTATCCAACCAAACTCTACCAGTGTCTGGATACATAAAAGTAAGTCCTATTAAAGAACTTGTCCAATGCTTAATGGTCATTTTAATGAACAACTTTCATTCTTTAAGAGGTAGAATTTAATAGAATGCAATTATGGCAGTATTAATTACCACCATTAATCTGACAGTAGGCACTTATTTTAAGGGTTCTTATATTGTGCTGTATTTCAAGGTGCCAGTTTGTTCAGAAAACCAAGATCAAATTGGAAGATAGATAAACCACTTAAATTTAGGGATTTCTTAAATATATTTTTAGAAAGTTGTTTCCCTTTGGGGACTATTAAAAATAATGTGATGATTACGTGAACCTTTTCAGATCATCCATGATTATTCCTTTGGGGAATATTCTGAGATGCAGATAGAATTGCTGAGTTGAGTTGTCACTTTCTTGTGACTCTTTTTTTTTTTATTATTTCTTCCTTTCTTTTTGAGTTTGAGTGTTCTGCCTTCACCTTCCCTTTCCCTTAGGGCGAATCTGTTATGTTCATTCATGCCTGTGCTCCTCCTTGTGTGGCTGTGCTGTACTCGTTTCCTGGGGCTGTTGTACAGATACCATGAACTGGGTGCCTTACAACAGCACAGATTTATTCTCTGACAGTCCTGGGAGCCAGAGTTTGAAATCAAGGTGTCAGCAGTCTGTGCTCCATCTGAAGACTCTGGAAGACAGTCCTTTTCCTGCCTCTTCCAGCTGCTGTTGACTCCAGGCGTTCCCTGGCCTGTCTTCACCTCGTGGCCACGTCCCTCCAGTCTCTGCCTTCATCTTCACATCACCCTCTCCTCTTCTCTCTGTGCCTCTTATAAAGCACACTTGTCAGTGGATAAAGGGCCCACCCCCATAATCCACAGTGATCTCCTCACCCAGAGATACTTAATTACATCTGCCAACACCTTTTTTCCAAATAAGGTCACAGTCACAGATCGTGGGAGTTAGCACAGAGAGTTTTCTTTGGGGGCGTGGCGGGAGGCATGGATTACCATTCAACCCAATACAGGTTTCATTGATGAAATGATTTTTTTCTTAATTTCTGATTCTTTCCCAAGTTCTATCACCTCATTTCTACATTTTAAAATTCTGATTTATGTGGTTCTTTTATATCATATATCATTTTCTTAATAAGCTAAAAGGCAGCTAGTTTTGAAATTGGAGTACAGTTTTAATCTATTTTGTGGATATGTTTTTCTGGTGGCCTTCATTGTCTCTAGGGACTGTTATTCTGCTTCTTATTCCCTTTTTTATTATTGTAACTTAACATGGGATTTGACCTTGATACTTTGCTGTTGCTCATTTTTTGACAAAATTCCTTTTCCTTAAATTTAAGGAGGAGGTGTGGGTCAGGATAACTTTTCTAATTTCAGAGTTTCCATTTCTGTTGTTTCCATGTCTTGTTAAAAAAAAAATGAAAACACAGTTTCTGAGATTTTTGAGATGCCCTGGCTCTGTGCCCCTCACCCAGGTTTATCTGGCCTTTTTCTTCCTTCATCTTTCTTGTCCCTGGGTGGACAGTTAGGAGATTTCACAGGGGCCCAGCCTTCACCCACTATCAGAATGCGTGAAAGCCTTCCGGTTCAGCTGCCCTTGTCAGCCAGGCCCACCGTGTTTTCGGTGAATACCTGCTGCCTCTTGTGGAATCCTCCTGGTCCTAGTCTTTCAGACGAGCTCATACCTCCCAGTGCTGCTTCCTGCACAGACAGTGACGCCATGCAGGTCTTGCGATGTGGGTGGGTTTTACTCATCTGCTATTTTTGTTGTTGTTATCTAAGTTAATAGATTTTATTTTTTTGAGCAGTTTTAGTTTTACAGAAAAACTGAGCAGAAAATACAGAGTTCCCCTGTACTCTCCCCCGGCACCCCCCACCAGTTTCCCCTATTATTAACATCTTTCATTATTGTGGTACATGTGTGGTAATAGATGAGCCAATATTGATAATTATTATTATTATTTTTAAAAAATATTAATTAATTTATTTTTTAAAGAGCTCCTGACTTATTTATTTATTTATTTATTTACTTTATTTATTTTTTTGGCTGTGTTGGGTCTTCGTTTCTGTGCGAGGGCTTTCTCTAGTTGTGGCAAACGGGGGCCACTCGCGGTGCGCAAGCCTCTCATGGTCGCAGCCTCTCTTGTTGCGGGGCACAGGCTCCAGACGCGCAGGCTCAGTAGTTGTGGCTCATGGGCCTAGTTGCTCCGCGGCATGTGGGATCTTCCCAGACCAGGGCTCGAACCTGTGTCCCCTGCATTGACAGGCAGATTCTCAGCCATTGCGCCACCAGGGAAGCCCCCATGATAATTATTATTAACTAAAGCCTACAGTTTAAGTTAAGGTTCACTCCTTGTAGTGTACGTTCTATGGACTTTGCCAAGTGTATGATGACACATATCCACCATTACAGTATCACACAGAATACTTTCACTGCCCTGAAAATCCCCTGTGCACTCCACCCGTCCATCCCTTTACCTCTTCCCCAGAATTCCTAGCAGTCACCCATCTTTTTACCGTCTCTGTAGTTTTGCCTTTTTCAAAATGTCATATAGTTGCAATCATACAGGGTGTAGGTTTTTTGAACTGGCTTCTTTCATTTAGCAGTTTGCATTTAAGATTCTTCCATGCCTTTTTGTGGCTTAATAGGTTATTTTTATTGCTGAATATACTACAGTTTGTTTATCCATTCACCTATTGAAGGACATCTTGGGTGCTTCCAATTTTTGGCAATTATGAATAATGCTAGGATAAATATTCAAGTGCAGGTTTTTGTGTAGACAGAAGTTTTCAACTCATTTGGGTAAATAAATACCAAAGAGTGTGACTGTTGTGTGTGATTATATACAGTAAGACTATGTTTTGCTTTGTAAGAAACTACAAAACTGTTTTCTGAAGTGACTATACCATTTTACATTCTTACCAGCAGTGAATGAATGAGACTTCTTGTTGTTCCACATCCTTGCCAGTATTTGACGTTGTCAGTGTTTTAGATCTTAGCCATTCAATTAGGTGTGTAGTGGTATCTCATTGTCTTAATTTGCAATTCCCTGATGACATGTGATGTTGAGCACCTTTTCATATGCTTATTTATCAGCTGTATGTCTTCTTTGCTGAAATATCTGTGAGATAATATGTTCAGGTTTTTTGCCCAGTTTTTAATTGAGTTGTTTGTTTTCTTATTATTGAGTTTTAAGAGTCCTTTGTATATTTTGGATACTAGTCTTATCAGATATGTGTTTCGTAAAAATTTTCTCCCAGCCATTGGCTTGTCTTTTCATTTTCTTTATATAGTCAGCTCCTGTTATCCGTGGATTCAACCAAACTCAAATCTAAAATATTTGGCAAGCAAGACTTGAATTTGCAGTGGTCCAGCAACTATTTACATAGCATTTGCATTGTATTTACAACTATTTACATAGCATTTACATTGTATTAGGTATTATGAATAATCTAGAGATGATTTAAAGTACATCCTTAGGCTGTCCTTAGGTTATATGCAAATTCTTACACCATTTTATGTAAGGGACTTAAGCATCCAAGAATTTTGGTATTCACAGGGGGTCCTGGAACCAATCCTCCATGGATACTAAAAGATGATTATAGTGTCATTTGGACAGCAGAAATTTTTAATTTTAATGAAGTCCAACTTTCCAATTTTTTCTTTCACAGATTGTGCTTTTGTCATTGTATCCAAAGAGTCAGTGCCAAACCCAGGGTCACCTGGAGTTTCTCCTATGTTATCATCCTCATCTGCTTTTATTTTGGGGTCCATGGGGATATTTTGTTAATTACGTTTTGTTGCAGTATGTCCCTTGGCTTTGGCTTTGCTGTCTCACTGCTCTGTCTGTCTTTATGTGGGGGATTCAGCGAGAGTCAAAAAATATAACAGCTCACTGCGGCCACCTTCCCAGAACCCCTCTAACCAAGACCCTCCTTTTTATTTAATTTTATTTTTATTTTTTACTTTATTGAAGTATAGTTGATTTTCAATGTAGTGTTTCTGTTGTACAGCAAAGACTGATTCAGATACATATATATATATATATATATATATATATATATATATATATACACATATATTCTTGTTCATATTCTTTTCCATTATGGTTTATTACAGGATATTGAATATAGTTCCCTGTGCTATACAGTAGGACCTTGTTGTTGTTTATCTGTTTTATATGTATTAGTTTGTATCTGCTAATCCCAAACTCCTAATTTATCCCTCCCCCACCCCCTTTCCTCTTTGGCAACCATAAGTTTGTTTTCTATGTCTGTCAGTCTGTTTCTGTTACGTAAATAAGGTCATTTGTGTCATATTTTAGATTCCACGTATAAGTGATATCATATAATATTTGTCTTTCTCTGTCTGACTTACTTCAGTCAGTATGATCATCTCTAGGTCCATCCATGTTGCTGCAAATGGCATTATTTCATTCTTTTTTATGGCTGAGTAATATTCCATTGTGTATATATACCACATCTTCTTTATTCAGTCATCTGTTGATGGACATTTAGGTTGCTTCCATGTCTTGACTGTTGTAAATAGTGCTGCTATGAACATTGGGGTGCCTGTATCTTTTCGAATTAGAGTTTTCTCTGGATATATGCCCAGGAGTGGGATTGCTGGATCATATGCTAGCTCTATTTTTAGTTTGTGAAGGAACCTCCATGCTGTTTTCCATAGTGGCTGCACCAATTTACATTCCCACCAACAGTGTAGGAGGATTCCCTTTTCTCCACATCCTCTCCAGCATTTATTGTTTGTAAACTTTTTAATGATGGCCATTCTGACCGGTGTGAGGTGGTACCTCATTGTAGTTTTGATTTGCATTTCTCTAATATTTAGTGATGTTGAGCATCTTTTCATGTGCCTTTTGGCCATCTCTGTGTCTTCTTTGGAGAAATGGTCTTCTGCCCATTTTTTGATTGGGTTATTTGTTTTTGTTCTTGTTTTAGAGTTGTATGAGCTGTTTGTATATTTTGGAAATTAAGCCCTTGTCAGTCGCATCATTTGCAAATATTTTCTTCTGTTCCATAGGTTGTCTTTTCATTTTGTTTATGGTTTCCTTTGCTGTGCAAAAGCTTATAACCTTGATTAGGTCCCATTTGTGTACTTTCGCATTTATTTCTGTTGCCTTCAGAGACTGACCTAAGAAAACATTGGTACAATTTATGTCAGAGAATGTTTTGCCTATGTTCTCTTCTAGAAGTTTTATGGTGTCATGTCTTATATTTAAGTCTTTAAGCCATTTTGAGTTTATTTTTCTTTATGTTGTGAGGGTGTGTTCTAACTTCATTGATTTACATGCAGCTGTCCAGCTTTCCCAACACCACTTGCTGAAGAGACTGTCTTTTCTCCATTGTATATTCTTGCTTCCTTTGTTGAAGATTAATTGACTGTAGGTGTGTGGGTTTATTTCTGGGCTCTCTATTCTGTTCCATTGATCCATATGTCTGTTTTTGTGTCAGTATCACACTGTTCTGATTACCGTAGCTTTGTGGTATTGTCTGAAGTCTGGGAGAGTTATGCCTCCAGTTTTGTTCTTTTTCCTCAGGATTGCTTTGGAAATTCTGGGCCTTTTATGGTTCCATATATATTTTAGGATTATTCTAGTCCTGTGAAAAATGTCATGGATAATTTGATAGGGATCACATTAAATCTGTAAATTGCTTTGGGTAGTATGGCCATTTTAACAATATTAATTCTTCCAATCCAAGAGCATGGGATATATTTCTATTGAATCATCTTCAATTTCCGTTATTAGTGTTTTATAGTTCTCAACATACAAGTCTTTCACATCCTTGGTCAGGTTGATTCCTAAGTATTTTATTTTTAAAAGGGATTTTTTTTTTAACTTTCCCTTTCTAATATTTCATTGTTAGTGTAAAGACATGCAACAAATTTCTGTATGTTATTAATCTTGTATCCTGCTACCTTGCTGAGTTCATTTATCAGTTCTAGTAGTTTTTGTGTGGAGTCTTCAGGGTTTTCTATATACAGTATCATGTCATCTGCCTATAATGATACTTTCACTTCTTCTCTTCCAATTTGGATACCTTTTATTTCTTTCTCTTGTCTGATTGCTGTGGCTAGGACTTCCAATACTACATTGAATAGAAGTGGTGAGAGTGGGCACACTTGTCTTGTTCCAGATTTTAACGGGAAGGCTTTCAGCTTTTACCATTGAGTATTATGTTGGCTGTGGATGTGTCATAAATAGCTTTTATTATGTTGAGATATATTCCCTCTGTACCACTTTGGTAAGAGTTTTTATCATGAATGGATGTTGAATTTTATCAAATGCTTTTTCTACATCTATTGAGATGACCATGTGGTTTTTATCTTTACTTTTGTTGATGGAGTGTATCACATTTATTGATTTGCATATGTTGAACCATCCTTGTGACCCTGGGATGAATCCAGCTTGATCGTGGTGTATGATCTTTTTTATGTGTTGTTGGATTCAGTCTGCTAATATTTGATTGAGAATTTTTGCAACTATATTCATCAAAGATATTGGCCTGTGATTTTATTTTGTGGTGTTATCTTTGTCTGCTTTTGGTACCAGGGTGATAGTGGCTTCATAGAATGACTTTGGGAGTGTTCCCTCCTCTTCAATCTTTTGGAAGAGTTTGAGAAGGATTGGTATTAGTTGTTCTTTGTATGTTTGATAGAATTCCCCAGTGAAGCCATCTGGTCCTGGACTTTTGTTTGCAGGGAGTTTTTAAATTACATACCCTTATACCCCTGGTTCCCAGGGTATCTGCTTTCTGTCACTATGGTTTTGTCTTTTACTGGAATTTCATATTAATGGAATTGTACAGTATGTGGTCTTTTGAGTCTGATTTCTATTACTCAGTGTATTACTTTTGAGATTCGCCTGTGTTGTTCTATTTTATTGCTATGTAGGATTCCATTGTGTGTTTGTCTGTTCACAGATCGGTGGACATTTGGGTTGTTGACAGTTTCTGGCTGCTTTGATCATTTGTGTTACATCTTTGACAGTACATTTTCTTTTCTCTTGAGTAAGACCTAGGAGTGGAATTGCTGAGTCATATGATAACTGTATGTTTGTAAGAAACTGCCAAACAGTTTTCCAAAGAGGTGGTACCATTTCACATTCTGACCAGCACTGCACGCAAGAATTCCAGCTGGTCCACATTCTCATCAGTACTTGATATTCTCAGTCTGTAATTTTTGCCACTCTGTTGCATTTGCACTGGTATCTTATTTGTGTCACCCTGGTGATAAAGAATCTTAGACATCTTTCCACTGCTTACTGGCCATTTGTATCTCTTCTTTTGTTAACTTTCTGTTTAGAATTTTTGCCCATTTTTTATTTGGGTTTCCTTCTTGTTGAATTTTAACAGTTCTTTATATATTCTAGATATCCTTTGTCAGATATATTGCAAATGTTTTCTCCCAATGGAAAAGCAAAAGTTTTTAATTTTGATGAAGCCTAGTTTTTTACTTTTTTATTTTGTATTTTGTGCTTTTCATGCCATAAGAAATCTTTGCCTACCATATGGTTGCAAAGATTTTTCCCAGCGTTTTTATTCTAGAAGCTGTATAGTTTTACATTTAGCTCTGTGATGCATCTCAAGTTAACTTTTGTATGTGGCAGAGTTTTTTAAAAGGAGGCAAGGTTTTTTCTTCTGGATAATTGGTTGCTCCAGCATCATTGACTATAAAGACCTTCTTTTTCCCCTAAGTTACATTGGCACCTTTGACAAAAATTAGGAGACCATATATGTGATTTCTGAATTCTTTTTTACTATTTATTTATTTATTTGGCTGTGTCAGGTCTTAGTTGCAGCACGCAGGCTCTTTGTTGCAGTGCGTGGGCTCCCTAGGTGTGGTACGCAGGCTCTAGAGCACGCAGGCTTAGTTGCCCCCCTCACATGTGGGTTCTTAGTTCCTCGACCAGGGATCGAACCTGCGTCCCCTGCATTGGAAGGCAGATTCTTAACCACTAGACCACCAGGGAAGTCCTGATTTCTGAATTCTTTATTCTGCTCCTTGGTTTCTTTGTCCTTATACAGTATCACACTGGTTTTATAATCTTGAAAACTGGTGGGTAAGTCTTCCAACTTTGCCTGTCTTCTTCAGTATCCTTTTGACTATTACTTTGCGTGTCCATATAAAATTTTAGACTCAGGGTACCAATATCTATTATACTTAGAATCCTGGTGGGATTTTGATTGGCATTGCATTGAGTCTGATACCGGACCAACCTTGGGTCCACTTGCCTGTGTGCATGGTAAAGCCACTCTACTGACGCCAGGTTGTAGCGAAGGAAGTTCAGCGTTTATTGTAAGGTGCCAATACAAGGAGAACGAGTGGCTCATGCTTTAAAAACCCCCAACTCCCCAGTGGGTTTCAGGAAAGCATTTTTAAGGCCAGGTGAGGGATGGGGAGTGAGAGGGTAGGTGATCAGCTCCTGCACAATTCTCTGATTGGTTGACGGTGAGATAACAGAGTAGTGTCACGGGGATTAACATTATCAATCCTTAGGCCCCGGTAGGCCTGGGGGCTATGTGCTCATTGGTCATCAAGTAGTTAACATCTTCTATTTGGTGTGGGGTTTTCACATCTGTAAAACAACTCAGGAAACGCGCACAGGTACAATTACCTGAGTACTTCATAGAGAAGCTAAAGCAGAGGATATGGGGGAGGGGTCTGACATGGGAAGGCCCCACAGGGTCCTACTCGGTTTCAAGTCTATAGATTAGTACAGGAAGAATTGACATCTTAGCAGTACTGAGTCTTCGTAGTCCATTAACGTGGTATATCACTGCATTTGTCTAGGTCATCTTTAATTTTCTAAGCAATGTGTTACAATTTTCAGTAGATCTTTTACTTTTTGTGTTAAACTTATCCCTAGTATTTCATGTTTTTGGATGTCATTGTTGTTTTTCCTTAAACTTCATTTTCTAATTGTGTTAGAAATGCGATTGATTTCTGTATCTTACCTTGTGTCCTGCAACCTTAACAAACTGAATTACTGGTGAGAGGGGAATCGAAACAGGTGGGGAGGTGTGTGGCCAGAAGGGACCCTCCCACGTGCCCAGGACTGAGGGGTTTCCCGCCACCCGGGATGTTCGGTGCTGGAACCAGGACGAGTGGGTCACCTGTCTGGAGGCCTCACGCTCTGCCCCTCCTGTCAGGAGAGTCCAGTCCACAAGCTGCTTTTTGCCACCTCCGTTCTGCCAGCTCAGTGTGTCGTGGATGTGCTGATGCCGTGTGGAGGGGACTGCCACAGACTGATGCCTGCTCGGCCTGGACTTTGTTCATCAGTGTGTGCTGAACACAGAGCCATCTAACATAGGAAATGTGGGGGAAAAGGAACTCTCCCCTTATTCCTGTCATCCTAAAACAGTCACCATTGGCATCTTAGTATATTTTCTCTGTTACTTTTCTTTGTGCATCTTTCAGAAAATATATTTGCAGTTGGAGTGTATGTTATATCCTGCCAAGCTCTCATAACATTGTAGTGAGAGTTTTTCCCATCCCCTGCACCTCCTCCCCACTGACTCCTGTCACCCAGTGGGCTTCTGTCTGGGATGCCAGGTTGTTGGGGCCCCTAAACCATAGGGGAGAAGACTCCCTGGGAGAGGCCATGTGCCAGGCTAGAAGGAATACTGAATTCCCTGCCCAAGATGAGGGCCGGCTTGACAGAGCACTGGGGGTTCACTGAGGCAGATTCTCCACGGGCTGGAGGATGTCTGGGTTGGGAACCATGATAGATGTGGTACTTGTCCTCTCCCGGCTCTCCTTCCAGTGGGGATGGTCAGCAGTGAGTAAGATGGTGACCGTGCTGCGGAGAGGATGAAATGCAGTGAAGTTCTGCGGTGTGTGCTGGGGGACACGGGGCCCTTTGGAAATTAGAGGCAGGGAGGGGCCCTCTGAGGAGGGGTCAGCTGCCCTGGGGGCCAAATGATAAGAAGGATCCAGCCTTGAGACTATCTAGGGAAGAATATTCCAGGCAGAGGAAGCAGCAAGTGCAAAGGCCCTGAGGTAGGAGTTATGTGGAATGTTTGTGGAGTAGGACAAGGCTTACGGCGAGTGTGAAGGGGGCAGGCAATGAAGCTGGGGCGGGGGGGAGCACAGAGGAGAGCCACAGGCTGTCGGCCCTCTGAGATCCAGCACCTTTTGGTCACAAGGGCTGACCTCTCCCCTGCCTGCCCTGCCTCCCAGATGGCACTGCCCACCAAATAACCACTGCTCACTCCTGCTCTGTAGCCAGGGCTCCCTGCCCTAATGCATACTGTTTGCCCCCCGTCTGGAATGCCTCCTCCGTACTCTTGCATACCTGTGCACGCCGACACCCCGACACATGCCAATAACCCTGCGTACGCTTGCCCGTGAAGGGTTGTCTTGACCACACACCGGCTGTGGCACGTCTGTCCACCCATGGTTGCTTAGGGTCCCTGTAGGACGTGCTTCCTCTGCGTCCCTCGTGCCTCATGCACAGCAGGCTCTTACTAAAATACTTCAGAAAGGGCTCAAGAGACGAGGAGGCTATTTTTTTTAAGGATTTTTATAAAGTGCAGTTAAAAAGTAAACAAAGGAACACTTACTAATAATAAAGCTTTAAACTAATATTTACCCAAAACCCCTTCCATTAGATTTAAAGTGAAACTATAATTATTTGTGTGTATGCTAAGGTTTTTATTTTGTGTTTTGGTCAGTTTCCTAGTTTATTGTTAAATCCCTGTTGTGTGCTTTGGGCTCTTAGGTCAGGTGCTGACTTCTGCAGATACCTCTTTGCTTCAGAGTGAGGTTTTTTTTGTTGTTTTTTTTTTTTTTGAAGGGATTTTATTTATTTATTTATTTTAACATCTTTATTGGAGTACAATTGCTTTACAGTGGTGTGTTAGAGTGAGTTTGTTTTCTGAATATGTTTACTGTTTATGTTTCAGATAATACCCTTTTATATTTTGAATGCAACAAATTACTTTGGTCGTATAGTTGATAAACACGTGGATCTTTATGCAACTCTTACTGCTGAAATGAAAGAGTATTTTGAAGAGTCCAGTAATAAAACAACTGTTGAAAAGGTGGAGAAATTTGGATTATATGGATTAGCAGAAAAAGTAGTTTTCCACAGGTAAAATGTCTCTTTATTTCATCTCAAGAGGTTGTGAAGCATAAGGTAACTTCAAGTGGCGTTGAATCCCTCTTTTCACCTCTGTGCATCTGACCGGTATACACATACTGAGCCTGGCTGCCTCCCGGGAGGGTGCTGGTGGGGTCGTGCCCACCCTAGTCCGGCTCAGCTGTGCTCTCGAGGCTCATCTGCCCTGGGGCTGCTGAGCACAGAGCGTGGATGACAGTGTGACATTTACATATGGACAGTTATCGACTCACTTAATTCTTACGAAATTCCTATAAAGTGGGCACGGTTCCCATTTTACAGATAAGCAGACTGAGCCCTGGTGAGGTTACGTAAGTTAGCTAGGTCAGCTCAAGAAGTGGCATTGTCAGCGTTCCATCCTGCCTCGTGTGCCTGTTTGCACCGACGTCCCTCGAATGCCCCACCCGTCCCCGCTTGGTGATAGCCCAGATTGAGAACCTTGGAACATTTAATTTGCTATGTTAATTTTTCTTGTGTTGTCAGATAAAGGAATTTCCTTTATTCAACATAGGTATATTTGAATTAAATAAATCATGGCTAAGTGCTCTTGATGACTCCAGTTATTTTATTTCTAGTATGGAGTAAAGCCATGCAGTTTAGGGAACTTTTGTGTAGTTTGCTTCTAACGAGGAAGCCGAGGCGACGATTATGTCCCTTTGGGTCTCTGTGTTAGACCAAGGCCACTGTTGTCCTGTAGGGTTCAGGTGTTGGAGATGAGCCAGAAGGAGGACACGTGGGCCCTGGATAATGTCCTCGTGAAGTTCATTGATGAAGGCAGGACCAAACTCATCGCAAGAGACCAGTTGCTTCACCTCCCAGAAAGTTTCCACACTCTGCCCCCGCAAGCTGTGGAGTTTATCGTTTGTAGAGTGAAACCCACGGACAATGAAATTGAATGGAATCCAAAGGTGAGTTATTTTGGCTTTTTGTATTTTGTTGACTTTCAGAATATATTTAACCCAGAATATACACAGAATTGAGGTGTATTTGAATTTGGAGTATTGGGTTTGGGTTAACTGCTTCATGTTTCTGGGCAGGAATGCACTTACAGCGCTATGTGTAGACTAGCTCTGAGCCCTCAGAGAGGCCGGGTGTGATTGGCCATGGTCGTCATTAGTGCTCACACACTTTGGGTGTAAAATATGCACTGTGCTAAAAATAAACTGGCTGTTACTTAAAGAGAATAAACAGTGTACGCACTTAGAAAAGTGGATACCCCTGTCACGGGGGCACATAGGTGATGGACACTCTCCGGAGGGACCAGGTAATTCCACTGGGATTGGGAAGATGGGCAAGGAAAGAGAGAGAGAGAGTCCAGAAAAGCTTCCAAAGGAGGGGCCATTCCCTCTGGGTCCCTCAGAATGGGTAACTAGGATGTCACCAAGTAGAGCGGATAAGGCACTGTGAAGGCGAAGAAGCCCCCCCTGTACCAAGACATGGGGCACATGCCGCCTCGGGTGGGTGGAGAGGCCCAGCCCTCGGCGCGGCAGGGACATCACCAGAGCAGTAAGTCCTGTTCATAACGAGGCTCCTGATTCTTCAAAGGAAGGCTAAATTTCATACAGTCTGATGAACAGGATATGAAAGAAGCCATTGCAGTTGGCAAAGCAAAAAGTTTGCTTATAAACAGTGGAGCTGAATGAGGACAGGTGCAGAGGTGAGTCCCAAGCACAGGTCTGTGCTGTGGACTCGTCACACCGCGTGGTTCCCAGCGTGGGTGCGTGCCCCCCATCCCCTCTGTCAGCTGTCAACCTGTCTTTAAAGGATGGATGTTTCTTTCTTTGGAAGCTCAGTGAGAGAGTGAGAAGAGAGAATTCTGCTGTTGGTGGGGACCAGGGCCCCTCAGCCCCAGTGTCCCTGCTGCTGGGCAGCCCCAGTGTGTGACCTCGTCCTCTGGAGCAGCTGGAACACCCAGTGCTCGGGACTCACCTTTGCACCTGTCCTCATTCGTCTCCACTGACGGTTACCCTTGTCGGTGAAGGGGTGTGATGGCCTCCATAACCTGCCTCGTGGGGTGGTTGTGAGGCTCGAATGAAAGGCATGGAAAAGCTTCTTGGAAAACTATAGAGCACATACAGAATAAAGTATTTTCTTAAAGCTTCAGATAAATTACTTAAGTGTTTTGGGTTTTTTTCAGGTTACTAGGTACATTCATCATAAAATTAATGGGAAATTGCATGATGCAAAAGTGATGTTGGCTTTAGGAAATACAGTTTGGATTGATCCAATGGTAAGTATGCAGTTTTCTTGAAAAGAAACGTGTGTTTGAATGGGCCCCTAAAATTATCCAAATTATTCTAACCTGTTGCCTGAGTAACTATTTGCCTCACATAAACGGAGGCTTATTTGATAAAGGCTCTGTGTAAAGGAGAGCTTTTTCCATGTTATTTGGGTCATGAATGTGGTCATGGGTTTTTTGGTTTAAGGGGACCTTTTACATTGTAACCCAGCGCTCACAGGTGTGTGTGTGTGTGTGTGTGTGTGTGTGTATAAATCACACACACTCACACATACAACTGAGACAGAAACTTTATGAAACTATTGTTAGCACACGCGACAGTCTCTGCCATTTATAATTCTCTTCCAAGTGGCGGCTGTGCACTGGTATCTGATTTCACAGTCCGCTGCCCGCACGGGTGGGAAGCCCTGGACAGGATCCGCTGCCCGCACGGGTGGGAAGCCCTGGACAGGATCCGCTGCCCGCACAGGTGGGAAGCCCTGGGACAGGAACCGCCCTGCAGAAGCACGGCTGTGCGCTGGCGTAGCTGTAAGTGATCTTAGAGTGGTCAGTAATGTGGAGGATTCCGGTTCTCAGGCTTTTCCAAGACAGATTTTATTATGTTCACGGTTCCTACCTCGTCCATTCACCAGATATTTACTGAGCACCTACTGGGTGCTAGGACCTGTACGAGGCACTGGAATTCCATCCGTGAGCAGACTCCTACCCTGTGGGGGTGGGCGGGACTGAGCATGAGGCCAGGACATGTGACTCGGGGCCGCAGCCCGTCCCTGCTGAGGCCAGCACCATCCCCGCTCTGCTGACACCCTGGGAACTCTACTTTTCAATTCAGAGTTTTGCTCTGTTAGAGTTAAATCTTAATTATTATGATTATTTATACGATTTAAAGGAATTCAGTTCATAAAAACTGTTTTGTTGAAAGTTATTTTTATAAGAGTGAAAAAGCCTTAACATGGAAAAGAAGAGTTTGGGTATAAGATTTAAGAGTAAGAGGAGAGTATGATTTTTAGAAGGGAAGGTGGAGACTACCAGTGCAGGTAAATGAAGAGGTCTGGGGGGTCTTAGTCGATGTCATAACAGTCAATATTGTGGTGGTTTTTCATCAGAGAAAAAAATGGAAACTTTATTGAGCAAGGATTTTTTAAACTATAGCTAAGAGAATGAAGCCAAAAAAAAGAAAACCCACCTGGCAAACAGGCTTCCGCAGCTCCAAAGTGTAGCAGTGTTCGTGGCACGCTGGAGGGGAGGCAGAGCCCACACCTGCCGCCTTCTCCCCCCGCCAGCACCAGCTCGCTCCCCAGGCTGAGTGGAGAAGGGCTCTTCTGCTGTCGCTCCACGGGAGTGCATTCCTATTCCCGCGCTCCCTGGGGAGGCGCCCCAGCCAGCGCCAGCCTGGTCTACTCCGAGCCCAGTGAAAGTCCTGGGGCCATACCTCCCACCAACAGGAATCAGACAATTGCAGATTTTCATGCTTTATTTAATTTTGTGTAAACTGAAATGGATGAGAATGTTTTGGTTGCAGAAAAAAACAAGTGGAGGAAACTGGCCAGGACGCAGGGTTTAGGGCCTTGGTGTGGGCCCTTGCTGGGCATCTGAAGACCCGGAGCCTTCTTGTTAGGAGAGGTGAAAGCACAGGAGGGAGAATCAGAAAGATCTAAGAACTGTGCGTGTGGTTACAGCATCACAGACGGGTCTTGTCTGGGATTTTACCTCAGGACTTGATCTTGGCCCCAGCCCCACAGCTGATCATATTTCTCCAGTACGGGGCTGGGTTCTGGAAGATTCCAACGAGGAGGCCCTTGTGGTGGCACATGCCCTGGTGCATCAGGCATTGCACAGTGAGATCAGGAGGCCACGGTGCGGGTGTTTGTGGCTCATCTAAAGTTCTAAGTGTAATTCCTGCAAACGTATTTTTTCTTTCATTCAAGGTGCACATTACAAAACTTTCAAACTTGAAAACTTCTGTCATTGATTATAATGTTCGAGCTGAAATTTTGTCAACGGGAATGGGCATTGATAACTCAGAGCATGTAGAACAGCTGAAAAAATTATACAAAGGTGCTAAAGTGCCAACTTTTGAAGAAAGCGTGAGCCAGACCCCGTAAGTGGATTTTTGTCTCCTTTTGGAAGAGCTGTCTTGTGGCGGTGTAACTCACAAGCGTTAGGGACATTTTCTCTGAAAGTAGAATAGTTTAATGGGTCTCTACGTTCCCATCACTCAGCTTCAATAATTACCAGTATTTGGGGAGTCTTATTTTATCCAAACCCCAGCCCACATTTTTGTTTTTGTTTGACTATTATAAAACAAATTCCAAATATATTTCATCTGTATCTCTTACAGAATGAATTTTTGTTAGCTTTTTATTGACAGCACGCATACAGAAAAGAACACGTGTCATGAGTGTGGCTTGGCGGATTTTCTGAGCACAGAAACCAGCCCCAGATCAGAAACAGGGCATGACTCAGAGACACCTCCTGCTCCCTCCCCAAGGGCAGCTGCTTTCAAGACACAAAATGGCATGGGTGGCTCTTCCCTTGTTCATACTTTGAATGGAATCATGCAATGTGTCTCTTTCATATCTGGCTTCTTTAACTCAGCATTATTTGTGAAATTCATCCATGTTGTGCATGCAGCTGTAAACCTATAGATTCTCATGGCTGCGTCATATTCCATTGTATGAATATAATTTATTTACGCATTCTGTCGAAGGGAGAAATTTCCAGTTCTGGGCCACTTCAAGTGGCACTTTAAACATTCTCCTACATGTGCTTTGGTGCACTTACAAATGTATTCCATTTCTTACGAATGGCATGGAATTGTTGAGTCATAATTAGACTACTGCTCAACAGTTTTCCAAATTGGTTGTACCAGTTTTCACATCCACAAGCAGGATATGAGAGGCTGTGGAAGTCTCTGAGAAAGTACACTGGCCACCCCCAGAGGGGAGGATGGACCCAGCATGTGCATCCACCGAAGGACTCGCATTAAGAGCTCCTTTCGGTCAGGAAGAAATAGCAGACACCTAGTAGAAAACGGGGCAAAAGATTTGAACAGACACTTCACAATGTCCAATTCATTAATTGTCCAATAATTAATGTACAAAAAGGTGCTCAGACTCATGACTCATCAGGGAAATGTAAATTAAAGCCACAATGGAGCAATACCGCTTCATAGCCACAAGCAATGAGAGAAAGGAAACACCAAGTGTTGGCAACGATGTGGGGCAACAAAAGCCTTCAAAAAACTTGACTGAAGTGCTGTTACCACAGCCAGCAAAGTGAACGGTAATTTCTTAAATTGCATTTTTTTAAAATTGTGTTAAAATATAATACATAACAGAATTTCTCATTTTTATTTGTTTTTTCAAAGTGTAGTAAAATACATGTAAAATCTATCACAGTAACTGTTTTTTAAGTATACAATTCAGTGGCAGTAAGTACGTTCACATTGTTGTGTAACTGTCACCACAGTCTCCAGAAGTTTTCATCATCCCAACCGAAACTCTGTACCCATTAAACCGTAATGCCCATTCTCCCATTCCCTCGGCCCCTGGGAACCTCCGTTCTGCTTTCTGTTTCCATTAATTTACCTGTTCTGGGTACCACATATAAATGGAATCATACAATATATGTCCTTCTGTGTCTGGCTTATTTCACTTAGCATAATGTTTTCAAGGTTCATCCATGTTGTAGCAGGTATCAGGATTTCTGTCCTTTTAAGGCTGAAAAATACTCCATTGTATGGATATACTGCATTTTGTTTATCCATTCATCTGTAGTGGATATTTGGCTGTTGTGAATAGTGCTGCTGTGAACATTGGTGGACAAATATCTGTTTAAATTCCTGCTTTCAGCTCTTTTGGAATTTCTGGATCATACGGCAATTCCACGTTTAATTTTTTGAACTGCCAAACTGTTTCCACAACAGCTGTGTGTTATGTTCCCACCAGCAGTGTACAAGGTTCCTGTTTTCTCCACGTCCTTGGCTAGAAATCAGCCTGAAGTGAAAGCTTAGGGTCCTCTCAGGACTTTTCTGAGCGTGCATCTTGCCTCGGCTGCACATGGCTTTCTCAGTCCCCTTTTGAATGTCCTAATTTCCAGTGAGTCTCCCCCTAGCTTCTCCAGGCCTTCGATGGTCTGTTGTGTGTCTCCTTGCGTCATACCTTGCCTTGGGTGTCCATGGGTCTGTAGTGGCGTTTTCTGAGCAGTGCCCACAGCTTTCCTGGCTGTGTTCTGAGTTCCGTGAAACAGAGGTGAGCATCTTGCATTATAGTCCCTCAGGTATCCCCCAGATGGCTTCACACACGAAGTCTGCTCTGCCCTCTCTGGTTTTGGGGGTGGGGGGGTGGGGGAACAGGAAGGTGGTTCAGACAGCTTCTGGTGGTTCTTTCAGTGTGTCTATGGGGAAATGGGAACTTGGAGCTCCCTAATCCGCGATTTTGCTCTGTGTGTGTTTTGGATGCTGAAATATTTTGTTCAGTCTAACTTTGTTTCAGTTGACCTAATTAATACATAAATACTTTTTTTTTAATTAATTTATTTATTTATGTTGTGTTGGGTCTTCGTTTCTGTGCGAGGGCTTTCTCTAGTTGCGGCAAGTGGGGGCCACTCTTCATCGCGGTGCGCGGGCCTCTCATTATCGCGGCCTCTCTTGTTGCGGAGCACAGGCTCCAGACGCACAGGCTCAGTAGTTGTGGCTCACGGGCCTAGTTGCTCTGCGGCATGTGGGATCCTCCCAAACCAGGGCTTGAACCCGTGTCCCCCGCATTGGCGGGCAGATTCTCAACCACTGCACCACCAGGGAAGCCCCCATAAATACTTTTAACTGAAGTTGCCAATAGGTAAAGTTGAAATTTAAAAATTTGTTCATTTATTCAGCAAATATTTATTGATTGTCTACTGGGGATACAGTAGTGAACAAAACAGATGAAGGGCCAGCTCACATTTCAGTGGAGACAAACGATAAACAGGTTACAGAAATACATAGTGGATAATGTGGTGGTATGTGAGATGGAGCAGATTAACACAGAAGGGAAGACAGGGTAGTTTGGGGTCTGAGATGGTGAGCAAAGACCCAAGAGGTGAGGCCTGACCCAGGCAGATACCAAGGTGTAGCCCCATGTGGGCAGAGGGAAGGCTTGGTTATTCCTTGGTTCCAGGAACAGAGAGGAAGGTGCAGTGACCAGAGCAGCAAACAAGGGGAGAATCTAGGTGTGAAGGTCAGATCTTGTTGGACCCTGTGGCCACTGCAAGGGTGGGCTCGGAGGAGGAGGAGGTGGAACCATGAGAGAGTTTTGAGCAGAGGAATGGCTTAATCAGAACATTCTGGGCTACTGTGTTGAGAACAGACTGGAGCGGGGGACAAAGTCTGTGCCCAGAGTTCAGGTCAGGATGACAGCGGCTCAGACTAGGGTGGTTTTGTGGAGGTGGTGAGGAGCAGCGGGTTTCTGAATGTAACTGTAGTGGGCGTGTGGTCTCAGGGGGCCTGGTCGGCAGATCCTGGGATTGAGAGCCGGGATGCTGGATGAGGCCGCGAGGGACTGAGCACCGGGACTGTAATGTTGGGTGGCGGGCAGTGGGGACATGGGGGAGGAGCCTGAGCAGCAGCCTGGAGCTGGGGGGGTGGGGAGGGCATCCAGGACCACAGGTGAGGGAAGGCTTTCGCAGAGCAGGGAGCCATGAGCTGCCAGGTGCTGCGAGGCCAAATGAAATGAGGACTGAGAACTGACCAGTGGATTTAATGCTGTGACCCCTGGAGACCTTGAAGGGTTCCTGAATTACTGCTGAGAGTAGGAGAATTTCAAAGAACATGGCAGAGATTAAAATAGCCTTAAGTGTGTAGAGTTTTCTATCTTAATAAAATTGGGTACCTGTGGAATTAGGATATGTTTTGTTTTCTACACACTTTCAGGAAACAAAAATTGCTCCATGCTTACTTTTTTTTTTTTTTTTTTTTTTTTTTTTTTTATTTCTGAGATATACATTTTAAAGTAATAACTAGGATTATTACTTATAACATTATACCAGAACATATAAGATTTTTAGACGTTTCCTGTAATGTCTGAAACATTTATATTAACATATTTCCATACATATTTCCATACAAATACAAATATAAGATTTTTAGAAATTTCATGTAATGTCTGAAACATTTATATTAACATATTTCCATACATATTTCCATACAAATACAAATATAAGATTTTTAGAAATTTCATGTAATGTCTGAAACATTTATATTAACATATTTCCATACATATTTCCATACAAATACAAATATAAGATTTTTAGAAATTTCATGTAATGTCTGAAACATTTATATTAACATATTTCCATACATATTTCCATACAAATACAAATATAAGATTTTTAGAAATTTCATGTAATGTCTGAAACATTTATATTAACATATTTCCATACATATTTCCATACAAATACAAATATAAGATTTTTAGAAATTTCATGTAATGTCTGAAACATTTATATTAACATATCTCCATACATATTTCCATACAAATACAAATATAAGATTTTTAGAAATTTCATGTACTGTCTGAAACATTTATATTAACATATTTCCATACATATTTCCATACAAATACAAATATAAGATTTTTAGAAATTTCATGTACTGTCTGAAACATTTATATTAACATATTTCCATACATATTTCCATACAAATACAAATATAAGATTTTTAGAAATTTCATGTAATGTCTGAAACATTTATATTAACATATTTCCATACAAATAACCCAATGAAAGTTTAGTATTAGTTGTTTTGTTTGTTTTTTTATACTGCAGGTTCTTATTAGGCATCAGTTTTATACACATCAATGTATACATGTCAATCCCAATCGCCCAATTCAGCACATCACCATCCCCACCTCATCACAGTTTTCCCCCCTTGGTGTCCATATGTCCATTCTCTACATCTGTGTCTCAACTTCTGCCCTGCAAACTGGCTCATCTGTACCATTTTTCTACGTTCCACATACATGCATTAACATACGATATTTGTTTTTCTCTTTCTGACTTACTTCACTCTGTATGACAGTCTCTAGATCCATCCACTTCTCAACAAATGACTCAATTTCGTTCCTTTTTATGGCTGAATAATATTCCATCGTATATATGTACCACAACTTCTTTATCCATTCGTCTGTTGATGGGCATTTAGGTTGCTTCCATGACCTGGCTATTGTAAATAGTGCTGCAATGAACATTCGGGTGCACGTGTCTTTTTGAATTACGGTTTTCTCTGGGTATATGCCCAGTAGTGGGATTGCTGGGTCATATGGTAATTCTATTTTTAGTTTTTTAAGGAACCTCCATATTGTTCTCCATAGTGGCTGTATCAATTTACATTCCCACCAACAGTGCAAGAGGGTTCCCTTTTCTCCACACCCTCTCCAGCATTTGTTGTTTGTAGATTTTCTGATGATGCCCATTCTAACAGGAGTGAGGTGATACCTCATTGTAGTTTTGATTTGCATTTCTCTAATAATTAGTGATGTTGAGCATCTTTTCATGTGCTTCGTGGCCGTCTGTATGTCTTCTTTGGAGAAATGTCTATTTAGGTCTTCTGCCCATTTTTGGATTGGGGTGTTTGTTTCTTTGATATTGAGCTGAATGAGCTGTTTATATATTTTGGAGATTAATCCTTTGTCCGTTGATTCATTTGCAAATATTTTCTCCCATTCTGAGGGTTGTCTTTTCGTCTTGTTTATGGTTTCCTTTGCTGTGCAAAAGCTTTGAAGTTTCATTAGGTCCCACTTGTTTATTTTTGTTTTTATTTCCATTACTCTAGGAGGTGGATCGAAAAAGATCTTGCTGTGATTGATGTCAAAGAGTGTTCTTCCTATGTTTTCCTCTAAGAGTTTTATAGTGTCCAGTCTTATATTTAGGTCTCTAATCCATTTTGAGTTTATTTTTGTGTATGGTGTTAGGGAGTATTCTAATTTCATTCTTTTACATGTGGCTGTCCAGTTTTCCCAGCACCACTTATTGAAGAGACTGTCTTTTCTCCATTGTATATCTTTGCCTCCTTTGTCATAGATTAGTTGACCATAGGTGCGTGGGTTAATCTCTGGGCTTTCGATCTTGTTCCATTGATCTATGTTTCTGTTTTTGTGCCAGTACCATATTGTCTTGATTACTGTAGCTTTGTAGTATAGTCTGAAGTCAGGGAGTCTGATTCCTCCAGCTCCATTTTTTTGCCTCAAGACTGCTTTGGCTATTCGGGGTCTTTTGTGTCTCCATACAAATTTTAAGATGATTTGTTCTAGCTCCGTAAAAAATGCCATTGGTAATTTGATAGGGATTGCATTGAATCTGTAGATTGCTTTGGGTAGTATACTCATTTTCACAATGTTGATTCTTCCAATCCAAGAACATGGTATATCTCTCCATCTGTTGGTATCATCTTTAATTTCTTTCATCAGTGCCTTATAGTTTTCTGCATACAGGTCTTTTGTCTCCCTAGGTAGGTTTATTCCTAGGTATTTTATTCTTTTTGTTGCAATGGTAAATGGGAGTGTTTCCATAATTTCTCTTTCAGATTTTTCATCATTAGTGTATAGGAATGCAAGAGATTTCTGTGCATTAATTTTGTAACCTGCAACTTTACCATATTCATTAATTAGCTCTAGCAGTTTTCTGGTGGCAGTTTTAGGATTCTCTATGTATAGTATCATGTCATCCGCAAACAGTGACAGTTTTACTTCTTCTTTTCCAATTTGTATTCCTTTTATTTCTTTTTCTTCTCTGATTGCCGTGGCTAGGACTTCCAGAACTATGTTGAATAATAGTGGTGAGAGTGGACATCCTTGTCTCGTTCCTGATCTTAGAGGAAATGCTTTCAGTTTTTCACCATTGAGAATGATGTTTGCTGTGGGTTTGTCATATATGGCCTTTATTATGTTGAGGTAGGTTCCCTCTATGCCCACTTTCTGGAGAGTTTTTATCATAAATGGGTGTTGAATTTTGTCAAAAGCTTTTTCTGCATCTATTGAGATGATCATATGGTTTTTCTTCTTCAATTTGTTAATATGGTGTATCACATTGATTGATTTGCGTATATTGAAGAATCCTTGCATCCCTGGGATAAATCCCACTTGATCGTGGTGTATGATCCTTTTAATGTGTTGTTGGATTCTGTTTGCTAGTATTTTGTTGAGGATTTTTGCATCTATATTCATCAGTGATATTGGTCTGTAATTTTCTTTTTTTGTAGTGTCTTTGTCTGGTTTTGGTATCAGGGTGATGGTGGCCTCATAGAATGAGTTTGGGAGAGTTCCTTCCTCTGCAATTTTTTGGAAGAGTTTGAGAAGGATGGGTGTTAGCTCTTCTCTAAATGTTTGATAGAATTCACCTGTGAAGCCATCTGGTCCTGGACTTTTGTTTGTTGGAAGATTTTTAATCACAGTTTCAATTTCATTACTTGTGATTGGTCTGTTGATATTTTCTGTTTCTTCCTGGTTCAGTCTTGGAAGGTTATACCTTTCTAAGAATTTGTCCATTTCTTCCAGGTTGTCCATTTTATTGGCATAAAGTTGCTTGTAGTAGTCTCTTAGGATGTTTTGTATTTCTGCGGTGTCTGTTGTAACTTCTCCTTTTTCATTTCTGATTTTATTGATTTGAGTCCTCTCCCTCTTTTTCTTGATGAGTCTGGCTAATGGCTTATCAATTTTGTTTATCTTCTCAAAGAACCAACTTTTAGTTTTATTGATCTTTGCTATTGTTTTCTTTGTTTCTATTTCATTTATTTCTGCTCTGATCTTTATGATTTCTTTCCTTCTGCTAACTTTGGGTTTTGTTTGTTCTTCTTTCTCTAGTTTCTTTAGGTGTAAAGTTAGATTGTTTACTTGAGATTTTTCTTGTTTCTTTAGGTAGGCTTGTATAGCTATAAACTTCCCTCTTAGAACCGCTTTTGCTGCATCCCATAGGTTTTGGGTCGTCGTGTTTTCATTGTCATTTGTCTCTAGGTATTTTTTTATTTCCTGTTTGATTTCTTCAGTGATCTCTTGGTTATTTAGTAACGTATTGTTTAGCCTCCATGTGTTTGTCTTTTTTACGTTTTTTTCCCTGTAATTCATTTCTAATCTCATAGCGTTGTGGTCAGAAAAGATGCTTGATATGATTTCAATTTTCTTAAATTTACTGAGGCTTGATTTGTGACCCAAGATGTGATCTATCCTGGAGAATGTTCCGTGTGCACTTGAGAAGAACGTGTAATCTGCCGTTTTTGGATGGAATGTCCTATATATATCAATTAAATCTATCTGGTCTATTGTGTCATTTAAAGCTTCTGTTTCCTTATTTATTTTCATTTTGGATGATCTGTCCATTGGCGTAAGTGAGGTGTTAAAGTCCCCCACTATTATTGTGTTACTGTCGATTTCCTCTTTTATAGCTGTTAGCAGTTGCCTTATGTATTGAGGTGCTCCTATGTTGGGTGCATATATATTTATAATTGTTATATCTTCTTCTTGGATTGATCCCTGGATCATTATGTAGTGTCCTTCCTTGTCTCTTGTAACATTCTTTATTTTAAAGTCTATTTTATCTG
The DNA here is from genome assembly GCF_949987535.1 of Balaenoptera acutorostrata. Lineage (NCBI taxonomy): Eukaryota > Metazoa > Chordata > Mammalia > Artiodactyla > Balaenopteridae > Balaenoptera > Balaenoptera acutorostrata. The sequence continues at coordinate 47,757,194 of NC_080082.1, forward strand.
ATATGAGTATAGCTACTCCAGCTTTCTTTTGATTTCCATTTGCATGGAATATCTTTTTCCATCCCCTCACTTTCAGTCTGTATGTGTCCCTAGGTCTGAAGTGGGTCTCTTGTAGACAGCATATATATGGGTCTTGTTTTTGTATCCATTCAGCCAGTCTATGTCTTTTGGTTGGGGCATTTAATCCATTCACGTTTAAGGTAATTATCGATATGTATGTTCCTATGACCATTTTCTTAATTGTTTTGGGTTTGTTTTTGTAGGTCCTTTTCTTCTCTTGTGTTTCCCACTTAGAGAAGTTCCTTTAGCATTTGTTGTAGAGCTGGTTTGGTGGTGCTGAATTCTCTTAGCTTTTGCTTGTCTGTAAAGCTTTTGATTTCTCCATCAAATCTAAATGAGATCCTTGCTGGGTAGAGTAATCTTGGTTGTAGGTTCTTCCCTTTCATCACTTTAAGTATTTCATGCCACTCCCTTCTGGCTTGCAGAGTTTCTGCTGAGAAATCAGCTGTTAACCTTATGGGGGTTCCCTTGTATGTTATTTGTCGTTTTTCCCTTGCTGCTTTCAATAATTTTTCTTTGTCTTTAATTTTTGCCACTTTGATTACTATGTGTCTCGGCGTGTTTCTCCTTGGGTTTATTCTGTATGGGACTCTCTGCGCTTCCTGGACTTGGGTGGCTATTTCCTTTCCCATGTTAGGGAAGTTTTCGATTATAATCTCTTCAAATATTTTCTCTGGTCCTTTCTCTCTCTCTTCTCCTTCTGGGACCCCTATAATGCGAATGTTGTTGCGTTTAATGTTGTCCCAGAGGTCTCTTAGGCTGTCTTCATTTCTTTTTATTCTTTTTTCTTTAGTCTGTTCCGCAGCAGTGAATTCCACCATTCTGTCTTCCAGGTCACTTATCCGTTCTTCTGCCTCAGTTATTCTGCTATTGATTCCTTCTAGTGTAGTTTTCATTTCAGTTATTGTATTGGTCATCTCTGTTTGTTTGTTCTTTAATTCTTCTAGGTCTTTGTTAATCATTTCTTGCATCTTCTCAATCTTTGCCTCCATTCTTATTCCGAGGTCCTGGATCATCTTCACTATCATTATTCTGAATTCTTTTTCTGGAAGGTTGCCTATCTCCACTTCATTTAGTTGTTTTTCTGGGGTTTTTTCTTGTTCCTTCATCTGGTACATAGCCCTCTGCCTTTTCATCTTCTCTGTCTTTCTGTAACTGTGGTTTTTGGTCCACAGGCTGCAGGATTGTAGTTTTTCTTGCTTCTGTTGTCTGCCCTCTGGTGGTTGAGGCTATCTAAGAGGCTTGATGGGAGGCTCTGGTGGTGGGTAGAGCTGACTGTTGCTGTCCATGCTTACTTTTAAGATAGTCTTTTAAAAATGAAGACGCGACTGCAGTTCAGTCGATTTAATCAGGACAGATTGATCGCTTATAGGAAACACCGCAACGACTGCTGAGCCCCAGCTCCGCACAAAGCACTCTGCTCAGTCCCTTTGCACACGTGATTCTGTGGTTGCACAGGAGTGCCGCGCACCTTGGTGATAATCACAGGTAGAGGGGCGTGCAGAGGCCTGGAGATCTGCGGGGGGAGCCCGCCTCCAAGAAGGGACTCCACTTGGGGAGATGGTCGGGGGGCTGTGATGCCTGTCTGGGTCAGAGACGAGGAGGACGGCGTCACTCTTACAGCGGACTGGGAAGGAGGACAGAGTCTGCGGGCTTGAAGGCCTGGAAGCCGTAGGGCTGAGTGGCTGGCAGACACAGGGCCGTGTGATTGTATAATTCTGAGCCCTCATGACTGAGAGCAGCCAGCTCGGAGAGGAGGAGGTACTGAGTGGGTTTGGACACGAGTTTCAGGCTAGTGAAGGTGTAAGCCTGGAGCTCGGGAAGGCGGCTGGGGAGGCTCTGGTTTGCTGGTGTCGGAGGAGAGTCAGAACTTGTGTAAGTGTGAGAGGTGGAGGGAACAGGACCCCAGGAGATGAGGGCCGAGGGGAGATCAGAGCCGTGGTGGCGGAAGAGGGTGGGCAGCAGAGCGTCTGGGGCTGCACAGCTTTGAGGAGGGGTCCCTGCCTGGGTGGCTGGAACATGGGACACTGCCCTCCGCGCCACAGGCTTCATGGGTGTCCGTCAGTCGTCCCCTTGGAGACACACACGCACACTCCCTGACCACAGGTGTGTGTGTGTGTGTGTGTGTGTGTGTGTGTGTGTGTGTGTGTGTGTACACATACGTTCGATAGGTTTGCTCCTTTAGGCTTGAATTATCTCAAAAAGGATGCACAAAAAATGAATTACATTGTCACCCATGAGGAAGGAAATTGGTGGCTGGGGAACAGAGGTGAGAGGTAGATTTTTCACTGTGTAGACCTTTCTATTTATTTTAAAATATTGAACCACATGCATGCGGTTACCTGTTCAAACAACCAAAAGAAAAGCACAATTAAAAAGTTTTACAAGAATGAGATAGCCCTCTATATACTGATATGGAATAATCTCCATTTATTAAGTACAATAAAATAAGGGGTTGAAAAATGAATGTAGTAGGTTCCCATGTGTTTAAACTTGCATGTGTGTCTGTGTGTGTGTTTTAGATAGAAGGATACAGATGGCAGTATTTACCTTTTCATGCAAAGAATGTTTCTAGCAGTAGATCCAGACTGGTAAGAGGGTGTCTCTGGGAAGCTAGGGCAGGAGAGGAAAGGAGATGGCTTGTGTTATCCTCTTTGAAGTGGGGAGCAGTGCATACTGTCCTCTAAGTGATTTGAAAAGAATTTTATTTCGGTAAATGAGTTCCTGCCTTTATCGGATGATATGTGTGTGTCGATCAGCTACTCTGCACCTGTTGCCAGGGGCGCAGTAGTGCCCAGAGCTGGCTGACCTGCCCGTCATCCGTAAATGAGCCGTAAGCTCTGTGCGGGTCTGACTTGTGGTAGGAGGTATACTTCACCTCCTACGTGTGTTGCTGGCCTGCCTCCCTCTTCTTGCCGGGAAGTCCCTGTAGGGAGCCAGATTTTGCCTGTCTCCTCGTCTCACAGTTAACCTCTGCCTCTTCTACCCAGGATGCCTTCTTCCACAGAAGAAGCTGCTTGTCTGCAGAGCACACAGCGAGAGGACAAGGGCTCAGGGAGAGGTGCTGACTCCCAGACACACTCAGAAAGCCCAGCACACGGTTGGTTATGTAAAAGACGGTTAACTTAAAATCATTAACGCTTGGAAATTTTCTAATGTTTAGGCTTTCTACTTTTAGATGAATTAGAAGGTGACATATACTGATATTACCTAACTTTCTATTCTTGACAGTATGGCTTCCAATTTTTTTGGTAACTTTTTTCTTTTTTGTTATTTGAAGTATAATGCTCATCCAGTAAAAGTGCACAGATCTTAAGTGTACAGCTCGTCAGAATTTTTCCTATGTGTATTACCATTCATTACCCACACCCAGATCAAGCTGTTGAACATTTCCAGAACCCCAGTGGTCTCCCTTACTTACGCACCCTCCCTGTCTGTAACCCTGCCCAGTAACCCCTGTTCTGACTTCTGTCACCATCAGTGTTGCTGAATTGGAAGCACATGGTATACACTCTTGTGTCTTCTTTCACTCAACTTTATGTCTGTGAAATTCATCTAGATTATTGCAAGTAGCAGTGGTACTTTTTTATTGCAGAGTTGTATTCCGTGATATGCATATACTACAGTTTATTTAGCTGTTCACCTGTTACAAGACGTTGATTGTTTTCAGTTTTTGACTACTGTTAACAAAGCTGCTTATAAACATTTTTGCTCAAGTCTTTGGAAGCTTCAAATGTTTCAGACTGAGAATTTAAATTGCACTGTTTTAGGAAATGTTACGTTCAGCAGTGGTTCCTTGTGTACTGGCTACTGTTCTGGAAGTCATCGTTAGTGGGGCCCTAGCAGGTTAAGATAGCAGAGACGCATTTGTATCCTGTGGCCAATAATTATATGTCGTTCCTTTTCAGAGAGTTTACTTTCCCAATTGTTTAATCATAATATTTAACAAGGCAAATATTTGTTTTCTTAGTCTGGTATTTGTTTTATTAGTTATACTCAGTGATCTGCATTTTAATTTTTTTAAATTATTCTTTGGAATTGGATACTTTGGTTACTATGAAGTTTATACTCTTACAGTCTTAGTGAGTAGTTCCTCGACTAAAAGTTGCATAAAATGCAAAAAAGTACATATATATACATATATTACGGAGTCACATATAAATAACCTACAGGAAAATTTGACTTTTTGTACAGAAACTTTACCTGAAAACACTGGAGATGCTTCCATTAACAAAACTACAGAGCCTCTGAAAAGGTATGCTCACCATTGCTGGGGTCTGCTTTCCTTCCTTGCCTAGCGAATAAACAGAGATGAGTGTATAACCCTCTTCCCTTTCTTCTAGCTTCCACCCACAAATAAAATGGTTCCAAAAAGAGGATGTGGTCATATTGAAGATAAGCATAAGGAATGTAAAAGATTACAAATGTAAATACTTTAGAGATAGAGTTGTTTTCAGGTGGGTTTATGGATAGCTTATAAAGTAAAAGAGAAATAATTTCTCACATTTTAAAAGGCTGACATCATTTCTTTTTGTAAATCTAGTGCCTGGGTGGGAGAGAAATTTTACTTGGCTGATTTGGAGCTGCAGGCCAACATAATAAAAGATGATTGCAAATGCATAGTGAAAAATGATGAACCAATAATCACTCTTCCGAAAGAGAAAAAGGAGTCTTGGTGTGGCTTACTCAGACAGAGGGTGAGTTGAAAGCAGCTGTGCTTGGGCTTAACACGCTGAGCATGTTTTATTCTCTCACTTAATGTAAACTGTTATATTGAACAGAATCCTAACGTGGCTTTTGATTTTGATCACTGGGAAGAATGTGACGAGGATAAGGAGGATAGCCACTTCTCCAGGGTAAGCGGGGGGCACCCATCCCTTGGAGAGTCGTAGGTCCTGAGCACCATGGGGGTGGACACAGTCACTCAGCTGACTTCAGGAATGTGGCCTTTGTGGAAATGGGTCTTAATGTAAAGCTCTTAGGTATTAGTTTTCTCCTCGTGGTTGATCTTGGTGCTAAATGTTCTGCTTTGAGGAAGTATCAACTCTTGGTTATAAACATACCTCCTTATAACACTTTTACAAATATTTCTCCTAGAAAAATAATTTATTCATAAGCAGGCAAATTTTACCTGCTTGTTTCTTGCTTAAAATAATGAAAATATAAAATAGGTCACAAAATATAGAGCTAGAACCCAAGGGACTTTTTCTGCGATGACCAAAATAATGGGGGGGGGGGAGACTTGCTAATTAATCTATAATTAGTAACATATTTTTAATAATATCTCTCTTAGCTGTAAATTCTAAAAACCCATCCTGCAAAGTGGTAGAGTTGGTTGAGACCAGTGACAAAGATTCAGATGAAGACGAAAGCGAGAGTGAATGAGAATGTGAATTAAATCCTGCAGAGCGGCCAGAGGGCTCTGAACAGGAATGGATGATGCTTCGTGACCAAAAGCTGGGAAGACAGGCAGTCATGTTCAGACCTTTTGTCACTTCAGGGATCAAGTATTACTAAGTGCCACCTTGTGGCACTGGGATTAGTAACGGTGAGAAATTCTTAACCGATTGAAAAATGGGCCAACGATGAGACTCTGGAAGGAAGGTGGAAGCAGAGACACAGCGAGTGCGGGGCTGCCCTGGCCATCGCCTCTGGTGTGAAGCCCGCCTCAGCCCTCAGGTTGTGAGTGACGCCCGCCGTGGCGTTCGGGTAATGAACTGTACCATCTGGAGTTCGTTTTTCATTTTTTTCATTTAGACCTGTGTTTGGTACATTCTTAAAACCTGCTCTTGTGCATATAAATTGAGATTTCTTAAAATTCATACCCCACACTGCTTAACAGACCTTTTCAGCCATGAGTTAGTTGAGATTCAATGTTAACAGTCTGTGTACTAATTCTCCTAGTGTTCTTTAGATATTGATAGCTACCCAGGGTAAGTTTACTTCTTGTGAAGAGATAGTCCAAGGATGAGAATGGGGTTGCCTCAGCAATAGCAGCCTGACCCAGGGCTTTCTGGAGGTAAAGCTAGTGCTTCCGAAGAACCCTCGGAACCTGCAGAGTCCTGGACAGATAGGACACAGGTTTCTCTCCAGTGGAAACTGAAAAGGTCATGTGGGGTGCCTGGAGGTAACCCTCCGAATACCTGGCTGTGGTGAGCCCTGAAAACATTCATGACGCCATCCTGGCATGAGGCTGCGGTGCCTTAATAAGGTCACGAGGTTATCAAGAAATGTGTAGTGTCGTTGCCGCTTAAGTGGGGGAATGCCCAGAGCCTGACTCTTCATGGTAACTGGAAAAGTTAGACAGGCGAGCTATTGGGAAATTCACACCCTGTGCACTGCTGCAGCGTGGGTCTGGCGGCTTTGCCTAGAAGAGGGAAAGAGCATTGGTAGGCTGTTGGAACTGCCCGCAAGATCTTTCTTCTTTTTACACATCAGAAAGCACAGGTGCCCAAGTTTGTGTATGTCCCAGGTACAAACCACCAGGTATGTCCCGGGTATTAAACGAGAGGTAAACTCTGTCGTCACGCTGTCATGTCCCGTGAGCAGGCGTGGATCACCCTCTGGCTGTCAGTTTCCTCATCTGTAAAATAAGACGTTCAGCTCCTTGTGGGGCCTCACCTGGCCTCGGGGGCCCGGAGCGCTGCTGGGCGGGGTCAGGCCGCTGCCCTCTGGTGGGAGGACGCGGCATCCAGCCTGGACAGCTGCCCGGAGTGCATCCTTGCTGCCGCCGTGACTCCCGTGGGTTGACTGGCAGGTGTCCGATTGGCACATGAAGTGTACGGGGAGTGATTTTCCTTTTTCTTGGCTAAATAGGGCAGGCTCTTTGGGAAGTGTGAAGTTCTGGTGTCTTTGCTGGCAAAGGTTCTGATTCTGCAAAACTCTTTTAATGGCCTCATCCGGTTTACTTTGCTTCCACCGGGAAGGGCTTTGGGTCGGCGGCCAGGCCTCCTGAACTGCACTGGCTTTCCTTGAGATTGTCGGCCACCTGCAGTGTGTGCTCGGTTGTATTGTCTCTTTCGTAAAACAGCACACAATAATAGCAAGCAGTAGAGCTGCACAAATGTGTGTGCTCTCAGAGAAGATATAATACTGATTCTCTCGTGTGGTTCACTGACAGCTAAATGAAAGTATTGGGCGGAGGAGGGTACATGTTTAAATGTCAGTTTCTTTTTTCAGACATTTACTGTTAGTTGAAGTTCTGAATAACATTTTGTAAGACATAGGACACTGGCTTGTGAAATGTAAACAATTACTAATCGCTATTTTTGTTCTCTACTATTAATATGTACTGATTGCACGTTTGGGGGAAATTTCTGAAATGCATGGTAAAAGTACTTTCGTCTCTATGCTTCTAAAATTGCTCACATACTTAGTAAATTTTGATGTGAATGTCTTCTGCAGTATATCAATAAAATTTCAGTGTTTTCACAGAAATGTTACTTTTTTCCATCTTTTTAGACCGTATTTTGTCAGGAAAATCCATGAGTGCCCAATGCAAAATAGAATTTTATACACCACACTTTCTGGTTTGACCAAAATGCCAGTACAGGCTGTCAGGGAACCTGTGATGCAGAGCCCCCTGTGGGCACAGGCTGCAGATGGTTCCGGACGGCCAGCTTTGCACCGGGGGCCTTGACATCCAGCCTGGGACAGACCTGCTACATACAACCGAGGTGAAATATGGGTAGGCAGTAAAGCGTTTGTATTTTAGTATTTTAAAAATCTATTTCAATCAATCCAAGCAAAAGTTCCACCAATTTTATATTTATATTTATATATATATGTATATGTATGTATATATACACACACATACGCACCTTTCTGATCACTGAGTTTAAAGAATTCCCTTTATTGAAGTAGGTGTGATGTGACCCTCGTTAAAGAGTCACCGTGTGGTGGGGGCCGCTCTGACTCAGCCCGTCCCTGGCCACCAGCCTGCTGCTGGGTTACACCCTCACCTGCTAACTTCAGCAAACACCCACCCAGGGAACTAAGGATAGCTAAAAATAACAGTATTATACACATGTGAGTACATTGTTTTCTTAAGAAAAACATCAGGAAGAAACAACCGCAAATATTGCTTACAAAAATAAATTCTTCACAGCTTAGACTTGGCCACAGGAGGCTGAGCTTTGTTACTCTGGAGCTTGCTCTGCGGGGACGACTTCCATCAGCATCTGAAGGTGCATGGTGAGAGGATCTGGAGGGAAGAAGTGCAGTCAGAAAACCGTAATTTAAAATTAGCTTCGCCTTGCTTATCAATGAGCAGTGATACTGTTACTACCCCTTGGTGATGTCTCCTATCAGAGCCTGTGCTCAGGGGACACAAGTGGGCAGAGGTGGGCAGACCCATCCTGGGAGCTACGGTGGTTCTTTGGAGATAAGTTATTTCCCATTAAAGCATTAGGAACCTACTAAATATTTTACTGCCACCAAAACATTTACAGGAAAAATATGAATGACTCAGTTATATGTGTATGTTTAACTACCACTGACCAAAGATTGAATGTTTGGTCTGAAGTCACTAAGTCTGCATCTTGTTTAAAATACAGGTTGTTAATTCTTTTTACCTCCTTAATTTTAACTTCTTTTTAGTTTCTGTAGGGAACAGCTTGGCTAAATATTCTAAAGCTGAGAAATAAGACATATGTCGGGCCTTTAGGTTGTAAGTCATCCTAGCTAGATTCTCTGTCCGTGTGATCAAATAAATGCAAGTCCATTTTCAGAGGCATGGGAAAAAGTGGCCATTTTTCAGGTAGTAAAATACCTTTTCTTTCGTTTCTATAGTAGTGTCCCTGCAACCCCTCTCAGCTTCGGGCTTAGATCAGCGTAAAGAGGTTAGGGGTAGAGGGAGCTATTTCAAGAAAGGGGAAAAGTCCTTGGGAAATAATAAAGCCATACTTTGGTTTTGCTGTCCCTTTGTTAACGAACGTGAAACAGATTCTCTGTCTCTTAGAACACCCCTGTCAGGTGAGCGGTGGTACCAGTGTCACAGGTGGGGACACAGAGGCAGAGGGAGTGGAGGCAGGCATCCCCGTCGCTGGCGGCTCAGTCTAAATGGAGTCTCAGGGCCAGCTTCCCCCGCTTCCAGTTGGCTTTTGCTCTTCGCTACCTTGTATGTCTCCCTAAGTTGTATGCATCTAAATAAAAAAAACCACCTAGGGGTGCCTGAGGAATGACTGTACTTCCCTGGTGAGACGAGCTGAAGGAGAAAGAAGGCAGATTTTTTCATCACGTTTACTCAGATACTAAGTGGCTGCTGTATAGACCCAGGATTAAATTGTACACAGCCCAGTTCCTGCCTCCGGGGAGCTCATGTTTAGGGTGCGGGAGACCAGGCCAGGCTGTGGGTCACTGTTGGTCTGGTGAGGGGCTCGGGAGCCTGGCAGGCTTTTGTGAATGGAGTTCCGTGCAGCTGGCTGCGCCACGTAGACTGTGACACACCCTTGGGTGCGCTCCAGCGCCCTCTGATGGACTCTGCCATCACTGCTTGCTTTTTCAAAATGAAAACGGCTAATGCAGCTCAACTTTTAAACAACTTTCCTAAAATACACAAGGAATCGGTACTGCTGAGTGAAAAGCGAGAGCCGTGGCCTTGGTGTTGGAAGGCTCAGGCCCTCGTCCCAGCTCTCGCTTTTTGGGTGTCTCTGGGATGCTGCTGAGACTCCCAGATGACGTCTGGGTATCAGGCACAAGGAGGCAGTGCCTCGGGTATGGGATGCACAACAATGTGAATATTGTCACTGCTGACCCGTACACTTAAAAGTGGTCAAGATTTATGTTATGTGTATGTTACATTTGAAAAAAAGAAAACGACCCGGCGCTTCCTTTTCCTGCTTGTTACAGGAATTGATGGGAACAAAGGAAGAGGCCACGGGTGGACCCCAGAGGTGTCACACTGAGGAGAACAGGTCATGCCTCCTCCCAAAGAGGAGATGAAATTTGTTAGCTGCGCAAGACCCTGTCATAAGAAGGTCCTGGTAGAATCAGGAAAGATGAGGCGACAGGATGTCGGGCCTGTCTCACTTTTACTAACAGCAAAGCAGTCCCTCAGTTGATACTTACTTGAGATTTTCTGAGCCCATCCAAACTTATGGTAGACAAAAAGGAAATAAAATATAAGGCCGCTCAGCATAAATAACACACAGTAGAGATACTCCCATGCAGGTTGGCTGATGATTGGGGCCAAAACCAAAAACACGGATAAGAGAGTCACCAAGATGGGGATGAAAATGGGCACCTGTAGGCAAAACAGAGTGGTGTCATGATTTGGCCATGTGCATTCATTTCCTTTTCGAAAATTTTCATTCAAAACAAAACACTTGACAGAAAGAAGAATATAATGAACTCCATGCACCCCTCCTCCAGTTTCAATCATTTGTAAGTAAAATTGCCAACCTTATTTCATCTTTTTCTTTTCCCTAGACTGTAAAGAAAATGCCATCATGTCATTTTACCTGTAAAATACGCATTATACATCTCTAACTGATGACGACTTTGTTTTTAACCTGTTTGTTCCCTCCTCTCTTTACCTTGTCATTAACTCGTAGGAATTGGATGGTTTATCCTATACAGTGTCTTCATTCTAGCTTTGCCTGATAACTTGCTCCTCTGTCCCTCTTGTTTCCTGTAAACCAGTAGTTAGCTGTGGAGGCAAGAATACTTTGTAGCTGGAGCAGTGCACTTCCTTTTGTAACACATCATGAGGCACTTAAGGTCCGATTGTCACACTTTTGAATCCCTAAAGTCAATCAGTGGATTCAGGGGCTGGAGAGGAATCCAGTCCCAGCAGATCTGGATTCACCCATTTCTCCAGGGCGTTTGGTAGGAAATGGCATTTAGAAACTGTAATCTGGGTGGTTGGGAGTACTCAGTGTTCTTTTACAAGGACAGAGAAAAAAAGTTTTTTTCAAGAAGGGAAAAAAATTCGTAAATTTCTACTGATAGTTTCCGTTCAAATGTTAAGATTGCACTTTTTTCCTTACTTTCTCTAGACTTAGGCCTTCTTTCCTTATGCTTCTGAAAATCTTCTCAATGGCTTTCACATAATTATTTTCTTTATCCTACAATGTGCCTGTAATAAACTTCAAAATAACTGTACCAATACTACCACTGTAAGTAGTAGCATGAAGTTTAAGAGTTTTTTGCAGTTCTTTTTAACTGCACAGTATAAGCCACAAGGGAGATGCATTCAAAGTCCTGCACTTTCATATCAGTTCTAGTGATTATGTTCTCTGTGTGGTTATGTCATCTACTTGTTACAGAGTAAGGTTTCTTTATCTCCATTTGTTTTCCAGTTTTTAGGGATTTGCTTTTTCCCTTTTCTATTTGATTTTTTTAATATTATAAATTTTTTCTTGATTTTGCTTTATTCTTCCCATTATTTCTCTTTCAGAATAAACACATGTATATGCACAAATGTACATACACACGTTCATCTTCCACTCCTCTTACATAAAAGGTAGCAAATGCATAAAACACAGTTTTGCGCCTTGCTTTTTTCCATTAATATATTCCAGAGAGTCATAGTACTGTAAAAAATTACTCATCCATTTTTTTACTGCTGCATACCACTCTACTTTGCGGATGTACCAAAACTTATGCAACCAGTCTTCCATTAATTGACATTTGGGTTGTGTTGAACCTTTTGCTATTACCAATTAATGCAACAAGTAAGCTTATGTATATTTCATATTTTTGTCGACTTCACTTAGGGATAGACTACCTCAAAACAGGATGGCTGGGTCTAAAGTTAAATGCATATGTAATATTGCTGGATATTGCCAGGTTTCCCTCTGTAGTGGCCATACCATTTGTATTCCACTAGCAGTGTTTGAGAAGGCTGTTTCCCCATAGCCTCTCCCATGGGGTGTGGCCAAACTTTGGGATTTCTGCCCATCTGATAGGCAAGAAATGGTATCTCGTTAGAATTTTGGTGGGCGTTCTCTTATTAGAAACAAAATTGAGTTTGCTGGGGTTCATTTGTTTCATGTTTAAGTGTCGTTGCATTTTTTTCATTGAACTGTCATTTTATTTTCTTGTGTCCATTTATATCTTTTGTCCATTTCAATTGTTAGTAACTCCCATCTCAATTTTAGTAACTCTTTAAATTAGGGATATTAATCCTTTTTTGTGATATGATTGCAAATATTTTCCCCGATATTTTATGTATATGTGTTTTCAACTTTCTTCTCTTTTTTTGAATGCATTCATTTTTATTTTCGGGGGGTTATGGTTGCCCCTTTTTTAAAAATTACTCCTTGATTTTGAGTCATGGGAAAGGTTTTCTTCATTCTTGAATTGCAAAGCAATTTATATTTTCTTCATGCATCAGCACCATGATATTTAAATTTTAGAATCTATATTTTATTTATTTTTTTTGAATTTTTGAATTTTATTTATTTTTTTATACAGCAGGTTATTAGTTATCCATTTTATACATATTAGTGTCTACATTGTCAATCCCAATCTCCCAGTTCATTCCACCACCACCACCACCCTCCACACCCCCACCCCCCCCACCACTTTCCCCCCTTGGCTTGTTCTCTACATCTGTGTCTCAATTTTAGAATCTATATTTTAATATTTTTCTTATTTTTAGATTTTCCCTGGCTATTTTTGCTAGTTTGCTCTTCAATATGAACTTTATAATCAACTTGTCTAACTCCAGGAAAAAAAATTAGGTGGTGTTTTTTATTGCGATCTCATTAAACATCTAAATCAATGATGCTGAGTTTCCCTATCCAAGAACATGATGGATTTCCATTTGTTCAAGTTATCTTTTCTGTCTTTCAGGAGAATTTTACTTTTCTACTGTGATGTCCAACCTCTTGTGAAGTTTATGGCTCGGTGTTTTTTGGTTTGGGGATGAGTACTCCTCTTTCATTATCTTTTAATTGGATATCATTTTTATAAAATGAAGGCTGTTGATTTCAGTGTGTTAGTTTTATGTCATATTACTTCACTATATTTTCTTGTAGTTTTTTCTTTGATCCTTTTGGGTTTTCCAGGTGTACAGTTTTATTTTCTTTGAAAGGAGAAAGTTAGACTTTTGACAGTCTTTTCTAATCCTTAAGCCCCACATTGCTTTCTCTTGTTTCATTGCCTTGCTGATATGTTCAGAACAGTGTTAACCGATAGCAGAAATAGAAGGAAGGCATTTTTGTCTTCACCTTGGCAGAGATCTCTCTAGTGTTACCTTATCAATTAAAATTGCTTTTTTGCCGCAGGGCGTGTCTGTGTGTACCATCATGCCAGGGAGAAGGTTATAAATTCCTATTTGTGTTTTTATCACTCATGTATGTTGAATTTTTTTTTTTTTAAGGAATTCCTTTATTTTTTTTTTAATTAATTAATTATTTATTTATTTATTTATGGCTGTGTTGGGTCTTCGTTTCTGTGCGAGGGCTTTCTCTAGTTGCGGCAAGCGGGGGCCACTCTTCATCGCGGTGCGCGGGCCTCTCACTATCGCGGCCTCTCTTGTTGCGGAGCACAAGCTCCAGATGCGCAGGCTCAGTAGTTGTGGCTCACGGGCCCAGTTGCTCCTTGGCATGTGGGATCTTCCCAGACCAGGGCTCGAGCCCGTGTCCCCTGCATTAGCAGGCAGACTCTCAACCACTGCGCCACCAGGGAAGCCCTGTATGTTGAATTTTATCTGGTGGTTTTTGGCAACTGTGGGAGGTGATTATAGGGGTTTATTCCATAGGTATATTAATATGATGACTTATATCCCCATGAATTAAATCCAGTTCATTCTAATCTTTAGCCACCCTTGCACAGACTTGACTTAGTCATGATATGTTTTTAATATAATTGGATTCTATTAGTTAAAATATTTTATTTAAGATTTTTATATCAATATTCAAAAGTGAGATTGGTCTGTGATTTTCTCTCCTCCCCTTTTTTTGTGCTATCTTTGCAAGGTTTGGTATCAGTGTTACAGTCCATAAAAATAATTTGAAAAATCAATAAAACATCCTGTAGCTTACCTTAAAAAAAAAAAAAAAGAGAGAGAAAGCATAAACACACAAATAGGAAACAAAAATGGAGAAATAATCTCCAGAACACAGGAAGTTTTTTAAAAAATCATAAACTATTTTGTATAACTCTATACAAATAAATTCAAACACCTAGATGAAATGGACAGTTTTCTAGGAAAATATAGTTTACTAAAACTAACCCCAGCAGAATCTGAATTCATGGTGAAATTCTAAAAATCAGATAATCCAGTTAAGAACCTTAAGTGCTTTCTTTATGTTTATTAATTCCTTCTATATTCTTTTGGTTTTCTTTGTTGTTCTTTCTCGTGCCCTCTGAGTTGCCTATTTAATTTGTTTTCGTTTTAATTGATGTAAGTAATGTAGTGGCACTTCCTTCAAGTACTGATCATAGATTATATGTCTTGTTTTCATTATTGTTATCTTTTTTTTTTTTTTTTTTTAAAGGATTTTCTTATTTTTATTTATTTATTTATTTATTTTTGGCTGTGTTGGGTCTTCGGTTCGTGCGAGGGCTTTCTCCAGTTGCGGCAAGCGGGGGCCACTCTTCATCGCGGTGCGGGGACCGCTCTTCATCGCGGTGCGCGGGCCTTTCTCTATCGCGGCCCCTCCCGTCGCGGGGCACAGGCTCCAGACGCGCAGGCTCAGCAATTGTGGCTCACGGGCCCAGCTGCTCCGTGGCATGTGGGATCTTCCCAGACCAGGGCTCGAACCCGTGTCCCCTGCATTAGCAGGCAGATTCTCAACCACTGCGCCACCAGGGAAGCCCCATTATTGTTATCTTTAGGAATTTATGTACTTTCATTTCCTATTTCCTTTTGGACCAAAAGGTTTAATTTTTAAAATTAATTTCATGTTTTATTGCATTATAGTCAGAGAATGTGATCTGTATCATTTCTGATTTTTAAAAAAATAAATGTATTTATTTTTTATTATGTATTGCTTTTGGCTGCGTTGGGTCTTCGTGGCTGCACGCGGGCTTTTCTCTGGTTGCGGCGAGCCGGGGGCTGCTCTTTGTTGCAGTGCGCAGGCTTCTCATTGCGGTGGCTTCTCTTGTTGCGGAGCGCGGGCTCTAGGCGCCTGGGCCTTAGTAGTAGTGGCACGTGGGCTCTGTAGTTGTGGCCCATGGGCTCTAGAGCACAGGCTCAGTAGTTGTGGCGCACGGGCTTAGTTGCTCCGCGGCATGTGGGATCTTCCCGGACCAGGGCTCGAACCCGTGTCCCCTGCCTTGGCAGGCGGATTCCCAACCACTGCGCCACCAGGGAAGCCCCATTTCTGATTTTTTAATCAGGGTTTTTCTTTGTGGTATTAAAGATTGTCAGTGGTCAGACCGGTCCCATATGCACTATGTTTGCTATTTTGGGGACTCAGAATTTGAAATGAATCTCGAAGATGTACCTTGTTATGTTTTTATAGATCTGCAGTCACTTTTACTAGTGATGGGCCTGGGTCTGTCTTGTTCTGAGGGAGATGTTTTAAAGTCTCCTATTAGTGTGTGTGTCTGTTTCTCCTTGTATTTCCTATAGTTTCTTTCGTAAAAGTAATTACTGTGTGGCGTGGTGAATAGGTTTTCGTAACTGTTATCTCTTTACTGTGAATTTTAGCCTTTAGCATTACTAAATGGTCTTTGTCTTGTGTTTTGGGCCTGAGTGCTTGTCTGATAAGATCACAACCCCTGTTTTCTATGTATTTTCATTTGCTTGATTTTTCTTTGCCTATCCTTTTACTTTGCATTTTTCACAGCTCTGTAAACCTGCCTGAAAATTTTTTTTCTTTTAATGGCTGATTTAAACCCATTTAAACTGAATAAGCTGGTTTATTCATACAACTGGTAAGTTTGGTCTCCATATTGCTTCATATTTCTATATAAAGTATCTTTGACTTACCGTCAGTTTTCTGCCCTTAAAGAGTGACATTCTGTGGGAAAACTCTTACCGGGGCCTACTTCCTTTAAGTGGGAAAATTACCATGTATCATATGAAACCCCAGACTTCTAACCAGTGTTTTCAGATATAACAAAAAACAGTAAATGCATATATATATCCAACATGTGTTAACCTGGAAGTAAACTGCTTTAAAAATGACTTGCTGGTGACCAGTTAGTATGATTGTTAGTAAATGGTTACCTTTAATGCAATAACGTTTCCCAACATCTGAGACACACATGCCTCACACTTTCCAATATGCCTCCATACGACTGTGACTTGTGTTGGATTTGGAATGCCATTTGAAACTTTCCTCACATACATGTTAAAAATATTGTATTGCATTTGGGGAATTTAAATATTCATTTTTTTCCATATAACTATCAACTAGAAATAAGAGTATTAAGAGATTCATAGATTCTATAAAGTTTGGGGATGTTAAAAATCAATAAGCAAAAAACAGTAACAACAAAAAACCCTAATAAGCATTCTACCGAGAAAATGTCAACCAGGAAGATATTCTCATTTGTTTCCCTATTCGAGTCTTTATATATAGGTTCTTTTATGATATGGTTTCGTGGATGTGTTTGTGTGTGGGTATGTGCGTTGGATATATCTATCTATAAACACTGTTTTTGTTCTGAGAGTTACCATTATAAATAGTAGGTATTAATACCTTTGTCTCCTCTTTTTTAGATATTATCTATAATAAGCAGTAATGAAATAAGCTAGGATTTCTTCTCTTTCCCCCCAGCATCTAATTTTAAATCATATCCAAAGGCAGTTTCTCTGACATACTTTCCTTAACTGGCATACTTTCATATGATTTCTCTCCCATTTTTGTTGTATTAGGTTGTCAGTGCTTAATATTTATATACTGTTTTGCTATCTTTATCTCCCATCATTTAGTCTTAGTTCTTTAATTAAATATATTCACCTTATGCCAATGACTTTTTGGTTTCTAAAGCTCATTCTCTAGCGATTCCTTAGGTCTCATGTAACAATATATGCTTTGAGTTATTTCGTTGGTAACTTTAGTCTTCAAGGTCAATTTGGATATAAAATACTTGACTTAAATTTTTTTTCCTTGAATATCTTAAATAAGTTGCCCACAGTCTTACAGCATGAAGTGTAGCTGATGAGAAGTCTGATGCCTGTATTATTTCCTTTCCTTTATAAGCAAATTGGGGTGAAGGAGGACAGGAAAGGGGAAGTAGATATACCCAAAGCATTTTTTTTAAAAGAAACTCCATAGTTTTATCAGAATATATTTCTTTGTTGCCCAGTCTAGTTCGGATATCCCAGTTACACTGTATGCCTTTCAGCGTGTTGGTTCAAGTCCCCCCCTCCTTTTGTGGTCTCCCCTCCCACCTTCCCTCCCACTTCAGGAAATGTTTCTTGAATCATAGCTTTTAAGCTGTTGGTGGGAATGTAAACTGACACAGCCACTATGGAGAACAGTATGGAGGTTCCTTAAAAAACTAAAAATAGAATTACCATATGATCCAGCAATCCCACTACTGGGCATATACCCAGAGAAAACCACAATTCATAAAGACACATGCACTCCAATGTTCATTGCAGCACTATTTACAATAGCCAGGTCATGGAAGCAACCTAAATGCCCATCGACAGATGAATGGATACAGAAGATGTGGTACATATGTACAATGGAATATTACTCAGCCATAAAAAGGAACGAAATTGGGTCATTTGTTGAGACGTGGATGGATCTAGAAACTGTCATACAGAGTGAAGTAAGTCAGAAAGAGAAAAACAAATATCGTATATTAACGCATATATGTGGAACCTAGAAAAATGGTACAGATGAACTGGTTTGCAGGGCAGAAATTGAGACACAGATGTAGAGAACAAATGTATGGACACAAAGGGGGGAAAGCGACAGGGAGGTGGTGGTGGTGGTGGTGTGATGAATTGGGCGATTGGGATTGATATGTATATGCTGATGTGTATAAAATTGATGACTAATAAGAACCTGCTGTATAAAAAAAAAAAATTAAATTTAAAGCATTCTGTTACTTTCATTTTCTTCTTCAAGGACTCCAGTTGTACATATGTTAATCTCTTTTTTTTTTCCTGTCTCCTTACTTCGTTATTTTCTCTCAAATCCTTTTTATTTCTGTTTGAGAGATTTTGCGCAGATTAAAAATCTATGCTACCGGGCTTCCCTGGTGGCGCAGTGGTTGAGAATCTGCCTGCCAATGCAGGGGACACAGGTTCGACCCCTGGTCTGGGAAGATCCCACATGCTGCAGATCAACTAAGCCCGTGTGCCACAACTACTGAGCCTGCGCGTCTGGAGCCTGTGCTCCGCAAGAAGAGAAGCCGCGATAGTGAGAGGCCTGCGCACCGCGATGAAGAGTGGCCCCCACTTGCCGCAACTAGAGAAAGCCCTCGCACAGAAATGAAGCCCCAACACAGACATAAATAAATAAATAAATAAATACATACATCTTTTTTTTTAAAAAAGTGAAATTCTTTAAAAAAAAAAAAAATCTGTGCTACCATAATGATTTTGCCTGCTTGATGCCCTGATTGACGTGGAACTGCCTGATTCCAGCAGGCTGCTCCATGGCTTCTCTGACTTCAGCGACTTGGTGATAGTCAAGCTACTGTGCCAGAAAGACTGTTAACCAGATTTGTGAAACAACATTCCGAAGCTAAAGACATTATCTTTATTCTTGCTCTAGTTACTGAAGCCCTCTTCTTGCCTACCTTTTTCTTACATCTTCACTTGTTATCATAAGAATAAATAGCACAGGTCTTCTTAAAAAAGCAAAAAACAAACCAAAAAATCCTGTAACATAAGCAAAATAAAATACATTCTTCTTCCTCGTTGGTATATGGACCCACACCAGCCGTGGAGGGAGGTGGGAAGGAGCCCAAAACAGACTGCAAACACGGACCGTTAGTGGTTGCATGCATAGGAATGGGTCTGGGCCAGAATCAGAAGTCCCCATCAGTCGCCAGAAAGTGTATTCATGAGAGGTCCTGGAACTATCAGAACTGGACATCTCACTTTGGTTAGAGAGGCAGGTCACAGGTATTGTTGCTAACTTTAATAAATTAATTATGAGATGGCTGACTGGATCATAATCTATAATATGAAATGAGTAAGAGCAAACTCCACTCTAAAGTATGATGTTCAAGAGAAAAGTCAGGTTGAAAATCGAAAGCATGCTCCTAGAAGTTAAAATAGTCACCTCTACCTAGTTCATTTCAGGAAATCAAAGCCACTTGTGACATTTGGGGAACTAAACCTACCTTGATAGGCCTTTTCAGTTCTTTCCTCGTAAACCTCATCACAACTAGTCCAAAGATGGTCAAGCCATAAAACAGCCATGCAGCAAAACTGAAGTAATTGACTAATGAGTTTATGTCACCAGGGATGATATAAATGGTTGCTATGATACCCTGGAAGAAAGAAGAAGGCATTCTTAGGTCATTAGTACATGAAAACATTAACCTTATCACTTCACAAAAGATGGAAGAAGCCGTTTTTTTCTGTGGATAAACACTTTAATGTGAAAGCAAACTCCTATGTATCCCATTATATTTGGGGTTAAACCAGACTGGTGCTATGACAGCTCTTCGAGGTGTGATGGAAAGGACTTGGAAAATGTGTAGCTCGTCTAAGCGGGGGAGAAACAAAATGTGTATGTATATTGCACCAGCTTCCTAATTATGAATTTTCCTTCCAGAGAGTTTTCATTGGGGGAAAGGGCCCTGCATCATAAAACCCAGGCTGTCTAGGTCTGGTCTTGACTGCGTTAGCTGCATAGTCTTGGACTTGTAATTCCAAGGGCCTTGTAATTCTGGGTCCTTTTTCTCACCTTCAAAGGGAGTAGGTTGACAGAGAATAGGGGCTCTCTTCTGGGGGTGGGAGGAAGAATCTGGCCCTGAGGCTGGGGTGTGGATGGTCCAGAGGTGCCCAAAACAGTTGCATACAGCCAAGAACTGTCCCTCACTGAGAAATTCCAATCAGAAGATGTCAAACGCCTATAAATCACAAGGGTCCCATGACTTCTGAATTATTGGACCGTAATGAGAAGTTGTTGTCATTAGCCACCTTGTAAAATGCCTTATTCTCCTTCCTCATAAGCTAGTGGGTTTTTGTACAGTTCGTTACCAGGGACTCAGAACATACAAATGTGCATGTAAGAAGTGTAGAGGGTACAAGCTCGGAAGATTCAAACAGTGTCTTTCGTGGATAAATTCAGAACAAGGAGCAGAAGTTGGGTAAATTATTTGAATTGTTTTGAACTTTTTTATATACCTATTTATATAACTGAGGGCTGGGGGAACCTGGGTCATTTGAAAATCACTGAGCTTAGTGATCAAGCTTACTTCATCATCCAAACTGAGGGACCCTCTGACCTAAGGGGGTGTTTTTATGGCAGAATTCATACTTACATAAAAGATGATGGCAGGGGCTGGAGTGAGGCGCTTGACGCTAACATAAGAGAGCACTTTAAGCATGTGGCCTTCCCGGCCTGCAACGTAAACAAGTCTGAAAGGGCAGTAATAAGGAAGTCAGTTGATGAGGGTGAAGGCTGCTGTATGATCACCATGTAAGTGTGTCCTGAGCATCACTACCCAGGCCACAGAGAAAGGGACTGAGTTATGACCCTGGTGTCTTCAGGTAGGAGTCTAGCCTCTTGAGATGACTGCGTTTTGCAGAAGTAAGTGAGGTGATTAAATGCATCTTAGAGGAATGCATCCTGGTGCAGTGGGGTCACCTGTGGGGGGTGGGGTGGAGTGGGAGGTTGGGGAGCCCCTTTCAAGGAGGAGATACCTGATCTGAGTCCTGAAATTTATGCAAGAAACAAATGTAAAAACTAGTCCAGGGCCTATGGACCTCAGTGCTTCGTGCACCTGACAGAAGCCAACACAGACATGCCTTGCACTTCCTAAATCCAAACTCTGTATTTTAAAAGAATCAGAAAATCAAGGGTGAGTCACAGCAGATGCAAACAAATGGCTGAGCCACCCCATCTACCCCCCCAAGAACTTCTGATGATTTAGGAATCTGAAAGGCTATCTTTAAAATGGTAAAGAAAAAGGAAAGGAGAGCTAAACAGAATTCCTAAGGAAACAAAAAGTTACTTTAATTAAAAATTTAATCAACGACAGACAAATACAAGTGAAAAAAGTAAAAGCTAGACTGAATATGAAGCATAGAGACGCGGAAAATGTAGACATGAAATTAAGAGAAGAAACCTAGGAAGGATCTCAAGTATATTGAATGGGGTAAGAAATTCAAAGAAGAGCAGAGAGACTTTACACAATCAAAAAACACTGAGCCTTCAAACTGAATCCTGTTCTAGATAAAAACATGCCCAGATATAAACATTAGAGTGGAAGGGGAAAAAATTTAAGCTACTGAATTTAAAAGATAGCTACAAAATTAGGACAATCAGAACAACAGCCATCGCATGAGAAACAGCACTTTCAAAGTGATGAGGGAAAACTGATTTGACTTTCAGATTAGAATACTACACAGCTAAACTATCATTCAAGACTACTGGCAAAATACATTTGTAGATAATAACTGTGAGACATTTACAGTTCTTCAGTCCTTGTTGGAAACTATTAAAAAGTCTACAACAAAAGAGGACACTGAACTGAGAAGGAATTGATTGAAGAAGCAACATTAAGGAAATAGCAGTAAAGCACATTTGGTATGTATGTAAGTATTGGATTTTTTATTTCTGTCATGATGGATTTTTTTTTGGAGGGTTGGTTGGGATTATAAACAAGGTGTAGCTGATACACTAGATGATATGAAAGGGAGAGCCCTTGCAAGAGAGGGAAGAGAACTGAGATACTGATAGGCTCTACTAGGTATTCATGTTAAATTTTAAAGGTAATTGCTAAAAGAATAGAAATATAACTTCCATCCACATCAGCAGAAGAAAAAAAAGGAATAAAGGACATTTGATGGTTAATAAATCAGGGTAAGATTTTTTTAAGCCAAGAAAACACAAAGGAATACATTAGAAATTAATCTAGCAGTAATCACATCCAGTGTGATCAGATTCCACTTGCCCAGCTGGAGACTCTCAGGTTGGGTTTGTTGAAAGAGACACAAGCCACAGCCCATGACACTGAGAAGTAGACAGTAAAAGGGATGGGACATGTTACCAAAAGTAGCAGCCTGAAAGACAGCTGATTCAGCAATATCAGTATCAGAATTTAAGGCAAAAGAGGGAGCGTTCCTACTGAAAAAGAGAACAGTCAGAAGATATAAAAAACAGAAGCCCTTGCAAATATACAGTAAAGGTAGAAAATCAACCACGTACAAAGCTAGTAGGAAGGTTAAAAGACAAAAGTAGTAAAACCATCTATATCCACAATAAGCAGTTAAAGAATACACAAAACAATTAGATGTAAAACATGTTGTCAAAAACAGTAATCGTAAGGGGAGGAATGTACAAATGCAGGGTTGTTAAATGCATTTGAAATTAAGAGATCAGCAACTTAAAACAATCATATATATATATACAGTTTGCTATATATAAACTTCACATAAATACAAACCAAAAATCTATACTAGATACACACATAAAAAAGAAAAAGGAATTAAAACATAACACTAAAGATAGTCATCTAAATTAAAAAAAAAAGATAGTCATCTAATCACAAGAGATGAGAACAAAAGAAGGAACATAAAGGCCTACAAAAACAACCCCAAAACGAATAACAAAATGGCAATAAGAACATACATATCAATAATTGCTTTAAATGTAAATGGACTAAATGCTCGAATCAAAAGACATAGAATGGCTGAATGGATACAAAAACAAGACCCATATATATGCTGCCTACAAGAGACTCACTTCTTCAGACCTAAAGATACAGATTGAAAGTAAGTGGATGGAAGAAGGTATTCCATGCAAATGGAAATCAAAACAAAAGCTGCGTAGCAATACTTATATCAGACAAAATAGACTTTAAAATAAAGACTATTACAAGAGACAAGGACATTACATAACAAACAAGGGATCAATCCAAGAAGATATAACAAGTGTAAAAAAATGTGCACTCAACATAGGAGCACCTAGATATATAAAGCAAATATTAACATACATAAAAGGAGAAAATGACAGTAACACAATAATAGTAGGGGACTTAAACACCCCACTTACATCAATGGATGGATCATCCAGACAGAAAATCAATAAGGAAACACTGCCCTTAAATGACACATTAGACCAGATGGACAATATATATAGAACATTCCATCCCAAAACAGCACAATACACATTCTTTTCAAGTGCATATGCAGTATTCTCCAGGAACGATCACATGCTAGGCCACAAAACAAGCCTTGGTAAATTTAAGAAAATTGAAATCATAGTGAGCATCTTTTCTGACCATAATGCTATGAGATGAATTAACTACAAGAGAAAAACTGCAAAAAACACAAATACGTGGAGGCTAAACAATATGCTACTAAACAATCAATGGATCACTAAAGAAATCAAAGAGGAAATCAAAAAATACCTTGAGACAAACGAAAATGAAAACACAATGATCCAAAATCTATGGGATGCAGCAAAAGCAGTTCTAAGAGGCAAGTTTATACTGCCTACCTCAGGAAATGAGAAGACTCTCAGACAACTTAATTTTACACCTAAAAGGACGAGAAAAAGAACAAACAAAACCCAAAGTTAGTAGAAGGAAAGAAATCATAAATATCAGAGCAGAAATAAATGAAATAGAGATTAAAAAAGAAAAATAGAAAAGATCAATGAGGGACTTCCCTGGTGGTGCAGTGGTTAAGAATCTGCCTGCCAATGCAGGGGACACAGGTTCAAGCCCTGGTCCAGGAAGATCCCACATGCTGTGAAGCAACTAAGCCTGTGTGCCACAACTACTTAGCCTGCGCTCTAGAGCCCACAAGCCACAACTACTGAGCCTGCGTGCCACAGCTACTGAAGCCCGCGCGCCTAGAGACCATGCTCTGCAACAAGAGGAGCCACTGCAATGAGAAGCATGTGCACCTCAACGAAGAGTAGCCCCCACTTGCCGCAACTAGAGAAAGCCCATGCACAGCAACGAAGACCCAATGCAGCCAAAAATAAATTAATTAATTAATTTAAAAAAAGGAAAAGATCAGTGAAACTAAGAGCCGTTTCTTTAAAAAGATAAACTCAATAAACCTTTAGCCAGATTCATCAAGAAAAAAAGAGGGCCCAAATCAATATCATCATAATTGAAAAAGGAAAAGTTATAAGCGACACCACAGAAATACAAAGGATCATAAGAGATTACTATGAACAAGTATATGCCAATAAAATGGACAACCAAGTACAAACTGACAAATTCCTAGAACTGTACAATCTCCCAAGACTGAATCAGGAAGAAATAGAAAATATGAACAGACCAGTTACCAGTAATGAAATTGAATCAGTAATTTAGAAAAGTCCAGGACCAGGTGCCTTCACAAGTGAATTCAACCAAACATTTAGAGAAGAGCTAACACCTATCATTCTCAAACAATTCCAAAAAATACAGAGGAATGCTTCTGAACTCATTCTATGAGGCTAGCATCACCCTGATACCAAAACCAGACAAAGATATCACAAAAAAAGAAAATTACAGGCCAATATCACTGATGAACATAGATGCAAAAATCCTCAAAATATAAGCAAACTGAATTCAGCAACACTTTAGAAAGATCATATACCATGATCAAGTGGGATTTATCCCAGGGATGCAAGGATGGTTCAGTATCTGTAAATCAATCAGTGTGATACATCACATTAACAAATTGAAGAATAAAAACCATATTATTATCTCAATAGATGCAGAAAAAGCTTTTGACAAAATTCAACAACCACTTATGACAAAAACTCTCCAGAAAGTGAGTAGAGAGAAAACACACCTCAACATAATAAAGGCCATATATGATAAGCCCACAGCTAACATCATACTCAATGGTGAAAAGCTGAAAACATTTCCTCTAAGATCAGGAACAAGACAAGGATGCCCACTCTTGCCACTTTTATTCAACATAGTATTGGAAGTCTGAGCGACAGCAGTCAGACAGAAAGAAAGAAAGAGAATGAAAGAAAGGGAATCCAAATTGGAAAGGAAGAAGTAAAACAGTGACTGTCTGCAGACAACATGATACTATACATAGAAAATCCTAAACACTACAAAATAAAAATTAAAACTACTAGAGTTCATCAGTGAATTTGGTAAAGTTACAAGATACAAAGTCAATATACAGAAATCTGTTGCATTTCTATACACTAACAACAAACTATCAGAAAGAGAAATTAAGGAAACAACGGCATTTACAACTGCATTTAAAAAAAAAGAATAACACACCTAGAAATAAACTTACCTAAGGAGATAAAAGACCTATACTCAGAAAACTATAAGACATAGATGAAAGAAATTGAATACAACACTAACAGATGGAAACATACACCATGTTCATGGATTGGAATAATTAATATTGTTAAAATGACCATACTACCCAAGGCAATCTACAGATTCAATGCAATCCCTATCAAAATACCAATGGCATTTTTCACAGAACTAGAACAAATAATTTTTAAATTTGTATGGAAACACAAAAGACCCCAAATAGCCAAAACGATCTTGAGAAAGAAGAACAGAGCTGGAGATACCACACTCCCTGGCTTTAGACTATACTACAAAGCTACAGTTAACAAAACAGTATGGAACTGGCAAAAAAAAAAAACAGATCAATGGAACAGAATAGAGAGCCCAGAAATAAATCCACATGCTTATGGTTAACTAATCTACAACATAGGAGGCAAGAATATACAATGGAGGAAAGATAGTCTCTTCAATAAGTGGTGCTGAGAAAACTGGACAGCTACATGTAAAAGAATGAAATTGGAACATTTTCTCATACCATATACAAAAATAGACTCAAAATGGGTTAAATACCTAAATGTAAGACCAGAAACCACAAAACTCCTAGAAGAAAACATAGGCAGAACACTCTTTGACATAAATTGTAGCAAAATCTTTTTGGATCTGTCCCCTAAGGAAAAGGAAACAAAAGCAAAAATAAACAAATGGGAACTAAATTTAAAAGCTTTTGCACAGCAATGAAACCACTGACAAAACAAAAAGACAACCCACTGAATGGGAGAATATATTTGCAAATGATACCATCAATAAGGGGTTAATATCCAAAATATATAAATAGCTCATACAACTCAACATCATAAAAACAAACAATCCGATTAAAAAATGGTCAGAAGAACTGAATAGATATTTTTATAAAGAAGACATACAGATGGCCAACAGACATGAAAAGATGTTCAACATCACTAATCATCAGAGAAATGCAAATCAAAACCACAATGAGATATCTATCACCTCACACCTGTCAGAATGGCTATCATCAAAAAGACCACAACAAATGTTGGCAAGGATGTGGAGAAAAGGGAGCCCTTGTACATTGTTGATGGGAATGTAAGCTGGTGCAGCCACTGTGGAAAACAGTATGAAGGTTCCTCAAAAAACTAAAAATAGAGGGACTTCCCTGGTGGTGCAGTGGTTAAGACTCTGTGCTCCCAGTAGGGGGCCTGGGTTTGATCCCTGGTCAGGGAACTAGATCCCACATGCATGCTACAACTAAGAGTTCACATGCCACAACTAAGGAGCCAGCAAGTCGTAACTAAGGAGCCCATGAGCTGCAACTAAGGAGCCCACTGGCTGCAACTAAGGAGCCCATGTGCTGCAACTAAGACCTGGTGCAACCAAATTAATTAATTAATTATTTTTTAAAAACTAAAAATAGAATTATCATATGACCCAGCAATTCCACTCCTGGGTATATATCTGAAGAAAACAAAAGCACTTAATTCAAAAAGATACATGCACTCCAATGTTCATAGCAGCATTATTTACAATAGCCAAGCTATGGAAGCTACCTAAGTGTCCATAAACAGATGAACAGATAAAGAAGGTATGATATGTACACACACGCACACTTACACACACTCACACACATATATACACAATGGAATACTACTCAGCCATAAAAAAGAATGAAAATTTTCTATTTGCAACAATGTGGATATAGCTGGAGAGTAGGTATTATGCTTAGTGAAATAAGTCATACAGAGAAAGACAAATACTGTACATTGTCACTTATATGTGGAATCTAAAAAATAAAACAAACTAGTGAATTTAACAATAAAGAAACAGACTCACAAATATAGAGAACAAATTAGTGGTTACCAGTGGGGAGAGGAAAGTGGGGAGGGGTTTAAGAGGTACAGACTACGATGTATAAAATAAGCTACAAGGATATACTTACTGTACAGCACAGGGAATATAGCCAATATTTTATAATAACTATAAATGGAGTATAATCTTTAAATATTGTGAATTACTATGTTGTACACCTGGGACTTTTACCCGTGGGACATATAATATTGTAAATCAACTATACCTCAATAAATTTTAAAAAAACAGGAGCCCATGAAACATAGGAGGCAAAGCTTGACAAATCCACTGTGAGAGCATAAGATTTGAACAGTCAAGGTACAAGCTTAATGATAACAATAAAACCTAGAAGTTAGTAGAATACATATTATTTTCAAGACCATGGGAACACTTATAAAAATGGTGGTAAGCCACAAGGGAAGTCTTAAAACTTCTGAAGAAGTAATATTGTAAAGATCACACTCTCTGAGTACAATACAATAACATTAGAAGTCAGGAATACACAGCCCAAAAAGACTCATTATTAAAAACTACTTTTTGAACTTTGAAAAGATATAAACATAGTATTAATTCCCAGAACAATTCAGTGAAACTGGGAGGAAAGGGATTGCTAGATGGAGGGGAGACTTAGACTCAAGATGATGCTGTGAATTCACTCTTTAAATTCCATCAGTTCTCCACAAATCAATATATAAATTCCATGCACTGAAGATGCAAGCACGA
Organism: Balaenoptera acutorostrata; assembly: GCF_949987535.1. Classification (NCBI taxonomy): domain Eukaryota; kingdom Metazoa; phylum Chordata; class Mammalia; order Artiodactyla; family Balaenopteridae; genus Balaenoptera; species Balaenoptera acutorostrata. The sequence continues at coordinate 47,785,145 of NC_080082.1, forward strand.
CTTCCGGAACTGGACAAAATTACTGTAAGTGCATCTGGAATGCTAAACAGGCAAGGAGAAGTCTGATGTGGGAGCACCAGTCCTACCAGATTTTACATTACTGAAGCTGTGAAACATGTAATAAGTATGATAATAGCACAGGAAACTAACAGTGAAACAAAGTGAATCAAGTACATTGGAATGATAATGCTGGATTTCAAACCAGTCGGAGAAAGGGTGGACAATAGGTAAATGTTTGGGGAAAAAAGTGAGTTTTATGCCTCATGTCAAGATGCTTTCCAGATTGATCAAAGAGCTAAAGTAAAATGCTAGAAGAAAACATAGGTGGGCATTCTTGAAAGGAGAGAGGAAGGTCTGTCTATGTGAGATAGAAAACTCAAAAACCAGTAAGCAAAAATCTTAGATTTGACCTCATAAAAATGACATCCAACATAATTCAATATAGCACAAGTCCCTGGCCAACCCCCAAGCTGCACAGGTACATAACTATACAAAATTAACTCAAAATGGATCATATACCTAAATGTAAGAGCTAAACCTAATAAACATCTAAGATAAAACAGAAAAGAAAATCTTTGTAACCTTGTGTTGGGCAAAGGTTCTTAGATATGACAACGAAAGCATGACACATGAAAAAAAACCCAAAAACCTGATAAACTGCTCTTTGTCAAAGTTAAAAGCTTTGGTGTTCAAAAATACCACTAAGAAAATGAGAATACAAGGCACAGACTGGGAGAAAATACGTGCAAATCAGATACCTGACAAAGGATTTGTATCTAGAATATATGATGAACATGTACAACTCAATAAGAAGATAAAAGGAAGCCCAATTTTTAAAATGGACAAAAGATTTGAATAGCTGTTTCACCAGAAGATATATGAATAGCTAATAAGCACACAAAAAGATGCTCAGTATCATTAGTCATTAGGGAAATGCAAATTAAAACCACAATGACAGGGGTTCCCTGGTGGCGCAGTGGTTAAGAATCTGCCTGCCAATGCAGAGGACATGGGTTCAAGCCCTGGTCCAGGAAGATCCCACATGCCACGGAGCAACTAAGCCCATGAGCCACAACTACTGAGCCTGCACTCTAGAGCCCGTGCTCCGCAACAAGAGAAGCCACCGCAATGAGAAGCCCGCGCACTGCAACGAAGAGTAGCCCCCCCACTCACCGCAACTAGAGAAAAGCCCGCGCGCAGCAACAAAGACCCAACACAGCCAAAAATAAATTAATTTAAAAAAAAAAACCACAGTGACATACTAACACCCAGTGGAATGACTTTAAGCAAAAGACAAATACAAGTGTTGGTGAGAATGTGGAGAAACTGGAACTCTCATGCATTGTTTACAGAAATTAAAATGGAGCAACCACTTAGAAAACAGTTAAGCAGTTTCTTTAAAAGTTAATCACAACCGGTCAGAATGACCATCATCAAAAAATCTAGAAACAATAAATGCTGGAGGGGGTGTGGAGAAAAGGGAACACTCTTGCACTGCTGGTGGGAATGTAAATTGATACAGCCACTATGGAGAACAGTATGGAGGTTCCTTAAAAAACTAAAAATAGAACTACCATACGACCCAGCAATCCCACTACTGGGCATATATACCCTGAGAAAACCATAATTCAAAAAGAGTCATGTACCAAAATGTTCATTGCAGCTCTATTTACAATAGCCAGGACATGGAAGCAACCTAAGTGTCCATCATCAGATGAATGGATAAAGAAGATGTGGCAGCGATAGTGAGAGGCCCGCGCACCGCGATGAAGAGTGGCCCCCTCTTGCCGCAACTAGAGAAAGCCCTCGCACAGAAACGAAGACCCAACACAGCCAAAAATAAATAAATAAATAAATAATAATTAAAGGTGCTAATAATTAAAAAAAAAAAAAAAAGAAGATGTGGCAGGCTTCCCTGGTGGCGCAGTGGTTGAGAATCTGCCTGCCAATGCAGGGGACACGGGTTCGAGCCCTGGTCTGGGAAGATCCCACATGCCGCAGAGCAGCTGGGCCCGTGAGCCACAATTACTGAGCCTGCGCGTCTGGAGCCTGTGCCCCGCAACAAGGGAGGCCGCGATAGTGAGAGGCCCGTGCATCGCGATGAAGAGTGGCCCCTGCTTGCCGCAACTGGGGAAAGCCCTTGCACAGAAACGAAGACCCAACACAGCCAAAAATAAATAATAAATAAATAATAAATAAATTTTTTAAAAAAAGAAGATGTGGCACATATATACAATGGAATATTACTCAGCCATAAAAAGAAATGAAATTGAGATATTTGTAGTGAGGTGGATGGACCTAGAGTCTGTCATACAGAGTGAAGTAAGTCAGAAAGAGAAAAACAAATACCGTATGCTAACACATATATATGGAATCTAAGAAAAAAAAAAAAAAAAGGTCATGAAGGACCTAGGGGTAAGATGGGAATAAAGACACTGACCTACTAGAGAATGGACTTGAGGATATGGGGAGGGGGAAGGGTAAGCTGGGACAAAGTGAGAGAGTGGCATGGACATATATACACTACCAAACGTAAAATAGATAGCTAGTGGGAAGCAGCCGCATAGCATAGGGAGATCAGCTCAGTGGTTTGTGACCACCTAGAGGGGTGGGATAGGGAGGGTGGCAGGGAGGGAGATGCAAGAGGGAGGAGATATGGGGACATATGTATATGTATAACTGATTCACTTTGTTATAAAGCAGAAACTAACACACCATTGTAAAGCAATTATACTCCAATAAAGATGTTAAAAATAAATTTAAAAAAAAAGTTAATCACAAAGTTACTATATGACCCAGCAATTCTATTCCTAGGAATCTACCCCAGAGAAATGAAAACATTTATGTCCACACAAAGACATATATGGACAGCTCTTTGGTGGGGCTAATGGCGGACTCCGGGAGGGCTCACGCCACGGAGCACTTCCCAGAACTTCTGCTGCCAGTGCCCTTGTCCCTGCGGTGAGCCACAGCCACTCCCCGCCTCTGCAGGAGACACTCCATCACTAGCGGCAGAGCCAAATGAGATACGAGTAGGAATGCCATCCCTCAGAGTTCCCAGAGACACCCTGGAGCTTCATCCAGACTAACTTCCTTCTGCGGATAGGCCATAGAACTCGCAAAGAAAGAGCGTCCTCCAGGTCTGCACTCAAGGCAACTTTGTTTCTATAGCATTAAAAGTGTTCTGTTACTGAGAAAATATCCCCAAGCAGAAGATACTTATATGTCGCCACGCATGGCACTTGGGGTAGCTCCACTGTGAAGGTACCCGGGTTTTCGGGCATGGATTTGTGCTAGAAAAGCCTTTTCAGAGATCTCTAACATAAGTTATGGGTCCTTCTGCAATGAGCAGACAAATGAGAGGGAACCAGGGACTCACCGGAATTCAACTCTTTCACGAGAGAGGACTTGGTGTTAGTGATAGAATCCGCTGCTACTAGAGAAGATGCCCTGTAATGGATCTTCCTTTTTCCCTCAGAACAGAGAGTACATCATTCTCTCCCTTCAAAGTGTAAGCTTTTATCCCCTATAAACAGTGGATGAGAGCATCTTTTTCCTCAGTCTCCCTGGATATTACTGATGTTAAACAATTTTTTTTGAATCTGCTAGGCAAAAGATCTACATGTGAGGACCTGGAAGGATGTTCATGATATATCGCTAATTCAAAGAAGATGCAAATCGCAGATGAAAATGCAATGCATGATCGAATTTGTGTGAAAAGAGTATATGTCCATAAAAGCACACTTAAACATTTAAAAAAAAAAGACATATACGTACATGAACGCTCACAGCAGCATTACCCACAACAGCCCAAACTGGAAACAATCCAAATGTCCATCAGCTGGTGAATGGGTAAATGAAATATACATCTATAAAATAGAGTACTATTCAGCAATTAAAATGAATGAACTGATACCTGCTAGGACATAGAGGAACCTCAAAAATAATATGCTAAGTGAAAGAAGCCAGATGCAAATGTCATACTGTATTATTCCATTTACATGAAGTGTCTAGAAAAAGCAAAGTCATAGAAACAGAAGCAGATCAGTAGTTGCCTAGGGCTGGAGGTGGGAAGGGGATTAACTATACTAGGCATGAGGGAACTTTCTGGAGTGATGAAAATGTTCTAGAATTGGATTGTGATGATGTTTGCACAGCTTTGTAAATTTACTAAAATCACTGAATTGTCGAATTACAAAGTGAGTTTTATGGTATTTATTCCTCAGTAGAGCTGTTTAAAATGTGTTTCTATATACCTGCAACAAACCATCAGAAACTGAAAATGTTTACATTTTTGAAAATACCATTTACAATAGCATGAAGAAATATGAAATATTTCAGAGTAAATCCGACAAAATATGTGCAAGAATTTGTATACTGTATACCGAAAGCTGCTACTCAAAACAATTTTTTTTGAAAAAAATTAAAGGAGACCTAAATAAACGGGGAGAGAGTCCATGCCCGTAGATTGGAAGAATCAATACTTTGAAATGGCGGTCCTCTCCGAATTGATCTATACATTAGGTGAAGTTCTACTCAAAATCCCTGAAGGCTCTTTTGTAGAAATCGATAAGCTGACTCTAAATTTCAGATAGAAGTGCAAAGAATCTAGAATAGACAAAACACTTTTGAAGAACTGAAAGTACTAGCACTAAGGAATGATTTTGTGGCATGTATTGCTCTTTTTTTTAAAGCGTATACGTGCTTAACGTTTGGCAATTTCACTCTCAGAACTCTATCCACTCAGAACGCTGGACAGCTGGGCAAAGGCGTGTTCACGAATGTCCCCTGTCGCAGTGTTTGTAAAAACCACCCCCAACTAGCCCGTGAGTGGAGGTGATGTGAAACTATGCTCCATCGTAAAGGGGATTCCAAAGCAACCGTCTCTACACCGGATAGGGTCCAGAGGCTCGCCAGGGGCTGGAAAACTGCCTGTTTATGCAAATAAAGTTTTAGCGGGCCGTAGCCACAGCTGTTGGCCTTTCTACTGCAAAGACAGAACATGACAGGTTTACACGGGCTGCAAGCCTAAAACCTTCACTATCTGCCCTTTAAGTTTACCAATCCCTGATCTAGACTGTGTTATCTATTAACCTGAGAAGATGTTCAAGAAAGCTCATTCGGTGAAAAGTCCCACGGGTCAACCTCGCTCACCCGGGTCGCGAAGCCCCGCCTTGCGCTGGGGCGGGCGGCACTGCCCCCCGCTCGCTCGCTCCCTCGCTCGGGGCCCGCGGGCCCGCGCCACGCGCCGGTCCGCGCACGCTTTCGGCTCCATCAGCCCAACTCAGGCCTGGCACCGCACTGTGCGCGCTCCGCCCCGGGGTGGGGGCCTGGCCCTACCTGCCCGCCGTAAAGCACGTCCCGTTAGCGGCGCCGATGGTTGAAAACGCCACGAAGAGTGGAACGACCCACGAGGCGGGGTAGAGGACACGGTCGCCAAACGTCTGCGAGAGAAGTGGGTGCGTCCTGAGACCGTGCGCGCCCTCAGGAGCCACCGGCCCCGCAAGCTGCTGTGCCCTCCCAGCGGCCCCGCTGAGCTGGGCTCCCGGACACCTCCGGGAGGAACAAGTGGAGCGCCCGTCGGGAGGAAACGACCTCCTCTGCGGATGGTGATGGAAATCTCTTCTCCACCGCTCCTTGGCATATTCGCAGTGTTGCTGCAACCTCTTACGCCCCTGCCTCTCTCTCCCTCGGAATGACCTGGTCTCCCTCCCACCTGAGCCGCCTATTCTCCGGTCAGTGGCCCGTCACCAAGCGGCATCTCTCCACGCTCCCCATCCTTGTCACCTCATTGCCTGTTTTTAGTTTCATTTCCTGTCCCGCTCCAGCTCCGCAGGCCTCCTCCAGCACGTGGACCCCACCCACCCTTCCACCTGGCCCTCACACCCATCCCTCTGTCCTCTTCCCTCCTCCCCCAGCTTGAATTCCACAATCCATTATTATAACTCCCTCTTTTAATGACTCCTTTGCGCTTTCTCTCCCCTGCACTTGCCTGTCAAAGCCCCAACCCTGGTGAAGTCCAGCCCTGCTGCAGCTACACTCTGAGCCTTCCCCGGGCAGGCGGGGTGTGCTGGGAAAGCAGGACCTGCCACCTGCTGGCAGCCCGGAACCTCAGCTGGGTCTCTGGTACTGCCCTAACCTGCTCACCCTCTCCGTGTCTGGTCTCCTAGACGATTATTTCCCTCCCCCGCGGTGAGGGCCTTTCAACTTGAGCACTTATCCCTTGCCTGTCCCCTTCCCACAGACCAGGCACCCTCCCGCAGAGACCCTGGGCACTCACCACGGCCACAGCCTGGGACTGCAGGAGCTCGGTGGCTGTCATCACAGTGAAGTAGGACACGTTCATGAGGATGTAGCACCCTGTCACCAGCGGGATCCCGATGATGATGGCCAGGGGCAGGTTTCTGGGAGGGGCAGGGACCCAGGGACCCAGTCAGACCAGAGCATCCTGTTAGAGACTCACAAGATTGTTGTCTTCGTCTAGTCCTTTCTTCCACCCGCCCCGGCCAGCCCTCCACCTGCTCCCTGGGGTGGGCTGGGGTCACAGCTGCCCTTCCTGAGGCCCACCCAGAAGCAGGGGGCTTGTGGGACAGCAGAGCCCCAGTGGGGACGTATGACATTTTCAAATGAGAAAGAACTCTCCCTCTCTCAGACTCCAGGGCAGTAAAATTGAATTGGTTATAAAGCAAAATAAGCTAGAGTTCTTCCTTCCTCTTAGCAACCATTCTACTACCCCAAACAAAACCAAGCTCTAACGAGTGTAAATGAGGAAACCATCCGCTGCGTGGAAGGGGGTGGTGGGTGATGACGGGGGAGCAGCTCCACTTTATGGTTGGGGGAGAGAAATACCCCCACCTGTCCACTGTCTCCGGCCCTGACTCAGCTTTCTTACCTGAAAGGGTTTCTAAGTTCTTCTGTAATATAGTTGAGTTGATTCCTAAAGGGGAAAAAAAAGTAACGTTAATAACATAACTTTGACTTTTCTTTGCTAAGATCATGAAACACAAAATAATAAATGTAGGTCTCATTTAAGCTACTCCATCATAGAGAAAATTCCCCTTGTAGGAATTTCGGGGCAATTTCTTTCGGAGAGAGCCCTGGTGGTGGTGGGACTACTAAGATCTGCACATCTTTCAGCTGGTAGGTCTTTGCCCTCCATGGGAATCGTGTGAATTTTCAACAATTATTGGGAGTAATGAGTCCCCAGGGTGCTTTGAAAAAAATGGAAGATTCTTTGTCTGAAAAGGGAATGAAGCCTGCGGATGCTTTGCATGAGGGAAAGACCAGTGTCCCGGATGGCCACTGGACATAAACAGAATCTCATCGACTAAACCTAGTGTTTGCACGGTGGAAATAGAAGTGCTGCTGAATATTTGCCTTGTGCAGTGCCTGGCAGCCCTCACTGCCTCCAACCCAGCTGAGCCTGTGTGTGTCTGGTGAAGCCTCTGGCACAGGGTCCCACCACTGTGGGCTCACGGGCCACCGTGTCAAGGGCTGGTGGCACGTGAGTGAATGGGAGAGGGGCAGGTGCCTCAGTGTCTCTGGGGTCCTAGGAGAACAGAAGCGTGAGGGTGGGGTGCTTAACAAAAGGGGGATGCGAAGGTAAATGTCAGGCTCCCACCAAACCCCCAAAAGGAGAAGTCATTGCCTTCCACACGGTTTCGGTAAAATAGCCTAAAGAAACCCACAGCCAGACGTGCGCCATCTTACCATCCATCATACGCCCAGAGTCCATTATAAAACGCCAGACCGATGGCTCCCAAAGACAGTTTCGTGCCCTCAAAAGAATTTTCAAAATTCCTTGTATTTCCTGTAATTAAGCCAGACAGTGAAAAGTGGGTGTCAGCTGACCAGACTGGGACTTTGCATCATCTGCCTGTTGAAGGCAGGGGATGACTAATGACCTCAGGTTATTAAACACACTCTGAAAAACTGGGAAACTAAAGATTGTTTCTGTTGAATTCCTGCCTTAAAGATACGCTTAGGAGCAAGACTTCCAGATGGTCTGTGCTGTGTGGCATCACACTCCCCTCCAGCCAAAGGTCACCTTGGGCCAGGAGGACGAGTCCGCTGATGATGATGACGACCACGATCACCATCTTGGCCGCTGTGAACACGTTCTGGACGTAGCTCCCCAGCCGCACGCTCAGCGCGTTCACCGTGGTGATGAGCACTGCGGAAGTCAGAGGTGGGCGACATTCTGTGTCTGTGGGCTCAACAGCTCCCTCCTTTCTTAAGGCCCTGGAAAGAGTCTCCTTTCCACTCCCAGGCCCACCCCTCCAGCCTCCCCTCTCCACCGCCACATCCATCAAATGCACCTTTGAAATCCAGCCCGGCTGCCCTGTGGGACAGCCTGCTGCCAGCCGTCCCTCACAGCTCCGATGGCCCCGCAGAGCAGGGATTGGACGGCAAAGGGCATCAGGCTCGGGCCCAAGACTAGACCTGGCCCTGCTCCTCACCGGCGCCTCCAGGCCCACTCGGCCTCTTTCTGGCTGTGCAGGAGCCGAGTCTCCCCACACCATCTGTGCCAGGTCTCTTCTGACCCCTGCCCAGTGTTTCACACATGTACTCACAGATGGCAGCGGCAGCCAGGAGTTTAATGACAACTTGAGGAGGGTTGCAGCCTGAGTAGAAGGGCGCAGAAACATACTCAGAGAAGCTGAGACAGATGATGGCAAAGGACGAGGGCTTTATGACGAACAGGCTGGTCCAGGAAAAGAGAAAGGCAGGAATGGGGCCAAAGGCTTCCATCAGGTAAGGGTACTCGCCCCCTGACTTGGTGATCATCGTGCCAAGCTCCGCAAAGCACAGAGCGCCTGGAATACAGAGAGGAAGGGGGCCCCGGGCCCCTCGTGAGGCATTGCCCTGGTCGAGGGAACCCCTCTCCCCTGTGGAGGACATGCTCCCGGAGCCCATCACGGTGCCTCTCATCCTGCACTCTGGCCATTGGACATTCTGTGAAGCCCGATTTACACCTATCTGTGCACAAGCATTGAAAGGGATCCAGGCAGCAGCAAGACCAGGCACAGACAGAGCTCCAATAGCAGCCCCACACTCAACAGAAGGTGCTCGCCAGGGCGGGGCATCTTTGTTACCCAGTGTCGCAAGAATCCCACAAGCCGCCCATATGATGAGACAGGGTCCCACGGCTTCCATGTTGCTGAGCACAGACTTGGGGGAAATGAAGATCCCAGAGCCGATGATGGTGCCCACAATGATGCAGATGCCGCTGAACAGGCCCAGCTAGGGTGTGGAGAAGGGGAGAGGAGAGTTAGTGCTGCCACCCGGTGGGGCTCAAGAGGCCTGGACGCAGCCCTCTTCCTCCCTCCCTCCCTCCCACTCTGGGTGTGGCCAGGGCAGCCCCAAGTGTCCCAGGCACCTTCACCCTGTGCTGTTGCAGGGAGAGCACCAGGAAGCTGCTCCTGGGGCTTCGCTTGTATAGATTAAGTCAATTAATCCTCACTAGAGCCTCATGAGTCGGGTACGCCATTATCATACCCATTTTACAGAGGAAAAAATAGAGGAACAGAAAGATTCCGTTACTGCCCAGGGTTCACATCCAGTACGGTTCATAGGCCCGGCTGAGGTTCCATGCGCCAACCCTCACCACCCTTGACAAAGGGGGCCCAGATGGTAAATAAAGGCTGATTTGACAATCACCAACAGGAAAGGCCCTTGGGACCTGCCTCTTAGGTGGGCAGAGCAGAACAGAGCTTCTCCCCCCAGACAAAGAGTGAAGTCAGGGTTTGGGGCTCCTGGCCAGGGGAGTGGGGGTGAGGGGGTGAGCAGCAATGTCTCCAGGGACAGAAACATTCGGGGGCTGTGACCTTTCTCTCATGCCATTCTGTAGAGTATGCACTTCCTACCAACGAGACCCTGCTCAGACACACCCTGTATGATTCCATTCCTATGAAATTCCACAACAGGGAAAATTAATCTGCAGAGATAGAACTCGGGGGGTGGAGCCCTCCTGGAAAGGGGCAAGAGGGAACTTTCTGGGGCGACCAGTTTGTCAAACACTTCAAACTGAACACTGAACAGATGTGCATTTCACTCTATGTAAATCATACGTGAATCAAGAAAAAAAATTTTAAAGGAATAAAATAGTCTGATTCAGTATATATAAGTCCATGCCACTCTCTCACTTTGTCCCAACTTACCCTTCCCCCTCCCCGTGTCCTTATATACACGACCAAATGTAAAATGGATAGCTAGTGGGAAGCAGCTGCATAGCACAGGGAGATCAGCTCGGTGCTTTGTGACCACCTAGAGGGGTGGGATAGGGAGGGTGGGAGGGAGGGAGATGCAAGAGGGAGGGGATAAGGGGATATGTGTATATGTATAGCTGATTCACTTTGTTATAAAGCAGAAACTAACACACCATGTAAAGCAATTATACTCCAATAAAGATGTTAAAAAAAAGAAGGAATAGGATTTCCCTATCACTGGAGGTATTCGAACGTAAGAGGGACCGACATTTGGTGAAGGTGCTGTAGAGGGGACTCCACATCAGAAGTCCTCTCTGACCATCCCGGAAAAGGCCACTGGTCTGAGCAAACAGCAGCCCCTCCAGGTGCTTACCCAGCACGCAGAAGCACACATGTATTAACCTCACAAGAATATGCTGAGTTCACTGGCGAGAGGGAAAGAGGTGAGTACAAGGAATCGTTCGATCAGAGATGGGGTGGGGGGACTTGGCTGTGCACCCTGTGGCTGGACCTGGGAAGGGCCTGCCCCTAAGGACAGCCTTACCTCCTTTTGGAGATTTGTGGTCTTGGGCTCGATGCTCTGGATCGACTTCTCATCCTCTCTCCTTTTTCTCAGGCTTGTCTCTTCCATTTTCCACCCGCTGCCAATTCTAGGAGGCTGCAAAGAGGACACAGGTGTTCACTCAGCAAATGCTCCATCGGACAAGATGCAAATGGGGGCTGAGCTGTCGCACCTGGGTTGTGGGAACTGATTCTATGAGCAGATGATTAGCTACAGTTTGGGGGAAATGCAGCTGTCGACTCCTTAGGGATAATTTGCTTAGTCCCAGCAAAATTTTGACTGCTGTTCAGACCCTGGGCAACTGGGGTTCCAAGCTCTTTTCCAAACTACTCCGGTACCCCCGTGCCCCCTCACCTATCCTATGTGCCCTAACCCTCAGCAGTGACATGCCTGAAAGTCATTCTACAGCCCAACCTCATTTTTTCAAAGGCTTTTAAAAAGAAATATTTAAAAACATACTGGAATATCCTTAGTGGAGTCAAGTCTGAGGAAGGAAGGCTTTGCTCATAATTACTTCCCAAGTAATTAAGGCACCTCACACAATAGATCCACGGTACAGATATTTTTTTCATTGAGTGATGCCAGGAACGTTGCTGAGGGAAATCAGTTCAAGGCTGAACTAGTTAGTGCTCATTCCCTGTTCCCTTCCTCCACGTGAAGTCCCTCTCGGGTCCCTGGCCAGGGGATCAGCCAGCCTTCCCATCACCTGGTGGCCTTACCTTCTCCTTGACCTCGAGGAGCCCAGGGACCTGCCCGGGGCAGCTGACCACCTTCCTCTGCACAGTAGTGCCCTAGGAATGGCCATGTCTCGTGCCCAGGAGAGGAGGAAGCCAGAAGGTACAGAGGTCAACAAAGGTAATTATTAAACACCTTTTTTTTTAAGCAATGAAGCTTGGATACACCACACAAAAAAAGGAGGGTAGGGCAAGCCAGTTTCTCTCCAAACTATTTTTATTTTGTTCATTTGTGTCCAGACCAGTTTGTTTTAAAATTAACCAGATTCCCCCCAGATCAGCTACATCCTGGAAGGAGAAATCTCTCTAAAGACTGGAACCAGAGGAGATAAACTTTGGAACCCACTCTTTTATTATCTTAATAGGTTCTATTTACAACTCCAGGCAGGTGGCACAAACAGTAACGCTGCACTCAGAACTCACAGGATGGGGGGAGCCGTTCCCCTCCCCACTGAGGAATTTCCTCCAGGGTCCTTGGTCTGCCTCCCCCTGGTTCTGACCAAGCTTGTCTGGCCCCTGCTGAGACCTTATCTGGGACGGAAGAGCTCAGCCTGAAGCATTGCTGCTTATCGCCCATCTCCTCCGGCAGTTTTGCACTGGGGTAGATTTAACAGCATCCCAGATATCCAGATGAGACCAAAGGTCACAGGACAGAGTTGGTGAGTCACTGGGGTGCACTTTGGGGGCACTTTGGGACAGGCGGACCTGAGAGGAGGGCAGATTTCTCAGGGTCATCTCTTAAAGCCTACTGAGAATGTGGGGGACCTTTGCTTCCCCAGAGTCAGGGTCCTGATGTAGAAGTTTGTTATCTGCCCCCCTTGATGGGGCCATGCCTGCTCATCAGGGCACCTGATCCTCTTGCCAGCCATGGCCAGAGCCCGAGCAGAGTGGTCATTCACGGGCTGTCTCTCCAGAGCATGGAGGCAGGACCTGCCCACAGGCTTGCGTGAGGCACCCCTTAAGCATTTGCCAACAGTGCAGCACCCAGAGGTAGGTCTGGCCCATCTGTACTTGCAGAGCTCCCTGGGTCAAGGTTGCCCCAGAGGGCTGATATTCTAACCGAAACCACTGAGGAAAGCAGGGTGGGGTGGTGGTGGTGGTAGGGAGTGGGAGGGTCCTGTGAGCCCACACCAGCCACATGGTCTCAGAGTTACTTAGCCTCTCTCCAAGCATTGAGTTCTGAATCCGTAAAATGGGCTAGTACTGGCACTCCCCTTCACAGAACTGTGAGAACTGCAGAAGGTTATGCATTAAGCGTCAGCATTCTGTTAATGCAGAGGATCCCGTGGGCTTCTTGGGCCTCTGTCAAGTGCTGAGTTTGGAACATCTGGGCATGAGAATCCTTGCTGAGGGTCAGAAATCTACTTCAGTTCATTTTTGGTCCTTGGTGTGCATTTCTTTTCTTGAATCTGTGGTTTCTTCTTGTTTCGTTTTTCCCCAGCAGAGTGAGTGTTCAACCAATTATCATAAGGTTTTTTTTTCCCCCCTCAGGGAAAATAATGTGGATTTGTCTTCACAATTTTTCCCCCAATTCTTTAAGACCTTTGGCTCATTGTGCATCCAGCTCTTCTACCACATGGCTGAAGTTTTACCTCGTTGCAGTCAATTCCCTCTCACAGTTAATTTCCTAGGAAGTTTCATGTTATTTATTTATTTTTTTCATACAACTCCATTGTTTCTTAAGTTTCTGCTAAAGCTCTTGACCTTCACTTTCTTTTTTCTTCTTCTGGCTGAGCCACGTGGCATGTGGGATCTTAGTTCCCCGACCAGGGATCGAACCCAAGCCCCCTGCAGTGGAAGCGTGGAGTCTTAACCACTGGACCGCCAGGGAAGTCCCGACCTTCACTTTCAAACTGTGCTTTTTCCAATTGCACAAATGCTTGCAGTTTGAAGATGATAACACCATTTGCATTTTATCGTCTTATATTTGGTACATATTTGGTTCCCTGGTCCTGTAATGGTTTATGAAGACACGTTTAGCCCGGCAGTGTAAATCCATATCCCCACAGCCTCTTGGCATCTTATCCTCTGAGTCACTGTCCTCTGAGTCAGGGGCAGAGTCAAACCTTCAGGACAGATGCCAATTCTTCCTTTACCACTTAAAACTTGTCCCAGACTTGGCTTCAAGTTTTCAAACTTTCTTCTGTTCCTAAGTTTACTCATCTTATATTCCTTCCCTCTGCTGCTGACAGTAGTTCAGAGCTTTGCGGGGGACCCAAAAGACCATATAGCAGGTGTTCACTTACCTACGAAAATCCCAACCAAAAGAACTCATAAAGAGTCAGTGGAATGTGCAAAGTCTTTAAATGTCAAGGATTTACAGCCTGACTGTAAAACAATCAGCAAGGAAAGCACAATTTAAAAAATCTTAGCTGGGAAACAATCTCTATATGTATCCAAGAGCTATTGGAAGAGTGCAATTCTAAGAACTTTGTCCATCATTTTTTTTTAGATATAATTGACATGTTAGTTTCAGGTGTACAATGATTCGATATTTGTATATATTGTGAAATGATCACCACAATAAATCTAGTTAATATCTGTCACCACACATAGTTACAAATTTTTTTTCTTGTGATGAGAACTTTAAAGATCTACTCTCCTAGCAAGTTTCAAACAATACAGCATTATTGACTATAGTCACCATGATGTATATCACATCTCTTAAGACATTTATTTTAGAACTGGAAGTTGTACCTTTTGACCACCTTCACCCATTTTGCCCACCCCTCACCTCTGGCAACCACCAATCTGTTCTCTACATCCATGAGTTGGGTTTGTTTGGGTTTTGGGTTTTTTGTTTGTTTTTCTGTTTATTTGGTTTTGGGGTTTTTTGGGGGGGAGGGATCCTGTTGATACATTCAAGTGAGAGCATTCATATTTGTTTTTCTCTGACTTATTTCATATAGCATAATGCTGTTAAAGTCCATCCATGTTGTCATAAATGGAAAGATTTCCTTCTTTTTATGGCTGAATAATATTGCATTATATATATGTATATATGTGTATATATATCACATCTTCATCTATTCATCCATTAATGGACACTTAGGTTGGACACATCTTGGCTGTCATAAATAATACAGCAATGAACATGGTGGTGCAGATATCTTTTCAAGTTTGTGTTTTTACCCAGAAGTGGAATTTCTGGATCATATGATAGTTCTATTTTTAATCTCCATACCATTTTCCATAGTGGCTGCACCAATTTACATCCCACCAACAATGTACAGGGTTCCCTTTTTTCCACACCCTTGCAAACACTTGTTATTTCTAGTCTTTTTGATAATAGCCATTCTGATAGGTGTTAGGTGATATCTCATTGTGATTTTGATTTGCATTTCCCTGATGATTAGTGATGTTGAGCATCTTTCCATGCACCTGTTAGTAATCTGTATATCATCTGCTATGGAAAAATATCTATTCAGATACCTCTGCCCATTTTTTAATTAGATGATTTCTTTTTTTTGCTGTTGTGTTGTATGTGTTCTTTATATGTATTGGATGTTATAGTTTCTATTGAAGCATATATTTTTTTCTCTAAAGTCACTCTCATTTCTACCAAAGATGGCCAAATTCACACTCATTTGTTTTCAAAATAAGTTTAGTTTCATTAAACTTGACCTGATTATTTACATAAGTTCAGCAAGAATAGCAATTGACCATATAGGCTGTTTTAAATCTGATTTGCTGGAACTTTTCGTAAAGAACCTCCAGATTGAACTTTTTTTTTTTTTTTTTTGCAACCACTCATGAACATTTCTCTATGTCAATGTTTGTTTTTTTATCTTCTTTTTAAAATTAATTAATTAATTAATTTATTTATGGCTGTGTTGGGTCTTCGTTTCTGTGCGAGGGCTTTCTCTAGTTGCGGCGAGCGGGGGCCACTCTTCATCGCGATGCGCGGGCCTCTCACTATCACGGCCTGTCTTGTTGCAGAGCACAGGCTCCAGACGCGCAGGCTCAGTAATTGTGGCTCACGGGCCTAGTCGCTCCGCGGCATGTGGGATCTTCCCAGACCAGGTCTCGAACCCGTGTCCCCTGCATTGGCAGGCAGATTCACAACCACTGTGCCACCAGGGAAGCCCCAGATTGAACTTTTTAATAGCCTCTTTAGGCTAAGAAGCCATGTCAAGGATTTGTCATCAGACTCGCCTGTAA
Organism: Balaenoptera acutorostrata; assembly: GCF_949987535.1. Taxonomy (NCBI): domain Eukaryota; kingdom Metazoa; phylum Chordata; class Mammalia; order Artiodactyla; family Balaenopteridae; genus Balaenoptera; species Balaenoptera acutorostrata. Next base: position 47,800,810 of record NC_080082.1, read on the forward strand.
TACCTACAGATTCGGGTGAATTTCTCTCTTCTTGAAGTTCCCCCAAATATCCTGAAGTTCCTGTGCCTGCCAGAAAGTGACCTTCCTTACTCACCTGGCAAGGCTGTTGGCAACTGTGTAAGCAAGGAAGCAGGCTGTTTTTCCAAGGGCCTTTATGGCTCCACAGTCAATCTTAGCTCCTTAAAGCTGTCTGTCAAATCTGATTCTATGCAAATTCTCAAATATGACATTCCAGTCAAAGCCATGGTGATACAACTAATGTGTCCTGTTACAAAGAGAACAGATTCTTAGTGAACTTATATAAATAACTATATTGTCATGAAAATAAGAATGCTTACTAAGAGTTTCCAAATTCTGGAGGGACCAGGGAGAAAGATAAATGTTTCAATTCTGCTTGCAAAGGTATAATTTACCAAACTGCTCTGATTCATAGTTAGCGTTAAGACGAAAGGCTTTCTTATATCTGGAAAACAAACATTAAAAAGCCGTATAACATTTCAGATAAAAAGTTATAAAAATTATAATCATATTCATCAGTTCATTCAGTCCTATGTAAGTAATTCTTGTTGATCTTGATCATTTGTTAGCAGTTTTATGAAGCCATCAGGCTTGCCATTAGAGTTCTGTAATCTTACCCAGTTCAATGGTATGAACTAAAAGTTATCAGAAACCGATATTTGTCAAAAAGTCCTTTCTATGAATCTTCTTGAAGATGGAGCATTTTTGCAGAAGCATCAGAGTAAAATAATAACTGTCTATAAATGACAAAGGCAAAATGGCATGGTTAAAGATCTAATTACAATGCAATTGACAAGGAAATTTTGTTATTTCAATGACACAATATTTTAAGATAATAGCTAGAATTATAACTAATAGGATTTTATCAGGACATAGATTTTTAGGAATTTCACATAATTTTTAGAACATATATATTCATCAATGCAATATAACCTAAGATGGTTTATCACCACTTATTTGACAGTGCTTCCCATGTAATTTAACATGCTAATTAGTTTAATATCTCTCTTTGAGATGTTTAAGGGACCCTCTGAAAAATCCCAAAGCTTGCTAGAGGTCAAAAGGACTTCATTTAGAATTTGATTTGGGGAAGCTTATCAAAGATATCAGAAGGGGGCTTCCCTGGTGGCGCAGTGGTTGAGAGTCTGCCTGCTAATGCAGGAGACACGGGTTCGAGCCCTGGTCTGGGAAGATCCCACATGCCGCGAAGCGGCTGGGCCCGTGAGCCACAGCTGCTGAGCCTGCGCGTCTGGAGCCTGTGCCCCGCAACGGGAGGGGCCGCGATAGTGAAAGGCCCGCGCACCGCGATGAAGAGCGGTCCCCGCACCGCGATGAAGAGTGGCCCCCACTTGCCGCAACTAGAGAAAGCCCTCGCACGAACCGAAGACCCAGCACAGCCAAAAATAAATTAATTAATTAATTAAATAAATAAATTAAAAAAAAAAAAAAGATATCAGAAGGTTTTAAAACATTTGTTCAAATAGGATCATAGATCACTGTGAAATAATACTTAGTTATTCACTTAACCAAAGTGACAAAGACTTCACAGGCAAATACAGAAAGTTTAATAATTGTTAATAAAAAAAACAAAAACCTTAGCTCTTGTAATATTAAAAAGACTCAGTGGACTCAGTGTAATTAATCAAAGACCTGATAAAACAACACAAGAAATTATTTTAATGAAACATAAACATCTCTGCTTTTTAGACAGACTACTCAGAGGTAAAGAAAAACCGTTCACAGTTTCCCTATAATAGAAGACTTTTGTCTCTTTAACACAGAGAGAAAACCAAATTCTAATTTTGCACCAGTTTACTTTTAATATTTATTCACTCAGTTAAACTCATTTGAATCTTCGCCAGTCCTGACCATGCACAAAACTTTTTTCTAAGGGTTCCTTTCTCCCAAACCTTCTGTAACTTCCTTTTTTACATTCAGATTTTATCATATGCTTTCCCTCTTTTTTCTTTTTTTAATTAATTTTTATTGGAGTATAGTTGCTTTACAATGTTGTGCTAGTTTCTACTGTACAGCAAAATGAATCAGCTGCACATATACATATATCCCCTCTTTTTTGGATTTCCTTCCCATTTAAGTCACCACAGTGCATTAAGTAGAGCTCCCTGTGCTATACAGTATGTTCTCATTAGTTGTCTATTTTATTCATAGTATCAATAGTGTATGTGTCAATCTCAATCTCCCAATTCCTCCCACTCCTCCCCTTTCCCCCCCTTGGTGTTCATACGTTTGTTCTCTACGTCTGTGTCTCTATTTCTGCTATGCAAATAAGATTATCTATACCATTTTTCTAGATTCCGCGTATATGGATTATTATACGATATTTGTTTTTCTCTTTCTGACTTACTTCACCCTGTATGACACTTTCTAGGTCCATCCACATCTCTGCAAATGACCCAATTTTGTCCCTTTTAACGGCTGAGTAATATTCCATTGTATATATGTACCACATCTTCTTTGTCCATTCATCTGTCGATGGACATTTAGGTTGCTTCCATGTCCTTGCTATTTCCCTCTCTTTTTTAAAACCTCTCTTTAGGACAAAATTACTTGCTTTTCCCTTAACAACATGCATTTCTATTCCTTATATCTTTAAAAAAAATTTCCTTGCAGATGAATATATTTTTCTTATTTATTTTAGTAGTTTTAATTACATGTAACAATTAGAATTATTAACCCTTAGAAACCTAAATTTCTAGTGAAAACTAAAAAGTAAGCAAGTGTGAATTGTTTGCTATACCAGTATTTTTTGATTGGCAAACTTATGAATACATTTCAGAGTTTCTAGAAACATATATTTCCTCATAACATATTTTTTTTTCAGTGTGGTATAAGACATGTTTCTAATGGACCCAAACGTCTTTAGTTTTTCTGTAATAAGACAAAAGTAGGTAAATTTAAGACTTATTTAGCAACTAATGTTTCAGTATCTTCTCTTATTTGGAAATTATCTAGACATTCAATGAATTCCCATCATTTAACTTAACTTAGCAAAACTCTAAACTTTTAAGTTACCAAAAGATTTTGGAAGCTAATTTTAAGTCTTATCGCACTTATGTCTATCTAAATCATTTGTTCCCAATAACTATGTGTAGATTACCCATGAAAACTTCATGAGATATTAGACAAAGTCAACCATCGTCCCAGGCTATGTTCCTTGCTGACAAATTTTGCAGCAGAGATAACATGAACTTATTTGACTTTTGGTAAACCTAGGTAGAATAAAAGTTTTACATTTAATGCTGATAACTCTAAAGACATGCCTATTTTAATTAAACCAATAACTTTAAATTTGCTTTTACTTCCTAAAGGTTAATCTTAGACCATGTGAACTTGAAAAACATTTGGGTTACTTTCTATTACACTTCTGAGATTTAGAAATATTTAATTCATAAGCGCTTACTTTTAAGCCTAAATTAAATAGAGCTCCTTTACAAATTAATTTTGGCAATACCATCTGGAGGTAGAAAAACACCATATCTAAAACAGACACTTGTAGGGACTTCCCTGGCGGCACAGTGGTTAAGAATCCGCCTGCCAATGCAGGGGACACGGGTTTGATCCCTGGTCCGGGAGGATCCCACATGCCGTGGAGCAGCTAAGCCCGTGAGCCACAACTACTGAGCCTGAGTGCCACAACTACTGAAGCCCACGCACCTAGAGCCCGTGCTGCGCCACAAGAGAAGCCACTGCAGTGAGAAGCCCACGCACCGCAACGAAGAGTAGCCCCCGCTCGCCACAACTAGAGAAAGCCTGCGAGCAGCCAAAAATAAAATAAAACGGACACATGTAGACACACAGACACAATCTGAGATCTCATAGCTTTCATTTTAAAACTTCAGTCATGAATATGGGATAACAATATAAAATTCACTATTTTATAAATAACAGTTGGAATAAGTTATCTGCTTAGATGGTTAACGCTTTTTACTATTTGTGAAAAAGACTTTTTAAGATTTGTATTTGTCCTTGACAAATCCTTGAGGCTGTGAATTAGATTTTGAGTGAAGGAGCCTTTCCAGCAGTTGGTACTTTTAGAAAAGGTCTCTTTCCCTTTGGTTTCAGGTTCTACTGAATTAACCAGGTTCAGTCTCAGGGGACTGTGGGCTGTGTTTACACTTCTGACTTTGTAGAAATTTGCAAGATGAAGACAGTTATTTTCAATTCCCTAAATATCTGGGCTGCCACCTAAATGATATCAAAAGGCTGATCTGCTCATCCAACTACATTTTCTTTAATTTGCTTCTTTATATCGGCGAGAAGGTTTCCAACTAAAATGGAAATAAAAAGATTTCTATGTTCTAGAATTTCAGGGTTCAGTGTACCATGCCTTCAAAAAGTCTGCATAAGGCATTCAATAAAGGCCCTCTTTCCTAGTGCACAAGTCAACCCCAGACCAAGTCACCCTACAGGCAAACAGCCTCCACTATTGCTCCTATCTGTCCCGAATATCAGTCCCTAGTTCCCACCTCACATCATGTGGGTTCAGGCAACCCTATTCGTTCCCTTTAGTACGTTCAATTCACTTTGCCTGAAGGGTGGATTTCCATGCCCTATCTTACAGTATTAGGCAGGGAAAACCTTCTCCAGTGAGACGGTGACCATCCCCACAATACAATCAGGCAAAAGGGATGCAACTGAAACAGGAGGGAAAGGGGCAGGGCACAACCTTTGAAAGAATGACGTAGCCCGAGGACATGACATAAACTGATTAGAACCAAATGGGCCCAAGATGGCGGACAAGTCGACTTCCACTAGACCTTGAGCCTCAGTATATGCTCACTGTAACGCATCAGCAAGCTAAATGACATACTCACAGGCGCTATGACAGTTCCAAGGCCAACCATAAGGATCAAAAAGTGGGCGGTGGCCCAATTCCTGGAAATCCCCGCCCCTTCCCAAAATAGCTGGAATACTCCTCCCACTCATTAGCCTATGAAATTACCCACCCCTATAAAAACTGACAACCCCATACCCTGGTGCCTTTCTCACCTTCTGAGATGGCCCACACTCTGTCTGTGGAGTGTGTTTCTCTCTAAATAAACCCACTTCTTACCCATCACTTTGTCTCTCACTGAATTCTTTCTGCGATGAGACATCAAGGACCTGAGCTTAAGTCCCAAAACCAGGTGTGTGATCTCAGTTGGAAGACCATGGGTTTTGGCCAGGTTCGAGTCCTGGCTGCATGGGTTCAAGTCCCAATCTGAGGTGCACGGTTTCACAACCACCTTACACAAAGCCCATTCAAATACACCAATTCTCTTATAAACTTTCACCTCAATTCTATCCACTCTTATACTTGTAACCACAGCCTCCGCTAGGACCCCATCAACAAGTCTTGGTCTTATAATATGGGGTAGGGGAAGTGTTCCCACCCAGATAGAACTTCCATTCCCATAAAACACTTAGGCCATGTTGATATAACCTCTTCACATAACGTCCATTCAAACGTTTCAACCTTTATAATCTTTTCAACCCTCATATGTTTACATTTTCTCAATCTAAGTGTAGGCCAAGTCAGGCTTCCATCAGTGGGTTTTGGTACCACAGCTCATGGGACTCCCGCATCAAGGAGTCCTGGAAACTTCTCTCCATCACCTAGCAGTCTTACTCACTCCAGTGTAAAAGGCTTTGGTTCCCAGTGAGGGATGGAGGCAAGGAACCCAGTTCCTTTGTTAGTCTTTAACTTGATTAATTGGCCTAACTGTTGCCCCAAGCAATTGCTGGTCAGGTTTCTCATTGTAATTTTTTCCTTCTGGCTTTTTAAAATTTCACCAAACTGGGGTAAATAGAGCAAATTTGTTTGGTGCCCTTTAATGTTAGGGGATCTTAGGGGGGGGTCCCTTTGGCTCACCCAGCCTTAGGTTGTGCTGTTTTAAAACGTTTGTTTTAATCCCATCAATGTCTGTTTCATTTATCGCATTTTTAAATAACCATCTAAAGATTTCCATCCTGCTGGGATGAGTCCTGTGACTCTTTCTGATTCCTCCTTATTCTGTCACTTTCAGTATTTGCTTTATTTACCTTATTTATTAATAACCCTTTAAAAATTTCCACCTTGTTGGGAAGAGTCCCTTTGACTTTCCCCTCAGCTTCTTCCCATTCTCTTAATTAACCTAACTTTTTTATTAGGAGGGCAATTTATAAGGAGATGGAAAAGCAAATATTTGGTAGATAGATGTTTTCGGGGCCTTGCAGAGACAACAGGATACAGAGTGGACTCTAATCTCTAGGCCCTGCTGAGTTCCCCCCACCACACCATAGCCCACATCCTTTGCAGGTAATGTCTGGTGACAGCTCTATTCTGGGAACAGGCCCTTTATCTAAATTCTTTAGACAGCTAAGGGGAGCGTGAAAAGAAAGACCTCCTGAGTCTCTGTTTCTTAAAAATAACCAGCCTAAATTAATCCTCATACCAATGAGACATGTTGGGGTGGCAAATTTTGCTTCCCTACAATAGTAAATAATAATAAAAAATATGACAGAGTTGAGGATTAGGAAGACACAGGGTCTTGAAGTATCTATTTCTGTGCTTAAAAGGGAGCCTCCTCTGAGGGGACATAGTGCCGTGGACTCATGGCTTGGGGAGGGACACGTATGAAGAACAAGGTGCCTCTTCCTCCAGGACACATGCTCGGTGAGAGGAGTCTGGGCTACATTACAGCCCCACTGACCCCTCGGTTGTGTGCCTTTTTGCAGTGCACAAATCACGCAACCTCATGGGGCGACCCTGCAAGGATCTGTCCTTTCTTTCGTGAATGATCCATTCTATCATGAGATGCTTATACACTTATTATCCTTTCTCCGTGTTTATATAACAGCCTCTTTCTTTGACTAAATTACTTATTTAGTCAGGGCCAGTGGTCCCAGGACTGACAGGGCTGTGAAGGGAACTATGGGTGTGTGAATCTCTGGCAGACCCAGCCAAGGGGAGCATGGGGTGAGAAGAGACAGGGTCTGAGGACACAGCACTTAAGGAATGGGCAGAGCCAAGAGAGCATAGCATCCCTGAATCTACAAGGACAATGGCTGTGCCGGGCTGGAAGATGCCAGGGTGTGTAGCGCCAGATGGGGCGCTACAGCAGCTGGGACAGCAGCCAGGCTGGGCTCTCCACGGAAAGGGGAGAAGGTGGGGTCCAGGAGAAATTTCTTGTTTGGATGGGGGACACCTGAGGGATCCTTACTGCTGATGGGAAAGTCTTGTAGAGACAGAAAAGTTGCCCAGAGTGACCTAGACTTCAGGCCTAGAGTATCTGGGAGTGTTCCAAGTCTTTCCAGATGGAGGTGACCCCCAACCACTGAGCCCAGCTGCTTGAGAAGTCAAGGAGGTGACAGTCACCCAGTCAGAGGGGGACAAGCGGGCCTGTCCTGGACAGTTCACAAGCCCTGCTGGTGGGAGCAGGGCTGGGAGCCTGCAAGGCCAGGGGAGCTAGCCTGAGGCTCACTCCTGCTCTTCCCGTTTTTCTCTCTCCCTCTCTCTTTTTCTCCCTCTCCCTCTCTCCCCGACCCAAAGTCATGAATTATCTTCTAGAAGGTTAGTTTTGCTTTTCACATTAAGGTCTAGATAGCACTGTCCAAGGGAAATATAATGGGAGCCACATATGGGATTTAAAGTTTTCTAGTGGCCATATTTTTTAAAAAGTAAACCAAACCAAAAAACAAAACAACAAAAACAAAACAAAACAAAACCCACAACCAGGTGAAATCCATTTTAATAACATTTTATTTAACCCAATATATAAAAAATGTTATCTCAACATAAAGCCAATATAAAAATTATTAGATACTTTACATTATTTTTTTCATAGTAAGGCTTAAAATCTGGTGTATATTTTATACGCCAGATATGTTATAGCACATCTCAATTCGGGTGCAGGATTTTCATCAGAAATACTTGACCTATATCTAGATTTCATAAAATTTATAGTTGAGAAGGCAGGTTCACCTACCCACATGCTCCAACACACACGTCAGTCTTCCCGTGATGCACTGAGACCCTGCTTGCTCTGGAAGCTCGTGGCTCTGGGCTTCTGTCCTGGCGCTTTTCTTCTGAGCACCTGGCACGCTCTATAATGATGTCTGCCTTCGTCACTTCTGCTGTTCTCAACAAACGGTGCACATAGGTAAGCATCCACAGCATATTTGCTGAATAAATAGATTTACATCAAAATTAATCAAATCCAGAATTTCCCCCCCCTCCTAAGAGTTAGATGACCCGCTGGTCTACAAAGATGTAAGCTGTTGGAAGAGGGTGGGGTCTCCCCATCTTCTCAGAGGTTGAGGGGCAAAGGCGTCACTTCTGATCCCTCCACCCCTCTGCACGGGACAACTGCAAGACAGGACAGCCCCCCAGCTGCTGTCACATCAAACTCACACCCACACTTGCGCCTGGCCCCTCTCCACTCAGTCCTGACTTCCCCAGGGCTGCTTTTAAATAGTGCCAAAGGCAGCAGGGCTCACTTGGGTCCCTAGGTCATGTTTTCTAACTGTTTGCCTTGGGTTACTTTCAACCTGATCAGGACCTTTCTAGAGCCACATGAAGACTCACCAGGACCAAGAGAGAATGGGACTGGTTCCTGCTCAGACTGGAAACCGGCAGGATGACAGGAGCTCCCCCTCCCAGCAGTCAGGCCTTACTGCCCACCCAATCTCTAGCCCCAGAGCCCCTCCCACTGCTCACACAGCCCCATCTGCCCTTCTCCAGCTCCTGAGACCCTGTCCATTCTGCAAGGCTGGGTGTTCCAGCTCAAGTCCGGGCTCTGTGCCTCTCAGCGGCATTGTCTTTCGCCACCTTGCCTGCTTTGCCCTCCTTTGCATCCCAGACTCTGAGCTCACCTGCCCATTTGCTACAGCACCCAGTAGGAGGCTGGCAGAGGCTGACTGCTGCGTGAACACCACCCTGGGGGGCCGTGATGAGGTCCAGGGGTCACTGAACTTGCAAAGTATATTTGTAACATGTGATAAAGCAGAAATGTAAAAACATTCACTTCTCAAGGGAATAAAATGTTCTCTTTGAAGGCAGAGAGAAGACAGGGATAACACACGTGATTCTCTAGGTGATGTGACAACAGCAGCGTCCCATGGACAAGCCATCCCCTGAGCATTGGTCTGGAGACAAGAGGCTCACGGGCTGCTGCCACCGTGCAGCCTGTCTACAGATTATTAGATGGTTGGCACAAATTCCCTTGAAATAACATCAAAGTTGTATGCTAGGTCATCTCCTAGGAGCTGATACCTAGTTTTAAATCCTGTCTTTCTATCCACGGTAAAATGAAAATAAATTAGAATTCTTTAACTGTTGAATAAAATGTAAAAGTTTAATAAAATGTAAAAGAACAATGATTTTCTATCTCAACTTCCCACTTAGCAACCAAAGAGCGCATGTGTAACTTTTATATATGACCAGGGACCAACGCTGGGTCTATCTGCACACCTGAAGCCACACAGGCCTTAGCTATGAGGGGTTTGGTAAAAGGATGTGGCAGGATCCTACCCTCCATACCCTGTTTAGGATCCCCTGTAGCCTTCTTCCAGCGTGCCGGGGACAAGCGGCCCTAGACAGCTGGCACGCCCGCCAGGAGTCCCAGGAATGGTCCGGGAGGCAGGGATGATCTACCTGAGGAGGTGGTACAGGGTGGAGAAGGGCTACAGCCCCGGCATCCTTCTCGGCGGTGGCAGTGGGGCAGGGATTGGAGCTCAAAGTCAAGGCTCTCAGAAGGGGAGGGAGGTTATGTGGCCCCAGAAAAATTACCTTTCCAGGAGGACAGGGAAGGGCTCGGGGAGAGAGCAGGACAGATTTTGTACAATCTACTGGGGCATGAAGACCAGCACCTGTTTTTTGCCAAACGATAAAATACTACCCAGAGTGAATGCACAGGTCTCATCGCTGGGGCTTCCGTCGATGGCTCATCCAATGAAACTAAGTCATCAAACACACAGGCTGAGCACTCGGGCCTGCCCGCCCTTCCCTCTGGGGTTTTCCCAGCGCAGATCTAGGAGCCCAGAGACAGGCCAGCTTGCCAGGTCACCTGTTAGCCTGAGCAATGGATCTCACAGAGCCCGGCTCGGTGGCAGTGGGGTCAGAGGACGTGCCCCAGCTAAATATAGTTCAGCAGCACATTTTAAAAATAAAGCAAAATGTAAAAAAACCGGTTAAATTTCTGAGACAGTATTTCTTCCTTGCCCTGAGGAGAAGAAACGCTGCAGCAGTGGGCGGGAGTCGGCCGTCTCCTCGGCGCTCCCTGTCCTGCGTAGGGCCGACCTCTCCGCCGAGGGGCCCTAGCCCAGGGGCTCCTGCAGACCCTGGTGGGCGGTGGGAGGCGGCTTCAGGTCACAGAAGCTGAAGTGGCAGCCATCCTGCACGTCTCCCTGAGAGATGCTGTCCAGGCAGCGGTCCGCGAAAGCTCTGGTGTCATCCCGCGGGCCTGTCCTCTCCAGCGTGGCCTGGAGAAGTTCTCGGATCCTTCGGTTTTCCTTGGAGGTGGACTCCCAAACAACCTCAAGCTCACCTTCCATTTCTCTGAGAGAAATAAACAATATAAAGAAAAAGTTTAAAATAACACAATTTAAAAAATATTCATAGAGCCCTTATGAATCCTAAAGTAGTGAGAAGCCAAGTGGAAGAATGTTTAAAGTCAGAGAACAGAGCCCACTGTGCGTGGGTTCTGAAGCAAAGATTCCCAGTGTCGAATGAAGCCCGATGTCCCCTGGAAATAGAAAAAAATACAAAGGCACAGGCTGAAAATGACGTCTTAGATTTCCTCTCTACGTTTTGCCTTTTCTTCTATTTTGGCACCAGTGCACACACGCTTTGTTCTCCAAGGCATTAATGCTATAAAAATAAAACACAATAACTGCAGTGGCTGACCTACAGCACAACGGCCTGGCTGTGGGCGCCCACACAGCATGGGCCCTGTAGGCCTCTCCAGTGTCCCCTCTGCCCGTCCCCACTGCGACCTGGCCAACACTCAGACACCTTTCACAGCCTCCATCCACAGAGCCACTGATGGGCCCAGACACAGAGAGTGAGTTAGAGGGTGAGGAGGGCACCGACTGTGGGGAGTGAGGAACACAACCCAGGTCACAGACAAGACTGGCCCAGACCATGTGCCAGGAGGGCGAGCGCCCAGAGGGAACCAAGGCTGAGCCAGGACTGTGTGACGGGCCCCGTGTGGGGAGCTGAGGAAACAGGGCAGGCAAGGTACACGTGTCCTCACAGGGCTGTGGTCCACTGGGGGAGCACCTCACATGAGCCCCATGGGGAGGGAAAAGCAAGCTTCAGCCTGAGAGGAGGAATGGGCCTCGTGCGGGACGGCAGGGCTGGGAAGGCCAGCTCCTTCACAGACGCTGCCCGGTGGTTATGCAAAATGTTAGCAACTGGATTACCAGGTGGACTCAGCACTGTTGTTTAAAGAGGAGGACACAGAGATTCACGGAGGCCAGTGACACACCCACTCGTCCAGTGTCACTTTCCTTGTGAACTCTTGTTTCCTTCCGAAGCCCATGATGCCCACTAATTACTCTATGTCTAAAAAATCTCCATGCTTCCGTTTTCTGATGCAAAACACCCAGATGTTTGATACATTACATCATGATAATGTACAGCTAAACTCAAAACAAAGAGAGAAGGAAATCTCTAAGGGCAGAAAAAAAAAAAAAAAAGAGGATTAAACTGAAACCACAGAGGTTGGCAAACAAAATGTTTGTATTGCTTTGAGGACAAAAGCCCATGCTAGAAACCCAGATTTCTGTAGAATGGAGACTAGTCTGGGGTGCATGCAAACTGGGTGCAACAGAAAACCGCAGGGCTCACGCCCATCCATGTTTCCCCTCTTCCCCCTAGCAACACTGTGAACTATGTGTCCCAGAATTAGGCAGGTAATTGGAGGTATGTGAAGAACCCTCAAAGGAAGGATGGTTGGGTGGAAAAATCTGCCAATCTTCAAAAGAAATCTACTCTGAGAGGCTCCTTGGGGACTGTAGCCACTGACTTGTTCTCAAATGAATCTGGGGTTTGAATCTGCACTGTTCCCCATTGTAGAGCATCCCCAGCCCCTGACTGGAGTGAACCAAGAGTAAAAAAACATTTTTGAGACAATCAGGGAAAAAACTCAAAGGATGAGTTAAAAGTACATTGGACACAACCAAAGAGAGAATTAATGAAGTGGAATATTGAGCAGAGGAAACCACCCAGAATGCAGCTCAGAAAAATATATATTAAGAAGTTAGGGGCTTCCCTGGTGGCACAGTGGTTGAGAACCCACCTGCCAATGCAGGGGACACAGGTTCGAGCCCTGGTCTGGGAGGATCCCACATGCCGCGGAGCAACTGGGCCGTGAGCCACAATTACTGAGCCTGCGCGTCTGGAGCCTGTGCTCCGCAACAAGAGAGGCCACGATAGTGAGAGGCCCGTGCACCGCGATGAAGAGTGGCCCCCGCTTGCCACAACTGGAGAAAGCCCTCGCACAGAAACAAAGACCCAACACAGCCAAAAAAAAATTAAAAAAAAAAAAAGAAGTTATACATTCATTATAAATGTAATAATGGCATTGTGAAATTTTTTTTGGTTTTGGCCATGCAGCTTGCAGGATCTTAGTTCCCCGACCAGGGATCGAACCCAGGCCCTCAGCAGTGAAAGTGCAGGGTCCTAACCACTGGACCGCCAGGGAATTCCCTGTGAATATTTTTAAAGTCCTTTTGTATTTAAAAAAAAGTATTACTGTAGATTATTTTTTAAGTTAATAATAAAATTAAAGTGACTCCCGGTTTGGAAATACTCTCTGGCACCAAAGAAAAGCAAATGCAAACCTTCTCTGGAGAAAACATCCTCAGTCCAGGCCCCTAGGACTCCACAGACTAAATTCAACCCATCCATGAGTTCATGGTAAAAAAATTACTGTACATAGAACGAAATAAGCCACACAGGGCAAGAGTCAACAAAACCAGATTTCAGACCCCCAAATTGCAGATAATGAAGCTGTCACACACAGAATATAAAATAACTATGAATAAAATGTTAAAAGAAATAAAAGATGTATTAAAGATAAACAAAGACCAAAAATTTATTTTAAAAACGACTAGGTAGATTTTCAAAAGAACCAAACAGTATTTCTGAAATTGAAATATACAGTTGTTGAAATAAAAAACCTCCATGGCTAGGTTAAACAGAACATTGAACAAAACTGAACAGCGAACTAGTAAACAGAAATATTGAGAATTACCCAGAATGTAGACCAGAAAAACAAGGAGATAGAAAATGTAAAAGATAAGACACATGGAAGATTCAATAAGAAGGTCTAACATACATTTAATATGAGTTCCAGAAGGAAATCTAGAAACAATGAGGGGAAAAGACTTATTTTAAGAGATAGATAATGACTGGTAATTCCCTGGTGGTCCAGTGGTTAGGACTCTGCACTTCCATTGCAGGAGGCACAGGTTTGATCCCTGGTCAGGGAATTAAGATCTCACAAGCCACACGGCACAGCCAAAAAAAAAAAAAAACAAAACAAAAGAGAGAGAGATAACGACTGAGAATTTTCTGGAAGTAATGAAAGACACAAAATCACAGATATAGAGAATAACTTATACCAAGCAGATAAGTGAAAAGAAATTCATAGTTAAATACAATGAAACTGCAGACTACAAGAGACAGAGGAGATCTTAAAATAGGCAAGAGAAATGATGGATCATCTAGTTTTGAAAATGACAAAAGACTTCTCAACAGCAATAATGAAACAGAGAAGACAGTGGAATGTGCTGAGAGAATAGACTGTCAAGGTAGAACCCAGCAAAAATCAACTCACAAGGATGAGGGCAAAATGCAGACATTTTCAGATAAACAAAAACTAAGAAAGCTTACTCTCACTAAAGAAACTTCTAAAGCATGTACTTTCGGAAGGAGGAATGTAATCTGAGAAATAAGGTCTAAGATGCAAAAGAGAATAGTAAGCAAAGAAACTGGTAAACTCTAGGTAAATCAAAATAAAATAACTATATTGAAACTAGTAATATGTAATTTCTGGGGCTAAAAACAATGATATAAAATAGATCTTTGCTTTTCATCTTCACGTATCTGTATCTACATGTGATGACACTAGACAACAAGAGCATATAAACTGAGTGGGAAATAATTAGGTTAGAGCATTAGGTCTTGCATTTGCAGGTAGAAATTTAGAGGTGCTGATTAGCTTTAGATTTTTGTTAATGTTAGGTATCCATATGAAATTTCAAGGGCAACCACTAAAAGAGCATAAATAGAATGTTTAACTTTCAAACCATTAAAGGGCAAAAAATGGAATAAGGGAGAAAGTGAAAAACAAAGTTCCATTTTATTAACGCAATTCTAAACCTCCTGTCTGGCAAGAAAGCTGGTATCGGCCCAACTTTCACAAAGTGACCACTTATGGTGGTAAGAACTTCTGTGACTACAGAAAACCTGTTAGATAAGACTTCATTTTGCCTGGCATTAAGAAACATCTGGCTGATAGAAAACATAAACAGCTGTCTGCATTCTGCCTGGTAACAAATACACGGATTCTACTATAACTTGAAGAAAATCACATTCGAGTGTAATTATGATTCTTCCACATGCATCAGTTTATGTTCCAGTCTGTCGAAGACAACACAGCCATTCTGAAAAGGCCGACTTAAATGTGAACCCAAACTACGTGAGGGGACCACCAGGTTCACCTCCACAAAACATGCGCTCTTCCCCAGGGTTTTCAATACACTGGCAATACCTCCTCTATCACACGTTTAAAGGACAAAGGTGTAACTGACAGAGTACCTTACAGCCACAGAGAACATGATACACCCATAATCTTATGACTGTGTTCTTACAAAAAGGGAAGAATCTGAAATTTAAAGTTCTCAGAGATGAGAACATAATGGCAGAAATAAAACATTTCATCAAAAATTAATAAAATCTCCCAAGAAAATGGAATAGAATAAAAATATCAAAGAGATGGAAAAGAGGGGGAAAAAGGGAAGGACAATGAGAGGACTGGATTGATTTAGGAAGTCCAATATTCAAACAACAGGAATTTTTAAAGGAGGGATTAAAGAAAATGAGGACCTGGGATCTACTGTACAGCATTGGGACTATAATTACCAGTACTGTACACTTGAAAGTTGCTAAGACAGTAGATCTTAAATGCTCTCACCATAACAACAACAACAACAAAATGGTAATTATATGAGGTGAAGGATATGTTAACCTTATTGTGGTGATCATTTCACAATATATATGTATATCAAATCACACTGTACACCTTAAACTTATACAACGTTATATGTCAATTGCTAGGGAAAATCTTCTCAAAGAAAAAAAATGAGGTGCAAATAAAAAAACCAATATTAAAATACATTTAATATTAAAATCAGATAAAACTAAAATGTAAAACCAAAAATAAGCGATCAAATGAACAAAAGAGGTCCAGAGGGTTTTACTGGAGAATTCCACCAAGCATGCAAAAAACAAACACGTTGCGACGGGGCTGGGGCGGCCAGACCTTTTCTGCTGTAGCGCCTTGTCCAGGACATCCTGCTTGTCCTGCAGCATCCGATGGAGGTGCCTCATCTCCTGCTGGTACTGAGCTGTCTTGCTAGCAAAGTCTTCCTGCTGCTCTGTCAGACGGTGACTGATGTCACCCAGCTTCAGTGCCGCCTGCTTCCTGTACCCCTGGGGGAGGAGGATGGTCTCTGAGTGAGGGGGTGCTGCCCGTGGCCCAGGTGGATAGCTTTGTGGATGCGTTCCCTCCCCACTCCTTGGCCTGTGAGAGGCCCTGAACTGAGTAAGCCCTGGGCAGGTCTGATCTGGGAGGGCAAGTCTGGATCACAAAAGTCACATAAAGTAATAAAAAAATTTCAAGTATAATAAAACCAAATTTCTGACTTGTATCATGCCTAGTTTTTTATATGCCACAAATAAAAATTAAAACAGAGAGACCTGGCAAGGTCTGTTCATACTCTATTGGTAAACAGGTGACTGAGATAAAAGCCTGATTCACTTATTTTCCTTCTTACATTTTTATTGTATAGTACTTAAGGTTAGTAGATTTCCCTCTGAGCATTTCCAAAACTGTTGTCACATAGATTCTGACTTGTAGTTCCCATAGGTTCAGTTCTCATTAGAAATTATGACATTCAATTTATACATCTCCTCTGACCCAAGAGTTAGTTTACTATACAGTTTTTACATTTCCAGGTGAAAGAACATTTTCTGCTCTCTGATTTTGTTTATTAATTTCTGGTATTTATCTTTTTGATCAACAAATGTCTGCCTTATTTCTACTTTAGGGGTTTATTGAGGCTTTTCTTTTTTTTTTGGTAGCCAGTCTATGATCAATTTTTGTGATCGTTCTGTATGTGTGTGTGTGTGTGTGTGTGTACACACACACACACACACACACATATACACACATAAATAAACCTTATAGATTATGTGGTAAAATCTTCTATATCCTTACTTTTGTATAACTTCTTGATCTGTCTTGGACCAAGAGAAGTGGATTAAAGCTTCTATTATCACTAAGTTTCCACTTCCCCTTGTATCTCCTGTAGTTTATAAAATTTGCTGCTGTGTTATTTAGTACGTAGACATTCATAACTACTATATATTATTAATTGTAGTCTTTAACATTATTCAGGCCTCTCCTTTTTTTTTCTTTTTTGGTCTCATTTAGTGCTTTTGGCCTGAATTCTCTCTTGGCAGATGTAAAGATCGCAACTATGCTTTCCTTTTGTTTGCATAAATCTGTATTATCTTCACTCATCCTTTTATTTTTAATCTTTCTAAAACACTGTTCCTGACTGTCTCTGTCTCTTGGTTCTGGCATGTAATAGTGTTTTCCTTTATAATATAATCTAAAATTGTTTCCTGTTAATGGGTGAATTAAGCTCATTTATATTTTCTATAGGGCAGATTTGTTTGCCTCAATTTTGTTATCTTATGTTTTATTGTTTTCTCTACACACATTTTTAAAGACTTTAATGTAGTCTGTTTTCTTTGCTCTTTTTTGCTGTTGTAATTTTGCTATTAAGGAATGAATCTCTTTTGATTCTTGTGGTTACTTTTATTTTTATGCCTTTATATTACATGTCCTTAGTCCCCTCATTTATTAAAAGTAACATAATGTTAGCTCCTAACAATCTTTTCTTCACTCTTCCTCTACTTAAATATGCTTACGCTCCTGCTACTGAATTTTTCATCTTTAAATGATATCCTTTGATCTCAGTTATTACAGGTGACGCAATCAGCAAGTTCATTCTACTTTCTAACTTCCTTCCCCCTTTACCTATCATTTTTTCCTTGGTTGTATTACTTCTACATTGTCAGGTTGTATTATGTCTATGTTTTATTACATCAGCCTTATCCTTGCTTCTTTTAAGTCTTAGTTCACAGTTAAATATATTCTTTGCTCACGAGCAGTACTTTTCTGAAATTTGCCCAATCATTTCTTGGCTGAACTCAAGTTGATTGATCCTTAGGAAAGGTTTATGGAAAAAATGTTCCAGAGTTCTTATATGGTCACAGCTGTCTGAAGACCAGCCTGGTTAGATGAAAACATCCTTGAATATTCATAGATGGAATTCCACTGTTCTCTGGCATTCAGTGTTGTTGTTGAGAAGTGTGATGCCAACATGATTTTCTTTTTCTTATGTCTTGGTCTTTTGCTTGGGTGCCCAAGGTATTCTTTCCTTATCTTGAAGTCACAGGTCTTGGTGTCAATTTTCTAGGGCCATCCTGGGTCAGTTTTACATAGGTACATAATGTGCCCTTTCAATATGTAGATTCAACTCTTCATTTATTTCAGAAAATTTTATGAATAAAAACTTTTAAGAATTACTCTTTGGAGCAGAATAAGTGCCATTGTTTTGATTTCTGCTTTAGGTAAATTGGATCTCTATCACTTTCTACTAGTGTTTTTTTTTTTTTTGGCTGCACTTTGCGGCTTGCAGGATCTTAGCTCCCTGACTAGGGATCGAACTCGGGCCCCCAGCAGTGGAAGCACAAGAGTCCTAACTACTGGACGGCCAGGGAATTCCCTCTACTAGTTCTTTTTACATGTTTATTTCTGCCTTCTTGCCTTTGCCTTTCTCATTTATCCTTTATGTCCCTTATCCTGCTTTTATGATATCTTTCTCCCTGGGCTCCTTATAATTTAGTCTACATTTCTCCTTTCCTTCTATTTCTTCCCTGAGTTGTGTCAGTTCCATTTCACATCCTCCTTTGTCTGGCCATCTGTGTCTCTGCTTTTTGGCATTTTTTTCCCCAGCTTTTACTGTTTTATTGAGTTTTAGCTACCTGGCTACCTGCCTACCTCCTTACTTGTCTATCTACCTACCAACCTATCAGTTCACCTTAGAGTACAGGTTTCAATTTTGATCTCCTTTGTGGCAACATTATTTCTGATGCGCTTTCATCACGTGTAAGAAAATTATACTTCTATTTTTCTTAAAGAATTTTTGTATGGAGGCCACATACAGCTGAGACCAACAGCTGAGGAGGACAAGAGCCGGGAACGGCAGGCTGGGTGCCCCTCCTGGGTACAAATGGAAAATCTGAGCCCCTCAAACAAGGAGGATGTGAGCTTCCAGGACACTTCTCTATTCTTGGGGAATATACCATTCCTTCCATCATATCCAAGGAACAAGCGCCAACACGTAAATAAACTTCTCACTGGACTATTTGAATAATTAACAAAATTAAAGATAACTTGAGATGAACGCACAATGCCATTCTCCAAACCAAATGTGACGGGCAGTAGATCAAAGAGGGATGTCACTGAAGTGGAATGATTTACATTAATATCCAGATGGGACATGAACTACTACACACTATAATTCTTTTGGGATGAGACGAGGTTCCTGGGAGGGTGAGAGCAATGGGTCAACTTCCAAGCTTCACACACCACTTCTCTTGCAGTCCCTTCTCTGGCTCTCTGAATCCAGCCTGGTTCTGAAATACTTCTGCCTGCAGCTCTGATTTCCCAGATCTCATCACTGCCCTGACTTCCAAGTTGATGTCCTCACTTTTAGGAGGGTTTTGCTAAGGTTTCCTGAGATGTCACCTCTGAATTTTTTTTTTTAAAGATTTTTTTTGATGTGGACCAGTTTTAAAGTCTTTATTGAATTTGTTACAATACTGCTTCTGTTTTTTTATGTTTTAGTTTTTTGGCCACGAGGCATGTGGGATCTTAGCTCCCCGACCAGGGATTGAACCTGCACCCCCTACATTGGAAGCGCGGAGTTCTCAACCACTGGACCGCCAGGGAAGTCCCTGTCACCTCTGAATTTTGACAAGCCTTTTCCAGGTCTCTTCTCCTCACTTTCCCAGAGATCCTGCCCTATCTGACCTGGATCTGGCTCACAGATTTCTTCTCTGGGTGATTGGGTGGAACTTTTTAATTTTTACTGTTCTTATTCAGATGAACAGTAATGAGACAAATTCCCAAGACAAGGCCAACCGCTCTGAAGATCAGACCTTCTCTTTTGGAAATAAAAGCCAACAGGAAAACCAGGAAAAAAAGAACAAACTATAACTGCTCTTTATTACTCATAATACTTCTATGCAGATTCCCATCGTTAATAGTGTGGTGTAGTCCTTTTAGCCTTCCTGATGCAGAGTTGAGATACTGTTTTGTATACTGCTTTTGATCTTGTTACATTTTTAAAATTGTAAAATATATTATTTAATTCCCCCAATAGTTATTGAATTAATTGAATACTATGCACCAGGTGCTATTCTAGGTGCTTGGGATATACCAGTGAACAAAAACAGAAAAAGAAAAACAATCCCTGCACTTGTTATTCTGGTCAGAATAGACACACAGTAACCAACAAACATAATAAATAAATTACGTAGTCTGTTAAAAGGTGATGTTGTCTCTGGAAGAAATAACAAAGCAAGGATAGAGCCTAGAGATATTTCTGTATCTTTTTTTGTTTTTAAACAGCTGCATGGTATCTTATTGTGCAGATGAACCAAAGACTACTTAATGAATGGAGAGGTGCTATTTCTTTTTTTTTTTTTTTTTGGCCACACCACACAGCATGCAGGATCCTTAGTTCCCTGACCAGGGATCGAACCCGTGCCCCCTGCAGGGGAAGCACGGAGTCTTAACCACTGGACTGCCAGGGAAGTCCGGAGAGGTGCTTTTTTTAAAAAAAAATTATTTAATTAATTTATTTTTGGCTGTCTTGGGTCTTCATTGCTGCACGCGGGCTTCTCATTGTAGTGGCTTCTCTTGTTGCAGAGCATGGGCTCTAGGTGCGTGGGCTTCAGTAGTTGTGGCATGTGGGCTTAGTAGTTGTGGCTCGCAGGCTCACATCCTGCGCAGGCTCAGTAATTGTGGTGCACAGGCTTGGTTGCTCCGCGGCATGTGGGATCTTCCCGGACCAGGGATAGAACCCGTGTCCCCTGCATTGGCAGGTGGATTCTTAACCACTGCACCACCAGAGAAGTCCGAGAGGTGCTATTTCTGCCAGAGAAACCCAATACTGCTTTACTCTGTGGATGATCAGTGATACATACATGCAAAATGGGTCATTTTCTTAAACATGGAAATCTGACCCCGGGAAGCCCATTCCCATTAGGAATGGCTAAATGTCCACCTACCTTGACTTTTTCCTCCAACCTTCCCAAGCGAATATTGCCTTCTATGATTTTGTTGAGAACTCCATGCTTCTCACTTTCTAAACATTTAGCCTACGGAGTAAAGTGAAAAGAAAAACAATGGGCTCTTAGTTTAACAGGAAAATTAAAATAATAAAAAATCTTCTGCTAAGAGTATTACTACAAAGAGTATTACCATTCTGCCACTCGTCCTGGCCTGACACCTCTCCAGCCCCTCACCTCCAGATTCCTACCCCCTGTGTGAGGGCTGTGGGCAGAACTTGGACCAACAGCTGAGGAGGGCAAGAGCCGGGAACGGCAGGCTGGGTGCCCCTCCTGGGTACAAATGGAAAATCTGAGCCCCTCAAACAAGGGGGATGTGAGCTTCCAGGACACTTCTCTATTCTTGGGGAATATACTATTCCTTCCATCATATCCAAGGAACAAGCCCCAACATGCAAATAAAATTCTCACTGGAATGTTTGAATAATTAACAAAATTAAAGATAACTTGAGATGAATGCACAAGGCCATTCTCCAAACCAAATGTGACGGGCAGTAGATCAAAGAGGGATGTCACTGAAGTGGAATGATTTAGATTAATATCCAGATGGGACACGAACTACTACACACTATAAATTGACCATTTCAAATGGTAAAATTTTTTTTAAAAGTAAAGGCGAGCATTCCTTCTAAGGTAGTACAGTAGTGACGAGTGATTTTCTAGAAAGGAAAAGTAAGACCCAGGGAATTAAACTTGCCACAAGTCACATGGAAACCCATCCTAAAGGGATTCGAAATGAAGATGCCAGTATCAATAAAGTACTATATAAGGGGCTCTCACAAGGCCCAGGGGACCAGGACAGGGTAAGGTGAGGGTGCACGGCCAACAGTCCCACGACAGGGCAGAGGCGGCCAGTACCAGCCCCGAACCCCAGCTACAGAGGCTGGTCTTGGGGCTGCCGGGGCAAGGAGCCTGCAGGGCCAAGCGGACAGCAGTCCGTGTGCACACAGAGGTCCCTCATGGCGGGTGGAGCCAGGGCAGGCTGAGAGCAGCTCCCCCCGCATCTGGAGGGTCTGAAGATTCTAAATCTGAGCCTGGCTTTCAGGCCATAATAACAAAGGTCAAGGTGGGAGGAGAGAACACATTTTATTAATAGTCTGTTGGCTTAATCTGTAACTTTGAAGTATTTGGACAAGCAGTATATGGCCTCCATTTGTATTTCCATCCTGGGTCCACAAATATGAGGAGTGAGCCTAAGGAGACCGTTTGATGGTCGAGGAGGCTCTTGACTTCATCATGGAAGCCTGGGATGCTCTCTGGCCCAAACAGGAGGTACAGGGCCTGCCTCCTGGGGGAACCAGCATGTCCCACCCCGTAAACAAGATGGCCCTGACACGAGGCAGCCAGGTTCCCATGAGTGTTTGCTAGATGAATGCGTTTGCTTGGCACTTTCCATTTTTCAACAAGCTTTTGTGTTGCCCTCGATATCCTAGTGGGTAAGCTCAGGAGACACAGCAGAAGAGGAAATGGGCACTCAGCACTGGTACAGAACATGCCAGAGACTTCAGCACTTGGGTTGGGATAGTGACCTCTCAGGAGGGGACTACTGGTTCAGGAGGTCTGAATGCTTTTAAGGCTCCTGCCATGGCATGTCAAAGTCAAATTGCCTCTAAAAGGCTCGGGGAAGGGCGCAGAAATCACCAGTGACGCCTCACCACGCTTACCACGCTCCTACCAGCAACCACTGCAATTTAAAAAAAAAAAATTTTTGTAACATTAATATAAGTGCAAAATGGAGTCTCAAGACTGGCTTAATTAGCATTTCTTTTATTACAAGTAAAGATCAACATTTTGCCCCAAGAGCTGCAGACTATTTATATGTCCTCTTATGTAAACAACGGCTAAAAGCCTGTGTCCATTCTCCTATGGAGGAACTTAACATCTTTCGAACAGATGGGAATAAGCCTGTGACACATCCTGACAGACTCTCTGCCCCTCAATCACCCTGAGGAAGGGCGGAGTTACCTCCACGTTGGCTGTTTTCTGACTCTCACAGAAAGTCTGCTGGGCTCTTGGAATGACATGCATTGAATTATTACTTCTGATCCTATGCCACCAGAGATTTGCAACATTGCTTAAATAAACATGTTTAAATGTACATAAGCAATATGTATTCAAAGTAGAAAAATCATAAAATGCAGATAGGTAAAAAAGATTTTTTAAAAAATCACCTGTCATTTCACCATCTGGAGATACAGTTATCTAACTCACCGTTATATTTTGTGGTAAATTCTATCAGACTTTTTTCAACACATAGCTTGGCACAGCATCTGTCTTCTTTCACTGCACAACCTGCTGTAGACATCTTTTAAAATCAGCGTGGAGATGTGAGATCATGCCCACAGCATCACTCTTGCTGGCTGAGCAGTGCTCCATCATCAAGGGCAGGGGTCCCCAACCCCCGGGCCACAGACCGGTACTGGTCCACGGCCTGTTAGGAACCGAGCTGCACAGCAGGAGGTGAGCGGTAGGCGAGTGAGAGAGTGAAGCTTCATCTGTATTTACAGCCGCTCCCCATGGCTCGCATTACAACCTGAGCTCCGCCTCCTGTCAGATCAGTGGCGGCATTAATTTCTCATAGGAGCGTGAGCCCTACTGTGAACTGCGCATGCGAGGGATCTAGGTTGCGTGCTCCTTATGAGAATCTATTGCCTGATGATGTGAGGTGGGGCTGAGGCAGTGATGCGAGCGCTGGGGAGCGGCTGCAAATACAGATAAGCATTAGCAGAGAGGTTCGACTGCACAGAGACCATAGTAAATGAATTGCTTGCAGACTCATATCAAAACCCTATCAGTGAGTGGCAAGTGAAAACAAGCTCAGGGCTCCCACTGATTCTGCATTATGGTGAGTTGTATAATTATTTCATTATATATTACAATGTAATAATAATAGAAATAAAGTGCACAATAAATGTAATGCGCTTGAATCATCCTGAAACCATCCCCTGCCCACCCCGGTCCATGGAAAAATCATCTTCCATGAAACTGGTCCCTGGTGCCAAAAAGGTTGGGGACCGCTGATCTGGGGACCACCAATAATGGACTCAATTCCTTTCCTCAGGACTGGTGCTACCAGAAACAATGTGGGATGAGTACCCCTGGAGCTACCTCTTTGTGCCCTTTCAACTGTGTCATTGGGATGAACTGTATTTAACCTGTCTAGGATTCTTACGTTTCATCTTCAAACAGGGACTGTATTAAGACAACTTTACAGAGAGAATATAAAGATGCACCTGTGTGTGTAATAGAGGCCTTATGACTACTGTTCCCAGTTGAATGGACTGATTCCGTTAGTTTACCTTCTAAAATATCATTTGCCAGTATTTAAAAGTTTGGGTTATTTGCTTTTCAAAAATGTTTTTCACTGATGGTTGAAAAATAAAATTTTGGAGAACTTGAAAATTTATGGTTGAAATGTAAAAAGATGCAGCTTTTTATGGATCATTAAAAAAAAAAAACCTTTAAAATTATGTTTGCATATTAACTTGCAGCATACTTGAAGTAACTGAGGAAACTTACCAAATACATAAGATTGTCACGTTCCTGGGTTATATTCTCTGCCAGGACAACAAGATTTGCCAGGTACTGGTGAGCAGACATTTCGTTCTCCATGGCTTTTTCCACCTGCTTTTTGAAGACATCAATTTTCTTCTGAGATCTCCTAGAGAGGTCCCCCAAATGGTGGAATAAAAAATTCATTAGCCTGCATGGCCAGGGCATAGTGAATATCTGTATTATAAAAATAGCAAGCATGTTAGCATTTAAGTGTATTTTGCAGTAACCTAAATCTTCTATTTAGTTTCAAGGTGAGAAGAGGTAACTGAATTTAAAAGGAAGCATAATTACTGACTCCAAGCCAAGTCAATAGGAATCACAAAATGCTTAACACACTTAACAGACTAATACATATTATTCTATTAATTTTTTGGCTTGTGTTCTTTAAAAGATATTTTTGAAAAAGGAATCCAGTAATCCCTGGATTAGACTTTTGGGAAACACTTAGTAAAGAACCTCTAGAACTTGCAGAGTCTTAGGGTCAGCATTATGACTATCAACCGTAATTGAACAATAATGTTGGTTAACATTGGTCATATTTTATATTTTGGTATTTAATAATCTCATTTATCCCTTTCCATTTCATTGCCAATATTAGAAAAAGAAAAGATAAAGAATATGAAATAGAATATTCAATTGTCTTTTTTAACTATTTAAAAAAAAAAAACAGCTTAAGAAAAAAAACCCCACCTATTTATTTTCTGTGCCTTTTCGAGTTCAGCTTCCAGACCCTTGTTTTTAGCCGTCAGATTTTTCTTCTCTAATAGCAGGCTCTTTTTCTGCACTTGCAGGGCTGCCAACTTTTCCATCAACTCTTCCATCTCAGCATTTTCTTTCTCTTCTTCCTTCTGCAACTGGCTGATGGACAAAAATATCACAAGCCTGTATCCAGTACACCGAGGTTAAACGAAGCAACCACTGGCAGGCAGTGATAGCACAGCCCTCCGGCCTGGGTGGGCCCTTTGGAGGCCTCTGTGGGAACAACGTCATCCAGTCCCTGGCAGAGCTGGTGGGGAGCTCCTGGAGGGCAGCAGAGAGGGCGTAGCTGGTACACACTGCTTTGACGGTAATGATCTAATCCCTTTTTCTGCCCACCATTTTTGCTGATGTCTGTGTGTGTATGTGTATGTGTGTGTATATATATACATATATATATGTATGTGTATATATATATATATATATATATATATGTGTGTGTATATATATATATATATATATATACACTTATTTATACTCCCTCCAGAAAGAATTTAAGACAGCTTAATTTTTTACATAGTTATAATTGTTCCTCCTTCAAATCCTAATGCTAAAACAAATTTTATTTCATACTAAAATAATTATGTTTTTCTGATAAAAGAAACAAAAACAAGGAGGGCATACAATCAATATATAATTCTGGCAAAATGATGCCTGAGAGAAGAGTTATTCCTTCACTGGTTCTCTCGGTCAATTTTCATGAAATAACTGAGACCGAAGAGGTAGGGCCACACACACAGAGGCTGCCCAGCATTCTGAGCGATGGGGTCTCCCAGGGCACCACGTGGGGTTTACTACTTCCTGGCTGGCTGGCTGGCTGGCTGGCTGGCTAGTGAACAAGCCTCACGCTGCATGTGTTTGGGGTCTGCCTCACTTGCCACACAATTTCAATGACTTCAGCCTAGGTTGGCTCCCTGAACATCCAGTCAGGAATTTTCCAGTCTCCACTGCTTTCTAGTTCACTACTCTTAGTTAGTCAAAGAGCAGAGGACACACCTGGGCAAAAACCACAGAATTGGGGTTTGAATTAAACTCATCTTTTATCTTTTCTCTTTGCTGTCTTTTGTTTTGATTGTAGAATTTTATTTAAAAGTATTTTTGCCACTTATCTGACACCAAAATCAATCAGTTCACAAAATCAATCAAAAAATTCACAATGAAAAGCAACCAAAGACAATAGGAAATGCTGGGAAAGTGCTGGTGGGCGTGCACAGCCGCCTCAGAGAACAATATGTCAAAATCTAGAAAATGCATTTACGCTATGGCCAAACAATGCCACCTCTAGGTATGTATTTAGGGGAACCAATAAACCATACAAGAAAGTTTATTGGGGCATTGCTTAAAGGAACAAACTTAGAAACAATTTAAACTTCCATTAATAGGCTAAGTAAAATGCAGTATTTCATATGATGGAATACCACCATGCAGTTAAAAAGAATAAACTCTAGGACTTCCCTGGCGGTGCAGTGGTTAAGAATTCACCTGCCAGTGCAGGGGACATGGGTTCAAGCCCTGGTCCGGGAAGATCCCACATGCAGTGGAGCAACTGAGCCGGCGAGCCACAACTACTGAGCCTGTGCTCTAGAGCCCGCGAGCCACAACTACAGAGCCTGTGTGCCACAACTACTGAAGTCCATGTGCCTAGAGCCGGGGCTCTGCAACAAAAGAAGCCACTGCAATGAGAAGCCTGTGCACCGCAACGAAGAGTAGCCCCTGCTCGCCACAACTAGAGAAAGCCTGCGAGCAGCAATGAGGAACCAACACAGCCAAAGGAAAAAAAAAAAAAGAATAAACTCTATGTATCTATCTCAACATGGAAAGATGTTTGAAAATTGAGTGTAAAAAGTGAAGATACTAAAAGTATGAATTCATTTATGAACACATAAAACACACCAAAAAAATACTATGTC
This sequence comes from Balaenoptera acutorostrata, assembly GCF_949987535.1. Lineage (NCBI taxonomy): Eukaryota > Metazoa > Chordata > Mammalia > Artiodactyla > Balaenopteridae > Balaenoptera > Balaenoptera acutorostrata. The sequence goes on from NC_080082.1 coordinate 47,827,747, forward strand.
ATTCATGGATACATGTAGAAATAAAAAACAGATTGGAAATATAATTCCAAGTTTATGATAGTGATTGCTTTTGGAAAGCCAGGGAAAACAATGGGACTAAGGATGGTGGTTAAAAGGGGCTTCAGCTGTATTTCTAACAATATAGTTCTTAAAACAAACAGAAAAAGGTGGAAACAATTTGCACACACATACAAAAAGTTAATACTTAATATTTGGTGGGAGAAATAGTTGATTAAAAAAATTTTTTTTTAATAAAATGTTTCCTAGTCCATCCCTAGGGTCTCACTCCCCAGAAGAAACTTCTACTGACCATTTCTGACTTTAGTTCTTCTGGTGAAAAACCATGACTTAAATTTTTAAATTGTGAAATGTAATATAGAAAACTATACAAATGGTAAATGCATATTTTAACAAACAATTATAGTGAACACCCACATAATTACCACACAGGTCAAGAAACAGAACATTTCTGGTACCCCAGACACTCCCATGTGTTCCCCCCCACCCACCCCAGTCATAGAGTCCCTCCTTAATCACCTCTATAGTGTCATCGCCTATCTATGCATCACTACAGCTTAGTTCAGTTTGCCAGCATTGGAACCAGATATAAAGGGAACCAAGACCCATATAGGTGCACAAAGGGACTATATGTACTTTAGTGTCATTACGCCTCTAAGGCTCACCTGTCATTTTGTGTGGCTATAGAATATTTCATTGTATCAGTACACCAAACGCTATACATTCGTTTTCCTGTTGACAGTCACTTGGGCTATATTCTGCACACACACTTGCAGGATTCTCTAGGGCAGTGCGACTCAAAGTGTGGTCCTCAGGTGGATCAGATGGGCAGTCTCCAGCTGTCTGTTACTCATCCACAAGATAAGCACAGAAACTGAGAAAATGGCTCCAAAACTTTCATAGCATTTTAACATTGCCGTGACATCTGGGCAGTCTGAGGTGAGTGAACGCATTCTGCTGAACAGCAGCTTGGGTGTCGTCAAGTTTGCAGAGAGAGAAGCATGTGGTAGGAGCCGCATACTTGTCATGTGCAGCAGGAATACATAACAATGGATGATTTTAAGGTTAATTTATCAACTGTAACTCAAGAATATATAAAAACCAGGGCTTCCCTGGTGGCGCAGTGGTTGAGAGTCTGCCTGCCAATGCAGGGGACACAGGTTCGAGCCCTGGTCTGGGAGGATCCCACATGCCCCGGAGCAACTGGGCCCGTGAGCCACAACTACTGAGCCTGCGCGTCTGGAGCCTGTGCTCCGCAACAAGAGAGGCCGCGATAGTGAGAGGCCCGTGCACCGCGATGAAGAGTGGCCCCTGATCGCCGCAACTGGAGAAAGCCCTCGCACAGAAACAAAGACCCAACACAGCCAAAAATAAATTAATTAATTAATTAATTTTAAAAAAAAGAATATATAAAAACCAGAATTCATTTATTTCACTGAAAAATAATTTAACTATTATTTTACTGGACACACGGACCTGGATTTACGATAAAGGGTTAAAGAAGAAGGCTGAAAATACAAAGACTTCTTTCTGCTTCCAGCCAAGACAGAGTTACAGAGACCAGATTTATTCAGCTAGAAAACCAGGCAAAACATAAGAAACAACAGTTTTCAGACTTTGGACACTAAGCAGTACAGGACTGTGATCCCTGAGAGGGAAATAACATGGTGAGTACTATGACTGCTGAAGCTTACCGCCTGGCTGCAGTACAGGGAGGGAAAACCCAAGCCAAACCCAGTGGACTTGCTGAGTTGAGGAGTCAGAGATCAGAGATCAGAGAGGCCAAGGCAGCTAGAAATTGTGGGCAGAGAGAAGGGAGTTCCAGGGAGAGAGGAAGGGCTCTGGAGATCTTTAGGCGGGGTCACCACCAGTCTTTGGCTGACTACTGATCTGCACATGTATGAGAGGAAATTACCTGAGGCCGAGGAAAGAAACATGAGAAACAAGGAGGCAGAACAATTCCTGACATTCACCAAGAACTAGGAATAGTGTATGAGCCCACCAGCCAGAGTAGAAAGACCTTATAATATAAGGGAGATTGGCAATAACCCTCAGAAGGGTATTACTGCCTTTGTAGTAGGGTTAAACTAGTTGGGCCTACCCTAAAAAAAGCAAGCTTTGAAAGAATCCAACTACTGTCTAGTAACATAAGTGTGCACTAGAACAAAATGTAACACTATTCAAAGCAATGCACTAAATCTAGCATCCAGCAACACAATATCTACAATATTCAATATCCAATCAAGCATGGGAATAAGCAATAAAATAGGGTCCACGATCAAGAGGGGAAAAAAAAAAATCAACAGAACGGATCCAGAAGTCAGAGAGATGATGGCATATAATAGAGAATAACAGCATGGTGAGGAGAGAAATTAAAAATACAAAAAAGACTCAAATGGATCTTCTAGTGATGGAAAAAAACAAATGGAAGAGGTAAACAATACGTTGGATGAGAATAAAAAGATTAGACACTACAGAAGAAAAGATTAGTGAACTTTAAGACAAGCAATAAAAACTACCCATCTGAAGCACAGAGAGAAACAAGAGGAGGAAAAAGAAATGGACGGAGCATCAGAGGCCCATGGGACAGTATCAAGTGGTCCCAGGAGGAGAGATGAGAGGGGGAAAAACAGAAAAGAATACTGAAGAAATAACAGCTAAATTATTTCCAAATCTGATGAAAAATATACATCCACAGCCCAAGAAGCTCAATCAACCTAAAGCTGAATAAACATAAAGAAACCACACCAAGGTACATCCTAAGTAAATGCTAAGAACCAGCAACAAAGGAAAATTATTAGAAGAAGCCGAAGAGAAAAGACATATCACTGTTCAGAGGAACAAAGATAATAACAACTGCAGATTTTCATTAGACACAATGCAAGACAGAAGGCTATAGAGAACACCTTTAAACTGAATGGGAAAAAACTCCAAAACCAAAAACCTGTCAACTTGGAATTCTTTACCCAGTGAAATTATCAATAAAGTTTAATGATTTTTCCAATAAAAGTACTGTGAATCTTTCTATTCCTTTCTATTTGTGACGCTTTGTAGATAGTTCCTTCCTTCCTCGTTTCTTTCCCCCCTTTTTTTGGGGGGGGTGGTCTTTTTCAAAATATCATTTTCTACATATTTATTCCTACAAAGAAATACAATCGATTTTTATGAATTGACTTTGTTTCTACCAACGTTGCAAAAATTCATTATTATTTCTTTTTTTATTGAAGCATAGTTGATTTACAATGTTTTGTTAATTACTGCTGTACAGCAAAGTGACTCAGTTATACGTATATACATTCTTTTTCATATTCTTTTCCATTATGGTTTATCACAGGATTGAATATAGTTCCCTGTGCTATGCAGTAGGACCTTGTTGTTTATCCATTCTATATAAACCAGTTTGCATCTGCTAACCCCAAACTTCCAATCCATCCCTCTCCTACTCCCCTCCCCCTTGGCAACCACCAGTCTATTCTCTATGTCCATGATTCTGTTTGTGTTTCACAGATAAGATAGGTTCATTTGTGTCATATTTTAGATTCTTCATATAAGTGATATCATATAGTATTTGTCTTTCTGACTTACTTAGTATAATAATTTCTAGTTGCATCCATGTTGCAGCAAATGGCATTATTTTGTTATTTTTTTATGGCTGAGTAGTATTCCACTGTATATATGTACTACATCTTCCTTATCCATTCATCTGTTGATGGACATTTAGGTTGTTTCCATGTCTTGGCTATTGTGAATAGTGCTGCTATAAACTTAGGGGTGCATATATCTTTTTTAAATTTTTTTGCATATATCTTTTTGAATTCTAGTTTTGTCTGGATATATGCCCAGGAGTGGGACTGCTAGATCATATGGTAATTCTATTTCTAATTTTCTGAGGAACCTCCATACTGTTTTCCACAGTGGCTGCACTAACTTACATTCCCACCAACACTGTAGAAAGGTTCTTTTCTCGACACCCTCTCCAGCATTTGTTATTTGTAGAGTTTTTAACAATGGCCATTCTGACCAGCATGAGGTGGTACCTCACTGTAGTTCTGATTTGCATTTCTTTAATAATTAGCGATGTTGAGCATCTTTTCATGTGGATATTAGCCATTTGTATGTCTTCTTTGGAGAAATGTCTCTTTAGGTCTTCTGCCCATTTTTCAATTGGGTTTTGTTGTTGTTGCTGTTACTGAGTTGTATGAGCTGTTTGTATATTTGGGAAATTAAGCCCTTGACGGTTGCATTGTTCGCAAATATTTTCTCCCATTCTGTAGGTTGTCTTTTCATTTTGTTTATGGTTTCCTTTGCTGACCTAAAGCTTGTAAGTTTGATTAGGTCCCATTTGTTTACTTTCATTTTTAGTTCTATTGCCTTGGGAGACTGACCTTAGAAAACCTTGGTATGATTTACGTCACAGAATGTTTTGCCTATGTTCTCTTCTAGGAGTTTTACAGTGTCACGTCTTATGTTTAAGTCCTCAAGCCATTTTGAGTTTATTTTTGTGTATGGTGAGAGGGTGTGTTCTAATTTCACTGATTTACATGTGGCTGTCCAACTTTCCCAACACCACTTGCTGAAGAGACTCTCTTTTTTGCATTGTATATTCTTGCCTCGTTTGTCAAAGATTAATTGACCATAGCTCTGTGGGTTTATTTCTGGGCTCTCTATTCTGTTCCATCGATCCACATTTCTATTTTTGTGCCAATAACACGCTGCTCTGATTACTGTAGTGCAAAAGTCTATTATTATTTCTAATGATTTATTTGTAGATCTGTTTTCTACATATGGAATTCTATCATCTATAAATAATGACACTATTATTTCTTTCTTCCCAAACTTTATAACTTTTCTTTTTCTTGCCATGTGCACTAGTTATCATTTAGTAACCAATGTTGTTTATGCTGTTTAGAAATGGTATCAGAGGGCATCTCTGTACTGTTTCCAGTCTCAATAGGAAAGCTTGCAACATTCCACCACTGAGAGTGACATTTACTGTAGTTTTATTTTTCAGCAGAACAATTAAAGAAGTTCACATCTATTACTAATATTGTTTTTAGAGTTTTTACATCTAGATTCATGAGTGAAAATGAAATGTAATTTTCCTTTCTTATACCATCATTGTTGGGTTTTGGTATCAAGGTTATATTTACCTCATAAAATGAATTAGAGAGCATTAACTCTTTTTCTGTTCTTTAAGAAGTGTTTAGGTGAGACTAGAATTATTTCCTCCTTGAATATTTTTAGAGCTCTCTTGTGAAGGTATCTAGGCCGGTAGTTTTCTTCAAGGGAAGATCTTTGGATTCAATTTCTTTAATGACTAAAGGAATATTCAGGTATTCTTTTTCTTTATAAGTCGGTTTTGACAAGTTATATTTTTCAACGAATGTGACTATTTCATCTAAATTTCCAAATGTATTGGCATGAACTTATTTTTAGGTGCATCTATTTGGTGGATTGAACCGTTTATCTCTATGAATTGATCCTCTTTGTTATGTGGAGTCTTTACCTTAACATTTATCTTGTCAGATGTTAATATAATTTACCACCTTTCTTTTGGTTCGTGTTTGAGTAGTATAGCTCTTTCTGTCCTTTTACTTTTGAACTTTCTGTGTCCTTATGTTTGAGATGTATATCTTAACGACAACACAGAGTGGCTGTTGAGAGTTTTGGTAAACTACTCCGTGATACTGCTGCCTTGGCATCCATTTTGTGTGGCCAAGCGGCCTGCAGGGGTCTTGAACTGACACTAGCCCCGCTCTGGAGCGCAGGCCCTATAACAGCCGGCAGAGTCACAAGTCAATGTAAGTTCCTGATATGACTCCCCCAATGACCCTCCTTCCTCACCTCGCAGGGCCTTCCCCTCATGCGCCCTTTAGGTAAGAACCCCCTCTCCCCCTTGGAACTTACCAAAACCCTGCTCTTTTCTGGTTTGAATTGACCAATTGGCCTTTGCCCAGGAAGCCCAAAGCACTCCACCCACGGACCCTAATAAAGGCATGTGCCCCAGGTCCTGCGGCTTCTCTCTGCCTGCACCTGCCTTGACCTCCCACGTGGCCCCGCAAAGAGTGCTGTGTACCTCCTCCAGGACCTGTGAGTGATGACCTTCTCTATTTCACTTTCCCTACTACTGATATATTTGCTTTTAAATCTAGCATTTTATTTTGTGTTTTCTGTTTTCCCACTTGTTCTACCTTTTCTTGACATCATTTGGATTACTTTTTAAAAAAATCATTCTTTCTTTCCCTAAACTAGTTTAGAAGTTAAACACATTCTGTTCCCAGAAATTTCATCATGCATATTTTCAAACTATAAAATCAACACCTTTATCCTCTTCTGAATGATACAGACTTTAGAACACAAATTCCACTTACCACCCTCACTAATTATATGCTATTTTTGTTGTACATTTTAATTCTATGTATTTTTAAGTCTCCAAAGATTTATCATTATTGGTTTATAGAATCAACGTCCATTTACATTTATCCACAAATTTACCACTGTATTTTAGTTCCATCTTGCTTCTCAGACGTCCCACCTTGAGTTACTTTCCTCCTCCAGACTTATGCCTTCTATACCCTCCTTTAGAATTGCCTTTAATGCAGGTCTGCTGGTGGTGACACTCAGTTTGGGTTGGAAAATACCCTTATTTGACTTCACTTCTGAAAGGGATTTTTTCTGGTCATAAAATTCTAGGTCGTCCAGGGTTTGCTTGTATCCAGCGCTCTGAAGCTAACATTCAAGGGACCACAGCACCCCTGTTAAGAGCCTGCTGCCGCTGAACTCCTCTGAAGGAAACCGTCCCGGCCGGGCTAGCATAAACCATGTATCGTCATCTTCGGTTGGGGAAGATTCTCAGCTATCCTATCTCTAACCACTCCTTTTGATTTAAATATATCCCTATGCTGATTCTTGTCTCCAATCTAGTGGTACCTCAACCTGTGAACACTCTATGTCATCCCGAACTAGTTTTGCTTCTGACCTATTTCAGTTCACTATTTCACAGTTCAGCTGTGTCTAATCTGTAGTTAAGCCCATCCACTGAGTTGTATTTTTCAGTTCTAAAAATTCTATTTCTTCCTTTTCAAACCCACTATTGTCACGTTTTATAGCTCCCTGAAGACAATTTGGAGCTTGTCTTTTCTTTCTTTAAGCACACAGCCACCAGTTGTTTTATAGTCTTTGTCTGATAATTCTGGGTTCTGTGGGTCCTTTTAATCAACGGCTTCAGAGATCTGGAAATGCCCTTCAACTATTAACGTCTCCCTTTCCATTTTCTTTAATCTCTCTGTGATTCCGGATGATCTGAGGCTGGACCTCTTGGATGGGTCTTCCATCTGTTATCTTTTCTCTCCATTCCCAACTGTTTGTTTCCTGATGTTCTAGGTGAATCCACAAATTTATCTTTCAGCCCTTCTACTGATTTTTTTTTGAAAATTCTGGTAATCGTTTTTAATTTTTCTTATTTAGTGATTACACTTTTTTGCCATGGCATTTTATTCTTTTAAACTCTCCTTGGGAGGTCCCGGATGGCCTAGTGGGTTAGGATTCCGGGCTTTCACTGCCAAGGGCCTGGGTTCAATCCCTGGTTGGGGAGCTGAGATCTCGCAAGCCGCCTGGCGCAGCCAAAAAACTCTCCTCAGTTCTCTGTGTTATCTCAGTTTCCTTCGAAGTGAGTTTCTCTGCTCATCTAGGTCTCTCTCCTTTGCAATTTCCCCCCTACACCCAATGCTCCTTGCTGTTGGTCACATCTAGCCGTCTGTTCTTACTTTCGGATGAAGACTGGGTATTTGGTGTGCACTGTAGTAGGGGACTGACTGTTCTGTCCTGGCGCCTCCCTGAGCAGACACATCGCTGACTGATGACCAGGACTCCGTCTGTGTAGGTGAGTTATGCGAATAGTTGGCTTCACTTTAGGATATAGGACCCCCCAAAACCAGGATAAGGAAGGCTTGCCTTTTGCAGATACCACTAGCCACCGCAAACCCTTAGCTCTCCCCAAAAGAGTTTGCTAAATTTCTTTAGTGACGTAGGTTGACACCCGGTTTCTCTCCCATCACCCAAGCCGAGTAAGCTCGAGCTTTCTAGGCAATAGTAAAAGCAAAGAGCAATCTAAGCTTCAAGTTGTAACCACCAGTCTAAGTCTAAGCCAACCAGACAGTTCACTAGGAAGATAAGCTTCTGCCGTTTCCTGCACCACAGTTCCTTCCAGGAATGGTTGTCAATAAGTAGAACAAGCAAGACAAAACGGATAAGCCACTCTGGGTTTATTATCTGCACTGCCTTCAACAGGATAGGAGAACAACACATATGTACCATACCTAGAAGCTCACAGAGCACAGGTTCAACCCAACCTTTTTTTATACAAATAATCTTTTCTTCATGACCTCACCTTTGCCTGAGGTACAACCCTTTCCTAACTCAGACTCACCCCCATTGTAGGAGCTAGCTCAACAGCCGCTCTGCTGCTAGTTAATAATTCCTCTTTTGTATGTGGCGTTACCTCTCTTATGGCGGCAGCATGGGAAGGGCTCCCCCTCACTGAGGCAACCAGAGGGCAAGTGCACTGAAGCCCCAGAGGCCCTTCTGCCACCTTTAGCCTAACTCCAAGGTGTCCTTGGCTCCAAGGTGTCCTTGGCCCCTGTGTGTAGTAGCCCAGACCAAAACACTCTGAGTTTCCTTCTCCTTATTTTGCCTATTTTTCTACCAGGTCTTGGTACCACCTCTACACACTTCCCTGAATTCACATATTCCATCTCTGATGAAGCCATGCCCCTCTTCCCACGTTACAGATTTCCTCTCCAAGAAAACACTGCCCCTTCCAAGAGCGCCAACAGGCCAACACTCCCCCACCTCCACCCTCCTCATTCCCCTATTCCCTACCCCACCTGTCAACTCGGAGCCCAAAGCCTCTCAGCAAAAAGCTGGCACAAAGGCTTTCCCTCCTGTAGCCTAAGAACCTGACAATCCGCTTTTCTGACCATGATGTAAGTGCTTGACATTAAGCTTTTGATTGCTGAGGCTTCCATTTCAAAGACATTCTTCTCGAATAAACATACTGCAGGCCACACAACTAGACAAAGAGCCAGGCCGGCTTACCTGTAAGGTTCCCCTTTTAGAAAGCTCTGGGTGACCTAGGTAACTGACCGCTTCAGTGGCCCCCTTCCTGCACCCAAATTCCTGCTTTCGCCAGTAAAGAGTGAACCCGTGAAACCCTAGGCACTTCACCCTTGACCCCGAAAAGGGCAGAATCTCAGGTCTGCGCTGTCTCTCTCTCTACCTTCGACCTTGTTCTGTGGCCCCAGGTGTACTGTGAACCCTCCAGGACCTGTGAGGAATGAAACTTGTTTCTTCAGTGTTTCCTGATGGTGCTGCTGGGGTGCATCTTACAATCAGAATAAGAACCGTAAGGGCCGGCCCAGCCAAAACAACACCTGGGCGGGGCTGGGGTGGGAGGGGGTGGCTGGCCACAAGTAGGATGGCCCAGGTGAGTGCTTCAGGCATTGCTACCCGACAGCATCACTACTGACAGGCTGAGACTAGCAGGAATCACCTCCCAGGCCAGTGCCTTCTGAGCCACTACACTCCTGACCCAGTTTCCACTTAGAAGAGATTTGGTGACATGTTTGTTTCTTCAATGACCACATCTCCCACTGCCTTCACTCCCATTGCCAATCAGTGGCTTCCTTCAGAAATTTTTTATACCTTTTATACTCACCTCTAGGGGGCTATTAGGATATGTGGTTATGACGCATCCATAAAAAAAAAAAAATCAGCCACAGGAGCGGGTATTTGAGGAAAACAAAATCATAAAGATGAATATGACTTCAAAAAAATTTCCCTCCTCTACTAGAAAAGAAAAGTAAAGTACAGATCTGGCCCAGACAGCATGCAATAGTATAGTCAAAACACTGGGCTCCTGTACTTGTAATCATCAGCATTTACTGATACACCAAGCTAAGCACTTTGTATGCACTAACTCATTTATTCCCCCGCATCAACCACCTTGAGCTGAAAGCCCCACCATTTAAAAAATTATTTCTTCTCTATTACAAAAGTAATATGCATTCATAACAGAACACTTGGAAAGTAGAGAAAACACAAAGAAAATTTACATTACATTACTCATTATGATAGTTAAGTTTATGCATCAACTTGGCTAGTCTATGGTGCCCAGTTGTTTGGTCAAATACTCGTTAGATGTTTCTGTGAAGGTATTTTGTAGACATGACTAACATCTCAGTCAGTTGACTTTAAGTAAGGGAGATTATCCTTGATAACATGGGCAGGCCTCATCCCATTAGTTGAAGACCTTATGAGCAAAAACTGAGGTTTCCCAAAGAAGAAAGAATTCTGCCTCAAGACTATAACATAGTCTCAGGTTCCAGCCTGAGTCCCCAGCCAGCTGGGCTGCCCTATGGAGTCTGGATTTGCCGGCCCTCACAACTGCATGCACCGCTCCTTAAAATAAATCTCTCTCGCTCTCTCCAAATATACACATACATATCCTATTGGCTGTTTATATGGAGAACACTGATGGCTGTAATTTCACTCACACCCATAATTTCACCTGCCAAAGATAATTTCTATCACTATTTTTCCATTCTTCCAATCCTTTCTCTATGTACGTATGGTATATAAGTAATTTTATATACATATATGTAATTATACAGACACAGACAGACATACACACACGAGAGTGATGAACTCGTCCCAGTCATCTTTGTTAACACGAGAAGTCCCGCATCCTGGGAAACCCCTCAGTCCCAGGCAAACTGGGATGGTTGGTCAGCTTAATACACACACACACACACACACACACACACACACACACACACACACACACACCCTTTTTTTCTTTTTAAATAAAATTGCAATCATTCTGTACATACTGTTTTGTAACCTAATCTCTTCACTTACAAATATATTGTGGCTATTTTCCAATGTCAAAAATATTCTTCTGTGACATCATGTTCAATGGCTGCACTGTATTTCATTTTATGGTTCTATCCTTTCATTTCACCAGTTCCCCATTACTGGAGATCTAGATTTCCAGTTCTACTACTTTAAATTGTCTTTGGATCTAAAAACAAGAGAGGCTGGAACAGTAGGGGAAAACAATCATATACATACACACAAACTGTAGACCACAGCCCTCAAGGACGGCCTTGTTCTACTTTAATAAAGTATTTACCATTCTTAGTCTTGGACACCTGTGCTGGTGTAGCTAAATGACTCAAAAAAAGAGGGAGCACCCTCTCCTTACCTGCCTATAACAACATGCATGGTGACGCATTAACGCTTGGAAAGACATTGAGTCCTTACCTTTTTAATTCATTTACAACTGAAGTGTGAACTTCTATTGCAACTTTGCTGTCCAACTGTAGTTTTAGTTCCTGGCATTCTGTCCTTAAAGTTTCCAATTGCTCCTTACTTTTAGTTAGCTCCTTTTCTTGGCTCTGTGTTTTAGTCTCCAGAAGCATTAGCTGTTTAGTCAGTTTAGAAACTGAAACACAAAAGAGATGGATAAAGACTTGGTACAGAAGAGCTAATAAAGCATGATTACTGATTACTAATACTAGTGAGAGCTTATAAAAGATGATCTTTAAAAAAAGATATGCTGGAGATTTAGAAATTAATACCAAAGCAATTACTGCCCCTACATTAAGTAGTCACTAAATATACACTTTCTTACTGGGGATCAATATACTGATATTATTGTTAAATATATAATATTTAACAAGACATGATTCCAGTCTTCAAGGAACTGACTTTCTGAAGACTGAAGCCTTAAGTCACACACAGATGTACAAGCGTACATCATGATGTCGTCCCTAAAAGTGCAAGATTTTCAAGATTGTAAGGACATCAAGTATGGCCCAACTAAGGGCAGAATTTGTTTTTCTTCCCTTTCTTCATTAACTTTTTATGTTTAGTGTCCTACATCTAAAGTAAATCATAAATATTTTCATCCTAAGGGACATGGAAATATGTAATATTAAGACACTTCCTGGGCATCTGCTGAAACTAGCACTCAGAAGTATTACAGCGTAGAACTCTAAATCCTTCTGTTCTGTGAAAACATTTAGTTGATCGAAATGAATAGCTGTTTCTGGGAAATGGGAAAATAACATGGGCAGCTGACTGAATGACACAGGCCAAAATAATCATCCTACCTGTTTAGATCTGCTGTGTTTGAGATTAAGCTCAGTAAATATGAAATTAACTTCCCTGTCCTCTCTGATCTTTGAGGCTTTCTCTCCCCTCCACCCCAAGCAGTGCCAGGACAAAGGCAGCTACTCCTGTGCCTGCTCAGTCTATGGGGAGGAAACTCCTGCTGGATTAAGAGCTGCTGTCACTGCGGACCCAGCCTGGTCGATAGACACAAGCCAAGCGCCAGCCCCGCAGCTTCAGCTACAGCAGGGGCTGGTAGCGGACTCTTCCGTGGTGTGGAAAGGGGAGCCGCTGAATAACAGGCGCAGAAGGGGAAACAGAAAGGACTCACGCTGGCTCACAGAAGACAGCTTGTATCTTGGCCTCCTGTCCTACATTGTTCTTCACCGGAAAAGAAAAATCAGTAAAGCCAAAGAAAAAAAAAAATACCACTCTCTTTCGTGCTCATAAGTTTTAGTTTTAATCGAAGTGGAATAAATGACTCAGTCTGGCCACTTCAAAGTCCACTGTCATACGCTGTGAGGCTCCTGGGATGGGGCGGCTCCTGGGATGGGGGGAGACATGTGGGGAGAAGAGGCCCTCACAGAAAGGATCTGATGGAGATTTAAGCTACGGCAGCACCTGCAGCGCTGAAGGAAGGGCGAGAGCACAGGGAAACTGGAGAGTCAATGGTTCCTACTTATTTACTCATTCAACAAATTTTGGGGAACGTGTCCTCGTGTTGTTTCAAATATTCATCTCACACGATTCTTCCCAGTTACGTGGCACACTGTTTCCCCCCAAACTCAGTTCTGCTCACTCTAAAGCTGTCATCCACAACTGATTTACAAAAGGGAGTAACTCGACACCGTGGAGTCCAAGAGAAAGCAGTCAGTGCATCACGGGTGATGGCTGGATATGCTACAACATAATCGGCTGCCCTTCAGTAAAGAAGAACATGTTCTAAAAAACATGACTTCCAGTGTCTTCACGTGGGGGTGGGGGGGGTGCCAGTGTAAAATGACACAATGGCGACGTCTCAGCATCACCACCACTCGCGGGAAGGACCGCTCACCTTCCTGGAGACGCTCCTGGTGCGCGTCCTTGGCTTTTCTTTGCTGAATCTCCAACTGCTCTATCAACAACTTGTTTTCCTCTAAAACCAGTTCTGCTTGAGTCTGAAGCTGACGCCTACAATTGATTTACAAAATTAAATACTGACATTCAGGTGCAGAATGGTTACAGAGACACTCCTGAGTCTAAAAGAAAGCATCAAATGTGTTGTAGGTAATGACATGTTTTAATGCTAAACATGTTATTAACAGAGTAAGTCTTGCCATTTCCATTAAATTGAGGGAAAGGACAGAAATGAAGTTTGAATTACGAACTGCTTTAGTAACTTGTTAAAATGTAAAATTTCAAACATATACAAAAGTAGAAAGAATAGACTAGAAACTCCCATGTACAAAACGCCCAGCTTGAACAATTATCAAATGGCCAGTCTTGTTTCATCTATATAAACCTCTAATCCCTCCACCCAGTGGATTATTTTGAAGCCAGTATGAAATATTTTTAAAGAATTTAGAAAGTTCCCATCTTAAGCACAATACGTTCACTTGTACTCGGTAGCATATTTGCCAAAAGACAATGACTTTGTTAAAAGTCCTTGTACGAGTTCTTAAACTGTACTAAGACCCCCCAGGTTGAATTTCACATGTGCAAACCCTATCCTGACAGTTGGTGCAAAGTAAATCCCAGCTCAGCTCAACCTCATGATCGCAAAATCCAGTGAGAATGAGCTAAAGGGATCTTAGAAATCATCTAGTTAAATGTTTACCACCCGAAGTACATGGTAAACCAGTAAATGATCTCAATTTTTCACTTCAGACTCAAAAAAGTGAGGTGGAGGAAGGAGGGAGAAAAGAGGAAAGGAGTCCAGCTCTAGTGATGACCTCCCTCAACAGAGGGTGCGCACTAGCTCCTTGGCACCTGGAGGCGTCCCTACCAGCTGCCCGACCGGTGGTGTGGAGGAGGCCCCACGCTGTACCGCGGCGGAGCTCCCCTAGGCGGGGCCGCTCCAGCCTCCTCATGCCTGCCTCAAACACAGCAGCTCCACTTTGTACTTTCTTATCAGACTTCTTCCCTCCCTCCCTTCCTCCTTCCTTACTTCCCTCTTCTTTCCTTCTTTCCCTACCTCTTTCCTCCTTCTTTCCTTCCCTTCCCCCCTCCCTTCCACCTTTTCTTTCTTTTTTAAATGAAAGGGATTTCCCATTCCTAAAAAAAAAAAGGTCAAAACCTCAAATTTAGTTTAATGCTCCTTCCCATTTTATAGGTAAAGAAACTGAGGTCCATTAAGCATGAGGTTACCCAGCTGGTCAGAGGCAGTTAGGGAAAGAAATGTAGAGTTTAGTTGCAGCCCAGAAGTTCATGGAGAAATTATCTGAAACTAAGGAGGAAGAGTCTGCTGACGTGTGAAGTCAGCGTGCCCGAGCATCGGACCGGGATGCACTGCGCCTCACGCCCGCGCAGGCACAGAGAGCAGCAGCCAAGGCGGGGCAGGCGAGGGCACGACTGGGACGGGCTTAGCGGTGGCGGGAGACCTGCCTACAGAGTGCGAGGCCCCGGTCCTGCCCCAGCTGGAGGACAGTGAATTCAGAGTAGGGGGGAGGCCGGCCGCAGGGCCTCAACAGGCCCTGTGCAGAACTAACAGCTTTCTGCGCCCCAGCCCTGTGCCACAGGCCACCAGACTAGAGCAGGACGCAAATTTTGAAGTCTTATAAACAGGACTGGGGAAGATAGTGGGCATGCGGATTTCAAAGTGGGGTCTGCCTTTCTTTCCTTTCTTTTATTTATTTATTTGTTTTTACCGTAATGAGAAGTAAACAGGTTTGACTTACAGCTATACACAAGGTTAGAGAAAGAATCTGAGGGTTTGGGAGAGGGCTCCTGGAAGCAGCCCAACTGACCTGCTTTCTAGGGCACTATTCAAGGAGGGTTTGAGGGGAGACACACTACGCACCCTGACAGAAGAAAATCAAAGTTCAACTGGGGAAGCCACAATACAACAGGATCCAGTAGCTGCCCAACCAGTCCCAACTGACATATCAGTAGCCACAAAATCAGGGAGAACCCACCTAATGCTAAGAATGCTGTTGACTCAATTCCAAATTTCTGTATATCACATATAGAAAATATTTAATTTTTTCCAGGGATGTTAAGACATTTAAAAAATATTAACTATAACATACCTACCCAAGGCAAAAAAGATCTAACTGAGTAGCTTTTGCTTTCTTGGTCCTGCTTGGAGATATTGCCTTTAGACTTTTGAAGACATTTACTTTCTCAAATGCACTGAACAGGCATCTGTTGCTGCTGTGCTAGATGAACAGGACACGGCCCTGCCCTTGAGATGCTCCCAAAGGAGAAGAGGGAGACAGGTGTGAAGACACACAGATAGGCACAGCATGGCAGGTACCAGCACAGGGCGTGTGTTTAGGGCCAAGTCAGAAACTGAGACAAAGGAACAATTCACTCTGCCTTCAGGGAGAGCTACTGACTAGCACCATTTGAGCAGGGCCCTAACGGATGTACAGGAGGGCAGAAAGGGGTGTTCCGGCGGGAGGGAAGGGCATCCGCAGTAGGCGGGAAGTGAGGCAGCACTCAGCTGTCTGGGAATGGAAGGGGCAGGGCAAGTGGGAGCTGGGAGTGCAGGGCCTCATCCTGGACCGTCTGTCCTAAAGCCCTGGGAGCCATCAGAGGGCGTCTAAGAAAGGATGTGACTCAACAGGTTTGGGATGGGAAAAGTGCCCTAGAAAAATACAACCTCAGAAGATAAAAATGGAGACAGCAAATATATATATATATATATATATATATAAAAACCTATTTAGAATTTTTAAAGTAGTCTTTAAAATACAAGTTTAGAATAATTTACTAGTTTTCACTACATCTTATTAGTTTCTTAGAAACTCTCCATTAAAATGTTTTAGTTAAAATACATATATATTTGACAATTTAATAAAGTTTATTCCTATTATCTTTTCTTTTTCTAATTAGCAAAATACCAGAAACACAACACCACTTGCCATTCCTCACTGGTGACAACACTATTCTTATTCAGCTCTTGGTGCAATTCTTCATTTTCTTTCACCACTTCTTGGACTCTTATCTTAAACGTTCTCATTTCCTCCTGAAACAAAATTTATGTAAACTGTAACACACACATATATTCATCTCTGTATTTCTTAGTTCTAATGCTGTCGCTGTGGCTAAAATCAAATGTTAACAGCGTTTAAGCAAAGTCTCATAGTACCCGCAGCCTTAAACTTGGTACCAGCACCAAGTGCCTGCCCTCGAGGGGCTCACGGTCTAGCGAGAAAACACAAGAGACAGCTGCCATGCAGAGAACAAGGGACAAAGCACCTCAGGTTTTAAATATTCCATTCCTAACTTGATAACATTTTTCTATAACTGCCAAATATTTGAAAAGATAAAAAGGGGAATAAAAAAGGCAGAGATTGGGCTTCCCTGGTGGCGCAGTGGTTGAGAATCTGCCTGCCAATGCAGGGGACACGGGTTCGAGCCCTGGTCTGGGAAGATCCCACATGCCGCGGAGCAACTAGGCCCGTGAGCCACAATTGCTGAGCTTGTGCGTCTGGAGCCTGTGCTCCGCAACAAGAGAGGCCGCGATAATGAGAGGCCCGCGCACCGCGATGAAGAGTGGCCCCCGCTTGCCACAACTAGAGAAAGCCCTCGCACAGAAACGAAGACCCAACACAGCCATAAATAAATAAAAATTTAAAAAAACAACTTCCTAAAAAAAAAAAAAAAAAAAGGCAGAGATGCCTATAAATGCCATAGTTTTTTCTGTGTTTAAAGACTTTGGAGGATAAATTGGAGCTTTTTAGATAAAAATAAGAATTTTTCCTCCTAACTAAAGCCCATTTTGGTGGGGAAGGGCTTAGTGCAGCCGTTGGGAGTCTCATAATTTTGCCCCATTACAATCACGAGAAAGTCTCCCTTACTTAAAGCCATCAGTCAGTCCAGCTTCATCATTCATTGGCCCCCACTTGAGGACTGTTGCTTGGTCTGTTTTCGACTGCTAACGGTCTGTGTTCGTGGCACTCATGCTGGGTGGCCTCCATCATGACTTTTCTCAGCTAGCCCTTGGCCAGCTTCAGTATCGTGTGCTGTCTTTTGGTGAGAATCTTAGGTGCTAATATTTATTCTGGGATGCTTCTAAATATTCTTCTCCCAGCTAGCAGACATTTATACTTATAAAAAGCAACAATGCCAAGCAACTTCTCTTTCTCTCACCTTTCTGCCCAAATGCACTCCCTAATTTCTAGCAGTCCACTGGCCCTTTTTCAGAACATTGGTGGGGCAAACTACAGCCCACAGGCCAGCCGCCTGTATTGTCAATAAAGTTTTATTGGAACATAGCCACACCCATTTGTTCACACCTGCTCTGCAGCCGCTTTCATGCTACAGTAGCAGAGCTGAGTAGCTGCAAATAGAGACTCCATGGCCCCCAAAGCCTAAAATTGATACTAAGTAAATGTTTACAGAAAATGTTTCCCGAACCCTATTTTATTTTATTTTATTTTTTTAAAATTTTTTATTATTTATTTATTTGTGGCTGTGTTGGGTCTTCGTTTCTGTGCGAGGGCTTTCTCCAGCTGTGGCAAGTGGGGGCCACTCTTCATCGCGGTGCGCGGGCCTCTCACCATCGCGGCCTCTCTTGTTGCGGAGCACAGGCTCCAGACGCGCAGGCTCAGCAATTGTGGCTCACGGGCCCAGTCACTCCACGGCACGCGGGATCCTCCCAGACCAGGGCTCGAACCCGTGTCCCCTGCATTGGCAGGCAGACTCTCAACCACTGAGCCACCAGGGAAGCCCCCGAACCCTATTTTAGAAGGAGCACTAAATAATTATTTTTATTGTTTGGATTGATACTTAACCAATTATACAAGATTAATTCACCCTCTTAAAAAATTAAGTGTCCAACAGAAAGCCTAGGAGAAAAGGTTCACAACTGCATTACATGGGCCACGTAAATGGGACAGCAGAACAAGAACAGGCTGGGTGACTCTTAACAGACCCTTCCAATCAGGGATCCCAGAAATACCAACTCTTTTCTCCCTGGATCCCTCCAATTCCGGAGATCTCTTTGGTCACTTAAATAAGGAACATAGAGGTTCGCAGCATGGAAAGGCATGGGACGTATCTATAACACCTGCATAGCCTTGGTTTCCTGTATAATTAGAATGAACTCTGCCCCAGGAGCCATTCCCATGGAAAAGAGCGAACACGGCAGAAACAAAGAAAAACCTCACTTCCCCACCATTACCAACAGCTCAGTAATTAGACTTCCTGGGGGTCAGCTCTTCACAGAATTAAGAAGCATCTAAGTCTGCCTAAAACATCCCCGGTCTTCTACCTTCCTTGTCTGCCCAAATGTCCCTTTTACCAGTGCTGTTTGCAGCTGCACAGGACCAGGAAAGTAGCACCTCCCACTGCTGCCTTCTCCACACCCCAAGATCCCAGCCCACGTGGGGCTGCCTGTCTGGGAAACCACGGCTTCCAATGCAGCACCACCCCGTCCCTCCATACTTCTCCCATCAATCCCAACCCACCCCTCCTGCTCCTCCCATCACTCTCTCCTGCCTTCCCTCTTCCTTCTCCCTGTTCCCACCCTGCTACACTCCCTCCTTCCTCCTTTCCTTCTTTTAACAAACACTTGAGTACCTGCTAGATGTCGGCTACACCTATCTTCAAAATGTTGCTTCCAAGTTTGAATCGGTCTTCTTTTTCACAAACCTTGTTCTTCTGAGACTTTTGCCCACCTACCTGAAGGCTGGCATTGAGCTCGTCCTTCTCTTTCATTCTGTCTTCATAGGCCAGCAACAAGGGGGACAGGTACTTTGTATCCACCTGAACATAATGGAGTAAAGAAGGTTAATATCTTTCTTACATCTAAACACAATCAGCACATCTTTAAAAAGGAAAGAAAATTTACTTCATTTGGAATGGTTTGTAACAGCTATTCAATTATAGCCCAGAAAATATGGGCCTGAAATTAAATAAATTACACTTACCAGCCAGGGTGGTATAGGGCCCTTTGATGGGAGGCCTTCAATATTTAAACTCTAAAAACAAAACACATGGTGAAGACAAATTAAATTACACTTCCTCTGAAATTTCAAGTCTTAGATATTCTTAACCTAGACTGGGCATCAGCTATCTAGGAATCTTGTGTGTGTGTGTCTATATAAATTGATATATTTGTGTATATATTTATATGTATATAATTATCTGAAGTGTTTGAGAGTAATTTACAGACATAATGCTCCTTTTCCTCTAAATACTTCAATGTATATTTCCTAAAAGCAAAAGCATTCATCTATTTGACCACAGTACCATCACAAAAATCAGGAAATCAAGACTGATGCGATACTGTATTCTAATCTACAGACTATATTGAAATTTTGCCTATTTTCCCACTGATGTCCTTTTCTGGTCAAGAATCCAATCCAGGATTACATGTTGCATTTAGTTGTCAAAACTTTTCAGTATTTTAAAATGTGGAACATATCTAATAATTTTTTATTGGATGCCAATAAAACTTTTCCAGCGTTATGTCATTGAGTGTCTAGATTTTGTTGTCTTCTTTTAAAGTGTTTTGTGTTCTTCTTTTTCTCTTGTAGGCTCTTAAGTTACGCACAAAAGACGATGCTTTTGAGGCTGATCTCTTTACCCTGGCTAGGGTGGGTCTTTACCGAAAGGCGGGTTTAGCCATACTGCTAAGGCATGGCCCTTCTGGGCTCCTCACTCAATGCTGTGGTGTTCACCAAGGTCTCCCCACTGTGGCTCGTCAGAACCCAAAGGTCTCTAGGTGCTGATTATTTTTAGCTCACAGTTCCCTGAACTTGCTTTCTGCCTGGCCTCACAGAGTTTCATCCTGTACATGTGCAGGTTAGTGTTCAACAGAGGACTGCCAGGAACCCCATGTGGATTTATGTAGCTCTTGCCATGGCTCCCTCCTCTCTGGTGTTCCTGCCCCACAAATCCTAGTCTCCTCTGCTTCCCCAAATCTAACCTGTCTCTTCAGTTCAGACTGCTGTACTCTGCCTGCGCTGCTGCACCCTGCGCTGTTATCCGAGAGCGCCTCCAAGCAGAAAGCAATGTGCTCATAAGGCTCATCTATTTATCCCCCTTCTCCCCATGATCACATGCTGCCTGCTGCTGTCTGATGTCTGTAAAGAGTTGTATTATTTATTCTGCCTGGTTTTCTAGTTGTTTACAGTAAGAGGCCAAAGCTGGGAGCAGTAATTCCATCAGGGCCAGAAGCAATGGCCCTGATGGCATAATTCCTTATTCAACAAAAATTTTCATGATTCATTCAGCAAACACTGAAAGCTCACTAAGCCATTGTGGGCGTTACAGCACATTTCACTGTTTACAAGGATTGTTTGGTTCCACACAGAGATGGGTCTTCTCACATAGCACAGGGCAGAACGTGCCTTGAGAGTGGTACAAACAGAAGCCTGCAATGGCTGGAGACAGAGATCACCTCTGGCTGGAGGCATCAGGGGAGACTGTCATGGAGAACGGGGGCCGCAAAGGGTAGAATGGTGTGCGCGTTTTGGGGGGGCGGGTGAGGGCAGCAGCCAGTCCCTGGGCCTGCCTGCCCACAACCTTCTGAAAGAGAACTGGCTTGCCCACAGCCCTGCAGAAGGCCCTGGCCTAGGAAGCCTGTTTTGGATCATAGGACCCCAGGAACTTTAATATTTTTGTTAAAAAAAAAAAAAAAGTTAACATTATGTTAGGTGAAAGAAGTCAGCCACAAAAGACCACCTATTGTATGATTCCAGTTATATAAAACATTCAGAATAGGCAAATCCACAGAGACAGAAAGTAGTGGTTGCCAGGGCCAATGTGGGTGGTGGGAAAAAAGGGGGAGTGACCGCTAACAGGTGTGAGATTCCTTGCTGTGATGAAAATGTTCTAAAATCGATTGTGGTGACGGTTGCACAGTTCTGTGAATACACTAAAAAATCACTGAATTGTATACTTTAAATGGGTGAATTACATGGTATGTGAATTATATCTCAAAACTGATATTTAAAAATTTTAAACCTAAGTCCTACTTCAAAAAGAAAGAAAGCGGCCCATAAAGCTGCCCTGAACTCCCAGGAGCCACGAGACAACACCGTGCACACATGGCTCCCCACCCACCCCAATCCCAGTAGGAGCCAGTGAGCTGGGCATCCTGACAACCCTACCGCACCTCCAGCCCCACACAACCCTCACACACATGAGCCTCCAGGGCACAGACCTGAGCTGCTGGCCCCTCTTGTTGTTCCTCACAATTTTTGAGGTTTGCTCAGAACCTCAAAAATAGCGTAGTGGTTTGCTCAGTGAGAGTCTGTCGAATTGAATTCTGCAATCCTGCTTCTAAAGTAAAACCTAGTCTGTCTTCTCTCCTTATATACACATACACTGTGAAAGGATCTCCACCTCCAAGTTAATTACACA
Source organism: Balaenoptera acutorostrata (assembly GCF_949987535.1). Taxonomy (NCBI): domain Eukaryota; kingdom Metazoa; phylum Chordata; class Mammalia; order Artiodactyla; family Balaenopteridae; genus Balaenoptera; species Balaenoptera acutorostrata. The sequence continues at coordinate 47,849,452 of NC_080082.1, forward strand.
CCCATCACCCCACATATTTACCATTTTGTGGGAAGAGAACACAAGTTCTACTCTCTCAGCAAGTTTCAACTATACAGTACAGTATTATCAACTATAGTCACCATGTTATACATTAGATCCTCAGATCTCACTCATCTTATACCTCAAAGTTTGTACCCTTTTACTTGCCTCTCCCTACTTCTCCCATGCCCCCGGTCCATGGCAGTCACCATTCTACTCTGTGTTTCTATGAGTTCGACTTCTTTTTTTAAGATTCCACATATAAGTGACACCAAGCAGTATTGTCATTTATCTGGCTTATTTCACTTAGAATAATACCCTCCATGTTCACCCATGTTGCAAGTGACAGAAATGCCTTGCTCTTTAAGGCTGAATAATATTCCACTGTATGTCATATGTTTTTTATATATATGTATATATATATGTATATGTGTGTGTATACATATATATATATAAAACATGTGACATATACCACATTTTCTTTATCCATTCATCCTGACAGACACACAAGTAGTTTTCGCACCTTGGCTATCATAAATAATGCTGCAATGAACATGGGAGTATAGATATCTCTTCAAGATAGTGATTTCATTTCCTTTAGATATATACCCAGAAGTGGGATTGCTGAATGGTATGGTAGTTCCGTTTTTAATTACTTGAGGAACCTCCATACTGTTTTTTATAGTGGCTGCACCAACTTACATTCTCACCAATAGTGTACAAGGGTTCCCTTTTCTCCACACCCTCACCAGAATTTCTATCTTTTTAAAAAAAAGACACGCTAACAGGTATGAGGTGATTATCTCATTGTGGTTATAAGTTGCATTTTCCTGATGCATTAGTGACATTGAGCACCTTTTCATATACCTGTTGGCCATCTGTATGTCTTCTTTGGAAAAATGTCTATTCAGATCCTTTGCCATTTTCAAATTGGGTTATTTGTTTTTGTGCTATTGAGTTGTATGAGTTCCTTGTATAGTTTGGATATTAACCCTTTATTGGACATGTGGTTTGCAAATATTTTCTCCCATTCCATAGGTTGCCTTTTCATTTTGTTGATAGTTCCCTTTGCAAAAGCTTTTTTAGTTTTGATGTAGTCCACTTGTTTATTTTTGCTTTTGTTGTCTTTGCTTCTGGTATCAAGTCCAAAAAATCAATGCCAAGACCAAGGAGTTTTATAATTCAGGTCTTACATTCAAGTCCTTAATTCATTTTGAGTTGATTTTTGTGTATGGTGTACAACAGGGGTCCAGTTTCATTCTTTTGCAAGTGGATATTCAGTTTTCCCAGCATCATTTACTAAAGAGACTATCCTTTCCCCATAGTATATTCTTGGCTCCTTTGTTGACCGTATACACATGGGTTTATATCTGGGCTCTCAATTCTGTTCCATTGATCTATGTGTCTGTTTTCATGCCAACAGTACACTGTTTTGATTACTATTTCTTTGTAATATAGCTTGAAATCAGGAGGTGTGATATCTCCAGCTTTGTTTTTCTTTCTCGAGTCTACATTAAATATTTGAGGTCTTTTGTGTTTCCATATAAATTTTAGGATTGTTTTATCTGTTTCTGTGAAAAATGCCACTGGAATTTTGATAGGGATCATTCTGACTCTGCAGGTCACTTTGGGTATCATGGACGTTGTTACAATATTCTTTCAATCCACGAGCACAGAATATCTTTCCACTTATTTGCATCATCTTTGATTTCTTTCATCAATATTTTATAGTTTTTGGTGTACAGATGTTTCACCTCCTTATCACTTCTCAGCCTTTTGGCTAAGATCAAGTGTACATGTTTCATCTCCTTAGTAAATTTATTCCTAAGTGTTTTATTCTTTTTGATGCCACTATAAATGGGATTGTTTCCTTAATTTCTCTTTCCAATAGTTTTTTGTTAGTGTATAGAAACACAACTGATTTTTGCATATTGATTGTGTATCCTGCAAATTTATTGAATTCATTTATTAGTTCTAACAGTTTCTTGGTGGAGCCTTTAGGGTTTTCTATATATAATTTCATTGTCATCAGCAAATAGAGGCAATTTTACTTCTTCCTTTCCAATTTGGATGCTTTTTATATCTTTCTTGCCTAATTGCTCTGGCTTGGACTTCTAGTATTCTGTTGAATAAAACTGGTAAGAGTGGACATCCTTGTGTTGCCCCTGAAGGTTTCAGCTTTAGATGCAGGCTTGTCATATATGGCCTATTACTATGTTGCAGTATGGTCCTTCTACACCCGGTCTGTTGAGACTTTTTATCATGACAATATGTTGAATTTTTGTCAAAATTTTCTGCATCTATTGAGATGATCACAGGTTTTACTCTTAATTTTGTTAATATGGTGTATTATACAGTAAGTCCCCTACATACAAACCTTCAAGTTGCGAACTTTCAAAGATGCAAACGTGCTCCATCAACATCAGGCGTGAGTGAAACTGCAGCTTGCCCTCCGTCTCCTGTTGCTGATGATCCTTCAGCTCTACCATCTCCCACCTCCTCTTCCTCCTCCAGTCAGTAACTCTTCTTGCCTATTCACTCCATGCCAACCCCTGTATGCCAGCTGTTGTACTGTGCTACTGTACTGTAATCTTACTCTATCGTAAGATTAAAAATGTTTTTTTTGTGTGTTTGTTTTTTACGTATTGTGTGAAAAGTATTATAAACCTAGTATGGTACAGTACTATATAGCCAATTGTGTTAGTTGGGTACCTAGGCTAACTTTGTTGGACTTAGGAACAAATTGGACTTACAAATGTGCTCTTGGAACGGAACTCGTTCATATGTAGGGGACTTACTGTACTGACTAATTTGCAGATGTTGAACCATCCTTGTATCCCATGAATAAACAGCCCTTGATCGTGGTGTTTGATCCTTTCAATATACAGTCATCCCTCAGTATCTGTGGAGAACTGGTTCTAGGACTGGCTGTGGATACCAAAATCTGCAGATGCTCAAGTCCCACAGTTGGCTCTCCAGATCCACAGTTCTACACCTGCAGATTCAACCAACCATGGATTCTGTAGTACTGTACATATTTATTGAAAAAAAAATTTACGTATAAGTGGACCCATGCAGTTCAAACCCATGTTGTTTAAGGGTCAACTATACTGTTGAATTCAGTTTGCTAATATTTTGTTGAGGATTTCTGTATCTCTGTTTATCAGGGACATTGGCCTACAATTTTCTTGGAGTGTTCTTGTCTGGCTTTGGCATTAGGGTAATGCTTTTCTCGTAAAATGAGTTTAGCAGTGTCTCTTCCTCTTCAATTCTTTAGAAGACTTTGAGAAGGGCTGGTATTAATTCTTGGTATGATTTCAAACAAACAGCTTAGTTCATTGATCTTTTCTATTTTTTATTTAATTTACTTCTGCTCTGATCTTTGTTATTTCCTTCCTTCTATTGGGCTTCATATGTTCTTTTTCCAGTTACTTGAGGTATAGTTAGGTTGTTTACTTGAGATCTGTCTTGTCTCTTAGTGTAGGTGTTTATTACTATGAACTTCCCTCTTGGAATTGCTTTTGCTGTATCCCATAAGTTTTGGTATGTTGTGTTTCCATTTTCATTTGTCTCAAGATATTTTCTGATTTCTTCTTTGATCCACTGGTTGATCAGAGTAGCATGTTGTTTAATGTCCACATATTTGTTAATTTTCCAGTTTCCTTCTTTTAATTGATTTCTAGTTTTGCACTATTGTGGTGAGAAAAGATGCTTGATATGATTTCAATCTTTTTAAATTTATTGACTTGTTTTGTGGCCTAATATATGATCTATCCTGGAGAATGTTACATGTGTGCTTGGAGAAGAATGTGTATTGTGTTGCTTTTGGATGCAATGTTCTGTATACACATGGTCTGATGTATCATTTAAGGCCAATGTTTCCTTACTGATTATCTGGCTGGATGATCATCCATTAATAAAAGTGGGGTATTAAAGTCACCTACTATTATTGTATGACTGTCTGTTTTTCTCTTTAGGTCTGTTAATATTTGCTTTATATTTTTAGGTGTGCCTATGTTGGGTGCACAAATATTTACAAATGTTATATCCTCTTGTTGGAGTGACCTCTTTATCATCTTATAATAACCCTTGTCTCTTATTACAGTCTTTGTCTTAAAGTCTATTTTGTCTAAGTAAAGCCAACCCACCTTTCTTTTGGCTTCCATTTGCATGGAATACATTTTTCCATCCCTTCACTTTCAGTCTGTTTATGTCTTTATATCTGAAGTGAGTCTCTTGTAAGCAGCACATATGTGGGTCTTGCTTTTTTATCCATTCAACCACTCTATGTGTTTTGATTGGAGAATTTTAGTCCATTTATATTTAAAGTAATTATTGTTAGGTATGGACTTATTGCCATTTTGTTCACTGTTCCCTGGCTTTCTGTAATTCCTTTTGGTTCCTTTCTTCTCTTGCTCTCTTCAAGTGTGATTTCATGATTTTCTGTAGTGTTATGCTTAGATTCCTTTGTCTTTACTTTCTGTGTATCTACTATAGGTTTCTTTGTGGTTACTATGAGGCTTACATAAAACAACTTATAACCGTCTACGTCTATTTTAAGTTGATAACTTAAGTTTGAATGAATTCCAAAACTACATTTTTTATTCTCTCCCCATTTTATGTTTCATTTTTTATTCTCTCCCCATTTTATGTTTATGATGTTGCAATTTATATCTTTTTATCTTGTATATTCATTGACAAATTATTGTAGTTATATTTTTACTATCTTTGTCTTTTAACCTTCATACTAGATTTATAAGTGATTAACCCACCAACTTTATACTGTGCTACTCCCTTCTGGTCTGCAGTTTCTGCTGAAAAATCTGCTGATAGATCTTACGAGGGTTTCCTTGTATGTAACATGTTTTTCTCTTGCTGCTTTTAAGATTGTCTCCTTGTTTTAACTTTTGACAGTTTAATTATAATGTGTTTTGATGTGGGTGTCTTTGGATTCATCTTCTTTAGAACTCTCTGGGCTTCCTGGATTGAGATGTCTATTTCTTTCCCCAGGGAACTTTTCAGCATTATTTCTTTAAATGAGCTTTATGCCCCTTTCTCTCTTTCCCCTCTGGGACCTCTGTAATCCACTTGATGGCACTCTTTAAGCTATCTTTACTCTTTTTCATTCTTTTTACTCTTCTGTTTGGATGAATCCCACTGCCCTGTCTTCAAGCTCACTGATCCTTCCTCACACTTGCTCTAGTCTGCTGTTGAACCCCTCTATTGAATTTTTCACCTCAACTATTATATTCTTCTGCTCTATGATTTCTCTTTGGTACTTTTAAAATATTTTCTATCTCTTCGTTGAAATTCTCACTTTGTTCATGCTTTCCTGACCTTGCTGAGCATCTTTATGACTGTTATTTTAAACTCTCTATTGAGTAAATAACTTATCTGGATTTCATTAAGATCAGTTTCTGGAGATTTATCTCGTTCTCTTCTTTAGAACATATTCCCATTTTTCTTCATTTTCCTTTACTCTCTGTGTTGGTTTCTGTTCTCTCCTGTCTTGACAGAGTGGTCTTGTATAGGAGATGAGTCTCATCGATCAGCCTGGCCCAAGCTCCTGGTTGCCTCTCAAACTCTGTGACTGTCCAAGTTGCTGTCTTTATTCTTAGTGGTTCCCAGTAGTTGGGGATGTACCAAGACCCATCAGAGAAAGGGAGGGAGGGAAGGAGGGAGGGAGGGAGAAAATAGAAAGGTGCTCAGAAAGACCCTACTTCGGATGTATCTTTTTTTATACCAAATTATAATAAATATGAGCCCTTTAGAATTGGAAACCAATTCAACAGGAAAGGCTAAAATATCAGAAAACTGATTTTTCTTAATAGGAAACATTACCTCTTCCTTGGATAAATGCCTGAATTTTGTTTGATATCTACTCAGTTCTACATTCAAACAATGAACAGTCATTTTCAATCCATCATTTTCATCCACCAGTTCTTGAGCTTGTTTTCTTAGATAATGTAATTCAGGTGCAGCGACTACTGAAAAAAATAAATTCAATATTATACCATAAGAACTTATTTCAAATTTATCAAGATTTTATATAAATTGCTGATTGTCCTTCTTTCCCTTTTAGGCTCACAAAGGCAGTGAATGACAGATATATAGATATAAATGAATAAAAGTTACTAAGTTTTTTTAACATTGAATAGTCAACAGTGTTTTGGAAGTTTGTGAAAGTTTTTGCATGTACAATTAAGGTAAAATAAAAATTTTAGGTTAAAAAAAGTCGTTTCAGATGATATACAAATATGTTCCTTGAAAATTATATAGAATAAATGGAGAATTTATTACAACTAATAACTTTCCCACATAATAGTAATGTCTTGTTAGAAAATAGATCCCACAAAATAATAGCACAAATAATATAAAGTATCTAGAAATGTGCCTAAGACAAGAAATATGCAGGGTCTGTATAAAGAAAACTACAACATCTTTCTTAAGGCCATAATATTAGACTTATATAAATAGATAAATATATAGAGAAAACATTGAAAACAGTGAATATTTATATGACCTTAGCATTATTATTATTATTTTTTAGCCGTGCCACGCAGCACGTGGGATCCTAGTTCCCAGACCAGAGATTGAACCTGCCCCCACCACACAGTGGAAGTGTGGAGTCTTAACCTCCAGGGAAGTCCCTGATCTTAGCATTAAAAAGAACTTGACACCAATGTCATAGGTCATAACAGAAAAATATCCTATACATTTAGCTGAATTATCAACAAACTGAGAAAATATTACATACATGACAAAGGCCTAAGATCCTTAATATGTAAAGAGCTCCTACAAATCAACAGAAAAAATCAAAGCATCTCAATTTAAAATGGGAAAACTTATAAAAGAGAAAGAAAATGACCCACAAAGATAATGAAAAAAAATTCAACTTCATCAATAATAAAATAAATTAATTAAACTAAAATGGGATTCTTCTTTTTTTTTTAACCTATCAAATTCACAAGGAAAATACAATCCTCATCATTGGTAAGTATGTGGTGAAAGAGCCACTTTTATATTCTGCTCATGGGGATAAAAACTGATATGAAACATATGTATAATACTATGCTAAGAATCAAAAGAAGTATTGGAATTTTAGCATAATAATAATGACAGAGCAGATGAAATCAAATTTCAACAAGTATAAGGATATTAATGAAAGACCTTAAAATCATAACAAAATATCAAGAACATTAATATCAACAAATACTGTAACATAAAATATTAACTTTCAAAATAAATAAGAAAATTTGAATTCTTGTTTGTTCCTTTAATAAAAGAACTGTGTAGTTGTCCCCACCTTCCTGAGAGGATGCTTTCTCAACTTCTTTCAGCTTTCTATTTTCTTTTTCCATCCTTTTAAGTTTTAACTGTAGTTCTTTCATTGTTTTTTTTATTATGTTAAGTTCAAGAGTAAGGGTTTGATTTGCATTGTTTAGATGCAAATTTTCTTCCTTTAATTCCTCGAACTTTTCTTTGGTTATTTCTATATGTCTTCGATGTGTCCTACCATTTACATCTAAAAAGGCACAGGAAAAAAGTTTTAAAATATTAATTGATATTTACAATTCTACATCAAAATTACAGGAGACTATTTCAAAAACCACATGAGCAACTCTTCATGTCAGTGCCTGCAAAGAGAATGGCCTATACAGCAAAGAGTGCGTGGTCTGTTGGGACTACAGTGAGCAACAGGAAGAGGGATGACAGAGGGGGAGGCAGGAGCCGGTGGAGGCTCTATATTATTGTACAAAGTATTGTACATATCATAATATGCAGAGTGGAGGTTGTATCCTGCAGGCCACCAGGAGCCAGAAAGCCTTTCAGGCAGAAGTATGGAAAGAAGAGGCTCTACTCTCAGATGAATCCCTGAGGCCAGCAGTGAAGAAACTGAACAGGAAGGAGGCCTAGCCCAGAGGCAGGGAGACCAGTCAGGAGACTCCTAGAGTAGGGATGGAGAGGAAAGGACATGAGAGAAGGATTCAGGGGCGAAAACTCAGCAGGGCTCAAGAACTCACTGGGTGTGGACAGTGAGGGGGTGCAAATCAAGGATGAGCACCAAGCACCTGTGGTTTGGAAGACATCTAGCCAGACAAGGGACACAAGCATGGCAGGGGAGGGGAAGCTCAGGCTAGGACACGGGCCCGAAGCTCTGAAGGCAGCCTCAGCTGGAGAGACTGAGGAGCCACCAGCATGTGGGCATACCTGAAGGCACCAGGGCGAGAAAAAAACCAGAGACCATGAAGGATTTTAGGAAGGAGTAGCAAGAAAGATGGAGGAAAGCAGAGAGCGATGTCCCACAGGGAGATCAAAGGAGGTGAGGACTACAATGGGCTCCCAGCCTGGGCAGAGCCTCTGTGTGCAGATGTGCAGACAAGGGCGGGAATGCTGGTGGCTCCTGACAGCCTCCCCTGACCTCTGACACACACATCCCCAACCCCTAGAACATGAAAGGAAAGTCTAAGAAATGAGTAACTCCACAGCTACACTGAAAACAAGAGGCGAGCCACCAGGAATCCTGGAAAGAAGACATTTGAGATTAGATTGAAGATGGAAGCTGCAGCCTAAAATATGCCAGGAGAGGTCAGCTACAGGAGGTGGGAGTGCTTCCAGGGATGTGCTTTGCCCTGGCAGGTAGTGGGGACACAAAGTGACCTAGAAAGGGCTGATGAGGTATCCAGTTAATGTGCCAGATGGGATCAGCAATGGTTCAAGCCCCCTGGGCTAGGTAGTACAGACAGGCCCTGAGGACTGAGGCAGGCAGGCACTGGGGCTGGGGAAACTCAGGAGAAAGAGGGACCCCCGAACCCCCTGGCTGACCACACACCCTGTCTGTCCCTGTCAGTCACTGGAGGCAGGCTGTACGCCTGACAGCCCACTGGTTTCCCCTCTGAGCAGCCTGCAGTAATCAGATACAGCATCCCCAGGCAGACCAACAGGGACTCCCAAGGACCAAGGTGAACACATCACCAAGAACCATGTGAGCTATAAGAGAAGCACCAAAATCAAATAACAGAGGACAGAGTTGGCTGCTCAACAACTATAAGATTTTTGAATGAGTGTATTTAAGATTCCAGAGAGATGTTTGTCAATATTTAATAGAAATCACGGAAACAAACAGTTTCATTCACAATACAAATTCAAAGGATGGGCTGAGCAGCAGAGTACATACAATGAAGAATGAACCTGTGGGCTAGACATTAGAGCCCCAGCAATATCCCAGAATACAGCACCAAAAACACCGAGATAGAAAGGGTGAAAACAAAGCCAATCAGACATGGAGGACAGACAAAAGCCTTGATTCCTGATAGGATTTTCAGACTAGCAATGTGAGGCTTAACAGGAAAAAATTACAAAATCCACCTTGAAAGCTAATGAGGCTCCCCAAACTGTAGAGGGGATAGCACCCCAGAAAGTATCTCTAGACCCCTCAGCTCTGTCTCTAGCCCCTGAGCAGAGCCCCTGTTTGCATACACCCCCCTCCCAGTGTCTGCCTATATCCCACAGGTCCACTCCCCTCCCCAGAATCCGAGCACATCCCACGGGGACACATATCCATCATCCAACGTGTGAACGTTTGGACTCTCTCTTTTAAGGCAAAGGTGGAAATTCAACAAACTGCCTACTCTTCCCAATTTTGATAATGGGACAGAAGCAACAGCCTTTACAGGGGGAAAAAAAAAAAGTGATCTTTATTTTATGTGAGATTATTCTGGGTATTCGCTAGAACAATCAGCTTTTCAATCACAATGAAATTCAAAAGGCAAATACCTGGAGAGGGTGGAGGTTTTCCACACAATGGTGATTTTTCATCCTAGGGAAGAAAAAACATGAGAGTAATGAATTAAGAGTCTCAGCATCTTCTAAAAGTGGATTGGCACAAGCAGGTAGGTCATCGTATATCAAATATTTAAGTACTTTTTTCCCCCTTCATTTTGGCTCTTGTAGTTGCTAGTTTGTTTTAGCTTTAGAAACTTTAATATTCACTGTTTCTTTTAAATGAACTGAAACCTTAAGGGTTTTCCCCTCTTGGCAAGTTCTCTGAACAGCAAAGGAAGTCCTGCTTTCTTCCTGCCTTTTTGTCCATGAGTTCAGTGTCTTTTTTTTTTTTTTAATTGAAGTCTAGGTGATTTACAATATTGTGTTAGCTTCAGCTGTACAGCAAAGTGGTTCAGTTATACATATATATATTTTTCCAATTCTTTTCCATTATAGGTTATTATAAGATACTGAATACAATTCCCTGTGCTATACAGTACATACTAGTTGCTTATCTATCTTATACATAGTAGTGTGTATCTATTAATCTCATACTCCTGGAGGATTAACCAAGATGGCGGAGTAGAAGGACGTGCTCTCACTCCCTCTTGCGAGAGCACCAGAATCACAACTGGCTGCTGGACAATCATTGACAGGAAGACCCTGGACTTCACCAAGGAGGACACCCCACGTCCAAGGACAGAGGAGAAGCCACAGTGAGACGGTAGGAGGGGCGCAATCAGAGTAAAATCAAATCCCATAACTGCTGGGTGGGTGACTCACAGACTGGCGAACACTTATACCACAGAAGTCCACCCACTGGAGTGAAGGTTCTGAGCCCCACCTCAGGCTTCCCAACCTGGGGGTCCGGCAAAGGGAGGAGGAATTCCTAGAGAATCAGACTTTGAAGTCTAGTGGGAATTGATTGCAGGACTGTGACAGGACTGGGGGAAACAGAGACCCCACTCTTGGAGGGCACACACAAAGTAATGTGTGCATCGGGACCCAGGGGAAGGAGCAGTGACCCTGGGGGAGACTGAACCAGACGTACCTGCTGGTGTTGGGGGGTCTCCTGCAGAGGCGAGTGGTGGCTCTGTTTCACCGTGGGGATAAGGACACTGGCAGCAGAGGTCCTGGGAAGTTCTCCTTGGCGTGAGCCCTCCCAGAGTCTGCCATTAACCCCACCAAAGAGCACGGGTAGGCTCCAGTGTTGGGTTGCCTCAGGCAAAACAACCAACAGGGAGGGAACCCAGCCCCACCCATCAACAGTCAAGTGGATTAAGGTTTTACTGGGCTCTGATCGCCACAGCAACAGGGAGGGAACCCAGCCCCACCCATCAACAGTCAAGTGGATTAAGGTTTTACTGAGCTCTGACCGCCACAGCAACAGTCAGCTCTACCCACCACCAGAGCCTCCCATCAAGCCTCTTAGATAGCCTCAACCACCAGAGGGCAGACAACAGAAGCAAGAAAAACTACAATCCTGCAGCCTGTGGACCAAAAACCACAGTTACAGAAAGACAGAGAAGATGAAAAGGCAGAGGGCTATGTACCAGATGAAGGAACAAGAAAAAACCCCAGAAAAACAACTAAATGAAGTGGAGATAGGCAACCTTCCAGAAAAAGAATTCAGAATAATGATGGTGAAGATGATCCAGGACCTCGGAATAAGAATGGAGGCAAAGATTGAGAAGATGCAAGAAATGATTAACAAAGACCTAGAAGAATTAAAGAACAAACAAACAGAGATGACCAATACAATAACTGAAATGAAAACTACACTAGAAGGAATCAATAGCAGAATAACTGAGGCAGAAGAACGGATAAGTGACCTGGAAGACAGAATGGTGGAATTCACTGCTGCGGAACAGACTAAAGAAAAAAGAATAAAAAGAAATGAAGACAGCCTAAGAGACCTCTGGGACAACATTAAACGCAACAACATTCGCATTATAGGGGTCCCAGAAGGAGAAGAGAGAGAGAAAGGACCAGAGAAAATATTTGAAGAGATTATAATCGAAAACTTCCCTAACATGGGAAAGGAAATAGCCACCCAAGTCCAGGAAGCGCAGAGAGTCCCATACAGAATAAACCCAAGGAGAAACACGCCGAGACACATAGTAATCAAAGTGGCAAAAATTAAAGACAAAGAAAAATTATTGAAAGCAGCAAGGGAAAAACGACAAATAACATACAAGGGAACCCCCATAAGGTTAACAGCTGATTTCTCATCAGAAACTCTGCAAGCCAGAAGGGAGTGGCATGAAATACTTAAAGTGATGAAAGGGAAGAACCTACAACCAAGATTACTCTACCCAGCAAGGATCTCATTTAGATTTGATGGAGAAATCAAAAGCTTTACAGACAAGCAAAAGCTAAGAGAATTCAGCACCACCAAACCAGCTCTACAACAAATGCTAAAGGAACTTCTCTAAGTGGGAAACACAAGAGAAGAAAAGGACCTACAAAAACAAACCCAAAACAATTAAGAAAATGGTCATAGGAACATACATATCGATAATTACCTTAAACGTGAATGGATTAAATGCCCCAACCAAAAGACATAGACTGGCTGAATGGATACAAAAACAAGACCCATATATATGCTGTCTACAAGAGACCCACTTCAGACCTAGGGACACATACAGACTGAAAGTGAGGGGATGGAAAAAGATATTCCATGCAAATGGAAATCAAAAGAAAGCTGGAGTAGCTATACTCATATCAGATAAAATAGACTTTAAAATAAAGAATGTTACAAGAGACAAGGAAGGACACTACATAATGATCCAGGGATCAATCCAAGAAGAAGATATAACAATTATAAATATATATGCACCCAACATAGGAGCACCTCAATACATAAGGCAACTGCTAACAGCTCTAAAAGAGGAAATCGACAGTAACACAATAATAGTGGGGGACTTTAACACCTCACTTACACCAATGGACAGATCATCCAAAATGAAAATAAATAAGGAAACAGAAGCTTTAAATGACACAATAGACCAGATAGATTTAATTGATATATATAGGACATTCCATCCAAAAACGGCAGATTACACGTTCTTCTCAAGTGCACACGGAACATTCTCCAGGATAGATCACATCTTGGGTCACAAATCAAGCCTCAGTAAATTTAAGAAAATTGAAATCATATCAAGCATCTTTTCTGACCACAACGCTATGAGATTAGAAATGAATCACAGGGAAAAAAACGTAAAAAAGACAAACACATGGAGGCTAAACAATACGTTACTAAATAACCAAGAGATCACTGAAGGAATCAAACAGGAAATAAAAAAATACCTAGAGACAAATGACAATGAAAACACGACGACCCAAAACCTATGGGATGCAGCAAAAGCGGTTCTAAGAGGGAAGTTTATAGCTATACAAGCCTACCTAAAGAAACAAGAAAAATCTCAAGTAAACAATCTAACTTTACACCTAAAGAAACTAGAGAAAGAAGAACAAACAAAACCCAAAGTTAGCAGAAGGAAAGAAATCATAAAGATCAGAGCAGAAATAAATGAAATAGAAACAAAGAAAACAATAGCAAAGATCAATAAAACTAAAAGTTGGTTCTTTGAGAAGATAAACAAAATTGATAAGCCATTAGCCAGACTCATCAAGAAAAAGAGGGAGAGGACTCAAATCAATAAAATCAGAAACGAAAAAGGAGAAGTTACAACAGACACCGCAGAAATACAAAACATCCTAAGAGACTACTACAAGCAACTTTATGCCAATAAAATGGACAACCTGGAAGAAATGGACAAATTCTTAGAAAGGTATAACCTTCCAAGACTGAATCAGGAAGAAACAGAAAATATCAACAGACCAATCACAAGTAATGAAATTGAAACTGTGATTAAAAATCTTCCAACAAACAAAAGTCCAGGACCAGATGGCTTCACAGGTGAATTCTATCAAACATTTAGAGAAGAGCTAACACCCATCCTTCTCAAACTCTTCCAAAAAATTGCAGAGGAAGGAACTCTCCCAAACTCATTCTATGAGACCACCATCACCCTGATACCAAAACCAGACAAAGACACTACAAAAAAAGAAAATTACAGACCAATATCACTGATGAATATAGATGCAAAAATCCTCAACAAAATACTAGCAAACAGAATCCAACAACACATTAAAAGGATCATACACCACGATCAAGTGGGATTTATCCCAGGGATGCAAGGATTCTTCAATATACGCAAATCAATCAATGTGATACACCATATTAACAAATTGAAGAAGAAAAACCATATGATCATCTCAATAGATGCAGAAAAAGCTTTTGACAAAATTCAACACCCATTTCTGATAAAAACTCTCCAGAAAGTGGGCATAGAGGGAACCTACCTCAACATAATAAAGGCCATATATGACAAACCCACAGCAAACATCATTCTCAATGGTGAAAAACTGAAAGCATTTCCTCTAAGATCAGGAACGAGACAAGGATGTCCACTCTCACCACTATTATTCAACATAGTTCTGGAAGTCCTAGCCACGGCAATCAGAGAAGAAAAAGAAATAAAAGGAATACAAATTGGAAAAGAAGAAGTAAAACTGTCACTGTTTGCGGATGACATGATACTATACATAGAGAATCCTAAAACTGCCACCAGAAAACTGCTAGAGCTAATTAATGAATATGGTAAAGTTGCAGGTTACAAAATTAATGCACAGAAATCTCTTGCATTCCTATACACTAATGATGAAAAATCTGAAAGAGAAATTATGGAAACACTCCCATTTACCATTGCAACAAAAAAAATAAAATACCTAGGAATAAACCTACCTAGGGAGACAAAAGACCTGTATGCAGAAAACTATAAGACACTGATGAAAGAAATTAAAGATGATAGCAACAGATGGAGAGATATACCATGTTCTTGGATTGGAAGAATCAACATTGTGAAAATGAGTATACTACCCAAAGCAATCTACAGATTCAATGCAATCCCTATCAAATTACCAATGGCATTTTTTACGGAGCTAGAACAAATCATCTTAAAATTTGTATGGAGACACAAAAGACCCCAAATAGCCAAAGCAGTCTTGAGGCAAAAAAATGGAGCTGGAGGAATCAGACTCCCTGACTTCAGACTATACTACAAAGCTACAGTAATCAAGACAATATGGTACTGGCACAAAAACAGAAACATAGATCAATGGAACAAGATAGAAAGCCCAGAGATTAACCCACGCACCTATGGTCAACTAATCTATGACAAAGGAGGCAAAGATATACAATGGAGAAAAGACAGTCTCTTCAATAAGTGGTGCTGGGAAAACTGGACAGCCACATGTAAAAGAATGAAATTAGAATACTCCCTAACACCATACACAAAAATAAACTCAAAATGGATTAGAGACCTAAATATAAGACTGGACACTATAAAACTCTTAGAGGAAAACATAGGAAGAACACTCTTTGACATAAATCACAGCAAGATCTTTTTCGATCCACCTCCTAGAGTAATGGAAATAAAAACAAAAATAAACAAGTGGGACCTAATGAAACTTCAAAGCTTTTGCACAGCAAAGGAAACCATAAACAAGACGAAAAGACAACCCTCAGAATGGGAGAAAATATTTGCAAATGAATCAACGGACAAAGGATTAATCTCCAAAATATATAAACAGCTCATTCAGCTCAATATCAAAGAAACAAACACCCCAATCCAAAAATGGGCAGAAGACCTAAATAGAAATTTCTCCAAAGAAGACATACAGACGGCCACGAAGCACATGAAAAGATGCTCAACATCACTAATTATTAGAGAAATGCAAATCAAAACTACAATGAGGTATCACCTCACTCCTGTTAGAATGGGCATCATCAGAAAATCTACAAACAACAAATGCTGGAGAGGGTGTGGAGAAAAGGGAACCCTCTTGCACTGTTGGTGGGAATGTAAATTGATACAGCCACTATGGAGAACAATATGGAGGTTCCTTAAAAAACTAAAAATAGAATTACCATATGACCCAGCAATCCCACTACTGGGCATATACCCAGAGAAAACCGTAATTCAAAAAGACACGTGCACCCGAATGTTCATTGCAGCACTATTTACAATAGCCAGGTCATGGAAGCAACCTAAATGCCCATCAACAGACGAATGGATAAAGAAGTTGTGGTACATATATACGATGGAATATTATTCAGCCATAAAAAGGAACGAAATTGAGTCATTTGTTGAGAAGTGGATGGATCTAGAGACTGTCATACAGAGTGAAGTAAGTCAGAAAGAGAAAAACAAATATCGTATGTTAATGCATGTATGTGGAACGTAGAAAAATGGTACAGATGAGCCAGTTTGCAGGGCAGAAGTTGAGACACAGATGTAGAGAATGGACATATGGACACCAAGGGGGGAAAACTGCGATGAGGTGGGGATGGTGATGTGCTGAATTGGGCGATTGGGATTGACATGTATACACTGATGTGTATAAAACTGATGCCTAATAAGAACCTGCAGTATAAAAAAACAAACAAAACAACTAATACTAAACTTTCATTGGGTTATTTGTATGGAAATATGTTAATATAAATGTTTCAGACATTACATGAAATTTCTAAAAATCTTATATTTGTATTTGTATGGAAATATGTATGGAAATATGTTAATATAAATGTTTCAGACATTACATGAAATTTCTAAAAATCTTGTATTTGTATGGAAATATGTATGAAAATATGTTAATATAAATGTTTCAGACATTACATGAAATTTCTAAAAATCTTATATTTGTATTTGTATGGAAATATGTATGGAAATATGTTAATATAAATGTTTCAGACATTACATGAAATTTCTAAAAATCTTATATTTGTATTTGTATGGAAATATGTATGGAAATATGTTAATATAAATGTTTCAGACATTACATGAAATTTCTAAAAATCTTATATTTGTATTTGTATGGAAATATGTATGGAAATATGTTAATATAAATGTTTCAGACATTACAGGAAACTTCTAAAAATCTTATATGTTCTGGTATAATGTTATAAGTAATAATCCTAGTTATTACTTTAAAATGTATATCTCAGAAATAACTAATTTTCTTGTCAACTGCATTATTATGAACTTTCATCAAATCTTTAACCATGGTCATTTTTAAGTCTTTTGTCATTTACAGACAGTTCTGGGTGTACTCTGATGATTTTGCAAATATGTTCCTATAAAAGAGTTTCATCTTCAAGAAATTCATGGAAAAGACTCTGACAAGTACAGGTTTCTGGTAACTGACTGTACTGCTGAACTGAATGAATAAGCATTTTCAGAACTCTAATGAAAAACTGATGAACTCATAAAACTGCTAACAAAAGATCAAGATGAAAAAAAAGAAATTAATTACATGGGACTGAGTGAACTGATGAGGATGAGTATAATTTTTGTGACTTTCTGTCTGAATTAAAAAAAAAAAAAAATCCCACAAGGACTCAGAGGAAAAGAATATACAAATCAATTTTCACTGCAAAGTAAAGGAGCTGTTACAGTGGAGGATTACTGGACTGAATGT
This sequence comes from Balaenoptera acutorostrata, assembly GCF_949987535.1. NCBI lineage: Eukaryota > Metazoa > Chordata > Mammalia > Artiodactyla > Balaenopteridae > Balaenoptera > Balaenoptera acutorostrata. The sequence continues at coordinate 47,866,762 of NC_080082.1, forward strand.
CAATATTATGACATAGTATAAGTGTGTTTCATGTTTGGTAATTGCAATCATTGTTGCTTTTGTTGTGGTCATCCATGTACAATGCTTGGTGTCAGTCTATCTATCTCTTGTAAAAATAAAATACAGTGTGTGTGTGTGGAAAAAAAAAAAAAAAAAAAATCTCATACTCCTAATTTATCCCTCCCCCCCATCCCCTTTGGTAACTATATGTTTGTTTTCTATATCTGTGAGTCTATTTCTGTTTTGTAAATAAGTTCATTTGTATTATTTTTTAGATTCCACATATAAATGATATTGTATAATATTTGTCTTTGTCTGGCTTACTTCACTCAGTATGATAATCTCTAGGTCCATCCATGTTGCTGCAAATGGCATTTCATTCTTTTCTATGGCTGAGTAATATTCCTGTGTGTGTGTGTGTGTGTGTGTGTGTGTGTGTGTGTGTGTGTGTGTGTATACCACATCTTCTTTATCCATTCATCTGTTGATGGGCACTTAGGTTGCTTCCATGTCTTGGCTATTGTAAATAGTGCTGCATATGAACACAGTATCTTTGCAAATCAGAGTTTTCTCCGGATATACGCCCAGGAGTGGGATTGCTGGATCATATGGCAACTCTATTTTAGTTTTTTGAGGAACCTCTATACTGTTGTCCACAGTGGCTGTACCGATTTACATTCCCACCAACAGTGTAGGAGGGTTGCCTTTTCTCCACAGTTTATTATTGGTAGTCAGTCACTGTGTTTACATGCAGGTCCCATGAGTGACAGGCCATCAGTTCACATTCTAAAGCATGTGATATGACTGTAGGTGCTGAGCAGAGATGCACAAAGCAAACTCCAACTGGCCTTTTCTCCTTGGGATATGCAAAAAGACCCCATAAGCTTCAGAGAAGCACGTTTTCAAAGCACTGAGAAAAGAATACAACATCCTCCTTTTCAACCCAAAACTTAAAGGAAAGGGAAGTCTTTGAACTTTTGTTCATTTTTCTACTACACATCAGTCTGATATTAATTTCTGCTGAAAAAGTAGATAAGGTTATAAATTAACTCTACTGAGAAGTCTTTAATTTTTAAACTCCTTTGACATCGCAGAATTAAAAACTTAAGTAGAACTATTTCCATGTCTGAAAACTGGTTATTGTCTATTCATTCTACAAAGGAAAATGTAAATGTAAGTGATTTCTAATCTCTCAATACATTACATTCGTTTTAAACTATGCAAAACATGAGTTTCTTCATGTTTTAAAACTTTATTTTAAAAAACATTCAATGGAAAAGAACTCTTAATGGAAGTTTTTATCCCCACAAATCACAAAAGTTGTTTTGAAATTATGGTAGAAATTCTATTAATTGAGAAAATCAGTTTTTAAAAAACAATCCTTGGGCTTCCCTGGTGGCACAGTGGTTAAGAATCCGCCTGCCAATGCAGGGGACATAGGTTCGAGCCCTGGTCCGGGAAGATCCCACATGCCTCGGAGCAACTAAGCCCATGCACCACAACTACTGAAGCCCGCGTGCCTAGAGCCCGTGCTCGGCAACAAGAGAAGCCACGGCAATGAAATGTCTGCGCACCACAACAAAGAGTAGCCCCTGCTCTCCACAACTAGAGAAAGCCCGCGTGCAGCAACGAAGACCCAACACAGCCAAAAATAAATAAATAAAATAAATAAATTTAAAAAACACACACACACACAAAACCAATCCTTACCTTTAAATTCAGAATAGAATGTTTACCATCTGATTAAAAAAAGAGAGAGAAAAGTTTGTAAAGCAGAGAAAGACACCTGACACCTCAGAAGAGTACAATCTTAGGCACTCACCTTCTGCAGATGGGCTACACCAGGCCCGGGCGGGCAGCCTTCCCAAGGTCACATGAGAAGTGGGTCCAGAGCCAGGCAGGAGCCCAACTCGGAGATGCTCGTCTCTCCCCGCTGCTCATTCCTGAGCACCTTCAGGGGCTCACATGATTGCAGAACCAAGGCCAAACTCCTCAGCGCGACTCTGAGCCTTCCCCACCTTCCCAGCACTCCCCCTCCCAGAGCTCTCTACCCGCCCCACCGCCACTCCCCCGATGGGCTGAGGCTGATGCCTCCCTGCCTCCCCGCCTCCCCGCCTCCAGTAGCAGTCCACTCGGTCAGATGCCGGTGCCTCGACCGAAGGATGTCAGGGTCCGAGCTTCTTGGCCGGGTACTGCTAGGGTGCAGAGTGGCACCTCGGGCTGACAGAGTTTGAGGCTTTAGCCTTTAGACAATAATTATCAGCTAGCATTTACGGAGGATGCTGTGCTTCACACATACGACTAAATTTAATTCTTATAAATTTAATCCTTATAAGAACCTGATGAGAGGTGCACTCAAACTGAGTAGAAGTGGGGTTAAGGAACTCACCAAGCCTCTCGCCACCTGGAAATGACAGAACCAAAGCACTGAAAACCAGTGTTTCTGATGTGTTGCCTAAGGATCACTCACATCAGACTCTCCAAAGAGCTTGTTAAAAATACAGACCCTCTGGGGCTCCAGCCCAGAGTCACTGACTCAGAATTTGCGGTTGGTGTGGGGCCTTTTCACAAGTGTCCAGGGGCTTTTAATGCCCATCACAAACCAAAAACCACTGGAGGAGCTGAACTCTCTCCCAACCACCACCTGCGTTCCCAGTTCAACACCACCTGTGTTACCAAGTGCGCCAGTTACCACACTGCCTTTCAACTCCAAACCCACCTTTATTTCTGGCTTGTGTTACTGCAGCAGCGCTACCTTGCCAGGTGGCGCAATAATAAACTTCATCAGTAGAGGGCACAGAAGAGACACTGGAGGAGGAAGGGGCTTGGGTTCCTCATCCCAGAAGGCTGTCTCCGCCCCTCTCTTCCCCTGCGTTCCTCTTTTTCTCTCCCCTCTCCTCCTTTCTTCCCTCTTTCTAGGTGGCCAGCAGCACTTCCCCATGGGTGGCTTCTCCTGGAATTCCCCTGGAGAGGGCAGCTTTCCAGCGAGTTCTGTTAGCAACACACCTCGGCTAACTTCTCCACCCGCCAGTGGGCCGCAGCTGCACCCTCTCCAATGTCTGCACTGGAGATTCTCCAAATGTTTCTTCTCTTGGGGGCTCTCTGTTAACTAAAGAGGGAGCAGCTGTTCCCTCTATCTGCCATTCCTGCATTCTTTAGATTTCTCTCTACTCCTTAGTAGGCAATCCTGTTATAGTCAATAATTCTTTACATTAAACTTTCCTTTTTCAAATCACCATGTACACTCTGTCTCCTGATTGGATTCTGACTGATATATAACACATCAGGCCACAGACAACACAGACATCAGAAAGTGGATGGACATGTATGAACACAGAGATATTCAGGATGTGTTACGATTTTTTAAAAAAGCCAGGTAATAAAATAACATGCATTTTATTCACAGACGCATTCGAAGTTGTTAAAATTGTACTCTACGGGAGTACAATTATGTGTGTTTAACCTCCTATATTTCTGCATTTCAGTTTTTTTTTTTTACAGTGAGAAAGTATTAATTCTGTAATTTAAAAAGAGATATACTTTTTACTTGAATTGAACATACACATGGATTTCCCACAGGGATAAAATACGCTGGCCTCATCAACTGGCATTTTCTGGCACAGGTATTAGTAGGTTGGCCTTCTGTTTATCAATCAGTCCCCTTGTGAACTGACTTATATGAGAGTCTTCTTGAGCCTAAGCAACTCTGAGGGTCCTGATAAAGCAGTGACTGGTGCCCACTGTATGCCAGGCTCTCCTTCTCACTTCTCAAACATGAGCCACTTCTTAGGAAACGGAAAACTACCTTTGTTATTTAACACGCTGAATTCTCTCACTGTGCCAAATGAAATGTACAAGGATGCGCTATTACAAAGTTGTATTATAAACGTGTCCATGCACTCTTTCATCCAAAACACCTGCAGTGACAGCCTGCCATGGGCCAGGACCCTGATCCAGGCACTGGAGCTAGCCTGGTGAACAAGACAGACAAGCTCACTCGCTCATCCTGGGGAGACCACTGGGTACCCGCCCCTCCCAGCGCTAGACGTGGGGCGCAGAGAGGGAGGAGCGTGTGGAGCTTCAGAGCCTGAGCCCTGACCCTCCACCCCAGGGGGCCTCTCACGGCTGACGGAACCGACAAAATGGACTCCAATGTGAGGGCCTCGTGCTTTAAAGACAACCTAACACCCAGGCAATCAACTATGTTCACTGTAACCCAGTGAAAACAAAACTCAGGGATATTCCCACTTAAAATCATGGAACTACACTATGAAGGTGCAAGGGCTACATGTTCCCCCAAGTTAACCAATATTTATTGCCACAAAATGCTTTTTTATATTAAATTAAAAAAAATTTTTTTTACCTTTTTCTTGCGTACGCTCTGGTGGAACAGGTGAGCCTGGAAACCCATCTTGTTCAGAAATATTTTCCTCATCTTCACTGTCTACCCCATGTGACGATGGAACCTTTTTGTTACAAAAGACAAAGGAACAACCAACTATGTGATAAGTGCTTCTGTATCAAATTTCTTCCCAACAAACCCAAACGTCTTATTCCATACCTTCTCCACTGCTCCCTCCTCTCTAAGACATAAAAGGACCACACCTGGCAGGGCTGGATGAACTCTCGGGTCCCTCAGGAGAAGCCCAGTGGCAAAGGCAATGCCGTCCAAATTATGCTTAAGCCATCGAGAACTTCACAGCCACCCCTACCGCCCCCCCACAATGCTACCTGGGCAGCTCGCCTTCCCCATTCCTGCCAGGGACCAACTCAGGAAAAGGAGCTGCCTCTGGCCTGCTCTGCATAGCACCCAGTACCACCCTGCCTTGGTACTGATGCTGTGTATTCATCTCCACATGGGACAAGACCTGCTGACGAGCCCTGTGACAGCCCTCATCCAGGCAACTGTTTGGGATCGAGGTCCATTATGTTCACTGGCTGTGAGTCCACTGTGAATGTTTCCTGATGGAATGGAACTCTCCCCTCTGCTGTCTGTGAGCATCTTCTACGTAGGTATCATGAATGGTGGCAGGGCTGCAGAGCTGCCCCTCACAGACCTGTGGGCCATGACTGGGACCTCCCCTGATAAACAGGAGACTACCCCACTGGCAGGACTCTGGGAGGTGGGGACAGAGGCTGCCCAAGGGGAAGAGCAGTGAACCATGTCTTGTGCAATAAGCTGCGACTGGTGCTCCCTGGCTGGCTTCCCTTCTGCTATCCTGAATAGTATCTTGCGTATGTGATCAGCTTGGCTTAGCTGTGCTGTGCTGCAGGCCGTGGAAGGGTCATTCCCATGGCTGGCAGGGAGGGGGCAGAACTCACTGGCAAGATGCCCAAGAGAAGGGGCATTTCAGAGCCAAAAGCTAAGGCTAGGCCCACCAGGCTCTGGGTACAGGGCTCCAGGGCGACCCAGCTCGGAGCAGCAGAAAGGTCTCCCACTCTACTCATCATTTGAAGGGATTAAAAAGAAATGACCTCTTAGGTTTTGCCTCCTAGGAACCCATCTGCCTTGTTCACCCTGTCAAAGATACATTACGCTACTCACTTTTATCAAGGAAATACGAAACCGCTAGGGGCTTCCCTGGTGGCGCAGAGGTTAAGAATCCGCCTGCCAATGCAGGGGATGTGGGTTCGAGCCCTGGATCAGGAAGATCCCACATGTCGCGGAGCAACTAAGCGTGCACCACAACTACTGAGCCTGCGCTCTAGAGCCTGCGAGCCACAACTACTGAGCCCGCGTGCCACAACTACTGAAGCCTGTGTGCCTAGAGCCCATGCTATGCAACAAGAGAAGCCACCGCAACGAGAAGCCTGTGCACTGCAATGAAGCGTAGCCCCTGCTCGCTGCAACTAGAAAAAGCCCGTGCGCAGCAACAAAGACGCAACGCAGCCAAAAATAAATAAATTAAATAAATAAACCTAAAAAGAAAGAAAATGCTAAAGATACCCTATTATGGAAAATAATGTTTGGCAGCATCTACTAGCACTAAGACTGATCGTACATATGCCCTATGACCATACATATATCACTCATCAGTATATATGAGCGGTATAGACCCACCAGAAATATACACACAAATGTTCATAGCAGCACTATTCCTAAAAGCCCCAGTCTGGAAACAACCAAATATTCATCATCAGTAAAATGAATAACTAATTGGATGTTATAATTGTACAACTGGATATTATACAGCAATAAGAATGAACCAACAACTGCTACACACAATGACAGAAGACTCTCAAAAACTCCAAAGAATACGCACTGTATGATTAAAGTCATAGAATCCTCAGAATATGCAAAACTAACCTATGGTGATTTTCTAAGATCTAGTCTAATCTTGGAGTCAGGGCAGTGGTTAACTCTTGGGGAGGTAGTGAGTCCTCTCGGTCACAGAGGAGGACTTCTGGGGTCCTAGTAGTGTTCTTTTTCTTTTAATCTGGATGGGGGCTAGTTTGTAAAAATTCACCGAGCTGTACACTTATGGCTTATCTGCCTTTTGTGTATATTTAATACATCGATAAATAAGCCTAAAGAATTTGTGGCAATATTCTAAAAACACTCTAATTTAAAAGTTTTAATTTAAAACATTTTTTAAACTATTACATACTTCTGAGTATGAAAATCACCTGGTTACTAAAACAAAAATCGTTTGGGTCCTGAAGGAAGGGAGGAAGAAGCCGGCCAACTCAGCCACAGTGCTGCCGTCAGGGATGCCAGAAGTGGCCTTTTCCTCATCTGTCTGCAGCCCTGGCCTAAGCTCCTTCATCTTCCTCCTGCTTAGGACGCTAACTCAGATTTTAAAGGGTAAAATGTACATGCTAGAATTTACAGGGTAGTTATCAGAAAAGAAAACAAGCCAGTATAATTTGCAAACTAGTAGAGGGAAAGAAATAGAACTAAAAAAACCATCAATCCAAAAGAATGGAAGAGGAAAAAAGATACAGAGTAATAGGACAAGTAGGAAAAATAAAGATGGCAGATTTAAACTCAAATATATCTGTATAATACGTTAAACATAAAAGAACCAAATGGTCCAGTAAAAAGACAAAGGAAAAGTTTGTCAAACTTGGTTAACAAAAACTATATGCTGCATTGAATTGTAAACATTAAATGGATGAATAGTATGTATGTGAATTATATCTCAGTAAACTTAAAAATAAAAAACAACTAGATGCTATTTACAAGACACAGCTAAACATAGGGATACAGAAAGGTTAAAATTAAAGGATGGATTGGGAATTCCCTGGAGATCCAGTGGTTAGGACTTGGTGCTCTCACTGCCGGGGCTGCGTGGCATGGCCAAAAAAAATTAAAGGTTGGAAAAAAATAGAGCACGCAAATATCAAACAAAAGAAAGATGGAGGGGACTTCCCTGGTGGCACAGTGGTTAAGAATCCGCCTGCCAATGCAGGGAACACGGGTTCCAGCCCTGGTCTGGGAAGATCCCACATGCCACAGAGCAACTAAGCCCGTGCGCCACAACTACTGAACCTGCGCTCTAGAGCCTGTGAGACACAACTACTGAAGCCTGCGTGCCTAAATTTAGCCCATGCTCTGCAACGAGAAGCCACCACAGCGAGAAGCCCGCGCACCGCAACAAAGAGTAGCGCCCCCTCCCTGCAACTAGAGAAAGCCCACGCTCAGCAACGAAGACCCAACGCAGCCAAAAATAAATTTAAAAATTAATTAATTAAAAAAAAGAAAGAAAGATGGAGAATGTCAGATGAAATAGACATTATGGCAAAAAACCTCTTTAGAGATAGAGAGGTTCACTTCACAGTGACAAACTGTTAAATTTACCAGGAAGATATAATTTTAAATTTGTACACACCAAAAAATGTAGTCAGATGCAAAATAATACATGTTCTATGATTCCATGAATATAAAGCTCAAAAATATGCAAAGCTAATCTGTGACATCTTCTCTTACTTGGAGGTGAAAGCAAGATATTGGAACACCTGGCAACATGGCAAAGAAGCTGCAACATTTAGGTTCCTGTGACTGTGGGGCGAGCCAACTGTAAGAGCCGGCAGTGATTAACCCTGAGGACGCACAGGGTGCAGCCCCAAACGGCACTGGCACCTTCCCAGATGCCCCACCTCAGATCGATGATGCCAACCTAAGAATCCCAGCCCAAAGGGACAGACACTAGTGGTGCAGCAACGGAAGGGTTCACTTAGCTCCACCTCAGGGTAAAGTCCAGGCGAGAGTGTGGTCAGATTGTGCAGTGGACCAAGGACTGACTCTGGGAGGGGCAGTTTTGATTTGTGGGGTAGAGGGACCGCGCGGGCCTGCACTGGGACCTTTGTAAGTCCGACAGCATGCTGGACCTCCCCTGGTTTGGCACGTTATGGTAAGTGAAATAAGCGTTTGTGAATCCAAGCCTCCTCACCGCCGCATGGAGGAGACCCCACTGCTGGAAGATGGCAGGGCTCACTCACTCTTGGTGGCTTCTGCAAATTGGCTGCAGTGACAGCTGGGTGCCTGACTTGAGATCCTGGCCTTCTACTGCCACCAATGGGGATCCAGCTCATGCAGAGGTGCTTGCATTGGTAGAGCAGAGTCAATGGTCTACACGTGCATACACTAACCGTGGACATTCCTATCTGCACAGGGATGTGTGTGTGTAAATGTGGACAGGGAGACTGCAAGCACCGCAGCCCACCCGGCAGTCAGCGCCCCGCTTCTACCTTGCTGAGAGAACCCTGATTTTGTTCAGTGCAAGTGGGCTCAGCCCATAGTAATAGTAACCCTATTCCCCTTAGCCAGTAATTGGCCAAGGGATGGGCATGTGACGAATGAGCCTCCTGCTGGGAGGCTCCCAGGAAAAAATGTTCCCCGTAATCAACACAGCGCAGCCTGAAGGACCTTGCCCTGCTTCCTCCTTTCTGCAGAAAGAACTGGCTGCATTTGGTGACCTCAGAGAGCAGGCCAAGAGAATCTCAGGTGCCAATCTTTGACAGGCAGCTGAAACAATTTGGAATCTCCTATCTTTTGATTTTGTTATGTGAGAGAGTTAAAGGTCTATTATTTAAACCTTTTGTTTGCCTATTTGATTATTTTTAGCCAAGAAAATGATATAGACATCAAAGTGACTGCAGAGGCTTGTCCTGGAGAGAAGAAGAGGGATGAAATGGCAGGGTTTCAGGGCAGTGTTTGCTTTACATGCAGTATCAAACGTTTTTATAAGACATGGGGATTCATGTACACTTGTGTAACAGAAAGAAAATTTTAAAGAAATTAAAAATTAAAAACTGTGGAGAGAGAAGGGGGACATTCCTAATCCTCAACCACAGCAGCAAAAGATTCCCTACTACTCCTTGGCCTCCAGAAGTTTCTAGAGATAACTGGTTTACCCCTGCATGAATGATTCCTCTCTGGATCCAAGGACATGGCGGACATTCAAATATCCGTTTGTTGGCAGTTGGCTGGATGAATAAATGAACAAATGAATGAATATATGATATTTTATGACAAGATGCTCTGCAAATCCACAAAACAACAAGAGCAAGAAGGTGTGACAGAGGAGCTTCAGTAACATCCTATCAGTGACTTCTTGAAAATGGTAGCAGGCAATTACACTACACTGTCCTCCCTTAAAACCTGTTGAAATCAATTGAAAGAATGAAAAGAAAAAAAGCAAGCAAGCTTAGTCAATGGCCAGAAAACAGCCACCAAACCTATGAAATGTGGAAGAGAGGGAGAATGCCAGAAGCCACCAAACTTCCTCAGACGTCAGGTATGCAGGTGCTTCGACAGTCACAAACTGTCACGGTTGCAAAGGTCCACAGTGATTCTCTGACGGGTGCACTGAGAGCAAGGATGTGATGGTCCCAGGAGACGTACAGTAACTCCCACAGGGCAGAAGGGAGGGCGGGCGAAGCTAAAGGGAGACACTTGGGAGAGCCCACATTTGCCATCCAGAATCCAGCTCTATACTCTCAAAGAAGTTAAAGACAGCACAGTCTGACATGAGGAACCCAAAGAAGAGATCCAGGAGATCAGGTAAAGTGATAAGGCAACAGAAAGATGTGTGAAGTAAATCAGCAGAACTCACAAAAACAAAAGGCAAAATAAAACCAATACAGAGGTAAAAGCTATACGAGAAGCCATAAAACATAGTGACAAAGTGCTGAGAGAGATGAGGATAGAGTAAATCACACAAAGTGAAGCTGCAAAGAAAATGGAGGGACAAGGGATTACAGAAAATATAACAGACATGGAAGACAAAGGATATCCAACAAACGCATAACTAGTGTTCCCAATGGAGAATACAATGAACGGATGATGAAATCAGTCAAAGATAAAAGAGGGGAGGAAATATTCCCTGAAAATAAAAAAGGGAGATGAAAATCTATGTCTGCAGAATTAAATTATATGTACTAAGTTTCAGGAAAAAAGGACAGAAAATAATAAACACCATGATTAATCCTGGTGATATTACCAAACTTCAAAAGATAAAGAATGAACCTACAAAGCTATCAGGCAGAAAAATCAAGTGACCTCAAAGGGGAGAAGAAAGGCCCTAACTCGTTCTTTGCTGTCACTCTCAGCAGTCCTCTCAGAAAAGGTTATGTGGTCTCATGCCACCGTGTACCCTTCCTTTAATTAATTATTAATTGTGTGACTGTGGACTCTGTCTTATACTGATTCTCCAGCACCTAGCACAATACCTAGTACTCAATCAGATGCTCAACAAGTAAGTGTTGAATTATTTACCTACCCAAAGACGGTTTCCTCCCTAACACAGTCCTTTATAGGATGAAGAAGCTGAGGCACAGAGACATTATCAGACTTCCCAAGTCACACAACTGGGAAGTAGAGAAGCTGGGACTTGGACTCAGGTCTCTGTCCGTGGCGTTGCTCTTTCCACTGGGCCCTAGTGTTGTGGGAACTGACCACACATTCACCCACCCCACTTCCCTTGCAGCCTTACTTTTGGGTGGCACCAACAAGACAGCTGCTGAAAACAAGACTTGCTTTCCATTTGTTAGGCCATTTCTGAGTGGGTGCACACCTCACATGAAGATGTTTGCCCAAACTACCCTGAAACACAGAGAGAGGCATGAGGTAGAGACTTATATCCAAATTGCCTGATGTGGGTTGGTCTGTTTCCTTATCTTACTAGTTTCGATAAAAAAGAATAAAATTGTAAATTATTTACCTGAGATTATAGAATGTCTATAGTAAAAATAAGGAGGGCAATTTTACTTTTTTTCTTAAATTAAAACATACCCCATTGGCAGTATCTCCTTCAGAGCTAGTGCCATCTAGTGATTAAACAGCAGTTGTACATGCTCCACACATCTATTCTTTTCAAAGATATGTATTTTAATCATATAATAAATTTAAGAATATTTGATCAGTTTCAAAAAAAAAGGTCTATGTCTAAGAAATATTCTTGATAGGCACAAGGATTGTAAACACAAATTTTAATTCTAAACAGGGAAAACTGGTTGCCCTGATCTGAATCCTGCCTCTGCCACTGGGTGGTTGGTTGGATGATCTTGGGCAAGTTATTTATCCTGTTTCTTCACACACTTACCGCCAGGGGTGTGAAGTAAATGAAATGGCACGTGTGAGCTGCCTAGCAAATATCAAATGCTCAGAAAAGGTCAATGTGTCTTCCTCCCCCTATTGTACTAATTGTAAGGCTGTGGGAAACTGAAATCCCTTTCCAGCTTAAGGGCCCCTTCATTCATGCAATCTGCAACCAGCCAGGACAATGTCCAGGTTATGATGAGACCTTTCAATTGCAATCAGTTACTAATACTCCTGGCTCCTGGGCTGTATAGGGAAAGAGTTTCCTGTTGGCTGGGATGTACAGAAAGGTGGAGACCAGCATGCACATACTGCTGCTGGGAAGGCAAATGGGAACCATTGCTTTGGAGAACAATTCGGCAACATCTAGTGTGAAGAAGCACACATAGGTACACGTACCAAACATGCAAAGGAATAACCTAAATGTTCATCAGTAGGTGAGAAGATAAATAAATTAACATGTATCCATCTCAAAACTTCAATGCTGAGTGAAAAAGCCAAGAGGTGGAAAGATTGATTCAGTACGGTGACCTTTGTACAATTAAAAACATATATATAGTAATACATTTGTTTATTGACACTTATTTACAGCAAAAAAATAAAAACAGACTTCTAGAACACATCCCAAATCCAGGAGAAGATGGCTATCCAGGGATGGAGCAGATGGGAGACAAAGATTTCAACCCTAACTGCAATTTTCTTTCTTTTATTAAAAAATCTGAAGCAAAAAAAAAACGAAAAACAAAAGATAAGATGTCAATACTCGTTCATTCTGGAGCGTGAGAACACTAACGTGCTATGTTATTTTCTGCTTCTCAGTTTCGGGGGGCTGGGTTATAGAAAATGCACGTGTTCAGCTCCAATAGACAGTGCCAAACAGCTCCCCACAGCGGCGGGGTCAACTCCCACTCCTGCAGCATCAGAGAGCTCCTCCACATCCTCACCAACCCTCGCCAGTGTTTGTTGCCTTGCTCTACTTTTCAAATTTTTAAATAAAAAACATTTCTGAGACTTCCCTGGCGGTCCAGTGGTTAACACTCCGCACTTCCAACACAGGGTGCATGGGTTCGATCCCTGGTTGGGGAAGTAAGATCCCACATGCCGCATGGTGCAGCCAAAAAAAAAAAATTCCATACTGCACATGGGTCCTAGAGCCGCCATGACACACTTGCCTAAAAAATAAACTATCCGTTCTGTTAACGACAAAGGAGGTTGTACAGGTCACTATAATCTCTCTCCTCTGAGGGAAATGCGGTAGCAAGCTTTACTTCCAAAATAGTTGAGTGATACAGCTCTATCTGTAACCTGGGTCCAACATACTAGCCAGGAAGTGTGCAGACTGAGGGGCAGTGGGAGCTCATATAGGCCTTTTAGAGCCCCGCAGACCTCCTTGGGTTCTTGGCAGCTGTCTGCCTGTCCAGTGCTCCTTGCTGTAGAGAAACCTAACTTTGCATGTTGAAGTCTGTATATGCTAGAAAGTGATGGTTAGTTTCTGAAATACTCACATAAGGATTCCTCAAAATAAGTTCCCTAACGCCACTTAAAATGTGATTCAGTATAGTGGAGGATAGTCAATATATTCAATCTGTATATATTATAGTTGGATGCTACAAGTCTATAAGTATACTCACTACAAATAACACATTATAGTGATGGTGAAGGGCTTCCCTGGTGGTGCAGTGGTTGAGAATCTGCCTGCTAATGAGGGGACATGGGTTCGAGCCCTGGTCTGGGAGGATCCCACATGCCGTGGAGCAAAAGGGCCCGTGAGCCACAATTACTGAGCCTGCGCGTCTGGAGCCTGTGCTCCGCAACAAGAGAGGCCGTGATAGTGAGAGGCCCGCGCACCGCGATGAAGAGTGGCCCCCACTTGCCGCAACTGGAGAAGGCCCTCGCACAGAAACGAAGGCCCAACACAGCCATAAATAAATGAATGAATGAATGAATGAATAAATAAATAAATAAATAAATAAATATAGTGATGGTGAAAAAGAAAAAAGCGAGAAAGGAAAAAGAAATTATGGTGCTGTCTCTTGCCATTAACAAAATGGCGCTACCCAGTTTCCAAAACCCTGGGAGCAGAGTGTTTAAACCAGGGCACGCGGGCAATGGTGGAGAAATGGGCTCCTTCAGTCTCTCTGGACCTCGGCCCCCCATGTGTGATGGGGCCGTAAACGGAACCTACGTCACCGAGACAGCAGGAAATCAATGCACGTGAGAGTTTGATTTATAGACTCCCATAGGGTAAGCACTCAGAGAGCGTCTGCTGCTAAGGAGAGGCGAGTGACCATACTCCCCTCGTCAGGCATGAATTTGAAGAAACGTTGCAACGTACACATCGATTCAGAAAAGTGACAGGAAAATTAGCTTTGGGGGTGTCAAAGGAAAGAGCAGGATGACCAGCATCGGATGGAAACCTACGTTAAGAATGTGAAGATGTTTATCTCTGTTTTTGAAGGACTTGTCTTGAAAGATAAAGGAAAGAGTTTCGAATTTTAGCCTAACAAGACAGAAAATGAGACTGGACATGTTAAAAAGAAATAAGCCCCCAAACAAAAGCCATCAACTGCCGAAGACAGAAAAGGAAAATCCTTACTAATGCACTTGACACAACTGACTCTGAGTTAATGTCAAGGTGCAGAAGAAACGCTGGAACGATACAAGCACCTGATTTCTGTGTGGCACGGCATACACGGCGTCGCTGAGGCTTCCCTCTTCTTTGCAAGCACTTGTGTCCCCCGACTCCCTGTGGCTGCGTGACAGGTGTGTGTCAGTGTCCTCTTCCTCCTCGTAGCCCAGCATTTCAAAGGATGGCAAAGAAGATCTTCTTCCCGTCTCATTCTGCCTATGTGGTCTGTATGAGAACATTCAAGAGCAAAATAAACAAACAAGCCACTTAACGCTTCACATAGGTTCATATACGTGTATTAAATGCACTGCCTCAAGTCCCACTGTAAAGTATTACGACCACATTACAAAATATACAGAAGCTAAAGGGTGGTATCATCCACAATTCCATCTCTTTGTACACTGTTAGCATTTCTTTCTAGCTTTTCACCTAGGTTTTTATAGTTATTGTCACTGCATACATATACAATTTGGCTCCTCGTTAACAAGTTTTTAAAGTCAAGAGGTTAGGTTCATACACCAGTTTTATCACCCGTTCCCATTACTTAGGTTTTTTCCCCCAATTTTCACCATCATAAATAACCCTGTAATGAATGTCAATGTGCAGCAAATCTCTTCTGTATTGAGTATTAGTCCCATAAAACAAACAACCATATGGAGAACTGCTGAGTCAAACAGTATAAACACACACACACACGGAAAGTACACCACCAACAGTAGGAACATTTCGTGGGTCCACACGCGTCCGCGCAAAATCATTTCCCCAACCTGCAACTATGTTGGTAATAATTTTCTAAAACTTGCCAAAATAATTGAAATCTCACTGGAAAAATGTGCATTTCTTCCTGAGACGAATATTTTTCCATGTATTTGGATGTGAGCCCTGGTTCCTCTACTGCGAACTGTCTGCTCATGGCCCCTGCCCATTTATCTACTCTGCTTCTAGTACGTCCATTCCAATTTGAAATTAACTTTTCCATCTACTAAAATTAAAACCCTGACTTCGTATTTACTATAAATATTTTTCCTATTCTATTGATCTTATTTTGACTATAAATTTTTTTAACATACAGATGATTAAAAAAAAATTTTTTTTCTAACCTTCCAAATTCTTAGCTTGGAAGTACACAGCAGGCATCTCTCTCTGGGAGGCTTGATAAGATTGGATATAGGATTTCATGATCTTATTTCTATGTATATAAAAATTAGTCCTTTCATTCAATAAGAATTTGTTTTGGTGTATGAATTAGGAAAGGCTCAAAGCTGACTTTTTTCTAATACTGCTAATGAATATACTGTTGAATCCCTTCCTTTCCCTTTATCTGTGGGCTGCCTTTATTAAAGATTCAATATGCCTGCAAACACTAGGCTCACCTCAGGGTGTTCACGTGCACCTCTCTATCATTGAACCAGCACTCCTCTACTTTAACTACTTCAACTAAATGTTTTAAAATATGATGGGGCTGGGGCTTCCCTGGTGGCGCAGTGGTTAAGAATCTGCCTGCCAATGCAGGGGACACGGGTTTGAACCCTGGTCCAGGAAGATCCCACATGCTGCAGAGCAACTGAGCTCGTGTGCCACAACTACTGAAGCCCGTGCACCTAGAGCCCATGCTCCGCAAGAAGAGAAGCCACTGCAGTGCGAAGCCCGTGCACCGCGACGAAGAGTAGCCCCCGCTCGCCACAACTAGAGAAAGCCCGCGTGCAGCAACGAAGACCCAACGCAGCCAAAGATAAATAAATAAGTACATTTATTAAAAAATATATATATATATGATGGGGCTAATGCAGCCCTCCCCCTGAATCACTATTCTTCCTTTCCAGATTTCCTCTTATGGTCTTATCTGCTTATTCTTTCCAATGGATTTCAGAATCACTTCCTCATCTTCAGTTCTTATTCAGCCAAAGTATAAATTCTTACCGGGAGAAAAACAGGCTATATTCAAACATCTCAAAAATGGAGTCAAGATTAAAATTCAAAAACCAAAAATATAAACACATCCTAGAAGGAAATATGTGAGCATTTGTATAATGCTGTAATAGGAAAAATCTTCCTAGATTTGACAATAATGTCAGAAACTACAAAGACTGATAGCTCTTACTACAGAAAAAATAAAGAATATTTTGGTATGTTAAAAAAAAAAAAAACCTCAAAAACCAAAATTGAATAAACATGGCAGACACAAGGCACAGCTAGTGACGCATCCCCCACCTCCACCCCACAAGCCCTTAAAGTCCTCAGGGTCTTCCCACTGCTCCTGGGGGAGATACCAAACCTCAGAACAGGATACCAAAGGCACCCCCAGCCTGCCCACTCCTCCGGCACCATCTCGAATGACTCCCCACCTCACTTGACTCCTCCCAGCCACAAATGTCTTCCTTCAGTTGCTCACATGTGTCATGCTCCCTCTTCTCTCATCCCAGCCCCACGCTGACCACCTCCCAACCCATTCCCAGTTGGTTCCTGTATAGCCCGCAGCTCTCCCCCAGTGCCCTCTCCCTCAGGAGGAAACCTTCCTGACTCCTGGCCCTATGTCAGCTCTAATCCAGCTCAAGCAGTAGAGAAAGTGATGTTAAAGAAGAAAGGTTACAGTAGGCGTCAACAAAGGTAAATTCAGTGCGACCGTTCAGAGAGGAGATACACGAGAAGTGGGGACTGACAACTCTCACCATCTAGGTTGTGGCTAAAAGCAGCACTGAATTCACCAGCTCAGTGTTGCCACGAAAGCAACCGGTGTCTTCACAAACTATAATTTAACAAGATCCACTCTAGAGAAAATTTGGATACAATTCAAGACCGATTAATGTCCCAAGACAGTATTCCTTTGACGCTAGTGATGAAAACCTGAGTATTAAGCTCTAGACCTATAGCCACATGCACCCACATGCACACACACACGCTCAGAGCTGCCCTGCCTCTGCCCCGAGAGGAAGCTGAACCCGTGACATGGTCCTTACTGATGCCTCAGCTCCGAGACGGTGGCATAGGGCTCGATGAAACTGTCCTTTTCAATGTAGGTCGTGTCACTCTCAGAGTGGGATCTCCGGCGAGGCTGAGGAATGGCAACAGTCCGGCCAGTCAATGTTGTTGCTAGAATGGCTGCAGCCAGAGCAGATCTACGGACAAAAACATCCCAGTGAGTCAGTGAGACACGAACCCTCAAGCTGAAGGTTGAACAACAGGATACATGAATTAATCAAGGTTTACTTTCAGTTCTGCAGTGTTCAGTGTGTATCTGCTGGCTACGGGCCTGTAGTCTGTTATGTGCCACTACACAGTCTCACTTCATTCCCACAGCAACTGTATGAATGGGTATTACTGTCATCTCCATTTTTCAAAGACATTAAATGACTTGTCTAAGCTTTCCTAGCTAATGGGAGATGAAGCCAGGTCTGTAATCCAGGCAGTCTATATTCAAGTAGTGTTCCTATTAAAATGAAAGATCAGAATGGGGGGAAAAAAAAGGAGAAATAAAAAGATATAAAAGAAATGAGCAAATTATTCAAAACTATAATAAAGGAAAGACAGAGTCATGGGTTTACCCTCCCGCTTGAAAAAGCAAAATAAACAATTAATTGTCCCAGCTTACTGCCTGAGAGAATTTCCGGGTCACAGCACAGGGAGGAGGAAATGAGGTGGAGCCAGGCCGAGTCGTGGAAATGGAGTGGAGAGTCAGGGAACACCGAGGCAGATAGAATTTGCAGGACAGAGTACCAGAAAGGAAAGAGCTGAACAGAGAGACCTCCAGAAACCTGCAGAAGGCCCCCTGAGTGCTCAGCAAAATGCTCCTCAGTGCAAGAGTGGGAGGACACTACGGAAGGCTGGGGGAGAGCCATCCACGAGGGTTAGAGGAACAGTGCCAGGTGCTTACACAGGGCTGGGGATAGTGACTGCTCCCACCAGACAGATGGGAAAACATTATAATTCACGGGACACTGGGTACAGCACTCTAAAGGTGGTGGAGAATAAGTAGCCCTAGACTGAACACTGCTCCAGACCCTGCCTAACAAATCATAAAAGCAAGACCCGAAAGATCAAACTGGTTCCAAGTAATTTAACTGCATCCCAGAACAAAATTCAAGAAGACTTATAGGAATACAAAAATATCCAGCACTCAACAAGGTAAAACTCACAAAAGTGCCTAGTATGCAAACATACATAAACTAGGCATGCAAAGAGACAGAAAAACATGACCCACAATGAAGAGAATAATCAATCAAAACCCATTCAGAGCTGACATGTTAGAAGTAACAGAGAGGGACATTAAGACAGTTATTATAATTATGTTCCATATGTTCCAAAAGGTAAGTAGAGACATGGAATATTATTAAAAAAACTTGAACTTCAGGAGATGGAAATTACACTGGATGGGATTAACAGTAGGTTACACATTGCAGAAGAAAAGATTAGTGAAATTAAAGGTAAAACAATAGAAAATAACCAAAATGAAACACAGAGAGGAAAAAATAACTTAAAGAGCATAGTAAGATATGAGATAAAAAATGCTATTGTTTTATGTTTTAAGCCACTAAGTTTTAGGAACTCCCTGGCAGTCCAGTGGTTAGGACTCCGTGCTTTCACTGCCAAGGGCCCGGGTTCAATCCCTGGTCGGGGAACTAAGATCCCACAAACCACGTGGCATGGCAAAGAAAAAAAAAAGCCACTAAGTTTTGGTGTAATTACTTACATGGCAATAGATAACGTTCATCAAATGGTGCTGGAACAACTGGATACCCACGTGCAAAAAAGTGAACTTGAATCTACAACTGGATACCCACGTGCAAAAAAGTGAACTTGAATCTACACCTCCCACACCATACACAAAAATTAACTGAAAATGCATCATAGACCTAAATGTAAAGGCTAAAACTATAAAACTTCTAGAAGAAAATATAGGAGAAAATGCTTTATGACCTTGGGTTAGGCAAAGATTTCTTAGATATGATACTGAAATCATGATCTGTAAAAGAAAAAGTTGACAACTTGAACTTCATAAACATTAAGAATTTCTGCTCTCTGAAAGGCTGTTAAGAAAATGAAAAGATAAGCCATAGATGGGGAGAAAATATTTGCAAATCACATATTTGTATGTGATTTGTATGTGATACAAGAACTTGTATCCAGAATATATATCCAGAATAGTGTATATATACAGTAATAGGAACAAAACCCAATTTTTTAAAGTGGGCAAAAGATTTGAACAGATACTTTACCAAAGAAGATATACAATGGCAAATAAGCACATGAAAAGATGTTCAACACCATTAGTTACTAGAGAAACGCAAAACAAAACCATAAAGATACCACTACACACCTATTAGAATGTCCAAAATTTAAAAGACTGGCTAAGACAATCTCTTCAACCTGGGCCTGGCAGAATGGCTCTCACAAAGAAGGGTGGAGAGAAGAAGGGGCCAGTCTGCCATCAATGAGGTGGTGACCAGAGAATAACCCACCAACATTCACAAGCACATCCATGGAGCAAGCTTCGAGAAAGGTGCCCCTTGGACACCTGAAGAGATCCAGAAATTTGCCAGGAAGTTGATGGGAACCACAGATGTGCACATGGACTCCAGGCTCAACAAAACTGTCTGGGCCAAAGGAGTAAGGAACATCCCATACTTTATCAGTATGGTTGTCCAGAAAGTGTAATGAAGATGAAGAGTCACCAAACAAGCTCTGTACATTCTTATCTATGCACCTGTCACCACCTTCAAAAACCTATAGACAGGGACTTCCCTGGTGGCGCAGGGGTTAAGAATCTGCCTGCCAAGGCAGGGGACACGGGTTTGAGCCCTGGTCTGGGAAGGTCCCACATGCCACGGAGCAACTAAGCCCATGTGCCACAACTACTGAGCCTGCGCTCTAGAGCCTGCGAGCCACAACTACTGAGCCCGTACGCCACAACTACTGAAGCCCGTGCACCTAGAACCCGTGCTCCACAACAAGAGAAGCCACTGCAATGAGAAGCCCGTGCACCGCAACGAAGAGTAGCCCCCGCTCGCCGCAACTAGAGAAAGCCCGCACGCAGCAACAAAGACCCAACAAAGCCAAAAATAAATAAATAAATAAATAAATAAATAAATAAATAAATAAAACCTATAGACAGTCAACGTGAATGAGAGCTAACGGCTAATTGTCAAACAGTTATAAAGCCACAGAAACAGACACACACACACAACTGATCAAACCAAGTATTGGTGAGCACATGAAGAAAATGGAACTCATATGTTCCCTACTGAACTCATATGTTCCCTGCAGTTCTCATATGTTCACCTGCTGGTGGGAACATATATGGAATAACAACTTTGGAAATAGTTTGGCAGTTTCTTAATAGGTTAAATATATCCCTAGTATATGACCCACCTATTCCACTCCTAAATATTTACCCAAGAGAAATGAAACCACAGGTCCAAAGATTTGTGCACAAATATTCATAGCAGCTTTATTTCTAGTAGCCAAGAAACTAGAAACCGCCCAAATATCCATCAACAGGTGAATGGACAAACAGTGGCATATTCATATAATGGAATACCACTCAGCAATTAAAAGGATGAATTACTGATTTTTACAACAATATGGATGAATCTCAAAATAATTATGCTGAGTGAAAGAACCCAGCATAAGTATTTTGTATAATTCCATTTACATAAAAGTCTAGAAAATGGAGGCTAATCTTATAGTGATAGAAAGCAGATCGATGGCTGCCTGGGATGGGGATGAGGGTGGGCTGGGCCGAGGTATGGGAAGTGAGAGGGGGAAGGAGGGAGGAATTACAAAGGGGCATGAGGAAACTTGAGGGGATGATAGATACATTTATTATCTTGATTATGGTGATGGTCTCACAGGTATAAACATATGTCATAACATCAAATTATTCATTTAAATATGTACAGTTTATTGTACATCCATTATATAATAAAACTGCTTTAGAAAAGATAACAGACTATCTAAAGCAAAAATAAGAACACCATATTGTGGGGTTTATAACATATAGAATTAAAACGTATGACGACACTAGCAAAGGATGGGAGGGAGGAAACAGAAGTGATTGCTGGAAGATTCTTACACCATTATGCTAGACGCGAAGTGGAATAATGTCAGAGGTTAATTTGAATGTTAGTTTTTAGAGTAAAATAACCTAGAAATGGGCCAAATTTGCCAAAACCATGTTGATTATTTGGGGCTAATAAAGATTATAATCCAGAAATATATTTTTGGAAAACACAGGAGACTACAAAGATTTTCTAACGAGTCTACAGCATGCTTGCCGTGAAACGATGTGGTCTTTTGTTTGGTTTTCTGCTTTATAATGGAATGTGAAGCTAATGCTCTCACTACTGCTGCTACATAAACATTTCAGTTCTAATGACACAACTTAAAGGTTCTTCACACAAACACTGAAGAGCCAGACAGACCTACAAGTCCATCGCAGCAATGCCACCACCCACCAGCTGTGAGACTCTGGGCCAATGACTAACACTTGAGCTCAAAACAGAGATGCCAACAGGACCTCTCTCACAGGATCAGTGAGAGGATGAAATGAAACAGTGCTTCTTAAGCACTGACCAGAGTCCTTGGCACAGAGGAAACACTAATAAATGGCTATTCTTGTTATCAAGATTGTACCGAAGGAAAAAACAAACACTAAAAATATTTCAAAGTGTTTATTATCGGGAGGCATACAATATTCCAGTTTCAAAGAACACTAAAAGAAGGTACCACCCTTGAGTGAACTTATTTCTCATTGTTAACAGTTAAGCCATGTATCCATGTATTTTATGGATTAAAAAGAAAGTCTAAAATTCTCCTGCGCCTAAAATTTTGGAGGGCATAGGCAGGGGTCTTAGGTATAAAAGAAGTCAGCTCTCTGGTGTGTTAGGAGCACTGAAGGATAGGGGAATCTCGGGCCCTGGCAAGCGAGCTCACTTCTCCTTCCTTCCTGCAAAACAGTTCTTCTGAAAGGCAGACTTGTGTTTAAAAAGAAAATTATGTGCACATTTCAAATTCCTTTTAACATACTATCAACCTAAATATTTGCGCTTCAATGTTTTATATTTTGAAAAATTGCATTCAATTATGACATGTGAGAACTCCACAGACCTGAAAGGCACAGACCATTATCCCACGGAGAAACCATATTAAGTGCTTCGTTATGGAACCGTGATATGTATTTCAAAGGACATGATTCTAATCACCCTCCTTGTGATTTTCTTACCCATCTGAACAGTCCCGGGACCCAGCACTTGGTGGCTGAGCTCAGTGCCTGCTCACCTGAGACTCACCTTGGTCTCTCTGGAGAGGGGTTGGGGCTGCGTGGAGGAGGTGTGCGGGGCACAGCTGGCTTCGGTGCGATGCTGGCTGCAGGGAGAAGGCCATGGATGATGCGTTTCTGCACAAATGAAACCCAGCAGAGGTCAATGGGATCATCTCTGGGGACTGCGACCACACCTCCCTGGGCCTGGGAGGGAACACCTGCACTGGTCACCCAGGTATCTAGTCACACCAGGAGGCCCGCTCCTCCCCCTGCCATCCTCAAGCCCCATCTGGCCAGGCACACGTGCCCATGCAGGGAGCACCGTATAGCTGCCCTCGGTGGGGACCCTCTGGTCCTTCCTTCCTCAGAACAGCTTCCCTGACCATCCCGCAGAGCCACTCTCCAGCACCCCCAACTGGTCTCACAGCACTGCCCCTGATGACCCTACTTACTCACTTGCCGCCCCCCGCCCCCCCCCCCCCCGGCCGGATGGAAGCTTCCTAAGAGAATGCAAACTTCTTGTCTTTATCAACCCTGGAACTCTGGCACTTAGCACGTTGTCTAACACCTGGTAGGGGCTTAATAAGGATTTTAGGTAGCTTATCTCAAAGATGCAGGGTAACAAAAACTAGTTCTTACACACAATGAAAGTCGGAGAACCCTGCTTTAGGCAACTGGGAGGCCCTGAGAAGTTTTTGAGTGTAGCCCAATCTTCATTTTCTGTGCACCAGCCATGCATTTGTATCTACTAGAGGCAAAACGCCATGACAGCGTTTCATGACAATGAAGAAACCTTGTCCTCATCTTTAAGGAGGGACAGTACAGAGGAGAAACACCCAGATATTTATAATACAACACAGAATCATGGAAAGCGCCAAGGGAGAGGTAAAGACAAAGTGCTGAGGTGACCCAGGGAGGGAAGGGCTCCTTCAGATCTGGGGGCCAGCAAGGGGACCGCTGATGTCCTGTTGGAGAAAACCTCAGAGCATTTAGACTGGGTCTTCAAAGATGGCCACTGCTCTCACATTTGGGAAATGCGATAGAAAGGCATTCCAGGAGGAGGGAGCAACAGGAACAAAGGAATGAAGCAAGACGTTAGTGGCAGTGTTCTAGAAATAAGCACTCCAGTTCGCTAGAATACAGAGGCATCTGAGTTGGAGAGACTAGAAAAATGAGCTGGAGTCAGAGTGGGGACTGTTTCCATTTAAGAGTTTTGATACCAGACTAAGGAGATCTTGTGACCTAGTCAGAAGCACCCACTGAAAGTGGCCCCGGGGAAGACTAATCAGGCTGGGGTGGGCAAAAGGTACCGGGGCGGAAAGGAAGGTGCAACCAAGGGGAAGAGCCAGGGGTCTGGGCATCCTTCAGGAGTGAGGGATGAGCAGACCTTCCAAATGTCTTCTGCAGCCCTCCCACCCCCACCCCAGTCCCACGTGCATGGCCAACCCCAAGAGCAGGTATTCCAGAGCAGCCACTGCTGTATCCCACCATTCTCCAGGATATACACTTGTCTGCAGCCTCCCCCATCCCCCACTGCCTGGCAGATGCTCAAGGACAAGAAAGGCTTTTCTTCACCTTTGAATCCCCAGGGGCTGGCATCCAGAAGGTCCTTCAAAAAGGCCTCGTGAGTTTTGTTTATTTATTTATTTATTTATTTATTTGATGGAGTGAATCTCCCATAGTATGCTGAACATTTCTCCCCTGTACCACGATAATCATTTCCTAACTATGGTTCTCCTGCCTTTAGTCTCTAATAAAACACTGGATGATCCTATCTCAACCCAGCATGAAAACTCTCGGGTTGACAGAGAAATGTCCTCTCCTGGCACAGAAGGCTGCTAAGGCTGCTATCAGTTGGTTCCTATCAATGGCCCCAGATTCTTTTCTGGAGGGCCCTCTTCATCCCTACACATGCTGTAGCACTCAGAATTGCCTTCCTGTTCCCACATAGCAAACGACTCTTTGTCAGACTTTTGTACATGCTGTTTTCTCCACCTGGAATTCTATTTCCTTACTCCTCCCAAGGCCCAGGTCAACTCTCTGGGCCGACTTTGCTGCCCCTTCCCTGGTACATGCCTCTTCAGCACTTTTTCCGTCACCATTTTGTGTTGAATGACTTACAGGTTTGTCTACCCTTTAGCCTTTGGGGCCATAGTCTGTCAATCAATTGTGGGTATCTGGCACACACACAGTAGGAACTCAGTAACGCAATAAAAACCTCAATAAAGATGCTGAGTTAGCAAAATTGCAGTGGAAAAATATGCTTCAACTATGCCTTCCTTGCTTCTCAACATCCACCTGTCTAAAATGACTTCAGCAGGTCATAGGGCTGAGAACAGGAAGCCAAGTCAGACATGCTTTCTGACCCCGATCTGAAACAGAGTTCAGGAGTACCCTTATCAAAATGCTTTCTCTGCATTTAAAGTATTAAGTTTATGGAGAACTGGATGTAAGTAGGTCTGGGGTTTCACCAGGCAAGTATGGAAAAGGGAGACAGGAGCAACGCCACTGGGGTGGGGGGCAGTGGATACAAAGAAGTATCACGGAGTCAGGAATTAGGGCTGGGAAAGAGAGCAATGAGGACATTGGTAGGACCAACAGACGGGGAGAGGGGAGGATGTCAAAGAATTGTCGGTATCAGGGTACTAAAGGAACTGAGTAGCTTCCTAGTAGGAGGAGGGGTCAGAGAATGAGCCTGGAAGTGTGTGCCCGCAGTGACAGAGTGGCCATGGTAAGGTCTGGAGGGAAGCATTCCAGGCAGAAGAAAGAGCAAAGACAAAGGCCTGAAGAAACCTAAAGGTGGGAAGAGCTGGAGCGTCTGTGTGTGTGACTTGTGGGCAGTGGGCACGATCAGAATTGCATTTTAAAAGAATCCCTTTGGCTGCTTTGTGGAGAACGGACCTAGGGGAAGGGCAGGAACGGAGACCGAGAAATAGGGAGGAGCTGCTGCAGCAGTCCAGGTAGATGATGGAGGCCGGGGCGGGAGCGGGGACGGCTGCCAGATGCATTTGGTGGGTGGAATCTATGGAACTTGCTGGTGGGGTGTACATGGTGCGTGGCGGAGGAAAGAAAAGAATGACTTCCCACAGAGGAATATTCAGTAGTGGAGCAAGTTTGTGCCGGCAGGAGTAAACTCCCCGACACCGGAGCGAAAGTTACAGGTGAGACAGGGCGAGTCCTATCGACTGAGGCCGACACTGGGATAGAGGATCTGTGTTCCAAACACGAAAATTCAGGGTTTCTAGAAAGAAAAACCAACTCCTCTTGTGCCGCTACCTTGCCTCCATCCCAAATCCCAACCCCTTCCCACTTAACTCCCGGGCGCAGAAATACTTACAAACTGCCTCTTGCCGCCTCTCCGGAACCCCAGGAGCATCCTTGCTGCGGGGGTTGGCCAGACCGGCACTAGACTGACAAGCAGGTCTCGGAGCCGAGTACCACTCCCTAAACTGGGCCGCCTCCAGCTGGCCTAGCCCCAGACGCCTTTTGTACGCAACGGACTTCGCAACAACCACGTCTGCCATTGGCTCTGTTTTTCCAAAGACCAATCAGAGCGAAGGTTACTTCACACCCGTCGCTCATGGCAACCAGCCGGTACCTCTCAAATCCTCTCCAGGGCTGAAATTGTATGCGCTATCCATTCTCTTATTGGCCAGTCACGTGTCGATCTCTGAGGCCATAGCCTATCCGGCGCCAGGGGAGGCAGAGGGCGGGCAGGATGAAGGACTTGGAGAGCGCGCAGGAGAGAACCCGGAAGTGGAGCGCCGCAGGTAATGTCGCGGGAGACCCAGAACTGGGTCCTGGCCGGCTCGGCCCCCGCCCTGGACTGGATGGAGGAGCCACGGCGCGGGAATGTCAGGGGCCAGGCAGGTGACGCAAATGAGGGACGCGGCTTCTAGAACAGGAATCTCCTGGTTCTTAGACTTTGGCTAATAATCAAGCCTCTTAAAGAACACTCTGCAGACGGGCTCCTGCCAAAGAGGCCCGGGCTGGGAGTGGAATGCGGGGCCGTGTGCCGGAGAGCCTGCTCAAGTGCCGTCTTGTATTCCCCTCATTAGATCCAGGCCGCCGATGGAAGGGAACACCCCTGATGGCACAGGCCCCATGCACGTGCCGTTTGGGCACATTGTGGCCAATGAGAAATGGCGCGGGTCGCAGCTGGCACAGGGAATGCAAGGTCGGTGGGCTCCCTCTACTAAAGCCCTCCCTCACCTCACCCCACTTTTTAAAAACGTTCCACCTATTTTCATCCAAAGCTCACGGAACTTATTTTCTTGTCTGTATTTTCAGGAAAAATTAAACTCGTTTTTGAGGATGGCCTGACACCGGTAGATTTTTACTTGTCTAGCAGATCCTGCATTCTTTATGTCACCGAAGCTGATTTGGTGGCAGGAAATGGCTACAGAAAGAGACTTGTTCGGGTTAGAAATGTAAGTACTGAATTAAAGAAACAAATTGAAAATTGACTTCTATCCCCCTCTGTCTATCCCTTGGAATAATTTATATAAAGCCATTGGCCATTCCAAGCACCCTTGGATAGCTTCTTAATCTTGAATGGAATTTTGTTACAAAATAGTTTCCTGTCTTTTTTTTTTCTTTGAAGTCCAGTAAACTTCAAGGGATTGTAGTAGTTGAAAAAACGCAGATGAGTGAACAGTACTTTGCAGCTGTACAGAAATTTACTGTGCTGGATCTTGGGATGGTGTTGCTTCCAGTGGCCAGCCAGACGGAAGCGTCCTGTCTCATTATCCAGTTGGTAAGTACTGATTCCTACTCCTCCACAATAGCCCTGTGTTAGGACTCTTGACTGACCTTCCTGGACCTGTTAACTCAGACAACTGCCCTTATTATAGGTACAATCCATCAGGTCAATCTCTATCAGTGACTGGGTTGGTTTCTAAAACCTTTTTGAGGAATTTAAGTTCAGAAGCTGCCTCTGCAGCTAGCTGAGCTTGCCCCCCTTTCTAGGCAAGCATGTAACAAAGCAAACAAGTTGGAGACCTGATTTTAGCCTCCCAGGCTGTGATGACTCCATCATGCACTATTCTGCACTTAGGCTGGGGACACTGTCAACGGCTTCTTCGCCTCATCCACATGTATCTTTTTTCTTTTTTTTTTCGGCCGGGCCACGCGGCATGTGGGATCTTTGTTCCCCGACCAGGGATCGAACCTGCACCCCCTACATTGGAAGGGCAGAGTCTTAACCACTGGACTGCCAGGGAAGTCCCGCCATGTATCTTTTGTTAAGCATCAGCACTTCTGTCTGCAAGTTCATGTGTTGTTTTTTTTTCACCTAGTGGTTTTCCATATAGTTCATCTTTTAATAATTTTACTGATGCCTGAAAAATTATATTCGTGGTATATATGAGAATATTTGCAGTGGTGAATCAAGCTGAACCAAATGGAAAAACTAAAACTAAATTTCCACAAAACAAAACTTTAAGAAACCTCCAGTCTTCTAGAGGGCACTCATGTGCTTTTCCTTTCATCTCGGTTCAGGTTCACGAGCAAACCAAAGAGCCCAGTAAGAACCCTTTTCTCAGGAAGAAACGGGCTCTGATCTCTGAGCCAGCCCTCCTTCGAACTGTGCAACAGATCCCAGGAGTCGGGAAAGTTAAAGCTCCTCTCCTGCTTCAGAGGTTTCCAAGTATCCAGCAACTAAGTAATGCTTCCATCCAAGAACTGGAGCCAGTGGTTGGACAATCAGTGGCCCAGCACATTCATGCGTTCTTCACCCGGGCCAGGTGATGGCTCTTCCCATGGCATCTCCTTTACACCACAGACCACAGGATCTTGTTTTCTTTCACATTAAGAAACAATATTTCCTCTCACAGAAACTAGGGAAGGATGAAGTGAGGCCTGAAGCCAGTTGTCTTGCCCTGCTTTCTGGGCTCAGGCATTTACTTGAGTTAGTGTGCCCCAGATGGCACTGCCTGCATCCTGCTAGCATGAAGAGGGCTGGTGGACACCTTCCTAAGGGAGTCGGTTTAAACACGGACTCTCTCAAGATTCAGCAAAAAGCCAGCTTGGGCAGATTTTAATGTGTGACGTTGACCTGTATCTATCATGGAAGGTGGTGGATGTGACCGTCTAAAGGAAACAAACCTACAATGAATGAAGCACTGTGTACCATAAGCCCCTTGTTCCTTCTGGCAGAGCCACAGTTCTTCAGGTCTGGTCTTAATACACCTGTGCTTTGAGGGTGGCTGCCAGTGTAAACAAACAATTGTACTGCCTTTTTTCTTCCTTCCTTTCTCCCTCCATCCCTCCCTTCCGGGTAGCTGCACAGTTTGTTTGTAATCACTGAGCATGACTTCTGAACACAGAAAGCCTGGAGTCCAGAGTTCCCATTTTAAAATAAAAAGCCAATGCGTGCGAGGGAGGGAAAGAATGTGTTTGTCAATGTATAGCCCAACAATGGGAAGAGACACGGGAAAATGGCAGGGGCACCTGCATCCAGAGAGGAGAGCCCGGGGATCAAAATGTACAACTGCTCATTCAAAAAATAAATACAATTAAAGAGGCTGTATGTTTTCAGGGATACTAAGATAACTTGAAAGCTAAGTCCTGTTTTGTGAAATGTTAGTAATTTTTAAAAATCAAATACAATAAAAACATTTTGTGCATTAGGGTAAAAATGATTTGAAAGAGGAGGAAATTAAAGAGAAATCAAAGTGGAAACCATTAACTCAGGCAAATGAATGCGTTTATGTAAATATTTATACAAAAATAGCCCTAAGAGCAATGGATACACTTTCCCAAATATGGTTGCTTCCCTTTTGATATTACACACTAGAAAATATTTACGTTTGTTAATTCTCAAAATTACATGTCAATGATATATTTTTAAAAGCTATATAACTTGTACTATGCCAACAGTGAATCTAGAGTCACAGTGTCATCCAACGTATAGCAAGAGAAATCAGCTGGTAAGAATGTCATTTTAAAAAGTCAAATAGAGCTCTAAACTTGAATCATTTACATCCTGACCTTATACAATGTTTTTAACCCTTCTTAAAGACTCTTAAAATATACAACTATGTACTTTCTACTTTAAACAAAATGAAAAGTGTTTTGAGTATCAAACAGTATATTATCTACCTTGTAGACAGCATCCTCATCTAACACTGCCACTGTGTTAGCGACTTTTAAATGACATAAAATAGAAGAAAAGTTGCTCCTAAATGGTTTTTTATCTAACAAGTCATGACAAATTTGGCACTAGACTTTATCTGGAAACAGCATTCATATTATTTAGAAATAATAGTAAAATCTTGTTGTTTTAGGTTAATGAATTACCCTTAGGAAGGAGCTCTTTGGGACAGTTTTTGTTTGTTTGTTTGTTTTAGTGTATTTATTTAAGCACATCACTTTTCTTTCTTTCTTTTTGGCTGTGTTGGGTCTTCGTTTCTCTACGAGGGCTTTCTCCAGTTGCGGCAAGCGGGGGCCACTCTTCATCGCGGTGCGCGGGCCTCTCACTATCGCGGCCTCTCCCATTGCGGAGCACAGACTCCAGACGCGCAGGCTCAGTAATTGTGGCTCACGGGCCTAGTTGCTCCGCGGCATGTGGGATCTTCCCAGACCAGGGCTCGAACCCGTGTCCCCTGCGTTGGCAGGCGGACTCTCAACCACTGCGCCACCAGGGAAGCCCCCTGGGACAGTTTTTAGTAACACTAATTTAAGTCTATCATTATGGTCCCTTGCCCTGCCTTAATTTGGGGTCATCTGAATTCTGAGTTAAGGAATTATCTGTCTATCACCCAAGTCAGGAAACTTACAAATAGGACCAGTATAGGAAATCCTAATTTAACTCTGATAGTAAGTAACTAAGAGTCTTAATTACAGTCATTAAAAACAGCCATATTTCCACATTATTCTATTTACAATACTTTATATAATAAATAACTTGCAGCAATATGGTGAGACTCCCCTAATAAGTTTGTTTTCCACAAATTTCTAGAGGTTTCTTGTTACTGTCATTCATAAAAACATATCAATTGTAGGTTTACGCTGTGAGAAAATGGGATTTGAGAATATTTAGAAATTTTCCACTATGGCGCAAATACGAAGGCCCAGTCAGCATGGGAAACGCTTTTGTTTCCTCACGTTAGTACAGAGAACTGTCGGAGGTGAGAAGGCTGAACGGAGAGGGGAGCTTCTTCTTGACCGGAGGCCCCGCAACCCTGACCCCAACCGATGGGAGGCACAAGGTGCTCGCCGACTTCTGTCTGTTCTTGTTGGTGCTCCAACTCAAAAAGGACAGCTTTTTCGAGATTTTCTTGGTTTTATCAGTTTTATCATCATCATCTATGGCTAAGCAGATCATGGAGTAAGTTTTCTGCATTCCCACGGAGTATGTGGCACATTTACTATGCTGCACACAGAAAAGGAAAGAGAAAGGTGTTAGAAGTCAAGATGTCAGAGGAACGATTGCGAAGAAGTTTGAGACTCAGATTCTGCACTCATAGCATCCTCTTTAAAATTACATTGACATAATTCTGAAACTCAGTGACAAACGCTTATATAGAATTAGGTTCTTAACAACAAGGACAATTCTTAAGGAATATACTCAGTAGTAGTAATTTAGGCTAGAGACCACTACCTTTTAAGGTTATTACATTTGAAAAAGTAATACATAGTCATGGTCAATGATATGAAAATGCATGAGGTGAACAGTAGGTGTCCCTCCTACCTGGGCTTTCAGGCTCTTCCCCTGAGGTAACCACTATCTGTTACACTTTTAGAGATAACATTCATATACAGGTATTGATATGTGTGTAAGTATACATCACCATTTGTCTTTCCTTAAGAATACACTACACACACTGGTCCGCACCCTGCTTTCTTCACTTACTGTATCCTGGGTTTCAGCGCACACCAACAGATACAGATCAACTTCATTCTCTTTAAAGACAGTACAGGGTCCATGGTGATAGGGATATTAAATTTTTCCAATTTTTTGGGCTTCCCTGGTGGCGCAGTGGTTGAGAGTCTGCCTGCCAATGCAGGGGACACGGGTTCGAGCCCTGGTCTGGGAAGATCCCACGTGCCGCGGAGCAGCTGGGCCCGTGAGCCACAACTACTGAGCCTGCGCGTCTGGAGCCTGTGCTCCGCAAGGAGAGGCCGCGATAGTGAGAGGCCTGCGCACCGCGATGAAGAGTGGTCCCCGCTTGCCACAACTAGAGAAAGCCCTCGCACAGAAACGAAGACCCAACACAGCCATAAATAAATAAATAAACAAATACTTAAAAAAAAAAGTAAAAGTCTATTAAAAAAAAAAAATTTTTTCCAATTTTTTAAACGTGAAATAAACATAACATCAAATTTACCATTTTAACCATTAAGTTATGCTTATTTCACCAGTTTAAAGACATGCCCTCCCAAGTGCCTGGACCCTCTCACTCCCTCTCTCCTCCAGGTATCCCCTCCTTTCTGCTCTCCTGTCTCCTAAACCTTTCCCATCTGCACACACGCTAACTGTGCTATCAACACACACACCTCTGAAAAACTTTCCTTTACCCCTACGTACCCCTCCCAGCTACCACCGCAATATCTCTGCTCCCTTTCACAAGTCTTCCCTTCCTCTCATTCACTTGTTTCCTGTCCTCATCCAGCACGCCACTACCCTACTACCCAGTCCCCAAATCTTCCTGGGGCGCCTCTCTGACACTCCCAGGGCTTTATGGAGCACAGCTGGAAACCACTGCACTCATCTAAATCTTAGATTATACAGCTGAGGACCATGAAGCCTGCTGAAGGTCAGACAGCTTGTTAACAGCAGGCAGGGCCTGATTCCAGGTCTTTGATTCCAAGCCTGGGGTTCTTTCCACGACATCAGTGGTAGTCAGAATGTGCTCCACGGAGAGGTACTAGGGATCCCCACCGTAATCCAGGGAGAGTGGGGGAGCAGGCAACCAGTTCAGCCAGAGCACTGGGCTTTACTGTTCCCATGATTTGCTTTTGTTTGAAGAAGAGGCTCAGCAGTTAAAAACAGTGCTCACAGCAAAGGAAACCATAAAGATGAAAAAACAACCCTCAGAATGGGAGAAAATACTTGCCAACAAAGCAAATGACAAGGGATTAATCTCCAAAAAATAGCTCATGCAGCTCAATATCAAAAAAACAACCCAATCAACAAATGGGTGGAAGACCTAAATAGACATTTCTCCAAAGAAGACACACAGCTGACCAACAAACACATGAAAAGATGCTCAACATCACTAATTATTAGAGAAATGCAAATCAAAACTACAATGAGGTTATCACCTCACACCGGTCAGAACGGCCATCATCAAAAAATCTACAAACAATAAATGCTGGAGAGGGTGTGGAGAAAAGGGAACCCTCTTACACTGTTGGTGGGAATGTAAATTGATACAGCCACTATGGAGAATAGTATGGAGGTTCCTTATAAAACTAAAAATAGAACTACCATATGACCCAGCAATCCCACTACTGGGCATATACCCAGAGAAAACCATAATTCAAAAAGATACATGCACCC
Source organism: Balaenoptera acutorostrata (assembly GCF_949987535.1). Classification (NCBI taxonomy): domain Eukaryota; kingdom Metazoa; phylum Chordata; class Mammalia; order Artiodactyla; family Balaenopteridae; genus Balaenoptera; species Balaenoptera acutorostrata. The sequence goes on from NC_080082.1 coordinate 47,899,694, forward strand.
AATGTTCACTGCAGCACTATTTACAATAGCCAGGACATGGAAGCAACCTAAGTGTCCACTGACAGATGAATGGATACAGAAGATGTGGCACATATATATACAATGGAATATTACTCAGCCATAAAAAGGAACGAAACTGAGTTATTTGTAGTGAGGTGGATGGACCTAGAGACTGTCATACAGAGTGAAGTAAGTCAGAAAAACAAATACTGTATGATATCGCTTATATATGGAATCTAGAAAAAGGATACAGATGAACTTATCTGCAAAGCAGAAATAGAGACACAGGCGTAGAGAACAAACATATGGACACCAAAGGGGGGAAGAAGGGGATGGGATGAATTGGGAGATTGGGATTGTATATACAACAGTATACACACTATTAGTATATACACTACTATATATACTACATAGTATGTACACTACTATGTATAAAATAGATAACTCATGAGAACCTACTGTATAGCACAAGGAACTCTACTCAATGCTTTGTGGGGATCTAAATGGAAAGGAAATCCAAAAAAGAGGGGATGTATGTATACATATAGCTGATTCACTTTGCTGTACAGCAGAAACTAACACAACACTGTAAAGCAACTATACTCCAATAAAAATTAATAGAAAAAAAAATTAACAAACACACAAAAAAAACCAATGCTCAATTATCTAAAGTCCATGCTGGGTGAAAAGAATAGCCATGTCATGGTTATTACTCTTCTAACACCTATTATGAACTGAAATGTATCCCAGCTACGCACCGTTTTCTCCATTTTTCCCGAGGCTCAGAGCAAGTCTCTGATGCCCAAGGCCACGGAACTGGTGAAAGCCAGGATTCAAATGCAGGCAGCCTGAATACAGAACCCTTGCTTTCACCCCTACATCAGATTCTTCACTGGCCTGGTTCAATCAAAAGTGTGACAGGACTAACAGATAAGCCTTTCAGTCTCTTCAGGGGCAGGGCCGCTCTCTAAAGCGGCAGGTCCTCCGGCTGTGCCTAATAGACTCCAGCCCTCAGGCCAGAGCCCAGCATTTTTATTTATCCACTTTCCGGACAAACTTCTTTTGTTTCTGGTTGAGACCTTGATCACTAGTCTAGCAATGCTATGGATTCCACCCCTAAAAGTGCCATTTTTCATGATCCCTTCTCCCAGGATGCAATGTGAGTCCCTTGACTACTTTATCTTCTTTTTTCTAATTGAGTTATAATTCACATACCATAAAATTCACCATTTTAATACAATCCAGTGGTTTTTAGTATATTCACAGAGTTGTGCAACCACTAATACTACCGAATTTCAGAACATTCCCACCCCCCTCCAAAAGAAACCCTGGGGACTTCCCTGGCGGTCTGGTGGTTAGAACTCTGTGCTTCCACTGCAGGGGGTGTGGGTTCGATACCTGGTCGGGGAACTAAGAGCCTGCAAGCTGTGTGGTGCAGCCAAAAAAGAAGGAAAAAAAAAAAAAAAAGAAACCCTGTCCCACCAGCTGTTACTCCCCATTCCCCGACGCCCCAGCCCCTGGCAACCAACCACTAACCTACATTCTGTTTCCATGGGTTTGCCTATTCTGGACATTTCTTACCAATGGAATCACACAATCATTCACTCTCCAACCCTCTCTAAGTCTGAGTTCTGTTGCCATTTCCCCATGAAAAGTGTCCTTTTGTCCTGCTGCCAAATATAGCAGACACGGCTCTGCTTCCCTCATTCTCCACCTCTTAACTGTATTCAACACAAACCACCACTCTTTCCGGGCAGGATTTTCTTCTCTTGGTTTCAGAAGCTCCTCTTTATCCCACCTGTCTGCACTCCCCTTCGCACCTACTTCTCTTCTAACTGACCTCCAGACGCTTGTGGTGTCTCTCAGGGCTGAGTCCTCCACCCTCAACCCCTCGAGGGTAATTTCGTTTAGTGTCTTACAGCTTTAAATATCACCTCTGTGCTGATGATCCTCAAATATTTAGTTCTAGGCTGACATTTGCCTTGAACTGAAGATCTGAACATCCAGCTGCCTACTTTACATCCGGATGCCTAATGGCATGCGAACCACACACAACACTTGTTTTTCTCTCTCCGCTACCTCCCTCACCCTTGCCCCGTCTCCCGTCATTAAGAAAAATGATGCAGTAGTTCAAGCCAAAACCTGTGCAGTCCTCTCTCGTTCCCGCATCTTTTTTATACAAGTCATCTACAAATCCATCAGCTCTATATCCAAATTACGTCTCAGGTGCACCCACCTCTCTCCACCTCCACTGTCACCCCCTAGTGGGACGGTGCTAACGTCACTGGCCTGGGTGACTGCCACAGCCAGCTTGCTCTGCGGCCACCCGGCTGGCCTCCAGACAGCAAGACGGCCTTCTAAAATAAACATCATGCCACGTCACTCCCCGTCTCAAAAGGTTTCAAACTCCCTCCACTGCCGATGAAGCCCTGCCTCCCTCCCACCGCATTTCCTGCCACTCTCGCCCTTGTCAAGATGCTCCGGCCGAAAGGCCTTCTTTTAGTTCCTCTAGCAGGTGAAGCTCATTCCTGCCACAGGGTCTGGTTTCTGCGCCTGTGGGTGCCCCTGCCCACGTGCTCTTCTTGTACCTCTTCACATGGCTGGTTCCTCCTGTCACTCAAGCCTCAGGGCAAGCCCTGCTCAGGAGCCCCTCCCAGCTTCAGTCATTCTAGCACATTACACATTTTATTTCCTTTACAGCACTTACCCAAAATCACAACCACTTATTGCTTATTTAGTGCCAGCTTTGTGGGGGCAGGGACCTTATCTGTCTAATTCCAGCTGTAGCTCCAACACCTGAGAAGGGCCTGGCACACAGTTGATGCCCAATCAATATTTGTTGAATGAATAAACACATACTGTTCTAGAGGGAAGCGTCCAAGGTACATAATTGAATGCAGCAAGCACAGAAGAGTGCGTATGCCACAATTCCTCCGACTTGGGAAAACAAAGGGATGTAACTGTGCACATGGACTTGCACAGGCTCAGTCGCTTCCCAAGATCTCACAGGAAACAGCTAACACTGTCTCGGACATGCGGAGAGCATCTTCCACACATCATCTCAAGCCCTTCTGTATCAATTCAGTATTTTTTTTAACCATGAGTATGTACTACTTTTGCAATTGAAAAGAATTTAACCAGAAAAATAAATCAATTGGTTCTTTTATCCATAGCAGGGGTCCCAACCCCTGGGCCGTGGACCGGTACCAGTCCACAGCCTGTTAGGAACCAGGTCGCACCGCAGGAGGTGAGTGGCAGGAGAGCGAGCAAAGCTCCATCTGCAGCTCCCCATCGCTGGCGTTACCGCCTGAACCATCCCCCCCGCCCCACCCCGCATCCGTGGAAAAAGTGTCTTCCGCAAAACCGGTCCCTGGTGCCAAAAAGGCTGGGGACTGCTGATCTATAGGATTAAAAAAAAAAAGCTTTCCAGTGATCTCTCTGACCCAAGTTGAGCACGTCCCAGTGACGACGAGCTTAGGAGTTCAGTCATTTGTGGCACGTTACAAATGCAGGCAGGAGGCAGGGGTCCGGATAAAGACCTCTGGGGCTGGGCTCACACTGACTTCACTCCACGTCGCTATTTGCTGCCAGGGGGCATCAGCACTCACCATGGACGACGTGGCATCCAGGAGGCTCACGACCTTCATTTCAATGTCGTTCTGGCCAAAGCTCTTCAGCAGCTTTATAACCTCACTCACAGTCAGCCACTTACAATCCACGTCTTGAATGGAAACAATATAATCCCCCTCCTTGGCTCCTGCCACCTATGAAAGTATGATTTAAATAAAGGTCAATGTTCTGTTCATTCAGATCCCTAAAGCAGTTCCCAAGTTCATTAATAAAATAGTTATCTGCACAAGTTTGCTTCAAGAAGGCAAAAATTAATCCTTTTCTCTTTGGGCAAGAAAGGTATGAGAGGCCTTTCACATAAAGCAAGGCCTTTTACAGAGAGGAACCCTAAATTGAATCACCCACATACATTTGTTTGGGCAGCTCTCTTTATATTTTACCAGTTTCACTGTCTGCAAAGATGCCAGTGAGTTTTGCTCCCAATTTAGAAGGGTCCACACTTACCGCAGCAGAGCAGTATGGATCCAGGAAGTGGACTTGAACTGGGGAGTTTCCTCTCAGGGTGAACCCCAAGTCTCCTTCTTCTGCAGTAAAGTGAATGCTTCGAGGAGGCGTCCATCTCTTATTAGCCGAAAACACAGATAAAGGGCCCTTTGGAATAGAGCATCATTAGCTGTAGGAGCTGAAGGCTGAATCAGGAACTTTTGAAAGCCAAAGGAAATGATGCCTTATTGTCCTTACAGATTTCATTCGGCCCTGCTCCGAGACTAATGATACCATCTGGGATAATATGTGCTACAAAGTCATACAGGAATGTTAATTGCCATTTTCTCTAAAAGATCCAATATATTTAAGATAAAATTATCTTTTAAAAATTATCTTAATTTAAATCATCTTATATAACATCTCTAATTAAAAATCAAAAACATCTAAAAGTAGCCTTTTACATACTTGCAACTTATAAAAAAGCTTTCCCCTCAAGTCATTATGAAATAAATGTTCAACATACCAGCTTCTGGAAGAAGTCCGTTACTGTCACCTTGGAGAACTGTGGCGGTATAATTTCAACCTCTCGCTCAGTTTTAGCTGGAAAAGAAGATTAAAAGTAAAAGCATAAATGTTTCTGTAATTGAAAGTTATCCTGGAAAACTCAGGGCTAACTCCATTTGGGAGTCATAGCTCTACTATGAGCTATATCCCACTCTGGGGCTGGGACAGAGTAGTGACAATAAGACAAATTCCCTGCCTTCGAGGAGCTTATTTGTATTCTAGGGGACATCCTCTGGTATTCATAAAATCCTACTGAGAAGTAACCTACGTTTCAGGTGTGGCTGTTATGGAAAATACCATGCTTTCAGCACAGTTTCGGGCGAGATGTGCTTCCTCTCTTCAGTATTAATGTGTGATGCGAGGATTTCACAGTGAGAAGTGCGTTTGCCAAATCTCCACTATCATATTCATGGCAGGCTCAAGCCAACCCTTCCCATGAGGCTAGTCAGTGTCTAACAAAGGATCCCAGTGCAGGCTAAGTATACATGAACAACAGTATAAAAAGAAAATATGGGGAAGAAGACCGGCACTGCCAAGAAGACTGACACACCTTTGTATTCACGGGACGGCCCTGTGGTTTCTTACAGACGAGCTGCTTCACACAGCATTGGGCTCAGACAGGTTACTCATCCACTGCAAGAGTGGTGCCACCACCCCCAGACAGCCTCGCCAGGAGCTGTGCATCTCCCTCCCTCTGTGGAGGTTGTCTCCACTGTGTGGACAAGGGGGCCAGGGAAGTGGCCTGTGTCCATGAAGGAGAATCCCTGAGCGCCACTCCTGTTTCCACCAACCAGCTTGGTCACCTGGAACAAAGACTTTGATCTCTCTAAGCCTCCACTGCCTCATCTTTAAGATGAGGGTGATACTAGTATCACCCTCATAGTACTGGAGAGCGAGATCTCACTTACATGTGGAATCTGAAACGGCCAAACTCTTCAAATCTATTTACGATAAAAACCCTCAATGAAGGGGGTATAGAGGGGACAAATCTCAACATAATAAAGGCCATATACGACAAGCCTTGAAAACTTTTCCTCTAAGATCAGGAACAAGACAAGGATGCCCGCTCTTACCATTTTTATTCATCATAGTATTGGAAGTCCTAGTCATAGCAATTAGTCAAGAAAAAGAAGTTAAGGCATCCAAATCAATAGTAAAACTGACACTATTTGCAGATGACATAATCCTACTTACAGAGAACCCTACAGACTTCACCAAAAGACTGTTAGAACTAATGAATGAATTCAGTAAAGCTGCAGGATAAAAAATCAATATACAGAAATCCATGGCATTTCTATACACTAATAACAAACTATCAGAAAGAGAAATTAAGACAATCCAATTTACAATTGCATCAAAAATAATAAAACACCTAGGAATAAATTTACCCAAGAAAGTGAAAGACCTCTACACTGAAAACTATAGGACATTCATGAAGGAAATTGAAGAAGACACAAATAAATGGAAAGATAATTCCATGTTTGTGGATTGGAAAAATTAATATTGTTAAAATGGCCATCATACCCAAAGCAATCTACTGATTCGATGCAATCCCTATCAAAAATCCAATGGCATATTTCACAAAACTAGAACAAATAATTCTAAAATTTGTATGGAACAACAAAAGATCCCGAATAGCCAAAACAATCTTGAGAAAGAAGAACAAAGCTGGAGGTATCATGCTCCCTGATTTCAACTATACTATGAAGCTACAGTAATCAAAACAGTATGGAAAGGGCACAAAAACAGACACACAGATCAATGGAACAGACCTGAGAACCCAGAAATAAACCCACACATAGATGAACAATTAATTTATGACCAAGAAGCAAAGAACAGACAATGGAAAAAGGATGGTCTCTTCAATAAATGGTGCTGGGAAAACTAAACAGCCACATGCAAAACAATGAAACTAGATCACTATCTTACACCATACATAAAAATTAACTCAACATGGAGTAAAGACTTGAATGTAAGACCTAAAACCATATAATTCCTAGAAGAAAACATAGGCGGAAACCTCAGTGACATTGTTCTTACTGATATTTTGGGGGATCTGACTCCAAAGGCAAGGGAAACAAAAGCAAAAACAAACAAATGGGACTACATCAAACTAAAAAGCTTCTGCACAGTGATGGGAGCTATCATCAGAATGAAAAGGCAATTTACTGAATGGGAGAAGACAGTTGCAAATTATATATGTGATAAGGAGTTACTATCCAAAGTATATAAAGAACACATACAACTCAACAACAAAAAAACAAACAACTCAATTAAAAAATGGGCAGAGGGTCTGAATAGGCATTTTTCCAAGAAAGACATACAGATGGCCAACAGGCACATAAAACACCACTAATTATTAGGAAAATGTAAATCAAAACTACAATGAGATATCACCTCATTGGCTATTATAATTGGCTATTATCAAAAAGACAAGAAATAACAAATGTTGGAGAGGATGTGGAAAAAAGGGAACCCTCGTACACTGTGGGTGGGACTGTAAATTGGTGCAGCCACTATGGAAAAACAGTATGGAGATTCCTCAAAAAGGTAAGCATAGTTCATATGACCCAGCTATTCCACTTCCAGGTATTTATCTGAACAACATGAAACACTAATTCTAAAAGGTATATGCACCCCTATGTTCATTGCAGCATTGTTAGCAATAGCCAAGATATGGAAACAACCTAAGTGTCCACAGACGGATGAACAGGTAAAGAAGATGTGGTATATATATACAATGGAATACTACTTAGACAAAAAAAAAAAAAAAAAAAAAGAATGAAATCCTGTGACTTGCAACTAAATGGATGGACCTTGAGGATATTATGTTAAGTGAAATAAGTCAGATAGAGGAAAAAAAAACACCATATGATTGGAATCTTAAAAAATCCCCAAAAACAAATGAACAAACAAAACAAAAACAAACTCATAGATACAGAGAACAGATTTGTGGTTACCAGAGAGGTTTGGCGGGGAGGGATGGGCAAAATGGGTGAAGAGGGTCAACTCTACAGTGATGGATGGTTACTAGACTTGTGGCGGTGATCACTCTGTAGTGTATACAGCTGTTGAATTATAATGCTGTACACCTGAAACTCATACAATAAAAAATAATAAATAAATAAATAAAGGCAAACTCATAGAAGCAAAGAGCAGAATGGCGGGTGCCGGGGGCAGTGGGGGGTGGGTGCTGTGAGGAAACGTTGGTGAAAGGGTATAGAGTTTCAGTTATGCAGGATGAGTAAGTTCTAGAGGTCTAACACAGTACGGTGACTATAACAACACTATATTGTATACTTGAGGGTAGATCATAAGTGTTCTCACCACACACACACTCACACACAGACACGATGAACTAGATTTTGAAGAAATTTTCACTGCCAAAGTAAAAACTTTTCCCTGCATCCCCTGGATCCACTGTATCAGTGAAAATTTTACTTCTTGTTTCGTAATAAAAATAATTTTTGTCTGGGGAAAAAAAAAAAAAGAAAGAAAACGGAGAAAACAGGGTAAAGATCAAGCCTTGGAGCAAGAATAAGGATGCAGGTGGCTTTCAAACTATGGAGCCGGAGGTAAAAGACAGATAGCAAAGCGCAGTTTTCCAGAACACAGGTGGCATGTGGGTGGGTATGGAGCGTAGGGAAAACGTCGAGGCGAAAGGCAGTTCTTGGGGTCTCCTGACTAGCGGTGGTGGCTGGAACCCCAGGGGAGGTCGTGAGACTTTAAGGAATCTAGAGGAAGCAAACCAGGGAGAGGAGACCCTCGAGAATGACAGGAGGGGAGGTGGGTTTGGGCAAGACAGTCAGCAAATAGGGTGGAGAGGAAAGTGAGGGCAGAAAGAACCAAGGTGGCAGGGCCCTGACGCCATAGGTGGCGTGTTGAGGGGCAGGAGGGGGTCAGCTGCCACCAAGGGGTCCACGAGGACGAAGACCATAAAGAAGGCCCTGGGATCTGGGAATGAGGAGGTGAGGACACCAGGGCAAGAGCAGCACGTGGCCCTGTCCCAGTGCCCGGCACACAGCGAGGGTTTGCCCGGCCCCTGCAGGATGAGCGCCCGAGCGCCCCTGGCACACTCTGCACCTGGCACCGGCACCCAGGCCACTCACAGATGATGTCGGGAACGTCGATCAAGTTCAGCAGGTCATAGTCCTCACGGAGCTGAGTGTACTTGAGCCGGGACCGCTGGTGCGCCGCAGACAGCACCTCCTGCAGCACCTCGATGTTCCGGAGCTTCTTGCACAGGCTGGCCTCCCTCACGGACTCCTCGTGATGGGTAACGGCTCGGCACAGATGGGACTTGCCTGCCCGCAGAAAATCAAGACCACAGGACACATGTCGTAAACTGCAATGTGAGTACCTCAAGGAGAGCCCGAGTGCCCAAGGATTCGCCCAGAAAGGTGGACGTTCTCTTTTCTGAAGGATCTGCCTGGATGGCTTCAGTCCCTCTTAAATGTGTGTACAATACGCTCACTTGTGTCTATAAAACTTTCATTCAGCAAACATTTACCGAACATTCTAGGCATTAGAGATAAAGCAGTGAACAAAAACTCGCCTCTGCATTCATGGAGTTTACATGCTAGTGGTTGAAGACAGATAATTAACAAGCAAAGAAATATATAATGGGTTGTGTGGCTATAAGGTTCTGGAGAAAAATAAAGCAGAAATAAAAATAGGCAGATGTAGCACGAGAAGATGGGGAATGGGGAGTTGCCCTTCTATTATGGGTGATCAGAAAAGGCCTTTTATTTTATTTATTTATTTTTTATTCATTTTTACCAAGAACTTTATTGAACAACTTATTCACCCTTTTGTTCCACTACCTTCTGCCATTTTTCAGGCAACTTCATAATTCCATCTTCCCAAAACTTTTTATCTTTTTGAGCAAAGAACTGTTCCAGGTGCCTTTTACAGTCTTCCAGGGAATTGAAAATTTTTCCATTAAGAGAATTTTGTAAAGACTGAAATAAATGGAAATCCGAAGGTGCAATGTCTAGTGAATATGGCGGATGAATCAGAACTTCCCAGCCAAGCTGTAACAGTTTTTGCCTGGTCATCAAAGAAACATGCGGTCTTGCATTCTCCTGATGGAAGATTATGCATTTTCTGTTGACTAATTCCGGATGCTTTTCATCCAGTGCCACTTTCAGTTGGTCTAATTGGGAGCAGTACTTGGAATTAATCATTTGGTAGAAAAGGCCTTTTAGAAGGTAACTTTTAAGCAGAGCCCTGAAGGAAGTGAGGGAGCAGTCAAGAGGATATCTGACAGAAGAGCGCTCCTAGAAGAACAGCAGCAAGTGCAAAGGTCCTGGGGCAGGAGCATGCCTACATGTTTAAGGACAACAAGGAACTTGGGAGTTTGGTTGGAGGGAGTGAGGGCTGGAGAGAAGGGTAGGGAATGAGGCCAGAGAGGAACAGGGGCCTGACCATGTCCAGCCTCACAAGTGCAGGTGAGGAATTCTGCTCCACCTCTGGGTGAGATGGGACCACGAGGGCTCCCTGGTAAAAAGCTGGGCAAGCTGTGTGACCTCTCTGGGCCTCTGTTTCCTCAGATGAAAAATGGGGAATCATACCATATGTATCTCACAGGGTTGTGTGAGGTTTAAGCAAGTCAATGTCTGTTAAGTAAGCACTACGTAAGCTTGGACCAGGGTGGTAGGTAAGAAGTGGTCAGATTTGGGATATTTTTCTAGGTAGAGCCAACGGGATTTGCTAATCAAATGCGGGGATGAGAAAGAAAGATGAGGGCGGAGAGTGCGTCCAAGGTTTCTGGCCTGCACACCTAGAAGGATGGAGCTGCCATCCTTGAGATGGGGAAAGTGCATGTGTGGGGTGGGGGGACAAGTTTGGGTGGAGGAAGAATTCAGGTTTGGACATGGAAAGCGATACTCACTCTGAGACCTGTTAGAGACCAAACTAGGACAATTCATTACCAGTTCTTAGGTGTGGCCTAAGAAATGTGTTCCTTCCAGATTAGCATGACCAAGGGCCATCCCCTGGACCACTAGGGTGTTGGAAGATTGCCAAAGCTCTGGCTCCATCGTGGGAGCCCTGGTCCCTCGCAGAACCTGTGAGAACACAGCTCTGGAAGCCCGTTGAGGCCAGAGGACTATGCCTCCCGGTTTCTGAATCCAGAGTGGCCACGATGACTCGGGAAGCCCTACTCTCCGGGCCCTGCCCTGGGGACCTGTCTGGAGTTGCTGGTGAGCGGGAGTGTCAGGTGGGGCACAGGGAGGGAGGGAGCAGGAGAGCCAGCACACACCCAGCTGCTGGCGCTGGTGAACGTTTTTCAGCGTGGCCAAGGGCGTCATCCCCTCTGGCATGTGGTCATAGAGCTGGGACAGGCATTTCTCCTGGTGGTCCTCATCTGTGCCAGGCTTCACTGCAACAAGAACCACAGGATAAATCCCTTCTTGTGGCTGATGGTACCGCAGACCCACTGAGAGATCCCTCTTTCAACCACATCCCCAGGTTCCCTTCTCCAGCTTTACAAGGCACTTGGGATAATAGGTCTCCTTTCCACCCCTGGACATACCCAGGCAATCCAGCCCAAGGTCTCTGTGCAGGGGGCCCGGCACACTCTAGGGGCTCATGATTTGGCTCCAAGCCCCTGCTCTCTACCTGCTCCCCATCACCCATCTCGTGAACCTCCAAGCACAGCCCCACCTCAAACCTCTGGGGGCCTCCATGCCTGCACCCTCCCTGGCATGTGTCCCCTCCTGACCTCACCAAACCACCCACTGCCACCTCAACACTTCCAGCCTCTGTTCCAGGGGTCACTCAGATCCTGTTCTCACTCTAGCTGTCCTTTGCCTCCTCGTTCAGCTGGAAAAGTCCTCCTCAGAGTCCCAAGTCTAACTCGAATGGCACTGCCTCTGAGGAACCATCCATGACTACACCAAGGACTCCAACTGCTGCCTCATTTGTGTTCCTACCACAGTGACTGAAGCGCTGTATTTCGGCTGGTTTGCATGACTTCTCCTGCCTAATAAACCATATAATAATACTAGCAGGAGCAGCTGACACTTCCAGAGAGCCCACCGTATACAAGGCACTATTTAGCTTTGCATAGAGGCATTTAGTTTTCACAACAGCCTGTGAGATAGGTTCTCTTCATGTCCCCATTTTACAGATGAGAAAACTGAGGCACAGAGCAGGTAAGTAACTTGCCCAAGATCACCCAGCTAGTAAATGACAGAGCTGAGATATGAACCCAGGCAGTCTTGGCCCCAGAGGTTATCCTTTTCGTTACTCAGAGGGCTGCCTTTATTAGCACCAATTGCAACAGAAGTCCCACCCAAACTCAGATCAGAGCCAAGACTACAGGGAGGAGAGTGAGGCACTCACTGCAGGCTGAATATTTAAGGGGGTGCCCCAAACTCAGCCATCAAGATATATATGATATTTTAATACAATTTTCTAAATATCAAAATTAATACAAAAATATTCATGATAAACAACCGATCAAAATTTTTTTTTATTTCAGGTTCCCATGTGGCTCAGTACGGCACCGTTATTGCTCTGCGTCCTTATTTAAAATTTTAATCACCAAGGATTTTTTTGCCTTAGTTTTGATTCATTTACAATTATAATGTTAAAATATTATCTCAATTACTGAGTTTATCCCCTTAGATTTCGTGCCTGAGGCGAGTGCCTCCCTGGTCTAGTCCTGGCCCTAGATTCCAGGTGAAACATCATCTCCATGAAGCTGTCTGTTCCATCCCAGGCAGAAGGAACGCTACCCCTCTTCCTCCCACAGGAAGGAACCACATAACCCCTAATCCCACCCCGTTGCCTGGGCCAACATGTAATCCCCACCCTGTGCCCCCAGGCTGTGAGCTTCTCCCAGGCAGGCAGACAGCTCTCACTCAGCTCAGAATCACCCAGAGGCAGCAAAACCACAACACTGACCAAACCCCAGAGCCTCGAGATGCCAAGCCTTACACCGGTGGTCGATGAGGAGGGTGGCTGTGAAGTAGTGGGCCAGGGCTTCGTAGTGGTGGGCCTTCACGCAGGCCAAGCTGGCCCAGGAGTATGGGATGTTCTCCTTCACTGGCTCCTGGTTCATGGCCGTGTGCAGCTGCCGATAGACCTCTCCCACCTAAAACGGAAAAAATGTTGGGAACGAGGAGGCTGGCACAGGGGCCCTCACGTAGCCGGGCTGCAGAAAAAGAGTCCTTTCTTCTAGGCAGCGGCCCCTGCCAGAGGTCGCTCCAGAATCTGGGAGCAACTCCAAGGTCTCCTAGCGCTGTCAGTGTCAGAGTTAACAGGGAGATCAGGCCACTGTCATTATGCTGGTTTTTAGGCTAAGCTGCAGATGGAATCAGTGATCCGTATCTGAATCACCATTACTTGCCAGGAAAATGCAAGCCAGCACTCTGGCCAGCTTGGGCGGGCATGCTGCCCAGGTCACGGGCAAGCTGCCGTGGGAAGCCCCCGCTGCGTCCAGTGGGCCCACACCAACGAATCCCACTCACTCCGAAAGTCACGGCAAACAGCAAGGCTTACCTTGGCAGCCTCCTGAGCCACCTTCACCAGCATGAAGAACTCGTTCTGGATCCCAGAAAGGCAGATTTTCTCAAACGTGCTTTCTTGGGCTTGCGCGAGCATCATTTTGACCAGCACACTGAGCATGGCGGGACTCATGTCGTAACTCGGAGTGTGAGTAAACGTCTCTTTCAGGTAGTTTAAAACCCCTACGATTGGAATTGTTTTGCACGTTAGTTGGGGATCATATTTATTTCACCATGCTGCTCAGGAGTATGGAAAATGACAGAAGCAAAAATATAAAACTGGTGTCCTGAAGCATCTTTGGAAAAATCTGATTCTCAATTACCATAAGATCCAGCAATTCTACTTCCTAGGTATAACCCCACAGAATTGAAAGCAGAGACTTAAATTGATATTTATACATGAATGCTCACGGCAGCATTATTCCCAATAACCAAAAGGCAGAAACAACTCAAATGTCCATCCACAGACATGGGGTACACAAAATGTGGTATATACCTACCACGGAATATTTCAGCCTTAAAAAGGAAGGCAAGTCTGACACACGCTACAACATGGATGAAGACATTACACTAAGTGAAATAGGTCCATCACAAGGACCAATGTCGTATGATTCCACTGGGTGAGATGAGGTATCTGGAACAGTCAAATTCATAGAGACAAAAAGTAGAATGTTTCCCAGGGGCTGAGGGGAGGAAGGAATGGAGATTTAGTGTTTAATGGGACAGAGTTTCTGTTTGGGGTGATAAAAAAGTTCTGGAGATGGATAGTTGCACAACAATGTGACTGTACTTAATGCCAACGAAGAGTAATCCTAAAAATGGTTAAAATGGTAGTTTTGTTATGTATGTTTTACCGTAGCTAGAAAACTTTTGTTTTGCAACTCTCTTCCAAAACATTTACGTCTGTATCAAGCAAAGAAACCAGCCTGCTCCCTGGCCATTCCTATCTCACCTGGGACACTTGTGAGAAATTCCATATGTGACTAGACATTTGATGGAGGTGAAGGCAGAAGGCAGACAGAATGACGGAAGGGCTCTCTGGGGGGCATGCTCACACTTAACCCCTGGGTCATTCATAAATTCCGGGCTTTCCCCCAGGACCTCAAGAAAGATCAACTCAGGCACTCCAGTGGAAATTTTCATGCTGTAGCCCTCAGCTGACTTTTTTATGTGTTAGAAAAGTGTCACAGCATTAAATGACAATCAACCTGGGGCTGAAAGAAAATCTCCGGCACAAATCCCATCTGACTGGTTCTTCTGGTGTTGCTGCAAAGCATAAACTGCCCTGCAGAAGGAAGGCGACGGCTGCGGGCTGTCTGCTCCTTTCTGGGGTTCGCTCCTACTCTGTTCTCAAGCTTTGTTTTGTCCATATCTCTGGAATCTTAGAGACAGGTCACCAAGCATAGCTGCTTCAGAGTCCTCAGAGAGAAAGATGAGCCCAGAAAAGGATTTACAGTGAAAGAAGTCAACTCCCACATGGAATTTCACAGTGTCGTTTCCTCCCAAGGGATCACTCATTTTAACCAAGCAATTCCATGATCAGCCAAAATGGCAAAGCCACAGTTCTTCACGGCCTTGCAGAGCAAAGTGAGATACCCCAGAAGGTTTTCTGCCAGGGGTAACACCCCGAAACAGAGTGACAAGGACCGGCACAGAAGGAAACTTGCTGTGGAGGCCTGCCCACTGCACCTCGCCTGGCAGCCCCCAGTCCTCTACAGGCTGGCACTAAGTGTCACTTGGTAGGGGGCCGAGAAGAGCAACCCTGGGTGAGTGAGCTTCTCAGAGTAAGCATAACAGAAAGGCAAGGGTAGTAATATGCACCAAACAGGCACGTCTGATGAAAGAGAAAAGAAAAAGCCTACATTCCCACCATTTGAGAAAACTTATTCTCTTCTTCGAAACTGTGTTCAAAGAAACAGTCCATTGACTGCCATCTGTGGGGCCACTCGTTTGGAAAAGATTAATCATTAACTACTGTGTACACGAGTCATATTCAGACAGAGACAGACAGGGTTTGAGCCAATAAGTGATTTTCTTGGTGGGAAGATAACACCAGCTCTGGAAAACTGGCCTGGCCCTTTCAGGCCTGTGAGGCCAAGCGCGGGCCTGGGAAGGACCCACAAACCCCCTTCAGCTGGGGTACCAGGGCCACCTGGCAGGGCCAGGGCTCTATCCCGGCAGCCCTCGCAGAGACACACCTGCGGCTCTCTGAAAGGCATCCACTGCGCTCTGCAGCCCAGCTTCTGTCTGTCGATTGCACCGGGTCCCGATCTGTGTGTAGAGGGCTCCAATGTTAAACAGAATGCTGGCCTTCTCCAGCAGCAAGTTCTGTTGGCTAACCGGAACCCCCGTGAGGGAGTCATACCTATTTAAAAGAAACGTCTTTTGAGAATATGGATTCCTTGGCTAGTGAGTGCCACCTTTGGGTAAAAATGGACAAAACTTATTTCTTGAATAAAACTCAAAGATGCACATGCAATGAGGTTTTATTTCCAAGCAAGACGATGGGCCTGATCATACTGGAAAAAAGACACCCACAAGCGCAAACAGAAATAGGGATTCTCAACCGGGACGTCCTTCCATAGGTGAATGGATATACAGACTGTGGTACAGCTACACAGTGGAAAATTATGCAGCACTAAAAAGAAATGAGCCATCAAGCCATGAAAAGACATGGAGAAACCTTAAATGCGTGTGACTAAGTGAAAGAAGCCAATCTGGAAAGGCTACATACTGTATGATTCCAACTATATGACGTTCTGGAAAAGACAAAAAGAGTCAGTGGTTGCCAGGATCGGGGGTGGGGCGGGGGTGGGGATGCCTAGGTGGAAGGCAGAGGATTGTAGGGTAGTGAAACTGTTCTGTGTGACACTATGCTATCATGTGGACACATGTCATTATTACATTTGTCCAAACCCATGGAAGGTAGCCCACCACGAGTGAACCCTACTGTAAACAACGGATGTTGGGTGACCATGAGCCAATGTAGGTTCATCAGCTATAACAAATGGAACACTCTGGTGGGGGGATGTTGACAGTGGCGGAGGTCGTGGGTGTGCAGGGGCAGGGGCTACACGGGGACTCTCTACACCTCCCCCTCAATTTTACTATGAACCTGAAACTGCTCTAAAAAATACAATGTATTAAAAAAAAAAAAAAAGAAGGCTTCTCCTAAATGAAAGATAGCAAGTCCTAACCCCTCATAATTCTTCCTGAGGTCTGAAAGACTCAGGATATGTTTTAAAGTTCACATATCAACCAGGGGATAAATATGGAGCTTCTTCCTAATTCAACACTAAGGAGAAGTCACATTTGGCCCTTTCACCCACGTGCAGGCAGCTAACACATCTTTAGGAAAAGTCATCTGCCTTTCCTTCCAAAAAGAAGCATCAATAGCCATCTGCTGTGGTGAAATTAAACTCTGAATATGCCCCTTAACTACCGGGATTTACTTTCATTTCACACAGCCCTAAGCAACTCAGAGAAGAGGTATAGCATCTCCAAAATATTTAGACAACGCTAATCATGGAAAGTACCAACTCTGGGGAAGAATCCAAGGTTCTGCTTCAGTTTTTAAAATCTGATCTATTTCTGTTTGCTGCCCTTGTCACTGGGACAAAACCTGATTCCCACTCCCATGCCATCTGGGACAAGAATCTTGTTTCTTGTTAGTTCCACCTCAGAGCCCCAGTGTGTCCCCCGCGATAAAATGAGCATGAAAAAAATGCCTCTTCTCCTCGGCTCACTTGTCTGAGAAGCAAGAAGCCACGGTGCCTCTTCTCCTCGGCTCACTTGCTCTGAGAAGCAAGAAGCCACAGTCCGTTGGAGCCTTCTCCCCCTGGATCCCCTTCATAAATAAACACTGGTTTATCTACACGTCTCCTGTATTAACGGGACAGTTAGGAAGACGAGGCCACAGTGCAGAGGAGCCCCCGTGGGACAGAGGCTCCCAACTGGGGCCAGAGTGGGAGAGCCCCAGCCCAGGCACCTACCAGGTAAACAGGATCCCCATTTGTCGGGTGGGTGGGAAGAATCGGCTCTCAACAAACCCCAGCTGGATGAAGTAACTCATCAGCAGCTCGACCCCAGCCTCATCTCGGCTGGGCGTCCGACAGGCCTGAAAGGAAAGGAACCACTGAGGGGGTGAGGGGGTGACCGGGTGAGCATAGAGCAGACAGCCAGGCAGGCAAGATGCTCAAACACGCTATTTCTCTGGAGCCTAGGCCCCCAGGGCTGGTATCATGAACTCTAGGAGAGATGGGCAAGGCTGGAGTGAACTCATGAGTCCTGGAACCCAGCCCCAGACATGTATGTCTGTCCCCTCTGTGGTCTTCTTATGTGGCAAGTTGAATGGACGATTCTGAAAGCTCCTCCCTATCACCTCCGACCACCAGCGATTCTACAAGACTTCAAATGAAATAAGGGGATCATCTGAAGACTCATCAAGCTCTAGTAGCCACCCTCCTCACCCTGCCACACACAGAAACATACTTGTCTCAGATCCATAAGATCTGCTATTTCATCTTCATAGAGGTAGCTATCTTCACTGTAATGTTCCAGAATAAAATCCTGTAAGAAAAATGAGATACTGTAAGGTGTGACTCAAAACCGTAAATAGGTAAAATAGTAATGTCTAAGGTGCCCCCCCCTTTAAAAATACATGTAGAGGGACTTCCCTGGTGGCGCAGTGGTTAAGAATCTGCCTGACAATGCAGGGGACCTGGGTTTGAGCCCTGGTCCGGGAAGATCCCACATGCCGCAGAGCAACTAAGCCTGTGCGTCACAACTACTGAGCCTGTGCTCTAGAGCCCACGAGCCACAACTACTGAAGCCCGCGTGCCTAGAGCCCATGCTCTGCAACAAGAAGCCACTGCAACGAGAAGCCCGTGCACCGCAACGAAGAGTAGCCCCTGATCGCCACAACTAGAAAGCCTGTGCGCAGCAACGAAGACCCAACACAGCCAATAAATAAATAAATAAATGTTTCTTTTAAAAAAAAAAATACATGTAGAATTCATAAAAACTTATGGGAGAGTGTACACTGCAGTGATTTTCTAAGTGGTGGGATTTATTTTCTTAATTTTATTTATGTATATTTAAAATTTTTGTTTTTGTTGCTTCAGTAAAAACGGAAGTTGAAGTTATTTTTTATTTAAAAGTGGGGACTTCCCTGGTGGTCCAGTGGTTAAGACTTCGCCTTCCAATGCGGGCAGTGCGGGTTCCATCCCTGGTCAGGGAGCTAAGATCCCACATGCCTAGCGGCCAAAAAAACCAAAACATAAAACAAAAGCAATATTGTAACAAATTCAGTGAAGACTCTAAAAATGGTCCACATCAAAAACAAAATCTTAAAAAAAAAGTGTCTTGGCAGCACAGTTAAGTGACTTGCATAAGTGACTATAAGTTCAATAATTCTAGCAAACATCACAGATATTCAGGGGCTCAGACCTTCGTCCTCTGGGCACAGGGTCTTCCTGGCAGAGGGAACTCATGTGTGGGGACTGTTACGAGGATGCTACCCTCAGGGTCTGTGATGGGAACCTTTGTGAGAGCAGCTCCGTGCACTTCCACAAACAAAGCACCCCTGTGAGACCTCCAACGGGGTCCAGTGTTTCATGACCACTCGGTGAGTTCATTCGGTCATAAGATACATTGATGAACACCTGCTATGTGTCAGGCACTGTTCACAGTGTTGGGGCTACTTCCGTGAACAAAACAAAGATCTTGCCCCATGGAGCTTATAATCTCACAAGGGAGCACAGACAATAAGTAACAGGCACAACAAATAGGTAAACTATATCATATATTAGGAGGAGGCAAGTATTACAGGAAAAAATAAGATGAGTATAATGGGTATGGAGAATGGATTCTTGCATAACATCCTCCATAAGTGCTGGCTCTCCCTGGCTGCAAAAAGTTGAGGAGAGAGATCGTTCATTACATTTTCCCAAGTGTCTGTGAGTATTGTCTTTACACGCTTTCTACATTAAAGTCCCTTCTGCTTTTTATATGTTCAATGAATACCTACACATACACCCAAATACTCTCCGCTTACAAAAATGGGACTGTACTGAATGAATATACAACACTGCTTTGCTTTTTTTTCTTTTCTTTTTCTTTTTTTTTGGCTGCACCACGAGGCATGCAGGATCTTAGTTCCCCAACCAGGGATCGAACCCGTGCCCCCTGAAGTGGAAGCGCAGAGTCTTAATCCGTGGACCACGGGGGAAGTCCCTGAAATGGTTTTCAAATATAATTAATTATGTTATTAGTGACATTAATTATGGTGAGGATGATCTGGGGGACAAAGCTCCTCTAGGGCTTCTCCGACCACATCCCTGAGAGCAGCGTTAGGGCCACGACTCAGGAGATGCTCCAGGATGAGAACTGTATCCTTTCCAGAGCAGCACGCTGTTCTGTCAACTTCTCCTGTGGACACTGGCAAAAATGTTCTTAAAATTAGGAGAGAAATTACACTTAAAATGAGAAGTTAAAAGAGAAACTTTACATCAACCTTACAGAGGTCAAAGAGGATTTTGATACATTCTAAATGTATTCTTGACTTTGAAATTTAGTAACCTAGGATAGATTTAAACATATCTATCATATATCATAGTAGAATAAAAAATACCAAGCTGAAACCCACTGTAAATATCGGGGGCAAGACAAGGATGTCTACCACCACTGCCATTACTTAGCATAATTCCGAAAGTTCTCTAGCCAACAATTTAAGAAAAGTAAGATATAGATGTTAGAAAGGAAGAAACAAAATAATTTTTGTGCAAAATAACGGTGTTTTTACAAACTCCAAGAGCGTCAACTAAAAAACCACAAAACTAATAAGAATTCAGTAAAATGGCCAAAAAGTTAATACTAAAAGTTAATAGTCTTATAAAGAACAGACTTGTGGTTGCTAAGGAGGAGGGGCGAAGGAGAGGGATGGATTAGGAGTTTGGGATTAGCAGATGCAAACTATTATATATAGAATGGATAAAGAATGAGGTCCTATTGTATAGCACAGGGAGCTACATTCAATACCCTACAATAAATCATAATGGAAAAGAATATGAAAAAGAATACATATATGTATAACTGAATCACTTTGCTGTACACCAGAAACTAACACAACATTGTCAATAAACTATACTTCAGTTAGAAAAAAAAAAAAAGTTAATAGTCTTCCTTTCTTACACAAACAATAACCAGTCAGAAAAATAGAATGGGGGATCAAAAACTTTCACAATTATAACAGAAGTACAATATCCCTAGGGATAAAATTAATTTAATTAATTAAGCAGATAACTATTAAACATTACCGCAAGACGTAAGTTATTTCATTGTTTCATTTTTTCATTAAATCACTTTTTTTAAACGAGATAGGCATGATGCCTGCCCCCATAAAACTTGCTTTGTTGATTATCAACAATTGGAAATATTACGATCATGGATGAAAATGTACAATATTGTAAAGATGCAATTTTGTCCAAATTAAGCTATGAATCTCATGAAATTTCAGTCAAAACCCAAAAGTGCTATTTTGGAGAAACCTAACAAAACACGGAAGTTAAAAACATGGAAGAAAAGCCAAGAACATTTCGGAAAGCATAGTAATAAAGAAGGATTGCTCCAATTGGTGTTAAAACACACAGGGATTAAACAATGAAACCAAATATGGAGCAGAAACAAACTGAAGCAGATTCGAGAATCGGATATATAACATAAGCCAGCATCCCAAAGAAGAGGAAAAGCCTGGGGCATCCACCAGCTGCAGGCAGGAAGGAGGGGCACACACAGGTGTGCCTGATGTGAATTTAAGGGAAGAACTCATCTAGTGATGTGGGCAGGGTTATGGGAAACCATAGGATTGTGCAGGACCTCCAGAGCCACTAGAACCACAGAGTTGAAGGGTCAAGGGGGAGAAGGAGCTATGGGAACCTGGAGAGGTGGCTGTCTGAGGTGAGCATCCAACAGCCACGAGGACCTTCCCTGCTCGGGGCGGGGGGATTGTAAAAGGTACCCAGCTGAGCGAGCTGAGGAGTTAAAAAGCCCCGACTTCCCTCTCTTCCCATCCTCTCATCTCCTGCTATTGGCTACTCCCCCTCGGACACACCCAATAGAAAGCCACAGAGCAGGAATCTGCTGCTGCCCCCCCCCACCCCCGCACAGAGCAGGGTAGAGGAGGGCTGAGGGGGAGGGAGGGGCATGCAATGAAATGGACAGCATCCAGAACCACAGATGGATTCTTTTTTTTTTTTTAATTTATTTTATCGTATTTATTTATTTTTGGCTGCGTTGGGTCTTCTTTGCTGTGCGCGGGCTTCCTCTAGTTGCAGTGAGCGGGGGCTACTCTTTGTTGCAGTGTGTGGGCTTCTCATTGCGGTGGCTTGTCTTGTTGCGGAGCATGGGCTCTAGGCGCACGGGCTTCGGTAGTTGTGGCACGCGGGCTCAGTAGTTGTGGCTCGCTGGCTCTAGAGCGCAGGCTCAGTAGTGGTGGCGCACGGGCTTAGTTGCTCCGCAGCATGTGGGATCTTCCCGGACCAGGGCTCGAACCCGTGTCCCCTGCATTGGCAGGCGGATTCTTAACCACTGCACCACCAGGGAAGCCTCACAGATGGATTCTTTATACATAGTTCAGGGGAAACTGGCTACCCATTTTTTGGTGAAAATAAAAAGTACTACACCTCATTGTTTTACACACAAATTCCTGATTGATTAAAGATTTAATGTTAAAAAATTTTAAAGCACTGGAAGAAACTATAGTAAAATATTTATGTCTTCTTGATGTGGAGAATGCCTTTCTGAACACGTTATCAAGGAAGAATTGTTAAGGGAAGAACTGTTAAGCTTAACAACATAAAATCTGTTTGGAAAAAAAAAAAACATATACTTTTTAAACTGGTATTGCTTGTAAAACAAGTTAAAGGAGAGAACCTACTGGGAGAAATATTTGTAACGTACATAACCAAGCACTACTCTCCTTCATATGTAAAAGAACTCTTAAAAGCAACTCTATGGTAAAGCAGACAAAGGACAGAAATAGGTATTTCCGAAAGGACACATGTAAAGGACAAATAAACAAAAGTGGGAACTCTAGTACTGATCAAAGAACGCAAACTGTCATGATATCATTTTTGCCTGACCTCACAAAATCAAAATGATAAGCGACACCCAATGTAAGCAGTCATACACTTGGGAATGTAAGGCAGGACCACTTCTGGTGGGTAATTAGGTAACATGTATCTTTTTTTTTTTTTTTTTGGCTGTGCTGCATGTGGGATCTTAGTTCCCTGACAAGGGATCGAACCAGTGCCCCCTGCAGTGGAAACGCAGAGTCTTAACCACTGGACCGCCAGGGAAATCCCTAACATGTATCTTTGACCTATCAAATCCTCATCCAGAAATTTATCTAAAGGGAATATTCAGCAAAGTGTGCAAACGTGCTCAGAGAGCTGCTGACAACAGTATTTGAAAGCTGCCTTAAGAATGAAATTGGGACTTCCCTGGTGGCACAGTGGATAAGACTGAACTCCCAATGCAGGGGGCCCAGGTTCAATCCCTGGTCAGGGAATTAGATCCCACATGCATGCTGCAACTAAGAGTATGCATGCCGCAATTAAGGAGCCAGCGAGCTGCAACTAAGGAGCCGGTGAGCCACAACTAAGGAGCCTGTGAGCCGCAACTAAGACCCAGCGCAACCAAATAAATAAATAAATATTTAAAAAAAAGAATGAAATTAATAACTACCTTATTTAGCACCTACTACCAGAAGACACCATGCTAAGCCTGAACAGATCACAGGAGTCTCACAGCCTCCTAAGGCAGGCCCCTGATCAGAGGACAAGATCGGGTGCTCAAAGATTAAGTACCGAGCAAGTTACATAGCTCAGTGGGGAGATGGGGGGCGGGGGAGGGAGGTGTGTGGCTGTGAGGGATCTTTACGTGTCTTGATATTTTCTGAATGTTTTGCAATACTGTTCTCAGTCGGAAAAATAAAGTAATAAAGACATATTTAAAAGCAAAAAAAAACGTGAATTCTCTGAAAGGGAATTGATTTTGATCGTGTTTTTTTATGAAGCCATTTTAAAGTCCATTTATTTAAAAGAGAAAAAAATCAGACCATGAAGCTTCAATGACCATTAAACATCACATGGATACACAGATTTGAAAGACAACTTGAATTGCCCTAATTCAGTCGGCCAAACTACTTCTGTGGCATCTGTCTGTGTTACTCTCAAGGATAAATGTGGAAGGAAAAACAGAACATCCCCCAAATATTCTCATTTTTGTATGACTGACATTTGTAGAGTCCTTTTTAGGCTAAAATGACATGGCTGGAAGCCTCAGCTGAATAGCACTTGGCCATACCCACAACATGTGATTTTTTTTTTCCCCCACTGGCTTTAATGTGAATTCAGCACATGACATGTTTGGATCCTTACAGATGCCCATGAAATTCCCGAGTTTCTCCAAGAGTCTCCCTTTTAAATGCCTGTGTTCTGTATTTTTATTTTTATTTTTTGGTAACCTTTACAATTCCTTCCAAACTCAGACATTTTGTGGTTCTAAGTATGTCTTTTTTTTTTTTAACTGAAACATAGTTGACTACAATTCTATGCTAGCTTCAGATGTATCACATATGATTTGAGATTTGCATACATTATGAAATGATCACTACAGCAAGTCTAGTAACCATCTGTCACCAAAGTTATTACAGTATTAGTGACCATATTCCTTAGGCTGTATATTATAACTCGCTGGCTTACTTATTATATAACTGCAAGTTTGTACCTCTTAATCTCCTTCACCTACTCCGCGCCCCCCTCCCCCAAATGCCTGCACTCTTGCAGCTCTGGCACCAAGCAACAAACTAAATCTTACAAGAAACTATTCTACAAAAGCAACTAAAACATTTCCACAGACATGAGCATTGCCTGGAGTCTCACAGACCTGTGGCAAGTGTCACATCTAAAAGTTCAGGGGACCTGTGAAAAGCTGCCATATAGCTGTGGATTGTTTCCTACCCAGAAAATAAAATCTTTGGCAATCCTGCATCCAGCAAGACTACCAATGTCCCTTCTCAAACTCCAAAATAAACCCCAAACTCACAGGGCCCGGGACCTGGATTTAAACAAGCAGCAGTCCACAAGGCCATAAGTGAAAGCGCTTATATGTCAAGGGACTCACGCAGTCTCTGATTGAGATTGGAGGTCAAGGGCAAAGGCTTCTGAAGCATTAACCAATTGCTTTTTAAAAGGACAAATTGTGTAGGGCCCAAAATGCCATATGATCATTTTTTCCTTTTCTAAATTAAAAGCAGTCCAAGATGAGTCAACTAACAGGATTACTGTGAAAAGAAACAAAACTCTCTGAAGCATTTTTCACGATGCTGGGATTCATTCCTATACACCATGCCTGTGCTCAGAGACAGGCACTACCTTCCACCTCATCACCACTTTCTCCTCCTAAATGGAAGTTTGAGGTGAGTCAGTAAAACTCAGAGTGATGGATGTGGGGCAAGGAGGAAGAGGAAAGCATTCCAGGCACGGGGAGGCCTCTCCTGGCCCCAAGGCATCTCTGGGTGACTCCATCAAAACACATCTTCCACTTCCCACCTGGATCCCCCACTGAACCACGGGATCCAAAGGCAGGGCCTGTGACATCAACAGCACCCTGCACAGTGACAGACACAGATGGGCCTACAAGTACCGCTGCTTGCCAGGGACACACTGGCTAAGGGGAGGCCAGATACTGTTCACCTTAAAGATGTGAATTGTGCGGTGTGTGAATTATATCTCAATAAAGTTGTTATTGGAAAAAAAAAAAAGATTGAAGGAAAGAAGGGAGGGAGGGAGAAAGAGGGGGAGAGAGAGAAAGAAAAGAGAAGGTAAACATCCAGGAATTAGGGAGCAGGAGGGATCCATAAACTCTAGCTATTCAAGTATTTAAGCTACTCAAGTATTTACTTTGTTTTGCTGTTTTTTTGTTTTTTGTTTTTGTTTTTTGGCCAAGCTGTGTGGCTCATGGGATCTTAGTTCCCCTACCAGGGATTGAAACCAGGCCCCGACAGTGAAAGTGCCAAGCGCTAACCACTGGACCGCCAGGAAATTCCCTGATTTACTTTGAAATGTATCAAAAAATAAAATGGATTGATGTATAGATTCAGGGATGCATAAATGGACGAATACGTGATAAAGTGATTACAGCAAAAAGTTCACGGGAGAACCTAGCTAGTGAGTATACAGGGATTCACTGTAAAATTCTTTGAATTTTTCTATTTTCAGCATAAAATGTTGAGGGACAAAAACTTTGGCTATTCTTCCAAAAACGTGGCCTAAATTGGTTATACACCCTCTTTGACTAGCCTCCTGGGGTGGACTGGCCCGGGTTTCCAACCCCTTCCCCAGAAGCCTCAGTGACCAGATGAAAGGGAGCATCTGAAAGGACGGCACAGGCTCTGAGGGGGCTCAAGGCCACCCTGCAGAAATCAACTGACAGTCGGCACATTGAGCCTAAGGCCACTCGCGAGGGATACACAACTTCTACATTTCCCTTTTAAACAGTGAGTCCAGTGTCCCTTGCTTTGAGATTTACCTTGAGAACGACTGAAAAGTCAACGTCCTTGGTTTCCTTCAGGCCAAGTGGAATCAGGGGTATCGTAAATGCCTCCCTGGAAGGAACACAGCAAGGTACATGAACATCCGTATGCCGGCCACTTTGCACCCCCCGGCCTTCCCCCAGCAGCCCAGCTCAGGTCCCCACCCGCTCTCCCCCCGCCAAGCTAGCACACACCAGTTCATTTTCCATAAAGACCACTCGGGTCACGTCCCCATCTCTGTTCCAAAACTGGTCCCGGTCCCGACAACTTTTAAACGACCTAGCCTAACACATGAGGCCCCTACCAGCTCCACCCTGATTTAACCCTCCAATCGCTACACTTCTTTGAGTAACTGTGCTGAGAACCTACTGTGCACCCGGGGCTGTGCCTGGTGTGCTCACTGCTCCACCATCTCCACCCAACCCCCATCCCCCTCCGCCTCTCCTCGCCGCAGCGAGTCCCATCTCTCCTGCAGCCCTCCAACCCTGGGCTCTCAAGGGCCTCCTCCTATACGGCGTATCCCTCTAGGTGTCCCATCCCCATCACAGGAAGGCCTTGAGGGCAGGGGGCCCATCTGACACCTCAGTGCACCTGGCTCCCAGCCCTGGGTCAGACCCTGGCCGGCTGTTTCCCCTCCACCTCCTCTCCCCGCACTCACCAGCTGGTTACCCAACAGGTCGCCCTGGGAGTGGCCTTAGGGGCAGAGCTAACAGGAAGTGAATGGGGCTCAGCTCTGTTTTGCAAACAGGGATTTCGCTCCCTGACCTGTAACAGGAGACCTCCTGGGGTTGCTCAGCCCAGCCCGGGGAGGAGGCCAGGAATGCAGGCAGGGTGAGTGGACAATAGGCTGTAAGCTGAAGCTGCCTCTGTGGGGGACAGAAAACAACAGGGCTAAGCTGAAAGCAGGCGAGCCCCAGCGGGGTGTACAGCTTCCCCAAAGCCCTTTCCTGACGGAAAGCTGGATCCTGCTAGAAGGAGATGAAAACCAGGCCGTGCTGCTGTCCTCTGGGCCCCAGCGTGCTCCTGGCCTGACTCCCACGGGGCTGGCACTCCCTGTGACTGTCCAGGAGCAGCCAGCGTCCCGAGGCCTCCGGGCCAGGGCGCCCCGCCCTCCATCTTGCGCTAATATAACTTTTTCCGTAACTTCCGGCTTCCCTGTGTTTTCTCATCTGCACAATGAGATTGTTTCTTCCCTGCCTACCTCATAGAAATGTTTAAAAATCAACCATGCTGAGAAAAAAACAATCTGCTTTGAAAACGGGAAGAGGGGCAGATGGAAATGCAAGGTGTCATCATGCATCTGCACATCTCTCTCCCCTCTTCCCAATGCACAGGGGACAGACCGGCCACTTTAGAGCCGCACAGTGGTCACACAGGGGCCTTAACTGCATGTCTCTGGGGGACACCCTTGTGATGGACAGCCCTGTGCTTCAGTACGGTGAGGGGGGAATATGAAACATCCTACATTTACCACCAAAGTTTGGCCAGGCCTTGCCTCCTCGAGGAACTTTGACCTTCTGGGCAAAACACTGGAATTTAATACCAGAGCATAGGCTGGGGGAAGCTGTGCATTGACTGTTCTGATTAGGTGTCAGACTGCACTGGGAGCCCACAGGTAAGCGAGGCAGGACACACGGGCTGGCTCATGGACAGTCACCAAAGGAGCAGAGGTTTCACACGTGACTCAGAAAAACACCTCAGGGACAGTGCAGAGGATTGGGGACAATCAGGAAAAGCACATTCCAAAGGTGACTCAAGGTTCCCCAACATTTTCCTTTTGTTAATCCAGGGAATTATTTTCTGACTGGGTTTTCCCTGGGACTCCCTTACCTTTTGAGAAGTAACCACTTCCCCACACAGAAAAGTATGTAAACTGTCCTTTAGAGCTCAAAGTTTTTTCTTTCTTTTTCGGCTGCCCCACGCGGCACGTGGGATCTTAGTTCCCTGCCAGGGATCGACCCCGCGCCCCCTGCGTTGGAAGCACAAAGCCTTAACCACTGGACCACCAAGGAAGTCCCCTCAAAGTTATTTCTTCTTAAAGATGGACTTTTCTTTCCAAGGTAGCTCACCTTGGGGTGGGAGACTCTCTGAGCTTTTCTGAAGGTCACACCTCAACATCTGGTCTACTATAAACACTCCCTAAGGGATGCTTCTGAATTAGAACATCTGTTTCTCAAATATTTAATGGGGGACATTTCCAAAGTGTCTCAGTCACACTGTCTCCTCAGGGAACTTGCAAAGGTCTCATAATCTTTGATATAAAAGGCAGTTTATATGTTTTTGTACTCTTATCAACAGAATGACCCAGAGTCAGACCGTGTGCATGGTGCTGAGGCTGACAAGGAAGAAGGCAGGGCTTCCTGGGGCCCATCTGGCAGGCTGGCTCTCAGAGCTAACCACAGCCGCCCTTCCAGGGTATCTTTATGACTGAGCCACCACCCAGGCCACCTGACAGATGCCATCTCCCCGCCTGGACCCAGCCACACAGCTCTCCTGTAAAACTATGTCCCGTGTGTCCCCAGGACAAATAAATGCCTTCTTGCCCAACTGGCCAGGTATTTCCAACAAACTCCATGGGTTCATCCCTTTAATTCCTACACCTTGCTCAACCCCAAATTGGATCAAAGTGGGGTCTGCCACACCCTCAGGCCTATCTGTGCACCATCCCTGATGTAGGCATGTTCCAAGGCTCAGAAAGTATCCAAAAGAAGTGTTGCCCCCACTTACTCTGTGCTCTGATAGACTCCCACCGAGATGTTGAGCCCCTCCAGCTCTTCCTTAAGCATTTGCAGGTCTGAGTTCAAGAAGCTCAGTTCCAGGCGCACCTGCTCCCGTACCTTTTGGTTCGTGGCTGCTCTGTTAAAAGAGAGGGGGGAGAGAAGCATCCTCAGCCAAGCATCCCAGCTGCCGGGTGAGCAGATACCCCAACCCTTGTCCCCGTAGGGAAGTTCTGAAGGTCTGCCTGCAGATGGAGGAGCCAGATGTGATCAGATAAGGTGTCTCAGGGATGCTGGGCACCTGCCCCATTTTGAGCCACACCTGCCAATAAATGGACCTAGGATATAGCCAATGACACTGAGCTGCCTTACATGAATGCTAAGACCTCTCTGTAAGAATTAGCCTTGAGAAGACAAAAAGGAGTTGCTCCTAGTCACCCATAACAGACCATAAATTTTCCCCTTAAAAGGAAATGGATGAGGGCTTTCCTGGTGGCGCAGTGGTTGAGAATCTGCCTGCCAATGCAGGGGACACGGGTTCGAGCCCTGGTCTGGGAAGATCCCACATGCCGCGGAGCAACTAGGCCCGTGAGCCACAATTACTGAGCCTGCGCATCTGGAGCCTGTGCTCCGCAACAAGAGAGGCCGCGATAGTGAGAGGCCCGCACACCGCGATGAAGAGTGGCCCCCACTTGCCGCAACTAGAGAAAGCCCTCACACAGAAATGAAGACCCAACACAGCCATAAATAAATAAATTTAAAAAAAAAAAAAAAAGGAAATGGATGAGGAAATAGAGGCGGTAACACTCCCCAGTTCATCCTATGAGGCCAGTATCACCCTGATCCAAAACCAGAGGAAGACACCACAAGAAAACAAAACAACCAATCAATATCCTTCATGAATACATATGCAAAAATCCTCCATAAAATATTAGCAACTTGGGCTTCCCTGGTGGCGCAGTGGTTGAGAATCTGCCTGCCAATGCAGGGGACACGGGTTCGAGCCCTTGTCTGGGAAGATCCCACATGCCGCGGAGCAGCTGGGCCCGTGAGCCACAACTACTGAGCCTGCGCATCTGGAGCCTGTGCTCTGCAACAAGAGAGGCCGCGATAGTGAGAGGCCCGCGCACCGCGATGAAGAGTGGCCCCCACTTGCCACAACTAGAGAAAGCCCTCGCACAGAAACGAAGATCCAACACAGCCATAAATAAAT
The DNA here is from genome assembly GCF_949987535.1 of Balaenoptera acutorostrata. NCBI lineage: Eukaryota > Metazoa > Chordata > Mammalia > Artiodactyla > Balaenopteridae > Balaenoptera > Balaenoptera acutorostrata. Next base: position 47,929,352 of record NC_080082.1, read on the forward strand.
AAATAAATAAATAAAATAAACCCAAAAGTTTAAAAAAAAAAAAAAATATTAGCAACTTGAATCTAGCAACATATACAAAGGATTATACATCACGACCAAGTGGGATTTATCCCAGGAATGCAAGGTTGGCTTAATATCCGAAAATCAATTAATGTAACATACTATATCAACAGAATAAGGGACAAAAAATAAATTGTCATCTCAACAGATGCAGGAAAAAAAGCATGTGATAAAGTCCAACACAGATTTATGATAAAAATCCATAACAACCTAGGAATAAAAGATAATTTACAAAACTTGATAAAGGGCATCTACAAAAACCCACAGCTAACATCATACTTAATGGTGAAAGATTGATGCTTTCCCCCTTATGATCAGGAACAAGGCAAAGATGTCCATTCATGCCACTTCTAATCAACACCATACTGGAGGTTCAAGCCAGCAGCAATAAAATAAATAAAGAAATGAAAGGCATCTGGATTGAAAGGAAGAAGTAAAACTGTCTTTATTCACAGCTGTCATAATCTTGCATGCATAAAATCCCCAGGCATCCACAAGACAAATACTGGAACTAATAAATTTAGTTAGGTCACAGGATATAATTCAAAATATACAAATCAATTTTTTTTCTATATACTAGCAATGAGCAATCTTGAAATGAAATTAAGAAAATTTCACTCAAAATAGTATCAGAAAGATCAAAATACTTAGGAATAAAATTAAGAAAAGAAGCACAAGACTTGTACACTGAAAACTTCAAAACATTGCTGCGATATTTAATGGAGAAACATTCCATGTTTATGGATTGGAAGACTCACTATTGTCAAGACGTCAATTCTCTCCAATTGATCTATCAATTCAAAGAAATTCCAATCAAAACGCTAGTAAGCTTTTTAGTAGAAATTGACAAACTGAGCCTAAAATTTATATGGAAATGCAAAGGGCCTAGAAGGGCCAAAGAAGTTTGAAAAAGAACAAAGTTAGAGGATTTATGCTATCTGATTTTAAAACTTACTATAAAGCCTCAGTAATCAAGATGTGGTATTGGCATAAGGAAAGGCAATGGAACAGAACAGAATCCAGAAATAAATCCTTATATTTATGGTGAGTTGCTTTTGACAAAGGTGACAAGAAAATTCAAGGGGGAAAAAGTCTTTCTGACAAATGATGCTGAAGCAATTGGACATCCCTAGGCAGGTCAGTGTCCCCAAGACCACCGCCAGGTTCAGTGATTTACTAGGAGGACTTGCAGGACTCAGGATATAGTTGTACGCATTGCTCTGATTTATTACAGCAAAAGGACACAAAGCAAAATCAGCTAAGGGAAAGGTGCATGGGGTGAAGTCTGAAGGAAACCAGGCACAGGCGCTAAGCGTCCTCTCTCCCAAAGGAGTCACACAGGACATGCTTAATTCCTTCAGCAAAGAGTTGTGACAACGCATGTGAAAATGCTATCTTCCAAGGAAGCTCATTGGGGTATTTACTGGGGGCCGGTCAGGTAGACACCTCTGCCTAGCATGTTCCAAAATTCAAAACTCCTAGAAGGAAAGCGGGTATTCAGTATAAACCACATTGTTTGTGCAAATAGTTTAAGTATAGTGAGCTCCTCTTATCAGTTCTGGGAATGGTGGGAACTCTTCTGAAATCTAAGTTTCCAGATACCAGCCAAACACCAACCTTGCAAGCAGGGCTTTCTAAGGATAGCCATCTCAGGCCGGCTATGATAACTCTTTTCTGCACAACAGGCAAAAAATAAATCTCAATCTAAATTTTACACCAAACCAAATATTAAGTCAGAATGGATCAGAGACCTCAGTAAAAGAGCAAAAACTCCAAAACTTCTAGAAGAAAATCTTCATGACCTTGAGTTTGACAAAGTATTCTTAGCTACACACCAAAAGCACAATCCATAAAAGAAGAAACTGAGGACTTTCCTGGTGGCGCAGTGGTTAAGAATCCACTTGCCAATGCAGGGGACACAGGTTCAATCTCTGCTCCGGGAAGATCCCACATGCTGTGGAGCAGCTAAGCCCGTGTGCCGCAACTACTGAGCCTGTGCTCTAGAGCCCGTGAGCCACAACTACTGAGCCCATGTGCCACAACTACTGAAGCCCGTGTGCCCTAGAGCCCATGTGCCACAACTACTGAGCCCACGTGCTGCAACTACTGAAGCCCACGCACTCTAGGGCCTCCATGACGCTACTACTGAGCCTGTGTGCTGCAACTACTGAAGCCCGCGTGCCTACAGCCCATGCCCCGCAACAAGACAAGCCACCGCAATGAGAAGTCCACACACCACAACAAAGAGTAGCCCCCACTCGCCACAACTAGAGAAAGCCCGTGCACAGCAACTAAGACCCAACGCAGCCAAAAAAAATAAAAAATAAAAAAAAATAAACTGCACATAAAAAAAAAAGAAATCGATTAACTGGACTCATCAAATTTAAAAACTTCTGTGCTTCAGAAGATACCATCTAAAAAAACAATGAAAAAAGCCAGACTGGGAGAAAATATTTGCAAATTATATATCTGATAAAGAATCTGTATCCAGAATATATAAAGAGTTCTGTTAATTAAATAACAAAAAGACCACTCAATTTTTTTTAATGGGCAAAAGATTTTTTTAAGTTGATTATAATTGACATACAACATTATATTAGTTTCAGGTGCACAACATAATAATTCTATATTTGTATATTTTCAAAATGATCACCACAATAAGTCTATTTGCCATCTGTTACCATACTTAGTTACAGAATTTTTTTTCTTGTGATGAGAACTTTTAAGATCTACTCTCTTAGCAACTTTCAAACATACAATACAGTATTATTAACCATAGTCACCATGCTGTACATCACATTCCCATGACTAATTTTATAACTGGAAATTTGTACCTTTTGACCACATTCACCCATTTCATCTCCACTGCAGCCTCCACCCCTGTCAACCACCCATCTGTTCTCTGTATCTATGAGCTTGGGGGTTTTTGTTTGGTTTGGGTTTTTTTTATTATTTTTTAAAATATTTATTTATTTATTTATCTGGCTGTGCCAGGTCTCAGTTGGGGCATGCAGGATCTCTTAATTGCGGCATGCAGGATCTTTAGTTGTGGCATGCAAACTCCTAGTTGTGGCATGTGGGATCCAGTTCCCTGACCAGGGATCAAACCCAGGCCCCCTGAATTGGGAGCATGGAGTCTCAGCCACTGGACCACCAGGTAAGTCCCTAGGAGTTTTTGTTTGTTTTGTTTTAGATTCCACATATAAGTGAGATCACATAGTATTTGTCTTTGTCTGACTTATTTCACTTAGCATAATGCCCTCAAGGTCCATCCATGTTGCTACAAATGGCAAGATTTCATTCTTTCTTATGGCTAAGTAATATTCCATGGTGTATATGTGTGTGTGTGTGTGTGTATCACATTTTCTTTATCCATTCATCCATTGATGGACACTTAGGTTGTTTCCATATCTTGGCTATTGTAAATAATGCTGCAATGAACATAGGGGTACATGTATCTTTTCAACTTAGTGTTTTTGTGTTCTTCAGATAAATATCCAGAAGTGGAGTACGTAGGTCATGTGGCAATTCTATTCTTAATTTTTTGAGGAATCTCAATACTGTTTTCCATAGTGGCTGTACCAACTTATAGACCCACCAACGCTGTATGAGTGTTGGGATTGTTTTCTTAATTTATCTTTCTGATAGAAATGCAATTGATTTCTGTATATTGATTTTGTATCCTGCAACTTTACTGAATTCATAAAATGGGCAAAAGATTTGAATAAACATTTTACTAAAGAAGTTCTATGAATGGCTAATATGTGCACATGAAAAGATGCTCAAAGTCTTTAGTCAATAGGGAAACGCGTGTTAAAACCATAATAAGATACCAATACACAACTACTAGATTGGCTATGATAAAGAAAACAAACAATAACAAGTGTTAGTGAGGATGTATAGAGAAACTAGAACCCTCCTGCACTGCTGAATGTAAATGACATAGCCACTTGGGAAAACAGCTGGGTAGTTTCAAAAAACGTTAAAACATAAACTTACCATACAACCAAGTAATTGCACTCCTAGGAATCTATATGAAAGAAATGAAAACATATGTCCAAACCAAGACATGAGTGTGAATGTTTATAGTAGCATTATTCCTAATAGCCCCAAAAGTAGAAAGAATCCAGATATCTAACTGGCAAATGGATAAGCAAAATGTGCTATATCCATAGAACGGAATAGTGTTAAGCAGGATGGAGGAACAAACTTTACCCAAATTCTCAAAGCAGGGGTTCTGCCACCTGCTCAAAGACCTTACAGGTGCGAGCTCATTTTACAGATTGGGAGTCACTGCGAAAACAACCGTGGCAATAACAACCTAGTTCTAAGCCAGGTCTTGCTGAGCACATTTCCTTGAACCATTCTGGCAAGTCCTCAGCCATGGCTCAGGCCAGGTACCAGAACTGTCCTCATCCATGAAATGGGTTACCAGCCAAGGGTCACCAGCCAAGAGCTCCAGCCAGCCAGAGAGACAGTACCTGACCACCTCCTCCTCCTCAGCTGATGAAAATCCATCTACCTTTCATTGGCCTGCTTTGCTCACCACCTGTCCACCTTTCCTCCAGAGAGCAAAGCGCTAAACCACTTCCCTTGCAGTTGGCCCTCTCCCCTGGGGCTTTCCCCGCCTTGCACATATTTGGGCCCATCAGTTTCTCTCCGTGGTGCATATATATTCCCTTCTCTCTCTCTCTCTCTCCCTCTCTCCCCCTCCCTTGCTTCAGCTCATTCTCCATGACCAACCAACAAGCTTATGCCCCCTCAGAAAGAGCAGCTGTGACCTGGCTGCAGATAGGATGGCACTTGCCCTCTCACTGCCCAGTAAGTTTTCACAAATGCACGTTTGGACTCCCCAGCCAGGCAATGAGATATTGGAAGCTCAGATGGTGAATGTCATTGGTTTGGGAATTTTTTTTGGAGAAGGACACGATCACCAGTAAGAAATGCATTTAGGGCTTCCCTGGTGGCGCAGTGGTTGGGAGTCTGCCTGCCAATGCAGGGGACACGGGTTCGTGCCCCGGTCTGGGAAGACCCCACATGCCACGGAGTGGCTAGGCCCGTGGGCCACAACTACTGAGCCTGCGCGTCTGGAGCCTGTGTTCTGCAACGGGAGAGGCCGCGACAGAGAGAGGCCCGCGCACCACGACGAAGAGTGGCCCCCGCTCGCTGCAACTAGAGAAAGCCCTCGCACAGAAACGAAGACCCAACACAGCCAAACTAAATTAATTAATTAATTAATTAATTTTCAAAAAAAAAGAAATGCATTTATATCACAGCACAGTACACACATACACCTCCCGCCCCCAAAAACAAAAGTCTCACAAAACCATACGCTGCCATACATGTGGTGCTCTCCAATATATTCTGTTCGAACTCTAATAACTTCTCTTTTAAAAACAATAATGTTTGAAACTCTCCATTTCTGATTCTCTGACACCAACTGGGTGCCCAACAATTGAATTCAATTCTGACACCAACTCCCAGAGTTAGAAGAGACCCCACAGGTTAAGGGCTCAGTGTCACAAGGCTGCTCCCACTTCGGGGGTCAGTTGCAAGCAGGTGGGGGCAGGGGGAGGGCACCTGAACTTCTGACCAACGAGCTACAAATCAGAGGTTCCCACAACCCCCTTCTCAGTTTCAATAATTCACTAGAATGACCCACAAAACTCAGGAAAACACTTTACTTCCATTTACTGGGGTTTATTTTTAAAGTATACAGCTCAGGAACAGCCAGATGGAAGAGATCCACAGGCCGAGGAGGGCGAGGAGGCACCAGCCCCTCTCCAGGCAGGCCTCCTTCCCTGCCCCTCGATGTGTTCTCCAACCTGGAAGCTCCCCGTCGCTTAGGGGTTTAATGGAGGTTTCATTACTTCATTACTGGGGCATAACTGATTAAGTCACTGGCTACTGGTGATTGAACTCAATCTCCAGCCCCTCTCTCCTTCCCAGAAGTCCAGGGGTGAGGCTGAAAGTTCCAACCCTCTAAACAGGCTTGGTCACTCTGGCAAATAGCTCCCCCTCCTGAAGGCCCCCTACCCCCATCAGGTGTCATTGCATTAGCATACAAAAGACGTGCAGGAGGTTCCAAGGGTTTTAGGCTCACTGTGCCAGGAACCAGGCACAAAGACCAAATGTTTATTTTTTATTATACCACAGCAACCCACTGAATTGATTTCATTACACACCGTGGTTCACAATCTGCCCCTTGTAAAACCTGAGCTACAGAGATGTTATTGAGAACATGACTCATTCACTAGCTGATAAAGTCTACGAGGGTACAAGGGAGGAAATTCTCCCAGCCCTCGGTATTGGGAACAACTTCTTCTTAGCAAATGGTCTGCTTCCAGCTAATGGGTATGAAATGTGTTCCAGGTCACATTCCCTTCTTACTGCCTGCCGGAAAACTTGGAGACAAACATGGCCCACATCTAACAGAGGATCTAAGACCTTGTAGCGTGTACTAGCCTTACTTCCAGCTAAATCTCTTTTAATCTTCTTCCTCCTGCCCCCATATCCTCACTCATTCCTGTTTTAATCTTACATGCTGTACGAGTGTGTCAGGGTGCCTCAAATACATGTTAGAGTGAGGCAAGACAAACAGTTATAACTCCTGGAGGGACAAGACCTTTGCCTACTATTTCTCTGTATTTCTCTTGGAACCTGACATTGTCCTTTCCACACGGTGGAGGCTTTCAATTTCAGTTGATGAAAGAACAAAGGGCAGAGTAAAGACCACTCTCTAGAAGCAATGGTGTGTGAGTCGGGGATGGGGCTGGGGGCTTGGGGTATGGGGGGTGTGATTCGTTCTCAGCAACAGAATGGGTCCAGCTTAAATATGACAATTTAGGCCCTAAGACCCCCACCCAAATACCTGGAGAACCTCCAAATATGCCAACTCTTGATTTTCCCACCTCTATATATGGATCTGCTACTTCTTCTAGACTTGGCAACAATTTGAGATTTAGGATTTGCAACAAATCAGTGACCTGCTCTTTGGACACGGACCTCTTCACGTGAGTCATGCGTCACTCCGGAAAAAGTTGGTAGCCAGGTGGGGCTCTCAGGGTGGGTTTCCACAATGCTGACCTTAGGGTGCAACGCTGATTCAGAAACGAACCCTAGAACGTGTGCTGTTCCTAGTACAGGTCATGATTTTTCACGGATTCACTGGTGGAGGGGGGCTTCTCGAATGAGGTGCCACCGGTTCAACATGGTGGGTGTGCCCAGTTCCCCCGTGCCCCAGCTGGGGGAAGAGCTGGCCCAAATCAGGGATGAAGACCAGAACCTCGGGCTCCTCAGTACTGGTGCTCTGCACCTGGGCTGCCTTTCTGGGTGAAAATGAATCCTTTCTAGGGGCCTTTTTGGAAGAACATGGGTTTTCTCAGCTTTCACTTGGGTGTGCTTCTACTCTGAAACCCCTGTGGTCTGATAACTGATGTTACAGCCAAAAGAGGCCCTGAGACCAACCAGGATGAGGCAGAAGGGTGTTTCAGCCCTTTCCTGCCCAGGGTCTCCCCGCCCACGTTCTCCACGGCCTCCTTCTGGCCTGGACCACCAAGGAGAGGCCGACTCCCTCGGGTTTTTCCTAAAGAGCATACACATACTGCAAAAGTCAAGAATGAAAAGGTGGGACTTCCCTGGTGGTGCAGTGGTTAAGAATCCACCTGCCAACGCAGGGGACACAGGTTCGAGCCCTGGTCTGGGAAGATCCCACATGTCGCGGAGCAACTAAGCCCATGCGCCACAACTGCTGAGCCCGCGCTCTAGAGCCCGTGAGCCACAACTACTGAGCCTGCGTGCCACAACTACTGACGCCCACACTCCTAGAGCCCGTGCTCTGCAACAAGAAGCCCCTGCTCGCCGCAACTAGGGAAAGCCCATGCACAGCAACGAAGACCCAACGCAGCCAAAAATAAATAAATAAATTTATTTAAAAAAAAAAAAAACTTTAAAAAAAGAAAAAAAGAATGAAAAGGTGTCCAACTTACTCTGAGTGATCAAGCCACCATATGTGAACAGGAAAAAGAAGGCCACAGTCAATGATTTCCTGAGGCCACTGACAACATCCAGGCATGTCCCTCAAGTTGGAGCCTCTGAGACCGTTTCCACTATAGACACCTCATGGGATGTATGGTTTCTTTGCCCCAAGTCCAAAATTTCTCTAACATCCCCATGTTTTGTCTTAAAGATGTACATGAATTTGCATTCTGACCCATGTATCTCCATTTATTTTAGTGTAATTTTTCTCCCAAGTCTTTTAGTAAAATTGTCCCTCCAGGAACAGGCTTGTTGACAGGTAACACAGGCTTGTACCAGCTTCACAGACATTACTCGAACAGTTTGGCCTTAATCTGTCTGACCCCAAATCCTGCTCTGCCAGGGATTCAGGAAAGCTAGAGCAAGTATTGCCCAGTGCCCTCATGTGGCCACCTGGCTAAGGCAGCAGATCAGCTGGTCTGGCAGGACACCTGCCTCCAGCCCATCTCTCAGTGTAGAAAGGCAGGCCTCAGAGTTGGTGCAGGCCCCCAAGGCTTTGGCTCGTACACCCCACTGTCCAGACACCAGCCCCTCTCAGAACTGATGGTGTGAGCAGTCATTAGCCTCAAGTCACTCTCATACAGCCCAAATCACCCCAGGGCACCCCTGTCCCAGAACTTCATGACCCTCTGGTCCAGAAGTCGCAAACTGGAGGTCCATGGGACTTGCTCACTTGATTCTCAGGGTGTTATTTCTTCCCCCTTGAATTAGTTGCCACTATTTTAAAATTCAACTATCAGAAGATAAAAAAGGGGACAAAAGTCAGATCTCTCTCTTCTCCTGAAAAAAACAAAACAAAGCAAAACTGAAGATCTGGCAACCCTGGCCCTGCCCCCCATATGAGCCACACTGTAGTTGCCCCCTCCAGAGAGCATATGCTCTGCTCTTTACCGCAGTCCCCACCACTCCCTATCGCATCACAGCACCAGTCCCAGCCCCCTTCACTCTTTTCCATGCGCACCTGGCCCCGAGAAGGGAACCTGAAGCCCAAAGATGTTAAATGACCCACCCTTTAGAACCAATGACCACCTTATAGAACCCAAAGAAACAGTTAGTTAAAATTGAACTATGTGGCAACTTGCTTTAAATTTCACAGAGGCCATCTGTTTTTGAGAAACATCACCACGTTTCTACCCCAGCTTTTCTCAAGGGAGGGAAGGGAGCTAGGAAAAGAGAGAGAATATTATCCTTGCTTAGCCTAAAAAAGCACATTTAAAATATCTGATATCTTCCTAATCAGGCTCCAGGAAGCTCATGGACTCTTGGCCAATATGGATCAGAGAAGAAGGCCTTGAAGGGGTAGAAAACCAGGCTCCTCAGAGCACCGGTCCAGACTCAAAGCTCCCTCACCGATGCAGGTAAGGACTGGGATTCCCAAGTTCCTGCATCTGGGGGGACATTTTCCCAAACGCCCACTCCCCCAAACATTCCAACTGCTCTGCCTTTATCAGGGAGCAACGGTAGGACATTTAGGAACCTGAAAACAGACAGACAGGACGGCAGGGCCCGGTTTATGACTGAAACTACCCTTTGCTGGCAGGGACAATCACCTAATCGGCCGCCCAGAGAAACTCAAGGGCCAGAGCTGGTCTCGGCTACACGCCCTATTTGTTTTCGGGAAACCGTTGGTGCCGGTTAAGTCAGATTAATAAATACCTCTAGGGTTTCCTCTGACAACATTCCCCAGAGAGGGGCACTTTGAGCTTTTAGGTCACTGCAAGAATCATTAACAACCTCACCCCACCCCCACCCCGCCAGCTTAACAACTGCCGACCTGACAATGAGCCTCAGAGAGGCTGTTTGCTGGCGTCATTAACAGAGCAAGACAGACAAAACCGCCCTAGGCCCCGCCTTAGCAACGCCAAGTGCCCTGGCCAGAGGGGGCCTCCCTGACCACCCTCCGTCTCCAAGGCCGCATCACACTGCATCAGCCTCTATCACATTTCCCTTTCATCGGTGCCCTAGAAAACATCACCTCCTGACGTGACTGGATTTGTTTGCTTGTGTATTTCGGTTTCCCCTATGAGAGATTAAGCATCAGGAAAGCAGGGCCTCGTCTGAATTGCTTGCGGCCTTATCCCCTCACATCTCAGACACGGCCTGCCACTTAGTAGGTGCTCAGTAAATCCATTCGTTGTGTGAATGGACGGGCACAGGGTCAGGGCTGCCCACCTGCCCCCTCGGCCGCACAGCTGGCCTGGCAAGGTGTCAACCAAAACCCAAGGCCACAAAACACACCAAGGGGACCGCACCTGCAGCCTCCTCAGCACAGCAAGCTCAGCACACGGCAGGACTTCCCAAAATCGGGGGTTTGGACCTCCCTGGTGGCGCAGTGCTTAAGAATCCGCCTGCCAGTGCAGGGGACACGGGTTTGATCCCTGGTCCGGGAGGATCCTACATGCCATGGAGCAACTAAGCCCGTGAGCCACAACTACTGAGCCTGCGTTCTAGAGCCCGCGAGCCATAACTACTGAGCCCATGCACCACAACTACCGAAGCCCACGCACCCTAGAACCCCCCCGCTGCAACGACTAAGCCCACACACCACAACTACTGAGCCCATGTGCTGCAACCACTAAAGCCCACACGCATAAAGCCCGTGCTCCACAATGAGAGAAGCCACCGCAATGAGAAGCCCGCGCGACGCAACAAAGAGTAGCCCCGCTCACCACAACTAGAGAAAGCCCGTGCGCAGCAACGAAGACCCAACGCAGCCAAAAAAAAACCACCAACAAACAAAATCGGAGGCCTCTCTCAAGCTGCACTGGCCGCTGAGGCCCACTGTGCAGCAGACCTGACAACTCCCAGGTCCAGACTTCTCTGGGGACAGGGACACGGTCAGTTGTTTCAAAAGGTGGAATGTTACCGTATTTTCCCCAGTCGGCTCCAGGAACAGCCTCCCTTCCACCCTGTTACAGAAGTAGCTGGAGGAGAGGTTCCCAGACACTTGGCCACCCCAGGACTTGCTAGTCCATGAGCAACAAAACCAACACAGGCACAGCACTGTTGTTCCTGACCCAGGGGCAGTGGGTTGCTCATATTATTCTTCTAGGCCTATTATTTCACAATAAAAATGCATGAAAGTGGGGGCTTCCCTGGTGGCGCAGTGGTTGAGAATCCGCCTGCCAATGCAGGGGACACGGGTTCGAGCCCTGGTCTGGGAGGATCCCACATGCCGCGGAGCAACTGGGCCCGTGAGCCACAATTACTGAGCCTGCGCATCTGGAGCCTGTGCTCCGCAACAAGAGAGGCCGCGATAGTGAGAGGCCCGCGCACCGCAATGAAGAGTGGCCCCCGCTTGCTGCAACTAGAGAAAGCCCTTGCACAGAAACAAAGACCCAACACAGCCATAAATAAATAAATAAATGAATAAAATTTTTAAAAAGGCTTTAAAAAAAAAAATGCATGAAAGTAATCCACGCACTTTGTTAAAAGAACATTCAAACACTGAAAGGATAAAGTGACAAGAAGGAATCACGTCTACCCACCCAACTCTGGTCTTGCTCCCAAGAGCCCACTCTACTAACAGCTGTTTCTTCCCCCCTTTTGGAAAAAGTCTATGCATACACAAAAGCATATGCACGTATTTTTAAAACACATATGCAGGGCATGCTGTCCTGCATCTTTCTTTCCCCCCATTTCATACCTCAGAGATCTTTCCTAACCAACAAATACAGACCGATTCAGAAATGAATTTACTCCTAGTTCATGGTGAGAAACCCTCCTCTTGTCTTTACTGAGTGCTCGGGTGAGCGGCCCATATGGAAGAGCAGATCACACTATTCGTACATATATGTGACCACCAGAGTCTTGTGGCTCTTTTACCAATCCACCTGGTTTGGTGTATTTGTTTTTCCCAACAGCCTCCAATCAGCCTCGGGGCTCCCTAAGGCCTCCAACAGTGAAGCAGACCTACTGGGAACACCCATTATCCACATCCTGCCAGGTTTCCAGGTTCCAGGTCCCAGCAAACACTCCACATGTCTTTCTGAGGCTCCAGGAAGCATCTGTCTCACTTAGCTGGGCAGCAGGCGTACTGCTTGCCTCCATACCCAGTGCAGAAGGCAGCATGGGGCTGGCAAGAGTCACCCCTAGAACGCTGAAGAAGTCTGAACTCTTGAGTTCTATGCTTGATAAGTAACTATGTTACCATCAGAGCATAATAATGAGTGCCCCAAGAGTCCAGAGCTGTACTGGGCCCCTCTCATTAAAGATGGACACTGGCAATTGAAAGGCTCCTATTCCCTCCTTTCTGCCTTTCTTCTCTTTCTTTCTTTCTTTTTTTTTTAACTTTTTATTTTTTCAAATCTAATTTTTTTAACTGAAGTATAGTTGATTTACAATGTTGTGTTGCCTTTCTTTTCTTTATACATTCAACAAATACTTAGCAAGCAGTGATTCTAGATCAGGCATAGTGCTATGCAGTAGAGAAAACAGGTCCCAAAGAAAGCAGGGAAAACAAACAGGAATCAGATAATTGGACTTCCTCCATCACCCTTCTATCGCAAACACACAGACAGGCTGTGTAAAATACTTCTCTTTGACACAACCAAGCGCTAGGCGAGACAGGGCCTGCTCCAGGTGCCAGAAATGAGGAGGAAACTCAAAGCTAAAACCAAGAGCTGAGAGGAAGCTGGGCAGGCCTGGGAGTTTAGGAAATAGATGGACAGGCCTCAGGAGAGTCCAGGCTCCCAGCCAAGGTGGTAGAGCCAGCAGACACCTACTTCAGAAGGTTCTCCGCTCCCGTTCTCATCCGCACGGCTTTCAGGATCTGCTGGTTCAAGGCAGCCCTCTGATTCTGCAGTTTGCTCCGGCCAGTCTGTGCGAGGGGATTGCAACCCTGAGGGAAAACAAGAGATGCCCCTTCAGAGGTCAGCCACTCTAAAAATGATGACAAACGTCTAATACAACAGAAAATGTTTTAAAAACTCATTTTTTCTGAAAGTAAAAGTAATATATTTTATATATTTTCCAACATGGAAAATATATAAAATACGAAAAATATAAAAAAAGAAAAGTCAGTCCTAATAACACAACTCCAAAACAGCCACTGTGATTGGTTTCTTTCCTGCCCACCTATTTTACAATATATGCATATTGTTACTTTCCACATTAGCGGCTGTGTAGGGAGTTTCCCCAGACCAGCCCCATGTCTGGAGTTTCACAGGACTCAGCATACAGTTGCACTCACGGCTAAGATTTATGACAGCAGTTTAGTAAATAAAGATACATAGCTGGATCATAGGGAAAAAGAGGTAGAGTCTGGAGGAATCCATGTGCAGGCTTCCTTATGCGTTCTCCGTCCTATGAGGGGTCACACAAAGCACACTCTTCCCCCAGCAACAAAAATGCAGCAACACGCATGCAGTGTCACTGCCCAGGTTGGCCCATTAGAAAATCAAATTCACGGTTTTTATTAGGGGCTGATCACAAAGGCAGCTTCTGCCTAGCACATACCAAAATTCCAGGCTGCCAAAAGGAAAGCAGGTGTTCATTGTAAACCACGTGTTTTTCGCCATTAGTTTAGACACAGCGAGCCAACTTCATCACTTAGGGGATGAAAGGAACACTCCAAGAGCCAGGCTCCCAGGGACCAGGCAGGGGCCAACCTTGCAAGCAGGTCTTCCTAAGGAAAGCAGCCTCAGGTCTGCCATGTTAACCCTTTTCTGCACAGTGGCACGCATAGGCTATCATGTTTTCTCACTTAATACTCTATCATGAAAATTTCCTTTGTTATGAAGTGCTCCTCAAAACCATGATTTTAATAATTGCATAATGTTGCCTTTTTTTAGGATTTACCATTTCCTTATAGTCGGACAGTTAGATTGTTTCCAAGTATCTGCTATTATCTATAATTATTTGATGCATATCTGTAAACATGAATCTTTGTAAACCTCAAGTTTTCCTTTAAGGTATATTTCTAGGACTGAGTAACAGGGCGTCTAACCTCTTTAAGCCCCCTCCTCCCCCTAAGCACCAGCCCAATTACCCTCCAGCAAAGAAAGGTACTCTCTATTTCCTGTCCCTTCTCCCCGATAGCATTAGGCAACCATGAATCTATTGATACTTTCTGTTTGTACAGACTTGCTTATTCTGGACATTTCACTTAAGTGGAATCATACAGAATACAGTCTTTTGTGATGGGCTCCTTTCACTCAGCATAATGTTTTCAAGGTTCTTCCGTGGTGTAGCACATATCAGTACTTCACTCCTTTTTGTCCCTGACACTTCAATCAATACGAACATTCATTTATCCATTCATCAGTTGATGGACATTTGAGGGTGTTTTCACTTTTTGGCTCTTATGAATAGGGCTGCTTATTTGTGTGTAAGTTTTTACGTGGATGTATGTTTTCCTTTCTTCTCTTGGCTATAGATCTAGGAGTGGAACTACTGTGTCATATGGTTAATTCTATGTTTAACCATTTGAGGTCAAACTATCTCCCAAAGCGGCTATAATATTTTACATTCCCACCAACAGTAGACGAGGGATCCAATTTACCCCTATCCTCATCAATACTTGTTACTGTCTTTATTAGAGCCAACCTAGGATGTGTGGTATCTCACTGTGGTTTTGATTTGCATTTCCCTGATGGTTAATGGTGGCTAAACCAAAGATGGTTAAACATCTTTTCATGTGCTTATTGGCCATTTGTGTATCTTTGGAGAAAGATCAATTCAGATTCCTTTGCCCAATTTTTTTTTTTTTTTTTTGCCACCTCACAGGGCACGCGAGATCTTAGTTCCCCAACCAGGGATCGAACCCTCGCCCCTGCAGTGGAAGCACAGAGTCTTAACCACTAGACCGCCAGGGAATTCCCTCCTTGCCCATTTTTAAATTGGGTTATTTTTTACTGTTGAGTTGAAAGTATTATTTTCAATCTTTGCCAAATTGATATGCGAAAAACAGGTATCCCATGCTCCCAATTTGCAAGGATTATTAGTGAAGATAAACATGTTTTTCATATATCATTGATCACTTGAATGGCTTTTTCAGTGAATTGTCTGTGTTCTCTGTCCATTATTTCCTGGGGTATTTAGATTACAATCAATGTTTCATTGTGAAAAGTTTAAGATGAGAAAAAGAGTTTCCTTTTTTTTTTTTTTTTTTTTAAGCTGTGCGGCTTGCGGGATCTTATTCCCCACCAGGGACCGAACCTGGGCCACCACAGCGAAAGCACCAAGTCCTAACCACTGGACCGCCAGGGAATTCCCATCCTTTTTTTTTTTTTTTTTCTTCCAACTGTGTTAGTCTCTATTTATTCTTTTGGTAATTTCTTCCAGAGTTAACTACTTCCATTTGTAGGTGATGAAATGTGTAAGAAATCCACTTCAAATGTTGGCACTGCTATGAGCATGGTCTTTCCCTTTACTTCAACTGAATTACTGTTGATTCTTATTTATATTCCAAGTCCCGGAAGTGGTTTTCACTGTGGAAGTTATCTGAAGATGGTCTTACGCTTTCTAGTAGTGGTCTACAACCAGGTTCTAGCTTCTCCAGGAAGGCTACACAAGATGGATTTAGATATTACCTATTAAACTAAGAGGCATTCTCTCAATTGAGTTTAAACGCATTTTATTTTTAGACAACCTACATGACATGTTTTTTTTTTCTTAAAAACAATGCCTCCGCTCCAAACAAATCAACATCAAAACAAAGAGCTCAAGATGACATCAGTCCCATTGTCTTAAGTCCTGGTGTTGTGTGGATGAACAGCAGCAGCCAGCCAGTTACGACGAGCAGGTGATAGATCCAAACAGCCAAATCTGTTGACATTTTTCCATTTCTAGACCATCCTTAAAGAAAATCATACATGGGGTCACACCATCCTCATGGTAGTCCAGCAGAGCAGCCGTGCTATCTGGATTCATGTTTTCACCAATAAAGAACTGATCGTTTTTTTTTTTTTTTGAAATTAGCAAGGATGTGCTTGATTTGTTCTGCAGTCCCTGTCATAAAAGGTTTTACTCTTTCTGGTCTCTGTTCTTCAAGCTTCCCTTTGATTAACTTCATGTAACCTTTGATGCACTTCTTGTAGGCTTCTTTTGTGAAGCTGGTTTCCTGCAAGTGATGGTTCATGACAATATCCACACCAGTGATTACCGTGCAGTCGGTACCTTCGCCCTCGGGGCCTTCAGCGGAGGCATTTCCACCAATGAGTGAGTCATCAATGTTACCCTCTGTCCTACTGACCATATTCCCCTCCACCTCCAGACACAGCCCGGATCTTGTAGATGTCAGAGAACATCTCACCATGGCTGATGAGGTCCCGGTAGATGATCATGATGGAGGGAGACATCGGTGGCACTAGCTTAGTAGGAGCGCGGAGCTCAGAGCGAGCGTGGTGCAGCCGGAGCGGCGCTCGGGGGGAAGGGGGAGCGGACGGAGAAGCTTTTTTTTTTTTTTAAATTAAAGTATAATTGATTTACAATATTGTGTTAGTTTCAGGTGTACAGCAAAGTGATTCAAAAAATTTCCTTTTAACCTAATAGTGTTTTTCCCACCCCAGCAGGTAGAAGCCCAGGGATCTGAGGGAACGCTCCATTCCTTTCTGAAGCTTATCTTTCGGTTCCGCCCACTGACGGGCTAGTAATCACACCCTGGGAGTGGCTGGTGGGCAGTATTTGGTGTGGGGACTGCCCTTTCTCTCTGCGTCACTGCCTTGGTCACTGCCATCACAGCTCCGCAACACCTAGCCTCCCACACCTCTGCCCAAGCCACATCCATGGCCTTGACCCCAAGGAAGAAGAAATGGGTTCTCCGCAGCCCCAACCTTCCCAGGGATTCCCATATCAGTGGCCTTTAGACTAGAGGGTCAGAAATAAGTTACATCTCTCCTTCCACAAAGATTTTTCACTCTCCCATCCCAGCAGGTGGCCACCCACCTGTCCCCCATGCAGCCGCCCAAATTCAAATTACACAGATATTCAGAATCTGAGTTGGAATAGTCTTAAAATTAACATCTTTCAAACCATTAAATGATCCCTGATTTAAAACAAAAATCAGAAAACTAATTCTCTCTTTCCAGATCTAAGATTAAAATGTCTTTAGTAAAGGGCTAAAATAATTGCCAGTCTCTTTCCTTTCCACGTCCTAAAATTACTATGAAGGGATGGCTCAATCTGACTTAAAATTACATGGTTCACCAAGGCTGTGTTCTATTTTACAGAGAAGCCTTAATAACTAATTCCTTTACATACATTCCCAGACCTAAGATTAAGCAGCCATTCCAGCTCATGGATAAGAACTTTTTCCTGCTCCCATACTTCACCCAACTTCTGGCTGGCCTGGAATCACTACACCTTAACCAGCCCACAGATGTAGGGTCAAGTTTCCAGATAAGACATAGGAATGCTTAGGATTAGATTTGACTGAGTAATTGGACCCCAAACTACATTACTTCTTACTGACAGGTAGGAATGCCAGACCTGTTGGAAACACCAGAAACGCCCGCAGGGCTGTTTGGAAACTTCCCAGAGCCCTGAGAGATGAATCTGGGCGAGACTGTCCAAAAGACCCCCTGGCATCATCAGAGACTGCTAGCTGCCCACTGGCCCCTGCCAGGGGTTCTCTGCTAGTGGGGACCCACAGTCCTCAGCCATACCTTAGTTCTTAATTGGTTCACAACAGGATGTAGAGCTGCTCCAAACTGAACTGAGGGTTTGTGCCCAGGACCGAGGCAGCACCTGTCACGCCTGCCTGGCCTGGGAAGTGGAGAGGGGTTGGGGGGAACAAATGAACTGTCCTTGCCTCTAGGGTCACTGTCCACAAGTCTTACAGTGAAGTTGGGAGTCTGTCCACTACACAGAGTCTGTCAGTTACCTGACCAGCCTAAGGTTTGGGCATTGGCGTCAGTCTCCAGATGTGGAAAGATGGTCCGACTGCCAACACCCAAGAAAAGCAAGTACTGAGTAAAGCTCAGCTTCCTCACTAGCTTAGTGGGGTCTCCCACGTTGTCAGTCAGCCCACGTGGACTCTGGTATGGCATCTCGGACCCCACAGTTCTGAGGCTTGGAGGGTAAGTGAGCTACTCAAGATGCTAGAGGCAGTAAGGGTGGGAAGGGGACTTAAGCCCACGTCCTTCCTGCCACTCTGAGATGAGCCTGAGCAGCAGGAATGTGTGGGAACGCGGGGACAGCTCGCCCGCCAACCCCCGGACACCCCTTACGTGCTTCCTGGCTGAGGGCTGCCCAGCATCAGTGCCTATCTTTTGGCCACAGTGACCCACGTCCCACTCTCCCACCTCACAGCCCATAGCGGTCAGGGGTTGTAAATTCATGCTCCCACACCTCCTTTCCAAGGGGAAGGACATCTGATTCATGCCTGGCTCGTTGGAAAACCAAAGGCCCCAGCCCTGAGTTTGATTCAGGGTGAGCACCTGACATAGGACAACAGAGCCCATCAGGAGGGGCCTTCATTTCTCCCCATCAGCCTTGAACTTAGGAGGATGTGAGACTGGGCAGCTGCAGCCACGTTACCACTGTGGGGGGAGTGTCTCCCCCCAGATGAAGCCAAACTAGGGGGAGCAGAGCTGAGAAACTGAGTTTTGGTGGCAGCATTTGAGCCCTAGATCAAGCCAGGCCTGAAGCCATTCCTCTGGGCTTCTCAGTTACAGGAGCCAAATGCATTCCCTTTCTTGCCTAAGCCATTTTTTTTTTTTTTTTTTTAGAGAAATTTTTTTTTTTAATTTTATTTATTTATTTATTTATTTATTTATTTATTTTTGGCTGTGCTGGGTCTTCGGTTCGTGCGAGGGCTTTCTCTAGTTGCGGCAAGTGGGGGCCACTCTTCATCGCGGTGCGGGGACCGCTCTTCATCGCGGTGCGCGGGTGTTTCACTATCGCGGCCCCTCCCGTTGCGGGGCACAGGCTCCAGTCGCGCAGGCTCAGCAGCCGTGGCTCACGGGCCCAGCTGCTCCGTGGCATGTGGGATCTTCCCAGACCAGGGCTCGAACCCGTGTCTCCTGCATTAGCAGGCAGATTCTCAACCACTGCGCCACCAGGGAAGCCCCTAAGCCATTTTTTTAAAATTGAGGTATAATTTACACATAATGAAATGCATAGCTTTTTAAGTACATAGTTCAATGAGTTTGGATAAATGTGTATACGTATGTAACCACTATTCCAATCAGAATATAGACGATTCTCATTACCCCCCAAGGCAACCAAGACTCCGATTTCTATCACCGTGGACTTTTGCCTGCTCTAGAACGTCACATAAATGGAATCATAGGGCATGTATGCTTTTGTGTCTGGCTTATTTTGCTCAGTAGTATGCTTTGAGATTCATCCATGTTGTACTTATCAGTGGTTTGCTCCTTTTAATTGCTGAGTAGAATTCCATTGTAGGAATGTACCATGGTGTGTTCATCTGCCTAAACCATTGGGGATTCGATCTTCTGGTAACCACAACTAAGAAAGTCCTAAGTAGAATAAGTTCACCCAGAGTGAAAACTCTATTTGTTAATATACACGCACAGGCCCTGAGGGTATAGTTAAGTTGTTCAGCTGGGAAACAAGTATTTAAGAGCAGCACCTAGGCAAAAACCGGAGTCAGTGGATTTGGAAGACAGGAAAGGCTGCTTGACCTACAACACGCAGAGACTGACAGTGAAAAGGCAGATAGGCCAGGCCACTGGGAAGGCAGACACAGGGTAGGGAGCGGTCTTTCCTCCGCAGCAGGGGGTGGGGGGTACCTGCTCTAGGCAGTGCCTGGCGCCTGGCTCCCCTCCACCCCAAGAACCAGTGAGGGCCTTTCTTCCACACAGCCGAAGTTAAAGCCCACACATGTAGATGTGTCTCCAGCAAATTGAGGGCACAGTGTGAACTTGGAGTCTCCAGGTCAGGAGTAAGACTGAGTGAGAGTGACCACGCAGGGTCCCCTGGCTAGAGACCCTCACGCAGGGCATGGAAGAGTGGGGTGTTTTTTGCTGCCTCTCCAGCACGGAGATATTTTCTCTGCCTTCCTTCCTAGTCATGCAACCCCTCACTCAACCACCTAGCTCTGGAAAACAGAATTGTTTGTTTATGAGTTAGCCAGAAGCTGTCAACCAGAAAGCACAGAAAGAGCATGCAATCCCCTGCAATACACAAAAACACATCTAATTTAACTTTTCACCATGCTGGAGATTCAGGGCAGTTTGGATGAACAGAATCTACCTTTTCCGCGTCCATAAAAATTAAAACATGAATTTGGCACTTGTAAAGAGGTCTCCTGCCCTTCCAGGATCTCCGCCAGGTGCCTCCCTCTGGCGTCCCCATCCATTCACATGGGGGTAGGGGGCCACAATATGAACCGGCTCCCTTCAGTCACTTCTACAAATCTTTACAGACACCTACTGTGTGTGTACAAAGTGTGTGCCGCTCTACAAAGATTTACAATCACCAAAATTTCTAAGAGACAAATGTATTTTCAGACCCAACTGATGACCCGTTTATTTCAACTGGTAGGATGTACTCACCACTAGTTTACAGTCCTTGGTGGGGGGGAGATGGTATGTGTGTGTGATTTTGTACATTTCTGTTATTACCCTTTTTTACAACAATTTATGTTACTTTTCTAATACAATAATACTGGAGAAAAAGAAATTACTTCTGAAGTTGTAGTTTTGGATCACCTGCCAATCGAAATCCAATCGAAACAGGATTTTCTAAGGCATATGGCCCTAGCGAACTCCGTGGGTCTGACTAGCAAGGCCAGAAGGACCTGCATCTCTCCCTGTTTCTGGCGCTACGGGCGGGAGACCTTGTCCCCAGCTGGCACCCCTTGCTGCCAGCTCTGCCAGACACTCAGTCTGGCTGAGCTGCACCTGCGGTTCCGCTGTCCTCTGTGGCCACCTCCAATACAGCCTTTGTGTCACGAGACTCTAGTACCTGAGCCAAAGGAGGAAGTGGTGATCAGGCTAAAGCCAATGCCCTGTATCATCAGGTGGTGTCTTGGAATCCGTCCAAATAGCCCCAGGAAGCAAGGGACATTTACAGTGTTATACCTCATCATGCTGACTCTCCTCTGAGTCACCTGCAAATACTGTTTCTGCCAGGGGACCCCTTCCTGGCCAGGATCCCGCAATGTGAGGAGAAGTTTGTCCACCACGCCCTCTGGGCTGCTGGTGTGCACCAGTGCAGCTCGACAGACCCTCACCAAGGCGATGATCAGCCTGGATCCAGCCTGGCCTGTAGGGTCTGGCTCAGACCATGGTGGGTAGGGGGTGGGGAAGAGGCAGCAGCACAAACTTTTACACCCTTCCTCCTCCCTCCCCCACCCCCACCTGGAGAAACATCATCACTACCCAATAAAAATGGCGCAGGGACTTCCCTGGTGGCGCAGTGGTTAAGAATCCGCCTGCCAATGCAGGGGACACAGGTTCGAGCCCTGCTCCGGGAAGATCCCACATGCCGCGGAGCAACTAAGCCCGTGCACCACAGCTACTGAGCCTGCACTCTAGAGCCCGCGAGCCACAACTACTGAGCCTGAGAGCCACAACTACTGAAGCCCATGCGCCTAGAGCCCGTGCTCTGCAACAAGAGAAGCCACCACAATGAGAAGCCTGCGTGCCGCGACGAAGACCCAACACAGCCAAAAATAAATAGATTCTCAAAAAAAAAAAAAGATGGACTGGATGAGCCCCCATGACCTACCCTGGGCTCCTCAGACTCAGCCCAGCATGTCCCTCCACATGTGCTTATATATGATGCACACGTGTGTCTAACATGAAATTACACCCCACTAAGGTGAATGGTGCAGAGGAGGACCTAAGAGGAGCCTCTGGGTTAAAAAAAAAAAAAATTCTCTTCCTTCCTTCTCTGCTGGAGCCTTGAGGAAATCCAGAGTAAACAGGGACCACGAACCAGGACACAGTGAACCTTGGGGCCCTGTCCAGCCTGGAGGCTTCTGTGAACAAGAAACAACTTCTCCTTCAGCTCTTGGGTAAAAACAATGGAGCTAAATTCATTTTGGGCCATTAGTGTTCCCAGAGGATGGCGAGGCAGAGATAAGGTCCCACAATGCTGCACTTTGTACCAACGGTCTTCTTCCCCTTACTGCTAAGGTCTTTCATTTAGGCCCTTTCAACAGCCTTGGGGAACATCTTTCTCTAGTTTTTTTCCAGCTAGTTTTCTCTTGGCCAAGAACAGGTTTTCCTGTGGGTTTCAGGACTATAGCCCCCAGAGAGCCCTGGAGATGGGACCAGCTCTCAGGATGTAGTGTCTTGGAAATGTGTATTACTCTGCATTAACTATAGGCCCGAACACACATTCTTCCAAGACTTTCATTAGGATAAGCATAAAAATCTGTTTGGGAAAAAGAAACTCCATTTCCACTGGTCATTCTTTTAAGAAAATAATTTAGTATTTAATTATTCTTATAGAACTGTACCTCTATTTAAACATATTAGTGTCAAGAAAGAAAAAAAAAAAAGTGAGAAACCAGAGAAGAGAGAAACATATTGTGATAGACCAGAAAGTATTCTGTATTTTTTGTTTGTTTTTAATTCAGAGAGCCCCCTGCCCCAAGGTGCTCACCCAGGAGGCCAGGGTCTGTACTAGTGTCCACGCTTGACCTGGGGCCAGACTGAGTCTGTGTCCTCGGGCTCTGGACAGCCATGTCCTGCACAACCCCAAGAAGACCCTGATTTGCCAGGGGGTCCTCTCTGCCAAAAACTGTCTCACATGTTCAGGGTCCAAGACAAGCAGGCAGTATGAACTTCCTCATTCTAAACAAACCTGCCTTCTTCTCTCTCCTCTACCCCCATCCCCCCCAGCAACTATTTTCTCTGCCCTTCTTCCACCTGTACTCCACCACACTGACTTTAAAGATTTTTCTTTGATGTGGACCATTTTTAAAGACTTAATATTTTATTGAATTTGTTACAATATTGCTTCTGTTTTATGTTTTTTGGTTTTTCGACCACGAGGCATGTGGGATCTTAGCTCCCCGACCAGGGATCGAACCCGCACCCCCTGCATTGGAAGGTGAAGTCTTAACCACTGGATCGCCAGGAAAGTCCCCACCACACTGACTTTTGCCCCCAATTCTCCACCTACTCATTTACCAACAACCCTCTAAAGGACTAAACCCAGTATTTTCCAAGGCTCTTCTGACTTGTCAACCTCATCTCTCCACTAAAAAGATCTCTCTTCTCTCAGCTGCCTTGACACTGTCACCCTCTGGGCTTGTTTACCATCTCTCTGCCTGTCCCTTAAATGGAGGCATTATTCTCTTCTGCCTTGGGTCCTTTTTCACAATATCCCACCGCCTCCCACACTGGTGCCCCCCAAAGCTGCATCTCCAGCCAGGGTGCTCTAGTGGCTGCCGGGTTCATGGAGTGGACTCCCCACGGGGACCACCATTCAGATGTCGCTTAGGGGCCTCAAGCCCACCACCTCTACCTCAGCCTCCTGGTTGCCCCATCTCAGTGAGGCGCCTGACCATCCCCCCAGCCACCAAAGGGCAGACATTTTGGACTCCCATCAGCAGTACTTCCCCACCATATTTGGTCCATTAGTTCTTCCCATCCCTGTTGACTGCCTTTGCTCAGGCCCTCATCACTGCACCCTCCCCACTGGGATCCCTGCCTCCAGTCTGGACCCCTGGTTTGAGTCAGGGGTGCAAGCTGGTAGAAAGGATGGGTGTGGTGAGGCTGTGTTTACCTAGTACTTTACATAACTGACTGAAAAGTCATCAGTAGTCCGTACTGGAGTAGGAGAGAGACAATGAGGATTAACCTTCCACACTCCTCCCTGCCTGGCTCCACCACTGCCTCTCCCCCTTCGCTCACCTACTGATCACTCAGCTTTCAAAGTGGTCTTTCTGTGACACAAATCTCACACGTCTGGTCCTGCATGAAGCACTTTGATAGATCTCCAGGTTCCCTTCCCATGCATCCAAGATGCATGACTCCCGAACAGCCTAGTTCCCACTTACACCTCCACACCCCCAAGGGTTCACTCACAAACGCTCACAATCCTGTGCCTTCACCCATGCTGTTCCCTCTGCCTGAAGTGTTCGTCCTCCCCTTCTTCACCTGTATAACATCTACCTCTCATTCAAGGAGCATTTGTTTTAGGACAAACTGGCTCGGATCACACATCAGGGAAGGTTCCATGTCGACACCTTTTATCAACCTTGTACTAGGAACACTCTTTGGACTACTATGACGTAGCACAATGATCATTACAAGGTCTCGTTTTCCAAAGAGATGTTTCTAATTGCAAACCAGTGATTCATCTTATTTTGCACGCATGATTCTCTTTATCTACCACCGGAGAAACCGCACCTGAAAAACACTCAGCTTTGCATCCTTTCACAGCTCCCTTGCCTTCCACTCGGTCCTATGCACATCTTCCCCTGGAAAACCTGTTCTGGAAGACAAGGGAACATAACCCTGGCAGGTGTTCACCACCTCTTCTGCCCCTTCCTCTGTTGTTTCCCCCAGATGCTGCTATAGGTCCAGACCTCCACCTGTTCAGAGGACAATTTGGGGAGGAAATGAAGTCCCAGAAAGATGCAGCAACTTGCTAAAGTCTACAGTGCAATTCTGTGGGGGAGGCAGTCAGGGTTTGAGGCCCTAGGGCTGAGATCTAGGGATTCCCAGGCCTGGCCTCCTTCTGCAATTCCATGGCCTGTAATGCTCTGTCCCAAATGCCACACATAATTAGAAGTTATAATCCTATAATTCCATAATGACATCTTTTAACTTAAATACACCTTAAAACTACTCCTTTTTTTTTTTTTAATGCTAAAAGCAATTTAACCAAAAAGAATTTTTCCAACTCTGTCCTCACCTGTTTCCAGATTCTCCTCCTGCCCATCCTCTAGGGACACTGCTCCTCACCAGAGAGCAAAAGCCCAAAGGCAGCGTCATGGGAGAAGGAGGAAGACGCCAAGAGCATTCACTGACTGGATCATTAGGCGTGGAACAATTAAGAATTGACTGTTCTGTGGGAAAGTTTCACTGCCCTGTTTATAATTTCGTCCTCTGCCTTCAGTCATAGAAGTTATAAAAAAACAATTTCTCAACCCACCTAGTCAAACATGGCCAAGAGCCAAAGGCTATTTTTAGACTCATAGGGACAAGGAAGAAGGATGGAAAGTGCCCCGTGCCTCCGGGCTCAAAAGCATCTTTGTAGCCCAGGCCTTGCAACCTGCGGACATCCCAGCGACCCCGCTCCGTGGATTGGGGCCACTTTTGAGGGGCTGAGCTGCGAACCTTCAGGGCGGGAGGCCACGGTATGTGCCAAGCTCCCGCGGAGCCCGCACCTCCCGCAGGTCTACCCAACAATCGGATAAATCCGCTTTAGCGAAAAGTGGTGAGGGAGCGAAACCGCTGCCCTCACGTCTGCAGCGCGCACGCCCTCCTGGGCAACTAGGGGCAGAGAAGGGGGCGACGCCCGAGGTACCCTCCCATCCTCGAAAATGTCGAAGAGGCAAACACTGGAAGCATTCTGGAGGCAAAAAGGGAACGCCATCCCTTCTGAGGGGCTCCTATTTCCACGCGCTCCGGCCAAGCGCTCGGGTGGAAGCTGGGCTCGGGTCCCCACGCGCCGCAACGCCGAGAGCGACAGCGCACTGGGAAACGGTCCCTTCCCCAGGGCCGCGGGACGGCCGGCGGGGGCGACCCCGAGCACCCCTCCTGGCCCTGTCCTCCGCCGGCACCTGCGCGGGGCGGCCGAGACACCACTCCCCAGCCCCGTAAGTCACCTGCTCTCGGCCGCCGGGTGCACCGCCGCCGCACCCCTCCACTCCGACCCTCCGCCGGGCGCGCCCCAGGCCAGTGAGCCTCCTCCCCCTCCAGGCCTGGTCGACCCCGGCCGCGCGCCCTGCAGCCCCCTCCACAGCCTGGGGGGAAAGAAGTCTGGAGCTCGCAGAATCCCAGCCCGCCCGAAGCCGCCCACCTTCCGAAAGTAGCCGTCGCCCTCCTTCTCCAGCGGCTGGGGGGCCGCGGGCAGCAGAGTGTCGGTCATGCTGGCAGCGCGGGAGCGCAGGACAGACTGAAGCTCATCTGCGCGCTGGCCCGAGAGGGCGCCTGGCCCCGCCCCTGCCCCGCCCCTCCCTGTCTGAGCGACCGCCCCTCCAGCCCCGCCTGAGGCCCGGCCGGGAGTCCTGGAGACCAAGCCAGGCCCGCCGAGACCACGCCCCCGGTCCCGCCCCGGCTCCGGATTGGCCGAGCGCAGCCGTGCCCCAGGCGAGGCTGGCGGAGGGGAGAGCAAAGAGCCCCTCCGCTCTTTGCTCGCCCTCTCCCAGCCTCAGGGGCTTAATCTGGGAGTGGTTGCAGCCTCAGCCCGGGAGCGCAAGGGCGAGCCGGGGGTCTCCGCTGCTGCCGCGAGGTCCGGGTTGGGGATCCAGCTCCTCGTCTGGAACCATGGGGGTAAATGCAGCGAGTGGGTGAAGCTACGGCTCCTGCGCGCACGCCGCGGGGACAGTGACCGTACCCGACGCCACGTCGAGGGCGCGGCGGGAGCGCTGGGCCCTGGGCCGAGCAGTCAGGAACAGCTTCCCGCCAAAAGGGATCCCAGGGCAGAGTCCGAGACTCTGAGGGAGAGTTGGCGGCGCCACCGAGGGCCTTGGCGGGTGACTCAAACCTGTTGACACAGCGATCAACCCCCTGTCCCCCAGCCCGTTCTGCAGAAACCAGGCGGATCCACTGGGAGGTCACAGATGGCGAGGGGAAAGGGATCCACCCAAGGAGGGATCCCCAGAAAGGGTTTCGTGCCCAAGAGACTCGATGAATATCCTTGAGCACGTTTCTTAACCACCACTTCGAACCTCAGATTTCTCAACTGCAAAATGGGTCTGGATCACCCTCTCTTGACCTGGTCCAAGGTATTACAACCAAAGTGGTGTATAAGCGCTTAGCTGCGCGGTAGGGACGCGAATAGCTTAGGAGCGAAAGGGGGACTCCTGGGGACAGGGGTCGTACCGCTCTCTCTCCCAGCCCCCCTGATCGGTGGACTGCGCGGGTAGAACTAGCAGACAGGGTGCCGGGACTGGGCTGCCGGAGCCGGAAGCCCCCCAGCGGCCACGCCCCTCCTGGCCAGCGTCCTGCAGTTCCTACCCCCTCCCCCAGCTATGGGACACCTTTGCGCAGTTACTGCTGCGTTTGGCCGTCGCGGTAGGTGCCACAGGTAGAACACAACAATCTGCTTTAAAAACAAGTCAAGCGTTTCCTTTTCTTCTTAAAAAAAAAGAAAAAGAAAAAAGTATGTGCATTAGGGGGTGTTCAAGAATTTAAAATAAACGGTAGCAACAGCCAAGTAAATGTTAAAAAAAAAACTCATCATCACTGCCGGCTCCAAGACGCAGCACAAAGAAAGGCGTTCTCTGAAAGGACTGTTTTAATACTAAGAAAGAACCTGAAGAATCTTAAGCATCTGGGACAGGTGTTCGGGAAACTCTGTGGCAGATGCAGAAACTTCCCTTCTCTCTTAGGGTCAGAAATGAGTATCATGCTAATTTCAGCATTGTCGGTCACCCTAGAATTAATTCATGGCCCTGGAAATGTACACTCCCCTCCCCCAGCTGGGACTTGAAAACAACCGCTTCCGTTTTGGGGATCCAGGGGTGACGGGTCACTCAATTACATTTGTAATACTACTGCTGCTACTACTAATAATAAAGTTATCAATAATAGAACCTCTATTCTAGCCAGAAAGTTTGTAGATATTATGTTTCACGAACCTTCTGCAAATAAGAGAATTAAATAATCTCCATTTAACAGGTGAGAAGACCGAGGCTCAGAGGAGTGAAGTGGTTAAGGGCACGCCAACCATTAGTGGCTGAGATAGGTGTTTAGTTCAGGGCTGCTGACTCCAGTCATTTCCTACCACTCTCAGATTTTTGTCATCTCCTTCTACTACCCTAAAGCTCCAATCGCCTTTACAGTTTGTCACATATACGTGTCACTTGTACTATTATCGACTTAATAGTCTTCTTTAAAATTACTCACTTTAAAACACACACTTCTGTCATACAATAGTTAAAGAAATATAGTTTGTATAATAAATACTATATCTAGTGCAATAACCCACAATTTTATTAGAAATGAAAATCCTAATCAGACCTGACTAGTTTTCAGAAATAAATAAATAAATAAATAAATAAATAAAAATAAATAAAATAAAATTACTCACTTTAACAAACTTTATTTTAAAACACAACTATGTCATAACAATAAGCAGAAAACCAGTGTTACTTTGACCTATGCGGACATACACATAAAAGTGAATATAGTGAAAACCAAAATCTGTTATTTAATCTCGCCCAAAACCTTTGCCTTCTTGAGCTGCTTCTTTTATTAAAAAGGAAGAAGAGCAAGAAAAGGAAGCCTGGTGTTAAGGATACACCAGCCCACCCTGATACTAGCTTCAGAGGAAAAGAAGCACTTCTCTGTGCATCCCAACAGGCATCTCCTGGCTCTGTGAACCATCTGTGTGTCACTCCTTGAGGCTGTGCAGGACCAGACATCTCTAGACATTCTCATGGCTCCTTGCAGGGGGCTCACAGGCCTGAGCCCGTATCTCTGATCCTGCTGCGATCAGGAAATGAGAGCTGCTGCAGCTGACCCAGCAGGAGAGTAACATCTAACCTCCTATTTGTCAACCCAGTTGGTGGTGTGTGTCACAAGAACTGCCAGGGAGCCCCCTGTGCTCCTAACAAAAGAGTCGGGGTGGGTATTTCTGAGATAGGCAAAGGTTAAAAAATCTCAACTGCAAACAACTATTTTGTGAAGTCCCTGTTTTACTATCTGGCTGGGGCCAGCAGTTGACTGTCCAGGTACTCAGTTTCTTTAAGTAACATGTAAGTCACACCTCCTAAGACCTGCTTGTTGACAAAAGGAGCACTGGCTTCTCTAGGGGCAGCCTGATGTACATCCTCTCTTGGAGAATCTGATGAAATTTGCCAAATTAAAAGCAGAAATCACAAGTTAACCCTTAAGTGAGTGAAATTCATTGTAAATTATAGACCCAATTTTGCAATTTTTATGAAAAAAAATCTTAGAAATTGAAGCCATATGGTGCCATGGAGCACTGACATGAGAAAACCACACTAGATTTGGCAAGCTCTGCCACAAAGTCACCTTGGCCAGATCCTTCTACCCCTTGCGACCTCAGTTTCCCCAGCTCTGAAATATGGTCTTAAATACATAGCAGTCATTTATTGCATACTTTATGACGGGAGCTGTGCTTTGCATTTTGCATACATGATCTCAGTTGATCCACAACCCTGTGAAATGGGTACTTTTTCATCCCCATTTTAAAGAGGAAGAAGCTGTCACCAGTCTGCTAAGTTAGATTGCCTGATGCAACACCATGCACTGTGCTACTCTACACTGTTCCTTGCAATTTAAAAGGAAAGATATTTTGTCATATTTGGAAGAAGTGATTATGGATTAAAAATAAATGAGTGGGACTTCCCTGGTGGCACAGTGGTTAAGAATCCTCCTGCCAATGCACAGGACACGGGTTTGAGCGCTGGTCCGGGAAGATCCCACATGCCGTGGAGTAACTAAGCCCATGCGCCACAACTACTGAGCCTGCACTCTAGAGCCCGCGAGCCACAACTACTGAGCCCACGCACCGCAACTACTGAAGCCTGCGTGCCTAGAGCCCATGCTCCGCAACAAGAGAAGCCATCGCAATGAGAAACCCGTGCACTGCAGCGAAGAGTAGCCCCCGCTAGCCGCAACTAGAGAAAGCCCGCGCGCAGCAATGAAGACCCAACGCAGTCAAAATAAATAAATAAATAAATTTATAATAAATAAATAAATAAATGAGTGACAGAATGGCAAAATATACCAAGTATTGGTGA
Source organism: Balaenoptera acutorostrata (assembly GCF_949987535.1). Taxonomy (NCBI): domain Eukaryota; kingdom Metazoa; phylum Chordata; class Mammalia; order Artiodactyla; family Balaenopteridae; genus Balaenoptera; species Balaenoptera acutorostrata. Next base: position 47,959,254 of record NC_080082.1, read on the forward strand.
GAATGTCAAGCAACCAGAATCTCATACATTGCTTGTGGGAGTGTAGATTGGTACTACCACTTTGGAAAACTGGCATTTTCTACTGAAGAGGGACATATGCATAACTTATGAACCAGCAATTCCAAATCTAGGTAGATAACCAACAGAAATGCATACATCTGTTCTCCATAAAACATGTACAAGAATGTTCACAGCTGCACTTTTCAAAATAGCCCCTAACTGGAAACTACTCTAATGCCCATCAACTGTAGAATGGATAAGAAATTGTGGCATATTCACATAATGAAAACGAACACATTACTATCACAAGCAACAAATATGTTGTGAGCAAAATATTTTGCTCACAAAAATATTGTTGAGCCAAAGAAGCAGAAAGTATACTGTATGATTCCATTTTACATAAAGTACAAAACAGAAAAAATTAGTCTATTCTGGGATTATTGTTTCTGGGTTTTGGAAATTTTCTATTTCTTGACCTGCTTGTTGTTACACGGATGTGTTCACTTTGTGAAAATGCACAGAACTGTGTGCATATATTGTATTTCAGTAAGAAAACTCAACAGAAAAAAAAATGAGTGGCATTGATTCCCAAGCATATAGAGCAGGTTTCTTTGTATGTCATGAGTGACCATCCCACTGCCAGCACTGATATGTGGACCCTAGGAACAAATTACTCCCTACCCAGATGATTCAGCCCATCTTCCTATTGGGCAGTTTCCTGAGATTTGTGCTTTCTTGCCTGTCTGAATAAGAAAGGAAGGGTATGTGGTGTTTAAGCTTCTACAGTTTTGCATAAAAACACATTGTTGAGAGAGTGGCATGGACATATATATACTACCAAATGTAAAATAGATCGCTAGTGGGAAGCAGCCGCATAGCACAGGGAGATCAGCTCTGTGCTTTGTGTCCACCTAGAGGTGTGGGATAGGGAGGGTGGGAGGGAGACGCAAGAGGGAGGAGATATGGGGATTTATGTATATGTATAGCTGATTCACTTTGTTATACAGCAGAAACTAACACACCAGTGTAAAGCAATTATACTCCAATAAAGATGTAAAACACACACACACACACACAAAACACATTGTTTAGGGGTTCCTACTGCCAAGAATCAGGAGTATTGGGTAATAAGTGACCAAGGTTGCAGATAAAGCATCCGGCCGTTCCTTCTGAAGATCTGGAGTCAGAAAGGTTGGTAATTACTGTTTTTATTTGTTTTGTTTTTTAAATATTTATTTATTTATTTTGGCTGTGCCAGGTCTTCGTTGCAGCACGCGGGATCTTCGTGGCAGCACGCGGCTCTTAGTTGCTGCATGCGGACTCTTAGTTGTGGCATGCGGACTCATAGTTGTGGCATGCATGCAGGATCTGGTTCCTCGACCAGGGTTCAAACCTGGGCCCCACCCCGCCCTCATTGGGAGTGCAGAGTCTTACCCACTGGACCACCAGGGAAGTCCCATTACTGTTTTACTAAATGCAGTGATTGTCAGAAATCTAATTAAGTAAACTCTCAGTAATAAATTTATTGGGTTTTTCTTGCCTCTTTAGAAGCTATAAGCTGTAAGAAAATTATTTGGGGTAATTCAGAAATAAAATCACGGACCTTCATGATTTGTCTGGCTGTATGGGTTAGCCCCCAACCTTCTTTACTTTCAATATCTACATTTATTCACATGAGGATCAAAGGGTGATGCTGGGACCCTGCAGGGCTTCAATAAACAAAGATGCTTTCTCTTTAGTAGATTAAATTTCTCACGGCAGGAAAAGGGCTAATACATACAAAAACCTTTAAAATGAAAACTAAGACACTGACATAAAAATGTTTTGGAAAGAATACTATGGATGTAGCTCAAAACAAAAATTCAAGGGGTACAATGCTGTATACATGTATCCCTCCTGCTGTGATTTCCTTTGATCAGTGGCAACCACTGTTACCAGATTGTTTGGGGAGTTCACTGGAGATACAGCATATGTGTGGGTGTATTGTGTCCCTACATTGTGGATGTAATATGTTTTCTTTTAATATAAATGGCAGCATCCTGTGTACTCCGTCTCACCCCCTGTTTTGCTCATTTGACAGCATATGTTGGATATATACCCCACCAGCATTTTAAAATGCTTTATAGTATTCTATCATATAGGTTGTTCCAGTTACTATTGCTGTTAACAAATTACTGCAAATCTTAATGGCTCCAAACAAGAACAATCATTTTATTATTACCTCTCATGGTTCCAGAGGTGGCTGTACTCAGCTAAAAGGTTCTTGCTTGTGGTCTCTCATGCAGCTGTAGTCAGATGGCTGCTGGAACTGGAGTCATTTTGAATCATCCTTGCTCATGTGTCTGGTGATTGATACTGATTGTTAACTGGAACCTCAGCTGGGTCATAGGCTGGAATACCTACACATAGCGTCTCTTCATGGCCTGGGCTTCCTCACAGAATGGAGGTTGGGTTCCAAGGTCCAGCATCCCAAGAAACAGAAAGTTGGAGCTACCAGTTTCTGTTTTTCTTTTTTCTTTTTCTTTTTGGCCATGCCGGATGGCTTGTGTGATCTTAGTTCTCTGACCAGGGATCGAATCCCAGCCCCTACAGTGAAAACACCGAGTCCTAACCACTGGAACTCCAGGGAATTCCTGCTACCAGTTTCTTCAAGCTTGGGTGTGGGAAATGTTATATTGTCAGTTTCACTGTATTCTTTTGGTCAAGCAGTCATGGAGCTTAGATTCAAGGGAGGGGACATAGACTCCACTTTTCGACCAGAAACTTGCCAAAAATTTTGAGGTTGTGTTTTTAAAATAATTTTTTTTGGCCTTGCTGTGAGGCATGCAGGGATCTTAGTTCCTTGATCAGGGGTCGAATCTGTGCTCCCTGCACTGGGACCTCAGAGTCTTTTTTAAAAAAAAAGATTTATTTATTTATTTATTTATTTTTGGCTGCATCGGGTCTTAGTTGCGGCACGTGGGATCTTCACTGAGGCATGCGGGATCTTTCGTTGCGGTGCCCAGGCTTCTCTCTAGTTGTGGCATGGGGTTTTCTCTCTCTCTAGTTGTGGTTCGCAGGCTCAGTAGCTGCCCCGGGGCATGTGGGATCTTAGTTCCCCGACCAGGGATCGAATCCGCGTCCCCTGCATTGGAAGGCGGATGGATTCTTTACCACTGGACCACCAGGGAAGTCCCTAAAATAATTTTTTTTTAAAAGTCATGTACCATGACTTATTTAATTCGTTCTTCATTCTTTTCTTCAAATTACTTATTGAGTGCTTACTACATTCCAAGCACTGTTCCAAGCTCTGAGGATACAGCAAAGGAAGAAAGAAAAACTGGCTCAGACCTGTCTTCTTGGAGCTTACGTTCCAAGGGGAGCTTACATTCCATTCCATTGGGAGAGAAAGACAATAGACATATAAATAGGTAAACCAAATTATATAAGGTGACAAATGTTGTGGAAAATATATAGTAGGGTAGGGGGTGATAGGGGTTGTTTTTTAGAATAGGGTCAGAAAAGTTTTCGCTGAGTAAGTAACCTTTGAGCAGAGACCTGAAGCAAGTGAGGCAATGAATCATGCTTGTAGTATTCCAAGCAGCGGGGACAGTGAATGCAAAGGCCTTGAGTCCAGAGTGTGCTTGGAATGCTCAAGAAACATTCTCAATCCCAGAGATTCTGATTCAGGAGGCCTGGGGGACGGGTAGGAGGGACATTTTAGCAACATGTTAGTGATTCTCACTCACACAGACTTCTGACCCTCATTTTGCAGACCCAGGCTTCGTTTCTCTCTTCTGTAAGAAGGAGGTTTGCAGTGGGATAACAGAACCCTATTGGACAGATGTTTGTTTCTTTAGCTTCAATAAGGGAGCCCTCAGCGTCCCTCACCCCACCTCACAGCAGCCTTTTGCTTGTCCGCTTGCATTTTCTTTCTCCTTTCTCGTTTTCTTCGTTCTCTTTTCAAATTTCTTTCCTATTTTATTTTTCTCTTTATTCCTGTTTTCCTCTGCCCCCACCACGCCCCCCCCTTTCCTTCTCCTTTTCTTTTAATCTCTTCTTCCTTTATTTTTCTCATTGACCAAGTGTTGTCCCAAGCTACCTTCACCGTGGGCATCAGGGTTCCCCTGTCTGAATCCTTTCAGAGGTGTGGAAGGGGACTCCAGTTACGTCAACCTAAGGGTGACATATACAGAGTGCGTGTGTCTATCTGGGAGTACAGGCAAGTTCCCGCAGATGGCAGGGGTAGGACTGAGGGGAGCAGGGTCTGCCGGCAGGGGAAGTGGGGGAAGAGCACGGACCGGGTTGGGGAGGGGTGTGGGGTGGGCAGACTTCGCGGAGAACCACCCCTGCAGCTCGACAGCGGAGTGCCTTCCACCTTCTCCCAGGCGCCTCCTCCTGACCGGCACATGGTGGAGCTAGGATGGGATGTCGTGGCAGCCAAAGCCTCCGAGACAACTCCTGCCGGGGTCCGCCTCCCACAGGACGGGTTTGAGAACCACCCGGCGCAGATCCGAGAGAGGCTTGCCGGGCGGGGTGAGCACTTTCCGTCACCTGCGCTTAGAGCTTCGCTGCGGTTCGCGGAGATTAAAGCGCGGAAGGCATTTTGCCCATTGAGGCCTCCGTAGCGAGGGGGCGAGGCCCGGAAGGGAGCAGGATGGCGGCGCTGGATGGAGACAGTGACGAGGATTTGGTCAGCTATGGGACGGGCCTGGAGCTGCTGGAAGAAGGTGCGGGCTACATTCGTCGCCGGGGCCTGTGGAAAACAGGCCGGGGGTCCAGGATTCGGGGCAAAAACGCACAACTCTATGCCAGACCTTGTCTGGCACCGGGGGAAAGGCTCGCCTGCTACGGGCTCTGGGAACAGCGATCGGAGAGGCGTGCACTGTGCTTGCGGGGTGCTCACGTTTTGCAGGGACGGATGGGAGGCCCGGAGGGATGGGAAGAAGAAAGATGACAAACAGGCTCGTGTGAGAGCGGGGGTAGGGGAAGAGCGGTGGTCAGGCAATGTTTTTCCTAGGAGAGGACGTTTGAGCTTAGCCTTGAAACAGAGAAAGGAAGCAACCGTACGAAGATTTGGGGGAAGAGCATTTCAGGCGAAGCGAACAGCAAGTGCAAAGGCTCTGAAGTCGGAGCCAGTTTGGCAAATTGAGGAACAGGCAGGACTGATGTGGGTGGAGCAGACAGCACCAGGGGGAGGCTGGTAGAAGATGACGTCAGAGGGGGAGGCGGGGGTTGAGTCTTAGTTGGTATGGTCAGGGAGTTTGGATTTTAATACTAAGTGTAGAAGAGTCATGGGGGAGGGGGTTACACAAAGGAGGGATGTATATTTTTCAGATTATTCTGTCCTCGATTTTGAGGGTAGGCGGGTTGGGGGTGGGTAGGAGTGAAGCAGGGAGATTAGCAAAAAGAGGCCAGGCGATGATGGTGGCGGTGGTTAAGTAGTGGTGAGTTGAGATGTGCTTTGAAAGCAGAGCTGACCCGACTCGCTGGTGGAATGTGGGGGTGAGTGCAAGATGAAGCAAGATTCTCCCCTGTGTTTCTGGTCTGATCCACTTAACGACTTGATTTGTTTCGTAAAGCATGTATTGGATGGCTAGTAAGGTCTGATGGCAGTGCTACCCCTGTGGGAAAGACAAAGGAAGTTTGGTGGGCTAGGAGTTATTTGCAGACTCTCCTTTTTTCCTACCCTGACCACACTGCCGTCAGGTTGGTTGTCCTTCTGGGACGTTGCCCCTGATTACCCTCTTATTCCCTACAAACAGTTCTAATCATTAGAAACTTATGCCAGATGCTGGCCCTGTTCCTACTGTCTGCTTACAAAAGACAGAGAAATGCTAGTCTCCTGAAAGCTTCTTATGTGTTTAAAGACACCCCTTGCATTTCCTCTAAGACATCTCTGTACCACACTCAGTTTTCTAATAAATTAAGTTTAAAGTCCCCTCAACCCTAATTTGTTGGAGCTTTCTTCAAGCATGGGACCAGAGTGTGGGTAGACTGGGGTCATTATTAGTATGTCCTTCATTTTAGACTGTATTTCTTTACCACAATCTAAGCTCACATTAGCTTTATTAACAAACACATCATCCCATGGTCTCAAGGAATTGGTTGACAAAGATTCTTAATTTGAGGGGTTTCAAATCTAGTTGAGAACAAAAGTATGAGGTTCACAAGTGCTAAAGTATGTGATGTAGAGAGGAAATAACCTACACAAGCTAACAGGGAAACCTGAGAAGGCAGGATGGGACCCCTTGAAAACTGGTTAGAATTTAGGTATGCAGGAAGAGGACAGGGTTAAACATGCATGGGTGGAGGTTATTACAGCCCTGCCAAGCAGGAGTTTGTGTCATTTCTATATTTCTGGTCTCACAGTTGTTTCCTTGTGAAGTGACATATTGTAAGTCATCAACTATTTGACCTATAGTTTTCTAATTCTTCCTGTTTTGATGGTGTATAAAATCTGTGATGAAGCCTAATGGTCTAGCCAGGCTCTTGAAGTAGAATGGACTTTTCCCCGCCCCCCCCCCCCCGGCCTAAAATTACCCTTTAACTTCTCAGTACTAGGTGTTTTTGAGGATTGATCCATTGTTTCCTAAGCACCTTGAAGTTAAAACATACTCTGACTACATTTTACAATGTAACATACTAGACCAATAATCACTTATACCTCCTACTTTGAAGTTCTAGTGACAGGTTAGACAAACATTGGTAGAGGAGGGACTCCATTACTTAATTAAAGTTGCTGGCCCTGACAGAAAGTTTTATTGGGTAAGAGAGTGGCTGATCTGTTACACACAGACTCATAGACACATAGGCCCTCTGGCCTGGAAGGAAGGTGCCTCAGTGCTTATCTAATCTTCCCTTAGGTACATTCACTTGGCTGTAGAATTCTCCTCATTGCCTGCTCATCCTGCACTCAGATTAATTTAGGACCATTTTCTTCTTCCTTGTTGTGACTCGCCCACTTAAAACTATCTGTGGCTCCCAGTCACCCACAGGACATACCCCAGACCCTGCAGCACTGTGTTCCAGGCCCGCTGCACTATCTGCCTTTTTGGTTCCATCTTCCGTGCCTTCCCTGTCCTCCAGTCAGACTAGACTACTTTCTCAAACATCTGACCTTCTCCTTTTCGACCTCCTGTTTACTGTTTACTGATGGAATTAATGCCTCTGTGGGGAATTGTGTCCCTATGTGCAGCTATCAAATGCTGCTCGCGCCTCTGGGTGACTCTGATGTTGTGGACCTTGAACATTGTCAGAACAGTTCCTATACATGCAGGTCTCCTCTGCTGGGCTCGGAGTGCCCTGGGAACAGGGACGGAGTTGTATTCAGTTTTCCACACCCAGCATCTAGAACAGGGCTGCTTCCACGGAAAGGCCCTCAGTAAACTTCTGGTGGGGAACAAGTAAAGGACAGAATGGGTTGTGTCCCTGACTTGGAGGCAGAGTTGAGATCTGATTTCAGCTTTGTGCTTATTAGCCGTGGACCTTAGGGCACTTACTTAATCAGAGCATCCTTATCAGGGTATGATAAATGAGATAATACTATTAGTAACAGTAATTATAATAGGACCTGGCTAAAATGCCACTTCCTCCCCGGAGTTTTCCTGTGCTGTGGTTAGAGGCGGCTCCTCCTCCTCAGGAGCCCTGTGGGACCTGGTCAGCCACACCGCTTGGCCCTCATCATCTGCTGTCCGGTTCTATCTAGTTGTCTGCAGATCTTGTCTCCCCTTTCAGCTCAGGAGTACCTGGAGAACAGAGCAAGAACAGAACCTCGCATTGGAAGGACCTGTCCTCTCTCCCCTTAACCCAGTGGTTCTCAACCAGGGATGAATTTGCCCCACTAAGGGACATTTGGCAATGTCTGGAGACATTTTTGGTTGTCATGCTTTTTCGGGATGGGGGCATTACTGGCATCTGGTGTGACAGGCTAGGGATGCTGCTAACCACTGAACAAGACAGTCCCCCACAACTAAGAATCATCCAGTACAAGCTGTCAATAGTGCTGAGGCTGAGGAGCTCCACCTTAGCCAGGAATCGTGCCAGGTGCACGTGCAGTAAAGGAGCATGTGTACTGTATTTTCTAAGAAATGGTGAAAATCTTGGACTGTGGGACCTGAGTTGTAATTCAGTTCTTTAGAACGAAATGAAATTGTAGTGATATTAACCAAGCTTTGCTATGGCCAGGGGCTGTGCTCAGTTCTCTGCGCATGGTTTTTAATCCTCCGCACCATCCCACAAGGTGACTTCGGTTATTATCCTAATTTTATAGTTGTGGAGACTGGGGCTTAGAGAGATCAAAAAACTTGCCTATAATCACAAAGCTAGCAAGTAGGAGGGTAGGGGGATTTGAACCCAGATCTCCTGTCTTCAGAACCCTCTTGATTACCCTGCTGTGAGTTATATTCTAGAAATGACCTAAAGCCTCGGTAAGCTACAAGTAAGAATTTAGGGCTATGAGGCTAGACATCTCTTTACTTTTTGTTCCACTATCCAGAAATAGTAACTGGCTTAATTATTGAAGTAACAGGTATACATGGGCTTTAGGATACATCTTACCTACTGTATGTACTACTATTACTATAACAGCAGTAGGAGCTAGGGTACTTCCCTGGTGGCCCAGTGGTAAAGAATCCGCCTTACAATGCAGGGTACGCAGTTTTGATCCCTGGTCAGGGAACTAAGATCCCACATGCCGCGGGACAACTAAGCCCGAGCGCCACAACTACTGAGCTCGCGCGCCTCAACTAGGGAGCCTGCGTGCCGCAAACTGCAGAGCCCACGCACCCTGGAGCCCTGTGCCACAACTAGAGAAGAGAAAACCTGCACGCCACAACTAGAGAGAAGCCCATGCACCTCAACAAAAGACCCCATATGCTGCAACGAAGATCCCCGTGTGCTGCAACAAAGACCTGACGCAGCCAAAAAAATAATAAAAAATACGTAAATAAAATAAATTTAAAAAAAGAGCAGCTAGTACATTAAATGTGTTTATTGTGGGTCCCTCTTTTTGCTAAGCACTTTACAGGCATTATCTGATCCAATTTGCATAACAACTCTATGAAATAGATATTACTATTAATGTCCCATTTTACAGATGAGGAAATTGAGGCACAGAGAGGCTTAAGATGACCAAAGTCCCTAGTATAGGTGACCAAAGTGCTAGTAAAGGTGGGCTTAGCTTTAAAATCCAGAGTGCCATGACTCTCAACCCCAAGCGCTTAACTACTGTCTAACTTGCTTTCAGTAGTGAATGTTTGAAAATAACTTGATGGTTACTTTTTGTTTTAAATAGATTCAGAAGTTTTAATTAGAACTGATAAAATTAGGCAGTAATTTGTGTCATGAAACTTGAAACCTAAGGAAATTTTTAGGTGAGCCTAAAATGTTCTAAGTTCCTTTTCGTTGGTCTTATTTAGCACCCCAGCCCTTTTCAGCCAAGTAAGTAAAGGAATAAGCTTAAAGAACAGTAATTACGACACCAGGAAAGTCCCAGAAATAAGGAAACTCAAGATTTGGGGAAAACGGGCAATGCCAATGGAAAAATTCTGGAGTCGGGGATGCTGTGAATTTCCAGAAGAGAAAACCTCTGCACACCATGTGCCACCCCAGCAGCTTGCCTACTTTACTGCCAGCAGATTTCACCTCCATCTCTGAACCCTTCGCCCTATAACTCAGTTTTCATAATGGAATTTAGTGGGAAAAGCAGGCCATTTTTGCTAAAACATATTTCTAATATAAATAAGAGATCTTGTTTTCTAAACTACATCAGCTACTAAGGTCTAGGAATAGCAACTTAATTAAACTTGTTATATTTGAAGTTACAAGAAGTGAACAATGCGTTCTGTTAAAGAAATGATCTTTTCCTTAAATCCTCTCTAACCCACCATCACCTTCTGTCCCATTCAAAATATTACCTTTTCAGGCGAGAGACCAAAGAAACCAATTCCTCTTCAGGATCAGACTGTCCGAGACGAAAAAGGAAGGTATAAACGATTTCATGGAGCCTTCAGTGGAGGTTTCTCTGCTGGTTACTTCAACACCGTTGGCTCAAAAGAAGGTAGGATTTCCCTACTTGTAGCTACTATATCGCTAAAGCAAATGATTGAAATACCGTAGGAGTTCTGCTCCCCTCCCTCACCTCTCCCTTTTAAAAAAACTTTAAAAAACATTTTAGTACATACACTGTAGTCTTTTGTGTTCTTTGAATGTTTGCAATGTTTCCAGAGACAACTTGTGTGTTGTTCATTGATTACAACCTGAAGGTGAGAGAGTTTTCTTTGACTTTAAAGAAAAAAAATAGATATGTCATAACCAAATGATTAAATGATAATAAGGACTTCTGTTTTATACTGTATCTTGCCACACACTCAGTGCTCTCACACAGATTCACTCAGGTAATCATCGTCTCACATGACTCCGTGCCTAAGGAGGGCAGGTGTCCCAGCTGTTTTGTGGCTGAGGACCCTGCGGGTCCCAACACTGGGTTCCACAGCGTCACTTGTCAGTACATGTTCTCCACCTGGAGAAAAGTCAGTCACATTTTCCACATTATGCAATATAATAAGTTCTGTATTGTTTAAAGTAATATATGTTGGGAATTCCCTGGCAGGCTTCCACTGCAGTGGGCACGGGTTCAATCCCTGGTTGGGGAACTAAGATCCCGCGTGCTGCGCAGCACAGCAAAAAAAAAAAAAAAAAAAAAAAAAAAAGGAATGTATATTTTTAAAAAACATTTTAACACAGAAACTGGAAGAAAATGTCATGTATATCAAATACAAATGAAGATGACTGATTAACTCACATAGCAGTTATTAAGAACAAGATGAGCCAGATCTTTTGTATATATTTTTAAAAGTAACTCATACATAACAATGATAGTAGGGACTTGCCTGGTGGTCCAGTGGTAAAGAATCCGCCTTACAATGCAGGGGTACGCGGGTTCGATCCCTGGTCAGGAAACTAAGATCCCACATGCCACGGAGCAACTAAGCCTGCGTACCACAACTACAGAGCCCATGCGCCCTGAAGTCCATGCGCCACAACTAGAGAGAAGCCCACGCGCCACAACGAAAGATCCCACATGCGGAAACTAACACCCAATGCAGCCAAAAATAAATAAAATAAATAAATAAATAAAAATAATAAATCTAAGAAAAAATGACGATAGTAAAATAAAGATGAAACATAATACAAGAAAGGGGTGGGGGAAGGCATGTAAGAGAAATAATTAGGGTAAATAAGATGGTTAAAGTTCAGTATCCAGAATGTATAAAGATCAGTTCAATGAACAAATGATCAAAGTATTTGAACAGTTTACTCCAGAGGAGATAGAAATGCTGCATGGAATATTCAGCCTTATTATTAAGAAAAGCAAAGTAAGGTAACTAAGGCACTATTAAAGTAGCACACTTATTAAAATGTTAAAAATGGCAGTAGAAATTGTGAGGAAAGAAGTACACGAATACATTGCTGATTGTTATAATTATGGCTGTGCTGTATATTATAATTGAAAAGTAAGACCAGCTCAAATGATTAGTCATCACAAGTAGACTGTGATATGTTAACACACTGGAATATCTCTTTACCATTAAGAGTGACAGATTCAGGTCCTGTGCAGGTACAGGGCAAAGACTATAGACATCCAAAGTGGAGGAAGGTGCTGGGCCAGGGTATCGCCTGGAAGAGCTGGTCTTCACTGTCCTGGGGTTTCTCCCAAGTTGGCCTACAAGGCTGCTCTACCCACCTACCAAGAATAGGTCTGCCCCATACTCCTCAGCTCCCCAGGACTCTGGTAGGAAGTCAGAAGGAGGTGTGCCACTCTTAGAGAAGACTGAAAAAGTGTATCTTAGAGGGTTACAGATACATTTGACCTCTGGGGCATTTTCTCTCTGTAGGCACAGCACATGCTTGGTTACCATGGGTGGGGAACAGGGGTGTTAGTTATAGGTCTCAGGTATTTGATGGAATTGGGGGCCTGGTATGGTCATCGCCTGCCCTTAGACTAACCAGGTTGAATCCTTTCATGGCCGACTAATGTACCCTGACATACTGTTTCTTTGATATGTTAGTATGTTGGTGTATATTGCTGTCCTGGTGGTCTCAGAGTGGCCCTGCCTTATAAGGTGACCTTGCATCTTTTTTGCTGAGATCTACTTGTGTTCCTTTCACAGTTTAACTTTCAATGTATCGTTTTATTTCTCTTGGTTGCAAATTCTTATGGGGAAACCTTACTGTACCCACTAAGTTCTGACAACAGGGCATATGGGGGTTAATAAGTTTATGTGGCCTAATTGTGTCTATGTGAGCAGTGAGATGAGAAGTAGCTAAGAGTTTGTAGTTACTGGAGGTTTCAGGTCCACATGTGTTACTTAATTATTTGGTTATAAACCAAAATACCATCTGGGATTGTAATGTTCTAAACTCTTTTCTTTCAAGGATGGACACCCTCTTCCTTTGTGTCTTCACGACAGAACAGAGCAGACAAATCTGTTTTTGGTCCCGAAGATTTTATGGATGAAGAGGTGGGTGTGCAGAACTTTAACTGCCAGTTAGCCGGTGAGATGTGGGCGGTTGGTTGCTGTAGCACCTTCTCTCTCCCCAGAAAGTTCAGTGTATGATTTCCTCTTTGTTTGTAAGACTTTATCTTTTTGGTATTTGGACTCCATGGTGCCCTGTACATCAGTGGATTCTTGTTCGTTGGCACAGTGCCTTAACTGGCTGGTGCCAGTTTCTGAAGTCAAGAGTGTAAGGGGGGCTTCCGTGGTGGCGCAGTGGTTAAGAATCCACCTGCCAACGCAGGGGACACGGGTTCGAGCCCTGGTCCGGGAAGATCCCACATGCCGCGGAGCAACTAAGCCCGTGTGCCACCACTACTGAGCCTGCGCTCTAGAGCCTGTGAGCCACAACTACGGAGCCCACATGCCACAGCTACCGAAGCCCGTGTGCCTAGAGCCCGTGCTCCGCAACAAGAGAAGCCACCGCAATGAGGAGCCCGCGCACTGCAACGAAGAGTAGCCCCCGCTCGCCGCAACTAGAGAAAGCCTGCGTGCAGCAACGAAGACCCAACACAGCCAAAAATAAATAAATAAATAAATAAATAAATTTAAAAAAAAAAAAAAAAAGAGTGTAAGGGGAAGGTCATATACAGGCAAATTTACTTGAAAAAGCCCCAACTGCCCCAAAAGTGCAGTGTCTGTCAAGCTGAGTCCACAGCCTTCCATGGTGACTCTTTTTTTAAAAAATTTTCCACATAATTAAAAAAATTTTTTTATTTTATATTGGAGTATAGTTGATTAACAGTGTTGTGTTGTGTTAGTTTCAGGTGTACAACAAAGTGATTCAGTTATACATATATGTGTGTGTATTCTTTTTCAAGTTCTTTTCCCATTTAGGTTACTACAGAATATTAGGTAGCGTTCCCTGTGCTATACAGTAGGTCCTTGTTGGTTATCTCTTTTAAATATAGCAGTGTGTACACGTCAATCCCAAACTCCCAATCTATCCCTCCCCCTCTCCTTCCCCCTTGGTAATCATAAATTCGTTCTCTAAGTCACGGTGACTCTTAGGCACACTGCAGTTTAAGGAGGAGTGAGTGACTAGACTAGAGAAAGGAGTGAAAGAAGCCCTGTGCAGGCATCTGGGCGCCTCATTAAAGTGACCATGACCGCCCGCTTCTTAGGGGTAAACGGTGGGGGGTTTCTAAAGTGGTCCTACCGGCCTGCAGCCTGGGCTACATTTTCTGGTAAAATTAAGCCTCTCTTACCTTAAAACCTAGTCATGGGTTCACTTGTGATAAAGATTAAGTAAAATACCTACCTGAGCATGTTTTAGGCTGCAGGTAAGTGGCAAGGGGTGGTCCCCTTCCTGTTTGACTAGCAGAATCTATGAGGAAACATATCTCATGGAACAGGAAGTCCAGATGTCAGCAAGGCCCCAGGCTCTCAGGTACCTTCTGCACGTCAGCTTGTCCTTCCACAATCTCATTATCCAGTGGGAAGGAGGACTTTCTTCTTGGAATCTTTCCTTGAGAGCAAAGAAACCATCTGGTGGATTTTCCCTCACATCGGCTCCAGTGAATTGTTCTACAAGCCCGTTCTTAAAGCAGTCCCTGGTGAGGAAGATGGGATCAGGATGACTGGCTTAGGCAAGATGTGAGCCCCACTCCCTAACCCTCCCCTGCCCCAACACATCCCCCCCAGGGACATCACTCCTGAAGGGCATGGTGGTGCAGAGCCAGGCCGGTGCCTGGACAGCATCAGGGCTCCGTGGGGAGAGCGGGAGGGGCTGTGGCTGCTGGACACACAGCGGATGGTACTTAGCTCTAAGCCTGGCACAGAGGTGCCCCTGAATGCTTGCTGACTGTGCCTCTAAGACCTATTCCCCCTTCACACTGACCTTTGAGGTATTGTCCAAGAAGAACAAAGAACAGAACACTTCCTTCCTGTCTTCCTAGCTTGGCAGTGCCTGTTGTGGCTTCACTGAGTGGCCACTGTCGTGCCCCTGTCCTCGGGCACTGGCCTTAGCTTATCCAAAGTCAGGGCGTAAAATCAGCTGCTCTGCTGATCCCTAACTCAATTTTGTAGTTTTAACTTTTTAATTTTTTTAATTATTTATTTATTTATTTATTTATGGCTGTGTTGAGTCTTCGTCTCTGTGCGAGGGCTTTCTCCAGTTGCGGCAAGCGGGGGCCACTCTTCATCGCGGTGTGCGGGCCTCTCACTATCGCGGCCTCTCTTGTTGTGGAGCACAGGCTCCAAACGCGCAGGCTCAGTAATTGTGGCTCACGGGCCTAGCCGCTCCGCGGCATGTGGGATCTTCCCAGACCAGGGCTCGAACCCGTGTCCCCTGCATTAGCAGGCAGATTCTCAACCACTGCGCCACCAGGGAAGCCCCCAACTTACTTTTTTTTTTTTTTTTTAAGTAATAAAGCTGTGTAATGTATCATGTTTAATCACTTTCCAAATAATGTAAGTCATTCTGTTTGAATTTTTTTTTTTTTTTTTAAGGATCTTAGTGAATTTGGGATAGCACCTAAAGCGATTGTTACCACAGATGATTTTGCTTCTAAAACCAAAGATCGAATACGAGAAAAGGCCAGGCAGTTAGCAGCGGCTACTGCCCCTATTCCTGGCGCCACTTTGCTTGATGACTTCATAACACCAGCGAAGTAAGAAGAATTTAATTCTGACTTTTCTGATCTTGGCATCACTGCCTTGCATATGTGTGATGATCTTACTTAGGGACAGTTTGGTTGCAAGTAGGAGAAGCCCTCTCAGCCTAGCTTGAGTACAAAAGGGGGTTTTGCCAAAAGGACCTTGCGCTGTTACCACATGCAGTGCTCTAGAGCTCCAGGCACTGGCTGTGTTAGTGAGACTCATGGCAGCTGGAGAGCTATTAGGAACTGGGGTGACTTCCCTCTCAGCCCCTGCCTCACAAGCCTTAAGGGCTCTCTCCTCATTCTACCCTCTTTCTGCATACTTCCTTGTTCTGCTCCTGGGTATGTGGCCTGTTGTGGCAGCCTCAGACCATCGTGGTTTCCCAGGCCACATGTTTGGCATCTATGTGCCCATCCCAAAGGCCTGGGAGAGGGGGCATCTGATCAGCTTCCCCAGGTCCAGTCAGCTGTGGTGGGAACAGCAGGGCCACGCAGTTCTAATAGGGATGGGGGAAAGGGCTGAGGCATGACAGGTATATGAGCTGCTTATTTCCTACTGTTTGTTAGTGTTTTAAAAAGAAGTTCATTTTCAATGCCTTGATATCCTAGGCTATCTGTTGGTTTTGAATTGCTAAGAAAAATGGGTTGGAAGGAAGGACAAGGAATTGGTCCTCGAGTAAAGAGAAGACCACGCCGACAGAAACCTGGTATGTGTACTGATTGTCATTAACTCTACAGCAGACTTTTTGATGACTACATGTTTCTGGAAGTAAGATTGCTGGGTCAAGCAGTGTGCACGTATTTTAAGGTTTTTTGTGTGTAATGCACAATAACTTTCTGGAAGGACTGTACCAGTTTACCTTCCCACCAGCAACATATGAAAGTTCTTGTTTCCTACTTTTGCCAAAACTGTATTATAGCTTAACATGATTATTTTCTATTATTCCTGTCCCTTGGTCTCCCCAGCCAGACTGTGAACTCTTGGAGGCAGCAGTACTTTCTTTCAGGTTCTCTGTGGTTCTGGGCAATAGTGGTTACTCACCATGTGCATCATTGCCAGAGTGCAGGTGGGGCAGGGGCTGGTGGAAAACAATCCCTGAGTGTTCAGTGTCCGACTCTAAAGCTGTAGCGTCTTTTACAGGCTCAGCCGTCTACCCCTGAAGAGTGTCAGTGAATCAGGTTTCTGTAATTTTAGTCACCTCTGACTAATGCATTTGAAATCTCTTTTATAGATCCTGGTGTAAAAATCTATGGCTGCGCATTACCCCCTGGAGGCTCTGAAGGATCTGAGGTATTGTATGGGATGATTGACCTTCAATTTGGCCCGGTAGCACCTGTTACTTTATGAGCGTGAAATTTAGGTTTGGAAAATTTTAGAAATCAGTCAGATCACATTATAGGGAAATACCCATACCCTAAAAATGTCCTCATTATGTCAGATACTGTATTTAGCAACATGCCAGCCCCATAGATGTCCCAAGTCTGTTCAGATTCTTAATATGGAGTTGTTTGTCAGAAATAGGCTCACAACTAGAAAACAAACTTATGGTTAGCAAAGGGAATAGCAGTGGGGGCCAAGGGGGAGAGATAAATTGGGACTTTGAGATTAACATATACATACTACCATATATAAAATAGGTAAACAACAAGGACCTACTGTATAACACAGGGAACTATATTCAATATCTTGAAATAACCTAAAATAGAAAAGAATCTGAAAAAGAATATATATATATAAAAAACTGAATCACTTTGCTGGGCACCTGAAATTAACACAACATTGTAAATCAACTATACTTCAATTAAAAAAAGGTTAAAAAAAATGGAGTTGTTTGTGTTAGTATCATTTGTTCAGGGACTTGATTTAGTCATTTGTAATAGTGGAAACGGAAGTATGATAATTGTTCTGTTTGGAATTAATCACTGCATTTGAAAATAGTATTTTACAGGCTTTAAACCAGGCAGTGACTCACCTTCATTCCATTTTGAAACACTGAAAATAGGATGAAGATGATGACTACTTGCCAGAAAATGTGACCTTTGCACCCAAAGATGTCACACCTGTGGATTTCACACCTAAAGATAATGTACATGGACTGGCTTACAAGGGCCTGGATCCCCACCAAGCACTGTTTGGAACTTCAGGAGAACATGTTAATCTTTTTAGTGGTGGACCCGAGGGCGCCAACAATCTTCTTGGAGATGTTGGAGTGAATAAAGGAAGAAAATTGGGAATTTCAGGCCAGGTAAAAGTGTTCCTGTTTTATAAACAGGGAACCGTTGACAAATGAGAATTCTTGCTGTATTATATTAGCCCCATAGTAAGCACTCATTATTCATTGACTAAATGAAGACCTTAAAGTGGTTGTATTGTCCTTAGGAGCTTGTCCGAAGATATGTAAAGCACACCGTCCTAATTTGAATATGTGTTCCTGAGACCCTGTGACCTAACGTGCCCGGTGGAGTTTGTGTGTGAGGAGTGAGGACTGCTTTCCCACACCCCTGCGGGGCTGAGCAGAAAACCACACTCACCTCTTTGATTTAGTTAATATTTGAATTACAATCTGCCTCTCCAGGTTCAGGTCCAAGTTGTACTTCCTCTCCGACTCTTTCCTAGTGCTGCAAGCCCTAAGTTAGGAACCTGGGTGTAAGTTTTACTTTTACCAAGGAAGCTTGGTAAAAAGACTTACTTTTTACCTTTGAGGAGATGGAGAGCTTTTCCTGATTGCCTATCTTCTCAAATTGATTCAGAGTCTCTTTCCTAAAATAAGTTCAGAGAATGGTTACTTTGTCATTTCATTTGTACCTTTTCTTTCCTTCACATGTTTTTTTTTCCAATCCTTTTAACAAAAAGTGATATTTGTTCTTCGCCATTTCCCACAAAGATTAGGAGTTCTTCTAGCAGCCGTTAGAGTAGCGGTGGTCTTCAGACCCTGGTCACCAGCGCTGGCACCAGACCATGTTGTTCAGTAGATGAACATTCTGCCTTTCTCCTTTCGGAGGCCCCATTTCTCCCCCTGCACTGCTGCTTGGGTGTCTTCTCCACTCCTCTTCCTGCACTAAGACCCAGACCCGTGGCTGCTGCTGAGTCTGGAGGACAGCTGCAGCGCTGGAGGCATGACATTCACTTCTGGTCATTGTTTTCCAAAAGACTTGGATACGTGTGTTAATCTGGGGCTCCCATTCGCTTCTCTCTTGGTGATCTTGAAGTGCTAATGTGGTCTGATCAGTCCCATCCTTATAGTAGCCTTATCCTTCAGTGCAGGCAGGCATATGCTAACACCTATAATGGCTCAGTGTGAAATCTTGCCTTTGAAGGCTTTTGGTGTAGGTGCCCTGGAAGAGGAAGACGATGATATCTACGCCACGGAAACTCTATCCAAGTATGATACCATCTTGAAGGATGAGGAGCCTGGAGACGGACTCTATGGCTGGACAGCACCCAGGCAATATAAAAATCAGAAAGGTAATTCCATGGACCCGCAACTGATGGTAGACCAAGTGTTGGGACATTAGCCTCCGTGGAGCAGGGAGTTGTTGGTCGAAGATGCAGAGTGAGGAACAAGTGGGGATCAGAGAGGCCCACTGTGGGAAGTAAGACAGAAGTGGGATTTAGACCAGTTCAAGGCCAAAGCCAACTGTCAAGACAGAGTCAAGTGGGGAGGAAGGAGGGGCCTGGAATCAGGGAAGGAGCAAGTGTGTGGACACGTGCTTGCTCGTGTTGCAGGTCAGAGCTGACAGTGGGTCAGAGGGACGCACTCCCAGCTCAAGGAACTGGGCAGGTAGCCAAAGAAGGTCAACTGAGGCAGCAGGTCAGGAGGCCAGACATGGGAACCAGGTGGTAGGTACACAGAGAACCTGCAGCAACATGGAGATTGGTGCCCAGCTCATCTCATCACTTAAACTTACCTGGTTCCTAAGGGGCTCTTGTTGAGCTAGGAGATGAACATCTCTTGACACACCTGGAATTTCAAGTCAGAGTCGTATAGTGATTTGGATTCTATGGTTCTAAGTAGAATTTCAGTTTTTCTTTCCAGAAAAGGTATAGGAAGGAGTCAGTAGGTATTAATGGCATGTGATTTTGATTCAGTCAGACCTGGATTTGAGTCTTAGCTCTCAATCAGACCCAGATTCGAATCCCAGCTCTCTACTGCCCAGCTGCATGACCATGGGCAAGGCTTGTAGCCTCTCTGGGCGCCATTTGTAAGGTGAGGATAAAATCCACTCCGGGGGTCACTGTGAGGATGAAATGGCATCACAGGTTTGGCACAGTACCTGCCTCAAAGACTGAATAAATGGTACCTACTGTAACAACCACTTAAAGTCAGGAGGTGAGAGTTCAGATCAAATGATCTATTTAGATGTTTTTTCCTATAGTCAGATCAAGTTTGATCTAACTCTTGTAAAATACATCTAAATAATCTAAGCATCACTCCCCAAAATGATGCCAATTTTACATTTCTAGAAGAGAAAAAAGCAGGTGAGAAACAGTCTTTAGTTTGTTAATGGCTGTGAGCACAGACTCTGAAGAGAGATTCCCTGGGCTCCCGTCCTGGCTCTCCCCATTTATCAGCTGTGACCTTAGGCAGGCTGTTCAACCTCTCTGTGCCTCAGCGTCCTTGCCTGGGCAATGGGCACAGCAGTGGCTTACCTATCCCACGGAAATTTAATGTGCGTAAAGGGCTTAGAACGTGCCTGGCACACAGCAAGCACTCTGCAAGTGTGAGCGGCCTCTGTCGTCATCGCCACGAAAAGAACCCAGGGTTTTACACGAGGTGCTGGGCGGGTGTGCACCCAGACGTTAGTAGATGTTACCTCTGGGTGGGAACTAGGCGACTGTTATTTTCTTCCTTTTGCTCACCTATATTTTCAGATTTTTCTACTAAGACTATGTATTGTTTTCCTAACTTAAAAGAAGATATATAATATTATATTAAATTAATGTTATATTAATTAATATTATAGCTTATATTAACGTGTTAGTTATTACTTACACTAACTATATCAACATACTAACACACATACTATATTAGTAATATTAATATAATGTATTAATTTATAATAATTATTAATCTATAATAAATATACATATTTAAATCTGCCTTCTCAGCCAAATCTTTGGCTTTTCCTTTGTATAACACCTTTGCCCTGGCTGATTAATCCCAGCCCTTCCCCCATCAAGCCTGGTGTCTCCCTCTGAGGTCCCTACCCTCTGCTCACGCCCTCTCTGCCACAGTTCCCGCTCCTACCCTTAGGGTCACAACATCTATCGTTTTGACCTTACGGTTTTTCACTGAGTGAGTCTATACATAGCCAGTCTCCATGGCTGATTTTTAAATTGTTCTTGTTTTTTTTCCATGATAAGTAGGGCTATAGTATTCTCATGGCTCTCTCTTTGTAGACATTTGTTTATTTCTTCATAAAGGTGAAATTGCTGGGGTTTTTTTAAAAATTAATTAATTTATTTTTGGCTGCGCTGGGTCTTCGTTGCTGCCTGCAGGCTTTCTCTAGTTGCGGCGAGCAGGGGCTACTCTTCATTGCAGTGCGCGGGCTTCCCATTGCGGTGGCTTCTCTTGTTGCGGAGCACAGGCTCTAGGCGCGAGGGCTTCAGTAGTTGTGGCACACGGGTTTAGTTGCTCCGCGGCATGTGGGATCCTCCCAGACCAGGGAATGAACCCGTGTCCCCTGCATTGGCAGGCGGATTCTTAACCACTGTGCCACCAGGGAAGTCCCAAATTGCTGGGTTTTAAAAGAATACAAAATTCGAAGAATGTAATTTAATCCTATATTACCCTACAGAATTTTAGGGACTTCCAGAAGCTGGTCCAAAAGTTCTACGTCAGTTGAAGTGCAAAGAATGAGATTGTGGGGAGGGTAGTTACGGGGCAGTGCTGCATCTTAAGTGGCTGAAAACCTCAGTGCCACCTGCCCCGCGGGCAGCCGTACCCGCTTCAGGGTTCAACACCCAGCTTGTGTAAGTGCTGGTGGTGACGTAGCATGGGCTTTTGGCAACAGAAAATGCAGTTCATGCATATGGATTTTCGACATAACCTCTATGTGCAGAAAATCCTTGAGAATCAAAGGGGTTGTCTCCACGACCAATAGATCATCCCTGGCTGCAAGTTAGAGGGCCTTAGTCATATCCTGAATTAGTGATCTTTATCTCTCGTTAGAATTTCAGTTGAGAAAAAGACAAAAGCACCTTTTAATTGGTCCCACAATTAGATTACAGGCTGACCTGGTTGTATTGCCTTTTGTGTCTTACTTGGATGGTTGCTAAAGAAATTGGGAGGTCATGTCCCCATGGTTCTTCACCTAGTTTTAGAAATGACTCTTTCAAAGTTATTTTTATTTTTATCCATACTTGTTCTCTTGATGGTTTTTCTTGAGATCTTTTACTCTACAGAGTATATTCTTTGGTGCCCCTTAGCATAGGACCTTACGTACTTTTTCTAAATAACGATGTTGAGGTGCCATTGTTGCCTGGACAGCCTAATCAGCCCAGGGCGGTGTGGTCTGGGCTGCCAGTCACTGAGTCAACAGAGGTGTGAGGGCTTTACGTGCCATTCTTTCCTCCCTTTTACTGATTGCAAGTATGACATGTAGTGTTTATATTCTCGGAGATAAAAAACTGAGGTCTTTTGTCTTATTCTAATTTTCTCTGCCTCTGGAATTAATCAAATGACATCATTTTGTAGAATCAGAGAAAGAGCTTCGCTACGTTGGCAAAATTTTGGATGGATTCTCCTTGGCTTCTAAACCTTTATCTTCTAAGAAAGTAAGATTTTTCTCTTTCTTTTTTTTTTTTAAACTGATTTAGCACTTAAAATATTTGCTGCTGCGTAATCTGAGTTATTCCGTTAACAATTGAAAAGGTAAATAAATTCTGCTAACAGAAAGCAATAGTCTGGTTACTAGTGGTTGTCCAGGGAAACGTATTCTGCACTGGAAACGTCAGTCGGTAGCCACATCGTGTTCAAAACATCTAACTGCTAATCTTTTAAATCCCAACTTCAAGTGAGTGGTTATTTCCATTAAGGAAGAATCACATTAGAAGCTGGTGGGAGAATGGAATTGATCTAATCCTAGGGGCAATGTAACTTAAAGAAAATTTCAAAGAGCCGTAACAGCCCACGGTCCCAGCTCCTCCTGGGCGCCGTGGAGCACATTAGCTGCTGTGGGCAGGGCTCCCTGAGCTCCTTGCCTGCGCCGAGCGGAAGGGAGAGAAGCTGGGGACGTGTGGGTCGAGTCCTGGGGAGAACTCCTCATGCCTTTCCAGGTAGTTCTGTTTCTGTGAGCCTTTCTACAGCTTTGGCCACGTGGCTCTTTAACACCCAGCAGAGTCACGTGCTCACAGGTTAGCATGGGTGCTGGTAGCTCAGGAGGGGTGCCTGGCCCTTTGCCTCCTTGGCATCCTTGTTTTAGATTGTTCCACACTTTAATGGGCTTTTTGATTTTAACTCAGCGAACATTTGTTAAGTACCTCTGTGGCTTGGCCTGTGGTTCTCCAGAAGCAGGGAGGCTGGGAGCAGCGCAGCCTGAGAAACCACATACGTTCTTACAGCAGCTTTGATTTGTTTAGTCGTGATAGTTAATGTGCTGTAACAGAGAGCAGAATATGTTCAGAACAGTGTTGGGCACATAGTCAGCCGCTGTTATTTACCAGAAATGTCATATTATGTCACAGGAGAATGTGAGTTTTTTACATGTATGAAAAGGGAGCATAAAAATGGTTAAGTACTCATTCAGCTTAGGACTCAAGGGTAAATAGGACTATTTAAATAAGTCTTGGCCCCCAAGTAGCTCCTGCTCATCGAGGGTGCCAGACAGACAAATCCACTGTCGTGGCAGAGTGTGTAAATGGAGATATGGGCCCTGGAGGTTCCTCGCTGGCATAGGGCTTTGGGTGTGAACGATTCAGAGCACGGCTGTGTTCACTGAGCCTTTCACAGAGAGGCAGGTTTTCTAATATGTGGCTAAAAACCCAGCCTTTGGATCCAGAGGCAAAACAGAGCAGTGATTTAGCAGAGGGATTGAAATGCTTTGAATCCGATGGCGGATATTAAGAAGAGTCATGTGTATACATCCCTCCTATCTGCCATGCTCCTGTGGGTTTTTTGTGTCATGGTAACACGAGAGTGTTTGCTGGCTGACTTGGGAGTTACGTTTTTCAGAGAAGGCGGTCAGGCTAAGATGATAAAAAAATGAGATTTCCTAACAATGATAATAGCACTCTTTCATGACTTTCATTGGACCAGGTGCTCACCCCAGGCTGCACTTTACAACCACCTGGGGAGCTGGGGAAACTCCGGCTGCAGCCGACTTTTCTGTGGGATGGGACACAGGCATCAGCATTGTTAAACCTCTCGAGTGAGCGCTGTGTGGGGCTGAGAACCACAGCCAGAGGGTGTTCAGTGCTTCACTTGTTACAGAGCTCAGAATTCCAGGTAGCTGAAAAATCTAGAAAACAGCTTAAATAGGACTGTCCATAACTATGTGTTTGTTAGACCAAGAGCAAGGGAGACCATTTAGAGCAATAATTTAAAAATATCTAATACTTTCTTTTAGCTTATCTGTTCTACCATCATTAATACCTGAATTTCCCAAATGTATTTCAATTTCACTTCAGTCAGCTTTTGAATGAAAAATACCTTGGACCAAAAAATAAGGCCTGAAACTCCAATTTGGAACTGAAACATAACCAAAAAAAGAATTCTGAATTTATTTATTAAAAAAAAATTTTTTTTAAACCTAATGTGATTTTAAAAAATTAATTAAGTAGTTAATTAAGGCTGTGCCGGGTCTTGTTGCGGCATGCAGGGTTCTTAGTTGCGACATGCGAACTCTTAGTTGCGGCATGTATGTGGGATCTAGTTCCCCGACCAGGGATCAAACCCGGGCCCCCTGCATTGGGAGCACAGAGTCTTACCCACTGGACCACCAGGGAAGTCCCAAGAATTCTGAGTTTAAAAGTAACTTATTTAAAGTTATTCTTTTTATTTAAGCTGTGAATCATACTTTTCTAAATTTTCTGATTCACAATGGGCCAGTTTTGCACGTGGGCCAGTAGTAGTAGCTATAGTTATCGTTATTGTTCTCATATAAAACATGCGTGTTAGCATCTCTGAGTAGAGTGGTCAGGGGTGATATTTAAAATGTCTGGCCACGAGAACAGTGTGGTTCTGGTGACCCTCCAGATCCAGGACAGATGTTGGCGGGGCACCTGGACAGGCTGTTCCCGGTGCTGCCTCCCTGCCAGGTGCTAGCCTGGGAAAGGGTGGGGTTAACCACGCTCACAGGTAATGAGTTTTCTTGGTTAAATGAAACATGATCACCTTGCAGCCTGTATGTTCTGAGTTTTGTTTTGTTTTGTTTTTGTAAGATCTATCCACCACCCGAATTGCCAAGAGACTATCGACCAGTGCATTATTTCAGACCTCTTGTGGCTGCAACCTCAGAGAACTCCCACTTACTTCAGGTATTATCAGAGTCAGCTGGAAAGCCAACACATGACCCAGGGACACATAGTAGGCACCAACTGAATGCCTCCAAGCGGGGAGAGTTGCTAGGAGAAACGCCTATTCAAGGTACGTGCCCCAGAGAAGATTAAAATCATTACATTTATAATAATCTGAGTTATCCAAATCAAAATGGAAAGTCATTTTCCCACTGAAAGTTTTTACATAATTTTGTATTCCCAAACTGTGGGAATAAAGTTGTTTATTGTGAACGGCGCAGTAAACAGTGTACACATCCTTTACTTGTTGTTTTCCCACCATCAGTTTGAGTTGTGTCATTAAAATTATAAACCCAGTCTTAAGTGCAGCAGTTTTCAGACTTTTGATAATTGTCCGAAGAATGAAGCAAAGACTAGGGCCATGTGTACCTTCACTTTTTCTGCACAGCCTGGGAACGTATTGTTTTTTTTCTCAGGGGAATAGGGTACCCTTGCTCTTTTCCTGAAAGCCTAAAAGGAATGAGTGTGTCTGAAAGGATGGCTAGACGTGGAGAATCCCCCTGTAGGCTGGAACCGAGAGACCCACTATGAGAGGTGGACTTGCCGTTTGGGAGCCTAACAGGTGCCTCAGCTACAACAGACCGAAAGAGAACTCTTGGTTGCCCGCTTCCTTCCCCAGAGTCGCTCTTTCTTCAGCTTTCTGCTTCCCAGTAAATGATACCACCAGTGACCCACTGCCTGGCCCAGAACATGGGAACCCTAATTCTTAGCTCCTTTCTTTCCCTGCCTCCCCCTCCCTACCCAGTCCCTCAGCAAGTCCTCTCAGCTCTACCCTCAACATGCGAGGGGACCCCTTCCACTTCTCTTCGTTTCCGCTGCTTCTACCCTGGTCTTGGCGTACCCCATATTCTCTCAGCTGGATCATTGCAGCAGCCCTTCATCGGTCTCCTTAGTTCCCGTCCTTTTTCTCTGCAGCCTGTTCCCTTTAACAGCAGCCAAATGTATCACTCCCCACCTGCCCCCACTAAAACGCTCCAGTACTGCTCACACTAAGGAAGAGTCCAGACTGCCCGCAGGGCCCTGTGGACCCCACCCTGCCTGCCTTTCAGGCCACAGCTTATACCACTTTCCCTGAACCCCCTGTGGTCCAGCCTCATGATTCTCCCTCCTGCCCTCTGAACCTGCCGACCATGATGCTGCCTCGGGGCCTTCATATTTCCTCTGCCTCTCTTTTCTCTCACGTTTTGGCTTTTTCTTTTTTTTTTTTTTTTTTGGCCGCGCTGTGTGGCTTGTGGGATCTTAGCTCCCTGACCAGGGATTGAATCTGGGCCCTCGGCAGTGAAAGCACGGAGTCCTAACCACTGGACCGCCAGGGAATTCCTGACTCCTTCTTTTTACTTAGAACTCGCCTCAGATATTATCTTTTTAGAGGGCCTTTCCAGGCTTTCCCTGCGCACTGTTTAAGCTAGTTATCTCTCCCTCTGCCCCTGTGACCAGCCCTCTCACATAGGTCACCCTGTTTTTTTCTCCCCACAGTCCTCCTCTTGTGGTGGTCCTCTGGTGTTGATTCGTGGTTTCTTTAATGTCCATCTCCCTCACTAGTGAGAGCAAGACCTCATCTGTGTTATTCTCCCAGCCCCAGGCCTGGCAGTGGGTGCTCAGTGAGCATTTGTGACACGCGTGAGTGTTTGATGGGTAGCTGTGCTCTGAGCCAGGGCTTGTGCTGGGCAGGACCATGGAGATGGTGGTTGCCCCAGACTGGAGGTCCGGAGTCTGGGATGTCAGGTTCCTCATTCTAGGACCACTTACTGGCGTTATAAACATCCAAGTACTAACCTCCACTTTTGCCAACTATAAAATAGGTGTGTCATTATTTTATTACTGTCTAGTTCACAGGGATAGTATGAATACAGATGAAACACTAAATGTAAAATACTCCAATTACATAAATTACATAATTACATAAATTTGTCATACTGGGATCAAGACAACAATTACCTAAATTTGTGATATTGAAAATGTATGTAGAGAGATATGTGAGTATAGATGTCTTATGATACTTTTCATCTCTTGCTATTATTATTTCTTTTTTAGGGGCACCTACTTCAGTGTTAGAATTTCTGTCCGAAAAAGATAAAGAGAGACTCAAAGAAATGAAGCAGGCAACTGACCTTAAAGCAGCTCAACTCAAGGCCAGGAGTCTGGCCCAGAATGCCTCTAGCAGCAGACCCCAGCCCTCCTCTCCAGACGTCGGACACTGCTCTTGGCACGTGGCATTGAGTGGTGGCACAGCCCCCGTAAGAGCCAGCAACTTCAAACCTTTCGCAAAGGAGCCAGAAAAGCAAAAACGATATGAAGAGTTTTTAGTAAATGTGAAACGGGGTCAGAAAGGTGGGTGCTAGGCCTGGGCCTCCCACGTGTCGCCAGGAGTAGTGTTCTTGCTGTTCTGACCCTAGACCCAGATTCAGAATTGAGGTATCCTGCTCTGGCAGTGTTTTACTTTGCCCTGCTGTGAACACTGTAAAGATTTTAGGCCCTGGCTCTTGACTTGAGAAAGAAAGAACAATTAGTCTGTGTTTCTCTGTATCTCGGGTCCCAAAGATAGCAGTTTAAGTAGAGAGTGTGCCTTGGCAGTGGCTAATGCTAAATTACAGACCATTTACTGTTTGCAAATGCTTGACTTCTGTGTAAGGGTTGCATTTCCTGCCACGAGAACAAGGTCATTTCCCACTCTATCTTAAGATCCTAACCATCTAGCTCTAAATCATAGTCTAAAATTTAAGTTACCAAGATAGTTGGCTGTTGAACCCTTACATGGGAAAAAGTCACTCTATGATCTATGAAATAAATATGGCAAGATTGAAGCAAGAGATTGCTCTTATACGCAGTAGTCCTTGTGAGAGCTTGTCAGCAAATTAGAGGGGTTGGTTTTCAAAAGCAGATCTTTGTGTACTGTGCCTTAACTCCCCACTAAGATTCCACACCCCTAGTGTTTACATGTTAAATTAAAAACAAAAAAGTTAGAGAAAGGAGTGTTTTCTGCTCAAACTTAGGAATATAGTTGGGATGAATTTTCACTGTCTGGGACTGGTAATAAGTTCCTTGCTTTGAAAATTTAATCAAGCATTAATCCCCAAATGTTATTCTCTGTTACATGCAGTAGACAGAATTCAATAAAAGCATCATTTTGAGGGAGGGAGCAATATTACCTGCCAAGTACCTCCCGCCATGCTCTTAAAAACCAGGATAATGATTATGTGTTTCCTCTGGTGAAAATTACAGGGATACAGTGGTGCCCACTAGATGTTCTCCTTTAAGTTCTCCATTTTTCCTAGGAGTGAAGCAGTTTCTTGTTCTCTACCATAGATGCTCTGGAATGTTGTCTTGATCCCACTATGACAGAGTGGGAGCGACGCCGTGAGCGGGATGAGTTTGCTCAGGCAGCCCTGCTGTATGTGTCTTCCCATTCGACCTTGTCCTCCCGGTTCACTCATGCCAAGATGGAAGACGATTCAGATCAGGTGGAAGTCCCTCGGGACCAAGAGGTCTGTCGCCATCATTCCCCATGTGGTGAACTTTAAAATTAAAACACTGTATAACCAAAACCGTTAAATCCCTCAGTGAAAAGATCAAAATACACATGGCACTGTAGAATAAGAAATGGTTTTATGCTTTTAGCTTCCAGTGTACTTTAGCAGAAATGTAGCATAAGCTGTTTTGAAATTTTGGAAGATTGTTTGCAAAATTGTAAATGGAAAAGCAGACAGGTCAGTTGTGTGGCCACTTGATGAAACAGACGACTGTCTTTTTCCAGAATGACGTCAGTGACAAGCAGTCAGCTGTGAAGATGAAGCTGTTTGGGAAGCTTACCCGAGACACATTTGAGTGGCACCCTGACAAGCTTCTGTGTAAGAGGTTTAATGTCCCTGACCCATATCCAAGGTAAGTTGGATAAACCTGCCCTTACATCAGTACTTATTGCCCTGTATTAAAGCTAACTCTCCACCTACATATTCATTTAAATTTCCTTTTCCTAGATGAACTTACTTGTAAATGCTTGGAGCTGCAGACTTTAACTTGTATTAATTTGTAACTAAAAAAAAAAAAAGCAGACATCCAGGTAGCAAAGATAGGAAACTCAGATACACCAAGTTACAAAAACATAATGTCTGTCTAATTTACCACCTTTTTAATCACACACAGAGAGTTTACATTTAAAATGAAACTTACGTTTTCTGATTCTCTATACAAGTTCAGTACCTTCTTATTTGATTGTGAACACCACAAGAAAGCATATACAGTTGAATCAGAGACTTTGTCAGAAAATTGAGGTATATTTTTGGCAGTGGAACTTTTCCTTCATGGAAATCCGTTGTCAAAGTTAAATTCTAGGGCTTCCCTGGTGGCACAGTGGTTAAGAATCTGCCTGCCAATGCAGGGGACATGGGTTCAAGCCCTGGTCTGGGAGGATCCCACATACTGCGGAGCAACTAAGCCTGTGCGCCACAACCACTGAGCCCGCGAGCCACAACTACTGAAGCCCATGCGCCTAGAGCCTGTGCTCCGCAACAAGAGAAGCCACGACAATGAGAAGCTCACACACCACAATGAAGAGTAGCCCCCATTCACCGCAACTAGAGAAAGCCCGCGAGCAGCAACGAAGACCCAACGCAGCCAAAAATAAATAAATTTAAAAAAAAAAAAGTTAAATTCTAGCTCTTACTATAATAATAAAAAACTCATGGCTCCTAAAGTCAGACGTTCCAAATTCTAAAATTGCTTTGAGAAGCAAAAACATCTTAAGGGACCTTTTCAGCCAAGTAGAAGAGCTACTGGTGAAAAACATGAGATGGACAGCCTTTTAGGAACTGGATTTTATCCTCACAAGTTGTTATTAAAATTATTTATATATATGTTTCCTTTTCAACCCCCAGTTCAACTTTAGTTGGCTTACCAAGAGTGAAACGTGACAAATACTCAGTCTTCAACTTTCTGACAGTCCCAGAGACAGCTTCCTCACCTGCAACTCTAGCATCAAGTGAAAAAGTTCCACAGCACCAAGGTCCCGACAGTGAGTAGGCCTTCCCCAGGTCCATGGTCTCAACCCCTAGCCTGTCGGGAAGACAGAAGTAAAGGGTCATCTTGTCATAGGGGTACACGTAGTGTGAACTCTCCTTCCATTAAAAGAATCGTTCATGTGAATACATTAGCTCATGCTGAAGTGGTCCAGATATACACTGTTTTGGGTTGGAGCTCTGCTTCAGCATCTGCCACATTACCAGCACCTTGCACAGTGCCTGGACCATACATAGTAGGCTCGCTGATGTTCTTGAATGAATTAAAGAACCATAATGCAGAGCTTGCCTTTTGCTTGCTAATTCTAATGTTAGGTCTGTGTCCTACCTTTCAGAATCAAGAAAACCATCCAGATGGGATACATCTAAACAAGAAAAGAAAGACGATTCCATTAGTGAATTTTTAAGTCTGGCTAGATCAAAAGTTGGTCCACCTAAACAAGAGTCCAGTCCATTAGTAAACAAAGAGGAAGAGCATACAGTGGAATCAGTCTCAGATAAGGTATTTGGGGCTCGCAAGTTCTCTTTGCCAGGCTGACTGTGGCCTTTGCCTCTCCCTGTGGTGATGCTTTTTGTTATTCGATAGCAGTGGTCAGCAGACTCTTGCTGTGAAAGGCCAGATGTTAAACATTTTAGGCTTTGTGTGCCATGCAGTATCACAACTATTCACCTTTGCCGTTGAGTGTGAAAGAAACCACAGGCAACATGAAAAAAATTGAGTACATCTGTGTTCCAGTAAAACTTTATTTACAAAAACAGGCAGTGGGTTGGATTTGGCCCATGGGCAGTAGTTTGCCAACATCTGCTGTACAATTCACCAATTTCGGTCATAGCCTTAATCATTTGAGGAGAGGTTATAAACTTCTCTGTCTAGAATGGCTTTCACTTAGCATCAATCCCTGAAACAAAATTCAGTGTATTGTATAGAAAATACGATTTTTCAAGTAACAAGTAATCCCTTTTGTGGAGAGTATAGAGAAAATATCTGTTGGATTTTTTAAAAAATTACTGCTTTAATAGTTGAGTTGAACTTAATAAAAAGTTGGTTTTATTTCTAATAGCCTCATTAAAATTATTTTTTAAATTAACATACATTAAACTTGACTTAAAAAAAAAATGCAATTCAATGAGTTGTTATACAAATGTAGACTCATGAAACCACTACCACAACCAGGATGCAGAATGATACCATCACCCCAAAAAACCCCCTCATGCTGTCCCTTCATAGTCATACCTTCCCCTCACCCCAAGCCCCGGTCCACCATTGATCTCTCCTCTGTCTCTGTAGTTTTGCTCCTTCCAGAACGTTATATAAATGGAATCAGAGGATATACATATGTAGCCTTTTGAAACTGGCTTCTTTCACTCAGTGTCATACGTTTGAGATTCATCAGTACTGTGTGTGTATCAGTAGTTCCTTCCTTTTTATTGTTTAATGATATTTCACTGTATGGGTACACCACAGCTTGGTCCATTCACTCTTTGAGGACATATGGTTGTTTCCAGCTTTTGGCTGTCATAAATAAACTGCTATGAATATTCATGTGCAAATTTGTATATGAACATAAGTTTACACTTCCCTAGGGTAAATACCTAACAGTGGGATTACTGGGTAAGAGCTAAATATAGATGTAACTTTGTAAGAAACTATCAAACTTTATTCCCAAGTGCTTGCTTCATGTATTTTGAAACTCTCTTGTTAGGTGCATACACACTTAGGATAGTTATATTTTTTTTGATGAATTGACCCGTTCATCATTATGTAATATTACTCTTTATCCCTGATTATTTGCATGGTATGTATTTCTCCATCTTTTCACTTTTAATCTATTTGATTATATTTAAAGTGGGTTTTTAATAAGTAACATGTCATTGTCATTAGGTGCTTTATTTTTAAATACATTTTGATAATCTGTATGTTTTAATTTTTGAATGTTTTGACCATTTGTATTTAATGTAACTTGTTGATGTAATTTGGATTTTGGTCTGCAGTTTTATTGTTTGTATTCTGTTCCCACTCTTCTTTGTTTCTCTCTTTCTCCTTTCCTACCTTCTTTTGTATCACTTTAATAATTTTTAGTTTTCCATTTGAATTTACCTATTATATATTTTTTTACTCTATTTTTGCAGTGATTGCTCTAGGGATTACAATATACATACTTAACCTTTTCACCATGTATTTAGGATTGATATTTTACCACTTCAAGTGGAATAGACAATCCTTACCATCCCTTTTCTCTCCCTGCTTTACATTGTAGTCTTATATGTTACAGTATGTATATATATATATATATATATATATATATATATATATATATATATATAATGAAAACCTCATCAGACAATATTTAAATTTTTGCTTTCAGTTGTTATACACATTTTAGAGAACTGCTGAGGAGATAGTGGTCTATTTGATTTACTTGGATATTTATCATTTCTGTTCCTGAAGTTCCAGGTTTCCCTCTTTTTTAAAAAATTTGTTTAAATTCTTTTATTTTTTGGTTGTGCTGCACAGCATGTGGGATCTTAGTTCCCCGATCAGGGATTGAACCCATGCCTCCTGCAGTGGAAGTGTAGAGTCTTAACCACTGGACCACCAGGGAAGTCGCAGGTTTCCTTCTCTTATCATTTCCTTCTGTCTAAGGAACTTCCTGTAGCATTTCTTTTCCAGTAGTTCCAACAACTAATTCCCTTAATTTTCTTTCATCTGGGAATATCCTGTATTCCATCTTCACTCCTAAAGGATGTTTTTGCTGGATGTAGAATTCTGGGTCAACAGGTCTTTTCTTTTAGCTCTTTAAAAATGTTGTGCTGCTTCCTTCTGGCCTTGTGGTTCCTGATGAGAAACCTACGGTCATTCACGTTGTTGTTTCTGTCCTTGTAGTGATGTGACTTTTCCTCTGGCTGCTTTCAAGATTTTCACTTTGTCTTTGGTTTTTAGCTGTTTGGTAATGATATATCTGGGTGTGCATTTCTTTGGGATTATTTTGTTTGGGGTTTTCTGAATTCCTTGAATCTTTAAGTTTGTCTTTGACCAAATTTGGGACATTTTCAGCCATTATTTTATTCAAATATATTTTCTGCACCACACTCTCATGCCTCTCCTGAGACTCTGATGACATAAATGTAATACTTTTTGAATTCGTCCTATAGGTCTTTGAGCCTCTGTTCTGTTTTTCACTCTCTTTTTTTTCCTCTCTGTTGTTTAAATCAGATAATTTCAATTGACCTGTCTTCAAGTTCACTGAGTCTTTCCTCTGTCATCTCCATTCTGCTATTGAGCCCATTCAGTGAATTTTTCATTTGGGTTATTGTATTTATATCTTTTATTTCTTTGCTGAGATCTTTTTTCATCTTTTCTTCATTTGTCTTTATTCTTGGAGCAGGGTCATAATAGCTGCTTTTTTTTTTGACTATTTTTTTTTAATTTTTAATTTTTTTTAACATCTTTATTGGAGTATAACTGCTTTACAATGGTGTGTTAGTTTCTGCTTTATAACAAAGTGAATCAGTTATACATATACATATGTTCCCATATCTCTTCCCTCTTGCATCTCCCTCCTTCCCACCCTCCCTATCCCACCCCTCTAGGTGGTCACAAAGCACTGAGCTGATCTCCCTGTGCTATGCCATAATAGCTGCTTTAAAGTCTGTCTCGTAATTCCAACATTTTTGTCGTTTTGGTTTTTGTCATTTGGGGTTGGTGTTTGTTGATTATCTTCTGCAAGTTGGGATTTTCCTAGTTGTTTGTATACCAAGTAAATTTGACTTGTACTCTGGATACTTTGAATATTATGTAATGAGACCCTGGGTCTTATTTAAATTCTAAGGAGAATGTTGACTTTTTGTTTTGTTGTTTTATTTAGCTTTAGCAGACAATCGACCTAATTAGGTTCAGGCTACAAGTTCCAACCCATCTTGGTTGAAATGTCCTTCTGTTTTCAAAGCCTTTATATACTCTTCAGATCTTTCCTGTATGTGCTCTTCCTGGTGGTTGGTCTGGGACCTGGCTGGTAGTTAATCCCATAGTTCTGTTATCAGAGGCTTTGATTTGCTCATGGAATCAGATCCATGAGCTCAGAGGTGAGCGAGAAGTCCATAAACCACTATATAGGATCACCCTCTTGAGCTCCTCCTCTTCGTGATCTTCCTGACATTTTCTTTTTTTTGTTTGTTTTATAAATTTATTTTATTTATTTATTTTTGGCTGTGTTGGGTCTTTGTTGCCATGTGTGGGCTTTCTCTAGTTGCAGCGAGCAGGGGCCACTCTTTGTTGCGGTGCGTGGGCTTCTCGTTGCAGAGCATGGGCTCCAGGTGCGCGGGCTTCAGTAGTTGTGGTACGCGGGCCCAGTTGCTCCATGGCATGTGGGATCTTCCCAGACCAGGGATTGAACCTGAGTCCCCTGCATTGGCAGGCAGATTCTTAACCACTGCGCCACCAGGGAGGACCCATTCCTGACATTTTCTGACTCTGGGCTCCCCCTTCAAGTCCTCCAGTCAGAAAGCTGGGACTTTAGTTTCCCTTCTCTGCCTTGCACTTCCTGTGACTTTTTCTGTCTGGAGTCAAGTGGCAGGAGGGCAGGAAGGGGAAAACAGCAATAGGATTCACTCCAGACCGTTCGGACCACAGCTCCTGTGGTCAGAGGAAAGGGTTCCCCTCCTTCAGAGCCTGGCAGCTGCAGCCACTACCCATGCCACCACGGATTTGGAACCACTCCATTTGGGTTTTAATGGCATAAAACCCTACCCAGGGATTCTGGCTCTGTGATATGGTCATTGGATTAGAAAGCCTTCTAGATTTTCTCAAATCATGTTGAGATAGTATTTAGATAATTTTGGCTGGAATGTCGAGGTTCTTGCTTTTTCACTTATTAGCTTGTGACCTTAGGAGGGTCTCTTCCCCTTTCTGGGTTATTTAATTTCTTTCCCTGAAAGCTTTCTGAGACAGCACAAATGTGAATGTGCACACTTCTGGTGGAAGGTGGGGGGTGGTGAGGGAGCTTTGCAGATACAGTCATGTGTGTTTGGTGTGCGTTGTTATTTAATTTCAGTACAGCTCCTATTATATATCCGAAAAAAATAAAAACAAAAAAGATCAGCTTCTGTAGTTATCTGAGAGTTGAGTATCTCATGTACTCATGTACATTTAATAATGTAGACATTATTAAAGGCCAAGACTGTCTGCGAACACTGTCATTCAGTTAAGGTCCATGCATGTGACATTGGTGTCTGTGGTTTGCCATGAAGGTATAAGATCCATGGCTTTTCTAGGGAACTGTGGCCATGATTTCCTGTGTTTTACTGTCAGCCTCTCTCTCCTGACATTTTCTATAATTTTTAAAATTTTGAAACAATTTTAAAAGTTTAAATACAGTACAGATAATTTTGTTTCCTGAACCACTTGGGTATAAGTTGCCAACCAGATGCCCTGTCACATCTGTGTTTCCTTTAAAGAAGGGCATTCTCTTATATAAGCACGGTACATCTATCGAAATCAGGAAGTTAACATTGATACATTACTACTGTCCAATCCTCAGACCCATTCAAGTTCCACTAGTTGTCCTAATAATGTCCTTTATAGCAAAAGAATTTAGCTCAGCATCACTTGTTGCATTTAGCTGTCATGTCTCTTTAGTCTCCTTCAGTCTGGAACAGTTCCTCCGTCTTCCCTTGACTTTCATGATCTTGATACCTTTCTTTTAAATTTATTTTAAAAATTTATTTTAAAAATGAAATTTAATTTTTTTAATTTAATTTTTTTTTTTTTTGGCCAAGCCGTGCGGCATGTGGGATCTTAGTTCCCTGACCAGGGATCGAACCTGTGGCCCCGGCATTGGGAGCACGGAGTCGTGATCTTGATACTTTTGAAGATTACAGGCCAGAATTTTGTAGAATACCCCTCAATTTGGGCTCATCAGGCGTTTGCTCAGGATTAGATTCTGGTTCTGCATTTTTGGCAGGAACACCTCAGAAGGGATGCCACTGTGCTTTTGTTGTGTCCTGCCAAGTAGAACACGATGATTTTTCCCGTTACTGATGTTCACTTTGATTGTTCGAGTAAGGTGGTGTCTGCCAGACTTCTCCACTGTGAAGTCAGTCTTTTCCCCTTTGTAGTTAAGTACTTTTATTTATTCATTTCTTATTAATTTGTACTTTATCTTTAATACACATCTAAGAGCTTTGAAATATATAAATACCCTGTCCTTCATCAAACTATTTATGTCACTGTGGACCCACGGTTTCCTATTTTATCCAGAGGGATAATTCAGTACTATCATTATTTATTTTAATGCTCCAATTGTGCTAGTTTGGTTAGTTGAAGCCCCTTCAAGTTGGCTTCTGTGTCCTGTTGAAATGTCCCTTTTACGCTCTGAGCATGTCCTCACTTTCTGGGCACAGTAAGAGATTCTGGCCTTATCTTTTTATTTCTCAGCCCCAGCTCTAGAATCAGTCCTTACTCCAAGGTGTCCTGGTTATTTTTAGTGGGCAATGGTATGCTTTTCTTCCTTAATTTTCTTCTATGAAAAAGGTTTACTTTAAAATCATAAATTCCACTATCTTGTATCGGTTTTCCTCACGTGAGTATTTGTAACTCTGCTTCAGAAATTGGAGGTGGTGTGGGACTGGGGAGGGACCCCAGGCCAAGAGCAAGGAGAGCTGGTGGTAGAGTCCAGACCCACCCTGGGCACGTAGCATGCGTGCGTCGTTGACAGAGGCTCTTGTCGCCCCTGACCCACGTTCTTCAGTGGTAAAATGGAAGGACTGGAGTGGGTTCTGATCTAGGCCAGTCCTGGGCTCTCTCGTCGCTGCTGTTCACACTTAGCACATTAGATCACCCCATGTCTGTCTGGTGATTAGCTGTTAGGATGTGGGAGCCATGTCTTCTTCATACCTGTGCTCCTTGTTTATAGAATGGAGTGTATACAAAGTCACTGCCTCTTTATTGGCTAACCTGACTCTCCACACCTGGGGTGCTTTTAGGAAGGGTGACGTGTAATCGCAGAGGGGGAGCTCCAGGACCATTTTGTTGGCTTGTTCTCGGTGCCCTCCCCATTGTGTGGAGGCCCCCAGTTTTCTCTTCAGCACTTTTATACAAGTACACTGTCTTCACTGCCTTTCATGTGGGACCTCTGAAGGCTCGGATAGACTTTTGAAAACAGGACAGAGGCACTGTGCTAGTCCCTACTGCCTTTTTCTGGGTCCTTTGCAGTTCTGATTAATGACCTATTTCCGTGTGTAGCTTCAGCTGCTTCTACCAGTCAGCACAATCTACAGGTGTTGAGTCAGAAGCACCACAAAAATGATGCCATGTGAGTGATCATTGTTTAGTTAGGCAGTGCGTGGGTGTGGAGACCCACGTAAATGAGCACAAACATAAGTATGTGTGCACATGTATGCACGCGTGCGTGTGTGTGTGTGCACGGGTGCCATGTTCTAGAACACGTGGCTCCTTTCACCCTTGCTTCTTCATCTCTGACTGTTATTTCACTGTTAATACAGGTAAACAAAGGTGTGGATTCACAGACTGAAGGAGAGGGTAGCCGCCCATCCATGGACTTATTCAAAGCCATCTTTGCCAGCTCCTCAGATGAAAAGTCTTCATCCTCTGAGGATGAGCAGGGCGACAGTGAGGATGATCAGGAGGGTACCCGGGAAGCCGACGTCAAAGGTTCCCAAGAGACTGACTTGGTGGAGACGTTATCTGTGGCACAAGGTATGTCAAATACTTTAGACTTTGGGATCTGAAAAAGAAAACAATGATGTTTCTAGAGAAGCTGCTTTTTTCATTTAGTGTGTAATTTGGAACCAGGATAATTAGCAATTGATGATTTTTTTGATGATGTTTTAATCTTTTGTATTTTTTAAGTTAAAAAAGTTTTATTTAATTATAGTTAATTTACAATATTATATTAGTTTCAGGTGTACAACATAGTGATTCAAAATTTTTGTAGATTGTACTCCATTTAAAGTTGTTATAAAATATTGGCTATATTCCCTGCGCTGTACGATATATCTTTGTGTCTTATATATTTTATACATAATAGTTTGTATCACTTAATCCCCTACCCCTCTTTTACCCCTCCCGCCTTCTCTCTCCCCACTGGTAACCACTAGTATGATTTCTATGTCTGTGAGTCTGTTTCTGTTTAGTTATATTCATTCAGTTGTTTTATTTTTTAGATTCCACATGTAAGTGATTACATACAGTATTTGCCTTTCTTTGTCTGAGTTATTTCACTTAGCATAATACCCTCCCAGGTCCATCCATGTTATTGCAAATGGCAAAATTTCATTCTTTCTTATGGCTGAGTAGGATTCCATTGTGTATATACACCATATCTTCTTCATCCATTCGTCGTCTGTTGATGGACACTTAGGTAGCTTCCGTATCTTGGCTATTGTAAATAATGCTGCTGTGAACATTAGGGTGCATGTATCTTTTCAAATTAGAGTTTTCGTTTTTTTTCTGGAAATATACCCAGGAGTGGAATTGCTGGATCACATGATAGTTCTATTTTTAGTTTTTTAAGGAACCTCTATACTATTTTCCACAGTGGCTGCACCAATCTACATTCCCACCAACAATGTACAAGGGTTCTCTTTTCTCTACATCCTCACCAACATTTGTTATTTGTGGTCTGTTTGATGGTAGCCATTCTGACAAGTGTGAGGTGATATCAAAACCAGGATGACAGAAAAAAAAAAAACACAACAAGATTTATACAGTAGTTGTCTTTTCATTATGTTGATGGTTTCCTTTGCTATGCAAAAGCTTTTTAGTTTAATTAGGTCTTATTTGTTTTTCGGTTTTTAAAAAATATTTATTTAGTTATATATTTATTTATTTGGTTGCACCGGCTCTTAGTTGCGGCAGGCAGGCTCCTTTGTTGCGGCTCCCTGGCTCTGTAGTTGCAGCATGTGGGCTCCTTAGTTGTGGCATGCGGACTTTTAGTTGCGGCACGCATGCGGGATCTAGTTCCCCAACCAGATATCAAACCCGGGCCCCCTGCGTTGGGGGTGCAGAGTCTTACCCACTGGACCTCCAGGAAGGTCCCTTATTTATTTACTTTTGCTTTTGTTTCCTTGCCTTAGTAGACGGATCCAAAGAAATATTTCTATGATTTATAATCTTTTGTATTTTTAAATGGGGTGGAGCAGAGTTCTTTGTTTTTTTTTCTCTATCTGCTATAAATCTCTGGTATATATTTAAGATGTAAAGACGTGTTTGATAATATTGATTTTCCTACTTATCCTAGTTGAGAAGAATTAAAAAATAGTAAAATTCATTTAAAAAATAGCTTCTTTCTTTTTTTAACCTGGTTGCTGATGAGGTGCCAGGATTAGTGGAAGACATTTGGTCATGACATATACAGGGTTTCTTCCTGCTTTCCTCTCTGTAGGGCAGATTGTATGCTCTGGAACAGCCATCAGATGGGCATTGCCTGGCACATAAGTAGCACTTGGTAGACGGTGTCTGTTCTCGTTACAGTGAGTCTAACACTTGGTTAGTAGCCTGTCCTACTTGTTCTGTTTACCCCAGCCAGGAGTTTGGGCATAGGAAAGGAGGCTGTCTGGTGCTTGCAAGGGTGGGAGACTTCTCAGATGTTTGGGTGGGTGGACAGAATTTCCCATCTCAGTTTTAGATTGTTCTGCCTGCCCCTTTCAGTCTGTGGTGGACTTGGGTTTAATTTCTGAGGGCCTTTAACCAAAAAGTTACATAGAGATATAAAATATTGTTTGTTCTTAGGTGATTGCAAATGTCAGCCTATTTCTTTCTTTGTGAGAAAAAAACAACTTATTTTTTTATTACAGAGTCATATATTACTTGAAAAGTTTAAAAATATAGAAATATAGGGACTTCCCTGGTGGTCCAGTGGTTAAGAATCCGCCTTCTAATGCAGGGAATGCGGGTTCGATCCCTGGTTGGGGAACTAAGATCCCATGTGCCACGGGGCAGCTAAGCCCGTATGCTTCAACTACGGAGCCTGCACGTCACAACTAGGGAGCCCAAGTGGTGCAGCTACTGAGCCTGTGCGCTCTGGAGCCCGTGCCACAACTAGAGAGAAGCCCGCGCGCCAAAATGGAAGATCCCACACGCCACAACTGAGACCTGACACAGCCAAAAAAAAAGAAAAGAAATGTAGAAAGCTTAAGTCTCTGGGAATTCCCCCGTCCCCAGAGATAACCACCATTAATGCTTTGATGCACATTTTTTCGGACTTTCCCCATCTTTCTCTCTTCTCTCTGAAAACCTAATCATCTCTTTTTAAAAAACGAGATTATTGATGTGAACACGATAATTTGTTTATATTCAATTTTTCTCCTCTTTGACGATTTATTTTGAGTGAAATGAAGCCTTCTGAGCTGGGACATAGTCTTACATCCTGTTTTTTTTTTTTTCTTAATTAATTAATTAATTTATTTTTGGCTGCGTTGCGTCTTCGTTGCTGTGCGCGGGCTTTCTCTAGTTGCGGCAAGCGGGGGCTACTCTTGGTTGCAGTGTGCGGGCTTCTCATTGTGGTGGCTTCTCTTGTTGTGGAGCACGGGTTCTAGGCTCACGGGCTTCAGTAGTTGTGGTGCGTGGGCTCAGGAGTTGTGGCTTGCAGGCTCTAGAGCACAGGCTCAGTAGTTGTGACGCACAGGCTTAGTTGCTCCGTGGCGTGCGGGATCTTCCCCGACCAGGGCTCGAACCCATGTCCCCTGCATTGGCAGGCGGATTCTTAACCACTGCACCACCAGGGAAGCCGTACATCCTGTTTGTTTGTAAGTCTTTATTCTCCTGAGATGGTCCTTCCTTGAGGTTGTATTTCTACCTTTTATTTTTATTTATTTGTTTATTTCAGTTTTTGCCATATTGTATTTAGTCATCTTGGCTGGCTTAATCACATTGTTGTTTTTGTTTTTAATTTTTGGCCGTGCCACGCGACATGTGGGATCTTAGTTCCCTGACCGGGGATCGAACCCGCGCCCCCTGCATTAGAAGCGCGGGGTCATAACCACTGGACTGCCAGGGAAGTCCCGATGGTGTTTCAACCTTTTAGGTCTCAGGTGATGTGGAGTGTGTGCCACAAGTGCCCTCGCCACCCCTGTGGTACAGCCCCTGGGGCACCTGCTTGCAGGTGCCCTTGTGTGGCCGACATCCCAGCTCAAATGTCCAGGAGGTCAGAGGTTGGGCCCGTGTGTTCACTGCTGTGTCCTCAGCGCCTGGTGTGAGCTAGTTATGCGGGGTGCTGACAAAAAGCACATGCTATCTGGTAAAAACAGACATTCATTGAAGACTCAAGCACATTAATATTTGGCATGTATCTAAAATTAATATCCTGGTGTTTTTCAGCTAGCGAGCCAGCACCCCAGGAGCCCGCACCCTTCTTCCCGATTCAGAAGATACAGATAGATGAAAGAGAGGAGTTCGGCCCGCAGCTGCCTCCCGTGTTCTGCGCCAGTGAGTCGAGAGCTCCTTATGTCATCTGTTTGCATTGAGGCCAGAGTCTCTCCTAAGATAGGACAACTCTAACCACATTGTTCTCTCTGCCAGCGTAATCCAGCATGAGGCTGACCAAATATATATGTTTGTTTCTAGTTTATCTGTTCTCAGCCACGTTTGGAAAATCAGTGCTTCCACCTCGTGCCTAAATGATAGCTGTTGCTTTTCAGCCTTAGAGTCCTTTAATTTTTTTTTTAACTTTTTAATAGATAGGGCCCTAAGTATCTCAAATTTTGTCACGTATAGAGATAAAAAAGTAAAAATCTAGGGCACAAAGATGGGATAGGAATTGTAAGGAGAAGGATATTCTGAGACTTCTTTATACTTTGGCTAATGTAGCAAATAAAATAGAACTAATCCTTTCAGAAGGAAATACAGCTCCTCCTCCCCCCCCAGTATCTGTTAACAACTTCTGTTCAGTGCCAGCTTAAACTGACATCTCATGTTAAAATGTTTAGACTGGTTGGCATCTCTTTGAAAGCTGAGTTAACAAACATCTGATAATAGAGCCCAGATATAGAAATGACACAAAATTCTATTATCTACTTTATAGTTTCCTGTAGTGCCCACATATGCATGTTGGCTTGGTTAATTAACCCAGCCTTCAAAGAGATGAAAGCAGAGAGGAGTCAAATGTGTGAAGTTTTGAAAAATTGTGGTGAATGTATTTCTCATTTGTGTAATTATTCAGATCTTTAGTTTAAAATAAGTGTTGGCACTTGAAAGCTAAGTTACTTATGCGCATTTCCCAGATGGTTCTTGA
This sequence comes from Balaenoptera acutorostrata, assembly GCF_949987535.1. NCBI lineage: Eukaryota > Metazoa > Chordata > Mammalia > Artiodactyla > Balaenopteridae > Balaenoptera > Balaenoptera acutorostrata. The sequence continues at coordinate 48,001,170 of NC_080082.1, forward strand.
TATCCTTGTAATAGTTGATAACTTAATTTGGTCTATGGGCTATTTTCCAAAAACTAGCATCAAAAAAAAAAGTTTGGGGAGGTCAACTTGGGAAATATTTGACCAAACTGTAGGACTAGAAAATTGCAGGCATCGGTTAACTGGGTTTGGGAAATAAACCATCCTCCTGAAATACCTTGGAATTTTTCTTTAGGTAGAAAAAAGTTGATTTAATGACTTACACTGTTTCTGCTATAGATAATTTTCTGCTGGTTTGATGACCTGGGAGTTAATGACCTATGAAAATGTTTTGGTTAGAATTTGGAGGTGGAGAAGTGGAGCGCATGCAACTTGTTTAGACTTCTTTTTTTTTTTTTTAATTTTATTTAATTTATTTTTTTATACAGCAGGTTCTTATTAGTTATCCATTTTATACATATTAGTGTATACATGTCAATCCCAGTCTCCCAATTCATCCCACCACCACCACCACCCCGGCCACTTTCCCCCCTTGGTGTCCATACGTTTGTTCTCTACATCTGTGTCTCTATTTCTGCCATGTTTAGTCATTTTTAATGATCATGTACATTATGTTGTTTTGGTGCTAATTTTTTAGTGTTTCTGCTTATAAGACTAACTCACATGAAATGTGCTTTTGTAAAGGGTGGACGGTGTCAGAGGGGTGGACAATTATGTGCCAGATTCTGGGCTATGGGATTCATGTGCACGGTCCCATCTAATCCTCTCTGTGTCCCCAAAAGGACAGGGATTCTTATTTTCCCCGTTTTTCAGACAGGAAAACGGACTTGGAGAGGTTTAGCAACATGCCAAAGATCACAGACCTGCTGACAGAGCTAGATTCAGACTCTGGTCTATCTCTGAGTTTACCTGAGGATGTTAAATGACAGAAGGCTTGTAGGCATTCTGGTCTGACTTTATCTTCATCTGGCAGATAAGACTGTGGCCAGACACCAGTTGGATCACTCTGGTCTTAGGTTGAGGTTTCTGGCAGTTTCTAAATATAGATCTACAACGTGATATGCTAATCTGCTTGTTTATCAGTGAGGCAGGGCAGGAGTTCTGCCTTAATGGTAAACATTCCGTCTACGTCAGATTCCTAACTCAGTAATTTAGCCTTCTTTTCCCCTATAGTCTCCAAGTAATGGCTTTATTCCATTCGTGTTTCAGATGCTCGTCAGAAACTTGAGGCACCTCTCAAAGAGAAACATAAAAAGAACAAAGAAAAGCACAAGACCAAGAAAGAGCACAGACGGAAGAAAGAGAAGGTAACTTCTGGGTGTACCAGGATCAGTGTGTGGGGTCAGACGCCCCTGCTTCTGTCATCTAGACCAGCTTCCAGGGGTGACCCATGAAGCCAGTCAAAAAGAGATGGAGGCCACAGGTCTCTCTGCACCTTGACAGAAATGTTGATAGTCAATGAAAACCCTCGATTTTCAGAAAAACTTTGTTTTTTTGTTTTGTTTTGGCCACACTGCACGTCATGCAGGATCTTCCCTGACCAGAGATCGAACATGTGCCCCCTGCCGTGAAGCACCGAGTCTAACCACTGGACTGCCAGGGAAGTCCTGTTTTTCTTTTAGACAGAATATTTTAATTTATTCAGTTGTATTTAAAATTTTTTTTCTTATTCATGAACATTAAAAAGTAGGAAAAAAGGACATTTAAATATCTTAGAGTTGAGAATTCCCTGGTGGTCCAGTGGTTAGGACGCTGGGATTTCACTATGGGGGCCAGGTTCGATCCCTGGTCGGGGAACTAAGATCCCACAAGTTGCTCGGCCAAAAAAATAAATTAAATAAATAAATAAATAAATATCTTAGAGTAATGGTTGAGTATTAAATAACAGAATAGTTAATTACTGTTTAATAAAACAATTGTTTTTAATAACATAATTATTTAGATAATGAATAAAAGCATTTGATATTGATTATCGTTCAATATTAAAGGAAGGTATTAGTTTGAACATTTCTCAACTACTTTGTCATCATTACAAATAGAGATTTGGGTCTGTAGCTTGCCGTTTGAAGTGATGGACACTAAAGAACACTGTTGACACCGCTGTCTCAACATCCGTGTCTTCTTTTGAGTTATGGCACAGGCTTTTAATTCAGTTAATGTTAGTGCTGGGTACCCACAGTGATCTGGGTAGTAGTAGAATTGATTAGAAACAGTTCCTCTTTTGGCTACCAGAAAAAAGGATTCTTGAGCATGGAAGGTAAGAGAAGTTCCCCTGGAGTGAAAGGAAAGAAACTGGTGCTGACAGATTTGAAAACCAAACTCACGTGTTTCTCACCGGCACAGTATGTGCTGTTCTCTGACCTTCTACCAGTTTCTTCTTTGTGCTTTTCCAGGGAGCTTGTCACCCTGATATGTGGTTTGTCACATACGGCTAACAAAATGGGGCAGGCAGGTTCACGGGAGGGGACGGGGTCACCTTGGATGAGATGGGGGCTGAGTGTCATGATGGGGTCCTGCCTGTGCCTGCTTGGTTCTGCTGTGTCTGTCGCCAGAAGATCAATTCTGTGAGCATATGCACGGTGGAGAGTGTGCCCAGTTGTGTGTCCTGGTCTGTCCCACACCAGGCTAAAGCTCCCCCCAGTGAAGTTTTTTGTTTTTGAATGACTCCAGCAACCAAATGCCTCATTAGCCTGCCACTGCGAGGAATTAGGAAGGGAAACGCCCATTTGTTCTCCTTGATTTGTTTATTTATTTATTTCAGAAAAAGAAACACCGGAAGCACAAACACAAAGGCAAGCAAAAGAATAAAAAGTCAGAGAAAAGTAGTAGTTCCGAGAGTACGGACAGCAGTGACAGCCAGAGCGATGAAGAAGGGGCCGCAGACGTGTCACCCCAGGAGCTGCTGAGACGGTAGGCGACAGGAGACAGTAGGCTTTCAGAAACCCTCAGAGGCTCGTTGAAACCTTGCCGTGTTTGCTTAGAGGGAAATGTCAGAAATGATAAATTTGTGCATTAACTCGGCTTTTTAAAAAGTGAACTTTTAATTGCATAAGTAATATGTAAATATATTATCATTGTGAAAATTCAGATCTTACAGATAAGGCTTGAAGTGGCCGGTGACCAATTCCCCAAATCTCTCTTCTCTCCTCAGTAACCTCTGTCATCTGTTGCTTTGTAACTCTGAAGACTTTTTTGCACAGCCACACACACACACACACACACAGAGGTACACGTGCATTTTGTTGCACATTTTTAATATAAATAATATAACTTTATGTAGCATAAATCTAGAGGGAATGAACATTTAGAAGGAATAAATATCACCAAATTGTTTCCACAAGTGGCTCTATCCATTTAAATTATGAAAGCACCTTGTTATTACATCAGTTACAAACAGCGCAGAGATGTTTGCCAGCCTGGTGGGTGAAGAATGGCATGTCATCTTCATTGCATTTCGTGAATCAGTAATGAGGCTGAGCAGCCTTTCCTGTGTGTCTCAGCCTTTGCTGTGGGCTCTTTTGTGAATAATGTGCTCCTGTCCTTTGCACAATGTTCTGTTTTCTGTTAGATTTTTATACTGGTTTTTAGGTACTGTTTTTACTGATTTTTAGGAATTAAAAAATAATTCTGGATATTAATCCTTTGTGTTTTAGAGTGTTACCTGTTACATGACTTTTAACAATCTTTGTTGAACAGAAACTTTAATTTTGGGAACACTCAGTTGTACGAATTTTTGTGTTGTCGTTGGTATGTTTTACATTTTGTCTTTTTAAGGCCTTCCCTAATGTAAGATTTTGTATATGTATATAGACTGTTCTCATGCTTTTGTAATTTTGTTTGTGTTTAACCTATTTGAATTGTTTTATTTTCCTTTTTTTTGGTGAACAGAGTAGGGCAGGCATCCAACTTACCTTTCTCCAGATAGATGGCCGGTTGTATTAGTGAGAGTGAGTAGGCGAGCTGCGATGAAAAAGGACCCTCTCAACCCATTGGCACAGCACAATGGAGCATAAATTAAATTGAGAAAGTTACTCAGGATCCCAGTTTGTTCCACTCTAGCATGTGGCCCTCAGAGGAGCCGAGGGGAACGGGTTGGAGGATGGTCTTGGAGGTTGTTATGGTCCTGCCTGGAAGTCGCTGTCTTCCTTCCCCTCCAGCCCACGGGCCGGAGCAGCTGGGTGGCCCTGCCCGGCCAGCACGGGACCAGGTAGGGCAAGTCCAGCTGTGGGCCCAGGGTGATGGGGGACACGGCAGGCGTGAGCCCTGGCCACTCGGCCCCACCGGTGCTCTGGGCTGTTAAGGGAGGTGTAGCTTGATCAGATTCTAAATGCCTATGCCCATGTGGATCTGTTCCTGGATTCTCTGTTCTGGTTTCTTAGCCATTTTTCTATTTTTTCATCCGCCCTGTTTTAATTACTCTGGCCTTATAGTATATTTTGCCGTCTGGAAAGACAAGTGCCGCTGCCTTGTTCTTTTTCATTTATTTCTTTAGAATGGACAGGACCTTCTCATGGTTCAGAAACAACAAGGATATGACCATTTCAGTTTAATCCAGAGCCCCCTGAAGCGGCTGTGTTGATTCAGGTTTCCCTTTCCTCAGGGCGCGTGCCAGTGGTGATAGGGCCGGGCCAGGCACTGTGAGGCACACCGTGGGTGTGGGCTCATTTAGTCCTCACATAAGCTGTGACTTGTGTCCCCTCCTCTCACAGGCGGGGAAAGCAAGGCCCAGGGAGGCCCACTGACCCTCACCAACACCTGATATTTTCACGCTTGACCATATGGGGCCATGTGATGAGTCATTCCTGTGGGGAGGCATTTGCACTTGCACACGTGGAAGCCCCTCAGTGCCCATCAGGAGGGTGTGGTGGGGTGGGCTGAGCACAGCAGTCAGAAAATGTGGGCAGGTAGCTGTGTGCTGACTGACATCTAAAACTTACATTTGGAGACCAGAAGCTGCAGAACAGTGTATATGCCTGGTACTGCTGTCCTCAGGCCTTTGGATTTCCCTGCATGCACATCTATGTACATCCTTGCATAGAAAAGGGCTGGAGGGGTTCTTACACCCCTGAGAGCACTTATCTCTGAGGCGGGGACTGGGATAGAGGGAATGCAGCATTGGAGGTGTGAAATGTATTTAAATATTACTCTTGTGGTTGCTAAAGGTATAGTTTCCATAGCCCCTCACCCCTAAGCTTCCTAGGTTCTCCCCAGGGAGCCTGGAGGGGGCCCCTCCATCTTTTGTGCCCCACTCCACTTTGTGTATTACCTGTCTGCATCTGTCTCCTGCAAGGGGCATTTTGAGGGTCACGATAACATGGGTCTTACTTGCATCCCCAGCGCCTGGCTGAGGTCTCGCTCTTGTCAAGGGCCCCTGCTGCTTTCCTTCAGTGACGGCACAGCCTAGTTCTGGATGGACTTGCAGTCTCCCCCTCCATCCCCTCCCCGGCAGACACTGATCTTCCTCCTGTGCCTGTAAGTTAGCTTTGCCCATTCTAGAATTTCACAGATGTGGAAACATACAGTTAAGTACACTCTTTAGTGCATTCACACTGTAAGTTCCCAGCTCCATGCATGTTCACTCCCTGAATATACCTAGAGCAAGGAATAAACCAGCACTCCAGAAGCCCCTCCCACTTAGCATCCCCACCCCCGCCCCCCAAAGGTAACCACTCTGGCTTCTATCACCGCTGATTACTCTTGCCTGTGTTTCAGATTTATTTAAGGGACCCATGTACCATGAACTCTTGCATCTGGCTTGTGAGATTCCTCTGTATTGTCGTAGCAGCAGCTGGTTCCTTCTCATTGCCATAGAATATTCCTTTATGGGATACACCACAGAGTATTCATCTGTTCCGTTGTTGGGGGCATTTGGTTTTCCACTTTGGGGCTGTAGAGCACGGATCTAGAGTCAGTGTGACCCAGCTCTTCTTGGTGAGTAGAGCCGCCACGAACATTCTTGTGTGCACGAAGCTGAGATTTAAGACTGACGGCTCGGGAGCTTTTGGCCCTGGAGCAAACATGGTTTTGTTTTTTGTGTTTTTAGTTCCTTCCCAAAGGTCATACATGAGATAAGTGTGTGCAACCAGGATTAGAACTTGCTTTTATAAATGGGTCTTAATATGAGATGTGGAGGAGTGAGTCTCTCTGTGTGTTTTGGGGGGAACAGAATCTTAAGAGTGCAGATTAAACGGTACTTTCTTTCATGGTGTGGGTCATCCTCTGTATTTTGTGCCACTTTGGCTCAGGGAGAGGCCTGGCATTCTTCTCCCGCACTGAACTGTTTGGTTTTTCCGTTTGTATCTAACTTTCCTCCTCTCTCTTTTATTTCCTTTTCTAGGCTGAAGCGTCTTCCTCTAAGGAGGCAGTAACTGAATTCTGCCCTGGCCTGTCCCAGTACCAGATCTCCTCCAGGATGGAAGTTCATTGGTCACTCAGTTAATAGATTGTACAGATTGTATTTATATGTAAATTTTTGCTGTAAAATAATTTTTTTTAAAACCTTGACATTTCAAAGCTTGCCTTGGAAGGTTGCTGAAATTGATTTCTATTTTTAACTTAATCTGTTAGTGTCAGAGGAAAAAACTCAGACTGTACAGTTTAATTAAAATGGCATTTTTCTATTTTTTTCTTGATTTTTCATTTCCTGAAACTTTAAAAAAGAAATGAAAAGCAAAGGCTTTTCTCTGGTTTTGTTGTGAAGAAAGCCAGGTTCAGATAAGGACAGTCTGACTTACTTAAGGACCCGTGTGGGAGGGAGGTGGTCGCTTTCCCATGTTTTCCTGGGGAGTGTGGTTCCTCCCTCATGTGGTTGGTGCTGGTGGCCAGGAGCCAAGTGGGCAGCACAGTACCAGGATCCTGGCAGGTGGCCTCAGCCGCTCGGGGTGGATGCCACCAAAGTGTCTGAGAAAAGCACTGGGACCAAGAGTGGAAGAGTGTGTGCCCACACAAGCTCCAGGTCTTTGCACTGCAGCCCTGGGTCCCTGCTCTGAGGCTGCCTCATCTGCCCTCATGAGACCTTTAGAAAAAGTAGAGTGCAGAGGTTTTTTTCCATTATCAAAGTAACATCATAGAAAAATCAGAACAATTGTAAAAGGAGAAAGAAGGAAGAAAATCACTTCTACTTCTACCCCCCAGGGTTGACAACCCTTGCTCTTTTGTTATAACTCCATGCAGTCATTTTCTAGCATTGAGTCTGCTCCCAGACAAGAGGTGACTTTTTTTTTAAGTGTTTTTTAAAAATAATTAATTAATTAATCTATTTTTGGCTGTGTTGGGTCTTTGTTGCTGCGCGCGGGCTTTCTCTAGTTGCGGCGAGTGGGGGCTACTCTGTTGTGGTGCACGGGCTTCTCATTGCGGTGGCTTCTCTTGTTGTGGAGCATGGGCTCTAGGTGCACGGGTTTCAGTAGTTGTGGCACGCAGGCTTCAGTAGTTGTGGCTCATGGGCTCTAGAGCTCAGGCTCAGTAGTTGTGGCGCACGGGCTTAGTTGCTCTGCGGCATGTGGGATCTTCCAGGACCAGGGATCGAACCTGTGTCCCCTGCATTGGCAGGCGGATTCTAAACCACTGCACCACCAGGGGAGTCCCAAGAGGTGACATTTTGTTCTTTGGTATTTCATTGGCATTATGACAGGTATTTCCCTCACGTGCTTATATATTTTGTGTACCTACCCCTAACAGCTGCATCTTAATTAATCCTGGGCACATTCTATAATTTATGGACCGTTTCTCTGTTGTTGACGGTGAAGTGGGTTGGCCAGGAGACCCCTACAAAGGCAGAAGACACACAGATCATTCCGGGAGGCGGAGCCAGGAAGACCCTAAGCGAGGCCGCGAGGATGGAGCTGCCGGTTTCACACACTTGGCCTCATTCCTTTTACGCCCAGAACTAGAAGTCCATTTTTTCTGTGGCTAACCGTGTTGGGCGTTGAGCGGAAGCAGCGAGATGTCCGGCCTCAGGAAGGGCGCGTGGGTCCCAAGGCGGGGGCGCGGGCGCGCGGCGCCACCGTTCGTGGTCAGACCGGGCTCCGAGATGGCCTCCCAGCCCCCGGGCGTCCCCAGCTCCGCAAAAGCCCTGGACCAGGATGGGAAGACAGCGCTCCAGAGAAGTAACGTGCAGCTGTCCTCGCTCCACATCCGCGACGGCGCGCATCGGCCCTGCAAGCTGCCCTGGGTAGCCCTGGTCAGGGCCTGCGGCCGCTTCAAGCTCTCACTCTTAGAGGCGCGGCGGGGCCGGCTGCTGCCCTCGCTTAACCCCCTGGCCGTGGGCAATGACTTGCCACCTCCGGAGAAGCACTGGATGCCTGAGAAGGCAGCGTTCTGGGGCGACCAGGAACCCCTCTCCAAGGTCAGAACCGCCCCCAAGGGGAGGGGGTGTGGCTTGTTCCCAACAGGTGGGGAGAGCTCAAGAGCCGGCAAGGGGACCTGGGAGGGAGCCACCTGGCTTGCTAGGCCTGGGCCCAGTCCCCTGCCCCAGGCACACCTAGTGGGCAAAGTGGCCCACCCAACCCAGACCCTGTGGGCTCCGGCTGAGCCTCCCAAATGTCGCCATGGTGACACTCCCAAGTGCATGCCCTGGGGTTAGTGAGGGAGCCCTGTCACCCATGAAACAGCACTAGAAGCAATAGAAAACTTAGAATAATAATAATACAGAAATAAACCCCCCAAACACTACTTTGTATTCTAAATGATATTTGAGAGACAATGCATTGATGAAAAGAAGGCCGGTGGCTGGGAAGAAGAAATAATCTGTGAACAGAGAGAAGTCTTGGGGATGAAAAAGAGGATTTCCAAACGAAAATCCTCCATGGAGGCTTTAAAATCAGAGCAGAGAACTGGAACAGGAAATTAGAAAACAAGCTCATGGGATTCTCTGAGAACTCCGAGAAAAAATATAAAGGAACAATAATTATGAGAGAAAAGAGAAGAGGAAGGCAGGGGAGATGCAGAAGAGCCAGTAAATATATGAGGTATTGGGGTGGGGGGAGGGAGCAGGAGGAGGAAAGAAATACAGAAGGAAACATGGAAATCTCCTTGGGCTGAAGAAAGACTGGCGTGCGCATGTGGAAAGAGATGGTCAAGTTCACTGCAAGATCGGAGGGAAATAAAACCTACAGGTGGTGAATGCCTGCACCGCAAGATAGGAGCAAGGCTGTCCCTTTTCCAATGCAGATGGAAAAGCCTGCGATCAGACTGAGAGGGACGCTTCTCCAGCTGTCACAGGACCTCGGAGCTGAGTCCACAACTGGGCCTGTCGAATGGCTGACTGTCTCGGCCAGTCCACCACAGGGGTGCATTGGGGTCTCTGTGCGGAAGTCTGTTTGAAGAGAAAGCAGTGTGTGCCAGTGCTTTGCTTGCTTTTATTTGTGACAGTTATTCTGATTTTTAAGTAAAATTAAAGGAGAGCATAGGCGTTGTATTTTATTTCTGTTCTCCATGGAATACCCCCAAGATCCAAATTCAATAGATAAAAAAGGTTTTGGGCATTTTTGTTCTTTACAATTAAGTGTCTCCCCACGGACATAGTGTGTTCTCTATGTGGTTGCCAAGGGGGAGGGAGGGTGGGGGAGGGATGGATTAGGAGTTTGGGAATATATATAGAAATGAATCAATTTGCTGTACACCAGAAACTAACACAACACTGTAAATCAACTATACTTCAATAAAATAAATTTTTTAAAAGAGTCTCCCTAGCACCCCCCGCACCCCCCCCCCCGCAACTACCCTCTTTCCCCTCTACTGAGGCAACAAATGTTTCTAGTTTCCTCTGCATACTTAGAGATGTTTTGTGCACATACCAGCACATATATGTATATTCTGACCCCTCTGTTTTTTTACATAAATGGAAGCACACCTTAGACCTCTTCTGCACCTGGTTTTTAAATTTGTTTTTTTAACTTATTTTAGAGATCTTTCCATATTTAAAAAAAAAATTATTTATTTACTTTGGCTGCACCAGGTTTTAGTTGCGGCACGCAGGATCTTAGTTGTGGTATGCATGAGGGATCTAGTTCCTCCAACCAGGGATCGAACTTGAACCCGGGCCCCCTGCATTGGGAGCGTGGAGTCTTACCCACTAGACCACCAGGGAAGTCTCGAGGTCTCTCCGTATTAGTAAGGAAACAGCTTCCTTGTTCTTTTTTTGTGGAGAATATTCCATTGGCTGGCTGCCCCCTGATGGATTTAACCAGTCTTGGGTGCATGCACATTCAGGTGGCTTAAGATTTTTTTTGGCCTGAGGTTTTTATGATCCATTAGGTTAACAGAAGTTGAGAAGTTATATAAAACTCTGGGAGAAAAGTTTGTGACCTAAAGTATTCTCTGCCTAGCCAAACTGCTGGTCCCTGATAAAGCCAACAAAAGGACATTTTCTTCAGAGCTGCAAAAACTCAGAAAGGATGCCTCTCTTTGAGGAAAAAGTTACTCAAGGGAATACTCTGGCAAACAACAAAAACTCAGAATTAAGAACTGGAGTAAAAAAAAGCAGTTTAGAATAAACAGAGGGGAGCAGTGATTGAAAACAGTACACCTTGGAAGTGTTTATACAGCAAGGTTAATGCAGTTGTTTAGCTCAGTGAAAATGTTAACAAATTATCTTTTGAAGTGAAGGTGCACAATGCAAGAATAATAATGTTCCAGATGATTTCATCCAACAATCTGAGATGGTTTGCTAAAGAACATTCTCAATGATAATTCTTCATTCTTGGCCTTTAAACAAGGCACACTCACACATGGATGTGTCACAAATTTTAAAAATAATTGGCTCAAAACCTCTCCTTGGCTCCCTGGCACATTTAAGAGGAAGTGAGGAGATCTGACCATGACCTTCCAAGCCATTTCGGCTCTACCTCATCTCTCTCCTCTTCCATCTGACTTGCTGACGTTCAAGCCCGTCAGTCCGGTCTCCGGTGTCCTCGTTTTTTCCCCCTCCCCCCGAGGGAGGGGGTGTCTCTCCCTGCCCTCGGTCTAAAGCAGCGCTCACCTGACTCAGGCCGTAACCTGGCATCGCGTGCCACCTGTCAGTGGCTGCCCCCATCTCCCACCCTGGCCCCTGAGAGCAGGAGCCCGCCAAGCGCACTCCTGGTCTGGGGTCTTTGCTCCCCGGTTCCTGCTGCACCGCGGCACCGCGACCAAGGCCCGGCCAGGGAGGCGCAGGCGGATTTGTAGAACATATTTGTGGGACGCTACATATATCTAAAAAAGAGCTCACATGTTTTGCTGTTACAAACATCGGACTGTCTTCTACATGCTATTTTTGTTAGGGCCTCGGACAATGTACCTAGACTACAAGAGTGTGGAACTTCTCTGCGTGGCTCCTGGGGTTTCCTCTCCATAATGCACCCCAAAAGTACTCTTCCCAGAAAGGTCCGGAAGGGGGTGGAGGAATTTCCCCGCTCTTGCTCTGTTTTCCCATACCAAAGTTCTGTTTTTGTGATGAGAAAAAGAACGAAGCCCCGAGAGCTTTGCCTAGAGGCGGAGACAGCTGCAGAGCAGGGAACTGAGGGTCGGCTGTCTCGACCCCAAGGCGCAGGCTTTGGCGGTGGAGCGTGGAGCAGACCAGTGACCAGGTCTCGTCCTGGGCCCCGCAATCGGCCAGGGCTGCAGGCAGCCGGCTGTCCAGGCCCCGCCCCCGCCCCGCCCCGCCCCGCCCCGCGCCGGCCAGGCCCCACCCCCTGACCGGCCCCACGCCTGCCAGGCCCCGCCCCCTGACCGGCCCCACGCCCGCCGCCTGGCTCAGTTTGACTGCGCCCCCTGGCGGCCCAGCCCCGACCTGGCGCCTCGCATCTTGTCTCCTGGCGGCCCAGTTCCTGTCCCACCTCTCCCAGCTACCCAGAGCCGAAGGGCCGTCTCACTCCCGCCTTCCCACAGCCCCGTGTTCCCCACAACCCCGAAACCGCTCCCCTACCCTAGACCCCCGCCTCCCCTCACCCCTGCACCTCGGACTTCACTCGCCTCACCCCAACCTTGTCCCGCCATCCAGAGTTCCTGCATCCGTGGGGGCACTGACTGGCGGCAGAGCCTCAGATCCCTCCTCCCAGCACTGTCAACTTAAAGGAAAATGCACAGTGTAAAAGTTACCAGTTCACTTTTATTCCTGGACCTTACTGCGGACTGTAGCATGGGAGACAACCTCTCAGATAGCTCTGAGGGACGGCTCCAGAGAGGTAAGGGAGGAGCCAGGGTATATGAACTTTTTGCCGGGAAAAACATGCAGTCAAGCATAGAAAGCTTACTGCTAATCACAAAGAACAGACATCTCAAGTTAATGATTTTAGTGCTTTTCTGTGTATGGGAAGAAGACGGAAAAACTGGGATCATTTAAATGTTCCTTAAGTACACGTCTTAACCATGTAGGGGCTATTGTATCCAAAGCACAGAATGCTTCCTGTTTTTCTCTGTCTTGAATTCCCCTCAGGTGCACTGTCTGTGGGCCACTGCAGTAGCTAATGGCTTGATCCTTGTAGAACTGGAAGAGCAGGCAACATTTTTTTTCTTTGCAGTACCCCTACATCCTGGACACCTCCCTACCCCCTGTGTTGATATTAGTAATTTGTGTTCTCTCTCTTTTTTTCTTAGCCTGGCTAGAGGCTTATCAATTTTATGGATCTTTTTAAAGAATCAGCTTTTGTATTAATTGATTTTCTCTATTGATTTCCTATTTTCAATTTCACTGGATTATGCTGCAATTCCGAGTATTTTTTTTCTCCTACTTCTTTTGGATTTAATTTGCTCTTCTTTTTCTGTTTTCTTAAGGTGGAAGTTTAGATGATTGATTTTAGATTTTCCTTCTTTTTTCATGTATGCATTCAATGCTATAAATTTCCCTTTAAGCACTACTTTCACTGCATCCCACAAATTTTGGTAAGTTGTATTTTCATTTTTGTCTAGTTCAAAATATGTTACAACTTTTTGAAATTTCATTTATTTATTTTTGGCTGCATTGGATCTTCATTGCGGTGCCCGGGCTTCTCATTGCATTGGCTTCTCTTGTTGCAGAGCTGGGCTCTAGGCGCGCGGGCTTCAGTAGTTGCAGAGCGTGGGCTTAGTAGTTGTGGCTCACTGGCTCTGGAGTGCAGGCTCAGTAGTTGTGGTGCACGGGCTTAGTTGCTCCACGGCATGTGGGATCTTCCCGGACCAGGGCTTGAACCTGTGTCCCCTGCATTGGCAGGCGGATTCTTAACCACTGGTGCCACCAGGGAAGTCCCAAAATACGTTAAAACTTCTCTTGAGATTTCTTCTTTGGCCCGTGTGTCATTTAGAAGTGTTAGTCTCCATGTATTTTGGTATATCCCAACCATCTTTCTGTTATTGAGTTCTTGTTTAATTCCGTTGTATTCTGAGAGCAGAAATTGTATGATTTTTGTTCTTTAAAATTTGTTAAGGTGTGTTTTATGGCCTAGAATGTGGTCTATATTGGTGAATATTCCATATGAGTTTGAGGAGAACATGTATTCTGCTGTTGTTGGATGAAGTGGTCCATAAATGTCCATTATATCCAGTTGATTGATATTGTTGAATTCCTCTGTATTCTTACTAATTTTATGCCTGTTGGATCTGTCCATTTCTCATAGAGAGGTGCTGAAATCTCCAACTATGATAGTGGACTCATCAATTTCTCTTTGCAAATTTAGTAGTTTTTGCCTCACATAGTTTGATGCTCTGGTGTTCTGCACATGCACATTAAGGATTACTATATCTTCTTGGAGAATTGACCTTTTTTATCATTATGTAATGTCTCTCTTTAGCCCTGATAAATTTTCTTGCTGTGAAGTCTGCTCTGTCTGAAATTTCTGATAGTGTTAGTATGGTATATTTTTCTTTATCCATTTACTTTTAATCTATATGTGTCTTTATATCTAAAGTGGGTTTCTTGTAGACAACATATTGTTGGGTCTTGTTTTTTGATCCACTCTGACAGTCTCTGTGTTTTAATTGGTGCATTTAGACCATTCAAAGCAATTGTTGATATAGTTAGATTAATAACTACCATATTTGTCACTGTTTTTTATTTGTTGCCCTTGTTTTTTGAATTTTTTTTTTTTTTTGCCATGCCACGTGGCTTGCATGATCTTAGTTCCCTGACCAGAGATTGAACCCATGTCCCCTGCATTGGAAGCACAGAGTCTTAACTGCTGGACCACCAGGGAAGTCCCTGCCCTTTGCAGTTTTAATTGAGTATTTTATGTGATTTCATTTTCTCTCCTTTCTTAGCATATCAGATGTACCTCTATTTTACTTTTTAAAGTGGTTGCCCAAGAGTTTGCATTTATAGTTTACATTTATATTTAATTCAAGTCTACTTTCAATAGCCCTATACTGCTTAATGGGTAGTGTGGGTACCTTAAAGTAACAAAATATTTCTAATTCGTCCCTCCTGTCCCTTTCATTGCTGTCATTTATTTCATATATACATATATATGTAGTTGCTATTACTATTTTGAACAAACTATTATCTGTTAGATCAATTAGGAATAAGAACAATTCAAGTATTTCTTTTACCTTCACTTTTCTCTTTTTTTGATGCTCTTCCTTTCTTTATGAAGATCTGAGTTTCTGACCTATGTCATTTTCCTTCTCGCTAAAGAACTTTTAATGTTTCTCTCAAGGCAGATCTACTGGTAACAGGTTTCCTCAGTTTTTGTTTGTCTGAGGAAGTCTTTATTTCTCCTTTACTTTTTTTTTTTTTTTGGCTGTGTTGGGTCTTCATTTCTATGCGAGGGCTTTCTCTAGTTGTGGCAAGCGGGGGCCACTCTTCATCGATGTGCGTGGGCCTTTCACTGTCGCGGCCTCTCTTGTTGCGAGGCACAGGCTCCAGACGCGCAGGCTCAGTAGTTGTGGCTCACGGACCTAGTTGCTCCGTGGCATGTGGGATCTTCCCAGACCAGGGCTCGAACCCGTGTGCCCTGCATTGGCAAGCAGATTCTCAACCACTGTGCCACCAGGGATGCCCTCTCCTTTACTTCTGAAGGATAATTTTGCAGGATACAAATTTCTAGGTTGATGATTTTTTTCTCTCAATACTTAAAATATTTCAGTCTATTATTTTTTAAAAATATATATATATATTTATTTATTTTTGGCTGCGTTGGGTCTCCATCGCTGTGTGCAGCGAGCAGGGGCCACTCTTCGTTGTGGTGCACGGGCTTCTCATTGAGGTGGCTTCTCCTGTTGCGGAGCACGGGCCCTAGGTGCGCAGGCTTCAATAGTTGTGGCATGCAGGCTCAGCAGTTGTGGCACACGGGCCTAGTTGCTCCGCGGCATGTGGGATCCTCCCAGACCCAGGCTCGAACCCGTGTCCCCTGCATTTGCAGGCAGACTCTCAACCACTGTGCCACCAGGGAAGTCCACAGTCTCTTCTTACTTGCATGGTTTCTGAGGAGAAGCTGGATGTCAGGCTTATCTTTGCTCCTCTATAGGTAAGGTGTTTTTTCCTCTGGCTTCTTTCAGGATTTTTTATCTTTAATTTTCTGTAGCTTTACAATGATATGCGTAGGTGTAGTTCTTTTTTTGCATTTATCCTGTTTGGTGTTCTCGGAGCTTCCTTGATCAATGGTTTAGTGTTTGAAATTAATTTGGGGGAAATTCTTAATCATTATTGCTTCAAATATTTTTTTCTGTTCCTTTCTCTCTTCTTCTGGTATTCTTGTTATGCATATGTTACACCTTCTGTAGTTGTTCCACAGTTGTTGGATATTCTATTCTGGTTTTTTTTTTCCCCAGTCTTTTTTCTGTTTGCTTTTCAGTTTTGGAGGTTTCTATTGAGATATCCTCAAGCTCAGAGATTCTTTCCTCAGCCACATTTAGTCTAATAATAAGCCCATCAAAGCTGTTCTTCATTTCTGTTATGGTGTTTCTGATCCGTAACATTTCTTTTTGGTTCTTTCTTAGAATTTTCATCTCTCTGCTAACATTGCCCACGTGTTTTTTTAAAAAAATTAATTAATTAATTAATTTATTTATTTATGGCTGTGTTGGGTCTTCGTTTCTGTGCGAGGGCTTTCTCTAGTTGTGGCAAGCAGGGGCCACTCTTCATAGCGATGCACGGGCCTCTCACTATCGCGGCCTCTCTTGTTGCAGAGCACAGGCTCCAGATGCGCAGGCTCAGTAGTTGTGGCTCACGGGCCTAGTTGCTCCGTGGCATGTGGGATCTTCCCAGACCAGGGCTCGAACCCGTGTCCCCTGCACTGGCAGGCAGATTCTCAACCACTGTGCCACCAGGGAAGCCTGCCCACGTGTTCTTGCATAACTGTCTACTTTATTCATTAGAGCCCTTAGCATATAATCACAGTTGTTTTAAATTCCTGGTCTGATACTTCCAACATCCATGCCATATGAGTCTGGTCTTGATGTTATATTTGTGCTGACCCTTCAAACTGTGTTTTCTGCCTCTTAGTATTTCTCGTAATTTTTTTTGTTGTTGTTGGGCAGACATGATGCACTAGGTAAAAGGAACTGCTATAAATAAGCTTTCAATAATGTGGTCGCAAGGTGTGGGGTGTGGAGGAGCATTCTACAATCCTATGATTAGGTCTCTGTCTTTTAGTGAGCCTGTGCCTCTGGCTTGTGAACTTCACATGTGCTGTTTAGTCTGCAACCCTCACCCCTCGCTTTCATGTGGAATAGGTTGGCTAGAGGGGGCTGGGGTTGGGTGTTTCCCCTCCCCCAGGACAGTTAGTCTCCGATAAAATCCAAGCAGGTTCGGCTCTGGTTAGTTTCTCCTGAGGGCAGAGCTTAAGAAGAACAGGATGCTGTGGCATATTTCAGGATGGTTCCTTTTCCCTTTCCCTGCTGGAAGCACGAGGGGACTTTTCTCCAGCTTTCACTGTGAGGATTAGGACTGTTCCTGGAGGTAACACTCACAGAAGTGGGGGGACCCAGTAATGCAACTCTCAGAGTTGTCCACACTGAGCCTTCAGCCATTTGTCAATTACAGTTCAGGTTTCCCTATCCTGCCGTTGGTGCCCATGGAGGTTGCTGCTCCTGGATTTCTGCTCTGGTAACTTGGAATTCTTTGTATTTGCCTGTCTATCTCTCCAATTTGGCGGGCAGCCATTCGCCTTGTGACCTCACTTCTCTTATGGATCTAAGAAGAGTTGTTGATTTTTCAGTTTGTTCTGCTTTTTCCTTGTTGTGAGGATGGAGTGGTGACTTCCAAGCTTCTCACATGCCATATCAGAAGAAGTTCTTCATTTCTTTTTTATTGCCTAGTAATATTCTATTGTGTGGATATGCCTCATTTTATTTATTCATTCATCAGTGGATGGTCACGTTTGGATCGTTTCCAGTTCATCTTTTCAATTTTTAAAAAATTGAAGTGTAGTTGATTTACAATGTTGCATTAGTTTCTGGAGTAGAGCAAAGTGATTCAGTATATATATATTCTGAATATATGTTGTATATATTCTTTTTCAGATTCTTTTCCATTAGAGTTTATTACAAGATGTTGAATATAGTTCCCTGTGCTATACCATAGGTCCTTGCTGTTTATTTTATATATAGTAGTGTGTATCTGCTAATCCCAAACTCCTAATTTATCCCTCCCCTCCTTTTCATCTTTGGTAACCATAAGTTTGTTTTCTATGTCTGTGAGTCTGTTTCTGTTTTGTAAATAAGTTCATTTGTATCTTTTTTTTTTTACATTCCACATATAAGTGATACCATTTATTTGTCAATCTCTGTCTGACTTACTTCACTTAGTATGGTAATCTCTAGCTTCATCCATGTTGTTGGAAATGGCATTATTTCATTCTTTTTTATGGCTGAGTAATATTCCATTGCATATTTATACCACATCTTCTTTTTTTTTTTTTTTTTTAAGATTTCTTTATTGACTGATTGATTGCTATGTTGGGTCTTCGTTTTTGTGCTATGGCTTTCTCCAGTTGTGGCAAGTGGGGGCCACTCTTCATCGCGGTGCGCGGGCCTCTCACTATTGTGGCCTCTCTTGTTGCGGAGCACAGGCTCCAGACGCGCAGGCTCAGTAGTTGTGGCTCACGGGCCTAGTTGCTCCGCGGCATGTGGGATCTTCCCAGACCAGGGCTCGAACCCGTGTTTCCTGCATTAGCAGGCAGATTCTCAACCACTGCGCCACCAGGGAAGCCCCCACATCTTCTTTATCCATTCATCTGTCACTGGGCACTTAGGTTGATTTCATGCCTTGGCTATTGTAAATAATGCTGCTATGAACACTGTGGTGCATGTATCTTTTCGAGTTAGAGTTTTCATTTTTTCTGGGTATATGCCCAGGAGTGGGATGGCTGGATCATATGGCAGCTCTATTTTTAGTTTTTTGAGGAACATCCATACTGTTCTCCATAGTGGCTGCACCAATTTACATTCCCACCAACAGTGGAGGAGTGTTCACTTTTCTCCACACCCTCTCCAGCACTTATTATTATTATTATTATTATTATTTTTTTAATAAATTTATTTTATTTTTATTTATTTTTGGCTGCGTTGGGTCTTTGCTTTCTCTAGTTGCAGCGAGCGGGGGCTACTCTTCGTTGTGCGGGCTTCTCATTGCGGTGGCCTCTCCTGTTGCAGAGCACGGGCTCTAGGGGCGCGGGCTTCAGCAGTTGTGGCTCGTGGGCTCTAGAGTGCAGGCTCAGTAGTTGTGGCGCACTGGCCCAGTTGCTCTGCGGCATGTGGGATCTTCCCGGACCAGGGCTCGAACCCGTGTACCCTGCATTGGCAGGTGGATTCTTAACCACTGTGCCACCAGGGAAGCCCTCCAGCGCTTATTATTTGTAGATTGTTTGATGATGGCCATTCTGACTGGTATGAAGTGATACCTCATTGTAGTTTTGATTTGCATTTCTCTAATAACGATGTTGAGCATCTCTTCATGTGCCTGTTGACCATCTGTATGTCTTCTTTGGAGAAATGTCTGTTTAGGTCTTCTGCCCCTTTTTTTGATTGGGCTGTTTGTTTTGTTGTTGTTGTTGAGTCATGTGAGCTGTTTGTATATTTTGGAAATTAAGCTCTTGTCAGTTGCAGCTTCATTTGCAAATATTTTCTCCTACTCCATAGGTTGTCTTTTCATTTTGTTTATGGTTTTCTTTGCTGTGCAAAAGCTTGTAAGTTTGATTAGGTCCTATTTGGTTATTTTTGCTTTTACTTCTTTTGCCTTGGGAGTCTGACCTAAGAAAACATTGCTATGATTTACACCAGAGAATGTTTTGCCTATGTTCTCTTCTATGAGTTTTATGTTGTCATGTCTTATATTTAAGTCTTTAAGCCATTTTGAGTTTATTTTTTGTGTATGGTGTGAGGGAGTGGTCTAACTTCATTGTTTTACGTGTAGCTGTCCAGCTTCCCCACACTACTTGCTGAAGAGAATGTTTTTTCTCCATTGTATATTCTTGCCTCCTTTGTTGAAGATTAATTGACCATAGGTGTGTGGTGTTTCCAATTTTTGATTATTATGAATAATATTTCTATGAATGCCCATGTTCAAGTTTTTGTGTGGACATTTGGTTTCATTTTTCTTAGGTAAAAACCTAGGAGTTAAGTTGCTGGATCATAAGTTAACACATATATTTAAATTTTGAGGAATTGCTGAACTATTTTCCAAAGTGGCTGCAGGATTTTACGTTCACACCAGCCCAATATGAGAGTTCCGATTTCTCTTGTTATCGTCTGATTTTCTGATTACAGACATTCAACTAGGTATGAAGTGGTATCTCAATATGTTTCTTTGTTTGTTTGGTTTGTTCTGTTTTCTGTGTTTAGGTACTATAATCGAATGTCTTTTTTTCCCCAGTTTTATCGAGGTATAATTGACATACAGCACTGCATAAGCTTAAGATGTACAACATAATGTTTTGACTTACATCATGAAATGATTACCATAATAGGTTTAGTGAGCATCTATCATCTCATATAGATACAACATGAAAGAAATAGATAATATTTTTTTCCTTGTGATGAGAACTTTTAGGATTTACTCTCTTTACACAATATGGTTTTGATTTACATTTCCCTAATGGCTTAAGATGTTGAGCACGTTTCCAAGTGCTTATAGATTATTTACATATCTTTTTTGGAGAAATGCCTGTTCATATCATTTGCCTATTTTTAAATTAGATTGTTTCTTTATTGTTGAGTTTTAAGAGTGTTTTACGTATTCTAGATACAAGTCCCTTACCTGGTATATGATTTGCAAAAATGTTCTTCCGTTGTATGGGTTGTTTTTCACTTTCTTGATGGTGTCCTTTGAAGCACAGAAGTTTTTCATTTTGATAATGTCCAGTTTATCATTGTTGTTGCTGTTGCCGCTGCTGCTTGTGCTTTTGTTGTCATATCTAAGAAACCATTGACTAATGCAAATTCACAAAGATTTACACCCATGTTTTCTTCTAAGAGGCTTGTAATTTTAGCTCTCACATTTAGGTCTTTGATCCATTTTGAGTTAATTTTTGTATATGGTATGAGATAAGGGTCCAACTTCATTCTTTTGCATGTGGATATTCACTTGTCCCAGCACAATTTGTTGAAAAGATTTTTCTTTCCCTTTTTAATTATCTTGGCACCCTTGTTGAAAATCAAGTGACCAAAAATATGAGTGCTTATTTCTGGATTCTTAGTTCTATTTCATCCATCTATATGTCTATCCTTATGCTAATACTACACTGTCTTGATTACTGTCTCTTTGTATGTTTTGAAAAGAGTTTTGAAGTTGGAAATTGTGAGACCTCTACCTTTGTTCCTTTACAAGAATTTTTTGGTTATTCTGCTTCCCTTGAGTTTCTGTGTAAATTTTAGGATTGAGGTAGGAGGCAGATGGGTCCCTGGGCTGAACAGCTGGTTTTTGTCAAGTGGAATACAATCGAAGCTTTGTTTTCCCTGGACACGCCAAGGATGAGGTTAATGGCAGGAGCTGAGCTCTGCTGGAGTAAAGAGATAAGATGACCACTCCTGAGGTCAAGGGAAACTCCCTGACTTCACAGGTGCAGAAAGACTCCTTGGGGGTCAAAAAGGAGGGGCCATCACCCCATAACAGGTGACGCCAAGCCTCCACAAGCCTCTACGCTGGAATCCATCTTGACAAAAAGATGTGCACGCATGTTGGGGAGTGTCCTAGAACAAGTCAGATGTGGGAAAAGAAGTAAGAAAATTGGCCAAAGATGTGGAAGAACTGCCCCTATATAAATGATTTAACCACCTCTTTACTGCACTTTTCCTCATTAGGGAGGATGCCCACAGTCTTTCTCTCCAGGTGTGTATTTCTGCCTTGCTTCTGTCTTAAATAAACAAACTGTTTCTCTGTGTGCTTTCTCACTTGTTGTGCTATGTCTCTAATAATAAACTTTGGGCCTGTTTTTACAATTTTTGCCTCTTTGAGAAATTCATTTTTCAAATGGGGCAAGGGCCAGGGGAACTTTGCTTCTAGCCTCTAGCCCCTGGTGGTCTAGCAACTAGTATTCCTGGTTTTCATCCAAGCTGCCCAGGTTCAATTCCTAGGCAGGGAACTAAGATCTCTCTTCAGGACTGCTCACTGCTGTCTCTCCGATACCAGGATCAGCTTGTCAATTTTAGAAAAGAAGTCTGCTGGGATTTTGATGGGATGGTGTTGAATCTGTAGATCACTTTGGAGGGTATTTTCATAAGAATAGTAAGTCTGCTAATCCATGAACATGGGTTGCTTTTCCATTTATTTAAGTCTTTTAAAATTTATTTTAACAATATTTTGTAATTTTCAGAGTATAAGTGTTACACTTTTTTGGTTAAATTTATTCCTATTTTGATGCTTTTGTAAATGCAATTTTCTTCTTAATTTTTTTTCTGGATTGTTCATTGCAAGTGTATAGGAATACTATTGATTTTTAAACTATTGATCTGGTATTCTGCAACCTTCTGAACTCATTCAGTCTATCCTTTTTTCAGATCCCATTTAAAATTATGAGGGGACACCAGCACATTGTGAGTTCCTGTCACTTCTGTGTGGATGACACAAAGGTCCTCAGTGGCTCCTATGACTGCACCGTGAAGCTGTGGGTAGGTGGCCCAGTGTTAGGTGGAACCAAAACGTCCCATAAGCTTATGTCTCCTCTTGTGGAGAGTTCCCCAGTACTGAGTTCCCAGACATTCAAGGATCCCAAAGATTTGGAGTGACCTTTCTGAGCAAAGTGCAAGAAGAAGAAGCAAAATGAGGGCTCACCCTAGTTTCAAGTCACCAGAGAGAGATGAGGTTAGTGTGGCAGCTGTCAGCCTGTTAATTTGGAAACAGTGGGAGCAGGGATGGAGACCGCTGGACCAGGAGCTCACCACCTTTTGTTAGAGGCTGTGCCCGAGACCTACCTGGGGTCTCTGAGCTGTGTTATCTCTCTGGGTCTCCTTCTCATTTGGAATATTCAGTTCCATCACAGAGATGGTATTACGGCTAGGCCTAGGTGATCACAAGAGGACAGAAAAGTGGCCAGTCCTGGGACCTATCCATGAAGGGTGATTGGGAGAGGTAGGCCTGAGCACAGGTCAGTGCCACAAGGGGCAGAGGAACAGGGATGTGATGGTCAGATGAGGTTACAGAGAGGTGGCCACCAAGAACTCTTCCAAAGTCTTCTGGGCATAGCCAGCAGACCCTAGTGGGCCTGCTTGGGGGCACTGCTGGTCAGTCAGGAGGGGATGAGGAGGGAGCAGGGCTGGGAGATGGCAATGGCCATCAGGGGCCAGGCCACAGATGACCGTGTGTCTGGGACAGGGCCCACTGGGAAGGACAGTCAGTTCCGAGTTTTGCTGTCTCATCTGGCTTCAGGGGCAGGAGGGGGACAGGGCGGAGTGAGTCAAGGCTGGTTCCTGGGTTCTGGTTTGGGTAACTAGGTGGAGGATAGCTCCTTACCCTCCAGATCACCTTGGAGGAGCATCTTCTGGGTCATCTTCTGGGTCTTGGTGGGTACCAAGCCAGGCAGACTAGTCAGGAGGGTCTGGGGACTATCCAAGTGGTTCAGGCCCCACATTAGTGACCTACCAGCTGTTTGACCCTGGGTGGTTACATGACCTCCTGGGCCTCCCTAAACCTCTCCAGGCCTCACAGGATCAGCTGTGTGCTGGGGCCACCCCAGGGCCTGCCTGGCCCATACCAGGTCCCGACAGACATCCACTCTCTCCTCTTCTGTGGCCCTTATCCATCCCCCATCCCCCCACCCAGCCCCATGATCTTCTTGTTGGGAAAACCACTGCTTCCTCTGGGAACCCTAAGCCCTATCCCAACCCTCTGGGATGACTGAGAAGGCCTGGGGGTGAGGGGGTCTCTGCTGGTTGTCATCACCCAGGGGGAGGGAGAATGGTGACTTTCCAAGTGTGCATTTTGCTTTGTCATCTTCAGATGCTTCTCATGTTCTTCTCACCTTTTGAGTCAGTGGAAGGACTCTCAGGTGTTTCTGTCTATTTTGGCCAGAGGGCTTCTGTCTCTATAAGGGGACATCTGCCTGTTTTCTCTCATTGTCCCAAGATTAGGGACCATCCATCAAGATGTCCTTGGCTCCCCACAGCGGCCTCACTGCCCCTGCTCCCTGCCTACTCCGTGCCCCATCCAGGACACTGTCACGTCAGCCTGCCCAAGCGTCCTCAATACCTGACTTGCTCACAGCCTTACCCCCTGCCACCACCTTCTCCAGCTGCCCCCTCCGTCCCTCTGCCATCCTTCACACCTCCACCCCTAGTTGCAGAATCACTAGTTCTCTGGTCTCCCTGCCTTGGTTGCCCCTCCAATGGTCCTCTTTCCCCCTCCTGGCTCTCTTTTCCCCATCTTTTTCTCTGCTCCTGCCTCCTCCTGTGGCTCTCCCTGCCCCAGCGGCAGCTCGTGGCGCGAGCCCTCCCTCAGGAGGTGACTAAGCCATTACCCTGCGCATCACCTTCTCTGTCACAGTATCTTGGGCAAATGTCTCCTTGCCTCTCCCTTCTCTCCTCCACTCTCATCATCTCCCATCTCCAGTCCTTCCTCTCAACCCACCCAAAGCCAAACTTCTGGTTTAATCTTTTAAAAAGGTCCCTTTCCCCTAACTGCAGATCACTGTGAATAATTTAGAAAGACCATAGATGTATGAAGAAGCTGAGAAGAAAATTATCCTTAATCCTGTGCCCAATATCTCTCTAATATGGTACATCTCTTTCCAATCATTGTAAAAAAAAATCACTGGTAGTTTTTCTCATACTATGAAGGTAATATGGTTTTATCACCAAAATACATAAAGACACAAAGAAGAAAAAAAACCATCATTCCGTGAACCCTGAGTTAACTACCATGAAAATGTTGGAGTGTAGCTTTTCTTTTTCCTGTTCACACATGTACACACACATTTATGAAATTGAAACCATACAGAAAAACTGTTTATATAATCACAATAAACTTGGGCTACAAATATTGTCACATCTCCTTTATGTTTCTAACCACTTATTAGAACCCCTTCCTCCCCATTCATTCAAAGTCCAACCAACATCCCCCCTTAAATTATGTGAGTCCACAGAAAGAATTCCTGGTTCCAAATGCCCGGTGAAGGGGGAACTGTCTTTGTCTTCTCACACCCCTAGCCAATGGCGCATTTATTTCAAGAAACATTCAATACAAAACAGAGGCATTTCCACTGTCTTTGGAATTCACTAACAACATCTGGCTTGTATTGCCGTATATTGAATATCTCCTGCCAAATCATTCATGACTGTGCACACTTTCCAAGAGAGTTATCTGTCCATGGTTGCTATTCCTCCTCTTGGCCATATGGCAGCACTACTGAATACTGAACCTGCACAGTCCCATGGACATCAGTCCATTCTAGTACTGCCCTTAACTGGCCCGGGGCCCTGCACAGACTGCCGTGGGCCTCAGCGCCAGGCCCCACAGTGATCATTTTCTTAGTTCCCGGACAAAGTTTGTCCTAGAGCAACACACCAGCCAGGGAGGCTGGATCACAGGCTGTCAGAGCCAGCCCTTTCTTCCCAAGCCATGAGGCTCGTGAGCTGGGCCTCCAGCCTGAATGTGTCCTGCTCCCATGAATTCCTCTTTGGGATCTCTTCCTGTCGGTGGGCTTTGATTAAGGCCTGCTGGGTTCACCCAAACACAACCCCACCGTTTCAAGTTTCATGGAGCAGGGGTTGGGAGACTGGGTCTGTGCAGAAAAGAGTTCTCACAGTAGGCCTGAGACTGCTGTCCTTGGAAAGGCCCACTGCCAAGGCTGGCCTTGGCTGGCATCTGGGAACTTGACTGGTAAACGGTGTTCTATAATCATATGAATCTTTCCCTAAGTGATAAAGGGGGTTCACAGACGGTTTGTGCAAACCATGCGGTTGATGCTGTACACCGGCTCTCCTCCTGGGAGTCTGGAATTTTGGTGCATGCTGCAGAGTGTCTGTGTGACCAGACCCCGATAAAAACCTGGGCCCCGAGGTTCAGGTGTGTCTCCCTGGTAGAGAGCACCTCACACATGTTGTTACAACTGGTTGCTGCAGGAATTAAGCATGTCCCGTGTGACCCACAGAGAGAGACTCTTGCAAGCAGTGCCTGGTTTCCTCTGGACCTCACCCCATGTACCCTTCCCTTTGCTGATTTTGCTTTGTGTCCTTTGGCTGTAATAAATCTTAGCCGTGAGCACGACTGTATTCGGAGTCCTGGAGAATCACCAATCCTGGGGGTGGTCTTGGGGACCCCTGACACAGGGTCCTTTGCCTCCCAGCAGGCTTGGGGTCTTCATGCAAAGTGGTCTCTGCATATCAGGAAGAATTGTCCCAGGCCTGCCCTGGTCAGGCCAAAAGCTCCCCCCAACCGGGCACCATAATTTCATGTAACAGTGCAAGGCCTTTCTATGAATTCACTGTCTTACTAATAACATTTGTTTCAAGGGGACTTTCCACCCCTGCTTATCCTGAAAAGCTGTGGACACATTTCTTGCTGAAAGTATTTTATCTCTGCCACAGCATGCACCCTTCGCTTTGGTACCCCGATTGTTCCCATCATATTGTCAGTTACTACCCTGCTCTGTTCTCATCGTATTCTGCAGTTATCTCCCTTCAGTGTGATCACAGTTGCTTGGACCCCACTGTTGGGTGTGCTCAAATTTGTTTTAACTGCCCCCTTTAGGTGGACACAGACTGTTGCCCGTATGTTTGCCGTCTGTCCCCTATCACACGTGACAAACCTTTTTCACGCATAAGTCTGGCCACAACTTAGATTATTTCCTTAAGAGAGACCCCTCAGGATAGAATTGCTAGGTCAAACAGTGGGAACTTTTAAAAAGTTCTTGAAAGATCTTGCTAGATTTTGTGGTGCCTCTTTGGCCAGTAGAGAATGAGAAAATTACCTGTTTGCAGCTCTGCCCTCAGAGCCGCCTGTTTCCATCGGCCACTGTGGGATCGAGGGGGAGTTTTCCGGGGATGCCGGCAAGGATGTCCTTCCTGCTTTGGGAGTGGAGGGGAAGTCCTTTTGCCCCTCTGAGCTGGGTGAGAGTCATAGGACAAGGTTCTCAGGTTCTCAAGGTTCTCAGACAAGCCCAGGGCTGATGCTGAACTCAGTCACAGCTTCAGCCGACACCTCAGTGACCTCTGGCCCTCTCCCCCTCTCTCCCGCTGATCTGAGGATGCCGTGGATGGATCTATTGTTCGGAATTTTGAGCCGGGGCCCGGAGCTCCTGTTTTAGAATGCAGCGTCACGGCTGACAGCAGAAGGTGACTTGCCCTCATTTTACTCTGGTCAGGAAAGTGAGAAGGAAGAGCAGGCCAGCACACAGCATGCCCGGGACAGTTCACTGTCTTTTAAGCAAATGCCCAACCTTACTGCCATATATCGGTCTCATGGTTCCCATCTTTTGCTGTGAGAATCAAGTAGATGTGATAACTCTTTGAAAATTTAAAATGCTAGAAAGGCAAAATTTATTGTGGCTAAAGCCAGTCTGAATGTTCTTCACGGAGTTTATTTCCTGCAGTCACACCTGTGCACTGGGTCAGCTGCAAGGCTCACTAGCGATTCAGTCCAGGCCCTCATTTCATAGGGGAAACCGAGACCCAGGAAGCAGAGGCAAGCCCAAGCTGTCACCTGGGGAGCGTCGGGGCTGGGAGGCAGCCTCTGGGATGCACTTGCGTTTACCCCTCACGCAGATGTGAGACGGTCCTTTAAAAGGGGATTTGCTTTAAAGTGGATTCACTTTTATCCTGAGCAGCAGCTACAAAATTAGTCTACTAGTGAAAACTAGTGTGGGAATTTAAGTTTCGTGAGAATTTATCTTACATAGAGGACAGAGATTGTCACAGAAACATGCAATATAAGAAGACAAGGGTACACTTATATTATTTTACTAAATGTACAAGAAAGCATTTCAGAATGAGATGAGTTATGAAAGTCTTTTCCTGTAAAAATATAGACAAGTGACCAGAGAAAGAAGTGACTGATCCTTGTGAGTTGTAGCTCCTTCTAGAAGAAGACAATTACAGAACAGAAGAAATGATACCTTTAACGCCCCAGATATAAAAGAACATATTTGTGTGACTGAGGGATTAAGGAAGAGAATGGTGCTATGGTGCCTTCTGTGTTAGGGGCTCTCCGTTTTCACTGAGAACCTCTGTTCTCCGGGGGGCTCATGGAACACCTTTAGGAAGATTCAGGTATTATTTGCAATCTTGGTCCTAAACTATAGAAATTTTCTGTAAAAATTTCCTATTATTTTTTTTTTTCATAGAAACCACAGGCATACTAATCTGGGTCATTAAGACCCTATGTTTGTCATTTTATTTCCAGAATTATTGCAGCATCTTATGACAAAACAGTGAGGGTTTGGGACCTTGAAACAGGCAAGCTGCTGGTACGTATCCTTTGCCCTAGTGGAGACATCACAGCACAGGGTCTTTTTGTAAAATTAATTTTTATGGGAGTATAGTTGCTTTACCATGTTGTGTTAGTTTCTACTGTACAGCAAAATGAGTCAGTTATACATATACATATATCCCCTCTTCTTTGGATTTCCTTCCCATTGAGGTCACCATGGTGCACTCAGCAGAGATCACAGCACAGGGTCTTGACTGGGCCTTAAGTGGCCTTGAGCTGGGCATGGAGTGTGAAGAGTAGCCAATCTTTCAGGAAAGGAAAATTTTCTCAGGGACCCAAAATGATGGAGGGTGGGCTTTAGGGAAGGAAGGCTTTCTGAAGCAGGCAGAAGAGGGCTCTGTTTGAGGGATGGGGAGGATGTGGAAGAGGGAAGAAGTGGAGGTGGGGGTGGGAGGTGGCATTCCAGGCTGAGGGAACTGCATGGGAAAAGAGACCCTCCCCTAGGGATGTCTGCTTTTGATGGGGCAAGAAGCAGAGCTGAGGCCTTGGGACAAAGGCCATGCAGGTGGCCAAAGCACGAGGCTTCTGGGCCCTTCCCAATCTGTTCTCCATCTAAGAAGGTACCACCATCCATCCATCCAAACTGGCCCGAGATCCCCCTCTCTCTCCTGCCTGGTACCCAGGCAGCCCTGACCCTGCTCCAGGGGCGCCTCAGGGTCTCCTGTCCCATCCCCACCGCCCTTCCCCCAGCAGCTTCTCATCACCTCTCCTCTCCCTTCCTCCTCTTTTCTCTCCTTAAAAAAAAATCTTCCTTCCTGGTGTGAAGATCAATTTATATTCATTGTAAACAATTTTTGGAAAGACAAGATAAGCCAAGTTCAAAAAAACAAACACAAAAACCTTAAAACAACTCCCAGAGATTACAGTTGACACCTTGGTGTCTCTTTTCCTATACACATGTTAAATGTGAACACGGGCAAGTATATTCTGTTGACAACATAGTGTCATTATATACTAGCAGATATACAAGCATCAGTTACTCCTGACTTTGAGCATTTTCCCAAATGTTTATTTCTAATTTATTTATTTGGCTGCACCGGGTCTTATTTGCGGCATGTGGGATCTTCCTTGCTGCGTGTGGCAATAAAGTTGCCACATGTAGTATCTAGTTCCCTGACCAGGGATCGAACCCCGGCCCCCTGGGCCCCCTGCATTGGGAGTACTGGACCACCAAGGAAGTCCCTATTTTGTTTTTAAATAAGTCCATTTGTATCATTTTTTTAGATTCCACATATAAGTGATATCATGTGATATTTGTCTTTCTCTGTCTGACTTACTTCACTGTGTACAATAATTTCTAGGTCCAGCCATGTTGCTGCAAATGGCAATAATTCATTCTTTTTTATGGCTGAGTAATATTCCATTGTATATTTATACCACATCTTCTTTATCCATTCATCTGTTAATGGACTTTAGGTTGCTTCCATGTCTTGGCTATTGTAAATAGTTCTGCTATGAACATAGAGGTGCATGTATCTTTTTGAATTAGAGTTTTCATCTTTTCCAGATATATGCCCAGGAGTGGGATGGCTGGATCATATGGTAACTCTAGTTTTAGTTTTTTAAGGAACCTCCATACTGTTTTCCATAGTGGCTGCTCCAATTTACATTCCCACCAACAGTGTGAGAAGGTTCCCTTTTCTCCACAACCTTTCCGTTTATTATACTGATGATGGCTATTCTGAACAGTGTGAGGTGGTACCTCATTATGGTTTTGATTTGCATTTCTCTAATAATTAGTGACATTGAGCATCTTTTCATGTGCTTTTTGGCCATCTGTATGTCTTCTTTGGAGAAAGCCCTGGTTTCTTTTATGACCTAGTCACACACTATCACTTCTGCCATATTGTATTCAAAGAAATGAGTCACTAAGTGGAGCCCACACTCTTGGGGCAGGTAATTAAGCTCCAGCTTGTGGAGGGGGGACTATCAAAGAATTGGTGGGCATATTTAAAAACCTTCACAATGGCAATACCATAATTTAGAACATACAGAGAGATCCTCCTTTCCTAAATATGTTGAGTAGCTCTTCGTCCCAAGGGGCTGAGGCTGTAGGGTCTTGTCCACAGGGCAGACATTCAATAAACACTCACCAAACTGAACAAGAAAAAAGTTGGCCAGGGGGAATTCCCTGGTGGTCCAGTGGTTAGGGCTCCGCGCTTTCACTGCCGAGGGCTCGGGTCCGATCCCTGGTCGGGGAGCTAAGATCCCACAAGCCGCTTGGTGCAGCCAAAAAAAAAAAAAAAAGAATAAGGTCGGCCATTACTAGAACCTTCCTGCCAGTTCTGCTAGGTGTTCCCTATCCTTGTTCATCTGTCCTAGACACACATTAATTACATTTATTAATTAAAAATTAATTCATGAAAACTAAACAAACAAAAATTCAGTTCCTTATTTGCACCAGCCTATTATAAGTACTCCATGGCCACATGTGGCCAGTGGCTGGCATACTGAACAGTGCATAGAGAGAACATTTCAGAAAGTCCTGCTGGGATGCTGGGCTAGAGAGAAAACCTTTGGATTGTCACCCTATTGCAGTGGAAGCTCAGTCATGAAACCTTCATAGTCTCCTGTAAGTTTTCCCCCGATGGTAAATACGTGGTCTCAGGCTTGGATGTGGACCGTGGAATCTGTATAACAGATGCGGAAGACACCACCACCGTGTCCCACATCAAAGGTGAGTTTGCGTGGGCTCCCTGCTCTGTTCTGTCTGTGGTAACAGCCACTTGTCACTTGACAGACAGTGACTTTCGATTGCTTTATTTGGTGAAACTGCAATACTATGAATCACATCATTAAAGATGGGACATTGATTGATAAATGCACAGGCAGTTAAAACTAAGACTGCTTACGGCTTTTCCGTTCAGTCTCCTGCTTGTAATAAATGAAGCAGTGCTCTGCTCCAACCTCACGTGGACATTTAAAGCCCAATTCTTTATTGAGTGGAGTCCCAGCCTTCTTAACATTTTTATCTGTAATTTTTAAATATAAAAGTAATTATCACAATGATTATTAATAATGCAAGTAAAGTATTTATTGTAGTGCTTTACAATGCTGATGATTTGCAATATTATTATTATTAATTGTCATGTAGAAAGAAAATTCAGACAATTAGAAAAAGAACAGAATAGCATCCACTGAAAAAAAAATCATCGTATGTCAATTTCCTGGTTGTAATTCTGTATAATGATTATGCAAGATGTTATCACTGGGGGAAACTGGGTGATGGGATCTCTCTCTATTATTCCTTACAACTGCATATGAGTTAACAGTTATCTCAAAAGAAAAAGTTAAAAAATATGTAATCATTGTAAAAAAAAAAAAATTTGTAAGTGTGTAAAGTAGAAAGTGCAAGGCTGCCGTACCTGTTTGGACTCCTTCCCGGAGGTACGTATTATTAACAGTACATTGCTGGGTGGCCTTCCTGTGTGTGTGTGTGTGTGTGTGAGTGTGTTTGCACACACACAGTACTACTTCCCACATGCATTTAATGTATTTTTATCAACATGGAACCGTGATAGGTGCACTGCCCCACAGCTTGCATATTCCCCTTAATGTATCACCTCACACTCTACCTCTCCTCACACTCGGAGTTCTAGCTGCACACCATGCCCCTCTATGCTCTGTCCCCACGCCGGACCTTGGCACATGCTCTTCTTTCTGCCTAGAGCACTCTTCCTTTCCTGCTTCCCTCGATGACTTTTAGGTCCCTTCCTCGACCTCTCGGGGCTGGGCCAGGCTTCCTTCTGCTGGCTGGGAGCCATGGCATATGCTGCAGATCATTGCCTGCTCAAGGGTGTCTCCCCATCCACCTGGGAGCTCTGCAGGGGCAGCGGCAGGGGCAGGGGGCAAGGGGCAGTGCTCCTTGTCCAAAGCCTGGTTCACAGCAGGCACTTTGTGTGAGTGCATAGTCCCTTGTGAAAGCCAGAGTTGCATCTCTGTAACATTGTCGCTGTCTAGGGGAGCAGGGTGAGCCTCTGCGTCCCTTGCAGCCTGTGGCCCAGAGTATGGAACACACGGTAACGAGTCACTTTCCCTGTGCCTCAGATCATCATGGGATGTCGGTCACGGCATGCTGCTTTGACCCAGACAGCCAGAAGGTGGCTTCCGTCTCACTGGACAGGAGCATCAAGATCTGGGATGTGACATCCCAGGCCACGCTGCTCACCATCCCCAAGTGAGGAGGCCCTGGGAGGCCGGGCAGCATCCTGCAGCGGGGAGGTGGGTGGGAGTCCCCAGTCACGCCCTCCTGGATTCGGCCTGTGCCCCTTTGGCTCCCCAACTGGTGTCAATGTGGGGCATCTCCAACTATGGTCCACTGGCGCTGTGAGGAGGCTGGAGATGGAGAAAAGGAAGGGGACAGACAGGCAGGGGGAAACCACTAGCTGTGGCCCGTGGGCTGGGACGGCCCTCAGATGCATTCATTTCAGTGTGAGCCAACACTGGTAAACATTGTGCAGTGTCCCACTCCCACCGCAAAATGTGGATTTCCAGCATCCCATGTAAAATGGGAAGATCTGATAATCCAGGGCCTGCAAGGGTCACTTTGTCTGTGGCCACTGGCGCTGGGTGGGTGGCCAGCCCTCTCCAGTGGGCCTCGGAGTCAGGATCCCAGAATGTGCATATGCCCTGTCACCCTGCCCGCTCGGCTCAGTTACGAGCCCGGCCGGCTTGGACCAGGCTTTCCCCTGGGGGTCTGGCCCGGTTAAGAGAGTGCAGGTTCTCATCCTGGGTGACCTTGGACCTTAGTTTCCTCACCTGCAAACAGAGCCCAGGTGAGGTCTGCACGAGATAACACACAAAGGTCCTTAGCACAGGCTGCATAGTGGGCGACGCTCAGCACGGGCTCTGTTACCAAGGGTGACTCCCGTGGACACGGGTGTCGGGAGGGGCCGTGGGACACCTGCCCTGCTCCTTAGACCTACTCCGTGGTGGCAGCGAGGAGGGTGACACAGCAGAGGTGGCCGCAGCTCCAGCTGTGGGTGTCACAACCCACTCCACTTTGTTTCCCCCAAGGACGGTGGAAAGGGAGCTAAGGAAAATGTCTGTTGGTATATTGGATTGACCCACATTTGTGAATTTTCTGGAAATGTAGCTTTTAGCAAGAAAATATAGAGACAAGGATTCTCAGGGCTACAGGACAGGGCTGGCTTCATCGCATGAACCTCTGAAGTTACACAGGGCCCCCCACACAGAAAGGCTCACGCTTGATTTAATGCTCTGCCGTTGATATCTTGAAATTCTTCATTTTTGAACAAGGGACCTCAATTTTTTATTTCAAAAATATGTAATTTACTTTTTGAAAATGTAAAACATGCAACACAGTACAAAATTTAAAAGGTACAAAAGGATATATAGTGAAAAATCTCTCTCTTACCTGTCTCGTAACCATTGTTTCTCCAGAAGCCATCACTTTTCCCCCTTCTTTCCTGGCTGCTGCCTGCCTTTCTTAATAGCTTTATTGAGATATAATTCATACACATCATACAATTCACCCATTTCCAGTGTACAATTCAGTGGTTTGGGGGATATTACATTATTATTTTTTAAATTGTGGTAAAATATAGAATTTTAACCATTTTAAACTAATTTCACTGACATTACATGTACAATATTGTGCAACCATCACCACTTGCTATTTCCAAAACCCTTTTATCACCCAAACAGAAACTCGGTACCCATTAATAATAATTCCCCACTCCCCCCAACCCTAGCCCCTAGTAACCTCTATTCTACTTTCTGCCTCTATGAATTTGCTTATACCAGATATTTCATATGAATGGAATCATACATTATTTGTCCTTTTGTGTCGGGCTTATTTCATCTAACATAATGTTTTTGTTTTGTTTTTTTTTCACATCTTTATTGGAGTAAAATTGCTTTAAAATGGTGTGTTAGTTTCTGCTTTATAACAAAGTGAATCAGCTATACATATACATATATCCCCATATCTCTTCCCTCTTGAATCTCCCTCCCTCCCACTCTCCCTATCCCACCCCTCTAGGTGATCACAAAGCACCGAGCTGATCTCCCTGTGCTATGTGGCTGCTTCCCACTAGCTATTGATTTTACATTAGGTAGTGTATATATGTCCATGACACTCTCTCACTTTGTCCCAGCTTACTCTTCCCCCTCCCCATGTCCTCAAGTCCATTCTCTAGTAGGTCTGCATCTTTATTCCCATCCTGCCCCTAGGTTCTTCATGACCTTTTATTTTATTTTTTTTAGATTCCATATATATGTGTTAGCATATGGTATTTGTTTTTCTCTTTCTGACTTACTTCACTCTGTATGACAGACTCTGGGTCCATCCACCTCACTACAAATAACTCAGTTTCGTTTCTTTTTATGGCTGAGTAATATTCCATTGTATATAAGTGTCACATCTTCTTTATCCATTCATCTGTCAATGGACACTTAGGTTGCTTCCATGTCCTGGCTATTGTAAATAGAGCTGCAATGAACATTGTGGTACATGACTCTTTTTGAATTATGGTTTTCTCAGGGTATATGCCCAGTAGTGGGATTGCTGGGTCGTCTGGTTGTTCTATTTTTAGTTTTTTAAGGAACCTCCATACTGTTCTCCATAGTGGCTGTATCAATTTACATTCCCACCAACAGTGCAAGAGGGTTCCTTTTTCTCCACATTCTCTCCAGCATTTATTGTTTGTAGATTTTTTGATGATGGCCATTCTGAGTGGTGTGAGATGATATCTCATTGTAGTTTTGATTTGCATTTCTCTAATGATTAATGATGTTGAGCATTCTTTCATGTGTTTGTAGGCAATCTGTATATCTTCTTTGGAGACATGTCTATTTAGGCCGTCTGCCTATTTTTGGATTGGGCTGTTTGTTTTTTTGATATTGAGCTGCATGAGCTGCTTATAAATTTTGGAGATTAATCCTTTGTCAGTTGCTTCATTTGCGACTATTTTCTCCCATTCTGAGGGTTGTCTTTTCGTCTTGTTTATGGTTTCCTTTGCTGTGCAAAAGCTTTTCAGCTTCATTAGGTCCCATTTGTTTATTTTTATTTTTATTTCCATTTCTTTAGGAGGTGGGTCAAAAAGGATCTTGCTCTGATTTATGTCATAGAGTGTTCTGCCTATGTTTTCCTCTAAGAGTTTGATAGTGTCTGGCCTCTCATTTAGGTCTTTAATCCATTTTGAGTTTATTTTTGTGTATGGTGTTAGGGAGTGTTCTAATTTCATTCTTTTACATGTAGCTGTCCAGGTTTCCCAGCACCACTTATTGAAGAGGCTGTCTTTTCTCCATTGTATATTCTTGCCTCCTTCATCAAAGATAAGGTGACCATATGTGCGTGGGTTTATCTCTGGGCTTTCTATCCTGTTCCATTGACCTATATTTCTGTTTTTGTGCCAGTACCATACTGTCTTGATTACTGTAGCTTTGTAGTATAGTCTGAAATCAGGGAGCCTGATTCCTCCAGCTCCGTTTTTCTTTCTCAAGATTGCTTTGGCTATTCGGGGTCTTTTGTGTTTCCATACAAATTGTGAAATTTTTTGTTCTAGTTCTGTGAAAAATGCCATTGGTAGTTTGATAGGGATTGCACTGAATCTGTAGATTGCTTTGGGTAGTATAGTCATTTTCACAATGTTGGTTCTTCCAATCCAAGAACATGATATATCTCTCCATCTGCTTGTATCATCTTTAATTTCTTTCATCAGTGTCTTATAGTTTTCTGCATACGGATCTTTTGTCTCCTTAGGTAGATTTATTCCTAAGTATTTTATTCTTTTTGTTGCAATGGTAAATGGGAGTGTTTTCTTAATTTCACTTTCAGATTTTTCATCATTAGTGTATGGGAATACAAGAGATTTCTGTGCATTAATTTTGTATTCTGCTACTTTACCAAATTCATTGATTAGCTCTAGGAGTTTTCTGGTAGCGTCTTTAGGATTCTCTATGTATAGTATCATGTCATCTGCAAACAGTGACAGCTTTACTTCTTCTTTTCTGATTTGGATTCCTTTTATTTCTTTGTCTTCTCTGATTGCTGTGGCTAAAACTTCCAAAACAATGTTGAATAATAGTGGTGAGAGTGGGCAACCTTGTCTTGTTCCTGATCTTAGTGGAAATGGTTTCAGTTTTTCACCATTGAGGATGATGTTGGCTGTGGGTTTGTCATATATGGCCTTTATTATGTTGAGGTAAGTTCCCTCTGTGCCTACTTTCTGGAGGGTTTTCATCATAAATGGGTGTTGAATTTTGTCAAAAGCTTTTTCTGCATCTATTGAGATGATCATATGGTTTTTATTCTTCAATTTGTTAATATAGTGTATCACATTGATTGATTTGCGTATATTGAAGAATCCTTGCATTCCTGGGATAAACCCCACTTGATCATGGTGTATGATCCTTTTAATGTGCTGTTGGATTCTGTTTGCTAGTATTTTGTTGAGGATTTTTGCATCTATGTTCATCAGTGATATTGGCCTGTAGTTTTCTTTCTCTGTGACATCTTTGTCTGGTTTTGGTATCAGGGTGATGGTGGCTAACATAATGTTTTTAAGGTTCATATATGTTATAGCATGTATTAGAGTTTCATTCCTTTTTATGACTGAACAATATTCCATTGCATGTATATACCACATTTTGTTTATCTATTTATCTGTTGAGGAACATGAGTTGCTTCTGTCTTTTAGCTGTTGTGAATAATGCTGCAATGAACACTGGTGTACAAATATCTGTTCAAGTCCCTGCTTTCAATTCTTTTGACTATATATCTAGGAGAGGAATTTCTGGATCATGTGGTAATATTATGTAAAGCTTTTTTTTTTTTTTTTTTTTAAATGTTAATTATGATTTTTTTCTAATCCTCAAGATACAAATAAGCCTATTCAGGATCAAATATTTTTGCCTTGTTTTGTGTCCTCAATTGGTTTTTCACTTCAGTTACTTTTTTTTTTTTTTGATTAATTAATTAATTAATTAATTTATTTTTGGCTGTGTTGGGTCTTCGTTTCTGTGCGAGGGCTTCCTCTAGTTGTGGCAAGCGGGGGCCACTCTTCATCGCGCTGCGCAGGCCTCTCACCATCGCAGCCTCTCCCACTGCGGAGCACAGGCTCCAGACACGCAGGCTCAGCAACTGTGGCTCACGGGCCCAGCCGCTCCGCGGCACGTGGGATCTTCCCAGGCCAGAGCCCGAACCTGCGTCTCCTGCATTAGCAGGCAGGTTCTCAACCACTGCGCCACCAGGGAAGCCCTGTAAAGCTTTTTGAGAAACTGGCACCTTGCATTTTAATCTTGCACTGGGCCCTGCAAATTATGTAGCTGGTCTTACTAGAGAAGTTTGAAAATTCATAATCTCAACTGATTTTGAAGCTTGCAAGGAATAAACACAAGTACTTTGTTATAATTTTTTTGCATCAGTTGTCAAACATAATTTAGAAAACTCAAGAGGAGAAGGAAAATCTATTGTATTTACCCATACTTTTGCTTACCATGTTCTGTTTTCTGGTATTCCAAGTTTCCTTCTTTCACCATTTTCTTTCTGTTTAGAAAAATTTCCTTTAGTTATTCTTTTAGGGTAGGTCCTAGGGCAACAAGTTCTCTTTGTTTTCCTTCTTTTGAAAATGTCTTGATTCCTCCTTCCATCCTGAAGGATATTTTTTGCTGGATATAGAAATCTGGGCTGACAGTTCTTTTCTTTCATCATTTGAAAACTGTCATATCACATTTTTCTGACCACCATGGTTTCTGATGAAGAATCCACTGCCGTTCAAATTGTTTTTCCCCTATAAGTAACGTGTCATTTCTCTTTCGTTGCTTTCAAGATTTTTTTCTTTTTCTCTACTTCTCAAAAGTTTAATTACAATGTGTCTGTGTATAGATTTCTTTGGGTTTATCCTACTTGGGCTTCACTCAGCTTTTTGAATCTGTCCTTTGCCAAATTTGGTAAAATTCTAGACAATTTATTTGATTATTTTTTCAGGTCTATGTTATTTCTCCCTTTCTTCTGAGATGTTGATGACCCAAACGTTAGGTATTTTGTTATAGTCTCACAGGTTTCTGAGGCTCTGTTTTCTTTCAGTCTATTTTTTGGATTGGTTAAGTTATATTGTCTGTATTCATATTTACTGATTATTTCCTCTATCTTCCCCATTGAGGGTTTTTGTTGTTGTTTTTATTGTATTTTTCAGTTCTAAAATTTCCATTTGGTCATTCTTTATATCTTCTATTTCTTTGCTGAGGCTTTCAATCTTTTTGTTTATTTCAAGCACGATTATAATTGTCCATCAGAGCATTTTTGTGATGGCGACTTAAAAATCCTTGTCAGATAATTCTAACATCTGCGTCATCTCAGTATTGGCGTCTGTTGACTCTCTTTCCCGTCATGTTGAGATTTTCCTGGCTCATAGTATGATGAGTGAATTTCAGTTGCATCCTGGGCATTTTGAGTGTTGCATTATGAGACTCTAAGTCTTACTTAAATCTTCTGTTTTAGCAGGCTACCTCATTAGAGCTTGGCAAGGGTGGCAGTCTAGACTTTGCTGACAGTGGTGGGGATGGGATTGCAGTTTTTCCCAAGATTTTTGGCTGGAGTAAGGCAGACATTGTGTAAAGGTTTTCTGTCTTACTAGGCTATCCCTTTGGCTAGGGAGAACAGGCTTTTCTTGGGAGCTTTTTATCCAGTCCTTATTGTTTTGGGGGTTGCAGACTTTCCCGGTACCCAGTCCAGGATATAAGAAACAAAAAGAAAACTACAGGGACTCAACAGCATGCCATCCTTGGGTCCCAAGATCCTTAGCTGGTCTGCCTTCTCTTCTCCACCTTTTGCAGTCTTCTGTTTGCTTTATAAATGCCCAGGGTTGTTAGCTGTACTTTTTTAAAAAAAATAAATTTATTTTATTTATTTAGTTTTGGCTGCATTGGGTCTTTGTTGCTGTGTGCGGGCTTCTCATTGCGGTGGCTTCTCTTGTTGCAGAGCCAGGCTCTAGGCAGGCAGACTTCAGTAGTTGTGGCACGTGGGCTCAGTAGTTGTGGCACATGGGCTGAGTCGCTCTGCGGGGTTGCTCTGAGGCATGTGGGATCTTCCCGGACCAGGGTTCGAACCTGTGTGCTCTGCATTGGCAGGCGGATTCTTAACCACTATGCCATCAGGGAAGCCCCTGTTAGCTGTACTTAACAGGAGGAAAGGGGAGCAGTACATTGACTCCATCTTATCCAGAACGCTTTCCCCAGACTTTTGTACTAAGTAAAATGGTCTTTTATGATATGTGGAGTTTATCTGAAATGAGAGCCGCATCCTGGAAAAGAGAGAGAGCCTTGGTTTAAACCTCAGTGACAGTCTCTGGATTCAGAGGAGGGCTTGTTATTCATCTCCAGTATATGCTGGGATGGTTCTTGCCTCACCAGGCACTGGGATTTGGACATTTTAAGCCTGGACACCCCTGGGAAGCTGACATTTCTTCTCCTTTGATCCTACTCAGTTTGTGAGCTTCAAAGAACTAAAAGACTCTAAAACTCTGACTTGAACTCTAGAAAACTGTTTTGTTCAAACTTTTCTTCATTTAGATGAATTGATATTATAATCCAGGCTACTCAGAGATGCTCAATTATGTTTATAAGTTTGCTTGAAAACTCTGTTTGTAACAGGAGATGACAGTCACAGGGAAAATACTTTGAAGATCATAACAAAACAAAGAAAAGCAAAATTCTGACAATTCTTCTCTCTAAAAAAATAAGACATTTAAAAATTGAGAATGAATAACCCCAAACTTTATTAATTAAATGCCCAATATTAAAATATGCTTTAGTGACACTGAAGACAGATAAGGAGAAGGGGAAAGGAAAAAAGAGAGCATTTGGGGTGAGGAGAAGTAGGGGGAGTGAGTGAGAGAGGAGTGGGAGAGGAGGATGGGTGGAAGGAGCCATGCGCCCATGTCTGGGAGAGAAACGAGGAGGGAGGGAGAGCAGGAGAGACCCACTTTAAACCTGAAAGGCTGTTAGTCCATTAACTATCAATCACTGACAACTTTTCCAGCTGCTCTTTTTCCTCAAGCCTCAAGTAGCTCTGAATAGGGCAGTGGTTCTCAGCCAGGGGCAATTTTGTCCCCCAGTGGACATTTGGCAATATCTGGGGACATTTTTTGGTCATCACAACTGCGTGTGGAGGCTACCAGCATATAGTGAGTAGAACCCAGGGATGTTGCTAAACATCCTACAATGCATAGGACAGCCCCCTACCACAAAGAATTATCCAACAAAAAAAAGTCAGTATTGCCATTATTGGGACATCCTGGAACAGTGTGACATAGTCAGAGTAATTAATATTTAGACCATTTAGGCAGTGATCAAAGGAATGATGTCCATGAGGTCACAGGGGATCAGCTCCAATGCCCCCTCCACTCACCTCCCCTTTAGTGTGTCCTCGGATCCTCCAGGAGTGATGTACTAACGTGTGCACCCTTCCATATATGTTTCAGAGCACACACCAACGCAATCTCAAACTGCTGTTTTACCTTCAGTGGCCATTTTCTGTGTACAAGCTCTTGGGATAAAACCTTAAAAATATGGAACGTTCATACAGGGGAGTTTCGAAACCGTGGAGCCTGTGTGACTCTGATGCAGGGTCATGAAGGTTCCGTGAGCTCCTGCCACTTTGCCAGAGACAGTGAGTAATTAAATGTGGAAGGATTCCACACCCGTAGGAGTGCTGGGGTAGATTTCCTCACATTCCATTCATGTGGACTTTCCTTAGTATAAAGAGGTGATTTCCAATGATGCCAGTGGTGAGGGTGGACTTATTTTCCATGAGAACAGAAAAGCCAAGAGGGAGATTCACATGCACAAGTTTGCAAATGATGGAAACTCAGTTTGATATAGCTTAAGCAACAAGATAAATCTATTAACTTTTTTTAAAAAATCTATTTCTTTTATTGTTTTTTTTCTTTTTAATATCTTTATTGGAGTATAATTGCTTTACAATGGTGTGTTAGTTTCTGCTGTATAACAAAGTGAATCAGCTATATGTATACATATATCCCCATATCCCCTCCCTCTTGCGTCTCCCTCCCTCCCACCCTCCCTATCCCACCCCTCTAGGTGGTCACAAAGCACCAAGCTGATCTCCCTGTGCTATGCGGCTGCTTCCCACTAGCTATGGATTTTACATTTGGTAGTGTATGTATGTCCATGCCACTCTCTCACTTCGTCCAGGAGCTGGTCTCCCTTCAGGAGGGCTGTGTCCAGACACTCGGACAATGCTCTCAGGAAGCCAGCCCTTCCGCTCCATCCTTCAGCTCAGCTTCTCTCTTGTATTAACCTTTCTCCTCAAGGATGCCAAGATGGCCTCTGGTGGTCCAGGCCAACAAAGGTTCTGGCCACTGGCAATCCTAGAGAAAGAGAAAACCTCTTTCTGGCAGTGCCCGCACAAGTCCCAGGGAAGACTCGCGTTGGCTCAGCTGGGGACACATGCCCATCTCTGAACCAGCCCCTTTAGCAGGGGATGAAAGGCTCTGATTGGCCATGCCTGTGGGACTTGCCCATCCTTAGAGCTGGAGGTTAGAGTCGGTACCCTTTGAGCCAGAGGCACTGAGAATATGTGAGGGGTGTTTCTGCATGGGACATGGGGGAGCTGTTTTCAGATGAAGGGGCATGGATGTGACCAGGAGCAATGCCAGGAAACAGCCAGGGGCAACTGGCCCCAGTGAGAGCTGTGACTGCTCCTGACACCCAGGAGCCAAATGTTATTACTATACTCCGCAGTCCTCGTGGGGAGTGGGGCTTGCTCTGTGTGTCAAGGGGAGTACCCAGCCAATATGCACATAGTCAGGGCCTGGCTTGAGAAACGTTTCCCTCTTCAGAAGCAGCCTCTGTGTAAGTCAGACCCCGCTGTGAGGTGCCCCACCAGCTTCTGTCCTTGGCATTATAGGTTTCAGAGTTGCGTATAGTCAGTCAGTCATCACTATTTGCGGATTCTGTGTTTGTGAGTTTACCTACTGGGTAAAATTTATTTGTAAGCCTAAAATCAACACTCCTGGCACTTTTGCAGCCACCCATAGATACATGCAGAGCGGCAACAAGCTTGCCATGTGCACACAGTCCCAGCTGAGGCTGAACAAGGCGACCCTCCGCCTTCTTTCAGTTCTCTTATCATAAGGTGTCCTTGTTGTGATCTATTTAGTCCCACGTTTTTGCATTTTGTGCTTTTTGTTGATGATTTTGCTGTTTAAGGGGGCCCCCCAGCATAGGGCTGAAGTGCTGTCTAGTGTCCTAACTGCAAGAAGCCTGTGAAGTGCCTTACAGGGAAAACACATGTTAGATACGCTTTGTTCAGACATGAGTTATAATGCTGACGGCCATGAAATCAATGTTAATAAATAAGCAATATGTATCAACTAAGGTGTCGTTAAACAGAAACAGACAGAAAACAAGGTTATGTACTGATGGGTTAATGAAAATGTTGTAACCAGAGGCTCACAGGAACCTAACCCTCCATTTCCCCTAAGACCAGTCATCACTCATTGAGTGTTTGTGATGACTTTGTAGAACGCAACTACCATGAATAT
Organism: Balaenoptera acutorostrata; assembly: GCF_949987535.1. Taxonomy (NCBI): domain Eukaryota; kingdom Metazoa; phylum Chordata; class Mammalia; order Artiodactyla; family Balaenopteridae; genus Balaenoptera; species Balaenoptera acutorostrata. Next base: position 48,043,464 of record NC_080082.1, read on the forward strand.
CGAGCGTCAACTGTAATTGATTGGGGGTTGTTGAGTCACACCCGGAAGGGGTTTGAGTGTCCTCAGAGTCAAGCCACGGTGGCACCTCACAGACGCCTCCGCAGCCTGCTTTGGCCTCACCAGAGGAGGAAACAGTTGGTTGAGGAAGGTGACCCCCCGAGACTCTTTCATTTTGTGTTCCAGCCTCTTTTCTTGTGTCTGGAGGGTTCGACAAGACTGTGGCTATTTGGGATGTAGGAGAAGGCTACCGGAAGCTCTCCTTGAAGGTACCAATGCCAGCCTCAGATAGAAGATCTGAGCTTCATTCTTCATTTCATGCTGGGTGCTGGATGCTGGGGATACAACAGTGAGACAGACCTAAATGTTCGCAATGGAGCTGACACCTCTGTGGGCAAGGTCAGACATGCAAATCCTCAATAGTGATGAGTGACACAGAGTAGCCACGACAGGGTGATATGATGGAAACAGACTCCAGGGACTAATGCACAGGGGGAGGGCCTCTTGGAGAAGGTGGCATTTGAGCTGAGAACTGGATGGCAAAGAAAGGCTGGATGAGTGAGGATCTTGGGGAAGGGCGTTCCAGGAGGAGGAAGCAGCAAATGCAAAAACTCCGAGGAGGGGCAGTGTCTACGAACAGCAGAAATTACTGTGCATGCATAGAAAGCTGTGGGGCTCCAGAATGGTGGATGTCAATGGTGGGTGAGTACTTTTGGCTGCAGGTTAGAGGAGACTCAAAGTGGCTGTATGGTAAGGAGATGGATTGTGCAACACAACGAGAACCCAAAGGTTAGGCAGCCCCAGGATTGGCTACTTCAGTGCCTCTGTTCCAGCTGCCCCCACCCCAAGACTTCTGCATACCCCTTGGTCTTGTGATCTCATGGCCGCCTTTGGCTGTGAATGCTTGCATTGATGACTCTTGGTTTCTCTATTTCCTGTGACCCAAATGTGGACTGTGTCCCCTTGATCACCATAACATTCAGGATCCCAAAGCTGTTCTATCTGACTCTCTTCTCTGTGGGTTCGGAGAGGCAAAGGGAGTTTACATCATAGCACGTGAATGGCTTAAAACTGAATGTTCAACCTCACTGTGGTTAGAAGTCCCTTTGTGTTCCCATCAGGCCATTCTATCCTCCCTTCTCCTCTCCTCTCCTCTCTCTATTCTTCTGATTCCTGTCCTTTTGTTTTGCGCAGCAGTTTAACCTCACTGTTGCTCCCTTCCCTCATACCACGCCTCACCATTCACCTCTTTCCATTAGGGGAAGGCCAAAGAATGAGACAGATGCTGACACAGAACTCTGACATCATTAAGTGTCTGAACCAGCAAGTGTTTATCTCCTCTAAACTCCTTTTACCCTAGGAAAATAACCCCCATTTATTTAAGCCACAGTGGGTAGGTTTGCAGTTACTTGAAGCCAAAAGCTCCCTCACCAATAGGATTGCTAAGTGGTATTTCCTAGAACAAAGAATATGCAAACAAAAACCTGCAAGAGGTGCTCTGGGACCAGCTGGGAATATAATTCTTTTTTCCCCATTGTGCTAAGCACCAGAGTACTATTTTTAAAAACTCATATGGTGCTGTGATATATACATGAATCCCAAGCTTTTACACTTTGTACTCCACTTTAAATATCGTGGGTGAAACCAGGGAAGCACAATTAATTGCTCTTAAAAGTAAGCAACGTTGGATTCTTGACTTTGTTTTTTGGGTTTTGGTTGTTCTTTCAAAGGTTTTTTTTTCTAGGTCCTCTTAAAATTCTACTTTTCTTCAGGGCCATAATGACTGGGTGATGGATGTTGCCATTAGCAAAAACAAGAAATGGATCCTGTCTGCTTCAAAGGTAAAAGTGGCCAACCTTTGAGTGACTTAAAATCTCTATCACATTTGTGAGAATTGGTGTTAGCAGAAGTGCATTGTCAAGTAAAATTCCTCAGTCTGAAGGACCGAGCAGCTCAGTCTGAAGGCCACACCTGGCCAGGCCGACCCCATCCAGGAAGCGGGAACGTGGGAAGTGGGTCCTTTGCTCATATGGGAAGTTGCCAGGTATTTCTTTGCACAGTTGTCATTTGAACTTCATTGGAGCAAGGGCCTGTCCAGACTGGTAAGTGATGGAGCCAACAGGGGGCCTTGGAGGGAAAGGGGTCAGCTCGTGGGCAAGCAGACCACCCTGAGGTTCCAGGTGGGTCTTCCCTCGCTACTCACTGCATCCTGGGATTCCCGTGCCAATGGCACATAACGGACAGCCCAGGATATCCTGAGGGCTGTCCTTCATGTGTGAGCACCAGAGAAGTGGGGTCCAACCTTGTCCCCCAACCTTTGTTAGAGCCATCTCATTCTCTAGGCTGGGGGTTTCTAGCTATATAAAAATGTGGGCAAGACTCTGCCTGCCATGATCAACTTCTTAGAGAGCCAATGCAGGATACCGTCACACCTGACCAAAAAAACTCCATAATATTATAATACATAATAAAAATTATATGCCAATGTGTTGTTACTTTAGCATAAAAAATATGAAAAATATTGTCAATTATATCTCAGTAAAGCTGGAAAAAAGTAAAAATACAAGACAAAGTATCAAAAATGAGTGTTTATTTGAAATTATGTCTTATTTACTTTTCTGTTACATAAATGCTATTATTTAAACAAAAAAACAACAGAACTAGTCAATAACAGTGATTAGTAGTAACTGATAGTAGGATAATTAAGCAAATATGGTTAAGAAAAATATATTTTATAATGTTTCTTTCTGTCTTTTGATATAGCAATTTACTTTGACTTTAAAAAAACTTTGTTGGTTATTTAAATTTTATAGGCTATATTATTATATATGTATTAATATTATGTATCTTAATATTTATGTATTAAGATACATAAATGTAAGACTTAAAAAATTGAATATAAATACAGTAAGATTGGTTAAACAGACACTTTATGTATTTATTTTTAACAGCTTTATGAGATATAATCGACATGTAACATTGTGTAAGTTTAAGGTGTACAAGGTGTTTATTTGATACACTTATATATTGCAAAATGCTTACCACCATAGCCTTAGCCAACACCTCTACCATGTCATATAATTAGCATTTCTTTTTTGTGGTGAGAACATTTAAGATCTACTCTCTTAGCAAATTTCAAGTGTATTATACAGGATTAATAACTATAATCGCCATGCTGTACATTAGATCCCCAGAACTTGTTAATCTTATAATTGGAATTTGTACCCTTTGACCCAATATCTCCCCATTTCTCTCAGCCCCTAGCCTCTGGTAACCACCACTCTATTCTCTGTTTTTATGAGCTTGTTTTTTTTTAGATTCCACATGTAAGTGAAATCATACTGTATTTGTCTTTTTCTGTCGGACTTATTTCACTTAGCATAATACTCTCAAGGTTCATTCTTGTTGTCACAAACGGCAGGATTTCCTTCTGTCTCATGGCTGAATAATATCCCATTGCATATATATACCACATCTGCTTTATCCATTCATCCACTTATGGATATTTAGGTTGTTTCCATACCTTGGTTATTGTGAGTAATGCTGCAGTGAACATGAGGGTGCAGATATCTCTTTGAGATCCTGCTTTCATTTCTTCTGGATATACACCCAGAACTGGGATTCCTGGATCATATGATAGTTCTATTTCCAATTTTTTTAGGCACCTCCAATACTGTTTTCCACAGTGGCTGTACCAACTTACATTCCTACCTACAGTTCACAACGGTTCCCTTCGTCAACACTTATCTCTTGTCTTTTTGATGATAGCCATTCTAACAGTGAGGTGATATTTTACTGTGGGTTTGATTTGCGTTTTCTTAATGATTAGTGATGTTGAGCACATTTTCATGTACCTGTTGGTCATTTGTATGTCTTTTTTGGAAAAATGTTTATTCACTTCCTCTGTCTTTTGTTGTTATTGGTATTGAATTCTATGAGTTCTTTATATATTTTGGATATCTGACCCTTATCAGATATATGATTTACAAATATTTTCTCTTTATGGTTTCAGGTCTTATGTTTAAATCTTTAATCCATATGAGTTAACTTTTTGTGAGTTGTATAAGATGGGGGTCCAATTTCATTCTTCTCTATGTGGTTATCCAGTTTTCCCAGCACCTTTGCCTGTTGAGTATTATTGGCTCCTTTGTCAAATTAGTTCACTGTAGGGACTTTCCTGGTGGTCTAGTGGCTAAGACTCTGTGCTCTCCATGCAGGGGACCTGGGTTCGATCCCTGGTCAGGGAACTAGATCCCACACGCTGCAACTAAGAAGTTCGCATGCCTCCCGCATGCCGCAATGAAGATCCCGTGTGCCGGCACAGCCAAATGAAAGAAAAAAACATTAGTTCACTGTATATGTGAGGGTTTATTTCTGGGCTCTCTATTTTTATGCTAGTACCATATTGTTTTGACTACTATAACTTCGTAGTATAGTTTGCAATCAGGAAGTGTGATGCCTCCAGGCTTTGTTCTTCTTTCTCATGATTGCTTTGGCTATTTGGGGTGTTTTGTGAGTTCACACAAATTTTAGGATTGTTTTTCAATTTCTGTGAAAAATGCCATTGAGATTTTGATAGGGATTATCCATAGATGGCTTTGGGTAGTATGGATATGTTAACAATATTAATTCTTCTGATCTATAAACATGGAAAGATATCCTATGTTCATGGCCAAGAAGACTTAACGTTGTTAAGATGTCATTACTACCCAAAATGATCTACAGATTCAACACAATCCCTATCAAAATACCAATAGCCTTTTTCACAGAAATGGAAAAGTTGATCCTCAAGTTCATATGGAATTGCAAAGGGCCTGAATAGCCAAAACAATCTTGAACAAGAAGAATAAAGTTAGAGAACTCACACTTCCCAATGAAATACTACAAATCTATAATAATGAAAACTGGACAATATAGATCAGTGCAGTAGAATAGAAAGCCTGGAAATAAACCCTCACATATGTGATCAATTGAGTTTCAACAAGTGTACCACGATCATTCAATGGGGAAAGGACAGTCTTTTAAATAATTGGTGCTGGGAAAACTGGATATCCACATGCAAAAGAGTGAAATTGGACGCTTACCTTATACTATATACAAACATTAATTCAAAGTGGATCAAAGACCCAAACTTAAGAGCTAAAACTATAAAACTCTTAGAAGAAAACATTGGGGAAAATCTTCATGACTTTGTCATAGATATGACAACAAAAGCACAGGCAACAACAACAACAGCAAGAAAAATTGGGCTTCATCAAAATTAAGAACTTTTGCACATCAAACGATACTACCAAGAAAATGAAAAGACAACCTACTGAATGGGAGAAAATATTTGCAAATCAATTATCTTATAAGGAGGTAATAATAAAATACATAAAGAACTCCTAAAACTCAACAACAAAAAACCAAACAACCTGATTCAAAAGTGGGCAAAGGACTTAAATAGATATTTCTTCAAAGAAGATATACAAGTAGCCAATAAGCACATGGAAATATGCTCAATATCATTAGTCCTTAGGGAAATGCAAATCAAAACCACAGTGAGATACCACTTCACACCTACTAGGAGGGCTATAATAAAAAAAAAAAAGGAAAGTAACAAGTGTTGACAAGGATATGGAGAAACTGGAACACTTGTACATTGCTGATGGGAACGTAAAATGGTATAACTGCTGTGGAAAACAGTTTGGCAGTTTCTCAAAAGGTTAAACATAGAGCTACTGTATGACCCAGCGATTCCACTTTTGGGTACATACCCAAAATAATTGAAAGCAGGAACTCTAGGAGATGCTTGTGCACTCATGTTCATGGCAGCATTATTTACAATAAGGTGGGACTAAAAGGTGGGAGTAATCCAAGTGTCTGCTGACAGATGAATGGATAAACAAAATGTGGTATATCCATACAATGGAATATTATCCGACCATAAAAAGGGAGGACTTTCTGACACATGCTACAACATGGTTGAACCTTGAGGAAATTATGCTGAGTGAAATAAGCTAGTCACAAAAGGACAAGTACTGTGTGATTCAACTTATATGAGGTACCTAGAGTAGTCAAATTCATAGAGACCGAAAGTGCAATGGTGGTTACCAAGAGCTGGGAGAAGGGGAGATGGGGAGTTATTGTTTAAAGGGTATGTAGTTTTTTGGGGGGAATGATAAAAAGTTTCAGTTATAGATAATGGTGATGATGACACAACATTGTGAGTGTATTTAATGTCATTGAATTATACTTACAAATGGTTAAAATGATAAATATTGTTAAGTATATTTTACCACATTAAAAAATCCAATAACGACATGTTTCTTTCTGTCCCATAATACAGTAGGATATTTTTACTTTTATGTTTCCCAATAATATTTCTCTGAACTACCTTCAGCCTTTAGGACATCCTTCTTTTCTTTTATGTAGTAGTAAGACTAAATGCTGTCAAATGTAAAATTCACGATGACTTGCAGCTCTGCTCTTAGCAGCTCACATTTCATTGATTCCTGGTGTCAGCCCGATGTTATGACATCAAAGTAAATACCCTCTCAACAAAAGCTGTTGAGCATGGAATACTTAGGATTTTACTTATAGCAGCAACAAACTTTTAGATTTGTAGGAATTATTTTCCAGCTCTCCAAAAATATCCAAATATACGAAGTCTAAAAGCTTGTTTTAGTAGAACAGGTATTTGTCAATCAGGTTCTCTGCCATGATAAATTAATCATATAGGCTCTCCATTGTCTAAAATGTCCATTATTTTAAACACTCTGAAGTATTACATTTGCTGTCATCGTAAGTCAAATCTCTCTTTCTCAGGGAAATGGTTTTAAAGCACAGAGGTAATTTGAATTTCTGATAATGAAGTTGGATTTCAAATTAGTTACAGTTTTAGTTAAGAAGTTGAGAATGTCCTGTTTAACTTGGCTGTCCTTCTCTGGTAATTTTTTAAAAAGTACTGTCTTATTTCCAAAAAATGAATCTTTTTTTTTTTTTTTCTTTTTTTGGTTATGCTGCGCAGCTTGCGGGATCTTAGTTCCCCGACCAGGGATTGAACCCAAGCCATGGCAGTGAAAGCACCGAGTCCTAACCACTGGACTGCCAGGGAACTCCCAAATCATTTTTTCACTGTATGAGTTTTTGTAACAACCTACAATTCACGTGAGGTCACTTCATCCTTTTTTTATGCTTGTTGTGGCCTCTTTAAAGATTATCAGACAGTTTTGGGAAACAGTATATAACTGTCAGTGTTATTGTAATCCCTTTCTCCATTCTCATTTTTAATGTATTTCAAAATTACAGGACATTCTTCTTGTCCCACATTTAAAAAATATAATTTTATGGCAGGCCAAGATTTTAACATCTTCTCTAAGGCCAGCAATGATAATAGCCATCTTGTAGACATATATTTAGGGAAGATATCTTCTTCCATTTCTATAAAGTCATCATTTTTATTAAGTGCTTCTGCACATTTTGAGAAAGGTGAAAACTGACTAAAAACGTTTATTAGGAAAGACCCAACACCACAGGTAAGCAAATCACACTCCTTTTTAGGATGTGCAGGCCATTTAGCAGGTAAGATATTTTCATTTACTTTGGTAAGAAGTTAATGGACTGAATGGAATTTGCCAAAATTCACATTTGCACTGTCTGCTGAATATGTAGATAGATGAGCAGCGTCTAGTCTGTATTTGCATAAGACGTCAACATGCTTTTGTTTTATGTTGTCTGCAGTTTCATTAAAAACTTCACAGAAATCAAGAAGATGATTTGAAACTCCACCTTTTGGATCAAAGTATCTAAGAGCTAGGGGGAACTTTGTTGTTGTTGTTGTCTATCATGATTGGACAACTCACTTGATATACTGTAGAAAGTATGATTGTTGATAAAATCTGACAGCTCTATACTGTAAGGGCCAACATATATGTCACCAGACTTTCTCCTTTTGTTCTTCCACAGGATGTTTAGTTGCAACTGCCAAATCAGGAAATGTAACATTACTTACTGTGTTCGTTTTTTAATATTATTATTACTGCTATAGTAAATCACCAGAGACTTCACTGCTTAACATATATTTAACATCTTACAGTTCTGTAGGATAGAAGTATCCCAATTTCTCATTGGGATAAAGTCAATGTGTCCATAGGACTTCCCTTCTGGAGGCTCTAGGGAATAATCCACTTCCTTGCCTTTCCAGCTTCTAGAAGCCACCCATATTCCCTGGCTTGTGGTCCCTTCTTCCATCTTCAGAGCCAGCAACATTGTATCTCTCTCTGCCTTTCTTCCATTGTTACTTATTCCTCTGACTAAAACTTCCACTTTTAAGGACCTTTGTGGTTATGGATAATACAGAATAATCTCCCTATTTTAAGATCTGATTAGCACCCTTAATTCCATCTACAACCTTAATTCCCCATTGTCATATAATCTAACGTATTCCCAGGTTCTGGGGATTAGGATGTAGACTTCTTTGTGGGGGGGTTGGGGGGGGAGAACATTATTCTGCTGACCACATTCAGTTTCATAAGACTAATCAAAGGAATGCTGAGATAATGGATTTGAGTGGTATTCCCAAATTAATTCAGTGACCACTGTTTTCTAAGGAGCATAGATGTCTTTTTTAAAAATGGATTTTATTTTTTTAGAGCAGTTTTAGGTTTACGTAAAAATTGAGCAGATCATACAGAGGGTTATATATAACCTCACCCTCCAGTTGCCACTTGCATTAAGTGTGGTATATTTATCACAATTGATGAACTAATATTGATATATAATTATTAATTAAAGTCCATGGTTTAAGTTTCACTCTTTATGTTGTGTGGGTTTTGCCAAATGCATGTCATGTATCCACCATCACAGTATCATACAGAACAATTTCACTGTCCTAAAAACTCCTTGTGCTGCACTTGTGCTGCATCCCTCCCCTTCTTCCCCAGAACCCCTGGCAACCACTGACCTTTTTACTGTCTCCATATTTTTGCCTTTCCCATAACGTTATATAGTTGGAATCATACAGTATGTAGCCTTTTCAGACTGGCTTCTTTCACTTAGAAATATGTATTTAAGGCTCCTCAATGTCCTTTTAGTGGCTTAACAGCTCATTTCTTTTTTTTTTAATCACTGAATAATATTCTATCACATTAATGTACCACAGTTTGTTTATTCTCTTATTCAGGGACATCTTGGTTGCTTCCAGTTTGGGGGACGTGGGACTTCCAGTGCTAAGGCTGGGATGGTGCTAGAGAAACTGGGACAGTTGGTCACCCTAACTGTCCCTCTGCGGGTCGAAGTTGTCCGCATGTAACCTGGATGCCATGCCCCTCCCTGGGTCATCCAAGCCTAATGATCCCATTTTGTGACTGCTGGTTTGCTGTTTAACTTGTTTTAGGATAAGACCATGAGACTATGGAATATTGAAGAAATTGACCAAATTCCTTTGGTAATCGAGTACAAAAAGGCCCGGGGCTTAAAGCTGAAACAGGTTGGTATAGGGTAAAATGAAGCCAAACGAAGGCTTTCATTAGTTCTCTCTACAAATTTATTCTTTGAACCAACTGGGCAACTGGGGATAAAACTATGAACAAACAGATGGACATTTCTGCCCTGAGGAAACTTACATTTCTAAAAGGGGAGACAAACAATGAATAAAGAAATTAGAAAAATCTGTAGTAAGTCACATGATGATAAGTAATTTGGAGGAAAATAACATAGGAAAGGGAAACGGGAGTGCTGGCAGTTGCAGCATTCTAAAGGGTGCTCAGGATAGGTCTCATTGAGAAGATGACATTTGTTCAAAGACTTGAAGGTAGTGAGGGAGTGAGCTGTGCAACTCTTTTAGGGAAAGAACTTCCCAGCAAAGGGAACAGCCCATGTGGAGACCCTGAGGCAGGAGTGAGCAGGGTGGGTGGGAGGAGATGAGGCTGGAGAGAGTCCTGGACGGAGGCTGGCACACAGCTGGACCCCGTGTGGGCCTCCTACGCTCCTGCTGCAGAACCCTGGCCAGGTCCCCAGTGCCCCGTTTCCCATGGACGGGGCTCGGGTCCCAATTCTCTAGTGGATGATCATGGTGGGTGCATCTTCTGCTTCACCAGGTATAGCCAGGGCTGGCCCTGGGCAGTGGAGGCCAGTCCCTGCTGGGGCCTCGCAGTGCAGGCACCTGGCTGCCACCTCGAGAGGCTGAGGAGTCCCTGCTGGGCCCTTGTGAATCCTGGAGCTCCCCAGGCCTGTCTCCACTCAGAAGGCCTGGCTGGGAGCCACTGCTTCTGGGGATGGCTAATTGGAGACTGGCACCGGGGGGCAGGGAGGTGAGGGGTGGGACCCAGGTGGAAGCCCGTCTTTGTGGCCAGCTGGTCCTCATGGCCTTTGTGGCCATGTCGGCCCTTAGGCGCTGGAAGCTGACGGTACAGAGCAGTGCTTGTGTCCTCCACCTGGCGCGGGACCCAGGAGCTGCTTCCTCTGAGCCCTGCTGTTCTGGGCTTGGGTCGTGGGAAATGATGCTGTAGAATAGGGCAGGTAAAGGATTGAATTTCTTTCTTACAAAAGAAAGAAAAGAAAGAAACCTACCTGAAGCTGTAGCAAAGATGAGCTCGTGGCATTTGACTTGCTCTGATTCAATACGAGAAACTTCAGAGGCCAGATTTCCCAGAAGACCTGCCCTGGGCGGGGTTGGCCCCGTCTCTCCTGCAGGCTTTGGTGCCCTGGAGCGGGCAAGAGTGGCAAAGCACAGGGGCTTGGAGAGCCAGGGCAGGGGCTTGCCACCTGCCGGCTTGTCTCAGGGGGACTGCGCTTTGGTGGGAGCCCTGAGAGACCTCTGCCCATGGCCTGAGAGCCCACCCCCGGTGTTGCTCACTTGTTGGTCGGAAGATGTTGCAAGTGAGCTGTGCCGCTGTATCCACTGTCCTCTGGGTGCTTCAGCTCAAAGACAGAGAAGGATGCTCAGCACCTTCATCATCTAGAAAAAAACTGCTTCGTTCAGAAGTCTTGCCTACTTGATTCTCAAAAGTTAGGTGTCCCCAGGATGTCAGGGAGTTAGGATAGCCCCTCGGCCCTATACTTTTGCTCTGCACAGAACAGAGGGTGAGGTTAGACACCCACCCCAAGTCCTCAGCACTGTCAAGTGGCTCTCCACTCCTCCCCGCCACCCTGGGACCCCACAGCAGGGGACATGAGCTGGAAGGACCTGCATAGCTTTTGAGAGGGAAGAGAGCGGGAAGCCTGTGCTTATCCCCTCTCAGTGGCCTGCAGTTTCTACCCTTGTGCGCTTAGAGCCCCAGAGAGGGGAGGCAGCTCTTGCCTTGGCCCGGCCCAAGGCAGTTGGATCAGGCGGGAGAATTCTAACTGCATGCCTTGATCTCCTCTGATCAGCACCTCCCTTCTACTCTTTTAAAATATTTCATGTCAGTGTGAAGAATGTGACAGGCCTTTCTCCATCTACGAAAGTGACATCTTTTCTGAAACAGTCACCAAATGTGTGTTCTGCCGGATCGAAGCAAAAAACTTGTCAATAGAGGCCTCACCATCATCAGAAGGGGAGGTCTCACTGTCAAGGGAGTACAGCCGGGGTGAGGATGGCTGATGGCCACTGGAGCCTTTGGGTGGCTTGAGCACAGGCCACCTGTCATATAGGTTTCGGGGCTCTGCACAGGCCTTTCTCTGGGGCCCCTCCCCAGCAGGTGGGCCTGTCAGACTGGGGCAGGGGCCACGCTCTGGCTGGGCTCCCACCACTGTGCTGCCTCCTCAGCTCCACAGCCCCTTGGGGATCCCTCTGTCTTTAGTTTACATGCAGAATAAATAGAGATTCTTTTGGAAAACAAGTGTGCATGTGAATTCTAGAAACATTTTTGCTCTTTCTAAATTCTCTGTCCTGGTGTCCATCCTGTCTCATTTTCGGAACACATTCTGGGGTCTGGATTTGCCGTGTAAAGCAGCCGCAGCCTCTGAGGAAGGGTTTGTTGAATGAAGAGGAAGCTGTGTAGCTCCATCTGTGGAGGGGACTGTACCATGGCACTGTGGGTGCCTCCCTGGCTAATGCCCCCAGATGGCCACCGCTCAGAGCAGAGGAAGGTCTGGTTAGGCAAGTGGGTGGTGGGCATTTCCATCACAGAATGCTTCTTGCTCTCCACCCCAGTTTCTTTACTTTCCAGAATGCCCATGCATGTGTACAGCCTCCTTCCTGCTTCCACGCGTACAATGTAATCAATTACTTCACAAAGAGCAAGGTATCAGTTAAACGTGAAGGGCTCCCTTTTCCATTTGGTATGGCTTACAGGATCTCCATCAGATATCATTAGTATGCCCCTTGGTCCTCTTTAAAAAACTTAGTTGCAGGACTGATTTATTTAATGTTAATTGATTGGCATCCTATAATCCTGCCCATGAGCACCATAACCTGGTAGTCATTGCTTGGGCGGGTCCTGTGCTTGGTGCTACCCTCCTTAGTCACAACCAGGATGACTGCCCACCTTCAGCAGGCTGTTCAGTATTTATCCATTAATTTACATGAATGATGCATGAACATGGCAAAACTCCACTGCATCAGCCTCCCAGCAATTGGGCTCGTTTTGGAAGAGAAGTCTTATCCCTTCTCTGGCACATGAAGACATACATACATGTATTCTTCCTCACTGCTGTGGAGGATGTCAGGCCTGCATCCACTGTCCCCAGGGACGGGCAATTGGGTTGCTTCTCGTTTTTTGCTATTACAAACAATACTGGAGTGAACCTTCTTGTGTACATACTTTTGCAGAGACTTACATTTCTGTGGATGAGGCTCTCCCACTGGAGAAATCGCTGGGCCAATGGATTAAAAGGTTTTGGTTTTGTTGCTGCTCAAAGGCACTCTAAAAAGTGTTGTGACGAAGTGGCTGATGTGTCTGAGTGAGGAGCCCCAGAGGGGCAAGTGAGACGCCTGAGTGGGGAGGGCTTTGCCTTTCTCTGGCAGCGGAAACCTCCCACGTATGGCGTTGATGCTCTAAGGCCAGCGGCCTGGGCCCCTTTAAGCTCTTGATCGTTCAGTGCCTGCTCAGGGTCTCCTCAGTGCCCCCGGACTCTCCCCGTGCTCAGGGTCCGCGGAAGAGGCCCCACTGAAGCTATGGGTCTGGTTTCCACCGGCGGACGGATGAGCCCCCAGAGCTGACGGCGCCGGAGACCCCGGTGGTCAGCGTGCGGCCGAGGAGGGCAACCGGCCTCCCAGGCTGAGGGCGCCAGTGTGATGGGTCCGACGCGTGGTCACTGCGGGACCACGGCCGGGTTGAGCCCTGATTCGACGCTGGGGAGCCGGCAGCCCGGCCGCGCTAGCGGGCCCTGGATCTCCGGACTGGGCCGGGGCTCGGCCTCGCCGGACAGCTTGCGTCAGTTCTGGAAGGCCGAAGACCGGGTCTTGCGCGAGCATTCCCCAAAGATGGGCCACCCTGGCTCCACGCCGGGGGCGGACACTACAACACTGGGAAGACTAGCTCGCCCGAGCCCGCCCACTGCTCACTGCCCGAGCTTCCAGCTTCCGAGTACAACTCTTCGGTCTAAGCCGCCTGTGACGAGGACCTTACACAGCGCATGCGTTAGCCGCCGACAAACCTTGTGCGCGTGCACGCAGCCTATACAGTAAATGGTGATGGGGAACAGACTCTCACGCTATTCGTGCGGGCGGCGCCGTGGCTTAGTTGGTTAAAGCGCCTGTCTAGTAAACAGGAGATCCTGGGTTCGAATCCCAGCGGTGCCTCAACCGAGCGTCTCGGCTCTCTTTTTACCCACGCCCTCTTTTGCTCTGCGCCCCTACCCAGTTCCTCCTCGCTTTGAGGGTGTGAGGGGGAGCTTAAGAAGCCAATTTAATGCCCCCCTGCCCGCGGCGGTGTGGGGCGCTGGCCCTCCTCGGAGTCAGCCCCTAGGGTTTCTTTGAGCTGCGGGGCAACCTTGACTCGGCCTCCGGAGCAGAGGGGACGTCCCCTGGAGGCGGCGCGGGACTCCCCGGGTGCCGTGGGAACACTCCTGGGGTTAGAGATGCCCCGCAGGGCGAGCAACCTGCCCAGGTTCCGCCGCCGCTGCGTTTGGAGGCCGAGCCCGGGCACTCCTCCGTCGATTTCTTCTGGAAGCGGCCGACTGGACCTGACACCTCTCACATAGGCCTTTTGACTTACTCCCCTCTCTCCAGCCACGCGATCCGGATCATCATTCCCCAGATTGAAGACTGGGGCTTGCAGAGGTCAAGTGAGGCCCAAAGTCACGGGCGCCTGGGAGAGCGGAGGATTGAACCCGGCCAGCGTGACCCTCAGGCTGATGAAAGAATGAAATTTCCAGGGAGGGAAGCTGGAAATTTGGGACTCCCTGTGCCAAATTTACAGCCGGCTTCTGGCTGAACTCTAAGGCCCGGGGCTGCATAAGTAGACGGTTGTGTGTCCTGACCCAGAGAAATTGCATCGGAGTCTCTGGGGGTGCAGTGAGGCATTGGAATTAAAAGTTACCCAGGAATTCTCATGTCAAACGAAACAAAATTCAAGTCAGATGCAACAGGACAGTCCCAAACGAGCTGCAGAAATTGCAGTTACGGTATCAGCCTGTGTTCCCAACAGTCAGATCACCTGTTCCAGAAGCAGTTCCTTTCTCTCCGTCTCCCAGGGGTCTGAGTTTATTGTGTGTGTGTGTGTGTGTGTGTGTGTGTGTGTGTGTGTGTGTGTGTGTCTTCCCTCTTCTTTGGGGGTCAGTTCTTGCCCTTTGCAGCTTGGTTGGTTTTGATTGGCGTTGCACAGGAAAACCTGTAGGGATACTTTGAAGCTTTGCATTTCTGTTGGGAGCATCCTCCTAATCCAACTGGAGATGAGTTTATTGGTAATAAGGCTTGAATCATTGTGGCGCTGGGTTATTTTGTTTTTTTTTTTCTGGCTCATCTTTACTGCTAGCCTGAGGTATTCCAGGTCAGTTTTGAGCATTTACCTATTAGGTGGCTAAGGGGAGATGTTGGTTGTGGGTGTGAGTCTGGGTCTTAGGGAGGGTCAGCTGGAGAAAAGCATTTGCGGGTCACCAGTCTTGCGTGCAGCAGTTAACTTTGAAGGTGTTGCAAGGGTGAGCACTCCTGGGCAGTGAGCAAAGGCAGAAAAGACAAAGAGGCCCAGGGTTGAGTCCACCCCTCCTTCTTTTCTTTAAAAATGCCATGCTATTCCTGCTTAGGGCCTTTCTGCTTGCTGTGCCCTGTGCTTGGAATGCTGTTTCCTGCGCCTTTTAAAGAAATGGACTTCAGCAAGTGTATCACCTCTTTGGCAGGCCTCCCCTCACCATGCTCTGTCCAGGAGTCTCTGCCACCCCCCCAGGCCAGCGTCCAATACCTCATCCTGCTTATTTCCTTTACAGCCTTTTCACGGTTGAAATCATCTTGTCTATTGTCCATTTTCTCAAAGAGAATTAAGCCCCGAGAGGTGGGGAGACACATATGTCTATTTACCTAATGGTTCTTGGAATATAATAGGCATTTGTGGACACACGACTTTTAAAAAATTGGTCACATTCTCTTGATTGGATTATGCATTTTGAGGGTTTTTTTGGACAGCTAGCCTGTCTTTTCAAATGCTGGGTTGTGCAAATAGGGATATTGAATGATAAATTTAATTTTAAGGGGAAAAGAAAGATAACTTACAAACCAAAAAGAGATATCTGTAATACATATGAGTAACAGAATAATTTTTGGCAGAGGAAGGGCCCAGTGGGGTTAGCAGAACAGTAGAAATTATGTCATCTTATCAGAATTAGAAAAGTCAGGTTATCAACAATCCAAGTATTTATCCAAGAAAAATTAGTATTTAGCAAGAGACATTAAAACAATATCCACAAGAAGACTTGCACACAAATGTTCACAGATGCTCTAAGTACAATAGCAAAAACTGGGACCAGCCCAGGTGTCTGTCACAGGAGATAAACTGCGGCATATCCAGGCCATGGACTTCTACAGAGTAACCAAAAGGAATGGACTTCTGATACTTACATCCATGTGTATGAAATCTCACATTGGGCAGAGTAAAACAGTACAGAGTTTATGATTCCATTTACATAAAACTTGAGAAAGTACCAATTAATCATAGGGACAGTAGATTAATGGTTGCCTATATGGTGGAGGGAGTGACTGAGACGGGGCACCAAAAATAACTTTTTGGGGTGATGGCAGTGCTCTTTATCTTGGTAGGGGTATGTATTTATCAAAACATTTATTTATTTATTTATTGTGGCAATCTTTGAAAAAATTTTATTGAAGTATAGTTGATTCACAATGTTGTGTTTAATTTCTGTTATACAGCAAAGTGACTCAGTTATACATATATATATTCTTTTTCATTATGGTTTATCACAGGATATTGAATAGTTCCCTGTGCTATACAGTAGGACCTTGTTGTTTATCCATCCTATATATAATAGTTTGCATCTGCTAATCCCAAACTCCCAATCCTTCCCTCCCCCAGGCAACCGCAAGTCTGTTCTCTATGTCTGAGAGTCTGTTTTGTTTCACAGATATGTTCATTTGTGTTGTATTTTAGATTCCACATATAAGTGATATCATATGGTATTTGTCTTTTCTTTCTGACTTACTTTGCTTAGTACCTCTAGGTCCATCCATGTTGCTGCAAATGGCATTATTTCATTCTTTTTAATGGCTGAGTATATTCCATGGTATATATATATATACTACATCTTCTTTATCCATTCATCTGTCGATGGACATTTAGGTTGCTTCCATGTCTTGGCTAATGTAATTAGTGCTGCTATGAACACAGGAGTGCATGTATCTTTTTGAATTATAGTTTAGTCTGGGTATACACAGGAGTGGGATTGCTGGGTCCTATGGCAACCCGAGGGTTTGAGGAATTTCCATACTGTCCTCCATAGTGGCTGAACTAATTTACATTCCCACCAAGAGTGTAAGAGGGTTCCCTTTTCTGGGTGTGGCAAGTTTTGAGGGTTACCTCTAGGGAGTCAAGAAGTAAAGCCTGGTGCTTAGTAAGGCGGCCCCCAGTTAGCCAGTGGTGGCCTTTGATCTCTAGAATACCTTGGAACTTGATGGGGGGAGGGTGTCCGGACTTCCAGTGACTGTCCAAAGGTAAGCTTGTTAGGTTCTTCCACTAATAAAGTGGTGGCAGCTGCTGCCCAAAGGCAGCCAGGCCAACCTCGGGCCACAGAATCTAGTCGTTTGGAGAAATAGCGTAGCTGCTGTATTAGGACTCCCAGAGCTGTCCCCTGCTTTTCAGCCATGTACAAAATGAATGGCTCTTTAAAATCGGGGAGACCCAGAGCAGGAGCATTAACGAAGGCCTGTTTGATACTATTAAAGCCTTTTCCTGTTCCCCAGTCCAAAGTAATGGTTCTGTATCTGGGCTTTTAGTGGTTTCATATAGGGGCTTAGCCATTAGCCCAAGTCCTGGGATCTAGATTCTGCAAAACCCTGCCATGTCTAAAAAGGTACGGAGATGTTTCTTTGTCTTTGGGGCACTGAGACCTAATATAGTTTGTTTTCTATCTTGAGACAGCTGTCTTCTTCCAGAGTTTATAATGTAACCCAGGTATTTAACTTGTTGCTTTGAGATTTGTGCCTTTTTCTGGGAGACCCTGTAACCCTGGGTCCCAAGGAAATTAAGAACTTCAATGATGTTCTCATCTGAGGCTTCCATGGTAGGGCTACATATTAATATATCATCCACATACTGTAGAATAGCCCTTTCTTTTAGGCATATTTCCCTTTGTTCCTTTCCTAGGGCCTGGTTGAACAAATGTGGGTTGTCCCAAAACCCCTGTGGTAATATTGTCCAGATGTATTCTTTCATCTGGCCCGAGTGGGAATTAGTCCACTTGAAGGCAAACAGATATTGTGAGGGGGGATGAACTGGGATGTAAAAGAAGGTATCCTTGAGGTCGAGCACAGCAAACCATTTAGCATTTTCAGGGACTTGGGCTAGTACGTTATAAGGATTGGCCACAAGGGGGTGAATAGGGACCATGACATCTTTTACTGCTGAGGTCTTGCACCATCCTGTATCACACATTTGGCTTAACTGGCAGAATAGGGGTATTGCATTGAGACTGACAGGGCACCAAGAGGCCATGTCTTAACTATTTATGAGGGGTTGTAACCCCTTTTTTCCTCTAACCTAATGGGGTATTGTCTCTTGTTAGGGTAAGTGGCTTCTGGCTTAAAGCTAATTTCCGCAGGTTGGGCATTTATGGCCCTCCCAGGGACTCCTTTGTCCCAAACTGTAGTTATTCTACTGCTTGTAGAATATGGCTGGGAATAGGCCCTTCCTCTTCTTGTTGATCTGCCTTAGCCGGCGTCAAGACAAGGGGCTGCTTGGGGCTTCCTAACCATAATATGGCCTTGAGGGAGCCCAGAAGATCTCCCCCCAGTAGTGGGGTAGGACACTCAGGCCCAACTAAAAAGTCATGTGATATCAAATGCTGCTCAAATTGGCAAGTGAGAGGCCCAGTAAAGTACCGGGTGCGAGGCTTTCCATCGACACCCGTCACTGTACAGCTCTTAGAGGAAAGAGGCCCAGCATGAGAAATCAGGACAGAGTAAATGGCTCCTGTATCAATTTAAAAAATTGATCTTCCTACCTGCTACATCAAGGACCACTGGGGCTCCTCGATGGAGATAGACATCTTATGGGAGGAGCTACCAGAATCCCTGGGCTGCCTCAGTCTTCCAGCATGGCCATCTCAGGAGCAGGAGCCCCCCTTCCCCTTGGGGACTGAGGGCATTCCCATTTCCAATGACCGGTCTGTTTGCAGACTGTGCTTGGCCCAGGGGGCTCCTTCTGGGACTCATGGGCCCAGTGGCCAGTTGACTTGCATTTGAAGCATTCCCCCTTGTTGGTCTCATTTCCGGACTGATGGTTGAACCTTCTTGCACCCTTTGGGTTGCTCTGAGGTTGCAGGGCATGGCTGACAGCAATGGCTATCAGTTTAGCTTGAACCTTGGCCTGCCTTTTTTCATGTTGAGTTCTTTCCTCCTCCTCAGTTTATTGTGATTATTAGATATCCCAAAGGCTACCGCTAGGAGTTGTGACATAAGGGTTTGTGGGCCTAATTGTAACTTTTGGAGTTTTTGCCTAATATCAGGGGCAGACTGGCTGGTAAAGTGTTGTCCCAGTAGGGATTGACCCTTGGGAGTGGAGAGGTCTCTGTTAGTAGATTTTCTAACAACCTTCCACAAGCTGTTCCTGAAAGAGAATGGGTTTTTTCTTCCTCATGGGTAACTTCTTTGACCTTTTCATAGTTGACTGGCTTCCAAATGCACTTTCTCATTCCTTCTAATAGGCACTGGACCTTGTGATTCCTGACCCTTTTCCCCCCAGGGGATTATAATCCCAAGTGGGCTCCTGATTTGGGACTGTGTCCCCACCCATATCATAAATGTTGGATTGGTCCCTGGTGAACTGGTCAGCGTGTCCCCGCCAGAATTCCTGGGCTGCCTCAGAAAAAGAGAATCTTTTGCTTCTCTTCATGGGTACAGCAGGTAGAAAAGACAATTTGGACGTCCTTCCAAGTTAAATCAAGGGCCAGGGTTAGAGCTTGAAATCCTCCGTGAATGTAATCCCAGAGGTGTTTCTTCTGACTTAGAAGGGGACGCTCCCGTGTTAAGCAATCTTGAGTCCAGGGATCTGAGTCAGGGCACCAAGCGCCCTAGACTGATGCTGATTTATGTTAAGGTCTCCAGCCAGGTCACTGCCAGTCTTGTAGGGAGAAGTAGATCTAGACTTCCCAACGGAACTGGGAGGGAGGGGGAGGCAGAAACGTGTAGAATGCTGAGGACCCAGGTGGGGCTCAGGTGGAGTCTGGACCCGGGGGCTAGGTTGGCTGGTGGGTTCGGGCCACCTCCCAAGCCCCCTCTGGGCCCAATTCCTCCTTCGACTGTGGCGCACGGAACCACCAAGAATGAACTCTCCCACCTCATACTTGATCCCGAAAGACTCAAAACTCATTTAAGTGTACACTTAAGATGTAAGTATTTTACTGCATGAGAGTTAATCTCAATTAAAATATTAAAATAATCAAAGTCGTGTTAGCAGCAATCTGGATCTTTACCCCAGTCTGCCCCAGCAGCTCCATGCAGATTTCACTCTTCTTGCCTATTGCCTGTGTCCTCATGGCAGGGCCAGGCCTCCACTTGGGGGCTGTGTTATCACCCCCTATTTCTACCTCCTGTGTAATTCCAGCTTAAGGGGCTCCAGATAGGGGTTCATCTGGGCCAGGAGGACAGAAATGTACACACCCCATTAGCTGCTTCCTGGGAAGGGTTTCACATTTAATGATCATCTGGAGGCCTCAGCCTTGGGGATGAACCTGCTGACAGCCTCTGGGGAAGAAGCCTGACTGTCAGGGAAGGGCCCAGAGCTAGGTCTCCACTGTGCTGGGTTCTCAGCTGGGGGAGACAAAATCAGTCATGAATTTCTCTTACCCCAGCTCTGCTCAATCATGTGGTTATTTTTATCAATCAAACTGTACTGTTGAATGTATTTGTACAAATTGTAAGATTTTATTATTTAACTTAATAGGTAACTAATATAGAAACAGAAGAAAACATTTCATACCACATTATATTTCTTATAATTAATTAGATTATATTTTAATACAAAAACTCATCAAAATTTCACTTAAACTCAGCAAACGTGAAGTATCTACTAGGCGTAGAATGATTTATTTACTCTGTGCTCTGGGAGCTGTAACATGAGGTTAGAAGGTCTGGGTGGGGGGCTAATTCAGGCTGGAGGGGCATTAAGATGGGGAGCAAAGGGCAGATGTAAGAATTAGTGTGGGCTGGTTTCCAGCCTTGATGTTTTTGTTCCTCACCAGTCTGTGCCCCTGAGATACTCCATCACTTCCCTCTGAACAGAGAGTGGCTTCTTAGAAGGCTGTTGCAATCAGTTATTTATTTTGTTTTATTTATTTTATTTTAGTTTTTAATTGAAGTATAGTTGATTTACAATGTTGTGTTAATTTCTGATGTATAGCAAAGTGATTCCATTATACATGTATATGCATTCTTGTTTTTATATGCTTTTCCATTATGGTTTATTACAGGACATTGAATATAGTTCCCTGTGCTGTACAGTAGGACCTTGTTGCTTGTATTTTAAACAGTAAAACGGTACCAAGTCAGCCACTGGCTGTGCTTGCTCTGCTATGTGCATCAGATTACCTTGCATAGCTGTGTGTACCTGGGACTGAGTTGCATCATGGAGCGTGGGAACCTTGCTTTAAGGAGGGTTCTGGAGGCCAGTTGATGCTCCAGGGAGCGACTCTGCTGATGAATTCCTCAGCAGAGCTTCCTCGGGTCAGCCCCAAGGGCACATAGCTAAGGGTGGCCTCAGAGGTGGAGGCCATCCTGAGATGGCTGCCAGGCCAGTGACTCAGTAAATCCATACCTATGAGAATCAAGACCTGGAGAAGGCCAGGCTGATCAGTTTCATGGTGGAGGTGCACCCCTGATTTCCCTCTTTCAGTGAGTCCCAAAGCTCTTTTTAATGCATGACAGTAAAGAATTTTGTTTGAATTACCATAACTTATAGAACAGAATATAATTATATAAACCTATTCATCAAGCAAGTATTTCTAAACCGCGTTTTCTAAGTTTGTAAAATATCATTATAGAGCTAAGAGTTTATTCTAGATCACAGCACTTCAAAATGAGATTGGAGGGCTTCCCTGGTGTCGCAGTGGTTGAGAATCTGCCTGCCAATGCAGGGGACATGGGTTCGAGCCCTGGTCTGGGAAGATCCCACATGCCGCGGGGCAACAGGGCCCGTGAGCCACAATTACTGAGCCTGCGCGTCTGGAGCCTGTGCTGGCAACAGGGCCCGTGAGCCACAATTACTGAGCCTGCGCGTCTGGAGCCTGTGCTGCGCAACAAGAGAGGCCGTGACAGTGAGAGGCCCGCGCACCGCGATGAAGAGTGGCCCCCGCTCTCAGCAACTAGAGAAAGCCCTCGCACAGAAACGAAGACCCAACACAGCCAAAAATAAATAAATAAAAATAAATAAATTTATAAAAAAAAAAACAATGAGATTGGAGGTAAACAAATGAAGAGATCTGTAATTATGAGGCCTGTATTATTTCTTTACATTCTAAAATGAACAAATTTGTAATTAGCGTGTAACAATTTATTATCTACATAAACATGTACAACTTCTCCCAGTAATTTTGAGAGAATGCTGGATTTTATATTAACAACCAACCACGTTTACTGTTGCATCTTATAGTCTATAATTTTGGTAACAATTTAAAAATAATAGTATAATTCTTTCAAACTACATCCACCACCCAAATGCTAAACAAGCAACATGATGGAACAGAACGTGCAAATGTAGGTAGAAGTCTTTGACAAAGGGACTAATGGATTCTGACAGATAAAGTGGGTGTGTAAACCAAGCATGTGCTGCTGGCTGGGTTTTGTTTCCTGGTATTTTCATCAGTGTCTTTTGGAGGTGGGTCCAGTCGAAGGAGCCGGTGTCAAGGCACATGGGATGGAGGGCATGAGGGCAGCCTGTGTGGCAGCTCAGAGGACCGAAGCCCTGGCGGGAAGGGAAGTGACCTCGCAGGTGGGAGCCCAGCACCTGGTCCCTGCGTGCTCCTTAGGACTCCTTCCACTGAAGAAAAAGAGAACTTGGCTGGGTCCTGACCCTGGGAAGTCCCTGGGTGGCGCTGGCTTCTGGTTGGGTGGCCTAGGCTCTCCAAAATGCTTCAGGACCTGCTCATTCTCCATCCCTTGGCTCTGCTTCCCTTGGGGTTGCCTCCATTCCAGATGGGAGGAGAGTTGGTTGCTAGCAGCTCCAGACGGACATCCTGCTGCCCCACCAGCTATGGGTAGAGTTTCCCCAGTTTTGAAATCTTGGGCTGAGCTTTGTGAGCCAGAGATGGGCCTCAGGGCTTTCCTGGGTGAGATGCTGTCACCCAGAGGAAAAGAGGGAGGGCTGGGTGGGCGAATCCCACAGTGTCCCCTTGGGGCCCTGGCGACACATCAGCATCATGTCCTGAATGACTCGAGAGACCTTCTGAAGGGACAAAACCAAATCAAACCAAACCAAACCAAACCAGAGGAAAGAAGATGCATGCAATGTGATAGTGTTTATTATGCTTAAAAAACAAACCCAAACTCAAGTGGTGTATTTTCTATGGTATGTACACATATAGGTATGTTAAAAAACTTTTTTTTTAAGGGTCAGAAGGGTAGATATGAAATTCATTTCAGTGTTTACCTCTGAAAAGGTGGGGAGGAGACTGGAATGAGGCATCAAGAGGGCTGTGACTTTATATATACTAGCCTAAACTAAACTTTAAAATTTAATTTAATAATAATTTGCATATAACTAAACAATCATTTACATATTTTTGGTGTATAGCGTTGAATTTTGACAAATGCATAAAGTCGTGTAACTACCTCCACAATCATGATGAAGAAGTTTCACCACCCCAAAAATATCCCCTGTAGTTAACCCCCTTACAGTAGTTAACCCCTCCACAAATCCCAGCGTCTGGAAACCACTGATCTACTCTCCACTCCTAGAATTTTGCCTGTTAGAGAGTCATATAAATGGAATCATACTGTATGTAGCCTTTTGAGTCTGGTTTCTTTGGTCCATGTTGCTGTATGTATCAGTAGTTTGTTCCTGGTTTTCTGCTGAGTGATATTCCACTGTCTGGATGTACCAGTTTGTTTACCTTGTTGAAGGAGATATGGGTTATTTCCAGTTTGGGACCATTATGAATAAAGTTGCTATAAATATTCAAATACAGATTCATGTGAACATAAGTTTTCACTTTTCTAGGGTAAATACCTATGTGTGGGATTGCTGGGTCATAGGTAAGTGTATGTCTCACTTACCTATGACCAGATCAGAAACTGCAGTCTTTTCCATAATGCTTATGCCATTTTGCATTCCCGTCAGCAATGGATGAGAATTCAAGTTCAAGTTCTACCACGTTACCAGCACTTGGTATCGCCAATGTTTTTATTTTAGCTGTTCCAATATGTGTGGTGGTTTCCATTTGTGGTTTAAAAAAGACTTTTTATTTTGAAATAATTTTAGACTTACAGAAGAGTTGCAAAAATAGTACAGAGTCCTTCCTCAGATCCCCAATATTAACATATTACATAATTTGGTGTGTTTATCAAAAAAAAGAAATTAATATAGGTGCAACACTGTTAACTAAACTGCAGACTATATTCAGATTTCCCTAGTTTTTCACTAAGGTCCATTTTTGGTTCCAGGATCCAACCTGGATCTCACATGGCATGTAGTCTTCCTCTCTCATTAGTCTCTTCCAGTAGGTACTGGCCAGGTATTTTGTGGAATGTCCCTCAATTTAGATTTGTCTAAATTTTTTTCATAAATGGACTGAGATTATGGGTTTTGGGGAGGATACCATGCAGTATTTTTTTTTTTTTGTCTTTATTATTTTCTGGCTCTGCCAGCTCATCTGTGTATTCTCAGTCCCAGCCCTGGACAGTCTTCCCCAGGGACCCCTGGTTCCTTGTATTAGAGAAGAGTATTTAGAAACCAAGTTCTGGGTGCTGGGTGAGCTCATTGCTACTGAGGTGTCACTGCTTCTAGGCCCTCTCAGCAGACCGAGCTAGGGAATTCTAAACATGCATATATACATATCTATTTTCTGTCTGTCTGGGTACATATTGATACTTTAACACATGAGTTCATACTGATATTTCTAACTGCAGTCCAGCACCACAGTGTTCTTTCTTGCATTCCCCCCTTGCTTTTTTGGTAACTTCATTCTCAGTCAGTGAAAAACCTGTCTCTCTCATTATCTCCAATACATTTACTTATTTGTTCAACTCTACTAGAAATGTAAAATGGTTTCAGAATTCATAGCTTGTATCTGTTTGAGAAACAAATCTGCCAACCAGAGCACAGTTTATGTACAGTTCTTTTTTTCTTTAGTCTTACAGTATCTAGTCAATATACACTGTCTTAGCTCCTTTTTTCTTCACCGGTTTCAGTGTGGTTAAACCATCCATTTGTAAACAAATTTATTTGTCACAGTGTGCATTTCATCTTGGATTCCCCTGACATTCTGGGTGATTCCTAAATAATTTTATACAGTAAAATTTACTCTTTGTGGTGTACAGATCTATGGATTTTTGACAAATTACACACGCTGATTTTCCAGTGTTGAACCAGCCTTGTATTCCTGGGATAAACTCCATCTAGTATCCTTTTAATATATTGCTGGATTAAATCTGCTATTATGTTGTTGAGGAATTTTGCATCTATGTTTGTGTTGCATATTGGTTCATGGTTTTCTTTTCTTGTAAATTCTTTTTCTGTTTTTGGTATCAGGATAAATCTGACCTCATACAGTGACTTGGGAAGTTTCCCTTCTGTTTTATTTTCTTGAAAATGTTGTGTAGAATTGATATGATTTTTTTCTTAATTGTCTGATAGAATTCACCAATGAAACCATGTGGGCATGAAGCTTTCTTTGTTGGAAGGTCTCCATTACAAATTCAATTTAAAAAATAGATATAGTACTATTTATTTCTTCTTGAGTGAGCTTTGGTGGCTTCTTATACATACATTAACCATACATTAAACATATTTACAATACAATCAGCAATCCCACTGCTAGGTATTTGCCCAAGTGAATTGAAAACTTCTGTTCACACCAAAACCTTTCAATTCAGAAGCCCATGGCAAGTTGTAGCACACAGTATAGGAATATCTAGGAATAGCTCCTGCTTGATGCCAATTCCTAGGGCTTCAAGATCAGACAGCCCTTGGCTCCCAGTTGAATAAATTAGGTCTAAGCATATCTATGTGGATAAATCTTGTAAACATAACACTGGATGAAAAGCAAGTTGTCAGAGGATACAGCAATATGTAACCACTTAAGTAAAACAATATGATACATTGGTCATGGGTATATACTATGTAGTAAAAGTATAAAATTGAAGAGAAAGTATGTGTACCAAACTCAGGCTGGGTTAGGGATGGAGAATGGGATGGGGCAAGAGTCTCTGGAGGTGATGACTGATTCCAAGGGATGCTGGATAGACTCCTTTCCTAGGAATCCCATAAGTTGGGACTTATGGAATGAGAGATTGGAGGCACAATAAAAGAACAGTATTTCTGTAGGCAGCCCAAGCCATGCTGCCACCTGCTTCAACTCAAGTCAGTAAACACCCGCTAATTACCTACTAGGTAGGTGTGAGCAGAGCTGCCCTGGATGATGAGGATGTAAAAGGTAGCTTAACATCTCTAGGGAGGAGCTGACAGCTTAAGGACACAGACAGCCATGGAAATAAGACTGTAAATAAGACAAGAGGATGATGTGTTCAGCCCCAGAATGCTGTTCGAAGTACAGAAGAAGCAGTGAGGTGGGAGGGAGTTTTATCTTCCTCTGAAAGGGCAGACAGAGTATAGCTGGCCTGGGTTCTGAAGACTGAATAGGAGTTTTTCTGAAAGGGGTGCAGTTGGATAATGGCTAGTATTTACTGAGTGCTTACTCTATGCCAGGCACTGTTATAAGTGCCTTGCGGGTATCAGTGCTTTGAGTTCTTACCATGATCTAGTGAAGTAGGTACTGTCGTGGTCCTATTTATAGATGAGGAAACCAAGGTTCATAGAAGTTAAACCTGCTCACGGGAGGAGTGCGTGGGGAGCCAGGTTGAATCCTCCGCAGGTTGACTCCAAAGCCTCTGTGCTTAATCATGCCCATCTTCCTGCTCGCGTGATGTGGGATACGGGATGTGTGGGATGACTTCTAGTGGGACTGGGACGATCTGGGTCAGGACTGTCACATCCTGCCGTGAATGCTATTGAACCACGACGCCAGGATGCTACTCTCCCTTCAGTTCTTCTCCAGTGTTTCTCATCTGATGGAGGAGGAGATCTTTGCTTTGAAGCTAGTGTGTCTTGAATGCTCTAGCCTTCTTCCTAACTCTCCTTGGTGGAGATTAATAGACAGAAAGACAGAGACAGAGAAACAGAGACAGAGAAAACAGGGATGCAGGCAACAAAATGTGCCATGTTTTGTTTGGGTCATGCTTATAGTTATCGTTATATAGAGATAGCTTAAGTAAATACTTAAGTAAAATGAAGCAGGAATACTTAAGTAAAATGAGTTGACTTAAATACAACCATTAAGTCCATAATAAAGGCTCACCGTCCCCCATGGTAGAAGAGGGGTCCTCTGAGCCCTGGCGAGTGAGCAGTACTGCACTAGGCTCCCCGTGTGTCCCCCCGGAGTCCTCGGATCTCTAACAGGGACGTGTGGCTTCCCTAGGAGCCACCCGGAGCCCCTCAGTGGGCTGATTTCATCTCCCACGCGTGCTGGAAGTGAGCTTGGCCTCCACTCTCTTGACCTTGACCACGAAGGAGACACTTTGGGATGTGAGGGCTTGTCTCCATGGCTTTTCTAGTCTATCCTTCCTGCCTTGGGTTTCCCAGATCTGCACACGTGCCTCTGGACTCGGGCTCTCAACCTGTCACCTTTATTCCTGCGGCATCAACACAGTTAAAGAACAAACAGTATCTGTTAACCCACCTCGGGGTTCTGATGTACTTTGCTCCATTAATACTTTAGTGAGGTGGATTGAATTGGATTGATTCTCCCCCAAATCAATATACAAATGATTATCGTTTCAGGGCACTTCTGAGTGGTTCAGCAAGGCTGAGGGGAGGTTTCTGATTGAAAATTGGAACCACACTCCTTGTTCAAAATTACAGTGGAGAGGGTTATGTAAAGTAAGGGGGTGACCCGGCACTAACCTTTTTATTGCAGTAAAATCTTCTTTTTCTTTTTGGAATGGTGCTTTTACGACATACTTCATACTTACTATCACTGTCCCAGGCCTATAATTTGAAAATTACTGCTCAGTACTGAAGGTGAAATGGTTTTACTGCTACTATTCTATTATTCTCTTAAAGTTGGAAGAACCAGCAATGGCTTGGAGAGTGTCTATGGCTAGATGCGCTTCGCCGTGCTGAGCCCATCACCAGATGTGTCTGCAGATGTGGCCTGTCATTGGACTGTGGCTGGGATGCCTGGGCATCACACAGGCTGGGGCAGGTGCTCAGCTCCGAGCCCTCCTCTTCCCCCATCACCCCTGGCAGACCAAGGTTCTGGGAGGTTCCAGTATTGAGCCACACTAAATCCAAAGCAGCAACTCAGGCTGGCCCGCTCACCCCACAGAGCCCAGTGGAAATGGTGTCACAACCCTGAACTTTGCCAGTTTATTTTTAGTAGTTTTTAATTGTGGTAAAATACACATTACACACAATTTACCATTTTAACCATTTTTCAGTGTGTAGTTCGGTGACATTAAGTACATTCACATTGTTGTGTAACCATCACCACCATCCATCTCCAGAACTCTTTCATTTTCCCAAACTGAAACTCCGTACCTGTTAATCAATGACTCCCCATTCATTCCTCCCTCCAGCCCCTAGCAACCACCTTCCTACTTTCTGTCTCTATGAATTTCACGACTCTAGGTCCCTCATATAAGTGGAATCACACAGTCTTTGTCCTTTTGTGACTGGCTTGTTTCACTTAGCATAATGTTCTCAAGGTTCATCCATGTTGAAGCATGTATCAGAACATCCTTCCTGTTTAAGGCTGAATAACATTCCATTATATCTATATCTGTATCTATCTATCTCTATCACATTTTGTTTATCCATTCATTTATTAATGGGCACTTATGTTGTTTCTACCTGTTGGTTATTGTGAATAATGCTGCCATGAACACGAGTGTACAAACATCTCCTGGAGTTCCTGCTTTCAATTCTTTTGGGTATATGCCCAGAAGTGGACTAGCTAGATCATATGGTAGTTCTATATTTAACCTTTTGAGAAACTGCCAAACTGTTTCCCACAGCAGCTGCACAATTTTACATTCCCATCAGCAATGCACTAGGGTTCTAACTTCTCCACATTCTCGCCAACACTTGTTATTTTTTCTTTCTTTTTGTAATAGCCATCTTAATAGATGTAAAGTGGTATCTCATTGTGTTTTTGATATTTGTAGTATTTTTAATGCAAATAAACCTTAACTCCCTTTCTCTAAAGCTATTCTTTCTCTTCTTGCTTCCTCTCCTGTCCTTCCACATTCTTATTTCAAAGCTGTACAACATTAACTGCTGTTCAGAAATCCCACAGTTGCAGGTTTTCATGTTAGTTTCTATATAAATGGCTCACATTTTAAAACCTCATTTGAGAAACACGGATTTTAGTGTATATGAGAGCAAAATAGCCATAGAGAAGGCCCTGTCCTGTGAGGCTCCTCTGCTGGGTCCCAGAGGGATCTTATAAAGCGTCCGAGGATGGTTTCTGCCCAAGGAGAGACTTATCTTTTAAACCTTTAAAAAATGTATTTATTTATTTTTGGTTGCACTGGGTCTTCGTTGCTGCGCGCGGGCTTTCTCTAGTTGCGGTGAGTGGGCGCTACTCTTCGTTGTGGTGCGCGGGCTTCTCATCGGGGTGACTTCTCTTGTTGTGGAGCATGGGTTCTAGGCACGCGGGCTTCAGTAGTTGTGGCACGCGGGCTCAGTAGTTGTGGCTCGCGGGCTCCAGAGCGCAGGCTCAGTCATTGTGGCGCATGGACTCTAGAGCGCAGGCTCAGTAGTTGTGGCGCACGGGCTTACTTGTTCTGTGGCATGTGGGATCCTCCCGGACCAGGGAATGAACCCGTGTCCCCTGCATTGGCAGGCGGATTCTTAACCACTGCGCCACCAGGGAAGGGAGAGACTTATCTTAAATGAATACAGAACAATCCCTCCACCACTGGCTCGAGTGAGTGGCTGGCCTCAGGTGCTTGGAGTGCTTCTCT
Source organism: Balaenoptera acutorostrata (assembly GCF_949987535.1). Lineage (NCBI taxonomy): Eukaryota > Metazoa > Chordata > Mammalia > Artiodactyla > Balaenopteridae > Balaenoptera > Balaenoptera acutorostrata. Next base: position 48,073,264 of record NC_080082.1, read on the forward strand.
CCAAGGGGGCCCTGGACACGTGGGGTCAGTCAGAACGTCCACACACTGGAGGGGCTGCTCACAGGGCTTAGAACATCTCTCCGAATGCTCTCTGGCTCTGCTTCTTGACTGTTCTCCTGGCCAAGAAGGAAGAGTAGAAATTAGCTCTGGGAAGGGTGGAAACGTTCTGAGGCCAGAACGAGTTGGGTGGAGAGGGGGGCTTGGAGAAGTGGTAGGCAGGGCTAGTCCCACAGGATCACAAAGCTCAGGTGTAAAACTTTGAAGTCCGACCTGGAACATTTTCTGCAGGGAGCATGGTCCACTTTGCATGTTAAAAATGTGAGCTGTTGATTGGGAGGCAGGGGACCACATAGGAGGCCCAAGAGAGAGGAGATGGTGGCTGGGACCAGGGAGGTGGCCATGGTGGTAAAGAGAAGTGGGTAGATTCGAGATACATTGTGGGGACGAGCTATCAGGACTTAGCGATGGATTGGCCTCGGGGGATTGGAGTAGAAATTATTGACTCAGTACATGATGCGGCCAGAACTGAGCTGGGCACAATAGGGAAGGTGCAGATGGCCGAGTGGGAGGTGTCTGGACAATGAAGAGTTTGCCCGCCTGGAAGTCACTTGCAGTAAACCTGGACCAGGTGGTCATAAGCCCTTGTTCCAGCTTGGCTTGCCAAAGCCATATTTGGCCTTTGATCCTCAAAGAAATTAACTATTTGAGATCAAGAAAGACAATTACCAGGAGTTCCATGGTGGTCTAGTGGTTAGGATTCGGCGCTTTCATTGCTATGGCCCAGGTTCAATCCCTGGTCAGGGAACTGACATCCTGCAAACCGTGCAGCATGGCCAAAATAGAAAAAAAAAAAAAAAAAAAAGAAAAAAAAGAAAGACAATTGCCATCCAACTTGGCATCCTCTACATAGTGTCCAGCAACCAGCTGGGTAAGAGCCGGCTTGAGTTTGTGCCTGCATTTTGGTGAGTGGGTTCTTCCAGACAGGGATTTATGTGGGACACGTCCATGCCCCTTCCTTCTCCTCTCGGCTTGCCCTCTTCTCCTCACTCCTGGAGCAGATTGCTGAAGGCCTCAGTGACCCACAGGCTGAATCTTATGAGACATGTGTGAGGGACAGCAGCTTTGCTTCCTCCTAACTGGGAAGGCCAGCTTCCTGCCAGGAGGACCTTGATCCCCCACCTGGACCCCTCTGCCCCGCTGCTCCCTTGTCTGCCCCAACCAGTCTGCATGTTCTCAGGGTCTGTTACTTGCATTACCCTCTTTCCAGTACTAAATTCTCCAGTAGCTGGAAGATTTTGGGTTGTGAGGGACACAAACCTCCTGGATACAATCAAGCCAAGGTAGAATGTTTGTTAAAAAGTTGAGGGGGACCCAGTGACTGCAGCCAGGGTGTAGAGTCCTCCCGCAGAGATTAGGCTGCCAGGAACTGCTCCAGAAGTAGTGAGAAGTGTTGGGGGAGAGGACTGAGCCAGGGTTACACTGGGGACCCCTAGCGAGGCCCCTGCGTGGGGCGGCAGCCTCTAGAGGGCACTAGACCACTGTGAGACTAAACCGGAAAGGGGTATCAGATAGCTAAGGTCTCAATATGGGCAGGGGGACTACGTTTGTGCCAAAAAAACCAGTAATCAAGATAAGTCATATTTTTAAAAATCTAAATGCAAAAAAAATTCATGCTGAACAAATTATCAAAAGTTTAAATAAAGTTAGGTTGTTGTTGTTTTATGACCCTGCTCTACTGCGCAGTGGGAAGGGTTGTTTCCAACCGGCCTGAGGTTCCCCCGAGCTGCCTGTCCCCTGCTGTGTGGGTTTCTAAGGGTTGACAGCAGGGTGTGAGCAGATTGGGCAACTTGGAGCTTTATATATAGCCACGTTTTCCCACTTGGTTCAAGATATTTGATATTTGATAGCTTGGTAAGTGTATATAGGGGCTCACATTTTTCTTTTTGCTGCAGGCTCCACTAGGACTCCCCAGGGCATTCATTGGCCTCAACCCTGGATTCCTTATAGAGCTTGCAAAACATACACCGAAGTAGAAATCATCTTCAAATGGAAACAAAACTGCAGACCTTCACTGTCAGTGTCCCAACTTCTGCTGAACATTTTTGCTGAGCATAAACGCCCATTACAAGGCGGTCAGCAGCCTGAGGAAATTCTGAAACCAAATTACAGCAGGCTAGTGCTCTTTACCATAAATGAGTCATTTATCCCATTATTTGATTTTTAAACCCTTTAATACATCTCCCAAGAAGAAGTCTGCTTTGGAAAAATCACCAGAAGAATTAGAAGAGAGAGAACAAGGAAAGAGAGAAAACCTAAAGTTGGTTTTTTTTCCAAATTTTAAAAAATTAAAATCCAGTTGGCCTGTACAGTGAAAATGAGTTAGTTGAGTTACTCTCTACCTTCCTTCCTAAACAGGGAAAATCAAGGGGGAGAGGGGTCCTGAGCCTCCATCAGGGCAGGCGGGACAGGCTTTGCCAAGCCTCCCACGCCAGGGAGGGAACCTTTGGTTTCACATCAGTCTCGGAAGGAGGGTTGGCCCTGCTTAACCCTATATGGCCTCCACAAGCCGTTTCCCCGGTTTCTGCTTCTACTGGGCCCAGAACTCTCCCAGACGGGGCCCCAAGTCTGGGAAACAGGCCTCCTCTCCATTTCCCAGTGCTTGTCGGGATGACTGGCTGGGCTCAGGGCCTCTTAGAGTGGTCACCAGTGTCCCCTCACAGGCCTCGCTCTGCGCAGAGCGATTCATCTCAGGGATGTGGCAGGGCTACTTGGGCTGTAGCAAACGAGGGGGGCAGGTCGGAGTGGCAAGAACCTCACGCGGAAGACAGGCCTTAGTCCTGCGCCACCACGCGCCGTCCTGCCCTCAGCCCCTAATCAGCCCCGCGTAGCCCCTTTCTCTGCCACCCTCTTCCCTCCCCTCCCATCACAGCCGGCTCCGGGAGGGATCGAGTCTTGGGCGGGGAGGAGGGCGGCTCGGAGAGCCAGGCTCAGGGGCCGGAGGGCACGCACTGGCCGGGGGCCGCCTGCGCGGAGCTGTCCAGCACCCGAGGCGGGGCGCGCGCCCCCGGCCCGCCCCAGCAGCCAGCACCCGTCCTGCCAGCGCCACTGCGGCTCGGCGGGCGCGTCACGTGGCTGGCGCGGCGCGGCCTCCGGGCTCAGGCGGGCGAGGGGCCGGGCGGCAGGACCCACAGACCCGCTGACGCTCCACCGGCGGCACCGGCCGGGCGGGCTGGGAGCAGCGCGGGGTGGCCGAGGGGCGCCAGGGCCGGGCGGGCTGCGCGCCGCGGGGCATGGGCGCGCCGGGGGCCCCCGGGCACAGGCCGGCCGCGGCGCGGCGCCCGGGGCGCGGGGGCAGCGGCGGGCAGGGGTCCTCCCTGGCGGCCGCCGCTGAGCCCCCGCGGGGCCCGTGACGCCGCGGCCGATGTGGCCCCGCGCGCGCTGCGGGCCTGCACCGCCGCCTCACAAAGTCGCCGCCGGAGCCGCCGCCCGCACCCGGGCCGCAGCCGCCGCGGGAGCCCGAGCCCGAGCCCGAGCCCGAGCCGGAGCCGCAGGCGCGGGGCAGGAGGCGGCGTCCGCGGGCGGCCGCCCGGCCCCGGCATGGAGAAGCGGGCTGCCGCGGGGCCGGAGGGGGCGCCGGGCGCCCGGGCACAACTCGCCGTCGTCTGCCTGGGTGAGTGGGCCGCGCGGGCACGGCGGGGTCTGTCCCCTGCCTCTGTAGCTCCGCACCTCTCCCTGGTCGCACCCGGGGCGCCCCTCTCCCCCGGTTGCGGCTGGAGTTCCCAGAGCGGGCACTGCAAGAGCTCCCGCCGGAGGCCGCGGAGACTGCGGCCCCCAGGACCCCGGCCTGCTGGGGTCGTAGGCCTGGGAGGGCGCCTCCGGCCGCGGAGCCCCGGCTCCCGCCCGGCTCGGAAGAGCGTCCGGGAGCCCGGGTGAGCGGTGCGCAGGGCGGCCCGCTGTGCAGGCGCCTGGGGTTGGCAGGCAGTGGCTTTCTGCCTGGGCTGCCCGTGCTTAGCCTGGTGGCGATGGGGGGTCGGGGGCCTCCGGAGCTGCGGACAAAGGCAAAGCCAGCTGGGCTGGGGCCGGTGGCCCCCTCAACAAGGAACTATTTCCTGCCCAGAGTGGGTTGGGGGCGGGAGCTAGCCGGAGCCGGGTCAGGATGCCGGGCAGAAGGCAGCTGCTAGAATGACTCCTGTTTTCCCTTTGTGGCTTCTCAGACCCAGCGGGGCAGGCCTCATCAGCCCAGGTGGTGTGTCTGGGGAGGGCCAAGGGACCCATCCAGGCCTGGCCACCCCTCCAGCCCTACCGGAGTTTTTCTGTCCACCTTTCCAGGGCCTTGTGTGGGGGAGAAGGGAAGGAAGGAGTTAAATCCTCAAGCCACATGGCTCCTTTATTTACCATGATGAAGGAGGGAGGCCATTATCTAAGCCTCGGGTCATTAGGGGACACCCTATGGTGTCATTAGTGAAGGCTCTGTAACCCCAATAGGTTGGTTGAAGTCACTGAAATGACAGTAAAAAAGAAACCTGTTCATTTTAGGTTGCACCCTCCTCTACCCCCAAGAACCCAGGAGCTGGGGGAAGGCCCCTGCTTTAGCTGTGTGAGCGGGTCTCAGTAAAGGCCACAGCCCCCAGAGTGCCCACTCCCCAATCTGTCAGTGGTCACGTGCTGCTGGGTGCTGGGCTTCCCCAGGGAGCAAGGCAAGGGGCAGACCCTCTGGCCTTCCCAAGGCCCTCCCTGCCCAGATGAGGCATAGGCTCTGCCCAGCAGAGCCTGGGTGTACTGCTAGGGGGGCAGCTGGCCCTGCTTCCTCACCCGATGGGGGCTGACCCCTGCAGAGATGCTCTCTGCTTCCCTTGGCATCCTTGATGTTGGGGAAGGAGGCACCCTGAACCCCTGGAAGTTGAGTTCACCCATATCTTCCGTTCCCATAACCCCTGCGGGAAAGCAGTAAATGAAAGCAAAGGGCAAATCCCATGGTGGTGGGTCCTTGAAGGGGTAGGTGGCAGGCAAATTCTTTGCCTCTCTTCTCAAGGTCAGTATGGCACAGTGAGGAGGACCTTGAACCCTGTTAGCTGTGAGTGCCTGTAAAATGGGTATAATCAGAACTGTTTCCCTCCCTCCCTGGCTGGAGAGGCCCCTCAGAGGGAGGAAGCCCTACAGGGTGGTAGGAAACCCCTTGACAAGTAGGCCGCCTGCCCAGGTTGAGCAAGGGCCTCTCTCTGAAGGATGGTCCAGGCCCATGGTTCCCAAGCCTGAGAGGAAACAGAAGCACACCCGCTCACAAGTCAGTTAGAATTCCCAAGTGTGGCGCGTGGCAGGGGCTGTCTGGTGCAGTCGGGCTTGCACCCTGCTCTCTTCCGCTCTGGGTGTTCAGGTGGGTGCTGAGATCCCGAGGTTCTCGCTTCTGCCCATCCAAGCAGGACTGGGGTGGGAGCACAAGTCTCTGTGGCAGCGCTCTGGGCCTTACCCTGCGAGATGAAGAGAACCAGCCTGGAGTTTGGGCTGTGTTGTCCTGTGCCCCAGGTGCTTGAGCCCCAAGAGCCACCCGCCTCCCCCAATCCACTGAACTCTCTCTGTGTCTCCCGCAGTGAACATTGTTCTCACTGGGCGGCTCAGCAGCGCCGTTCCTGCCTTAGGTGAGTAAGATGCTTCTCCCCTTGCTCCCTTCCTCCCTGCCCTCCTGGCTTTGTGACCTCTGAGTACCAGCCTTCAGGATCCTGGCTCCACCCCTGAGGTCACCTGGCCTTTTTCTACCTCAATCCCTGGGAATCTTTTCTGCATCACAAAGGAGCTGTTTGGCATTGGGCAAACTTACACCTGTCTGAGTCTAAGTTTCCTGTTCTGTAAAATGGGTGCAATAACAGGCCCTACCCCAAAGCCTGCTTATTAGGGTTAAATGGGCAAATGAGGTAAGGTGCTCAGCACAGCGTTGGCACATGGTGGCCTAATACCACTAGGAAACTGTCACAGCCCACACAATTGACGGATTGTGCTTCCTGTAGGCTGTAGGGTTCCCAGAGGGCCATGGGGCACCATGAGATGCCTGCCTGCTTTAAAATTATACCTGGGGTTTAGTTGATAAAGATATGGCTGAGTGACAACACCGAGAGACCAAAGCCATTGATGGAGGGATTTATTACTTATGTGTCTTGTGAGGAGGGCACATGCCATGCCACATAGGGTCACAGGGGAAATACCAGGTTTGGTCAAGGGAGACATAGGAGTGAGGGGAAGGCCTAGGCCAGAGCCTTGATTGGAGTTTCAGTGGGAAAGTCAAGGCAGGGCAGGGGAAGCAGCTTAGGATTGGCTAATTTGAATAATTCCCGAGGGCTCTGGGCTATGGGGGTGGCCTCTCGGTGCCTGGTACCTGACCCTGGGATGAAATATTGGCTTGGTGTGTGAGTTAGATAAGAAGAGAGTGAGGAGACTCAGCCTCGGATCAGCCAGTCTGCCCAGGAAAGACCAGTTTCAGGCAAACTGGTTTGCAGGAGAGAGGTAAACACTTTGGCTGATAGTTTGGCCCTGTGGTTAGTGGATGCCAAATAGACATATGGAGCCTAAGAAAACACGGTTAGAACTCCGCGGCTGCCTCCTGCCTGTCCGCGTGGGTCCGTCCATCCACTGGCCGTCTTTGTGCTTGGGCCTAGTGCCGAGCACAGCGAAGGCTGCCAGGAGCGGGAGGGAGGCTGAGGCCATCAGGAGCATTTGTCCTTTGCTGAGGGGGCTGCCAGGGGTTGGCGAATGCACAGGCCCAGGCTCCTGTGGCCCTTGGTGCCACTGTGAGACATCTTAAGGGCCTTGGGAGCTGGAGTCTGGGGGCCGCGGACTTGTTTGCTGTGTGCTGAGCTGCATCGTGGGGCAGGAGGTACCTGGGATTTCTAGTTCTGCTCGGGGCCCGGCTTGCAGCAGAAACCCACTGAGGCCGGCTCAGGGAGAGGGCTCTCTGCTGGCTGCGGTCCCTGGGATCGGGGGCCTCAGGGTCCACAGAAGCTACTCTCATGGGCCCGTCTCTCAGACGCATCCTCAGTCTCCCTTCTCCCTGCCCACCAGCTCCTGCTCCCGGCAGCCTGGTCTCCTCTGCTGACTCTGCTGGCCCAGGGCCCTGCCTTGCTCAGCACTGAGCCAGCCTCGGCCCTGCCTGGCGTCCTGGCCCCCACAGCTAACCACCCAGTCTCCCCATCCTCATTTCCAGGAGAAGACTGACTGGCCTCACCTGGGTCAGGTGTCTGTGGCTATGGTAGAGAGTGGGCATGGGGGAAGGGGACGTGAGGGTGTCAGGTCTTACAAATGTGAGCCCAGGCCAGCCCTCCTGCTGGTGTAGTGGGTGGGCATGTGGCTAGACATTTAGAAAAGAAATGCTCCAGGGACAAGGTCCACTCCTAGAGCCAGGAAAGACAGCCATGCAGGTCCATCCTCATGTTTGGCTGCCAGCAGGGTCCAGCTTGCCTGTGCCTGGCACCCCGCGGTGTCCTGTGCGGCCACAGGTGGTGGTCTGGGCCTGGGACTGTCCTGGAGCCCATCGCTGACCCTCCAGCATTGCTGAGGGAAGTGGAGACCAGTTTGTGCTGCCAGAGGTGCCTCCCTCCACCCAAAGCTTCACGCTGCTGCAGTTTTCAGGGTTTCCCTGCGATTCCTACTGAGGAGCCCAGATCATCACTGTCTGGCCTGCCCCTTCCCAGCCCTCACTGGGCTCAGACCCCCCGGAGGGCCCAGCTGGGCTGCCCGGGAACCTCACAGGTTTTTGCCTCTCAGACCCCATCCTGCCCCAGGTTGTCAGGCACTAACTGGGTCGGACCACCCCAGACTCTGGGCTCCGCTGTGTGGCCACTGTGACCCGGCGGGGTGGTGAGCCTGGGCAGGGTCTTCAGGCTGTTCTCCCCTCACCTGGCAGCTGCGCCCAAGTGCTTTGGTGGGGCTCCCAGCTCCCCGTCATTGGTTACAGCAGCAGGTTGTCCGGAGTTAACGATGGCCTCTGGAAACCAGATCTGTACACTGCGCGCCCTCAGGTCTTGCTTGTACCCTCTCAGGAGTATTTGACGTCTCTTTGGACCAGGAAAGAAGGACACTTGTCTAAAAGTGCTCAGTCATCCCTTGCCCCCTTGAGCAGGCCACCTTGACCCGAGGGCCGAGCAATCTTCTGCCCAAGTGAACATAGGTCACCCCCAGTTAAGCTCAGACAGACCTCTCTGACCGCCCCTAAACACCCCCCAAGACCCTCCACCCTGCATCAGTATCTCCCAGCTCCCCTTGCTGCCCACCCATCATCACACACCCCATCACTACCCTCACCTCCCATGGGCATCCCCCCTACTCAACCCAGCACACACACATCTGCCTAGAGACTGCCGCTTCCCCAGATCTCCCAGCCACCCTGAGACAAGCAGCACCCACTGACTCCATTTCACTGATGGACAAGCTGGGGCCTAGGGTGCAACGGCGTATCTGGCAGTGTGGACCCCAGGACTGGATTCACGAGGCTCTTTCCGCTGCCTGTGCTTGGGTCCTGGGGTGGTGGTAGAGTGCGGGTGAGGCCTGCCGTCACAGAAACGAGATACCCGGGGGCCGGTGGTCTGAGCTGATGATGCCCTCCAGGCCCACGGCCAGGCAGCGTCCAGTCTGGGGCCCTGCACGGACTCTGGCCTCCCTCCTGCTCCACGGTCTCTTTGCGTGGGCCAGGCCGACGGCTGCAGAAACCATGGTCTCTGTGGCCCCCTTTGGAGAAGAATAAGCAGTGACTGAGTGACACTGCTGCCCGCGACGTGGGAATTTCTGGGGCAGCCAGGGGGCACTCAGGGGTGAGGCTGTTCGGGGGTTGTGTTGTCAGGGGCTTTGCTGAGAGGCAGAGCTGGGCTGGCAGCTGTCCAGTCATCTGCTCCCGATTAGGCTGGTGGTTGGAGAGACAGGCTTCCCTACTCAAGAAAGAAGGGCCAGACACAGGTCCTCGCGGGCCTGACTTTCCTGGCCAGTGTGGGAAACCCGGCCTCCATGAGTGCTGCATCCCATAGGGGAAGCCTCTGGGCCAGGGTAGGTATTGCTTTGCCTCAGGCCTTGTCCTGGGGGCGGAGGGGACAGGGGGTGACTCCCACACTGGCTGGTGGAGCCTCCAACTCCAGGTGTAACCTCTGCTTTAGAGACTCAGTGTGGGGGGAAGATGTGCTCCCAGCCCTGCCTGGGAACCTCCCACCCAGCACCCTGCAGGAGGAGAAGCCTCTTCTGGGTTTCATAACCTCATGCCTCCCAGGGTGTCCCCAGGTGAGCACCCAGCGGCTCTGTGAGGCCCATAAAGCTGGCGGCCTCACCCATCAGAGGGAACACGTTGCTCAGGCCCCTGGCCACCCCTCCGTTTGTTTAGTCCTTACCCTCCTGGGCTGTGAGAAATCTGAGGCTCAGGGAGGCTGGCCTCCCAGGCCACACTGAGTGCCAAGCGGAGACCCCTGGCTGGTACCTCGCCGACCCACGACTGTCGCTCTGATGGCGACCTGAGCGTGGTCAGCCTCGCTTTAGGGTCAGGGTGGGTGTTTCTCTTCTAGTCCCCTGATGCTCCTGTGAGCCACCGCTGGGGGCTAACTCCCTGCTAGTCACAGTGTTGGATCACCCGGACCTCCGCGTGTACCCTCCTAAGATTGTGGGAGGTGGCTGGAGGGCTTTCACTCTCCCTTCTGTACCCAAGCCCTTTGGGGTTTCAGAGTCTTGTTGAGAGCTAGCAGAGAGACCCTACTTCCAGGGCAACGGTGGAAGGGGCCAGGCAGTGGGAGAGAGGAGGTGGTATTGCTGGGCTCGGGAAAAGCGTCATCATTTGTCTCCCCGAGCCTCAGTTTCTCCATCTGTATAATGGGCCCCACCTATGCTGCCGGCTGTCGTGAAGATCAGATGAAGAAGTATGACGGTGGGGCTGTGAGGGTTGGGGGCAGCCAAGCGCAGGGTCTTCCTGGTCCTGGGAAGGCCAGGGCACACCGGGGCAGGGTTTGCCGCCTTCAGGCTGGGTGGGCTCAGCAGAGGGCACGTGTAATGACGTGGGTAAAGTGAGGCCAGTGCGGCTGGGCATAGAGGCACTCGTCACCCGTGCTGGCTGGCGTCATGCCCTGAGCTCGTCCCTGACACAGTGTACGGTGGACACTTCATCAATGCGTTGGCTCAAGGCTGGCAGTGAGAGGCCGAGCCCGTTAGAGGACCAGAGTGGGCCCTGACTTACCTGCTGTGTGGCCATGGGCAGCTCACTTACCCTCTCTGAGCCTCAGTTTCCTCATCGGGTTACAACATCCGCCCCTGGTGGCTTCCCACTTAGGCTCAGGATAAAACCCAAATGCCGCACAAGGTGCCGTCAGACCCAGCCTGCATTTCCAGCCACCTTGGGACATCGGGTCCTCCTTTCAGGCCTGTTTTATAATCTTCACTTCACCCAGGGTATCTGCATAGTCTGCTCCTTCCCCAGCCTGTGAGCTCCACAGAGCCAGGCTTTTGCCTGTCTTACGAGCATGCCTACCGCTTGTGCTTGCCATATAGTAGGTCTTCAGTAAATATGTGTTGGGTGAGCAAAGCCCCTTCCCTCCCGGGCTGAGGCCTGTATTTAGTCAGCCCCGGGGTGGGAGGAGGGGGACAGGCAGGGAAACCATAGTGGGTCTGCCTGCGCCTAGGGCTGCAGGATTCTCCACTGAGGTGCCAAGGGTAGTTGGTGGGCTCGCTCTCAGCCCTGCCGGGGATGAGGGATAAGACCTAGGCTCTGGGGCACAAGGTGGGCCCCCCTTGGCCCACGCCATACACACCACTTCCATGAAGTCTCGAGTTGTGGCCTTCCTCTTGGCCATGACCACCTTGGCTGGCCTTGATCCCACCCCGGGGAAGGCCTGTGCTCAAGCCATGGGGGGCTCAAGTGTCCCCCTCCCTCACTACCCCCTCCCACCCAAAGGTGAGGCTAGCATCTCTCAGCCTCCTCTCCTGACAGCCGCCTGCAGCGGGAAACTGGAGCAGCACACGGAACGACGCGGTGTCATCTACAGCCCAGCCTGGCCCCTCAACTACCCACCGGGCACCAACTGCAGCTGGTACATCCAGGGTGACCGTGGGGACATGATCACCATCAGGTATGGGGGCCCCGGGGGTGTCAGAGGGAACCGATGTGGGCCTACACACACTGAATGTGAGTGTGATGGTGTGCATGTGAGGGCACGTGGCAAGCACAGTGACCAGATGTGTGTGCACATGTGTGAGCACTCACGTGTGCTTGTGTATGTGCGTGAGCCCCATCTGAGCAGGTATAAAGGACAGGTGTGTGTGCATGTGTGAGCACGTGGGTGGGTAGGTGTGGTGGGCACGAGTGAGCAGATGTGTATGTGTGCAAGTATGTGTGTGAGTCTACATGTGCACATGTATGAGTTGTATGCATGTGGGTGCATGTGAGCGTGTGAGTGTGGGCCTCTGGTGCTGGCTGCCCAGACCTGGGCCTCGTCCTGCCCTGAGCCTCTCTCATGGGCTTGCGGGGCTGTCCATCACCTCAGGCCTGCCAGGGAGCGGAGCCCTGGGACTGGTGGGCATGGCCCAGCTGTCTGTGAGGTGGCAGAGGTGTCCTGTCTGTCCTGCAGGGGTGGCTTGAGGCCAGGCTGGCACTGAGTCCAGACCCCTTTTTCCCCAGGGGCCTTGGGGTGGTCTCGGCGGGAAAGGGGACCAGGCAGGAGCCCAGGCGCTTGAGCTGCAGGGACATGCAGAGGGAAACGGGGTGAGGTGACCAGATGGTGGAACTGAGGCTGGACCCCTGGACTGGGGAGGTCATGGGGAGTCACTCTCCTAAATGCAAAGCCCGGAAGCCCCCAGTCGCTCCAAGGCACAGGGGTGTGATGGGCACCATCAGGGTCTGGGCCCGTTTCCCTGTGGCCTCTGGGAGTCCCTTCAAAGACTCCAGCCTTCCTGGCCACCTCTAGAGTACTCCATGGCTCTGTTTATCCCACAGCCTGGGCCAGGGGGTCCAGGGCCAGTGTTTCTCCCCAGGTGCTGAGCTGTGCCCCAGCCCCAGCCTAGGCCAGCCCGGTGCGCACGGGTCCCCTCAGTGTACAAGCCTGGGATTTGTGCAGGGTCTCTCCCAGCAGAGCCAGCACGGTGGGGATCTGAACCGTTGGGCCTTGTCCTTCAGGGGAGAGTGTAAGTGGAGGGAATTGTCTACGATGGGGCGCCTGCCTCCCCCTCCACTTTGGCCTTGGGTTGGGGCACCGTGTGTGTGTGTGTGTGTGTGTGTGTGTGTGTGTGTGTGTGTGCGCGCGCTGACTGAGGGTGGAGAGGCTGTACTGGGGCTGACGTGACCCAGGCTGTCCACGCTGTCCTGATTCTTCGTGGAGCCATCCTCAGACCCCTGGAGGGCCCACCGAGCAGCTGGGAGTGGAGGAGAGGAGGGACAGTGGGGCTGGCCGTCCTTGCCGTGAGCTCAGGCATGACCGTTCCCTGCTGGTCCCCGGCCACCCACCCGCGTCGGCGGCCCTCTCTGCCCCCCGCAGCTTCCGCAACTTTGACGTGGAGGAGTCCCACCAGTGCTCCCTGGACTGGCTCATGCTGGGCCCAGCGGCCCCGCCCCGCCAGGAGGCCTTCCGGCTCTGTGGCTCCGCATCCCGCCCGCCTTCATCTCTGCCCGGACCACGTTTGGATCTTCTTCCACTCGGACGCCTCCAGCTCCGGCCAGGCCCAGGGCTTCCGTCTCTCATACATCCGAGGTGATGCCGGTGGTAGGGCGGGCAGGGCACCTCAGTGTCTGCACATGGGCTCCTGGGGGGCCAGGGCGGCACCCTCCATCGACCCACCCCCTGCAGGTCTCCCCCAGCAGACCGGTCAGTTGGAGCCCAGTGTTGGGATGGAGACTGGTCATGTTGCTGCCGCAGGGTGCCTTGGAGCCCCTCGAGGTCACTGACCCTGCTTCATAGACTTGGCCAGAGTGGGGAGCTCACCCCTTACCCCCAGCTCAGGTCAGGACCTGGGCCTGCCCTGGCATTTGAAGGGTCTCTGCCCCTCAGTTGGCCATGGAGCGCCCAGGGCCCTTCTCCTTGGATCCTGCCTCTCCCTGGACCCTGCAGAGGCCCCGCTGGGATGGGGGCACCACACGCCGGCTGCTGGCCCCAGGCTGAAGGGCAGCTCTGCTTGCCCCTGACTGTCTCTACTACGCACTTCACCCCACAGGGAAGCTGGGCCAGGCATCCTGCCAGGCTGACGAGTTCCGCTGTGACAACGGCAAGTGCTTGCCGGGCCCGTGGCAGTGCAACACTGTGGATGAGTGTGGCGACGGCTCTGATGAGGGCAACTGCTCGGCGCCCGCCTCCGAGCCGCCGGGCAGCCTGTGCCCCGGGGGCACCTTCCCCTGCAGCGGGGCGCGCTCCACGCGCTGCCTGCCTGCCGAGCGGCGCTGCGACGGCACTCAGGACTGCGGCGATGGCTCCGACGAGGCTGGCTGCCCTGACCTGGCCTGCGGCCGGCGCCTGGGCAGCTTCTACGGCTCCTTCGCCTCCCCAGACCTGTTTGGTGCGGCCCGCGGGCCCTCGGACCTTCACTGCACGTGGCTGGTGGACACGCAGGACCCACGGCGCGTGCTGCTGCAGCTGGAACTGCGGCTGGGCTACGACGACTACGTGCAGGTATACGAGGGCCTGGGCGAGCGCGGGGACCGCCTGCTGCAGACGCTCTCCTACCGCAGCAATCACCGCCCGTGAGCCTCGAGGCCACCCAGGCCGCCTCACCGTGGCCTACCACGCCCGTGCCCGCAGCGCCGGCCACGGCTTCAACGCCACCTACCAGGTGAAGGGCTATTGCCTTCCGTGGGAGCAGCCGTGCGGGAGCAGCCGCGAGGGCGACGTGGAGGACACGGGCGAGCAGGGCTGCTTCTCGGAGCCGCAGCGCTGCGACGGCTGGTGGCACTGCGCCAGCGGCCGGGACGAGCAGGGCTGCCCCGCCTGCCCCCCCGACCAGTACCCCTGTGAGGGTGGCAGCGGCCTCTGTTACACGCCGGCCGACCGCTGCAACAATCAGAAAAGCTGCCCCGACGGCGCCGACGAGAAGAACTGCTTCTCCTGCCAGCCGGGCACCTTCCACTGTGGCACCAACCTGTGCATCTTCGAGACGTGGCGCTGTGACGGCCAGGAGGACTGCCAGGACGGCAGCGACGAGCACGGCTGCCTGGCGGCCGTGCCCCGCAAGGTCATCACCGCCGCGCTCATCGGCAGCCTGGTCTGCGGCCTGCTACTCGTCATTGCCCTGGGCTGCGCCTTCAAGCTCTACTCCCTGCGCACGCAGGAGTACAGGTGGGCGGCGGGGCCAGAGCCTCGCTTTCCTCCTGTCATTGGAGCGAGGCCCTGGGCTCAGTGTTCGTACAGCTGTGGGCTTGTGAACTGGGGCTCGGGCCATCCACACGGGGCTTCTTGGGTCTGGGCAGCTCAGGATGTCTGGATGGAAGGATGGGGTCCCACGTCCTGCTGCGGAGCCCCCGTGGGAGGCGGGAAGTGGGGGGGTCCCCGCAGCCCCGCCATGCTGCCCTTCTGCCCTTGCTTTCAGGGCCTTTGAGACCCAGATGACACGCCTGGAGGCTGAGTTGTGCGGCGAGAGGCACCCCCGTCCTACGGGCAGCTCATCGCACAGGGCCTCATTCCACCCGTGGAGGACTTTCCCGTCTACAGTGCGTCACAGGTGAGCCAGAGGGCGTGAGACCCCACCGGCCAGACCTCGGAAAGCACCCAAGACAGGGAGGCCGAGGGGCCAGGTTGGAGAGCGTGCAGCCAGGCTGGTCCAGGGGTCGAGGGAGGCGGGAGATGAGGCCTGGACAGGTGACATAGCAGGCCATGGCCGGGGAGGGGACAAGTTGGTCTCTGGGTCCTCGGGGGTCGTGCTGACCTCTGCCCCCTCAGCCGCCGCCCCACCCTCCAGGCCTCGGTGCTACAGAACCTTCGCACGGCCATGCGGCGACAGATGCGCCGGCACGCCTCCCGCCGCGGGCCCTCCCGCCGCCGCCTTGGCCGCCTCTGGAACCGGCTCTTTCACCGGCCGCGGGCACCGCGCGGACAGATCCCGCTGCTGACGGCTGCGCGCACCTCACAGACGGTGCTGGTGACGGGCTCCTCCAGCCGGCACCGGGGGCTGGCCTAGACCCCCCGGCACCCCTAACAGACACAGGCAGCCCGGGGGCAGCCGGGGAGGGGGCCCCCCGGCGCCCCTAGTCACGCACTGGAGGTGGGGCCTTCTGCGCCGCCCCCCTCGGGCCTGCGGGACCCAGAGGCCAGGCCAGTGCACAAGGACAGAAAGGCCGGCAGGGACCCTCTGGTGGACAACCCAGCCCCTGTGGACATGCCTCGGGAGTCCTGCTCGGCCCAGGGCCCTCACCCCCCGGCCCCCACTGCCGGCAGCACCCTAGGCCCCCACCCACCAGAGCCACTGGTGTCTGCAGGAGCCCCCCGCCACCCTGCTCCCCAACGTTGGAGGCCAGTGACGACGAGGCCCTGCTGGTCTGCTGACCCGCCGGACACGCTGATGACCGCCACAGCCCCGCTTTGTAACCAGGGAATACACAGTCGTTTCTACCCTGCCTCCGTGTCCTTCTTTCTTACGGAGAGGCCCACCCAGAAGCCCAGCCAGCTTCCTGCATCAGCGCCCTGGCCCCCCGCTGGCGTGGTGGCAGGGGACTGCGGGGGTTGAACGTGGGACGAGGGTGGAGTGATGAGCCCACCCTCTGCAGGGCCCCAGGGTACACAAGATACCTTGGGGCCCATGCCTACCTCCCCCGACT